>NC_141698.1:490347242-491547242 GCF_964263255.1 Lissotriton vulgaris
TCAATATACACAAATAACATTACAACCTATTCATATATGAATTGTTGCATATATTCTAGGGGTATGCATTAAAGACAGATTATGTTAATGTGTCAGAAAATATCATATCATGCTTAAAGAAAGACACTTAAACCTGTATTTAACCTAGTTATTAGTGCTTACAATATTAGGAGATAAGGGAACTAACACATAAATAAATTAACATATGGAACCAAGGAATATGGTCTAGTGGAACCCAGAGCTTGATTAGGGGCTTCCATTTTTGCCCAAATAGATGTTCAAGTCCCCACAGAGATAGTGGGTGAAGATCATTGTGTTTAAGTCTCCATAGAAATAGTGTGTACATTCAAAGCTTAAATCCCATTATAAAGAGTGTGAAGCTAATGATGATCAGGTCCACACAGAAGTTGTGTGTAATTATAGGAATGCTCAAGTACCCACAGAGATGGTGTGTTATCATGATGATGTTCAAGTCCCCACAGAGATGGTGTGTTATCATGATGTTGTTCAAGTCCCCACAGAGATGGTGTGTTATCATAGTGATGTTCTAGTCCCCACAGAGATAGTGTGTTATCATAGAGATGTTCAAGTCCCCACAGAGATGGTGTGTTATCATGGTGATGTTAAAGTCCCCACAGAGATGGTTTGTTATCATAGTGTTGTTCAAGTCCCCACAGAGATGGTGTGTTATCATAGAGATGTTCAAGTCCCCACAAAGATGGTGTGTTATCATGGTGTTGTTCAAGTCCCCACAGAGATGGTGTGTTATCATAGTGTTGTTCAAGTCCCCACAGAGATGGTGTTTTATCATAGAGATGTTCAAGTCCCCACAAAGATGGTGTGTTATCATGGTGATGTTCAAGTCCCCACAGAGATGGTGTGTTATCATAGTGTTGTTCAAGTCCCCACAGAGATGGTGTGTTATCAAAGAGATGTTCAAGTCCCCACAGAGATGGTGTGTTATCATAGAGAAGTTCAAGTCCCCACAGAGATGGTGTGTTATCATGGTGATGTTCAAGTCCCCACAGAGATGGTGTGCTATCATGGTGATGTTCAATTTATTTATTTTATTAATTTATGAGATTTATTGAGCGCACAAATACCCTGAGGTGTCTCGGCGCTTAGGTAGAGTGATAACTTGATAGATGATCATTGATTGAAAAGCCAGGTTTTTATTTGTTTGCGGAAGGGTATTAAGGATGCGGTGCTTTTTATTTGGTTCGGCAAAGAGTTCAAAAGTTTGGCAGTAGTAATTGCGAATGATCTGTCACCCCAGGTAGATTTCTCGGTTTTTGTAACCTCGAGGAGATTAGCCGTGGAGGATCGTAGTGTACGTGCTGGTCTGTAGGGGCATAGGAATTGCTTCAGAAAAGCAGGCCCTGTTGCATGAATGGTTTTGAAAGATATGCATAAGGCTTTAAATTTAATTTTGTGTCTCACCGGTAACCAATGAAGTTGTCGGATGGTTTTAGAAATTGGTTTAAACTTGGGTATTCCTGTGATTAATCTGGTAGCTGCATTCTGTACCAGCTGAAGTTTGTTTAGTACCTTTTCTTGCGCATTGACAAGGAGTGCATTACAGTAGTCAATGCAAGACATGACTAGGGTACTAACTAAGGTTTTTATTGTACTTGTGGGAAGATAGGGCAAGAGTTTCCTGATCATTTTTATTGTAAAAAACGAGGAAGAGACCACTGTATTGGCATGATGTACAAATGACAGTTTGTTGTAAAAAATCCCCCCTAAGTTTCTAACATTGGTGACCGGGTTGGGAGGAAGTCCAAGATCTTGTGGCCACCAAGTGGGGGACCAGGTAGGAATGAGATTGCCGAAGACCATTACCTCGGTTTTATCCGATTTTAGTTTAAGGCAATTCTCATTCATCCAGTTGCTGATTGCAAGCATTCCCTGTTGGAAGTTGGCGGCTACTTTCAGTCCGTTGTTGTTAATCGCCAGGACAAGCTGTGTATCGTCAGTGTCTGAGGTTACCGCTAGACGATGAGCTTTAATGATCCTCGCCAAGTCAGCCACGTAGATATTAAAAAGTGTCTGACTTAGCGAGGATCCCTGGGGGACACCACAGGGAAGAACAAATGGAGAAGATGAAAAACTATCTTAAGCCACGGACTGTTCCCGATTGGATAGGAAGGAGGAAAGAAGGGAGATGGCATTTTTCGATACTCCTGTTGCCGTGACACGGTCGATCAAAGTCGTATGTTCGACCGTGTCAAAGGCCGCGGAGAGGTCAAGCAGTATAAGCACTGCAGCACCTCCACCGTCCAGGATCATCCTGATTTCATCGGATGCTTTAATCAAAGCGGTTTCTGTGCCATGTCCCTTCCTGAATCCAAATTGTGAGTCGTCCAAGCAGTGGTTACGGTCAATGAATTCAGTGATCTGGATGTTCATAATTTTTTCCACGATTTTTGCCGGAAAAGGTAGACATGCTATAGGTCTGTATCTGGTGACGTTTGCAGGGTCGAGCATACTTTTTTTGATGAGTGGTTTAATTACCGTTTTTTTCCAGATAAAGGGAAAAACACCTGAATTGAACATGGCATTAAAGACGTCTGAGTTTGTGACTGATAATTTCAGGAAATATTTTGAGTATTGCTGGAGGACAGGGATCATCGGGGGAGCCTGAGTTGATAGTTATAAGAAGATTGGCGACCAGTTCCGGGGATACCTGGTCAAAATTTTGAAAAGTAGGCTTATTTTTATTAACAACTATGGGGCTTACGGGATCAGGAGTAGGTTTATGACCAGATGGTGAAAGAATGCGATCTGTAAAGGGGGTGGTATGTTTATTGAATTTAGCGTAAATATCGCAGACTTTTTCTTGAAAGTAAATTGCTAGGGAGTCACACATTGATTGGGTGGTATCTGTCGTGGTGGGTTTATCGTGTCCCGATAGGTGTTGGACAACCTGGTATAGTTGTTTAACTGAATCCTGTGCTGAATTAGTTTGATTGTTGTAGAATTAGCTTTTTCAGAGATGATCATTTGTTTAGATTTAGTTAATTTTTGTTTGTAACAGGATTTTTCGTCCGGATTGTAGTTTTGGCGCCATTTCCGTTCTTGCCGTCTACAGCTTTGTTTTTCAAGCCTAAGGCTCTGATTAAACCAGGGAGCCGAATTAGATATTCTATTGGTGGATCTTTTTTTAGTAGGGACTGTGGTATCTATTATATTTCGAAGCCAGTTGGTATGTGTAATAGCTGCTATTTCTGTATCTGAGATGTTAACTTTCTGACTGGTATGTAATTTATGGTTAAATTCGGCCAGATCAATCCTTTTCCAAGCTTTAAATTTAGTGGAATTGGAGGATATAGTGGGAGGGGGGTGGGGGTGGTGATATTAAAAAGTATTGCAGAGTGGTCAGTCCAAGTTAGTGGAAGGGTGTTCTCTATGGAGAGTGAATTAAGGTTTGAGAATATTCCATCCAGCGTATGACCCACAGAATGCGTAGGAGAATGTATTGTATTTGGCCTACTGCTTCTGTTTCGGTCAGAACGACTGTTGTATCTGAATTATCAAGGGTTTCCAGATGGAAGTTAAAATCTCCCAAAATGGTGAAGGTATTTTCAAATGCTATGGGTTCTAGGAAGTGGCTCAAAATTGATAGGAGCGAAGTGCGTGGACCTGGGGGGCGGTATAAGAGAATGCCTCTGAATGAACTGGAATAGGGGGTAAAAAAGGTAAAGTTAATTGCTTCATATGAAGTAGTAGGTATGGGCTCTATTCGCAGTGTGTAGTTGTTACGATATATTATGGCTATGCCTCCTCCTTTTTTTAAAAGCCTATCACATCTGGTATTTGTATAACCTTCGGGAGAAGCTGTGGTAAAGTCGGGTCCACAGGAAGGGTCTCCCCACGTTTCAGTGAGTGAAAGGATATCTAAGTTCAAGTTTTCTATGATATTAGCAATTTCATGTTTATGTTTCGGTAATGATCTTACATTAATAAGAGCTGATCGAACAATTTTTGGCACTTTATTTTGTCTGTCTTTAATGAGGCATTGTAAGTGACGGTTTTTCAATAAAAGAAGAGGGCAAGTAGGGCAGGTAAAGGGGGAGTAATTTAATTGGCCTAAGTCGATGGGGTTGCATTTATGAGAAGACTTATTAAAGGCTTTTAGATGTTCAGGTTTATATGTAAGCTTGTAAGGTTGATGCTCTTGTATAGAACCGGCAGGGGGGTGGCCCTAAGCCCGGTGCAGGCGCGGAGGGACGCAGACGGGCTTGCCTTTGGCGTGCCCGCTGCGCGTGTCTGCTGCGTGTGACTGGTGGCCTGGTGTTTATATAGTTATTTGGCGGTAGACTAGCCTGCTAACCATCGCGCTGAGAGGACCGGAAGTGAGTCAACTTGCCGGTATTGGCTTCCCTCCACTCAAACTGCGGGCAGCGGTGGACCGGGGGAGTCAATCAGTAAGTGCCAAACAAACAAATATGCAAGCCCCCACAGAGATGGTGTGTTATAATAGAGATCTACAAGTCCACACAGTGATGGTATGTTATCACGGGGATGTTCAAGTCCCCACAAAGATAGTGCATGAAGATGATTGTGTTTAAGTCCTCATTGAAATAGGGCCCAATTCACAAAGGTAAACTTAGACCAAAAGTCTAACTTTACTACTTTTCAATATAAACAAAGCCCCATACAGAGAATGTGAAGCTGATGATGTTCAAGTTGAAACAGAGCTTGTGTTTAGTTACAGGAATGCTCAAGTCGGGGAACAATCATTACAACGCAGTCATTACAATGCACTACATTTACAACCCAGTCATTACAACGCAACTGCCTTTACATCGCATGCCATTACAATGCAGCCATTACAACGCATGTCACTACAACACATGCCATTACAACGCATTATAAGGTAAGTAATGGGGAATAGTCATTTTTAACCCTTCACTATCCAAAATTTTCCCTACTGTTGCACTCACTGGACTGGGAATAGAAATTGCTACCCCTACACTATCCAACACTTACCCTACTGTTGCTCTAAAAGTATTATGCGTTGTAATTGAATGCATTGTAAATGTAGTTTCTAAGAATGCGTTGTGATGACATGCGTTGTAATGGATGTTGTGATGTAAAAACCTGTTATAAAGGCATACATTATAAATGTGTCCTATTCCTCAATTCCCCACAGAGATGGTATGTTACTATAGTGATGTTCAAGTCCCCACAAAGATAGTGTTTTAGAATAGTGTTGTTCAAGTCCCCACAAAGATAGTGTGTTATTATAGCGATGTTTAAGTCCCCGCAGAGATAGTCCATGAAGATGATTGTGTTTAAGTCCTCATTAAAAAAGGGCCCGATTCGCAAAGGTAAACTTAGATAAAAAGTTTAACTTTACTACTTTTCAGTATTCACAAAGCCCCATACAGAGAAGGCAAAGCTGATGATGTTCAAGCCGAAACAGAGCTTGCGTGTAAATACAGGAAAGCTCAAGTCCCCACAGAGATTGTGTTCCAATACTGTTGGAAAGTGGGTTAATGGTAGGGGCAAATGTAGGTCTGCCACTGGCAATAAGGCCACTAACACATGGTAGGCCTCAGTGTAGGTCTTAGAAAAATATTCCTATTCTCAACCCTTGGTAGCTTGCTGCAAGCAGACAGGCATCACTGGTAACGCAGGTATGTAAAGCATTTAAAAATACCAATTCAGTAAATAATTAAGGCACAACACATAATAGAAATCCAACACCAATTTATAAAATGGGAAATATTTTTATCTTTAAAATGACACCCAATCGACAAAAATCCAATGTACGGAACCAGAGATATGAATTTTCAAAGATTTAATAAAATATTCAAATTCAGCTTGCAGCAGGTCCCGTTCTCAGTTTCGACCTACACACTTGGAAACTTTTCTGGAGCTTTTCTCCTCGAGGTCCCTCGAAGCTCCCAGTCAGTCCGGATTTGGTAAGGGCTCGCCAGATTGACTTGTGACGAGGTCCCGGTCAACTTCCCTGGAGCGGACTTAGAACATTTTTCAAGATCGCTTCAGCGGGGCAACCCAGGAACCAGACAGGCACGCGATGACAGGCAGGCGGCTTGGCGTCCGCAGTTGCTCCCGGTCACCTTTTCTACAAGCAGACTTAGAAACTTTTCTGGAGCTTTTTTTCGCGGGGCCTCTCGATGCTCCTCATGTAGCCAGATCTATGGCCGGATCTATGGGGTACAGAGAGCCCTCAACAACCAGCCAAAAAGCTCTCTAGGGGGTGTTACTCATTACGAACTCCTATTTGGGACGAGAATGTGGGTACCTGATCTTGATTGTGAAGGTGCAGTGGTGGATAACAAACCATTTGATATCCATGATCGTTTGGCTGTTTTACAGGATCTAAATGATTCCTGGACACAAAGTCACATCCACATGAAACAGACCGCCACTGGGGAAGTCAGGGCAGTCACAGCAAGACCTGTCTGGATCCCATGAGTCGGGGTTCTGGTCAGAGAGAAATAGCAGACAAAAAAGAATGTGGACCATCCTACAGAAAACCTGTACCTGTCCTAGCAATTCAAGGAACAAGAACTGTACTTTTGCTGCATCTTGACAAGAAAAAGGAGAATAGATTTGTCTCAATCAACTTAATCAAACCACACTATATGGCCGATACTAAGCAGTAGGCCACATGGACTTCAAAGTAGCAGACGCCTTCCTTTCGCTACAATCCAAGAAGTTCAAAACAGAAAGACTCATCACGTTTGAAGAGCCTCCTGTACGGAATGAAGGACTATGCAACAATGCTATGGAACTCATTCCCCTTGAACCTGAAGTTCAACTTCAAAATGAAACTCAAAATAACAACCAAGTTGCAATTAGACCAAATACAGACGTCTACATCAACATGCCTCGACAAGAGCAAAATGCAATTTCAACAAATCCCGGTGCAATTCCAATGGGCTTCAGTTTTCTTCTAGTCCCGGTCAAACTCGGGAAGTTGGACCTATGGAGCTTTCAGCGGGACGAACCTGGATGGCTTGGCCGGCTCGCAGTTGAAGGCAGGCGGCCTGGCTGGTCAGGTTGGAGTCGGTCAATACAGGGAGCTTTTTTCAAAAGTTGCTCCAAAGTTCCCCAAACTTCTTGAACTTCTTCCTAAAGTTCCTCAAGGGGTTCCAAAGTGTATCAAACTCAGTCCAAGGGCCTGGAAGCTCAAAGATGGTCCTTGAAAGTTGAGCACTTCAGTTCCCACAATACACAGGTACAAAACTCTTCCAAATCCACTGGTAGTTCTCAAAGGAGTAGATTTAGTTGGTGATGTTCCAGTTGAGCTCTTTTAACCTGTAGCTTTCAGGGAGTCCACTCTTTAGTTCTTTTTCAGCGAAAGAATCCACAGGCCTGTAGTTTCAGATGGTGCAGTTTTCAGAGGTAAGGCCTTAGAAATCTTAGCACAGCAAAACCTCTCAGCTTGGCCATGTCTTGCTTCAGTAAGTTTCAAGCAGCAGATCTGTAGGGCTTGGATACCTATTCTAAGTTCTCTGGGTCAAGCAGAAGGTCACTTCTGACAAATGGGAGCAGGGTAACTCATCCAAGACATGACCACATCCTGTAGAGTGTGGCATTATTTTGTCCCAGAGTGCATCAAATCTTCCAAATCCATAATGGCTGATTTTCCAGCAAGGATGTAAGAGTTCACAAAACACACCCCTAGGATGGCTAATTTACTTAGACTCTCCCCCCTGCATCTGCTCATACCTTCCTTAAGCCTACCATCTGCCTAAGGTGGGAAGTTCAGAGTTGTAAATGACACCGTTCTCTGTTCTCCTCTTTGAAGAAAATAGTTTACGAATCTTCCCCCTGGCCTGGCATTCCTATGGAACAGCACACTGCCCTGCCAGCAGAGCTCGTTAACCCCAGGGGCTCTTTATCACCTCCACAAGACAACCCGGCTAATCCACTTAACTCTGACCAATCAGGGCGGACCCCTGGAAGACTGAATCTAGTCTTACAAACAAGAAAGTCTTATAACTTCTTGTAGGTCCACTTTAGGAGAAATTCAACAATAGGATATTGTTTGATTTATTAATACCATTCTGGGAAGTCTTTGAATGGTATTTCTAGCCCTCTCCTATCAAGAGTTATTGTTCAATAACTTCCTACCATGTTAACCTATGTAACAGGGGATTTGCAATGGGAAACATGACTTGGGCCATTTTTCCAGCACCAGGACTTACAGAAACATATTTTATACATACTTGCCTTATATCTACAGGAACCCCACTCCATGTGCAACTAAGGGGTTGTGAATCTGGAGAAATATTGCAGATCCTCCCTCCACAGAGCTCCTAGCATCAAAGTTGAATTTGAGCAGTACTTTACCACAATGTGGGGAGTGAAATGTGAAATTTCATTTCACTCAGGCATATAAAAAATAATTTTATAAGGGTGTACCTTATAAATACCTGAACCCCAACCCCTGGGATACCTAGGGGAGACCCTGGGGGTACCTAATATGCCAAAACATTGTAGGTTATCCATTTTAAGTGCCACAAACACCAAAATTGAGTTTGGGCACAATTTGCTTTTTAAAAGCAGTCCTGGCATCCAGGGCTGTTTTTAAACTGACCTCAGGCTACAGAAGTGCACACATGCAAGTGCAAAAAGAGCTGCTGGTCTCTAAACTGCCATGCCCTTGCGTACGAGGGACTTCTAAGTAGCTTCAATCCTCTCCCCTAGTATATACTAGGGGCCTATAGGGGAGATCATGCCAATCACAGGGGCACCCCCCCATACCATTGTGTACCCTAGTATATGTAGGTGTTTTAACTGTAATCTAATGTGCCTTGTTCAGCTTAGCACTAGCCCTGGGCCTGGTTAGGCAGAGCCCAGGGTCAGTCAGTCAGTTGCAACCAGTATCAGTCAGCAAAACGTTGGGGGGTCCCCAGAGCACAGGATGACGTTGCAACAAATACCAATACAACATAAAAGTAAAAACATTCTGCTTACCTGCAAGATACAGTCTCAGCACATTGAAGACTGGTGGCTGAACTAGACTATCTGATATGATCCATCAAGAGCCCCAGACCCCTAAAAGAGAAATCTGACAGGACAATTGCTCAGTTGATTCTAGGTGATTATTTGCTGTGTTGAAAATATGTCCGCATAAATGATCCACGTTGTTTGTTATTCATGGTCCTCATTAGCAGTATCTGGTCCAACTAGGCAGCTGTGAGTCAACGATCCCTCCCTCCAGGTGTTTATAATGTTTCTGTCTGAGGTGTTAGCCTTCCTGCATCTTGGAGGATACCTGCATACACCTTCATGGATGAATACTTCAGCGTGAGCCAGATGGTAAGTAAGTAGTTGGAGGAGATCTACCACTGCCCGTCAGATTCACATTATTTTGGAAGCAAAAAAAAGTCTAAGTGTTACCCTCAACTCAGGGTCCTCTTTACATTAACTTACTTTTTGCTATATCATACCACTATAATTCATTTATAGTATTTGGCATTTGTTAGTAGCAACACTTCCTTTACTATGGATGGTATGTGAATATTTCTGTGTTTGCAGAAAGTAGTAGGTCTTATCTTCAATTGCGATCTTGAAATTTAACACATTTACTGGCCCTGTCGTTTCACAATTGCAATGCTCACAGGCTACTTAGACTGAAGTCAAGAGAAAAACCTTGAACCACAATGGGCGTTCAGAGTACTACAGGAGAGAAGATTTGGTGTTACGGCAGAGCTGCTGATTTTGGAACTGGGGGCCCAGGTTCACTTAGTTCATGTATTGGGATAGTCTGAGGCCAGAGCAACTTTTACTTAATACCTGATTAGTAAGAACATGACAGGTAAATAGCAGCATTGATGTAAAGCCTAGCTTGCTTAATGGTAATCTCCAGTTGTTCCAGTACAAGTCTTCTTTGTCATAGTCTTTCCACCCTACCAAACATCTATCCACCTGTAGCTTCCCTTTGCCTGGAAGGCTTCTATAATTGGTCTGCTTCTCTTTCATCACATTTATTTGGTGAGCAAGAAAACAATCTCATACAGATTTTTAGTGTTTATAAATGCAAGTTCTTTTCTCTGAGCTGGAATCCATCTCATTAGCAAGGCCTGGGATGAGAGAGTATGACAGTGTATAATGAAGAGAACCTGTACAGTACTGATTATGTGTCTGGCAGTGCAGAATTCTCATTTGGAAATCAGTTCTGCCCTGTCACGACTGGAACAGGTTTTGCACAAACAGTTTTTCTGTGTGCGGGAACACCAGATCTGATTTTCCTGGTTGGAATTTCAGGCTGGTAAAATTGCATGAACCTTTGGCTGCAACAGCAAGTTCAAGTTCAAGTTCAGGAATTTGTATAGCGCACTACTCACCCAGAGGGTCTCAAGGCGCTTGGGGAGGGGGTTCATTATTTATCGAATAGCCAGGTTTTAAGTTCTTTTCTGAAGGAGATGTGGTTCTGTGTAAGGCGGAGGTGAGTGGGGAGTGAGTTCCAAGTCTTGGCCGCCAAGTAGGAGAAGGATCTACCTCCCATGGTGGATCTTTGGATACGCGGGACTGCGGCGAGGCCTTGATTGGAGGATCTTAGTTGGCGGGTGGGTGTGTAGAAGGATAGTCGAGTGTTGAGGCATTCGGGTCCTAGTTTGTAGAGAGCATTGTGTGCGTGAGGAGACAGCAGACAATCCTCATTCCCAATCCTTGACAAGCATTTTCTCTGACAACAGGGAAGCATTCACTTTCCCCCCTGCCAGAACTTTTCTTCCCTTTGACTCCCCAACCTTCCCAATCCCTCCATCCACCCCCACCCACTCAAAAGCAGGGACTACTGCGCAGAATTCCACGTAGTAATTTGGTATCTGCACAGTTATTCCCCATTCCAAGGGGTATAATTCATCATAGGTCAGAACAATGGTTCAGCTCAAGTGCTTCTTGACCTAGTCGTTGCTCTGAGCTATTGAAGTGTCAGGCACTATTTAGGCCGATGCGTAGTCTTCATTAGTTGGGTGAAATCCGAAGTAATTTTATATATTTCACATAATGTCAAATGTGCAAAATTCTCACCATTTCACATAATGCGTTTTTTAAAATTATTTTTGCCTGCTGGAAGCTGTTTTGAATAGAGATTGTCTAGCTGGGAGCCATGTTATAGCTTAACAATCCAGTTTCTGCTTGGGCCAATCTCCTTGTCTGCACATTTTGTAACTTTTCTGTTCTGGGTCTGCCCAAAGCCATCACCTATCACCTGAAAAAGTCATGTAAGATACACATTGAGTAATTGAGCAACTTTGTTCCATAACTTTTGTGTAAAAATAAGTTATGCAAATTCACCAAAACCCAAATAATTATAAGTATCTGAGCAAAATACCCCTAGCAGTAGCAGACTGGAAGACACATTAAAATCCATATCTTAATTAAGTGTATATCGCTACTTGCAACATATCAGGTTTCACAAATATTATGACACCCATGAGGTAGAAGACAACTATGAAATCACAATGCAGTAGGGGGATAGTCAAATATAAAGCCAATGAGTTGGGATCTCCAAGATAGTGGAAAATGCAACTGGGTGTAAATTAAAAAGAATCACCAACAGCTCACAAATCAACTTTTTGAAGTCAAGGGCCGCCTGAATCCCAAGCTAACAAGCATCATGGCAAATCTCAAAAAAATTAAGCAGCCCTCCCTATACCATCCTGAGGCTGAAGTGGACCTTCTGGAGGTACCAATGGCATTATTTCCAGCTTGCTGTTCAGCTGTGCTGCATGTCGCCTCTTTGTGTGGGAGAGCACCCAAATAAACATCCACAGCTCCCAGAGAGGTGGGAATAGCCATGACTCTACAGAAAAAAAAAGACAAAGCCAGGTATTGCAGACCTCTCCTCTTTGAATTTGAATTTGTAAGGTGCACTGGTACCCCGAAGGGTTTCCCGGGGCCTGCCCGAAAGAAGAGAAAATGCAGAGCAAAAGATTACTGGTTAAACAACCAGGTTTTTAAAACCTCTGCAAAATTTACCATAAACTGTTCCTCTAAGTAATGACAAAGGAAGAGAGTTCCATAGGACAGGGCCTAGCTAGGCAAAAGATCGACCACCAATACACGGCAGTCTGATTCTGGGAACTGAAAATTTCAACTGAGAAGAAGAGCGATTTGTGTTTCCACTGATTGTGGAAATCGCTCACACCAGCTAACGCGCCACCCAGGGAGCAAGCAGGGTTATCGGGAACAAGTGCTCAGGTGACAAATCAATCCTCAATGGCAGGCAAGCAGAGCAATCCGTGACCACCTATGGAGCATTGAACTATCCTTCTACAAGTCACTTCAGCCCTTTGGGTATTAGCCCTATATAATATCTACTAGCAGCCCGTCCCGACGTTGTCCGGGTATGAATTGCTGCCGGCCAGTAGTATATTGTATTGTAGGATTTCGTTTTGATAGCATTTCTTATCTGTGATAGGCCTGTGAAACGCTCCGATTCACAGTGCACTGCTGATGCAGTTAAGAGTGCGCGTTCAGTAGTGTGTGAACTTGAGTTTCCCTACTTTATTTTTCCTTGCAATATTATATAGCGCAAACTCGACAACATGGCATGAGCACAATTTACATTACAGAAGAACACATTCATTTGTGGTAGGCACGGGGAGACAAAGCGATTTGCCTGGAATCACAGGATGTTGAGCTGATGCCGAGATTCAAACGTAGCTCCCCAGCTCTAAAGTTCTCAATTCTAGAACTTGTGGCGGGAGGTGTGTCTAAAAGTGTTTGTCGGTGCTGGCCATCAATGAGAGACCTGTGCATTTTTCAAATGGGTGGTGAAAAACATGAGTATGTTGCTGGAGATGTGGGCTGCCGTGCCACCAATGTACTTACCGGGGGAGGGTAAACACCCATTATTCCGCAACTTTCTTTCCGCATACCATCACTCCGCATACTTTCATTACGAAAGTTCCATGACTCCACAATGCCATTATAACGCATGGCAGTACATTTTATATGCTTTTCCCACGCATACATTTACAACGAAATTCGTTGTAAATGCATGAATGGTAAAAGCATGTTTTTTTTATGTTTGGATAAGATAAGTATGGGTATAGGGGTATATGTTTTGGGGTATTGAGGTATATGTTTTGGGGTGTTTGGGTATTTTAAGGGTTCATATATAGTTTTGGGTTATGGGGTACAGGGGTAGTTTTAGGGTTTAGGGATAGGCATGGGTTTTGGGGTACAGGGGTATTTTTAGGGTTCAGGGCTAGTTTTGGGTTGTGGGGTATAGGGGTATTTTTAGGTTTAAGGGGTAGGTTTGGGTTTGGGGGTAAAGGGGGATTTTAAGGGTTCAGGGCTAGGTTTGGGTTTTGGGGTACAGGAGGATTTTTAGGGTTCAGGGCTAGGTTTGGGTTTGGTGTACAGGGGTATTTTAGGATTCAGGGGTAGGTTTGGGTTTTGGGGTACAGGGTTATTTTTAGGGTTCAGAGCTAGTTTTGGGGTACAGGGGTATTTTTAGGGTTCAGGGGTAGGTTTGGGTTTTGGGCTAAAGGGGTATTTTAAGGGTTCAGGGCTAGGTTTGGGTTTTTGGGTACAGGGGTATTTTAGTGTTCAGGGGTAGGTTTGGATTTTGGGGTACAGGGGTATTTTTAGGGTTCAGGGCTAGGTTTGGGTTTTGTGGTACAGGGGTATTTTTAGGGTTATGGGGTAGGTTTGGGTTTTGAGGTACGGGGTATTTATAGGGTTCAGGGCTAGGTTTGGGTTTTGGGGTACAGGGGTATTTTTAGGGTTTAGGGATAGGTTTGGGTTTAATGGTGTTGGGGTATTTTAAGGAGTAAGGGTGGGTTATGATTATGGGGTGCAGGGGTATTTAAAGGGAGCAGGGTGGGATTCGTTTTTAGGGTGTAAAGGGTAATAAAATAAAAAAGTAAATAAAAATATAAATATAAATAATGCAATTTAAAAGAATAAATGTTTTAATCAAATTTAAAAGAACCTGTGTGTGTATATATATATATATATATATATATATATATATATATATATATATATATATATATATATATACACACACATATATAAATACACATATATACAAACATATATTTGATGTTTTAATAATGTATTTTTACAATGTATATGACTTTAACACATGCATTTGAGTTATAATGGCATGCGTGATAAAGTCATATGCGTTGTAAAAGTTTTAGAAATAATGTCTTTGTGGAGAAATAGTCCTGCGTTATAAAAATTGTGGAGTGATGATATGCGGTATGTTGGTTTGCGGAATATCATCACATATTCCCGGGTGAGGGATAGTCCCTTTCTTGCTATTTCCGTGGAGGCGGGCCTTGTGTCCGGATGTGCATGGCGCGAGGTCTGTGCGCAACAGAAGTGGAAAATCTCCAGTGTGCGCTTCAGGCGTCACCGGAAGTTAAGGCGAGATTACATTTCCTGCACAATGGCCCCTGTTTGCGCTCCTTCCGGCCCTTGGGAGTAGCGCCATGCCTGACCTCCATACAGTAAAGCAGGTGCACATCACTGGGAGCGCGGGGCAAGCACACCCGGAGCTGGAATGTGCAGATCCTGGGAAGAAAAAACAATATAATATTGGGCACAACGCTCGCTTTTTTTTCCCGTAATCCCGTGTCCCGCACACGCCCACAGCACACAATATAAGACATGGCATGAAGGGCGGAACGTATCACACGCCCCAAGCGTTTTTCACGCCCCCCAGCACACGCCCACAGCACAACGCAGACACGCCCACAAGGGACTACTTTGCTGGCACGGTTCTTTTACCTTTTAAATGTATATGGTGGGCGTCTGCATAGCCTATGTCCTTCTGCTGCACCTGCCCTTTCCAACACTGTATTGGGTGTTGTGATTGGTGCTGTGGTTCTTGAGATTCCCCGCCCCAAAGGTTTGGGCTCTCTCTTTATTATATTAGTATAAATAGATACCATACCATATGTTCTGTTCTTCATCTTCAAACCTAAAACCAGTGCCAACTTACATTTGCAATACCTATCTTATCACAGAACATTTTTATTTTTAACTTCTGGGGCTCTATATAGCAAATGTGTGCAAAAGGTTTGCATTTTCAAATGATTCTTACGCATGTCTTAGTTTTACTTCTTGCACTCTGCTATTGGAAAAACATTTTTGGTGCCATGTATTTCTAGAGTGCAGCATAGATAGACTGCTTGTGTGCGCTAAATATATTAAGCACTAGTGCAATGTGGAATTGTACTACTGACTAGTTTGTGTGTGGCTATTCCACATTATCTCTGTAGGTTCGGGGCAATGGGTTTAATGCTAAATACAAAATAAGATGTAAAATTGTGGTTCGCTTAGGACCTATGCTTTTAAAGGTTGTGTGTATTTCCTTTTCCTCTCAATGTTTCTGGCATTTTCATTCAAAGAGAATGTGCATGATTACACCAATTAAGAACATTTTCGTTATTTTCGACAGCTTATGGAACCACAGCTAGATGTGAACTAGAACCCAGGTGGCCTCTGCGAATTAAAATAATTTCAAACACGGGGGACTGCAATATATCTGCTTAACTGCCATTTCAACTAAACCATCGATTAAACAAATATTTGTCTATAACACAGTCATTGCGACATACTGAAGGAGTCACTACGTTTTAAAATTATATTTGCATGATCTTGCTACAGACCGCATTCCCTACAGGATGTATATACACCTGCCAGACTTCCCTGTGAAACTCACTTTACACTGCTGCTCCGGAGAGGTCAAACGCACAGCGCATCTTAAAGTCCTGCTAATGCTTGGAGATTCCAGCCGGGCCGAGGGGGATGGGAGCAGTTGCTCGGCAACTATAGATATGTTAATGAAATCCTTTAACTTGTGTTTTGTGCTACTGTTGAAGGAAGGGTGTGCCCTGCAGCCTAGCCCAGGTGAAGAGAGGCGCTAATTACCGCTTTGTTAAGCGAAGCTGCCCCACGCTGAGGCTCGGGCGCTCATCATCTTGGAGTCACTTTCAAACCAATTCAGTTTCAAGGAATCCGAGCATTTAAAACGTTGCAGCCTCCAAGAAAGCCCAGGCCCCTGCAGGAACATACTTGGGATGTGTAAACGAAATTAAACATATTTCTTTCTGCAGTACATTTTCCTTAAGGGATTAGAACATCTCAACAGCAAAAGATAAAAAGAATTCCGTGTTATTTACAAAATATTTCTAAAATGGATTAACAGAATTTTTAACGGCTCCTCAAGAAGTCATTCCATTAGTCTTTATATTTTAACTTTTCACACGCAACAAATCCCGCCATTATAAAGTGGGAATACCCCCAGGTAGGGAGGTAACATAATTATATCACATTTGATTAGAAAACTACAGATCATTAAAAAAGTGATCCAATTTTTACCTGTTAAAATAGTGTGTACTGGGCCCTTTTGCTGTCCTATGGGTTTATGGAAACCCACTGAACTGCTAACAAGAACAATTGAATTAATTTGACTTTTATCCTGCATCTAATTCTTTATATTATATAAACTGATAATCTAACTGAACTAGTACAGCGTTTTTGATTTTTTTTCGAAAAGCAGTAAGCTGTATTGTATTTCCTGTTCTTTGTGTTATACTGCATAACACTGAGGTAGCTCTGTCCCTAAAATTAATGTAGCATATGGTATTGTCGATTACCAATATGGTTTTCCCACATAAATAAGAACGAGGGCCATGGTATTAGGTATTTCTGAAGTGAGCCTATTTGATTGCATTACATTTGCATTGCTAGACATTTTAGTAGAACAATGAATCAACTGCTCCTTTTGACAAAATACCTTTATTCCCTTTGTCAAAATTGCTCAGCGAGTCAAACGCTAGATGCTGAAAAGTCTGCAAATCTGTGTGTAGGTCATGTATTGGAAACCCCAAAAAACATACTCAACCTTCCATTCTCCTACGGTTTTTAAACTGACCACCATTAAGGTGGGCAATAAAATCTCTTATTTTACAGATCTTAGACAAGGCAGATTTGCGCTCCGGAAAGAGTACTTATTATTATGCTACACCTTTCACTGTCATTTTTTGGGCAAAAGACACACATTACCTATGCAGCATCATTTTTTTCCACCTGAATTACAAAACTGGTACAAAAAGAATTTATGCTTGTATTTGCCCTCCCCCGATTACCATTCAAGTGCAAACTGGGCTCACTTGCATTTTGTGCTCGATTATACCAAATGGCACATAAATGGTGAAGTGCAAAAACTGATTATTTGCATATTAACTTGCACATCTGCTGTAAAGACACACTAAGCACCCAATACAAATGTTATTTGTTCTGGGTGTTTTTGCACCCACTGCTTACAATGAGGTATTATTGCTAGCTAAATTGAAATGTTATAAATTCTCTCACTGTGAACATGCATAGAGCAATTGCAATTGTGACAAGAGAGAGAGCAACAGTGCAGACAGGCATGTCCCAACTCCCAGAGGGTTTTGTCGACCAGACCAGAGCAATATGAATGCTCAGTGAGCAACAGTGATCATACATACATCATCCTTGCTGTTCTTTGTTGGCATATTGGCGTGACAGCTGATATTGTACAAATAGACTCCGAAAACGTATTGGTCGGTTACAGGGCGGAAGCAGTTCATTTAAATGTCCAAATGCGTATTACTATACACCATATCTTTTTCCCACTCATCCACTGTAGGTAGGGGCCCTCGCATCCATCTCATTGCTAGTCTACGTTTAGCCAGAAGTAAACCAATGGCAATCAATTTGCGAAACTTTTTGTGCAGAGGCTTTGTGTATCCCAGCAACGCCATCAGTGGATCTGGCGCGAGTGTTAAACCCACAATCTCATTTAACATCTTGAAAATATGGTTCCAAAATTCTGCCACAGATAGACACTGCCATGCTGGGTGGAAAAGTGTGGCTCACTGGTTAGAGCAGGCAGACCCGGAAGCTGAGGTCAGACCCGGGACCAGGGTTCAATTCCCGACGCGGCAGGGTCTTGAGCTCAAATGTCCACGGACTCGATAATTCTTACTTCGGTGCCTGACCTAATCATGGGTTCTCACTCTGCAACTCTGGGCATTAAGCTTGCTTAATCTCCACAACGGCCCCCTGCGGCGGGATGCCTGGCTTTCACCTTGGGGATGCCCTGTAGGGGCTATCTCACAGGGAAAAGCCAGGACGGGTTCCCAAGGCAAGCGCCGGGAAACCTCCGGGTAGCTGTGCGCTCAATAAATGCAATAATAATAATAATAATAATAAAAAGTCAGCACCGGAATATCGCAGCGCCAACAGCTATCAGTATCACACAAACCATATCTATGTAGACGTTCTGGTGTGTAATGAACCCTATTTAAGAACTTAAAATGTTCTAGCCTATGTTGGCCATTCAGAGAAAACTTTTGAGTGACCTGACAGCATTAATACCAGATATCGTCCGTGAGTGGCATCCCAATATCTGCTTGCCAGGCCAGCCAAGCCTTTGTGTATGGGGCACCCTGGTCTGTAAAGCCAAGGCATATAGCCTAGAGACTAATTTAATAGGAGACTATGAGCGCAACAGTATGGATAGCGTCGGGATCTCCATGGGTTCAGCGTGCTTGCTCCAAGCACTGCCCGGAGAGCGTGTCGAGTTCTAAAAAAGTGAAATTGTGTTAATGCAGAAGGCATCGCCCTTCCAGCCACCGCCTCAGTCCAAGATACCACTCTGCCATTTCTAAAAAGATCTCCCATCTCAGACATACCCACGTCACTCAGTGAACAAAGTGTGCCTCGCTCTGAGCTAAGAGCAAACTATAGACACCACTCTATGCGCATACAAGGCGATTACAATTGTGCTCCAGCAAACAGTCCAAGAAGGACGTGCCAAGCAAGGCTCTCCAGGATACCTACCAGGCTGTTCAGGCACTGTTGGACTGCAGGTTTCGCAACCCAAAAATTATTTGCCAACCCCAACTGACAACTGCAGCAACTCCATCCTTTTCGCAATTCAAACAAGTTTCATCCACCCAAATCTATGACCTCATTCTCACCATCAAATCAGGTTCCCCTCCAGATCCTTGCCCAGCCTCGATATCAAAACTTTTTGCTGATCAACTAGCCCCTAAACTCACAGACATCTGTAATGCCATGTTCAACACCTGTATCTACTCAGCAACCTGGAAAAAGGCAACCATCAAACCTCTGCTAAAGAAACAGCATCTCGACCCACCAGACACAAATAATTACAGACCCATCACAAGCCTCCCCTTCCCAGCAGAAACTTTTGAAAAAATAATGAACACACAACTAGCTCACTTCATGGAAGAAAACAATCTCCTGGATGAAACACAGTTTGGCTTCAGGAAAGGCCAAGGCACAGAAACCGACCTTATCAAACCTGCAGACGAGATTAGAGCCACCCGAGACTAAGGTGGAACAGCAGTTCTGATACTGCTGGATTTGTCAGCAGCTTTCAACACGGTTGATCATGTAACCCTGATCGACCGAGCCTCAAATATGGGCATTAAACTCAAAGCCAAAGATTTACTGGAGTCTTTCTTGGCCAACCGCACTCAGCTAGTGAGTCTCAACGAATATAACATCCAGTCTTTTACCCTCCCATGTGGTGTGCCACAAGGATCATCCTTGAGTTCGACATTGTTTAATATCTATGTGTGGGACCTGGCGAAGGTCATCAAAGCCCATGGGATAGGGTCAACATCTTACGCTGATGACACACAGCTAGTGCACGCAATTAACAACGATGGAGGAGCAATTGCGGCGTTTTCAATTTGGTATGCTCGCTATCAGTTCCTGGATGGCCAAAAACTGCCTAAAGTTAAACTCCGAAAAAACGGAGGTTATGATCTTTGGCAATCTACACCCAACATGGTCCCCCACTTGGTGGCCTACCACCCTGGGCCCTCTACCGCCCCCCCCCCCCCCCAGTACCGAAAGGAAGAAACCTGGGCATCAGGTTTGATGATGAACTAACTTTCTCAGCTCATGTCAATGCCATCGTCTCATCCTCCTTCTACACTCTTAGAATGATCGAGAAACTGCTACCCTTCCTTTCACCAAGCACAGGAAAAACCCTGATTAGCACCCTTGTTATGTCCAAAATTGACTATTGCAACAGCCTGCTCCTGAATGTCCAGAAAAAGATCACTAACAAACTACAGATGGTACAGAATGCCGCTGCGAGGTTAATTACAGGTACCCCAAGTACAAATCCATCTCCTTGGTGATGCGAAACTTGCACTGGCTTCCAATCACAAGTCGCATAAAATTCAAGGCCCTATGCATTGCCTTCAAGGCCATTCACAACACAGGTCCGGACTTTCTAAAGAAAGCCTTTTGCGCCCACTTACCTAGCAGAAACCTACCATCCTCAACTGCCAATCTCATCAAGATCCCCGCACAAACAAGTTCTCCTGGGGAGACAAACGATTCACTGTTGCCATGGCCAGACTGTGGAATACCCTCCCTCAGCAAATTAAATCCTGTCCATCGCTGACGGCTTTCAGGAAGCTAATAAATAGCAATGTTTACAACAAGGGGTGGTGAGGGACAGAGTCTCTGAATTAAGCAGAAAGCTCTCACCCAGTCAAGAGATCAGGGCTAGATCCAACACCGTTTTTTAGCTCACTGCACCATCCCAGTTTCAGAACCTGGCTGTATGCAAATTAGTCTGTTCCTGTCCCAGTGCATGATGGGAACAGTGCAAACCAAACTACAAAAGCCAATTCTTACACTGGGAAGGAAACAAGCTCCCGGGGACCGGTTTCTGGCATTACAGCCGTCTTCGGCCCGGTTTGCTTGAATCCTGATGGTGCAATGAGCAAGGGTCTCACATCTGAGAATACCCTTCCACGCTTAGGGTGGACAAAAATATTTACAACAAGGGGTGGTGAGGGACAGAGTCTCTGAATTAAGCAGAAAGCTCTCACCCAGTCAAGAGATCAGGGCTAGATCCAACACCGTTTTTTAGCTCACTGCACCATCCCAGTTTCAGAACCTGGCTGTATGCAAATTAGTCTGTTCCTGTCCCAGTGCATGATGGGAACAGGGCAAACCAAACTACAAAAGCCAATTCTTACACTGGGAAGGAAACAAGCTACCGGGGACCGGTTTCTGGCATTTCAGCCGTCTTCGGCCCGGCTTGCACTACTGCCTCGTCTACAGCGCCAAGACACCCATGGGTATTTGCACGCTCTACACATTGCTTAAATAAACTAATAGATACATATAAAACTTTATAAATAAATAAATGGTGAAGCAACAGAAGCCACTTCTCACATACTTCTACAAATGCTTCATTCCCCTAGTGCTGTGCTTGTGTCACTCCACTTTGAAGCACTTTACATGAGCACCAGTTAAGTCATGTACAATTTCTTTAGGCACAGGGAAATTAAGTGATTTGACCAGAATCACAGGATGTCAAGCTAATGTCAAGAATTGAGTTTGAAGTTTGCAGCTCTAGCATAACGCCACATCCTCTCCACCCTTCCGACTTGAAGACTTTCTCACTCATAAGGCAGATGGTTGAGCACAGCCTATGATACTGCAGTATGTTGTAGTTAAAGTAGTATGATCTTGGAAGGAAAACTATATTTAAATACGCAGGAAGGGCAAATTGAAGTGGACATCAACATGAAGGTGCCCATTTTACAGCAGAACTTTGCACCTTAGCTGAAGCACTAAGTCCAAACAGTAATAGGCGTGGGTGTCAATGCAGTAGTAAGGGCACTGTGAGCCCAAATGCAAGCTAGGGATTTGGTCTCCTATCCACCTCTCCTTTTTTGGCTTTAAAAACATACCCACTATTTAGGGTGAACCAGGACTCTGTGCCTCTGCACCTACTTCACTACGGTTGATATATATATATATATATCAGAGTCTGCATTTTATAATTTAATAAGGCCAACGAGGCTCTGACAACTTCTTTATGTACTTTGATCAATAGTGGCAGCGTCAGTGATTTTTCTTTTCCCTACCCACTCCGTTGATAGTGTTGACCCCTCACACGCCCCCACCCTACTTCCAGCAATAAAAATAAATGTCATGATGTGGTCTGTTTTGGCTGCATCATAGTGCTTTAAAAAAATAATTTTAATGTCATCCATGAGGCATGCTGCTGTACAACAGGGCAAAAAAACTCTGTCAAAGCCAGTAGCTATCTCGTAGGTAACACCTGTTGGCTTTGCCAATGCTTGTTATATGACTGTTCTTCACCCATCTATGGGAATCAAGCTGACTTAATTTGTAAAAGCATTAGGAACAGTTTGAAAATTAAGCAATTCAATTAAATGTAATTTCAACTTATGGCAATATTTGAATATATTTTTGAAGAATGTCACTAATGTTCTAAGAACATGATTTTTCTGTTAAAATTAAACTTCCCATTGCTGTGGGCATGACATTACTGCAGTTCAGCATCTGAGAGAGCATAGCTGTTAGCACAATGCAACTCTAGGCAGTCACTCATCTAGCCATCATCTTAAGAACGTATTCCAAAGTGCATATTAATATGTAATCAAATTTGTAAAAAACGATCAGATCAGTTTATATTGTAGCATGTTTTAATGCACCATCATTCTTTAATTGCAGATAAGGATCATACCACAATAGTGATGTAATCTGGGATTCAAATCGTATCCAAATTGCTTGTAACAATGTTTAACAATTTTTAAGCTCAAATAGTCTGAATTCAAAATTTTCATGTAAATAAAGTTTTACATTATTATATGGGGAAAATGTTGCTTTGCATGAAAAATATGTTTTAACCCCGGGTTTTGCAGCTTTTCCTTTTAAATATCTGTCCTTTCTGCTGCTAACTTGTGTTCCTGGTGAACAAAGTGTGTTTAAATGCAAAGTGTGTTTAAATGCAAAGTGTGTTTAAGACTGCAGTACCGCCTCCTGTCTATGGGGGCAGAGGGAGCAAAAATATAAACACACTTTCTGAAACACAGGTCCCCACAAGACAATTTTTTTAAAAGTTGTAAAAATTGACACAGATGTTCCTGAAGTCATTTTTTATCATTTAAAGGACATTACCTTGTGGGGACCTGGGTTCAGGTCCCCACAGTGCAATCAAGTCCCCACAGCGTGAGTGTGTTATCACACCCAAGTCCCCACAAGGATAGTAACACAAACCCACACACACACACACACACACACACACACACACACCCACACCCACACCCACAACCACACCCACACACACAACCACCCACACACCTACACACACAACCACACCCACAGCCACACCTACAACCACACACACTACCTCAACCGCACACAACCTCAACCACACATAACCACAACCACACACAAAAACACACCACCCACAACCACACACACAACACTCACAACCACACCCAAATACCACACACACACCACCCACACACACCACTCACACACAACCACCCACACAACCACACATACAGCCACACACAACCACACACACCCACAACCACACACAAAACCACAACTACCCACACAACCACGCCCACACCTACACACACAACCACACACAATCACAACCACACACAACTACACACACACACAACCATACAAGCACAACCACACACGCACAACCACACCCACAACCACAACTACTCACACACCCAAAAGCACACACAACCACACCCACAACCACACACAACCACAAACACACACAACACACAATCATCACAACCACACACACAACTACACACACACAAAACCACAACTACCCACACAACCACACCCACTACCTACACAACCACACACAACCACACACAACCACAAACACACACACCACACACACAACTACACACACAACCACACACACAACCAAACCCAACCACACAACCGCACGCACACAACCACACACAACCACACAACCGAACACAACCGCACACAAACAACCACAACCACATACACAACCACACACACACAACTGCACACACAACCATGGATGGCACTATGAGCTGGACATCATGTTTTGAAAGGGATACTCCTAGCCAAAGGCAGCCAATGTAGAAACTGAAGAGCAAGGAAAATGCACGAACTTATATGAAGGTTGATGAGTTGTTTTAAGTTGCATTCCAGATTCTTTTTGATCACTTAGCTGGCTGCTGTGCGTTATAAACCATTGTCGAAGTCCAGACGGATGAGGACTAGATTAAAGGTGGCCTGTATCTTTTGTTGGAATCCTAAATGCATCGAATCATATAAAAGCACCATTTCGTGATTTGCCTCACTTGACGTGTCAGGGACGGGCTTGAGTCCCAGTGCTTAATGTGTGCCAGTGTTAGTCAGTGCTCGGCACCTGTACTTATTTCTTCACATGGCACACATTTATTTATGCATTGGCATAGCTAATAGGTCTCGCTTTTGGGATCTTATAAGTATTTACTTATGCAGCACAATATCCTTGGTGCAACAACGTCAACTGTTGCATGGCTAAACACTTATAAGGTCCCAAAGGCGAGACCTATTGGCTATGCCAATGCTTGTTTGGTTAGGGGATGCTGGAATTCACCGGATACAGGTTGGGTGGTTATGCGGTGTGGGACGGGGTGGTGGGCTTAGAGGTATTAGTTGACGTTTTAAGGTTTATTTGTACTACGCAGGATGTTACTGATGGGGAAATACTGGCACCCTCCCAGGAGCAAATGAATGAAACTCACCAGACATAGCAGGTTTGCTCAGAAACAGAGTCAAATTTATTTATTGGTACCAAAAGCATGCATCATTGCTAATTAGCAAGGAAGAAGTCAGATCTGCCACCTTAGGGGTTCTCAGACTGCTTCTTCCCAGAGTGACAGATTTATAGGTGCTATATACCTTGAGTAATGCCATGTCAGCGGAACTAGAATAAGGCACCAAGCCAAATATGGGTGACATGGATGTGCAATGTCTGCACCATGCAAATTATAAGCAGCCAGATATTGGCAGACCTGAACGGCTGGCTCAGCACTGTGTAAGCAACTTGCACAACCAGAATAAGAAATATCATGTAGTCAGGACAAGCAAAGTGACCTCTAAGGGGGTACAGAAAGAATAGCTTGTTGAAGCTTGTCCAGTCAAGGTCAGATAGGAAGCCCCAGGCCTCATGTTAATGTGATCTATCTAAGCATGATATCTTTTGAAGTGCATACACATGAATTTGTATGGATATTCATATATATTGTACAACAATCCCCCCTTTTGGATAGACCTATCCAACATTAGTGTAATACCAATATATATATATATATATTGCCAAGAATAGTACCCACTATTTCACCACATTTTGCTCCACACCTGTCCCTATTCGTGAACACCTCACATGTAGATCAGAATTTGTTGTATACAAACTCAAATGCACATGCAACCTGGAGTACATCGGAAGTACTAAACTTCCGGTACACCAACGGATATTGCAGCACATCCGTGCAATTGTCAATAGCGACAACAACTACCCTGTCGCGAGACATTTTCGAGCTGTTCATGATAAAAAATTAAGGGATCTTGAATACACAGTTTTGTGCTCTGTACCTCAACCCGGACGGGGAGGTGATAGGATGAAACTTCTTCGGCAGAAAGAATCTCATTTAATTCTTGCCTTAGACACCAAGGCACCGAATGGTTTAAATTTGACCGAAGATCTGAGCAATTTTCTATAAACTGTATAGTGACAGGTTATGATGTAAATTCTTTCTGTATTATGATTCGTGTTTTCTGATGTGACGTAGATTATCACAGAGTGGTTGGCCGGCTGGTCAGCCTGCATTTGTATATACTTTGTTTAGGTGTTTCCTTCCAATTATATTGAAATACTTATTTTGTGAAGTTTTACACCTATTTGCAGAGTTTCTTGCTATATTATTATGTTTGGTCCTGTCAAGCATATTCCTCTATAGTTGTGACTGTTTTTATAATTTTTCTATACCTTCCCCATCACCATTTCCTTTTTTTCCACTTTCTCTTGCTTTCTCTCATTTATTTGTTTCATTGTGGTTTACTTTTAGGTTTAAAGTATTTTATTAAGGTACAAAAAACATGGGGAAGGGAATAGGAGGTCAAGCGAACATACAATACAAGACGCAAAACGTTGCAGTGATTCAGAGGGAAAGTAGGGAGGCAGGAAGCCCCGGAGGGCAATAAGGCATAAGACATAAGGCAATAAGGCAGTGCAAATGACCCTCCAGTAGACCCCCATTCCCCGAGCAAGGCCAAGCTAGAGTGGCGTCCCGCAACACAGGAAAGAAACACACCATCCCTCCAGCCCCCCATCCCCGGAAAAAGAGAAGAAAGAAAGGCAAAGGAGAAAAAAAGAAGAAACAATACCCCAACGTCCTCGTCCGAAAGTCAGCATTAGAAGCATGTAACCCCGCCTCCCACCCCCAGCCCCAAACCCCTGATCCCACCACATTCACTCCGCTGGAGCCGCCGGCGGCGTCAGCCTAAGGAGTCGCAGGTATCGTGGACATGTGAGCTCGCGAAATTCCGTGGACAGCAGTGCTAAAAAGGGGTGCCAGAGCTCCTCAAATTGGTCCACATTCCCAGCCACTGTTAGCGACATCTTCTCCATACCCAGCACCTGCCAGAGCCTGTGTAGCCAACCAGTGATAGAGGGGGCAGTGGGGGTACGCCAGAGTACAAGGATGTTTTGAACCGCTGAGCCTAGCGCAATCGCAATCTGTCTCTCCCTGCGGGACTTCAGCGGGTACATCAGGTCATTGGGGAGGCCTAGCAAGACATACGCAGGGAAGCGCGGGAGTTCTATCTCAAAATGCCTGTCTACCTCATCCAAGACCTCCTTCCAATAGGCCGACAGCACCGGGCACTCCCAAAGAATGTGCGTGAGAGTACCTTCCTGTCCGCAGCCGCGCCAGCAACCTTTATCGCCAATTTTGTGCATCTCGTAGAGCCTCTCCGGGGTGTAGTACCAATAGGTGGACACCTTAGTAAAGGTCTCCGTCAGCCCAGTGTGGTACGCAGAGTGCCTCGCCCGATACGCAATCCTGTCCCACTCCTTGTGGCTCAAGGTCCTGCCCAATTCCCTATGCCAGCGCTCTCTCCCAGGGTTATGGTAATGAAACGGCGGGGTTGGAGAAACTTATACAAGTCGGTGATGAGCTTGGCATCCGAGGTCCGGGTTACCAGCCATCGCTCATAGGGCGTAATCGAACGGGCAGCGATGTCGCGCACTGGGGGTTGAAGAGCCCAGTGGCGAACTTGCATGTAACGCAGTCTGTCCCCCTCCGTCAGGCCAAACTCCTGTCGGAGCTGCTGGAAAGGGAGCACACCCTCCGGCCCGTAGATCTGGAAAAGTGCCCTACAACCCGCGCTCACCCAGTGGGAAAAGGCTCCCGGTTCCAGACCCGGAGTGAAGTCCGGATTGCCAGCAATGGGAGTGAACGGTGATGGAAAAGTGGTGAGCTCACGAAGCTCACACACCGCGTCCCACACTCGCAGCGGAACTCGGGTGATAAAGGAGGCGTAAAGATTAGGCGGGCGGTGAGTGCGCCGCAGGAGCGGGACTTCCTGGAGGGTACGGCCCGCAACTGCCTGGTCCTGAAAGAGCCAGTGCTTGTCCGATTCCCACCGACTCCACTCCACCAAATATCGGAGTTGCGCCGCCTGAAAGTACTTCCGGAGGTCCGGGACACCGAGACCCCCCGCCTCCGGGGCAAGCATGGAGAGGACCCGTTTCATTCGAGGCTTACGGCCCTGCCACACAAAGCGGGAGATGTCAGCCTGCGCCTGCCGTATCCAACCTACAGGGGGCTGGAGAGGTAGAGCGCGAAAAAGATACAGGATCTGAGGCAGTATCGTCATCTTCACCGCTGCGATACGGCCCAGCCACGAGAGCAGGCCCTTGTTCCATCGGCGAGTTCCTCCTTGATCTTTTTGCCCAGGGAGGAATAATTAGCTGCGACCATTGTAGGTAGGGAGGGTGCAAGCAAAATCCCCAGGTAAGGCACCGTGGAGGAGGACCATTGCAGAGGAAAGACGCTGGAGGTCTCGCCTGGTGTCGGCAGAAAGTGACACATCCAGGGCGGCCGATTTAGACATATTCATTTTGAAGCCCGCCACGCGGGCAAAGAAGTTCAGTTCCTGGACGCAGGCAGGGAGCGACCGCTTGGGGTCATCCAGGGTCAGCAAGACATCGTCCGCATATAAGCTGACAGTATGTGTGTATTGCCCCATCTTCACCCCAATAGCGTCCGGGTTATCGCGAATCCTCTGGGCAAACGGCTCCATGTATAGGGCAAACAGGAGCGGCGAAAGGGGGCAGCCCTGTCTCGTGCCGCGCTCAATGGCAAAGCTGCTGGAGCTGTGTCCATTGACACGCACCGATGCTGACGGCCTCCTATAACAGTTAAAAACCATAGTGCAGAACTTCTCGCCGATCCCCAGTTTCCGGAGAACCAGCTCGAGGTACGGCCAATGAACCCTATCAAAGGCCTTTTCCGCGTCGACCGACAGCAGCATCCGCTCCCCCGGGACGCGTGAGGCCTTTTCTAGCACGTGCGTCACCCTCTTAGCGTTGTCGACCGTCTGCCTGCCGGGTACAAAACCGGCCTGGTCCGCCTCCACCAAACCTGGTAGGTGCAGACCCAGTCTGGCCGCCAAGATCCCCGTGTAAAGCTTGAGGTCCACATTTAGAAGCGAGATGGGCCGATACGAGCCGCACAGAGTCCGGTCCTTCCCCGGTTTCGGAATAACCGACACAGTCGCCGAGAGAAGGTCCGGCGGTATGGCTCCCGGTTCAGAAAAGGAATTGAACAAGCGAGCCAGGAGAGGCGCGACAGTGGGACAAAAGGTCTTGTAAAACAAGGCCGTATAGCCATCCGGGCCTGGGGCCTTGCCGTGCTTTAACCGTGCAATAGCGGAGATGACTTCCTCCACATGAATGCTCCTCTCTAGGTGGTCCGCCTGGGCGGGATCCAGGGCAGGGAGGGTTACTGATTCCAAATAGGCCTCAGCCTCTCCCGGTGGGGAGGGCTCTGCAGCGTACAGCGCCTCATAGAAGGCACGGAAGGAATCCGCCACCTCAGCGTCACCAGAAACCGGGACCCCATCCGCTCCCATCAGCTCCCTTACTACGTTGCGTTGCTGCGCAGCCCTGAGCTGGTGGGCCAGGAGCTTACCGCATCTGTCTCCGCCGGTGTAAAAGGCATGCTTCAAGCGCAACGCCGCGTACTCCGCCCGGTCCAGGTCCAGCGCAGAGAGGAGTTTCCGTGCCGCCCTCAGCTGCCTCCAAACTCGAGGAGCCCCCGTCCGGCGGTGGACCTGTTCGAGTTCCCTGACCTGCGCCGTTAGTTCCTCCCTCTTACGTTGCCGCTCCCTGTTCTCCGCCGAGGAAATGGAGATAAACTCCCCTCTGACAACCGCTTTCAAAGCCGCCCACTGCGTCGCTAGGGACGTGTCGGAGTTGTCATTATGGGTCAGGTACTCCTGAATGACCTCCTCCACCCGCTTCACCACCGATTTCTTATGGAGAAGCGTGTCCCGAAGCCGTCACATCCCTCTGGAGGGGGGGCCGCCGGCCAAGCAAACACTCCGGAAACCGGTGCATGGTCGGACAGGGACAAGACCCCGATGTCTGCCGCTGTGGCGGCCGAGCGAAGCGGTCCGCTCACCAAGAGGTAATCCAACCGCGAGTAAGTGCGGTATGCGTGGGAGAAATATGAGTAGTCCCTATCGGCGGGGTGCAGGGTGCGCCAGAGGTCATGTAAATCCATCTCTGCAATCTGGTCCCGTACCGCTCTAGAAAGCTCCCCCGTCTGCGGAAAGCGCTGGGCAGATCTATCCAAGGTGGAGTCGAAGACCATGTTTAGGTCTCCCCCCAAAATGACGTGGCGATCGGGCGAGGCAGTAACGTCTACCAACACAGATTCCAAGAAGCGATCCTGATGGTCATTCGGGCTGTACACGGAGCCAACCATGAAGGCAACCCCCCCCCAGACGCATGCGATACACTAGAAGCCTCCCCTTCTGCTCGGCATGTTTATACAACACCTCCCCCCTGAAGGAGCTGGCTAGAAGAATGGCTACCCCCGCAGTCTTAGTCGCAGCCGAGGAAAAGAGTTGCGTGGGGAACTTAGCAGAGCGCAGCCTATGGCAATCTTTAGAGAGTAGATGGGTTTCCTGCAGGAGGCAGATATCCGCCCGTGACCCTTCCAGCAGGGAAAGGATCGCCCTACGCTTCACAGGATTATTCAGACCCTTAACGTTAAGGGTCACTACTTTCAGGGACGGCATCGCTCCCAGGGACGCAAAGCGCTATGCAGCAAGCGGGGGACCAGTGGAAGGGGCGCGCGGGGCAGGGGCGCAGGGGATGCCAGAGTCGGCTTCGCATGTGTTCGGACAGTATCGGACGGGACCCCCCCAGCACCAAACCAGCTCTTGAACCCCCCCAGAACCAACCCATGGCAACCAGCCAAAACCAAAAACAAGAAAAAACACCCCATTGTCTCAGTCTAGCCCAAGTGGGCGAGTTCGTAGAAACCAGTCAAGTGGACGTCCAGCCACACACCTCCAACCTCTCCCCCCCAACCTCCAGCCCCAACCCAGCATCGCAGACGCTAAGAGTCTCTCCCCCCGGAGAAAAGTTAGGCCGTCTGGGCCACGCCATTAGATTCAGGCAAGTTCCTGGCCGCAGTCCTCAGGGCCTCCGCCATATCCGCTCTGATGGTAGGGGAGTCAGGGCGACTCGCTGTTGCTGACGATTGGCGCCTCCTCGACCTCCGTCGGCCCCGCCGCTCGGGGCGCCTCCATGCGGGCGTCGCCCCTTCTTCCTCTGTAGCTGTGAGCCCCAGCACCCCACAGACATCTTGTAAGGAGCGCAGCTGATGTAGCACCCCATTCCATCGGAAAATAAGACGGAAGGGGTGACCCCAGGAGTAGGCCGTCTCATGCTCTCGCAGAAAGTCCGTGGCGATGCGAAAAGACCTGCGCTTCTGCAGTGTGATGGCGGACAGGTCTTGATAGAGCGCCACGGGTCGTTCTCGGAAGGACAGCGGCTGCTTCCTGCGGGCCTCTGTCATAATGCGCTCCTTCAGGGGAAAATCCGGCAGGAATGCCAGGATATCAGGTGGGGGTGCCGATGACTGGCGCTGGCGGCCCACCCTATGTGCTCCGTCGATGCGGATCGGGAAGTCCGCTTCTTCTCCCAAGATGTCGCGGAACAGGTCCTGCAGATAGGCCACCAGGTCCGCACCCTCATCCGCGGACGGAACGCCTCGCACCCGGATGTTATTCCGCCTGGACCTGTTCTCGAGGTCCTCAGAGTGGGCCTGGAGCTCGACACATTGCTCCCGAAGGCGGAGAACGTCCTGCTGGAGATGAACTATCTCGTCATCACGACGCTGGGCCGCCGTTTCCACAGTGTCGACCCTCTCGCCCAGGCCCTCGATTTCTCTGCGCACTTCACGGACCTCTCCGGCCACCTCGGTCTTGAGAGTCTGGAATTCCTCCTTGAGGGAGCTGAATAAGTCCTCCATGAAGGACCTCGTGACTGGCGGTTCGCCTCCGGTGGTATCAGTTGAGGCCCGTGAGGACCCCGGGGACGGCTGCGTCCTGTCCCGCAGTTGCTGGGCCCTGCTGAGCATGTCCGGCAGAGTGCGATCTCCCCGTGCCGCACCTCGTCTCCCAGCCATCTTGGCCTCCGCGGTGGGTGAAGCCTAGAGCTGGCCGCTGTAGATGCGCCCAGCCACTCGTGGGCACCAGATGTGAAGACCTCGCCGAGGACAGGGATAGTGCGTCACAGGCGACAAAATGGCGGCACGGGCCAGGGCGAGACAACCATCGAGCCAGTCTAAGCGATAATCCAGGTTCAGGTCGGAGGCTTGCAGCCGCGTGCTTCCAGGGAGGACGGCAGATGCGTAGGCACCAGGGGGAACCGGGGCGCCCGTATGGCAAGGGCGCGGGCGAGGGTCACTAGTATCAGCTCCCCAACGACAAGATGGCGGGAGGGCGGAACCCAGGAGGCCAGCCCAGGCCAGCAAGTCTATGGGCGACCCTCAACAGCAATGGGTCGGGGAGGGGCAAACCCAGTGTCCCCCGGATTCACCGGCTAGTACGCCCGGTTCGGTCGCCGCTCATACTCCACCGTCCTCCGCTTCCAGGCTCAGGGTCCGTAAGGCGTCACACGCCGTCACCCGTGGCAGGGGAATAAATCGCCGATGTTGGTCTGGGGTCCGTCGTCCAGCGATGACTCTGGCCACAAGGGCGACGGCCAGGAAGCCTCAGCACTCCGAGGAGTCCGTCGAGTCCGCTCCCTCGGGATCCGCAGCTTTCAGCACTCGGCCTAGCCGAGGCGCGCGGACAGCGCTGCAGTATGCTCCGCCTCCAGGCCCTTCTCCTCGGGGCGATCCAGGCTCCACTCCTCGCCTCGGTCGTTAAACAAACTTTTCGGGGACTTTCCCCGGGGCAACAGAAGTCAAAGTGGCATCAAAATGTGCCCCAAGAGTTCCGGCACAGTTCTCTCGCCCGCAGTGCAGCCGCGGGGGGAGAGAAGCGCAGAAATCGGGGCTCGAGCTGAGCTGGGCCGGAGGAGCTACGGGAGGAAGCGTCCGCTCACCCCGCCATCTTGGCCACGCCCCCCTTGGTTTACTTTTTATCTTTCCAAGTACTCTGCTTTGGTCCCATGTTCATTCATACAATTTGTTAGTTATGCACTGCACAGGACGTCATTTTCAGCTGCTTATTATAAGTTCAGCTTGGCAATGTTATTTTGGCACTATGTCATCATTTTTCTTGTTAATGTTCATTTGAACAGCATAGCCTTAGAAGGGTTTTTCAGGCACTTGCCGTCATTGTCCTTTGTAAATACACTGCTCCCCTTTGTGAATCATCCCTGTGTAAATAGTATTAATACTTGATACATTTCAGTGCGTCTAACTTCATGTAATCATTTGTGACCATGAGCCTTTCAGTATTTAACATGTTACATTCTTTGTTACTTTGTTTCCATATTATGTTCCGTTTTAGTCCATCCTTTGTGTCTATTACTTGGAGAAGGCGTGTATCATCAGTGGTGTTCATTGTAGCCCTTTGTTTCTGTTTACTATTTAAACACTTTTTTGTTTCTGGCGCGCTGTGTGAACAAGCTCTCTTGTAGAGTGAAACGCGTCATCCTTAATAAACATCGTCTTCCCTGCTTTCCACTGGTGGATTTACTTTGTTGAGGCTCGTGTCAACTGCTGGTTACGAGGTACTTTGAGGTCCTGACCGCTGGTTCCGATATCTATCCAGAACCTGGACTGTTTTATATATATATATATATATATATATATATATATATATATATATATATATATATATATATATATATATATATATATATATATGATACATTAGTTGCATATCTTTGAATGGCATTACAGTGTTTGCATAAAATGCATATATTGTCACATTGATACAACTTGATGAGATCCATATTATATCAGCAGGCTGTTGTGATACCGGCAGTAAGTGTCCAACAAATATTTTTCTCTGTGCAATGCATAGTGCTACAATGTCACTTTAGTCACTCAGTTCCTGGGCACTTTTTGAAAGTGTCAGAAATGTAAAGGCACGCAGTGAGCAGTCATCTGCTTCTCCTCCTGGTCCGCAGTCTATTTCAGGGACGGTTTCACGGACCTGCCCTGCGTTGTCCTCTTCAGTCTATTTTTCTGCAGGTGCAGACCATCACCTTTCTTTGAGACTGCGTTGTGTACTTCACTCAACAGCATCAGTTGATGTTGCGTCCTTTTGACACTTTATGACGGGCCCCCATGGATCGTAGAAATGGTCTGGTCTGTCCTCTTCTTGACTGCTGTATTGCGCAGGTCCTCTGGTGACAGATAGTCATCACTTTCTGGTACCGTCCTCTCAGGTGTTGGGGCGCTGCCTTGCATCTTCTCCCCTCAATCCATTCATGGCATTGGTTCACCGCCTGGGGTCCAGTCCACCTAGAACTAAAAGAAACAACTTATTTTTCTCACAATGACCATGTAGCCATAATCACTTTAGAAGTCTCTGCCACATTGCAGGCAGTACTAAAGTCAGAGCATCAGGCCATTTCAGGCCTGTTCCATCAGTTGCTTTTACTAATAATCTATTTTTTATTTTTTTATTTTGGCGCTCATTTACTCCTCCTGGCCTTAAGTTGGAGGGTGGTATGGGGTATGCATGTTACGCATTATTCCCAAAAACAACCTCTTCAGCATAAATGTATTCACTAAGTGATCTCCTTTTATCGCTATTTATGCCCTGGTGGGTCCCTAGCCTTGGAGAGAAGGCTTTACTGAAGTAATGCGCCTCAGTTGCTGCATCATTCTTCCCTCTTGGATACACCTCCATTCATTTTCAAAACATATCCACCCACACCAGCAATTATTTAAATCCATTCACTGGGAAGCAACATGTATCTGCGCATTCATCCTCCCTTGTGCAATATCAGAGGGTTCCTGCTCCAGTCTTGTAAGGGAAAGGAACATACTGCGTGGGGACACAGGCATCTAATCCTGGTCGGCCCATACTCTCTTCATTATTCGGCTCACATCTATCATCAATCCTCCCTCTATGTTCATCTGGTGTTGGAGACCATTGTGCTTCCTTTACATTAGCTTACAACAATTGTCTCTGAATTAGCTGTATTTTTGGAATGCTTTGTTCATTAGTCCCATCTGCACTGGCTGTAACATGCTTTCATTTAATGCTGCGTCAGCGATGGCATCACCTTTGGCTAACTTAGTAATAGCTCCTGTGTAGGCTTCTCATTTTATTACCTCTATCTAGGTGTATAATAGTATTGCTGTAAATAAGATCCTTACTAAAGGACAATTTTTAATAAGGCACCCTGTTTCTCCTATGAATCTGTGATACTTCCACAGCTGGCCACAAATAGGAACTGCAAAGCATAATGTGAGTCAGTTTAAATGTTAACAGTTTCACCCTTGACTAGTATTCATGATTTGTTACAGCATACAGCTCATCTAATGGGTAGATGTTCCAAGTGGCAGAGCTGCACTTCAGCTATTGCTATAGCATACCCTGCTCTGTAATCAGTGTCTATCATTCTGCTAGAGGAACCATTAGTGTACCGCTCCTATAGTCTGCCTTTTTTAATGGTGTCTAATCTTGGCGAGGTGCCGTTTTCTACAATCTCAACACCAACTTACTTAGGGGTCTTATCTGTTTCTAAGAGAATGGGTCTCCTCAGAATAACCTATTACAGGTAATACTTTTGCCAAATTAACAGGTGGGCATCTGACATGGTGCCATTATAAACTGTGTGACTGCCAGCAGAAAAACGTTGTGTCGATCCAGTCAGCAACAACTGCACCAAATATGGCACCTAGACAATACAGGTATAGACCAACACAATGAGAGCCGTCTCCTCCACCATCACAGTTGTGTCCCACAGGCCTTTCTTTGCCAGCTGTGTCAGCACACCATTGGCAGCACCACTTCATTTGCAATGTTATTTTGCTCAGAAACAGAGATGGAAAGGCAGTTTGCAGTCAGGCAGTCCCCATGATGGCGCAGTACACAATGTCTCTTTCAATTTCTTGAAACAGTTTGCAAGTTCATTTTGCAACAGTCATAGCATCTGCATTCATGGACCCATTGGTGGCAGCAGTACATTATCCCCAGGAAGGACATCATTCCTTTCTTGGTGGGAAGGAGCTGAATGCCCTGAAACAATTTAATTCTGTCAGGTGATATGTGGCGTGTACCTTGGAATATCACAAAACCCAGGTAAGTCACCTCTTTTTGGCAGCACTGGCATTTGACAATGAGGCTTTGCGTCTTCTCTCCTGGAGGTAGGTCAACAGAGCTACAGTGTCTTGTCACAGGCTTTCACAGGCCTCAAGTGATGGAGATGTCACAAGGAGGTCATCAGTCTACTACAAGACAATGCTACCACCTTCCAGGCACAGGTGGTCTTTACTGCCTGCGCATTGACATTGGGACTCACAAGTGTACTTGGTATCCCAGTATGACGGCAAAGAGGCTTTCACCCTGTGGATGGACGTAAATGCTAAAACCCACTGAGGTGAGAAACATACTCTGCCTCTACAGGTATAAATAATAATATAGTACTAGTGTCAGGCACAACAGGCTCTAAGGGAACCACAAGTTCATGAGGTAATCACTATATGGGGACTGCATGTTTTCACCACCCTCTCTTTTTAAAATGTTATTTGTTTTAAATATCACTGTATGGTGAGGGCATTTATCCAAAACCTCTCCGTTCCCTAGATCTATAACCTTATTGTTAGTTATGAGTACATCCATTCATTTCCTTTTCATATGTAACAAACTGCAGTCTAACAACATCATTCATCATCTCTCAACACATCCACACGTGCTCTACAGGGGGGTGCGTACAACAGAGAATCCTTACTGAAGAACTGAATATGCAAGCAGTAAGTGCCCTGTTCTAACCTATCGTTAGGTATTTGTGAATACATTCCATTTATTAAAAAAAAAATATATATATATATATATATATATATACACACACACACTGCTGCAAAAATTATATTTATTTATATTAAAATTGTGAAATGTAGCCCTTTATCTCCCACAATAGTGGAAACATCTTCCACCTTAGTTGAAACATGATATTCTCCTTGGGCATGTCTGATATCTTCATCCTGATACACTGTGCAACAATAAAACTGATACCATACTCTTATCTACTCTCTGGTATTTACGCTGCACCCCTTGATAATGTTATTCAGTGGAATAAACCCACCCTGCATATCTCCTACAAAGGTATTATTTCAAGAAAACAGTGATATCCTAAACAGATCTTTGGTGTCCAATCTAGTTCCAGGAAGGCTTAATCAAGACCATAAAATCATTGTAACAACTAGGTAAATTCTTTCATTCATTAAATGTAGTTAAATTTCTAATGGCGATATCCCTAATATTATTGCCATGAATTGAGAATTGTGACCCTAATTTTCCTGGGCACATTATAGCCTCAGACATAATCAGAGCCAAGTTTATTTTAACATTCTCATAAATGAGCAATTTTTGAAAACGCTATGATCTTATTTGTAAATTACCTGTAGTGTTTAATACTATAATGTTGGAATCAGGAAATGTAATTAACACAAAGGAATTTAAGTTGTTTAAACTACTCTTCAACATTACAAGCAGGTATTATATCTATTGTTTTTATTTAGAACAATTTGCACTGGAGTTTGCATTTGCTTAACACGTGTTATTTGCTGTAGGCCAAAATAGAAGCAAATCTGAAAAAAAGCAAAATGTTCCCCGTTCAATCAAACACAGCCCTGTACACACACACACAGTTGCTAACCTCACTGTGGCCAAGCAGTGGAGACCCTCAATTTGTGGCTCCAATTTTGGCAACTGCGGAAGTATACCCATCTAATTGTGGAAGGCGCCTGAGATGGTCTAGAATTGCCCTTGATGAAGGTAAACTGAAGAGCATTGAGGCAATATTAACAACAGCACTGGCCGACTTCGATCTGTCGTCTGCTGATCGATATGTCCCGTCCAAGGCTACTGAAACCTTCCAGAAAACGATTACCGCTCTGGGAAACCTTTTTCTCATCCAGAACCCAGTAGCACAAGGAAGGAAGCCTTTGTTGCACGCTGCCAAAAATGGGTGGTACAATAATGAATGCCGTAAAAAGAAAACTGCGTTAATTAAGTCAGTTAAGTCCAGGCAGCAAGACCAGATAAGATTGGCTAGGAGTGTGTACAAACAGGTTATATCAATAGCAAAAAAGGAGTGGGAAGACCAATACTGGGAAGCATTGAAAGAGGAAAGTTTAGGGAAGGATGCAAGACGCTTCTGGAGCATCATTTGAGAAAAGAACAGAGCTCTAATAACTTGCAATATATCAGGCCAAAGGTGGTTTGACCACTTTCTGAAGCTGTATTCATGCCCTCAAAGTGCTTCACTACAGCACAATTCGCTAATTCCTTCGGGAATTATGGAGGATCCCAATATCGATTCCTTTACATAAAGGGAGGTGGAAAAGGCAATCGACTATATTTTTCCCCGCAAAGCTGCAGGTCCTGATGGCATCCCGGGAGATCTTATCCGCTTTGACAGCCCGAAATGGGCAAAGATTATCACAGGACTAATTAACGCTATTGAAAATGGCGCGCAGGTTCCAGAGTCGTGGAAGGGGGCAGAGGTCGTCTCTATTTTCAAAAATGGGGATCGGGATGACCCTGCCAACTACTGACCAATAAGCTTGCTCGTTTCCTCGCAGAAGGAAGCAGGGAAGGTGATTCTTCAGAGAATCCAACAATGGATAGATGAAAATAAGGTCCTCTCGGACTACCAGGCAGGTTTCCGGTCAGGAACAGGGACCATAGAGCAGGCATTCCGCCTGTTACTTATCTACTGGAAAGTGGTCATCCTGGCCGGGGGAAGTCTTTATTTCACGTTTATAGATCTAAAGACTGCCTTCGACCTGGTGCCTAGGGAGCGCCAGTGGGGAGTCCTTTTGGACATGGGGATCCCCCGGTACATCTTATCACTACTAGTGAGGATGCACAATGGTAACTTCGCGCAGGTAAGGTGGGGCCAGCAGGGGCAAAAGACTAGCAGAATTCCAGTGAACAGGGGCGTCCGCCAGGGATGTGTTCTGGCTCCCACCCTGTTCTCCTTATATGTGAACGGGGTGGTGCAGCACTTATTGCAAAGTCCATCTGACGCACCATCCCTGGCGGGCGAAAAAAATCCAACTCTCATGTTCGCTGACGACACCCTGCTTATCTCTAAGTCCCCTGTCGGCCTGCAGACCCTCCTAGATAGTTTCCAGTCATTCTGCACCACGTGATGTCTGGTGATAAACACCGACAAAACTAAATATTTGATAATAAACCCGCCACAAAAACACATCAGGGCCCCTGTTTTGAATCATGTGCGACTGGAGAGGGTTACAGTCTTTGACTATCTTGGCATCCGCATTTCTGACAACATGCAGTGGACATCCCATCTGCAGAAAATGTTATTATGCAACAAAAGAGTAGGGGGTGGGGGCGGGGGGGGGGCGGTTGGGTTATCCTTTGAGAACAGCGCTCCTCAACATCTAAGCCTATTGCCCCGGCGGTAGCTATATACAAGGCCAAGGGAGCTAGTTCAGCTTTGTACGGCGCAGAGCTGTGGGGATTGGGTAACGTGGACCTGTTGACAAGGTTGGAAAATACGTTTTTTAAGGACCTAATGGTGCTCCCCCAGAGCACGCCCATGATCCCCCTACTCATGGATTTGGGATGCCATTCGATACGCTATCTCGCCAAACTTCGACCATTATTACTATGGGCTCGGTTCTGGCGTGTCCCTGGTTAGCTAAGTAGGCAGAGGGTTTGTCAGAAGTCATGTCTATGGTTGGTTGGCACAAAGTTAGGTGGCTCAAGGACATTAAAACACTCTTATGTGACTTGGGCCTTAAGGACGCCTGGGCAACGAAATCTGCCCCTCCAAAGTTAGTATTGAAGAGAATCTTCTGGAACTGGGTAGCGTCCAAACAATGTTCTGACCCAAACCTAGAAGACTTACTGAAAGCTTCTTGGGGATTAAAGATGTTGTATTCTGTGAACCCACTCTACGTATGCGGTATTGCAAAGTATTGCACTCTGCACTCACTCTGCACTCACTCTGCACTCACTCTGCAAGTACCACGTCACGAACAATGGTAAGGCCTATGGCCTTGGGAATCGCTGGGCCTACACTGGACTAACAAAGGTTAGGACATAGGAGGCCCACAGGATGCGGGTGCAGTGTCTATAGGCAACCGCGTTTACCGTTCAAGTCAATGGTGCGTAAAAATAAGACAGTGATAGGTTTAGGAGACTTCCGACTGGACTAGAACTTAGCCACTTGAAATTAGGACACTAGGGATGTAAACCACTACAGGAGCACCGGAGTTATATCGTTACCTCACCCACAGGAAGCAGGTGCATAGGTGCCAAAGTGTGTCGGGATTCTTCGTGAAGTTCTATGGAGCCTGGAGGAAAAGATGCTGCAGGCGGCCAGGAGAGAAGAGTCCGGTTGGATCCAAGGGTGGATCGAAGATTAAGAGTACCTGAAAGCAGAGGGGACAGAGTCTGGGTCACTAGCCAGTGACCAGGATGGAATCAGGACGGAACCAGGCAATGTCGGGTTGCGATCAGGTGCTGTCGAGTAGTTTGTCTCCGCTGCCACGTGGACCAGGAAGGATCGAGGATGACCAGCTGGTGAACACGAGCTGTCCCACGAAGGCTCTTGCTGTCGGCGGTGTCGGTACTCGAATCTGAGTCACCAAACCTCGGCAAAGGCAACCCACGCAGGACTCGAAGATGTCTTCTTGATCGGACCGGGAGGGTCAGATCGATGGCTCCTTTTCAGGAGAGCTAGGGCCAGTCTGGAGCAACCAGACCAGCAGTTCAAATCGTAGATTCGTCGTCACAGAGGCCACTAGCCAACGGGCAAGTGACCGGACAACGCGTCGAGCAGGAAAAGTGCAAAAGGGCCCCACGCAGCACTCCGAGAGTGTGGAGAGGTGATCTTTGGAGCACAGGCTGCTCGGGGCTGGGGCTTCTCAAATCCCAAAGCAGAGCGTCGAGGGAGCCTCGGGAGCTGCACAGGAAGCACTTCGTCGACTTTTCAAGATGGCCGGTCCCAGGTCTCACGTCGCCTCCACGGGTCTAAGCTTTGCTAGGACTGTGGATCAGGCTGTTGGAAGTCTGGGAGTCCAGGTCTTTGTCGGTCTCTGTCGTTCGAGCTCCGGCGGGAGCAACGGCAAAGGAAGTCTCGATGCGCTGATAGTGCCTGCTTGCACAGGGTGGCCACTCCTTGACCACAAGGGAGATTCTTCAGTCTTCTACTTTGAGTAGGATGTCGAAGGGTCCAGAGTTTCGTTTCAAAGTTTCAGTCAGGATGATCTAGTTTGCATTGGCACAGCTCCTACCTTTATTCCAAATCAAGGGGCTAGATCACCTGCTAGGTCCCTCCTATGGGTGGGACGCAGGAAGGGGGTGGTTACACCCCTTTCCCTTTGTCCAGTTTCGTGCCAGAGCTGGGGCTGGAGTGCCCCAGCACCGGTTTGAACTGGGCTATGCATGGGACGCCTTGTGCGCCCCAGGCAGTGTCAAGTTTCATTCAGCCCTCCCTGCCCCAATCCACTATCTCCTGTCTGGGGTGGTGTAACACCTCCCTGTGACAGGATACCATTTGTCCAGGCCTCCCCTGCCGGAGTTTCGGTCAGCAGCAGGAGGCCAGACTTGTGTCGGTGGCAGCAGCATCCATTTTGTGATGCTGAGGCTCTGGTTAGATTTAACCGTGTTTAAGCAAAGTAACATGTCTTCTCCCTCTAGAAGGGTGGAATACTACCCCCGTCGCCAGAACTGGCGAGGGGGTAGTATTCCAAAGCGTAGGACACCTTACACGACATGTTTTGATAAAGCCAAACCAAAGTTAGCAAGTAACCGCGAGGATTTTAATGCACTTAAGAGTATATGGTATGGCAATATCCCAGAACAGCTAAGGGACTTGGTTCCGAAAGCTGCAGACAGGCTCAGCTCATACTAGAGCACCATCTCACATAAAACCAAGCACACTGCCTCCAGGATTGTTAAGGCCTGCCATAGGAGTGACTTATAGGTGTATATGGGTCCAGATATAGGTTTAGATATAGGTATACTATATCTAAGTAAGGGGTGATTACACCACCTTGCCCCAGCTGAGTGATCAGCCAGTTGTGTCATTTTGGATGGCCAGCCAGGGGTGGCAAAAGATATGCTGCAGCCCCTGGTAGGCCTTGGTTGCACCTTTGCCCTGGGTACCTGTAGTACACTGTACAGGGGCTGATAAGGTGACCCAATACCCAAATGGAGATGTACCTAGGGTACATGGAGTCAATTTTACAGAGCGAGCAGATAGCCTGGGGTCCCGAATAGCAGGATCCCAGGCCAACTAAGTCGAAAACCAGCTAAACACTAGGCAAATAATTTGGGGTAATCATAGTCAGGTATCCACCTTCCTACTGTGTAGTTGGCGGCTGGACTTTGTTTATTCCTCCCAAACAGCCACACGCTAGAGGAATTAGGTATTCCTGGAAGGACTTTAAACTAGCAGGATGGGGCGGCGGGGCAAAGTTGGACACAGCCACATTTGCAACTGAATAGGCTGTGACCTGCCTTCACACAAAGGACTTGTTACTACAGCATTGTTAATATAGCCAGATTGGAGCCAGGGCAGGGGAGAAACTTCAAGGACTTCAGAGGTAATCTACAAACTTCTACTTCAAAGAAGGTAGCAGGTATATAAAAATAGGACCCTCAGACCCACCCTTCAGTACATTTAGAGACCTGTGGAAGATTTAGGTCCGCTGTGCTGTTCTGCAAGAAGGACTGCTACTGTGTTGTCCTGGTGCCCCGGTGAAGTACGGGAATGCATCTTGAACCCAGGACCACCAGAGTGACTTCTAGGTCTGGTTGAATGGCCTCCTGATCAGAGCCCCAGGGACAGAAAAGGCTACAAACACCTTGGATCTAGCACTTGGACTCTGGCTGCTTTGAGTCCTACCCCCCTAATTATTGCCACCCCAGTCCTGGACCCTTGAAAGTGGGCCTGAAGGTGCTCTGCCACCCCAGCGGTGGTCCTGTGAAGCAGAGCCGACGCAGGGCATTGCATTCCCTTGCAGCTGCATCAGATCTGTTGCAGCTCAACACATCCCCGATGCCAGACCTCGCACTGCAACTAGCAGACTCTTCGAAACCACTGCTGCACGATGCATCCTAGACGCAGGCCCTCGCATCGCAAGCCCCTCGTTAATGGCATCCTCAACAACAATGGACTCTGCATTGCGACCCTGCGCCTCTTTGGAACGGTGCGCAATGCATCTCCCATGCAGGACCTCCACATCGTAGCTCCGCTGCTCCTCTGAACTACCACAGCACAACGCATGCTCTCTGTGAGATCTCGCAACGCTTGCAAACTAGGATTTAAGGTATATTTGTTCAGCCGGCCTAACTTGGTCCCTGTGGCCAGCCTGCACTCCACTGTGGTCGGCCTGTGCGACCAGATAACCACAGTTGGCATTTTGTGCTTCTAGTCACCGTTTTTACCCAAAACATTGAAATTGCATATCTCCGGTCATATTGATTGGATTTTTGTTATTTTGGCCTCAAATAATTTATTACGTTTTCCTCTTTTTTTCCTCAATTGGTGTGGGATTTTGTCTTGTGTTTTGTTTGTACTTTATTACTGTTTAAAGTTATGCACATACAATGTACACACATTGCCTCTAAATTTAGCTTGATGGTTTTGTGCCAAGATACCACAGGGTTAAGCACAGGTAAGTTTGGGGCCTGCTTACATTTAGGCTTTCCTGTTTTCAGTTTCTATTTTTGGTAAAGTCTGGTGGGTTTTTTCAGTGTTTTCCAGTGATTTCAATACCTTAAAAAACAGTGCTTTTCAGGGGTTACTCATTTTTGCGCCATATAAAACAGCAGAAACAGTGTTTTACCGGTGTTTATGGAACGCTATTCTTTTATTATTGCTTGCTTTCTTTACTGATGCATGGCAGATAGACAGTGTACGTACAGTGTAGATGAAGTCCAAATACAATTTTTACAAATCAAACTAATTGTAGTACAGCACACAATATTATTTCAGTGAGTCTTTGGTTATGCACACTCGCTCTTTCCTTCCCATGTAAACTTCTACTTGTGAAAAGGCCCTCTCGACATTGTCACTTGAGACTGGCAACGCCAAAACAGCCAGTACACAATTTGCCAACGCTGGATACTGACGTAGCTTAGCATGCCAATACTGGTGCACTTCAAGGTTGACATTCTCTAGGACAGGTTCTGCAACATACATGTTGAACTGGGTGCATATGCCCTCAGAGTTATTAATGTGGTCAAAAATGAAACTGTACTTTTCAAAGTCTGGAGAAAATTCTCCTTTAGGAAAGGGATCTAGCACTTGTGCAGAGTACCACAGGGAGGCTTCATTGAATTCAAACGCATTGGTTGGTGAAGGGACATTTCTATGCTTCATTGCTACCCTTTTCTCATGCATTGTAAAAAAAAACAAGCATTCGCAATGCAACAGGTCTTGCATCAGTTAGACTTAGAGTTATTGGGGTTGTAATTAGAAGGTTTCTCAATGGTTTTGTTTAGAGTGTAGTGTATGTATCTTACATATAAGTAGTGGTATGTATGTGTGTTGTAAGTATGTGGATGAATAACTTATGTTGCAGCTAGTGATGGCGGCAAGAGGAGTAAGTAGCAGTAGTGTGCAGTGTTTGAGTACTGCAATGAATAGTTGCTGGGTTAGTTAAAGCATATGTAGCATTAGCTAGGGTAGTAATAATGTGAATGACAGTTGTGTTAGCCACACCGGGCTCTGACCAGCACCGGCACACAATGGAGGGAGGAGGGACCAGTAGGGGAGAGGGAGGGAGCAAGAGAGGGGAAAGGGAGGGAGCAAGCGAGGGGCGAACGGACAGAATGTGTGCTATGGACATTAGTGTACTGTTTTAGCAGCAGCTTGAAACTCGTACAGCGTCTGTCTATAGGCACGCCGCGCTCTAACTAGCAACTGCACACAATGGGGAGAGGACGGGCCCGAGGTGGGTATGAGGGAGCAAGCGAGGGAGGAACGGGAATCCGTGTTTTAAGGCGCCACAAATTAGCCTGTAAGACAGTGTAAAAAAAGTGCTGAAGGGCATGTGTGTGGCCCGTGAAAAGCATGTAGGGTTAGATGACTTATTAACGGCAAATCATAAGGGCAAAAGCCTATTCGAACGTGTGCTATGTATGGAATATGCTACTTACCAGTATGCATCTGTTCTTGGCATAGAGGGCTGCAGAGTGGTACATTATGAATAGATCGCCATCTGGTGTTGGGCTCGGATGATTGCACTTGTTTTTCTCTTGGAGAGTCTTTTGTAGCTTGGTGACTCCTCCTTTGGTTGCTAGTGCGCATGGGCATCGGCTCCATCCTTAGATTGTTTTGCCATAGTAGGGTTAGATGGAGTAGTATGATAGAATACAGATAGAAAATGCCCATGTAAGTGTATCTAAATAAGATATTGTTGGAACAGACACAGGTTTCCGGGGAGGCTGGGAGGGCATGTACCACTCTGCAGCCCTCTATGCCAAGAACAGATGCATACTGGTAAGTAGCATATTCCGTTCGAGGCATATGGCCTGCAGATGGTACATTACGAATAGACTATACAGCAGTTCTCTCCCTAGCGGTGGTCTCCCGTGTCTGTTGCAACAGTCTGAAATAAAGTCTTTAATACAGTGTAGGAGAGTAGGGTCTGCTATCCTATGGTCACCCCAATTTTTGCTTTTTGCTTCACTGGTTTTCGACTTACTGAGGCTGTGGGCCTGCTAATCAGACCCCCAGCCTGCTGTTCTCTCTCTAAATTTATAATACATGTGCTATAGGTACATACCACAATTGGAAATGGACTCCTTGTCAGCCCCTGTACCATGCACTATAGGTGCCCAGGGCATAGGTGCCACCAAGGCCTACCAGGGGCTGAAGCATAGCTTTTGCCACCCCTGGCTGGTTCTTAAATTGACACAACTGGCTGATCACTCAGCTGGGGCAAGTGGGTGTAATCACCCCTTGCTTAGATATAGTATACCTATATCTAAACCTATATCTGGACACATATATAGCCTGTAAGCCACTCCTATGGAAGGCCTCATCAATCCTGGAGGCAGAGTGCGTGGTTTTATGTGAGATGGTGCTCTGGCATGAGCTGAGCCTGTCTGCAGCTGTCGGGAACAACTCCCTAAGCTGATCCGGGATAATGCCATACCATATACTCTTAAGCGCATTATAATCCTCGCGGTTATATAGCAACTTTGGTTTGGCTTTATCAAAACATGTCGTGTAAGGTGTCATACGAATTGGAATACTATCCCCTCGCCAGTTCTGGCGACGGGGATAGCATTCCACCCTTCTAGAGGGAGAAGACATGTTACTTTACTGAAACGCGGTTGATTTAAAATGAGCCTCAGATCCACAAAATGGATGCCCCTGCCACAGACACGGGTCTGACCTCCTGCTGCTGACCGAAACCCGGCAGAGGAGGCCTGGACAAAGAGTTTCCTGTCACAGGGCGGTGTCAAACCACCCCAGACAGGAGATAGTGGATTGGAGTAGGGAGGTTTCAATGAAACCAGACACTGCCTGGGGAGCACAAGGCTGCCCCTTGCAGGATCCGGCCAAACCGGTTCTGGGGCCTCCCAGCCCCTGTCCCAGCGCGGCCAGGATCAAAGGAGAGGGGTGTAACCACCCCCTTCCTGGGTCCCACCCATAGGAGGGGACCTAGCAGGATGTCCAACCCCCTAGATTCGAATAAGAGGGGGAGCAGTCCCAACGGACCTCAGATCATCCTGAAGAAACATAAGAAACGAAATCTGGACCCTTCGACTTTCTACACGACGTGAGAAGACTGAAGAATCTCCCTTGTGGTCAAGGAGTGACCACCCTGTGCAAACAGGCACCATCCAGCCCTCGACCCTTGCTTTGTTGCAGTTCCCGCCGGAACTCGAGCGACAGAGATCGACGAGATCAAGCTTGCCTGCCTTCTACCTGCCCGATCCACAGTCCCTGCAGAGCTGAGACCCGTGGAGGCGACCGGAAGCGTGGGGCACGCCATCTTGAAAAGGCCACGAGACGCTGACCGTGCGGCCCACGAGTGACCCTCGAAGCTGTACACCGGGGTTTGAGAAGCCCCAGCCCCGAGCTCCACTTGCACCAAAGCTCACCCCTCCACACTCGCTGAGTGCTGCGTGGGGCCCTTCTGCTTGTGTGCGCTCGACGCGTTGGCCCGGTCACTTGCCAGCTGGCTTGTGGCCCCTGTGCCGACGAACTTTGAAATCCGACTTGCTTTTCTGGTTGCTCCAGATCTGCACCAGCTCCTCTGAAAAGGAGCACCCACTCTGACCCTCCTGGTTCGAGTGATAAGCAATCTCCCGGTTCCGCGTGGATTGCTTTTGCCAAGTGCTGTTTGCTACAATCTTCAAGCCGACGGTGCTGACGGCGAGAGCCTATGTGGGACAGATCGTGACCTGCTCCTGGACGTCGCAGATGCCCCAGAGCCCACGTGACAGCGGAGAGAAGCCTATCGACAACCGCCTGATTGCGCCCGACATTGCCTGGTTCCGTCCTGGTTCCACCCTGGTCACTGCTGAGTGACCCAGACTCTGTCCCCTCTGCTTTCAGGTACTTTTCTACATCGATCCACCCTTGGATCGCACCGGACACTTCTGCTTCACAGCGCCTGCAGCTGCAACAGCTCCAAGCACCCAGAACCTGCGTGACAGAACCCGACGCCACTTCGACCCTGTGCACCCACGGCCTGTGGGTGAGGTAACTTTGCAACGCCGGTGTCTTTACACTGGTACACACCTCTAGGGTCTGTGTCTAAAGTTTTGTGTTCCTAGGTTCAGCGGAAGTATCTTTTTATTCACTTTAACTGACTTTTACGCACCATTGACAGTGCATTGGTGCGCGCTGCACTTTCCGTGCTGCATCCGTCTCCTGTGGGCTACTCCCGACTTCTTCATTGCTTGTCCTGACTGCTCCCAGCGAATCTCTAGGCCCTAGGCCTAACCATTGTTCGTAAAGTGTTACTTATACCACTTTTTTGATATATGGTCTGAGTGGCCACCCGCCCTCATCCATAAACGTGCAACTTTATATGTGTAACAGTGCTTTTGATTTAACGCTTGTGCCCCTTTCCTCATAAAGAGTACTGGGGAGTAATTTAGTAATAAATACATATATTTTTATAATATATACTTGTGTGGTGTCCTTTCATTTGATTACAGGATTGTATGTGGTAAAACAAGCTCGCTTAACACGACCTCTTAAGTTAAGCCTTTAAGGCTGCTTAGTCCATGCTACCACTAGGATAGCTTGTCTACAAGGTTGACTTACAACCTGACATCTTTGGGGTTTGTTTGGACTGATAACCAGTGGTTCCAGAATTGGAAACACTACCTATCAGGCCAACTTCTCACATTGGTGTGCAGCGGTGCGGATTTGAGCTTGCTGTTTGTTTTACCATTGCAATCTTTATCAAATTGAAAGATCACATCAAGTACCTCTAGGTACATATAAATCAAAAGCTTAGCATATTAAGTTCTACTGAACTTAGTAGTTGTAGATTAAAGGGATTAGCACACCCTGACTACAACTCACTAGCAAGGTACAGTAGGAAACCACTTAGTGTAGGTAAGTGCACCACTTACACCTCACTAGCAGTCATGTCTGATACAGAAAGAGCCTCAGGCTCTGCTCCTGTAATAGTTGATCCTATAGGGACAACATCCAGATATGACAACCTTAGCCACAAAGACCTGAGTGCCTTGTGCACAGCCAGGGGGCTAAAAAAAGGGCAGAGGCCCTACCATTCCTTCCCTAATAGCTCTCCTAGAAAAGGATGACCTAGACAAGGCGATTCAGACTCCCTTAGAAACAGAGGAAGGGATAAACTCCCCTGAGAATGAGGATCTTCAAGAAGGAATAGAGGAGGAAGAGGAAGACCCAGAGGAAGGCTCTGATGTAGATGAGCCTGAAGATCAGGATCAGGTGGGAAACCAGGTACAGGTTGCCAGGCTTAACCAGGCCAACTTGGACCTACATGGGAATGGAGGGGGCCAGCACCACTCCAGATCTCATAACCAAATTCTCCCAGGTAATAGAAGGGAGAGATCTCTGTCAAGGGACTCTCACCTTTCTAGTGCCTCAAGAGAATCTCAAAGAGGAATGACTTCCTCCCAGAGAAAAGAGCATAGGGCCAGGATGAGGGCTGTCCAACTCCAAATAGAAAGGGAAGAGGTAGCCTTGGCTCAAGCTAAACTTGCTTTAGCAAGAGAGAAAAAATTGTGTGGCTTAGATGCCACTGGTGGCAGCAAAGTTCCTAAAGAAAAAGACAGGGCCTATGACAATAGAAACCTGACAAAAATTGTGCCCCCCTACAAGGAAGGGGATGATATCCACAAATGGATGACTGCTCTTGAGAGGGCCTGCATGGTACAGCAGGTCCCTGAGGATCAGTGGGCAGCAATTTTATGGTACTCCTTTTCTGAGAAAGGGAGGGACAGGCTCCTCACTGTTAGACCTGAGGATGCCAAAAACTACTCTGTTCTGAAGAGTGCTCTTATTGAAGGGTTTGGCCTAACCACTGAGCAATACAGGTTGTTGTTCAGAGACACCCAAAAAGCACAGACTCAGGACTGGACTGATTTTGTAGATTGTGCCACTAAGGCTCTGGAGGGTTGGCTGCAGGGAAGTAAAGTTTCAGACTATACAGGATTGTACAATCTTATGATGAGAGAACAGATCCTTAATAACTGTCAGAACCAGCTGTTGCATCAATACCTTGTTGACTCTGATTTGACCTCTCCCCAAGAATTGGGAAAGAAGGCAGACAAATGGGTCAGAACAAGGATTAAGCAGAAAAACCAGAACCAAGGTGACCAGAAGAAAACAGACCAGAAGGGTGGGAATCAGAAAGATAAAGAAAAGGACCAGAAGTCTTCAGGCCCCCAAACTAGCAATAAGGAGGGGGGTTCCCAAAATGGAAACAAGAAAAAGAAGAACGATGGCCCAAAGAAACCTTGGTGTAATACCTGCAAATCAGTTTCACACTGGGGCAGTGAATGCACTAAGAAAAATCCAGTCCCCACCACTGCAGCTCCTAAAGCAACTGCACCCCCTAGTACAGTCAGCAGTGGTGGTACACAGCCAAAGGGTTTAGTAGGGTTGACCCTGGGTACTGAGGTGGAATCTGGCCTAGTCAGAATCCCCACACAGGCAGTTCTCCTATATGATGTGGACATATCTTTGCCCACTGCAGTAAGCCCCAGTAACCTGGGCAAATATAGGCAGACTCCCTTAATTAATGAGAAACTGGCTCAGGCCTACAGGGACACTTGTGCCAGTGTCACAATGGTGGCACCTGGCTTTGTGGACCCTGGACAAATTGTACTAGGTGAAAGTTACCTAGTGACCAATGCAAGCAACTCCACTACTTCCCATAGTGTGGCTGTTGTGAACTTCTCCTGGGGAGGGGTAGATGGCCTAAAGAAAGTTGTTGTGAGTGCAGACCTCCCAGTAGACTGTCTGTTAGGCAATGATCTTGAAAGCTCAGTTTGGTCAGAAGTGGAGTACAGGACTCATGCAGAAATGCTAGGGATTTCAGCTCATGTCCTTGCAGTGACAAGGTCTCAGGCTAAGAAGTGCCTTCCTGAACCAGTGGTGGATCTTGAAACAATAGACCAACCACAACCCAAGAGAAGGAGCAAGAGGGTTAAGGCTGTGCCTTCCCACTTGCCCCAGGTTGAGGATCAGGTTTCACAGGAAACTGATTCTGCAGTCCAAGAGGAGACTGTCTCTGAGGAGCTTGAACCTGATCAGGTTGAGTTTCTGGGGACAGGGGGACCCTCAAGGGCAGACCTGGGGCAGGCCCAATTAGATTGCCCTTCACTTGAACCCCTCAGACAGCAAGCTGCTGCTGAGGCTGCAGGGAATGCTCAAGGTACCCATAAGGTGTATTGGGATGAAGGACTCCTTTATTCAGAGGCTAGAGACCCCAAGCCTGGCACCACCAGGAGGTTGGTTATACCTTTGAAGTTTAGGGGCTTCCTTCTTACCTTGGCCCATGATATTCCCCTTGCAGGACACTTAGGCCAGAATAAGACTTGGGACAGGCTTGTTCCACACTTTCACTGGCCTCACATGTCAGAAAATGTCAAGGAGTTTTGTCGCTCCTGTGTCACTTGCCAAGCCAGTGGTAAGTCAGGTGGCACAACAAAGGCCCCCCTGATACCACTACCTGTGGTGGGGGTACCCTTTGAAAGAGTTGGAATAGACATTGTGGGTCCCATGGATCCTCAAACAGCATCTGGGCACAGATTTATACTGGTGGTAGTGGATCATGCCACCAGGTACCCAGAAGCAATTCCCCTGAGGACCACCACAGCTCCTGTGGTGGCAAAAGCCCTCATTGCAGTTTTCTCAAGAGTGGGCTTTCCAAAGGAGGTTCTTTCAGACAGAGGTACCAACTTCATGTCTGGATACTTAAAAGCAATGTGGAAAGAGTGTGGAGTAAACTATAAGTTTACCACACCCTACCATCCACAGTGCAATGGGCTTGTGGAAAGGTTCAACAAGACCCTAAAGGGAATGATAAAAGGTTTACCAGAGAAGCTTAGGCGGAAATGGGACATCCTTTTACCCTGCTTGCTCTTTGCTTACAGAGAGGTCCCACAGAAGGGGGTTGGCTACAGCCCTTTTGAACTTTTGTTTGGCCACCCTGTAAGAGGTCCATTGAGTTTGGTGAAGGAAGGATGGGAGTTACCTCTCAAAAAGCCTAAACTAGACATTGTGGATTATGTACTTGGTCTCCGCTCCAGGATGGCTGAATACATGGAGAGAGCATCCAAAAACCTGGAGGCCAGTCAGGAATTACAGAAAGCCTGGCATGACCAAAAGGCTGTTCTGGTTGAGTACCAGCCAGGGCAGAAGGTGTGGGTGTTGGACCCAGTGGGGCCAGCAGCTCTCCAGGACCAATGGACTGGACCCTACCCTATCATTGAAAAGAAGGGAGAAGTCACCTACCTGGTTGACTTTGGCACCCCTAGGAGCCCCCACAGGGTGCTCCATGTCAATCGTTTGAAAGCATTTGTTGACAGGGAGGACATGAGTCTCCTCATGGCCACAGATGGGGAACAGGAGGAAGAGAGTGACCCTCTCCCAGACCTGCTTTCCCAGAACCCTGATGATGGTTCAGTTGATGGAGTAGCCTTGGCAGGCAGCCTCACTGAGCAGCAACAGGTGGACTGCAAACAGGTGTTGCAGGCCCACAGACAATTGTTTTCACTCACACCCAGTCAGACTAACTGGTGCACCCATGAGGTGGATACTGGTGACAATCTGCCTGTGAAGAATAAAATCTACAGGCAACCTGACCATGTCAGGGATTGTATAAAGGCTGAGGTGCAAAAGATGTTGGAGCTTGGAGTGATTGAGCCATCAGAGAGCCCATGGGCTAGCCCAGTGGTCCTTGTGCCAAAACCTCATACCAAAGATGGGAAGAGAGAAATGAGGTTTTGTGTGGACTACAGAGGTCTCAATGCTGTCACTAGGACAGATGCTCATCCCATTCCAAGAGCAGATGAGCTCATTGATAAATTGGCTTCTGCCAAGTTTCTGAGCACATTTGATTTGACAGCTGGCTACTGGCAAATCAGACTAGCTGAAGAGTCAAAAGCCAAAACAGCATTCTCTACCCCTAGTGGGCATTATCAGTTTGTGGTAATGCCCTTTGGTTTGAAGAATGCACCTGCCACTTTCCAAAGGTTGGTGAACCAAGTCCTTGCTGGGCTGGATGACTTTTGTGCAGCATATCTAGATGATATTGCTGTCTTTAGCTCCACCTGGGAGGATCACCTGATCCACCTGAAGAAGGTTCTGGAGGCCCTGCAAAAGGCAGGCCTGACTATCAAGGCTACTAAGTGCCAGATAGGGCAGAGCAAGGTTGTGTACTTGGGCCACCTAGTAGGTGGGGGTCAAGTTCAACCACTGGAGAGCAAGATCCAGACCATACAGGACTGGACTCCTCCAACTACCCAGACACAAGTCAGAGCCTTCTTGGGCCTGACTGGGTATTACAGAAAATTTGTAAAGAACTATGGGTCCATTGTGACACCATTGAATGACTTGACATCCAAGAAGATGCCCAAAAAGGTTCAGTGGACAGTTAGCTGTCAAAAGGCATTTGATGACCTGAAGAAGGCCATGTGCTCTGCACCTATCCTGAAGAGTCCTGACTACTCCAAACAGTTCATTGTACAGACAGATGCTTCTGAGTTGGGGGTGGGAGCTGTGCTTTCACAACTTAATCAAGATGGTCAAGACCAGCCCATTGCTTTTATTAGCAGAAGGCTGACCCCCAGGGAGAAACGTTGGTCAGCTATTGAGAGGGAGGCCTTTGCTGTGGTTTGGGCCCTGAAGAAGCTGAGGCCATACTTGTTTGGTACTCACTTCCTAATTCAGACAGACCATAAGCCCCTCTTGTGGCTAAATCAGATGAAGGGTGAAAATCCCAAACTGCTCAGGTGGTCCATTTCCCTACAGGGGATGGACTTTACAGTGGAGCACCGCCCAGGGACTGACCATGGTAATGCAGATGGTCTCTCCAGGTACTTCCACTTAGAACATGAAGACTTATCTGGTCAAGGTTAAGTTTAATGTCCCTGCGTTTGGGGGGGGGTTATGTAGGAGAGTAGGGTCTGCTATCCTATGGTCACCCCAATTTTTGCTTTTTGCTTCACTGGTTTTCGACTTACTGAGGCTGTGGGCCTGCTAATCAGACCCCCAGCCTGCTGTTCTCTCTCTAAATTTATAATACATGTGCTATAGGTACATACCACAATTGGAAATGGACTCCTTGTCAGCCCCTGTACCATGCACTATAGGTGCCCAGGGCATAGGTGCCACCAAGGCCTACCAGGGGCTGAAGCATAGCTTTTGCCACCCCTGGCTGGTTCTTAAATTGACACAACTGGCTGATCACTCAGCTGGGGCAAGTGGGTGTAATCACCCCTTGCTTAGATATAGTATACCTATATCTAAACCTATATCTGGACACATATATAGCCTGTAAGCCACTCCTATGGAAGGCCTCATCAATCCTGGAGGCAGAGTGCGTGGTTTTATGTGAGATGGTGCTCTGGCATGAGCTGAGCCTGTCTGCAGCTGTCGGGAACAACTCCCTAAGCTGATCCGGGATAATGCCATACCATATACTCTTAAGCGCATTATAATCCTCGCGGTTATATAGCAACTTTGGTTTGGCTTTATCAAAACATGTCGTGTAAGGTGTCATACGAATTGGAATACTATCCCCTCGCCAGTTCTGGCGACGGGGATAGCATTCCACCCTTCTAGAGGGAGAAGACATGTTACTTTACTGAAACGCGGTTGATTTAAAATGAGCCTCAGATCCACAAAATGGATGCCCCTGCCACAGACACGGGTCTGACCTCCTGCTGCTGACCGAAACCCGGCAGAGGAGGCCTGGACAAAGAGTTTCCTGTCACAGGGCGGTGTCAAACCACCCCAGACAGGAGATAGTGGATTGGAGTAGGGAGGTTTCAATGAAACCAGACACTGCCTGGGGAGCACAAGGCTGCCCCTTGCAGGATCCGGCCAAACCGGTTCTGGGGCCTCCCAGCCCCTGTCCCAGCGCGGCCAGGATCAAAGGAGAGGGGTGTAACCACCCCCTTCCTGGGTCCCACCCATAGGAGGGGACCTAGCAGGATGTCCAACCCCCTAGATTCGAATAAGAGGGGGAGCAGTCCCAACGGACCTCAGATCATCCTGAAGAAACATAAGAAACGAAATCTGGACCCTTCGACTTTCTACACGACGTGAGAAGACTGAAGAATCTCCCTTGTGGTCAAGGAGTGACCACCCTGTGCAAACAGGCACCATCCAGCCCTCGACCCTTGCTTTGTTGCAGTTCCCGCCGGAACTCGAGCGACAGAGATCGACGAGATCAAGCTTGCCTGCCTTCTACCTGCCCGATCCACAGTCCCTGCAGAGCTGAGACCCGTGGAGGCGACCGGAAGCGTGGGGCACGCCATCTTGAAAAGGCCACGAGACGCTGACCGTGCGGCCCACGAGTGACCCTCGAAGCTGTACACCGGGGTTTGAGAAGCCCCAGCCCCGAGCTCCACTTGCACCAAAGCTCACCCCTCCACACTCGCTGAGTGCTGCGTGGGGCCCTTCTGCTTGTGTGCGCTCGACGCGTTGGCCCGGTCACTTGCCAGCTGGCTTGTGGCCCCTGTGCCGACGAACTTTGAAATCCGACTTGCTTTTCTGGTTGCTCCAGATCTGCACCAGCTCCTCTGAAAAGGAGCACCCACTCTGACCCTCCTGGTTCGAGTGATAAGCAATCTCCCGGTTCCGCGTGGATTGCTTTTGCCAAGTGCTGTTTGCTACAATCTTCAAGCCGACGGTGCTGACGGCGAGAGCCTACGTGGGACAGATCGTGACCTGCTCCTGGACGTCGCAGATGCCCCAGAGCCCACGTGACAGCGGAGAGAAGCCTATCGACAACCGCCTGATTGCGCCCGACATTGCCTGGTTCCGTCCTGGTCACTGCTGAGTGACCCAGACTCTGTCCCCTCTGCTTTCAGGTACTTTTCTACATCGATCCACCCTTGGATCGCACCGGACACTTCTGCTTCACAGCGCCTGCAGCTGCAACAGCTCCAAGCACCCAGAACCTGCGTGACAGAACCCGACGCCACTTCGACCCTGTGCACCCACGGCCTGTGGGTGAGGTAACTTTGCAACGCCGGTGTCTTTACACTGGTACACACCTCTAGGGTCTGTGTCTAAAGTTTTGTGTTCCTAGGTTCAGCGGAAGTATCTTTTTATTCACTTTAACTGACTTTTACGCACCATTGACAGTGCATTGGTGCGCGCTGCACTTTCCGTGCTGCATCCGTCTCCTGTGGGCTACTCCCGACTTCTTCATTGCTTGTCCTGACTGCTCCCAGCGAATCTCTAGGCCCTAGGCCTAACCATTGTTCGTAAAGTGTTACTTATACCACTTTTTTGATATATGGTCTGAGTGGCCACCCGCCCTCATCCATAAACGTGCAACTTTATATGTGTAACAGTGCTTTTGATTTAACGCTTGTGCCCCTTTCCTCATAAAGAGTACTGGGGAGTAATTTAGTAATAAATACATATATTTTTATAATATATACTTGTGTGGTGTCCTTTCATTTGATTACAGGATTGTATGTGGTAAAACAAGCTCGCTTAACACGACCTCTTAAGTTAAGCCTTTAAGGCTGCTTAGTCCATGCTACCACTAGGATAGCTTGTCTACAAGGTTGACTTACAACCTGACATCTTTGGGGTTTGTTTGGACTGATAACCAGTGGTTCCAGAATTGGAAACACTACCTATCAGGCCAACTTCTCACATACAGCTTGTCCCACTCTAGCTTGTTGTGTTGTGTGCACATCTACACAATAGTGCTTTGTGAAGGTATGCGGTGTAACCCAGGTAGCTGCTTTGCATATGTCATCTAGTGGAATGTTTCCCAAGAATGCCATAGATGCTCCTAGTTTACGTGTAGAGTGAGCTCTAGGAGGAACAGTTAATGTCCTCTTTGCTTTTAAGTAGCATATTTGTACACATTTTACAATCCATCTGGCAATGCCTGCTTTAGAGATGGGATTGCCCTTATGTGTAGGAGAAAACGCTACAAATAGCGGTTTTGTTTTTCTGAAAGTTTGTGTTCTTTCTATATAATACAATATTGCCCTTCTGACATCTAATGTATATAGGGCCCTTTCCGCTACCGTCTGTGGTTTCGGAAAGAAGACCGGTAGTTCCACTGACTGATTGATGTGGAATGCTGAAATTACTTTAGGCAAGAATTTTGGGTTTGTTCTAAGAACCACTTTGTTTTGGTGTAACTGCATGAATGGTTCTTGAATTGTAAACGCTTGTAACTCACTTACTCTTCTGAGTGAAGTGATAGCTATGAGGAAGGCCACCTTCCATGTGAGGAATTGTATTTCACACCTATGCATAGGTTCAAAGGGTGGTCCCATTAGTCTATGTTGAGATTCCAGACTGGGGAAGGTGGCAGTCTTGGTGGAATGACTCTTTTGAGTCCTTCCATGAAAGCTTTAATTGCTGGTACTTTAAACAGGGAAAGATGTTGCCTGTTTTGTAGGTACGCCGCTATAGCTGCGAGATGAACTCTGATAGAGGTATATGCTAAGTTACATTGCTGCAAGTGTAGTAAATAGCAAATAATCTGTTTAGTGGATGCGTCCAGAGGGTTGATGTGATTACTGTTACAGTGTACAGCAAACCTTGTCCATTTTGCTGCATAGCATGCTCTGGTGGTAGGACGTCTTGCTTGTTTTATGATTTCCATACATTCTGGAGGTAAATCTAAATATCCAAACTCTATGACCTCAGGAGCCAGATCGCTAGGTTCAATTGTTTGGGATCTGGGTGCATTATTTCTCCATGGTTCTTTGTAAGGTGAATGGGTAATATTCTTAGCTTTTGATGTGGCACCTGTGAGAGTTGTAGTAGCATGGTGAACCACGGTTGTCTTGCCCACGTGGGTGCTACTAGTATCATCGTCATTGAGTGCTGTTGCAGTTTCCGTACCACTAATGGAATTAGTGGGAGAGGGGGAAAAGCGTAAGCAAATTTGTTGGACCAATTTATCCATAGTGCATTGACCTGTGACCGGTGGTGTGGGTACCTGGATGCGAAGTTTTGGCATTTTGCGTTCTGATGATTGGCAAACAGATCTATCTCTGGTTGCCCCCATCTTTGGAAGAATGCCTGCAGTATCTGGTCGTGCAGCTCCCATTCGTGTACTTGTTCTGACTCTCTGCTTAGGATGTCTGCTATCTGATTTTGAACCCCTGGTAGGTGTTCTGCTAACAGATAGATCTTTTGAGGAATGGCCCATCTCCAAATGTCCTGTGCTAGTCTGGATAGTTGGAGAGAATGTGTCGCCCCCTGTTTTTGAATATAATACATTGCAGTCATGTTGTCTGTTCTGATCAGGACTGCCTTGTTGGTTATTTGCATTTGGAAAGCTTTTAGTGCTAGAAATACTGCTAGTAGTTCCAAGTAGTTGATGAGCAGTTTCTGTTGCTGCACACTCCATTTCCCCTGCACTGTGTATTTGTCCATGTGCGCTCCCCATCCGGAGAGCGATGCGTCCGCTGTCAGTATCACTTGTGGAATCGGTTCTAGGAACGACCGTCCCTTGGAAATGTTTGTTGTGTTCCACCACTTCAGAGAGCGATGTGTGCGGTTGTCTACCAACACCATATCTGTAATCTGACCTTGAGCCTGATTCCACTGTGTCGCTAGACACTCCTGTAGTGGGCGCATTTGTAGTCTGGCATGTGGTATTAGCAGTATGCAGGAGGACATCATGCCTAACAGCTGCATAAACACTCGTGCTGGTAGTGAGTGTTGTGGTTGAAATCTTTGTACCAACTTGACCATTGTCCGTATTCTGATTGGATTGGGGTATGCTTTGGCTCTTTGTGTGTCTATAGTAGCCCCCAGGTATTGTTGAATTTTGTTTGGTTGCAGGTGGGATTTTTTTGTAGTTCACCGTAAACCCTATGTGGTGCAGCAATTGAATGGTCTTCTGTGTGTTGTGAAGGCATTCTTCTTGTGACTTGGCTTTTATTAATCAATCGTCCAAGTAAGGGACGACATGTATTTGTTGTCTTCTTAGGTGTGCTGCCACCACTGCTAGGCATTTTGTGAACACTCTTGATGCCGTTGTGACACCGAACGGAAGGACTTTGAATTGATAATGTTGTCCTTCCACTACAAACCTTAGGTATTTCCTGTGGGCTTTGTGAATTGGGATGTGAAAGTAAGCGTCTTTTAGATCCAGTGTAGAAAGAAAGTCCCCTTTCTTCAGTAAAGGAAGTACTGGTTGGAGCGTAACCATGTGGAAATGTTCCGAATTTATGTATGCATAGAGAGGTCTGAGGTCCAAGATTGGTCTTAGAGACCCGTCTTTTTTGGGGATAAGGAAGTATAGAGAGTATACTCCTGTCCCTTGTTGATGTTTTGGGACCTTCTCTATGGCATGCTTTTGTAGCAGTGATAGTACTTCTTCTTTTAACAATGTCAGATGGTCTTGACTCATTGGACGCTGTCTGGGGGGGGATGTTTGGTGGGGTAGCTGTGAGTTCTAGGCAATAACCATGTTGGATAATTTGTCTCACCCACTTGTCTGATGTAATGTTTTCCCAGACAGGTAGGAACTGTGCTAGACGTCCCCCGACCAGTGTTATGTGGTCTGGGGGAAGTTGTATTAAGTCACTGTTTTGAGGTTGGGGAGTTGCGGAGTTGCGGTTGTTATTATTTCCGCGACCTCTACCCTTGTTGTTGTTACCTCTGTAACTGCCTCTTGAATTACCTCTGGGTGACATTGGTGTAAAAGAGGTGGATTGCTGACTTGTTCCTGTACTTTTTGAGCCCCCTCTGTAGGTGGATCTACGAAGGGAACCCCTTTGTGTCGGCTGTTGTAATGCTCCCATTGACTTAGCCGTTTCTGTGTCCTTTTTCATCTTTTCTAAAGTCTCATCTGTGCTTGAGCCGAAAAAGTGTCTTCTGATCAAAGGGTTGGTTCAATAAAGATGTTTGTACTTCTTGTTTGAACCCTGAGACTCTAAGCCATGCATGTCTCCTTAACATGATACTGGTGTTGATGGATCTTGCTGCGGTGTCTGCCGCGTCCAGGGCGCACTTAATGGAAGTGTTAGTTATCATTTTTCCTTCCTGTATTAGCTGATCTGCTCTCTTCTGATGTTCTTTAGGGAGATGTGTGATGAGTTTTTCTAACTCATCATAATGTGCCCTGTCATAGCGTGCAAGTAGCGCTTGTGTATTGGCTATGCGCCAGCTATTTGCCGCTTGTGATGCTACTCTCTTGCCTGATGCATCTATTAATTTTGACTCCTTATCAGGTGGAGGGGCTTCTCCTATAGATAATGAGTTCGCTCTTTTGCGAGCGTTTGAAACTACAAGCGAGTCCAGAGGTACCTGCCCTTTGATAAATATTGGGTCCTTTGGAGCTGCCTTATATTTTTTATCAATTCTTGGGTTTAACACCCTAGCCCTCACTGGGTCTTTGAATATGTCTGCTGTGTGACTGAGAAGACCCTTCAGCATAGGTAGAGTACCTGATGTCCTTTGTGCAGTAGGTAGTGTCTCTAATAGGAAATCCTCTATTTGAGGTTCTGTATGTAGATCTACTTTATGATATTTTGCTGCCCTATTGATAAGCTGTACAAACCCTGTGTTATCATCAGGTGGTGTAGGCTTTGAGGGATATAACTCTGGGTCGTTGTCCTCATCTGACCCTGCGTCATAATTCTCCCATGGGTCATCCTCATCTGGGATAGTGTCATCGTCCCCGTGAGGTTCTCCCTCCCCTGTATCACTGTCTACATCTGTCTGAGGTGTAGATGGTCTTGGTGTAGAAGGTGGAGAAATAGTTGGCTTAGTGTGAGGAATAGGAGAAGAGGGTGTGACTCTAGGTCGAGGAGAGGTAGGAGGAGTTGTATTTGTCCCCATTGTTCTCTTCTTAGAAGGAAGAGGTTTGTCCTCTAGCTGTTCATTCTCCCTCTTCTTCGTCACTACTTTGCCAGTTTGTGGATCGATAAACAAAATCTTTTGTTTTGGATCTGTTTGCTGCTCCTGTGTCGGTACCGAAGCTTTTGTTTCCGAAAGGTGCCTTTGCTTCCGATCGTCAATGTTCGGTGTTTTCGGCACCGAGGATTTGCTCGATTCCGATTTTTTCGGTATCGAGTGAGTCTTCGACGTCGAAGCATGTTTCGGTTTCGACATGGAATGTTTCGATGCCGAGCTTTCCCTTGCATGAAGCTTCGGTGTCGAAGTCTATGTCGACCGTTTCTCGGATCCGACATGGTAGGAGACGGAGAGTTTCGGTTTAAGTTTCGGTTTCGTTGCCGGGCCCGAAGGCGGGGCGTCGGAAACTTTCTTCTGCGGTTTGACCTGGCTCGAAGGCGGGGTCGTTACCGCACGGGTCGGTTTTTTGGTAAGGGGATGTCGTCACTCACGGTTTGTTGCACGTCGAGTTCCTCGACATCCGACTCGTCCTCTTCCGACCCCGACTGTTCTTCATGATCCTCTTCTTCATCGAGGTGCTGGTCTTCGAACATCTCCGGGATCGCCTCAGACTGCATTTTGGAAACCTCGCATCTTCGAGCTCGACTGTTTCTAATCGTCGACTTGGAGGAGAATGCTGCGCAGGCTTCGCAGTCCCTGGATTCGTGTTAAGGCGATAGACAGAGGTTGCACACCTCGTGTAGGTCCTTGTTTGGGAACTTAGCAACACACGTTGGACATTTTTTAAATGGAGTCCTTTTCATGGACTCCGGGCTTGACCACGTCGAGAAAGGCCTCCTGTTCGTCGACGTAGATGAAAGTTTTTGTTTGATGTTGGAGTCGAAACCCGTCGAAATGGAAATGAAATCGTGTTCGATAACAGTACCGTCGAATTGGAAAGGGAATTCGCTCCGAAAAGTCACTTCTTTCCGAAGTCGATCTGGAGCGCTTCAATCCTCATCCGAACCCGATGGCGGAAAAAAACAATCTAAGGATGGAGCCGATGCCCATGCGCACTAACAACCAAAGGAGGAGTCACCAAGCTACAAAAGACTCTCCAAGAGAAAAACAAGTGTAATCATCCGAGCCCAACACCAGATGGCGATCTATTCATAATGTACCATCTGCAGCCCATATGCCTCGAACATTAATCTATTGTTTTCTGGCAGAAGCTTGAAAACCATACATTGTCTGTCCATAGCCACGCCGGGCTCTAACGAGCACCATCACACAATGGAGAATTAGTCTCTGAGATAGTCAAAAAAGTGCTGGAGGGTATGTGGCTGGCCCGTGGAAAGTATGTAGGGCAAAATTATTTCTTAAGTGCAAAATTAAAGGTGCAGAAGCCTATTAGCAAATGGTAGTACGTTACCCGGTGGGGTAATGCTCTGTTAGAAGATCATTATCGTAGCACTGTGGCTAGACATAGAGGACTGCTTGTGAAATGACAGAACGCGTGCTATGTTCATTAATTTATTGTTTTGTCTGATTAAGTGGGTCTGTATGGAATCCACTCAAGAGGACTTTGCTCTTCAATATGGAGTATAAGAAAGTGAAAGTGCGCTATGTGCGCGCTGTGCTGAAACGCCGCGATCAAAAGTATAAGAAAGTGAAAGCGCATCATGCCGCGCTGTGCTGAAACGCCGTGATCAAAAGAGACACCTGCAAGAAAGAGTGGAGGCGCACCACGCAGGCACACCGTACGCGTGCACATCTCCTGTCCGCGCAGGCACGGCAAACAGGAGACAGGGAGGGTACAAACATGCCTCCCTCCCAATTATAAACGTGCATTTTTTGTGTGCGCCAATCAGAAGCATGGGTGGAGCTTCCACCCCGCTTCCAAAGCAAAACCGACGACAATAGTCTTGCAAGCGGGCAGCGCATGCACTGCATCGCTAGGCGAGACCTAAAAATCCTGATTTGCTCCTCAACACTTCTCTGCTTACCAAGTGGCAAGCTTTCTAACAGGGAAAATGTCACAGTGCCAATGTCACTACAAGTGTCGCCCAGCCTACTCTCGAGGAGATGTTTCATATCTGCACCAATTATGCTAACACTTGGTAGACATTTATTTATTTATTTATTTATTTAGTCACTTGTAGAGCGCGAACAGCTACCCCCAATGGGGGTGTCCCGGCGCTGACAGCGTGAGTGGTCCTAGAGGGTCAAACAGGAAGTTCCAACCGGCTAGATCTGGGAAAAAACCAGGTTTTAAGTTTCCTGTGAAAAGCAACCTCGGATGAAAGGAGTCTGAGTTCTACTGGGTGGGCATTCCACAATCTGGAAGTGGCTACAGCAAATGCCCTACCGCCTGTACGAGATAGACAAAAACGTGGGCAGAGCATAAGCCCAAGATGGTTGGATCTAAGATCCCTTGTAGCCAAAGATCGTCTGACTCGGAGCCTTAGGTATGCAGGACCACGACCATTGAGGGTCGCCCGCAGAAGCTGGAGCAAGATCACAGCCGACCAGCTCGCCGCTTCCCTGAGCCAGCACCCTCCCGCCAGCTCAGCGAACCCCAGCCAGGCCGCCGACAACCTCACGAAGTGGATCAGCAACTGCGCGGACGAACTCGCCCCACTGAGGACCCCGCCCAGCAGACCCGGCAGCAAGAAGGCCCCGTTGTTCACCGACGAACTCAAGAGCTCCAAGAAGAACTGCTGAGCCCTCGAGAAAGCCTGGAGAAGGGAGCCAACACCGGACAACATGACCACCCTCAAGCTTGCCACCCGGAAGCATCACCAACTGATCCGCGACACCAAGAAAACTGCATTCAAGGACCGGTTGGATAACAACGCACACAACAGCAAGGAACTCTTCAACATCGTGAAAGAGCTCTCCAACCCCAACGCCGGAAACAACGACATCACCCCATCGCAAGAACTCTGCAACACCCTCGCCTCCTACTTCCACAACAAGATCGCGGACATACACAATAGCTTCAACACCCAACCGACGAACGCCACGTCCAACTCGACCGAACCACCGCCCCCCACCCCCACCCTCCGCGCCTGGACTCCGATCTGCACCGAAGAAACCGTCCGCATGATGAACTCCATCCACTCCGGATCTCTGACCGACCCCTGCCCTCACCACGTCTTCAACAAGGCCGACGCCGTCATCGCACCCCACCTGCGGGACATCATCAACACCTCCTTCACCACCGCCACCTTCCCTGAGAGCTGGAAGCATGCCGAACTCAGCGCTCTACTCAAGAAACCAACAGCGGACCCCACCGAACTCAAGAATTACCGCCCCATCTCGCTGCTCCCGTTCCCAGCCAAAGTCATCGAGAAGACCGTCAACAAGCAGCTGGCCGCCTTCCTCGAGATGAACGGATCCCTCGACCCCTCACAGTCTGGCTTCCGAGCCAACCACAGCACCGAGACCGCCCTCATCGCTGCCACCGATGACATCCGAACCCTGATGGACAACGGAGAAACAGCGGCCCTCATCCTACTAGACCTCTCCGCGGCCTTCGACACCGTCTGCCACCGCACCCTAGTGCAGCGCCTCAGCAACGTCGGAATCCAGGAGAAGGCGCTGGAATGGATCATCTCCTTCCTCGACGGAAGAACACAGAGAGTCCGTCTACCACCGTACAAGTCAGAGGCCACCAAAGTCATCTGCGGCGTCCCTCAAGGATCCTCGCTGAGCCCAACCCTCTTCAACGTCTACATGAGCCCCCTCGCGGCCATCGCACACCAACACAACCTCAACATAATCTCCTACGCCGAGGACACCCAGCTGATCCTCTCCCTGACCAACGACCCCGCCGCCGCCAGAGCCAACCTGCACGAAGGGATGAAAGAGGTAGCCGATTGGATGTCGACCAGCCGCCTGAAGCTGAACTCGGACAAGACGGAAGTCCTCATCCTGGAATCCTCGCCCTCCGCCTGGGACGACTCCTGGTGGCCCCCCGCCCTGGGCACCGCACCCAAACCGACAGACCACGCACGCAACCTGGGCTTCATCCTGGACTCCTCCCTCTCCATGACCAAGCAAGTCAACGCCGTCTCCTCGTCATGCTTCAACACCCTGCGCATGCTACGGAAGATCTTCCGGTGGATCACCACCGAGACCAGGAAGACTGTCACCCAGGCACTCGTCACCAGCCGTCTGGACTACGGCAACGCCGTCTACGCCGGAACCACCGCCAAGCTCCAGAAGAGACTCCAACAGATCCAGAACGCCTCAGCCAGACTCATCCTCGACATCCCACGACACAGCCACATCTCCGGACACCTAAAAGACCTGCACTGGCTCCCGGTCAACAAGAGAATCACCTTCCGTCTCCTTACCCACGCACACAAAGCTCTTCACGACCAAGGCCCGAGCTACCTCAACAACCGCATCAACTTCTACGCTCCCAAACGACACCTCCGATCAGCCAGTCACGCCCTCGCCGCCGTCCCCCGCATCCGAAGAACGACAACAGGAGGAAGGTCCTTCTCCTACCTGGCCGCCAAGAACTGGAACTCCCTTCCGACCGACCTGCGCCTGACCCAAGACCACCACGCCTTCAGGAAGAAGCTCAAGACCTGGCTGTTCGGGTTGCAGCAGCACACCCCCCCCCTCCCTAGCGCCTTGAGACCCTCCGGGTAAGTAGAGCGCTCTATAAATGCCTATGATTGATTGATTGATTGATTGAAAGCAAGGACCAAGGCCTTGAACTGGATACGGAATCTCATCGGTAGCCAATGGAGTTTGGCCAGATGGGGTGAGATCGAGTGGCGGTATGGGATGTTGCAGATCAGCCGGGCCGCAAAATTCTGCACTAATTGTAGTTGATTAATGAGATATGCCGGGGCGCCAACATATAGACTGTTAGAATAGTCCAGATGAGATGTGATTAGAGCGTGTACTACTGCTCTGCGGGAATCAAGAGGTAAGAAAGGAATGATTTTTTTAATCATTCTGAGTTTTCCGAAGCAAGCATATGACACCTTATTAATTTGGGACTTGCAAGATAGTGCTGTGTCAAATTGAAAACCCAGGTTGCGGGCGGCAAGCACCGGCACAGGGGGGGGGATTGAGTTGAGATGGTCACCAGATATTGGAGGGGATGGGAGATTTTTGATTAAAAAATAGCACCTCAGTCTTGTCAGTATTCAATTTTAAATTGTTGATGGACATCCATGAGGCGATGTTAACCAGACAGTGGCGGAAGTCTGCCATGGAGCTGTCAGAGTGATCCCTAAAAGAAAACACAAGCGGAGTGTCGTCAGCATAAAAGATCACTCTGACGCCCCATGCCTCGACTAACTCCGCCAAAGGCCTCAGGTACACATTAAATAAGAGAGGACTGAGGGCAGATCCCTGCGGAACCCCCCATCTCAAAGGTTTTTTAGATGAAACAAAGGGTCCGAGGGAGACCTGTTGAGATCTGTTTGACAAAAAAAATTTCACCCAAGCCAGGGGAGTTCCACCAACACCTACCTCCTGTAAGCGAATCAGTAGAGTGTCGTGCGAGATGGTATCAAATGCCGCGGATAGGTCGAGTAGGACCAACATGGCCTCCTCGCCCCTATCCACACACTCGCGGATAGATTCAGACACTTCCAACAAAGCTGATTCTGTGCTAAAATCAGGTCTAAATCCTGACTAAGTGTCATGAAGGAGGTGATTGGTTTCTAGATATTCAGAGAGCTGCTCCTGAACCGCTTTCTCCAACACTTTTGCGGGCTTGGGGAGCAGTGAAATGGGGCGGTAGTTGTTAAAGCAAGATGGGTCAGCACCAGTTTTTTTTAGGATGGGTATCAGTAGTGCCTGTTTCCATAGAGAGGGGAAAAGATCAGACTCCAATGAAGAGTTCCAATTATCTAGAAGGGGCTTAATCAATAGGGGTGCTAAATCACTCAGGACATGAGCTGGGGCAGGGTCTAAAGGAGAGCCAGATTTACATTTCAAGTCCAACGATAGAGCATGGTCTTCCGTTAGTGGCCTGAATGAGGTAAACACTTCCGCACAGTTGATGGACTGGGCTGGTGGTACAGCGAAAGAAATAAGCTGGATGTTTACTGTGATCTTGTTTATTTTCTCATAGAAGAAGTCGGAAAGTCCTTCACTGAGTGATTGGCTTGGGGTGATAGGGGAGGCCATTGCGGGAGGATTAGCAAAATCCTTGACAATATTAAAAAGGGCCTTAGTAGAGTTTTCTGCTCTTTGAATTTTATCTGCAAAGTATTCTTTCATAATCAGACGTTTCAGTTTGTGGAATTCTTTTAGCGCAGATCTGTAGCGGGCTTTGGCTGCTGGGTCATAACCCCGGCGCCAACTTCGCTCCAGTTTCTTACAGTTACGTCTGTTTTCTCGCAATGACTTAGTGAACCAAGGGGCCGAAGGTTTGGATCTTAAAGAAGAAAGTTTTTTCAAAGGGGCAATCTGCTCAATAGCGTCAAGCAGGTTTTTAGGTCTCGCGACCTATCGATGTGCGCAAGCGCATCGAGCGGAGCGAGAATTCATGTGGCGAAAACAGCTTCAAACCAAAGGGCTTTCAGCCCCGTGGTTTTCATGCTGTTCACGTGAACCACGTGATAACATGCACGCGCATTCAGGGCCAGCCAGCCCAGCACATCAAAGGGCTTCTCCTCCCCTACTTATTCATGGCCGGCCGCAGGCTGGCCGTACTTTCAGTTTCCCGGAAGGCTTCTCCTCACCTAATTAGGGGAGGAGAAGCCCTTTGATGTGCTTCACACCAATGCGCCTCAGTCATTCCTCTTCTTTGTATTTGCCTCCAGACTCCGATCTGCTCATGTGCACAAGACGCTTTACACATTACACTCATCTGCCTGAAGTGGGAGTTTTAAACAAGCAAAGCTGGTCCTTTTGTACTTGCAGTTTCACTTCTAATGTGTGTTGTTATTTATCATGATTTTTAGCTGAGGTGTATCACGCTCGTTCATGAGTTTGATCTCTTCATACTGTGAAATGTTTTCAAAGTTGTTTTTGATTGTCTTACCGCTGGAGGTCTCCCTGTGCTACATTTAGCCTCTGACACATGCAACGCCACGCAACCACGCAACCACGCAACGCCACTCAACCACGCAACGCCACTCAACCACGCAACGCCACTCAACCACGCAACGCCACTCAACCACGCAACGCCACTCACACACACATGCAACGCCACTCACACACACATGCAACGCCACTCACACATGCAACGCCACTCAACCACGCAACGCCACTCAACCACGCAACGCCACTCAACTACGCAACGCCACTCAACTACGCCACGCAACTACGCAACGCCACGGCAACGCCACTCACACATGCAACGCCACTCACACATGCAACGCCACTCAACCACGCAACGCCACTCAACCACGCCACGCAACTACGCAACGCCACGCAACTACGCAACGCCACTCAACTACGCAACGCCACTCAACTACGCAACGCCACTCAACTACGCAACGCCACTCAACTACGCAACGCCACTCAACTACGCACGCCACTCAACTACGCAACGCCACTCAACTACGCAACGCCACTCACACATGCAACGCCACACACACATGCAACGCCACTCAACTACGCACACATGCAACGCCACACACACATGCAACGCCACTCAAATACGCACACATGCAACGCCACTCACACATGCAACGCCACTCAACCACGCAACGCCACGCAACTACGCAACGCCACGCAACTACGCAACGCCACTCAACTACGCAACGCCACTCAACTACGCAACGCCACTCAACTACGCAACGCCACTCAACTACGCAACGCCACTCAACTACGCAACGCCACGCACCTACGCAACGCCACGCAACTACGCAGCGCAACTACGCAACGCCACTCAACTACGCAACGCCACTCAACTACGCAACGCCACTCAACTACGCAACGCAACTACGCAACGCCACGCAACTACACGCAACTACGCAACGCCACGCAGCGACGCAACGCCACGCAACTACGCAACGCCACTCAACTACGCAACGCCACTCAACTACGCAACGCCACTCAACTACGCAACGCCACTCAACTACGCAACGCCACTCAACTACGCAACGCCACGCAACTACGCAACGCCACGCAACTACGCAACGCCACGCAACTACGCAACGCCACTCAACTACGCAACGCCACTCAACTACGCAACGCCACTCAACTACGCAACGCCACTCAACTACGCAACGCCACTCAACTACGCAACGCCACGCAACTCAACTACGCAACGCCACGCAACGCCACTCAACTACGCAACGCCACTCAACTACGCAACGCCACGCAACTACGCAACGCCACGCAACTACGCAACGCCACGCAACTACGCAACGCCACGCAACTACGCAACGCCACGCAACTACACGCAACGCAACTACGCAACACCACGCAACTACGCAACGCCACTCAACTACGCAACGCCACTCAACTACGCAACGCCACTCAACTACGCAACGCCACTCAACTACGCAACGCCACTCAACTACGCAACGCCACTCAACTACGCAACGCCACTCAACTACGCAACGCCACGCAACTACGCAACGCCACTCAACTACGCAACGCCACTCAACTACGCAACGCCACTCAACTACGCAACGCCACGCAACGCCACGCAACTACACGCAACTACGCAACGCAACTACGCAACGCCACTCACACATGCAACGCCACTCACACATGCAACGCCACTCACACATGCAACGCCACTCACACATGCAACGCCACTCAACTACGCAACGCCACTCAACTACGCAATGCCACGCAACGCCACTCAACTACGCAACGCCACGCAACTACGCAACGCCACTCAACTACGCAACGCCACTCAACTACGCAACGCCACTCAACTACGCAACGCCACTCAACTACGCAATGCCACGCAACGCCACTCAACTACGCAACGCCACGCAACTACGCAACGCCACTCAACTACGCAACGCCACTCAACTACGCAACGCCACTCAACTACGCAACGCCACGCAACGCCACGCAACTACACGCAACTACGCAACGCAACTACGCAACGCCACTCACACATGCAACGCCACTCACACATGCAACGCCACTCACACATGCAACGCCACTCACACATGCAACGCCACTCAACTACGCAACGCCACTCAACTACGCAATGCCACGCAACGCCACTCAACTACGCAACGCCACGCAACTACGCAACGCCACTCAACTACGCAACGCCACTCAACTACGCAACACCACGCAACGCCACGCAACTACGCAACGCAACTACGCAACGCCACTCACACATGCAACGCCACTCACACATGCAACGCCACTCACACATGCAACGCCACTCACACATGCAACGCCACTCATCTACGCAACGCCACTCATATACGCAACGCCACTCATCTACGCAACGCCACTCATCTACGCAACGCCACTCATCTACGCAACGCCACTCACACATGCAACGCCACTCACACATGCAACGCCACTCAACAACGCAACGCCACTCACACATGCAACGCCACTCAACCACGCAACGCCACTCAACTACGCAACGCCACTCAACTACGCAACGCCACTCAACTACGCAACGCCACTCAACTACGCAACGCCACTCAACTACGCAACGCCACGCAACTACGCAACGCCACGCAACTACGCAACGTCACGCAACTACGCAACGCCACGCAACTACGCAACGCCACGCAACTACGCAACGCCACGCAACTACGCAACGCCACGCAACTACGCAACGCCACGCAACTACGCAACGCCACGCAACTACGCAACGCCACTCAACTACGCAACGCCACTCAACTACGCAACGCCACTCAACTACGCAACGCCACTCACACATGCAACGCCACTCACACATGCAACGCCACTCACACATGCAACGCCACTCACACATGCAACGCCACTCAACCATGCAACGCCACTCAACTACGCAACGCCACTCAACTACGCACACATGCAACGCCACTCACACATGCAACGCCACTCACACATGCAACGCCACTCACACATGCAACGCCACTCACACATGCAACGCCACTCACACATGCAACGCCACTCAACTACGCACACATGCAACGCCACTCACACATGCAACGCCACTCACACATGCAACGCCACTCAACCACGCAACGCCACTCAACCACGCAACGCCACTCAACCACGCAACGCCACTCAACCACGCAACGCCACTCAACCACGCAACGCCACTCAACCACGCAACGCCACTCAACCACGCAACGCCACTCAACCACGCAACGCCACTCAACCACGCAACGCCACGCAACCACGCAACGCCACGCAACCACGCAACGCCACGCAACCACGCAACCACGCAACGCCACTCAACTACGCAACGCCACTCAACTACGCAACGCCACTCAACTACGCAACGCCACACAACTACGCAACGCCACACAACTACGCAACGCCACTCAACTACGCAACGCCACTCAACTACGCAACGCCACTCAACTATGCAACGCCACTCAACTACGCAACACCACTCACACACGCAACGCCACTCACACATGCAACGCCACTCACACATGCAACGCCACTCAACTACGCAACGCCACTCAACTACGCACACATGCAACGCCACTCACACATGCAACGCCACTCAACTATGCAACGCCACTCAACTACGCAACGCCACTCAACTACGCAACGCCACGCAACTACGCAATTCCACGCAACTACGCAACGCCACGCAACGCCACGCAACTACGCAACGCCACTCAACTACGCAACGCCACGCAACTACGCAACGCCACGCAACTACGCAACGCCACTCAGCCACGCGACGCCACTCAGCCATGCGACGCCAGTCAGCCACGCAACGCCACTCAGCCACGCAACGCCACTCAGCCACGCAACGCCACTCAGCCACGCAACGCCACTCAGCCACGCAACGCCACTCAGCCACACAACGCCACTCAGCCACACAACGCCACTCAGCCACGCAGTGCCACTTTCACACACACTGTGCAGTGCACAATAGGTCTCGCAGTAGGAAAGTTGGAGATATTGGTTTTTTAAATGACAAAGCCCTTTATGTTTTTAACATGCAAAATAAAAGGCAGTGTTATTTGCAATTGTAATAGCTCCAACTTTCCTACTGCGAGACCTATTGGCAACGCCAGTGCTTGTTATTAAATGAGGCTACACGATCATTAAGATCGTTAACTGGGGAGGCCAAGGTGATGTTAAATCCCTGTTCCAAGGCAGGGTAGGTAACTTTGTGCCAATTTCTACCCTTGTCTCTGCAAATAGTTTCTATCCTAGATGACTTGGACATAGACACCTCAAACAGGATTAGGTGATGGTCAGTCCACGTTAAGGGCACAGACGGAAGGACTTTAAGGCCAGGAAGATTAGTAAAGATCAGATCGAGGGTGTGGCCAGCAGAATGGGTCGGACCGGTCACCTTTTGAGATAGGTTCAAACCTTGCATAGCGTTGAGAAGATTTTTAGCAGACAGGCAGTCATGCAGATCAACATGATGATTAAAATCCCCCAGCACAATGAAGTCAGAGTGTTTAAGGGAGATATCAGCCGTAACGGCTATTAGCGAGTTCAGAGCCGACTGATGGGAATGCGGGGGTTATACACCAACAGTCCAGAGAATATAGCAGCAGAAGACTCAGTGATGGAAAAATAGAGAGCCTCTATAGGCTCGATGTTAGGAATTTGCCTAGAGGTAATGGTAAAGTGGTCCCGAAGAATAACGGCAATACCTCTGCCTGGTTTCGAACTCTCGCGGCTTATTCCTGTGAAATGATAGCCCGGGGGGATAGCTAGGGCAATGTCTGGATTGTACGTGTCCTTAATCCAGGTCTCAGTGAGGAAAAGTAAATCCCAGGGTGTTGATGTTAATAATATCCAAATGTCGCTTGAGTGGCATGGCAGAGAGCGGCAATTCAGTAGGCCAGCTGTGAGGGATCGAGTGGAAGGGGGGGGGCTTTGTAATGGGAGAGGGGGAACTGGAATTTGTGACAAAAGCAAAGGAGCATTTATCACATTTAAAATTGGAGTTGCATGGGGACGCCAAATTGCAACGGATCTCAGGGGTGCAGGGAGCCTGATTTAATGCCATGAGCTGGGATCTAGACCAAGGTTGATAAAGGCAGAGAGGAGGAGCGACAGTAAGGCTGGCCCTAGGCACGGAGCTGGCGCGGACGGGCGCAGACGGGCTCGCCTTTGGCGAGCCTTCGGCGCGCCACCGGCGTGCCCGCTGGGCTCGTCCGGTGCCAGGGGACCATTTATGCTTGTGGGGCAGGAGGGGCCGAGCACTAGACCGCTCGCCAGATCCTCGCCTCACATAAGATGGCGCCCAAAGTAGTCGAACCCAGCCAGACCTTAGTCGTCTGAGGTGGGGGCTACAGCGCTGCGGGGAGAGGCAGGTAATTCCCAATATGTAAGCGCCGAGTGCGCAAAGACAGTGAATAGTTAAAATTGTGGGCGAAAGTAAAGAAACACCAAATACAGTTTACGCCAATTTTAAAATTAGTAAGCATCAGATCGCATACAATAGAAATCACACAAGCAGAGTCCCGGCTTCCGCCTCAGGACTTACTCACTCAGCTGTAAATCGCCGAGTGCGTGGAGAGCCGATGATTTTATGCTTGTGGGGTAGGAGGGATCGAGCACTAGACCGCTCGCCGGCTCCTCGCCTCACACAAGATGGCGCCCAAAGTAGTCGAACCCAGCCAGACCTTAGTCGTCTGTGGTGGGGGCTACAGCGCTTCGGGGAGAGGCAGGTAATTCCCAATATGTAAGCGCCGAGTGCGCAAAGACAGTGAATAGTTAAAATTGTGGGCAAAAGTAAAGAAACACCAAATACAGTTTACGCCAATTTTAAAATTAGTAAGCAACAGATCGCATACAATAGAAATCACACAAGCAGAGTCCCAGCTTCCGCCTCAGGACTTACTCACTCAGCTGTAAATCGCCGAGTGTGTGGAGAGCCGATGATTTTATGCTTGTGGGGCAGGAGGGGCCGAGCACTAGACCGCTAGCCGGCTCCTCGCCTCACACAAGATGGCGCCCAAAGTAGTCGAACCCAGCCAGACCTTAGTCGTCTGTGGTGGGGGCTACAGCGCTTCGGGGAGAGGCAGGTAATTCCCAATATGTAAGCGCCGAGTGCGCAAAGACAGTGAATAGTTAAAATTGTGGGCGAAAGTAAAGAAACACCAAATACAGTTTACGCCAATTTTAAAATTAGTAAGCATCAGATCGCATACATGGGTGTTTTCAGACTCTAGTTGTTTGATTATGTCCACTACAGAAGTAACCGTTGCCTGTAAAAATCTAAGAATGCAGTACAGTGTACTTTTTTCACGTCACTATCAATATGTGCTCAAAGATCCTCACATTTCTTGCCTTAGGCATCATCACTAAGCAAAAATTCTGTAAAAGGTGCCACATAGATAATATTGCGTTCACTGCCTCTAGGACTAAGAACCACAGAATAAATGATACAGTTGGGAGGACTCTTCCTTTGGTGCCACACAAAACGAGAAATATTTGCGTTTTAGTTGCCACGCAAACCAAAACAATGCCACACCTGGAGCCTAACATGTTTTCTACACATAAAAGAAACATTCATTGACGCATATTTTTGTGCTCTCAGAGATGTGCGATTATAGTGTACCTTTCTAAAACACAGATCTGTGATTGAGAAACACTATAAATGTAGGTATTTATGGTAGGAAACCGCAGCGAGAACCTACTATTCAGGGGTATCAAGGGAGGACACATTTTGTTTAAAATTTGTTTTAGCTCAAAAAATCCACTACAAAAACTATTTTACTGTAAAGTATATTCTGTGCACAATTTAGCTCACCGGATTAATGAACCATTAATCCCACCACATGGCTGCCCTCCCACCCCCATTGCATCTGTTACTGCTCTCCTACATTTATTGTTTTAAGGTGCTTAGTTTTCTCTCCATGTTCCAGAAACAAAAGCATATATTTTTCCTAAAACTCTGCCCTTCGCTTATTTAGGAAACAAAAGTTGTTAATATCTTTTCTGGCAATTTTTATATTCTATTGCTAGTCCTCAGGGTTGTTGGACAGAATGTTTCTGTAACTATACTGCGCATCACAAAGTTTTATGATCCGCAATTCATGACATCACCTCATGTAAAATGAAACAATTCTATAACACAAAGTCCTCTTATCTCATGCCCACAAGCCGAGATTGATCACATGTTGCTGGGGGCTAGGTGTTGCTCCAGCTCTCAAGCCATTCACAACTCGGCCCCCCATGTGTCGGACGTGCCCAGCAGCAGTGTTTTCCAACCCCCCCCCCCCCCCCCCCCCCCTCAGGTTGCCGCATGCAAACCATAGTGGGTGGGGGGAGGAAGTAGTAGGCAGGGGCCTCGCTAGGGCCAGGTATTGTCACCTCAGCCCCAGTGTCTTAAGCTTCGGTGGAGGGAGTGTGCCTTTACTTGGGCCTCGCTGTGCTGCGATGCGATAGAATCCCAGCGTCTGCTCAGCATCCTGTGATTCCGAGCAACTCCCTTAATCTTTAAAGGCCTACATGAAACTAAACTTTATCTTGTATGTAATCGGCACACTTGTAAATCACCCTAATGCCTTTGGGCCGAGATCAAACTATATAAAACTACACACAATAGCCACCTAGATATGCTACTTTGACATTTGAGAATGGTCTGCTGGTTTATTTCTTGCTATTTTCGGTGTAAAAAAAAAAAAGATGGGTATTTCGTGCAATTTTTTATAGCTCAAACTCCTCCCGAAAGTATAAGAGTGCTTAACATGAGCACCATTTTTTTGTTGCAATATTGCTCTTTGAATCTGCGTCCTGTTCATTTTTTTGGATGCCCATCTGTGATGTAAACTACTATGCGCAAGTCCCGTTCAGTGGTTACCCGAGCTTCCTTACTGTCAGGCATGGCTAGGTCATTCATATTATATATTAAACTCGCTTACTGTTATAGTTAATCACCATCGGCTTGCCATTAGATATTTGCCCTGCAAACAGCAGTGTTTAAAATATCGTTTTTTATAAAACCTTTTTTGGGAGGTAAAAGTGAGCTCTGTAAATGGAGAATGTAGCAGTGCCCTACTGCCACACTCAGGCTGTAGTTGTACTATACTGAGACTTAGACTGACAGGTTGTGCACCAGCGCAAAGAGACAGATATCAGACACAGGACTATGGGATCTTGAGAAAGACTTAAGTCGTGCATCGGTCCTCTAAGAAGTAGCTGTACTGGCAAGCTTGGAGAAGCGCAGGCCCCTGACCAGGACAAAGGGGCCCAACGCCATGGAGACAGTCTCAAGTGCGTGACAAACAAAGGCCTAGGTATGATTATTAAAGAGGACTCCTATAAACCTCCATTTTCGTTTTAACCTCGCTTTTCTGCCCACAAGCCGATAATGATCACATGTTGGCTAACTGTTTGATCTTTTTAGGGTCTTATTGAACCAGCCCACAGAACCCTCCCTGCTGTTCCACTCCCCTGCCGTACTGACAAACTGAAGCGAGAGAGTGGGGATGGAGAAGTACAGCAGCGTCCGCTGGACCATCACCACCTCAGTCACTCCCTCACCTGAGCCAGGCCGGGGACCAGGTGTTGCTCTGGCTCTTGAGCCATTGACACCGCAGCTCCCCATGTGTAGACCTGGCCCAGCAGCAGCGTTTTTTAACCTCCCCGTCAGTTTGCCGCATGCAGGCCATAGTGGGTGAGGAGGAAGAAGTATTCATGAGACTCGCTGGGGGCCAGGTACTGTCAGCTCAGGCCCAGTGTCTTAGGCTTCGGTGTAGAGAGTGTGCCTTTGCCTGGGCCTCGCTGTAATGCGACTGAATCCCAGCGTCTGCTCAACATCCTGTGATTCTGGACAACTTACTTAATCTTTAAAAGCCTACAATAAAAGTAAACTTTATCCTTCATGTAATTGGCACACATGTAAATCACTCTAGTGCCTTTGGACCGACATCACAATACATAAAATGAGACAAGATATCCAGCCAGGTTTAGTACACATTGTCATGTTAGTCAGAGCATTATAACGCTGATCAATCTGGTAAAAAAAAAAACAGAGATCCACAAAGGCACGATCTAAGAATGCGGGTAATTTTTTCTGAAGTGCTCGACCCTAACTGAGATCCCAATCCAACCCTGACCCCATCTCGACATTCGCTGTTGCAGCCAGCTAAGATGTTGCTGCCGGGGAGCCACCTTTGCACATCGAAAAAAAAACCAAGAAAACTGCATTGGTCTTAACCGCAGCCAAATGAGAGTTCTACTTCAGGTTGCACGAGAAAAAGAGCCCTAAGTGTTTATGCGGAGACATCTGCTGCAATTGAATCCACCTAACCACAATGAATAATTGGAAGACCGTGAAGCAACATTTTTGTTTTGTAAATATTAACCAATAACGTATCGTAAACACATTACTTTAACAAACAAAAAAGTTTACTGTGTAAGCAGAATGGGATGCAATTCATTAGCATATGGCCAAAGGCATATAGTGAGCAGGGAAGATGGACTGTACCAACGTTAGGAGAAAATTACAGAATATTCTGCACGGTTTGAGCCCAGAAGAAGTCGAAAAATGGAAGGGGCAAAACACAGCTCTGTTTAAGTGCATTAAAAATTGGGATACGTTGGAACAGTCGACTTCCAATTTCAATTTTGCCCTGTTGTCACTGTATATATGTTTTAACATACAAACTAACACAGGAGGAATAAAGCAAAGTTGTAGTTCTGCCCATACAGTGACTCAGTCAACGAGTTAGAAAGTTGTCAGACAACCAATGAAGCAGTAACAAAGCATAACTAAACAAGCATTGGAAATGCAATAGGTCTCGCACCATTAGAGTTAGTGCTTTTAGAATTGTTTATGGGGTTTTTTTTGTAAATGTTTAGCATTTTTGTTTCCTGTAGCCAATGCTAAAGTATTACAAATAAAAAAAGCCATAAACATTTCTAAAAGCTCTAACTGAAATGGTCTGAGAACTATTGCACTGTGTGAGGGTGAGGGTGAGTGAGGGTGAGTGAGGGTGAGGGTGAGTGAGGGTGAGTGAGGGTGAGTGAGGGTGAGGGGTTGAGGGTGAGTGAGAGTGAGGGTGAGTGAGGGTGAGTGAGGGTGATGGGTTGAGGTTGAGGGTGAGGTGTTGAGGGTGAGTGAGGGTGAGGGTGAGTGAGGGTGAGGGTGAGTGAGGTGTTGAGGGTGAGTGAGGGGTTTGGGGTGAGTGAGGGTGAGGGGGAGTAGTTGAGGCTGAGTGAGGGTGAGTGAGAGTGAGGGTGAGTGAGGGGTTGAGGGTGAGGGGTTGAGGGTGAGTGAGGGGTTGAGGGTGAGTGAGGGTGAGGGGTTGAGGGTGAGTGAGGATGAGTGAGAGTGAGGGTGAGTGAGGGGTTGAGGGTGAGGGGTTGAGGGTGAGTGAGGGTTAGAGGGTGAGGGGTTGAGGGTGAGTGAGGGTGAGTGAGGGTGAGGGGGAGGGGTCGAGGGGGAGGGGTTGAGGGTGAGTGAGGGTGAGTGAGTGAGGGTGAGGGGTTGAGGGTGAGTGAGTGAGGGTGAGGGGTTGAGGGTGGGTGAGTGAGGGTGAGGGGTTGAGGGTGAGTGAGTGAGGGTGAGGGGTTGAGGGTGAGTGAGGGTGAGGGGTTGAGGGGGAGTGAGGTTGAGGGTGGTTGAGTGAGGATGAGTGAGAGTGAGGGTGAGTGAGGGGTTGAGGGTGAGGGGTTGAGGGTGAGGGGTTGAGGGTGAGTGAGTGAGGGTGAGTGAGGGTGAGGGTGGGTGAGGGTGAGTGAGGGTGAGTGAGGGTGAGTGAGGGTGAGTGAGGGGTTGAGGGTGAGTGAGGATGAGAGAGTGAGGGTGGGTGAGGGGTTGAGGGTGAGGGGTTGAGGGTGAGTGAGGGTGAGGGTGAGAGGGTGAGGGGTTGAGGGTGAGGGGTTGAGGGTGAGTGAGTGAGGGTGAGGGGTTGAGGGTGAGTGAGTGAGGGGTTGAGGGTGAGTGAGGGTGAGTGAGGGTGAGGGGTTGAGGGTGAGTGAGGATGAGTGAGAGTGAGGGTGAGTGAGGGGTTGAGGGTGAGTGATGGTCAGGGTGAGTGAGGGTGAGGGTGGGTGAGGGGTTGAGGGTGAGTGAGGGTGAGTTTGAGGGGTTGAGGGTGAGTGAGGGTGAGGGAGGGTGAGTGAGGGTGAGTGAGGGTGAGGGGTTGAGGGTGAGGGGTTGAGGGTGAGTGAGTGAGGGTGAGGGGTTGAGGGTGAGTGAGGGTGAGGGGTTGAGGGGGAGGGGTTGAGGGTGGGTGAGGGGTTGAGGGTGAGTGAGTGTGAGGGGTTGAGGGTGAGTGAGGGTGAGGGCGAGTGAGGGTGAGGGGTTGAGGGTGAGGGTGAGGGGTTGAGGGTGAAGGGTTGAGGGTGAGTGAGTGAGGGTGAGTGAGGGTGAGGGGTTGAGGGGGAGGGGTTGAGGGTGAGTGAGGGTGAGGGGTTGAGGGTGAGTGAGGGTGAGGGGTTGAGGGTGAGTGAGGGTGAGGGTGAGTGAGGGGTTGAGGGTGAGTGAGGGTGAGGGGTTGAGGGTGAGTGAGGGTGAGGGTGAGGGGTTGAGGGTGAGTGAGGGTGAGGGGTTGAGGGTGAGTGAGGGTGAGGGTGAGGGGTTGAGGGTGAGTGAGGGTGAGTTTGAGGGGTTGAGGGTGAGTGAGGGTGAGGGTGAGTGAGGGTGAGGGGTTGAGGGTGAGGGGTTGAGGGTGAGTGAGGGTGAGTGGCGTCGGTGCGGTGAGAGGCGGATGTGTGGCGACACAACAACAAAGAAGCAGCGAAAACAAAGCAACATATGGCTGGGGAGTTGCAAAGACCGTAAATTAATTATAAAGGGAGGTGAGATAATGAGAGCACGTGCTCAGTCCCCTTGAAGGGGAGGGGGCAATGGCGGGCGCGAGGCAGAGACTGCAGAGTGATGCGAGGCTCCGGCGGGGTGGAGTGTGCCTTACTGGCACTATTGTCTGTTTAACACATTCCCATTGCACATCAAGTTACACCATATCGGTCGTGTTCATATAATGAGAAAAATAGTCAAAGGTACATAGTCTGTGGTGCTAAATGGAAATAATAGATACGAGTGAACCTTCACCACTGTGTACAATCCTCATTGAGTGCCGCAAATGGCAACCACAGTAAAAAAAATGAAGGAAACTTACATCCAAAATGTTTCACCGTTTTCTACCGGGTTCCCAAAAACAAAACAAGTATTGTCCGTATTGCGGAAACCTGAATGAAGAATAAATGAATATTGGAACAAAATACACACGGCTGCTCATGATTAAAAGAATGTATCCTATTCCGCTGTAAATGCCTCACTTCATGAACGCGAGTAGAAGTCTGCTCACCTCTAAAGTAAAGCTGAGGGTGCCCCTGTCAACCTTAAATGCGACGAAACGCTGAAGTGCAAAACATTAATATGCCACACGAACCTCCGTGTTCTGTTAAAAAAAAAAAAGAATACACTTTTATAAACCTGCTACGCTGCTAATGCTTCCCATCACATAGCGGCCCTCTTGAAGTGGTATGAATACACTCAAATCTATCAAGCAAGTCTAAGAATCGCCACATATTAATAAAAAGACGAAACCGTGTTAATGGCTGTAGGGTGGGGGAAAGGAGGGAAGAGAGAGAAGGGGAGGGGGGAGGAGAAATGCGACACGGCGGGCAGGGGAGGGGGCGGAGCGGGGAGAGGGAACAGACGGAGGGAAGGCAGATAAGGGGAGGGGGGAGGAGAAATGCGGAGGGAAGAGAGAGAAGGGGAGGGGGGAGGAGAAATGCGACACGGCGGGCAGGGGAGGGGGCGGAGCGGGTAAAAAAACAAGACGGAGTGAAGAGAGATAAGGGGAGGGAGGGAACTGATGTGCACGCGCTTTTAAGCTCAATGCACATGCGCATTGAGCTTAAAAGTCACGGGCACTGCAAGGAATCGCCACGATTCCTTGCAAGTTGGATAAAGAGTGGATAAGCCACCATAGACTCGCAAGCTCGATGCGCATGCGCATCGACAGGCGAGACCTAAAAAGTACATAAATACTGTACTACTTTTCAGGGCATATGATGGCAGATAATTCCCTCGCTATGCGGGGCGCTCTGCAGATTTTAGAGCAGAGGAGACGCGCAGAGTGTGGGTGGGAGTAAGGGTTTCCTTCAGATAGCTGTTTCCAGTACAGTTATGTTGTGTACTGCTTTGGCTCCGTCAAGTGGTCACGCTGTACAATAAATGTGAAAAATCAGTGACACTCAGTTTATACCTGGTCAGCTGATTTTCCGCAGGTAGGGTATTGTCGGGAACAGTCGGGTTTAAACGATTTCCAGACAGCCTACTTATATTTTACCCTGACAGAGATTATGGTTGGTGCTCGAGTTAGCTTTCACACTCCCCCCTCCAACAAACAATTCAATTTTCTACACGAGGTGTTAATAAATAAATGTCTGTGAAACACAGATATTATCCTACACTACTTCTGTCACCAAGAAATCCAACATGCTCGAGTATATGACACTATGAAAAGGGTGCAGTATAATATAAAAATGCACTGAAGTCTTTTACATTACTCCAATTACCAGAAACCAACAACCTGTAGAGATTACTGTTCAGAGAGTAAATAAAGTGATGTACCACATGAAAATACCGATGTGGATAGCAGATACTCTTAATTATTATTAATATTTTTTAAATCTTTGTACCTCAAAAATACTGTTCAATTGATACAAGTTTTCTGCTATAACCAAGAGAATTAAGTCTGTCTTTCTAGGACCAGCAGCTACATAATAGTTACTGATGCTTCGCGATTGCACTTAAACTGGTCGCACCCATTGATAATGCTGCAGTGTTAAGCACAATCAGTTGTCTAGGAGCGGAGGGCCTTCCACATGCTCCCTACTTGAAGGAAGAAGTAGGGCACGTGCTTGGTTACAGTTGTGGGAACAAAATAATGTACCTCACTTGCGCAACAACGGCGTGCAAGGGGACCTTAAACCAATACTGGCTATGGAGGTGCCTAAACGTCGAACAAACTGTATCAACCAGTTGATGGTTCCGGTGGTTCACAGCAATATGACCTCTGTAAACCACTCCACACCCTGACAGTAACAAGCCAACAGTCTAAAAGTCTTCTGCCCAGAAGTAGAGACTGTCCACAGCAACAATTAGCCAGACCGCCGATGACCCCTTGAAACGGCTTCTGCCCAGGATTCACAACGCTAATCTATTCTTAAAGTGTACGCGGAACAAGTACCAAGGTAACATTCAGCTTTTTACTGAAAACTGGCACCAACCTGGAATTAAGATATAACAGCCGAAACACATGCTTGCTATCTTGACCACATTAGAAGCCCCATATACAGGAAGATGGCATTCGTTTTACGAGACAAAAATAGCACCTCTGTTAGTTTGCAAAGTGTACAATACAAAATGTCCTTCGGTGTGCTCACTGTCAACACTATGTACATAGAGAAACTCTCCACAAACAATAACCATAACAACAAAGACAGAGCACAGCACAAACAAGTATTATCTGACTAACCCTAGTCAGTGATCAGTTACATTACAAACAAAACACCAATTGTAATGATCAATATACATTCATCTTGATCTACAATGAAGTTGACACGTAGGTATAGAAGAAGAACAGCCAACACGTGTGTCATTGTGGGACGGCTTTCTCAAGGCTGTTAACAAAATATTATGACAAGTTCTTCAATGTCAAAACAAGAGGGAAATTATCTCCAATCTAACATGTCAAAAACAAACTCCTGGTGTCTACGTGCACAAGCGAGCAAATGTGTCCAGAAAAGCAGTTGAATCCCAAATGAATGTAGCGCTAAGCCACGTGAAGAAAGAGGAAAAAAGGAAAAAAACAGTACTCATCATAGCACCCATACGCCATGGACCGTAAATACGTGAACAAAGTTAAAAGACTAAGCAAGTCGTTTTCTTCTATAATAACATCCCACGGACAAAGATGTGTGTTCTTGTGAGATTACAACGGGAATTAAGTAATAGAATGGAAATGTTAAAAGGGGAAGTGTATTTTATCTGGGGTGGGGATTTTAATTGTACCCTATGTCAGTTCCACCAAAGCAGCATCTGTGGCAATGGCGAAATCAAAGGGGAAATAATACCACACTTCATTCATACACCACTAGGGGAGAAACTAAATGAAATCATATTACAATTTGACCTAGGGTATTCTAATGATATGTGTACCCCCAGGATCGAATTAGAGCCCACCTATAATGGGAGAGGCTGTACCTCAACTATTGATTTTGCCCTGATATCTAGAAAATTAAGTGGTATGATATCTATGTTTAAGACACATAGTATACTATATAGTGATCATTACCCTAGAAGTATTCACCTTAAATCTGTACTTGGGGTACTTGAGAAATGTAAAGTAGGAGAATAATATGGCCCAGATCTAATACTTGCTAGCTCAAACGGATATTCGCTAAAATGGAGTAGGGTTGAACCCCAGCCTTTCCTGGCCCAACTTATTAAAGACCAGGAAGCGAATTTTAACATCTGCTTAGCTCAGGATAAGGAGAGCGAAGATATAATAGAGGCCTTCATGAATATATCAAGTAAAATCAGACAGTTGCTATTTGTGGCCTGTGAGAAGTTGGCCTGGTATATGATCACTATTCTAGTGAGCACCGTGCACCAGTCCAAACGACTCTTATGGTGATTGGTTGTAAGTCATCCTTATAGACCAGCTATCCTAGGGGTAGCATGGACAAAAGCAGTCTTAGGCTAAACTCAAGACGGCATATGAAGCCAGCTGTTTTACCATATGCAATCCTTTTAAATACCAAATGAAAGGACACCACACAAGTTATATATTACAAAATATATGTATTTATTTCTGGAATAATCCCCTAATCTCTTTATGAGCACAGAAGCATAAGCGTTAAACAAAGAACACAGTATAACGTACAATAAGCTGCACAATTATGGATAGGCCGGGTGGCCACTCAAACCATATATTAAAAAAGTGGTATAAGTACCATGTCACGAACAATGTTAAGGCCTAGAGTATCGCTGGGCCTACCCTGGACTAACGAAGGTTAGGACATAGGAGGCCCACAGGATGCGGGTGCAGTGTCTATAGGCAACCGCGTTTACCATACAAGTCAACGGTGCGTAAAAATCAGAAAGTGATAGGTTTAGGAGACTTCCGACTGGACTAGAACTTAGCCACTTAAAACTCGGACACTAGAGGTGTAAACCACTACAGGAGCACCGGAGTTATATTGTTACCTCACCCACAGGAAGAGGGTGCATAGGTGCCAAAGTGTGTCGGGTTTCTTCGTGAAGTTCTATGGAACCTGGAGGAAAAGATGCTGCAGGCGGCCAGGAGAGAAGAGTCCGGTTGGATCCAAGGGTGGATCGAAGATTAAGAGTACCTGAAAGCAGAGGGGACAGAGTCTGGGTCACTAGCCAGTGACCAGGATGGAAACAGGATGGAACCAGGCAATGTCAGGTTGCGATCAGGTGCTGTCGAGTAGTTTGTCTCCGCTGCCACGTGGACCAGGAAGGATCGAGGATGACCCGCTGGTGAACACAAGCTGTCCCACGAAGGCTCTTGCTGTCGGCGGTGTCGGTACTCGAATCGGAGTCACCAAGCCTTGGCAAAGGCAACCCACGCAGGACTCGAAGATGTCTTCTTGATCGGACCGGGAAGGTCAGATCGGTGGCTCCTTTTCAGAAGAGCTGGGGACAGTCTGGAGCAACCAGACTAGCAGTGTAGTTTCGATGGATCGTCGTCACAGAGGCCACTAGCCAATGGGCAAGCGACCGGACAACGCGTCGAGCAGGAAAAGTGCAAAAGGGCCCCACGCAGCACTCAGAGTGTGGAGAGGTGATCTTTGGTGCACAGGCTGCTCGGGGCAGGGGCTTCTCAAACCCAAAGCACAGCGTCGAGGGAGCCTCGGGAGTTGCACAGGAAGCACTTCGTCAACTTTTCAAGATGGCCGGTCCCACGTCTCACGGTCTAAGCTTTAATAGGACTGTGTATCGGGCTGTTGGAAGTCTGGGAGTCCAGGTCTTGTCGGTCTCTGTCGTTTGAGCTCCGGCGGGAGCAACGGCAAAGGAAGTCTCGATGCGCTGATGGTGCCTGCTTGCACAGGGTGGCCACTCCTTGACCTCAAGGGAGATTCTTCAGTCTTCTACTTTGAGTAGGATGTCGAAGGGTCCAGAGTTTCGTTTCAAAGTTTCAGTCAGGATGATCTAGTTTGCATTGGCACAGCTCCTACCTTTATTCCAAATCAAGGGGCTGGGTCACCTGCTAGGTCCCTCCTATGGGTGGGATCCAGGAAGGGGGTGGTTACACCCCTTTCCCTTTGTCCAGTTTCGCACCAGAGCTGGGGCTGGAGTGCCCCAGCACCGGTTTGAACTGGACTATGCATGGGACGCCTTGTGCGTCCCAGCCAGTGTCTAGTTTCATTCAGACCTCCCTGCCCCAATCCACTATCTCCTGTATGGGTGGTGTAACACCTCCCTGTGACAGGATGCCATTTGTCCAGGCCTCCCCTGCCGGAGTTTCGGTCAGCAGCAGGAGGCCAGACTTGTGTCGGTGGCAGCAGCATCCATTTTGTGATGCTGAGGCTCTGGTTAGATTTAACTGCATTTAAGCAAAGTAACATGTCTTCTCCCTCTAGAAGGGTGGAATGCTACCCCCGTCGCCATAACTGGTGAGGGGGTAGTATTCCAAAGCGTGTGACACCTTACACGACATGTTTTGATAAAGCCAAACCAAAGTTAGCAAGTAACCGCGAGGATTATAATGCACTTAAGAGTATATGGTATGGCAATATCCCAGAACAGCTAAGGGACCTGGTTCCGAAAGCTGCAGACAGGCTCAGCTCATGCTATAGCACCATCTCACATAAAACCAAGCACTCTGCCTCCAGGATTGTTAAGTCCTGCCATAGGAGTGACTTATAGGTGTATATGTGTCCAGATATAGGGTTAGATATAGGTATACTATATCTAAGCAAGGGGTGATTACACCACCTTGCCCCAGCTGAGTGATCAGCCAGTTGTGTCAGATTGGATAGCCAGCAGGGGTGGCAAAAGATATGCTGCAGCCCCTGGTAGGCCTTGGATGCACCTATACCCTGGGTACCTATAGTACACTGTACAGGGGCTGATATGGTGATCCAATACCCAATGGGTTATGTACCTTAAGTACATGGCTGTGAATTTAGAGAGAGAACAGCAGGCTGTGGGTCTGATTAGCAGGCCCACAGCCACATTAAGTCGAACACCAGTGAAGCAAAAAGCAATAAAATGGGGTGACCATAGGATAGCAGACCCTACTCTCCTACATGGCCCTCAAAGGGAAAGATTATATCAGGAAAGAGAAAAAATGGTTTGATAAGGAATGCAGTAATGCCCATAAAAATCTCAAAAGAGTTTTGAAAATCAAGTCAAAAGTTATGGCAGACATTAAACAGGCCAGACTTATATATAAACGGGCTCAAAAGAAGAGAAAACTGGAATTAAGAGAAGAAGCATGGCAGAATTTGCGCAAGGCCAGTGAAAGTAAAGATAACACAGGGTTTTGGAATATAGTTAACGTACCTTTTCTATCTACGCGTGATACTGACAAAATCGATGTGGCAATAGAAGAAGATAGGTGGGTCCAGTATTTTACTGGTCTCTATAATGATAGTCTAACCAATGAAGATAGGGTAAATATTGAGGAGATAGAAGGCGAGGCAAGGGGAGAATTAGGGGTTGTGGTATCTGAAGGGAGAATGCAAGACAATATTTTTCCACTGAAAATTACTATGACTATGGACGAGGTAACAAAAGCAATTGAAGATAGTGCGAAAGGTAAAGCCCCTGTGCCAGATGGCATACCTGTGGATATTTATAAGTATAACATTGAGCTATGGGCCCCGCTTTTAACAAACTTCCTTTTGAATTGCATGATAAAGGGGTTTATTGCTGCTTGGACTGATTATATAATCATTCCAATTTTTAAAAAAGGTGATCGAGATGACCCGTTATGTTACCGGCCCCTCTCTCTGCTAGATTCCCTCCTGAAAGTGGCTGGGAGGGTAATCCTGAATAAATTACAAACTTGGGCTGATGAGAGGGGAGTGTTAACAAAGTTACAATTTGTTTTCCAAGCAGGCCTTGGGACAGTTGAACAGGGCCTGAACCTGAGTTTGATTGTTGATAAGAATACAGTGGCAAAAAGTGGTAATATATTTTTAACGTTTGTTGACCTCAGTTCAGCTTTCAACTGTGTAGTACATGAAAAACTGTGGGCCATTTTAATAGATATTGGTGTTGATGCAAGCATATTGCTGTTTTTAAAAGAGCTATACAGGGATGCTGGTGCAAGAGTTAGGTATGGGAAACAGGGGGAGTGCTCTAGAAGATTTAAAATAAGTAAAGGAGTGAGACAAGGGTGCGTTCGCCTCATTCCTCTTCAACCTTTACATAAATATTGTAGGAAAATATCTGGCAGAACACCCAAATGATTATCCAGTAATTGACGGCTGTCCCATACCTATCTTATTATATGCGGATGACGCCGTTTCAATGTCTAGGACACAAAACGGCCTACAAATAACCCTTACACAGTTCGTTGTATATTGGCAGGATAGGGGTCTTAAGGTGAATACTAAAAAAACTTTTAGCATGACATGTGGGAAGGTGTCTTTCAAAAAGAAATGCAGGGTTTTTATTAATAAACAGAAAATAGAGTGTGTTAATAGCTTCTCGTATTTGGGTATAGTTTTTGCGAGCACAGGTAAATGGGGGACTGCAATACAGTCCTGAAAGCAAATGATGCTGAGAGCAACTGGGGGGTAACTAGTTTTGCTAGTAAACTGGGCAATAAGCCAATTCCAGAGCTGATATCCATTTATAAAGCTAAATGCATCTCCACAGCAGTTTATGGGGCCGGCATTTGGGGCGTAGCCAATGCTAACAGCTTACAGCAATGCGAGAATGCCTTTTTAAAATATCTATTGGCAATACCTAGCTCTACAGCCAACTATATCTGCCCCCTTGAGCTGGGTTTGTCCCATATAGAGGATATTATAAGGACTTATCCTCTTTTACTGTGGCATAAGCTCTAGGTGACACATGAGGCGATATTTAATCGCACTGTCATCCTTGATTGCATGAAAATGGAGAGGGCCGGGCGCATCCCATGGTTGAGCCATATCAGGGCTATGACCAGTGAGATTGGACATCCTGAATATTTTGAAGACCCTAAAAGCCTAAATTCAATCTCCGGGAAACAATTAAAAAGGGAATATATGATATACCTGGAAGATAAAAGATGGTCCATAGAGAGAGGGAAACAATCTGTTATGGCAAATTATGTGATGCAAACAGGCCCGGGTATCCAGCCCGACCTATTCCATCTTAGGGGAAACTTTGACCGTATGCTGGTAACTCGGTTTCGATTGAGTATAGTATTTAGACTAGTTACCTTCCTTGAGACTAATGACTGGTCGTGTGATCTAACCCCCTGTCCCTGTGATGATTCAAAACAATCAACCATCCATGTCACCTTTTTCAGCAAATTCTACACTAATCGAGGAGAAGATTTTTAATTCCATTTAAAAAAAATATTGGATTGAGACATTGTAGCAATGCCCTTATGTACTTGAAACGTATGGACAGTGAACTATGTTAATAGTAATGAGACTGTACAAATTATAGGAGAAGATTTGTATAGGCCCAGATTAACTGATAATACTATATTGTGACTAATAATGATTTTATCGCTAATAATAATTTATGTTTTATTGTTATCCTATGGATTCTGATCAAATAGATGTAGCTGTGTTTGCCCTGTAAATGTTTAATCATGTTTTAATTGTGCTTTATGGCTTTTCTACTACAAAAATCGAATAAAGCTATATTTGATTTGACTAAGCAAGTATAACCAGCCAAGAAATGAGGAAAAAACACCTGTGTCAAATATACAACCTGAAATTCATATTCATGCATATTAAGATAAAGTCAGAGAGAAAAAGAGTAGAGGGCCAACATAGTATTCCAGAACTACCTTCGGTCCATAAATCTGTACGTCCACACAATCAGCGAGAGCAACCCATTCTTCTTGAATATGAAGTTGTCATAGGTGCATGGCAATACCAATATACAATCATATGTCTCAATGAACGGTAAAATCACTGAGAGGGAGGCAAATAAGAGAATAAATAATTGTAATTTGTAACGTTCCTTTAACCAAAACAAGCTATAATGCTGGTATATTTTGAGACTGTGAGCCATAATCGGACCTTTCAGCTGAGTTAAGCATTGGTACGGCTAGGCTAACGGTCATGAAGAAAGATTAAGCTCCAAGTAAGTCCTGTAACCCTTTGACAAAGTACTCAGAATATGGAACCTTCTAGGTAATCCAAAGCATTTAGGGAACATTTAAAAATACTGAATATTCAGTGCAGACTCGATATTGTACTATAGAAGACACTATAAATCCACGTTAGTCACATAATAGTGTCAGAAACAACTGATACGGAATCCGGTCCAAACTTACATTTGTTATATGAATGGTGAGCCCGTAATTCGTTATGGTAGACGAAAGGGAGTCCACAAGTCAAGACCTCCCAATACAGAAAGTATCTTTAGAGACGTGATCTACAAATTAACACAAATGAAATGAGTTATATCTTAAAACAAAACACAACGATTAAAGCGATTAAGAATGGTCTGACTAGTAATTATTACAGCAGGGCTTACCTACGGTGTAGCAAAGTGTAAGCTTCTAGGTCACGTCTACGACAAGCAAAGTGTGCCCGCCATAGAGAAACGCCATCTAAGTAAACCAGAGTATCCTTCAGAGCCTCAACGTCATTGCGTTATGCTTCTGGGTCGGGAAAAGTGATGCGTCCATTTTAGTAGTTCTAAAGCGTCTTACATGGACTATAAATGCCCCAAAGACGCGTGCCGCCCCTCAAGATAACTTCAAAAGCTAAAATATCAGAAAATGCCTTGCCCCAAAGTCACCAACGTAGGAGTCACAGAAACCAGATTGTGATTTCTTAAAATCTATGTATCCCAGCCAGGTTATGAAAAAAACGATAGTACGTACCGTAGAGTATATAGTGTACAGATATTAAGCCTACGAGCTATCCGAGCGAATCAATGTGAAATTCTCAGCTAAACACTAAACAAAGGACAAGATAGTAGTAGGAAGGTGCACCAGAAAAGTAGGAAGAAGAAATGAGTCAGAGAAATAAACCCATATAAAACCAAGAACAGAACAATGACAAAACATCATCAAGGGTTATAGATTCTGTAACTGTATCACAATATGAACCCCCTAGTTTTACAGTTATACAAAATTATTGTTTCCTTAGATGTATAAGACGCCAATAAAAGTTATGAATTCTAAAGATGTGTCACTATGTATACAATTGCAGTTTGTTATTAGACAGTGTGAACAATTATCATATTGATATAGACAGAACATGGTTAGATTTCCAAAAAAGACAAGTTTTGTGAATAAACAGGCACATACGACTAGCACATACATTCTTTTAAGCATTTGCTTTTACATGTATGCTGAGTCAAAGATCTGTGCAACCCCCAGTAGTGGTATGACATTATCATTTTGCTCATGATTCTGTGTACATACCTACGACTAGATAGTGAAGGTGTGCTATCCTAAACAGAAGGCCAATCTTTGAGAAAAACAAATTTCTTTGTCAATATTCAGGCCCTGTTCTACTGTCCTCAATTTGCAAATACAAGAGGCCTCTAGTTTACGTAAACAGTGGACTTTGTCACTGCCTCTTGGATTGTCCACAGCTGTCTCTAGCCCATGGAATTTAACGTGGGGCAGTTCAGCTGGGCCATGCATAGCATTGAAATGTACTGCTAGTGGGTATAAATTGGGTGAGGTTTACACATGGGCAGATGTGTATGCCCAAAGGAGGAGAAATCGCCCCTATTCCCAGTACACCAACACCTCTTCATCAGGGAGTGATGTTTCTAATAAACCGCCCACAACAAAACAAAAACCACTGAAGACACCACAAGGTACCATGAGAGAGAGAATATCAACAACCTCCACAGATGCTACTTCTTCAGATGTGCCTTTTTTAGAACAAGACTGCGTCACTTTTTTGAGAACATTACTCCTAAACCCACAATACAGACACAAGACCAATTGATGGGTCTTAGACCGAAAAGTTCATTTCAAGCTCCAATGAGCCACAAAACCTTGAACCTATTTGAAACGCTTGTGCAACAGGATTTGACTAAATTGAAATGCCAAAAAGCCATCAGAAGAAACATCACCAATAAAGATTTGAGTACACTAAAGAGATTGGCGAATAATGAATGCATTATCTGCGTCAAAGAGGATAAAGGAGGAGGCTTGGTAATTATGAACACCGCAAAAAACACAGTTGATAGACAGAATGTAGAACAATGTCATACATTCACCCCAGTACAAGGATCTGGGCCTAAATCCATCGTTTTTTTGCACTCCACACCACCCTGGGTTAGACACTGGCTATATGCAAATCAGCTCTGACCCTGTGCCTCATGGGAACAGTCCAGTCCGAACTACCAAGCCATGTCTTTCCCAGACCGGAATCAATAAGACATTGTTCTGCATTCTGTCCATCAACTGTGTTTTTTGCCGAGTGGGCTGGGTATGCTCAGACGTGAGTCCCAGGCTCTCCACATCACTGGAGTCAAGCTATCCAGGCTGAAGAAGGATGATAGCCAGAAACCGGTCCTTGGATGCTTGATTCCGGTCTAGGAAAGACATGGCTTGGTAGTTCGGCCTGGACTGTTCCCATGTGGCACAGGGTCAAGGCTGATTTGCATATAGCCAGTGTCTGACCTAGGGTGGTGTGGAGTGCAAAAAAACGATGGATTTAGCCCCAGATCTTTGTACTGGGGTGAATGTAAGACATTGTTCTGCATTCTGTCCATCAACTGTGTATTTTGTGATTATGAACACCAGCATGTATGAAAAGAAAGTCTGGGAACACATATCAGATCCTACCACGTATGCACCATTGGAGTATAATCCCACCAATGAATGCATGAAGATTTTGACAGATCATCACCAAAGCTAAAGAGAATGGTATCATACAAGAAAGAACAAAGAATTTTCTAATAAAACAAAATCCCAAGAGTGCTACCTTCTATATGATGCCAAAATACATAAAAATTTGAATGATCCACCACTAAGACCTATTGTCTCCACTAGAGGGAGTCTGCATGAACCCATTGGCCAGTTTATAGACAAATACCTACAACCGACGGTCAAAAATGTCAAAAAAATGTCCACCTATATCAAAGATACGACTGATGAACAACTGATTTTGTGTACAGCTGACGTGAAGTCACTGTACACTTCAATTCCGCATGGCTCAGGATTGGAAGCCTTTGAACAAGCAATACTAACCACAGATCTCTATTTACCCATGCAAACTTTCCTGACGGAACTGATGGTTTTCACTTTATACCAGAGCTACTTTAAATAGAACAACAAAAAGGTACCAGCAACTCGTGGGTACTTCCATGGGTAATTGCGCAGCCCCTGTATACGCGAACATTTATATGAAGGTTTATGAAGAAACCAACATTTTGAACAATCCAAACTGGACGCCTTATTTGAGGATGCTAGTGAGATACATAGATGATATTTTCATCATATGGACCAACACCAAAGAGAAACTGGAAGAAGCATTGAATAATCTCAATACAACTGATGAAAGAATTCAAGTTACATGGGAGATTTCAGACACAACCATCAGATTCCTAGACGTTTAAATCACCTTATCCACAAAAGGCATTGAGACCGATATCTACTGCAAGAGCACTGACAAAAACAACACCCTACACTATAATAGTTTTCACCAAACAGCTCTCAAACAGAATCTGCCACCCTCTCAAATGATGAGTGAAAAGGATCACATTAGATCCCAATAGAGCATCCAAAAGAATTGAAGAGATGGGTGAAAGATTTATAAAAAAGAGGTTATCCTGACGAAGTAATCTCCATAGCAAAACAAATGGTTAACAATATGAAACGCAATGACTTACTGAAGACACAAAAAAGAACCGATGAGGCAAGAACAGACATAGTGTCCAAATATTCGACATCTAGCTTGAATTTCAAAAAGATCATCAAAAGCCATCGGGGAATTCTGAAAGCCGAACCAGATTTTAATGCCATTTTTGATAACCCTCCTATTTTTGCGTACACCAGAGGTAAAAACCTAGGTGAACTCCTCAAATCTCAAACACGGACATTCATAACGTACAGAGGAACCAGACCATGCTTACATTGTGGGAACTGCAATAACATTATAAGAGGCACCACAATAACTCATCCGATGAAGGGACACAACATTAAACTGAGGGTAAATGCTACTTCTGATACTCCTAATGTAATCTACATGTTGAAGTGCCTGTGCGGCAAAGTGTACGTTGGGAAGACAGAGGAAAATTAAAACAAGGATTAATGAACATAAATCGAATATAAGGACCCATAACCAGAAATCATCAGTAGCACTTCATTTCTCGGAAGAACATCATAATGTGTCACAACTACAATTTCTCATCCTAGAAACTGTATGCAAGAGAGAAGGATTGGACAATAATAAACATCTCCTCCAAAGAGAGACCAGTTGGATTTACATGATGAAACTCTAGCAAACCTTTTAGTTTAAATGATCGCATTGAATTTGCGTGCTATCTACAATGTAATATGGCAATTTATTAATGCTGTTACGATGTTTGGCAGGTCCCTTTACCATGCGTTTTTAATTTTTTGTTAATTCTAATTTCTCATTCGTTAATTTCATATTCATTTTATGTGGTTCTCACTTTTTACACTCTTTTACCATTATATCATGTTCACACTTCTTTTTCTCTTAATTTCTAACATTTGCTCGCCACAGTTATGCCTTGAGTTTCACTCGAGAGTTGTTAGCCTGTTGTTCATTTCCATTATCACGTGATCGGCACATTACAAGCAATCGGCGTCAGCTTCGTTACCAGGAAGCAGTCCATGAACAAATTTAGGAAGCGCACCTCGGCACCTCACATTCGCGAACCCGAACGAACAAAGAGACGCCATGCATCTTTACTGTAAGTTGCGACACGAACCTTTGGGATTCGCATAGCGGTATTGAATTGATGCCAGTATGAGAATTTTTATGACCCCGTTTTTATTTTTATTTTTAGTGAAATACCCAATCCTTTTCAAACTTGGTGCGAATTTGTTCCACCCTTGACATGTAAGTTTCACGCTGGTTTCGTGTGCATCACTATGTGATTTCTCCGTACACATTCAATCAATTGGGCACAATACACTATGAGCACTTAGAGCACGTTTTTACACACATGGAGTGAACTTTAAAGAATTTAAGTTTACCATGTAGGTTGATATTGTATTAGTGAATATATCTTTTGTTTAATTTGTACAGCACATGCTCCCTGATGAAGGGCACAAAATGCCCGAAATGCATTGGATATAATCAAAAGCCATGATGTCAATTGAATACTAATGAAATACAAGCTATGAAATGAAAATAATTTCAGAAAGAAAATTACTTTATATATGGAATAAACAAGAACTGAATTTAAACAAAATCATTGAAAATAATTTTGTGAAAGGAATCCTTGACTAACATCAAGGAGATACAGGTGTGCACCAGGGGATGCAACTAATGGCATATTAGAAACACAGCCTTATGTGCCATGCCTCCCTACACTGCATGGGATATAGGTATGTAACCCCTACTGCAGGCCTTTAGCCCTAATGCAGGGTGCACTATATCCTATGGGTGGGCATATCAGCAGGAGCAGATTTCCCCTACAATGTCCAGTCTATTCTGAGGTGTTGTAAGTGCACAGGGAAGCCACAAAGAGTACATGGGTTGGATACTGGTCAAGACGAGTTTCCTAGCTACATGATGGCTTCACTAATTTCCAAGGTGTTTGGTACCAAACATCTTGTCTTAATAAAGCCTTACTGATGCCAGTGTGGGATTTATTAATAAATAATCACTGGAGTAATTAGGGACTTGTTTTCGCCAACCTGACACTGCCAGACATGTTTCTGACCTCATGGAGTGAGATCTGGCGCTCTCTGTAAAAAGGGACAAAGCCCGCTCTGGGTGAAGGTGCTTCCTACATCCTCCAGGACAGGATGGCCTTCCCGAGTGGGAAGCTTTAAAGGCAATGTCGCCTTTGAAATCCCACCCAGGAACCTCTAGATAGTGGCGGAGGCCAAGCCCCATTTCCTCCTCCACTTTTGGCGGGAGGAAAGGTGGGAAACGTAGTTAGTTTAGGGGGAGTGTCCCCACTTAGCCTGTACCATCTTTAGGGCAGGGCAGACGAGGTGAACACCTCTCCTGAAATTCCACCATCTTAAGATGGTGAGACAACTTCTTATCAGGGCTAGGGTAGTGCCTCTTCCCATAGGGAGTGTTCCCTAGAGGGTGTAGACACCCTAAAGATAAGTAGCCCATTGGCTACTCCTGATCTCACCTTTTAACGCCCCTAATGCAGAAGAAAAAGGCACCAAACCCTGCCTGCTGCTCCCAAGACTGCTGCTGTGCCATCCTGAAAAGGACTCCGAGAACCCCACAGCATCATCAGCCTTCAAGAAATCAGCACCGATCCTGTGAAGCCCGGTTTATTGAAGTGCTGCTTACCAACGACCTTGACGCAGCACCAAAGCAAGAAAAGGTACACCAGCTCCAGAGGGTAATATCCGTTTCCCCACTAAGTTTGGAGACACCAGGGCCTACCAGAGCCACAGCGTTCAAACACCAGGGGCACCAAACTCCCAACAGCAATAACAGAGAAGAAGAGTCCATTCCCGAAGCACCAGAAGCAAGCACCTATCGAGGGACGTTGAGACACCAGAGAACAACTTCCTGAGTGGCCCAGCTGTATAAAGATCGCCTCCAAGTTACCTGCTCCTGACCGAGGACCTCACGACGCCCGGCTGACCTGGTCACTCTGCACCCGGCCCCATCATTAATCTCCCAGCCCTGCTCCCATGGTCCCCAGCGCCTTGCAATCTCCTCCCTCCAAGGAGACTCACAGAACTTACCTGCAAGTCCCTCTGTGTCGTGCTTGTTCATGTGGCACCCTTCGTCTTGGCACACCAACTTGCAAGACCTCAGCACCACTGCTCCCCGTCAATCCGGGATGCTTCCGTCCTTCTCATGCTGGAACTTTGGTCCTAGTCCCTACATCGACCTACACCGTGAAGGGGACCTTTGTGAAAGTTTTGCCTGAATTTCTATGCAATATTCTACTTTTTCCCTATTGTTTTCTGTGGTGCGCAATTGCATATATAAGTGATACATTTATCGAACTTTGAAAATTCTTAACTCCAAAAGAATTTATCCTAGAACTGTGTTTATGGTCTTAAAAATTATATGTAAAACAAGTACAACAGAGCTTAATACTACCCTCTAATAAGCCTAACTGCTTGCCCACACTACCACAAAAAGAGAGTTAGTATTATCTACTTTTACCTCTACCTACCTTTTGAGGATTTCTCGCTCTCTCTACATAGTGTACTTCATTTTATTACACTCTAAAGAGAGGTGCTTTCCCATACATGTACATATAAGAACGAATTTGAATCATTGTCGAAATCCCCTGATATGACCTCTTCATCAACCCTAAGTCAGAAATACGTGGTCCGGCAGAACCTGCAACTTAGGCCTGAGGCCACTAATTAATAGATCACATGTGGGGTGGCACCTAACCAGCAGGACAAACACGTGAACAGGTAGAACCCAGATTAGTTCCACAGATAGGTAGTGACACCAGGCCCAGCTCTAGGATTCTTGCTCAGGGAGGGCCATGACTAAGGTTGGGTAGGCCACGAAGATGAATGGGCAGTGGTACAAAGTATTGAAGAAATCTAATCTTTTAGGTACAGACATTGTCAACTTTTGCTATTTTAACACCATGAACACCAACCAACGAGGTACCTACTTTGCTTTCCCTGATTCTCTTCTTGCTTTGTGGAAGGGGAGGTACGCAGCATATAGATTGGCTGATGCCTGCTCTGGTCGTGTGCAGTAGCAGAAACATTCCTGCTGCCACACATCTCTTTGCAGCTGTTCATGCTTTTTGTAAAACAAAATTGTCAACTTTGAAGTTTGCACAGCACTGAAGTTTAAAAATGCAGCGCAGCAAGCTCTCTGACAACTTTGCAAACCCCTATCTAATAAAATAATGCAGACTTTACAATTATTTATCCTCCCTTTCTATGCATATGTTAATTAAAAAACAGTTAAAAACTGCGTTATGATTTTGACAAAAGTGCAAAACCAAGGAAACCCGCCAGTTATGGTAACCAATGCACACAATACAGGCCATATCTCACATTTCCCGTCATGCTCAAACCCCATTCTCAATCAGGCCTGGGGTTTTCTCCCACCGGTTTTGAGGCCATCCAAGCTTTTTCTGAGATATTCCTTTTTGGCCATTCTAGCCTCTGGTAGTTTTCCCTGCAGTGGTAATACTTCCAACTTTCACATCTCCCCCTTAATGGAAGAAGTAACAACATGCTTGAACTGCTAGCACTGAGCTGTCTGGTGGTTTTGTAGTGTGTATTTGGTTTGCAATGTGTAAATGATAATTTACGTGTGCCAAGTAATAAAAGAAGATTATTCATGAAACAATACTGCAGTACCCTGTACTAAACAAACATGCTCAGAATAGACAGCACTATACTGTGCTCAACAGTTTCTGCTTAGCCACTCACGCAATAAAAAAAGACTTCCACAGGAGTTAAGGGTACAACTGGTGTGCACTATAAACCTTAAAACACCTATCTCTAAGGAACTGAAATACATCGGAGAAGGCGCTTTTGAAAAAAATCAGTGTTATGATGCAAAATGATCGCAAATGGAATCTTCGGCCTCGTCTGTGAGAGTGAGTGAGTTTTCAAGATATCTGTACTGTTCATTTGTGCATGCAGCAGCTTTCGTCCCTGCTAACATCACACTTGTTCCCAGACCTGAAAGTAGCCTATATCCAGGGGTGAATCAGGACCAAATAATGGCCCGGGCACCCAAAAGCAAGTACAGATCACAACCTTTCATGAAACATTGCTTGGATAGTATAAGGGAGCAAATCTGGGGCTACATTTGTGATACATTAAACATTTCAAATGTTCTAGGACCATTAGCATTCTCCACTTGCTGGAAAACACTTTCTCTGCAGCTCACTCACACATCTTTCAACTAATAGGTCTCTGAGACAGTTGCTCACTTAGATCCTCTAAGCCATTACTCACCCTATGATCGCTGAATCCTCTCTCTGCAGTCAGGTCCTAAAACTCCTGGCCATTCTTATAATTCCTTGCTGTACCCTGGCCAATGTGAGCCCAGAAGCTCATGCAGATTCTCTTGTCTATCTGCTTATGTTCACCCATAGAAATCCATGGGTGCTGCTCATCCTAAGGCCTTCAGACTCGTGCTCACCATCAGTTTTGTCTCTAAACTACCCACTTATTAAAGAGACCCTGAAACTCATTTCCACTCTCCGGTCCCCTGAGACTCCTGCTCATGCTCAGATCCTTAAGGTTTCAGCTCACTCTCAGGTGCCTTTGGATTCCAGCTCGTCATCTGCTCATCTGATTTCCCTGTTCACTGTCACACCATGGAGCCCTTGCTCACTCTTACTTGGAAGCTCCAGGACATTCTCTTTTCCCTGAGGATCATGTTTACCATTAGATTCCGTTAAACTTATATATCCGTATAGCTTCCTTGATGTTTTGCTCACCTTAAGGGCACGAGGTGTATTGCCAACACCAGATGGCTAAAGCTCCTGCTCTTTAAATCAGTGGGGGGTTGGATCACTTGTCCTGCCAACCTGGATTACTCAGGTATTCGGTACGTCCCTCTGTAAAAAACCCTCATACACTCGAGATGGAATCGTGGGTAGCGGTATATCTTGATTCTCCGCTGAATTTATCGAGTGTCTGCATAATCACAGGGTTCTTTGGTATGCAGCCTCCGCCCGGAGGTAGTCATCCAAGGTTGTGTGCAGTAGTGTCCAGTGATTAGTGACCTATTTTCGTGGGTTAAAAGGCCTTTTAACCCACGAAAATAGGTAGCGAAGAGAACCCTAATAATTCTCAGATCGCATACCAAGGATATTTTCAACTTCACTAGCTCGAATCCAGAATAATAAAATTCACGCTCTGGCTCTTCGAGTTATTTTAAATTCACCACTTTCACTAATCAATGGACACTACTGCACACAACCTTGGATGACTACCGAGTGTATGAGGGTTTTTTACAGAGGGACGTACCGAATACCTGAGTAATCCAGGTTGGCAGGACAAGTGATCCAACCCCCCACTGATTTAAAGATTTGAGCCAAAGGAAACTGGTTGGATCGTTGATTTCCTTCTCCCCCCCGCTTTGATTGAAGTAAAGCTCCTGCTCACCTTCAATCCTTGCAGTAGGTATTGGGGGGTGAGCATATGCTTCAGAAGCATAGCTGAGTTTAGGTCCCTGAGCCTCAAGCTCACCCTCAGGGTCCTGAGGTTTATGCTTACTTCAAGTTGCCCGAAACCCTGCTCACTCCACGGCATTCAAGGCTCCTACTTGTCCCAATGGCTCTGGCTTACCAGAGGTGCCAAGCTTCCTACTTAGTGTCATTTAATTGTGTTGCCTGGCCCTGCTCAGGTAACCAGAGGTTCCTACTCAGGGACGTTAATCATTGAAGATGCGGTCCACCTTAGACGCCTAAGGCACATGTCAATCTCAAGTTGCTTAGTCTTCTACTCAATTTCACCTACCAGAAGATCTTGTTTACCTTCAGATCACGGACTTTCCTGGCCACCCTGAAGTCTCCTGATATCTCTGCCCACACTTCATATCCAGAAAGCTCACTGCTAAACGACAAGCTGCAGTGGCTGTACACACCCAAGTCTTTCATGGACTCTTTTGGTTGCCACACAGAAGTCTCTCTCTCGCTCTCTCTGAGTGTGATGTCTTGGGGGTATAACACAGCTTGGTACTTGGTGACATATATACTGTGGGAAGAGACATGATCTGAATCTGCTTGACATGATGGAGGAAATCACTTCAACTACAGACATTCTTTTCGTTTTTCATATAGTACCTGTGTACTTGCTCTCTCTTTCGTTCCCCCAGAAGTATGAACCGCCCATCACTGCTCCTGCTAGGGTTTATCCCTTTTCCCCCTTTATTTGCTCTCTCATTTCACCTGCCCTCTCACATTCTCACTAACCACATCTATTAGATTTTCTATGTTTGTCTGTCCATAGTTCATACCAACTTTTTATTCTGACTCCCTCCCTCTGACTTACTCTCATTCTACAAAACCCTCTATCTATTTTAACCCCTCCCATGCTCATGACGAGCTCAGCTCATCATGAGCCACGGTTCCCGTGTGGTCATGACGAGCTGAGCTTGTCATGCCCGCTGGAACGCTCGCAGCCGGAGCTAATTCCCCTGCTGTGCTGAGCGTTCCATGGAAACGGGTGAGGCCATGAAGAGCTCAGCTCGTCATGAGCACCGGGGCGCTGTGCGCGCTACCCCTCCCCCCAGCACAGTAGGGGAATGTGCCCCGCAGCCAAGGGGTTAATACCCTTCTTTATCATTGTCCCTCCCGTTTTTCAGTCTCTCTTGTCATCCATCTCTTCTCTCTCACGTGCACTTTCTGTCTCTCTCGCTCTGTCTCTCTCTCTCTGTAGTTGTCTTGATTTTCCCCATTTCCATTGCCACTGTACAATTTTCCTCCTTCTCTCTTACTCTATAATTTCCCCCTCTTCCTCACTCCTCTGTCTCCCACATGCACTATATAGGTTGTTCTTTTCTACCTCCCATGTGCTTGTTCCCCACTCTCTCAATTTATATTGCCTCCGATTTTACTTCAGGTCTTCTCCGGTCTTGAAAGTTGTCATTTTCTTCAATTGGGTTTTCCCATGTCAGTCACCCTAATTTCCCGCTAGCCCTTGAACTCGTTTGTGTCTTACACCAAATGTTATATTTTGTTGTGTCCACTTTACTAAGTTGCTGCTGTCCGTAGCTACCAGCTTTATTAAACCTTGGCATTTGCAGAAGACCATTCTCTGTAGAAATTAAATAGATTCCTGTCCTTGTAAGTGCTTTCAGTTTGTCATGCTTTAGAAAAAAGGTTATTCAGGAAAGTAGATTGACCTTGTCCTACCTTTAGTAGAGATTAGACCAAAGGTATGTTTTATTGTTGATCGGTAAATGAAAAGTCATCTATTTCTGGAGGAGTTGTTAGATACAGTGGAGAATCCAGAGGTGGTATTTCTTTTACCATAGTATCTCTTTCTAGGAGGAATAGTATCATATTAGCCCTTTCTTGGGTTCTACTCCTGATATGGCACTTCCTCTAGGTGTGGCCATCCTCCAAATCAAGCTGCAGACTGCGGAAAAGTCAGAACTAAGAAGTGTGTGGGAGGCCTTGATTCATCCTTTACTTATTACTGACCAGGAAACTGTTAACACTTTCTTCTGCATCCACCCTTTGCTTTTTCATTTACTCTTCTTTTTCTCCTTTTGCCATCGCCCTTCTCTCCACTTTTGTTTCCCACCCTACCTTTACAAATCTATTGTTCTCCCATTCTCTCCACTTAGTCTGTTCTCATTTCATCTTTTCCTTGTCTGTTGCTCAATAGACTTATTAGTCCCTCATTAGTACCACCCTCTCTTCTGTTGTTACCTCCCATGAGGACACCCCGTTATATGTGTAGTTGCTTGGTACTTTTTATTTACAGTTTGTGAGCACTACCTTCTTAAATCACTTTCTCCTATAGCATGGCGACATGCTGACCTGCAACTGCTTGCTTTTTAAACAGCATGGCACCCAGGTGCAGCCACCTTCCTACAGATCTGTTCATCTATTAGCCACCCTGTCGCTCTAATAGGTCACCCTTCCTGCCACCTTAGCATGTCAATATCGTTCACTGGCTTTCTCTCCAACCCCAGTTTACATTCTCAAGTGCAGTGCACGGTTAGAACCTCATCTAGTTATGAATCTAATACCCCTCGATTGTCACTACCTCCGGACTTGTATTTTCTCCCACGCTACACTTTATCTTTTCTTTCCCCTTACACTGCGATCTCACGTGTATATCCCTACCCCTCACCTGTCCGTAACCTCCATAGTCCCCAAACCAAGGACAGCTTATTTGAAATCGAAAGCTTCAACATTCTTCGCATGCTCAAAAAGACATTTCGCTGGATCCCCACCGAAACCAGAAAAACAGTCACCCATGCTCTGGTCACGAGCCGACTGGACTACGGAAACACCCTCTACGCAGGTGCTACCGCTAAACTCCAGAAGAAACTCCAACAAATCCAAAACGCCTCAGTCCAGAGGAGATCCGTGGTGTGGCTGAAGGAGATATGATTGCTGGAGGTGAAGATGGGGTCGAGTGTGTGACCTGCGATGTGGGTGGGGGAAGTGACCAGTTGTTTAAGTCCGAGGTTGGCGAGGTTGTCCAAGAGGGTGGTGGTGTTGTGGTCGTTGCTCTTTTCAAGGTGAAAGTTGAGGTCTCCCAGAAGGATGTAATCTTCGGAGGGAAGCGCGTGTGGAGTGATGAAGTCCGTGATGTCTTCACTGAATTTTGCGCGGGTCCTGGTGGTCTGTAGAGGAGGGTGCCTCTGAGTGTGGACTTGGGGTCGATGTGGATCTGGAAGTGAAGGTGTTCAGAGTTGGCGAGGTTGGCGTCAGAGCTGGTTGAGATGCGGATTGATTTTTTATGGACGATAGCGATTCCTCCCCCTGTGTGGCCGGTACGGTCCTTGCGTGTGATCTTATAATCTTCAGGGATGGCAATAGTGATGTCTGGGGCGGAGGAAGCGTTCATCCATGTTTCTGTTAGGAAGGCGACGTCTGGAGAGATGGTGTCTAGTAGATTCCATAGGTCAATGGCGTGTCTGTGGACCGATCGGGTGTTGAGAAGGATGCATTGTAGGTGATTGGGGTCGGGAATCTGTGGTGTGGTCGTAGCGGGGATGTTGTCGGTGCCGATGAATTTGCAGGAGTAACAAGAGAAAGGTCCATGGGTGTGTCCAGGAGCTGCTTGGACGCAGTTGGGGGCGCGACCGGGGTTAAGGGCTAGGAGGGTGGCGGCAGTTTAGGTAATGCGGGAGGGCTGGGCAGAGCGAGAGCCAGGGGGTCTGGCGCTGGGCGCGGTCCAGGCGCGGACGGGCGTAGACGGGCTTACCTTTGGCGCACCTTCGGCGTGTACGTAGCGCGTGGACGCTGCGCGTGGGGGCATTGGCCATAAATGGATGGTGGAGGGGGCGGAGCGTGGGAGGGGTAGCTGGGAGGCGTTAGCGAAGTGGGAGGGACGGTCTGCAGGCACAACAAAATGGAGAGCACAAATACAACAACAGGACGCTATGGGAGGTCAAGCAACAAGTAAATAATCACAAGCGAGGATTCCAGCAGCAGCGCTAAGCACATATGTCAACAAATGCAATACTTAAGCCCAGAAATGGTAATCGGCAGCCAGCAGCGCAATGCTCGTAGGAAATAAATGAGATCAAATAGCTACGCAAATGCGGAGCGCTACGCAGGGAGCTGGGGGCTAAATAGGAATGGGAAAGCCAAATTGTGAATAAAAGCCAGAGGCTATGCAGCACGAACGATACCACAGAGGCGCTGCAAAAAACTTTAACAATACAATATGGCATTGTAGATGACAATGCCTTTTATTTATGTGTTAAGAAAACCTGAAAAGACAGTGTAATTTACAATGTCGATAGCTTAAACTTGTGCAAATGTGAGACCTGTTGCATTGCAAAAGCTTGTCTTTAAATGTAAAGTTATTTCAGTCCTTAGTGTTTTTTCTGAAGTTCCATCACTCCTAGGTATGTACAGCACCCTCTCCAATCTATAAGTGGAGGGAATTTCATTAGAATGAAACTTCCAATCTCAATCTGGTATTTCACTGCGTAGTTTTTAAACCAAGAATGCTGGCCCTAGCCCCCTTCCCCTGTACCTTTCCTATCCGATCGCTGAGGCCTGGTGTGGGGAACTAAAGGCCACGTCCCCCGCCTATGACTTGTCAATTGTACTGCTCAAAAGCTTCAGCAGCTCCCCGAGGAATCAAATTCACCTTCTGAGGCCTGGGATGGGAGGGGAGGAGAGGAGAGGAGAGGAGAGATGCGCCATGCTGTACCTCCTCTATCGGCCCATTGTCATTCTGCCCATGACAATGGACTGGCTGAATCTGTGACTTGCAGAGAGTCACACTCTAGCTGTAGCAGCCTTTCGGGTTGTGTGTCAGCAGGAAAGCCCACCCAGATAGGTGCACCTGGTTTTCTACTTCTGAATGGTCTTGGGTGGGCCAGTATCGTATTTGGGTGGGCTTGGCCCACCCTCCAGAACCGGGCCAGAATGACACCACAATGGTCCGAGGAGATAGGCCCTGATAAGACACGCATGGCAGGAGGGGCTCATATTCCAGAAATACCATAAAGTTAGATGCCATATGAAGTTAGGAACACTCAGCCAATCAGGACACAGCAGGATCACGCGCTACCCATGACGGACATCTCGACACGTTACCCACTGGCCTTCCTCACTGCGTCCACGCCAGGTTGAGTCCCACCTGCATTTGTTATCGGTCGGAATAATTTATGACTCCATGAATAGGACTGCATTCCTCACCCAAAACAGGATCTATGAATTGTTTTATGATGCTTCAAGAAACGTATAAAAAAGCGCTCAATAAAGTTGTACTTTGAGTCAGTTCTCAGACCCGCTTCTGTGCGCTGTACTCCCTATTCTAACGAATAATTAAACCAACTGATCCTGTTTTGCCAAACGCCTCTTGTGTTTTTCAAGGTAAATTCACTTTCAAGCAACAACACCATAAAACAGAGATAGTATTACAATTTGCACAGACTACCAGTACACATTCGCGAACACAAAACAAAATATGAGACTTTGGATCTGAAGACTGGCATTTTTTCTTGACTAGTCACCCAAGGACATCTCACAAGCTGAGTGCTGCAAAAACCTACATTTTGGTGAGACGCCAAGCAGCCATTGCCGCTTTATAATCCTCGACCTCTTCGCTTGCAGCCTTGCGCCCTTCAGTCTTCGTTTCACAGCCGAGGGCACTCCGTGTCACAGAGACCCATTGTTTCCAGCTTTAGCCTCTTAATTAACAAATTGATACATTCCGGGAAATGTAGTCTTGTTTCAAATCAACTGAACTAACGTGTCGGAAAAGAATGTATGTTGAAAAGAAATTAAGGCCTGTGGCTTAAGTAATACTGAACTCGTTTGCTAACCCTAGTCAGAGCTAGGTCTTTCACTCACTGCCCTTAACTGCTTTACGGGGATACATTATTGTAAACACCGTCCTCTCACTTCACTCAGTCTTCGTGTTCTTCCTCATCAGTACATCCCATGTGTCCTACACGCATTGACTTCAGCGCCTTAATTTTCGCTCTTCCATTAATATCGCCTTCTTACTCACAGCCTCGCTCCATTCGCTCCCCAATCCAATTTCTATGCGATTTTGTACTTAAAAGTTAAAAGGCTTTAAATAAAAATAAATACCAAGTTATCATAACAGAAATAATACAATAATGATGGTATAGTTATACCTTAGAAAAGTCAATATATAACTAATTCCCCACCCAAATGGACATAATATATTTATAATATGGTTTCAAGACGATGTTATTTACTCGCAAGATAATGCTACTCAATTTAACGACTTTGAAAGGTGTAAACCTTGCCGAGGTTCGAAATCCTTCACCTCTCGCTATCAGAGGTTCCTTTGATAGCTAGCGCAAGATCGTTGAGTCACAGCCTTTTTAACCAGTCAAACGGCTCCATGACCTCAATCCGGTACAGCCTATCCACCCACAAAAAAAAAATCCCCCGTTACACATGCGCTTTACAGTGGCTTCAGCTCGTAGAAACTTTATTTACTCACCACGCCGTTGACCAGGAATTCGAATAGTTTGCTTTTGGTGGCCTTGCGGGCCCCTCCGGTGGCTTCCTCTGCGGCCATACTTTCCTCCCTAGTGTTCTTGGCTCGGAGGCTCTCCGTTCTCCATGTACTCCCCCTTCTCTCCCTACTTTCAGCCCTGCAGGGTCTCTCACACTTGTGTGTGAGGAAGGGGGGCGGCGGGGGTCCGACAGGGTGATTCAGACAGCCCACTCCGCAGGACTCATCGCCACATTCCTCTTCCTCCCCTGATTACAAGGACTGCAGCCAAGCGAGAGAGCTCAGGGGAGGGGTAGTGTTAAAAGTGGCTATGCTGAGCAGTGCGGCTGTGAGGGGGTATATACAGACGGAGGGGAAATAGTACATATTTACATAGCATGATCTTCGCGCCATTACTGGGGTTCTTGCTTTCAGCCCGGCCTCCAGGGTGTTGTTGCACTCAGGGCCTGTGATGTAGGGCCTGGAGGCCAGGCAGACTGCAGGCCTGTGATATGAATTATTGTATTATTATTTTATTATTTATGCGTTTTTATATAGCGCGGACTTTACCCGAAGGTGTCAGAGCGCTTCACAAAAGGAACAGTAAGATACATGAGGAGAAAATTACAAGTGAACAAATTACAACAGCAAACATTAAATTACATGAGGCAAAAATGACAATTGTGAGCAAACAGAATACTAGAGGTAGTAAACGGTACAATTATAGGAGGAAAAGTGACATGTGTGCAGGTTATAAAGGTATACAAAGTACAAGTAGCGGTATAATACTGCAATAAATGGTAGACACTCAAGCACAAGATCGATCGTTACGTAGGCAATGGTGGCACTTGAGCAAGTATCTAAAGCAAACAAAATGTAAGAGGTAGCAAACAGTGTGTTACAAGAGAAAAGTGACGTGTGCATGTTACAAAAGAGTACCAAACACAGGTAGAAGGCGAATACAAGAGAAAAGTGACGTGTGCATGTTACAAAAGAGTACCAAACACAGGTAGAAGGCTAATACAAGAGAAAAGTGACGTGTGCATGTTACAAAAGAGTACCAAACACAGGTAGAAGGCTAATACTTCAATACTTGGCTGATACTCCGATCACAAGAACACACTGGGAAGGCACTTCTATAGCCATGGAGAATAGAGTTTTCTATAATGGAAGGTCTTCCTTCAGGAAATAGAGAGGGCGTGAATACAATTTGAGAGTGTCTTTGAAGGAGGAGAACCTGGAGGTCAGTTTGGAAGGCCTGGAGGAGGTGGTGGTCCGGAGCTGAGGCGGAAGTGAGTTCCAGATTCTCACTGCATTGCCTGAAAAGGATTGGGCCATCGATCTTTCCTTCTTGAACGTGGCAGGTTCGAGCAGCAAATTTTCCGCATTACGTGCTGGTCTAGAGCCTCCAGAGGCTATTATTCCAGCTTAATGTAAGATCATTGGTCAAACATTATGGTGAAATATTTGATTTAATCACGGAGGAACGCCCTGATATATTCTTTATGTGTGAAACCTGGCTAAAAGACGAGATGGTAGCGGAACCGAACTTAGCTCTACCCCTAGAATATTCCATCTGTACAGTTAATAGGGACTGTAGGAGAGGAGGCCTAGCTGATGTTTTTAAATCCCATTACTCCTGCTTACTCAATAAAGAAATTGTTTTAGGTTGTGAAGCTGCGCGCTTCAGGGTTTCTGTGAGCCTTCAGTTCACTATCAGGCCTCCTGGTATACCGCCCTCCAGGTCCGGCCGCTAGGTTCAAAGAGGCGCTCTTAGATGTAGTCATTGTGCTTGCTGCAGGTTAAGCCAATTTAAGTATTTGTGGGGATTTAAATCTCCACCTGGATCTAACGCAGGACAATGCCACCTGTAGTTTTCTCGCAGACCTAGCTGCATTACAGCTTGACCAATTAGTCTCTGGACCCACGCATCTTGCGGGGCACTTACTAGACCCCCTTTTCTCCAATTTGCAATCCTTAAAAATTGAGCCGCCTAGTCCCATGGGGTGGACCGACCACTCACTGGTTAAATGGTCTGTCCCGCTCCTAGAGCCCCCCAACTCAGGGACTTTAAAGTCGGTCTTTAAGAGCCCTTGGCATAAACTGAAGCTGGAAGACTTCCATAATTTCCTTAATACCAACCCACTAGACAACTACCTAGATTACGGATTGTTCTGTGACAGGATTAAGAAGGGTCTAGACACTCTAATCTCTGCCAAATGGGTCAAGGGGCGTACTTCCACTACTAGCCCCTGGTATAATGACTCCTTAACTGCTTTAAGGAAAGCATGCAAACAGGCAGAGCGAGACTGGAGGAAAGATTACGAGCCTGAGAAAAAACTGTGCTATCTGACGAAGGTCAAACATTATCACAGATCGATCTGTAAAGCACGAGCGGCCTATTATGCATATGAGATCAGCTCTAGCCCCAATCCATCGAAATGCATTTTTAAAATTCTTAAAGACATTAGGACTAGGAAAGCGGATACTCCTGTTATATCATCTATGCATCACTGCGACAAATTAGCGACCTTCTTTGTTGAAAAAGTTCGCACCATTTATCAATCCTTTCCTAATCCCACCACCTTCTCCGCCCTTGTGAGGCCTAGCAGGGGGTCCAATGTCTCCCTGGCAACTATTCCATGCCTTTCTGAGGAGGAATTTAGTCGGCTGAACGACAAAATTAAAACTGGCTCCCCTCTGGACCCTTTGCAGCCATCGCAATTTAAGGAATTCCTCTCCATTTTTAGGGAACCACTCTGCAAAATAATTAACACCTCTTTTTCAACTGGAATCGTCCCGGCGCCCTGGAAACAGGCCTGGGTCTCCCCTATCTTGAAAAAACCGACACTAGATCCCACCAAACCAGAGAATTTTAGGTCTAAATCCCTCCTTCCTTGGGTAGCCAAAATCGCGGAGGCTCATGTTAATAACGTGCTAACTCAGTTTGTGAACTCCAATAACATTCTGGATCCCTCTCAGAATGGGTTTCATCCGGGCCATAGCACGGAACTGGCCTTCTGGCCACAACTGAGCACCTGCGGTCTATCATGGATACGGGTCAAAGTGCGGCGCTGTTCCTGTTAGATCTCAGCGCCGCCTTTGACACTGTGTCACACGATATTCTACTCCGGAGGCTTGAGGAGGCAGGGATAGGGGGCTGGCCCTGGAATGGTTATGTTCCTTCCTGGCTAATCGATCTTTCAGAGTCTCTGTTCCCCCTTTTTCTTCCCAGATCCACTCTATCAATCAGGGGGTTCCCTAGGGTTCGGCCTTGAGCCCATCGCTCTTCAACCTTTACGTCTAGCCTCTAGCTGCGGTCGTCAAGCAATGGGACCTCACAATGGCCTCCTATGCTGACGACACACAGCTTGTGATCACCTTGGCTAAAGGTTCCTCCCCTTCTGCCTCTAGATTCAAAGAAGGCATGGCTGCTGTAGCCGATTGGATGGCGGCAAACTGCCTGCAATTAAATGCTGGTAAAACGGAGATTCTGCTGGTGGGCAATAACGTCAAACTGTGGAACGAGCAGTGGTGGCCTACTGCCTTGGGAGCAATACCAACGCCCAAGAGAGTGGTAAAAAATCTCGGAGTCTTGATGGACTCCTCTCTCTCTTTTCAAGCTCATACAAAGCAAGTAGCCGCCATGTGCTTCGGCATTTTGCGAGGCCTTCGACCCATTTTGAGGTATTTTGATCGACCAATACAACAACTCATCGTTCAGGCTACCATCCTTTCTCGCCTGAACTATGCAAGCTTCCTTCTTCTGGGGGCAAATAAGGCGGAAATTCTTAGAATGCAGCGAGTCCAAAATGCCGCGGCCAGAGCGCTGGTGGGTCTTCCGCGCTTCTGCTCTGCCACTAGCACTATCCGGAGGCTGCATTGGCTCCCCATTGGAAAGCGTATTCATTTTAAGACACTCTGTCTATCCTTTAAGATCTTGAAATTCTCGAGTCCTGCCCTGTTGGGCAACCTGCTTACCCCTTACGTTCCATCTCGTCCACTCCGCTCCACCGAGCAACATCTGGCGGTTATGCCTAGAGTCAGGCTTTCCCGGATGGGTGGACGCTCTTTTGGTTACCTCGCGTCCAAGCTTTGGAACTCTCTGCCCGCACATATTTGTGCTATTGACTGCCTACTTGCCTTTAGGAAAGCTATCAAGACCTTTCTGTTCACTTCACTGTAATCAGGATAGGCTCTATTGATATTTTTCAGTCTGGTATATGTTGTTTGTGCCCTTTTCGTGGCCAGCGCCGGGGCGCCTTTTTGCTGGGGCAGCTGTGTGCTTTATAAAAAGGTTAACATAACATAACATAACAAAAGAGTACCAAACACAGGTATAAGGCTAATACTGCAATACTTGGCTGATACTCAGATCACAAGAACACACTGGGAAGGCACTTCTATAGCCATGGAGAATAGAGTTTTCTATAAAGGAAGGTCTTCCTTCAGGAAATAGAGAGGGTGTGAATAAAATGTGGAAGTGTCTTTGAAGGAGGAGAACCTTGAGGTCAGTTTTGACGGCCTGGGAGGAGGTGGTGGTCCGGAGCTGAGGCGGAAGTGAGTTCCAGATTCTCACTGCATTGCCTGAAAAGGATTGGGCCATCGATCTTTCCTTCTTGAACGTGGGAGGTTTGAGCAGCAAATTTTCCGCATTATGTGCTGGTCTAGAGCCTCCAGAGGGTTTCAGTTTCTTCGCCAGGTAGCGAGGAGAGGAGAAATGCAAGGCTTTGTGCGTGATACAGGCAGTCATGTAGATAGATCTTGCCTCGATGGGAAGCCAGCGGAGGGTGGATAGCATGGGTGTGATGTGGTCGTTTCTTTAGGCCCCAAAAATGAAACGAGCTGCTGAATGGAGAACAGATTTAAGGGGGGCCAGATGGGATTTGGGGAGGCCAGTGAGAAGAGAATTGCAATAGTCAAGTCTGGAGAGGACAAGCGATTGTGTCGTAATTTAGCAGCGATTAGATTAAGCATTAGCAGAAGACATCCTGTATTTAGAGACTATCTTGTCAGTTTAATGGAATCCATTTTGTATTTCTGGCAGCCATTTTGTTTGCCATGTGCTCACCATGTGCTCTGTCCTACCTTCCTGTTAACTGCTCTTCAAATCTGCCTAGAGACGAGATATATTTATCCTCCTCTGCTTTGCACATGCCCATTAAAGCTTACAGCTGTCCCTAACTTGTAACTGTCAGGATGTGTCCACCAGGATTAGCTTGACCTTGTATGTATTTGAAACCAGTATTCTATACCTTGTACCGCCTTCTTTTGAGCTCCTGTGTGGGTATGAAAGGACCAAGCTCCTTCTAGTCAGTGTGCTACTTCATACACTACCGAAGGGTGTTGTGTGAATGTAGTTCCACCTCATGAGCGCCACTTACAGGCAACTGGCCGATACGCTGTTAGGCAACCCCTTCATCCTATCCTTAATAAACCTCAAGATGATTTCTTGTTATTAGATCGTTCTCCACCTCCGTATATTTTCCCTTCTGCTCCTTACGAGTCAGATGAGGACTCTCTTACAGATCAGGATAAAGCCCGAGACACTCGCTCGATGTTAACTACCGAACATTCCTCTGAGATTAGATCCGCGGCGCGGAAAGCCAATCGTAGTACTATCACTTCTTCTGAACTTCTAGATACTATTAAGAATTGGTCGGAAAGGGAACAAAAATATTTTACCGAGATATTGGCTGCAGAGGTTCTTGATCGATTTAGGAAATATTCGGTGGAAGTAGAGCCAGATGATATAGCAGCTGATTGTAAGCAATTACGTGAAGGTTCTTTTGTCTTCCCCCAGGTGACTGACACGAACAGACGCTTGGTTAAACTACGCGATGAAGCAGTCCATTTGCGGGAGGAGAAAAAGGCAGCAGACGCAGCTGCACAAACATCCCACGTCAGCATGGCACAAACTTCTACTCCTGAAACAGATAAGAATGTTGTAATTAATGTGAAACCCATACGGGAAGCCGCGCCTTTATATGTTCCTCCTAAGGGAGCGGGTACAAATGATAAGACTTCTACCGACGAGAAAGGGTACTTTATTTATAATTGGGTTTACACTCCTTGGAATAGAGCATATGTCATGGCCCTTAAAAATGCATTGCCTGATCCGCGAAAAAATCCAGCAGCTTTTTATGAGTAAGTTGAAGGCGCCATTAGCTCTTGTACTATGACTTTGCCAGATATTGATTTGTTTTTCGGATTGATATTACCCCCTGATATATGGAGAACTGTGACTAACGTTGATGATCGTGCAACTTTTGAGGCATTATGGACAGAGTTAGAACAAATGGATGTAGAACGGGAGCCTGCACAGAAACCATGTAAATTAATATTAGATCTCCCTGCTGCTATATTAGTTAAATTAAAGACGATTATTCCCCCTAAAAAGATAGATTGGACCGTGTTAGCATCGTGCAAGCAAAAGGCAGATGAGTCAGTGTCAGATTTCTTTACGCGCTTTGAGGAAACATTCCACGATTTTAGTGGCCAGTCATTAACGGATGACACGGGCAGACATCTGTTCGTAGACAAATATGTCGCCAACTTGTTGCCAGGAATAGCTAGTCGCCTAATGGCCAGTGAGAGCTCATGGACAACTTCTTCTCCGGTTCCTCTTTTGACTTTGTCTCAATACTACGAATGCCAGGAGCTAGAAGCACAGGGTAATGATTGTTAGAAATGGCGATTTGCGGTTGGCTGAGGCTTGCGCCTAAGCAAGGCAGAAACCACCATTCTACGTCAGGGCAAAGAAGTTACCCGCCAAGATAACCCCTGCTCACCCTCTTGGTAGCTTGGCACGAGCAGTCAGACTTATCTCACAAGCGATGTGTAAAGCATTTGCACGTGCACCCAGCAACAACACCCAAGGCCCACCACAAAGGAAACTCCACACAAGGTTATATATAAAAATAGCCTTTGTATTATACTAAACACATTAGATAATAAACACACACTTTACAATGTGCCATAGGCACGGGAAGAATTTACAGGGGATTATGTACATGGGCCAGGGCCACGTGGGCTCCTGTCAGGAATAAGCACTTTTAGAACTAGCACTTGGTAGAATTAGCACTTTGTAGGAATAACGCTTAGCACATCGCACATATAATAACTGTAGCACCAAATAGCGAATGTAGCACACAACCAGTAATCACTGGTAAAAGGTAAGTACCACCTACGCAATCCTAAACACCTTAGGCAAATATCACGCAGGGAACCATGAACTCACTAGCATAACTATACTAGGTAAAACAACCTCCTATTTAGAGGTATAGGCAGGTAAGCATTACACATGATGTAACAATCACATTAGGCAGGTAATCACAATTGCGCCAAAAAGTACATGAGGGAAAAACAAGTACCCCACGCAAAGTGCACAACACAAACTGTCTCCAGGCCAACTTGGCCTCTCAGGGGCGAAAACGGCCTGTGTCCAAAATGTCAGGGCAGGCTGCGCAGGCAGCCAAACAGAAGGATGCGCAAGGGTTCTCGGGGGGCCTAAACGTAGCAGCTGCCCACTAAGTGCTGGGCAGCTGTAGAACCTGAGCCTGGCACCAGCGTGCCTCCTGGCTCTTCTCTAGGGCTCCAAATGGACAGTAGGGCCCAAAACAACATGTGAGCTTCGTTGAGCCTCTGGGGCTCTGATCAAACAACTGGGGCCTCCGGAGCCTCGTGGGCTTGAAAGAACAATGCCCCCTTTGGTGGAGCCTCTCTGGTTCTCGATGAGGAATGCCCCCAGAAGCCTCTCAGGCTCGGAACCAATGTGTCCCCAAAGTCCGTGGAGCCTGGAACTCTTAACAACTGCCCCCTTGGAGCCTTGTGGGCTCTTCATGCCAAGAATGCTGCCAATACTTGGGGGAGCTGCCCACTGCCAACCGGGGCTGCTCTACCCTCAAAATGTCCCCAAAATTAAGCTTGCACCACGGGGGGCGGGCACCGGCAATGTGTTCAGTCTTACAATGAATGTGAATGAATAAATGAATGAATTAATGAATGAATGAATTACTGTGTCCAGTCTTACAATGAATACTTGCAGAACTGGGTTCAAAACAACTTCAAAGATGTAAAAGGTGGCACAATCAAGCATAAAATGCTTTGGGAACAAGTAGTTCTTTTACAGAAAGAACTACAAAAGACTCATGTGATACATACACAGTCATCAACGTGATGGCGTTCACGTTGCAGGGAATTCATTGGCTGATGAGGCCCCGAAAGCAGCTGTACAAACTGCTTCCATAGCTGCCATCACTCGGTCAAAAATAAAAATAGACAGCGAGATAATGCAAGCTGTCAGTGCTTCAGTAAAAGATAGTGGTAAGACACTCCCAAAATGCTTTCCAGTAAAGTACTCATACATAACTGATGCAAACAATGTTCCGTTTGCTCATATCCCTGGAGTGGGGGATAGAGCAATTCGAAACACGGAGCATAGGTTAGGACTAATTTTAGCGGCACACGAAGGGCTCGCTTCTGCACATGCTGGTGTTTCCGCCACAGTATCATTATTAAAACAGAGATATTGGTGGCCACGCATGAGAAAACAGACTAGGAACTATGTTCTAGAACGTGAAATATGCCAAAAAATAAAAGTATCAACAGGGAAACGTACAGCGCAGATGCCCCTTCTAATCTCAGACAAACCATTAGCATGTGTTTACCTGGACCACTGTGGTCCCTTACAAAGGGACGGCAACTATAAATATAACATGGTCGCAGGAGATTCCTGCACGAGATTCATTTGGATGTGGCCCCAGCGCTCGGCTGACGCCAGAACTGTTATAAAAGATTTGCGAGTCTTTATCGGCACATATGCAATTGGCATGCTACATTCTGACCAGGGTCCTGCGTTTAGCTCTCGGGGTTACAAGGAGGCCATGGCCAGCATGGGCATTGCATTGCGGTATTCTAGTCCATTCCATCCCGAGGGAAATACGGTAGTGGAGAGAAAAAAAACGGGACATAAAGCAATCTATAACAGCGAGGGTATTAGGTTCGGGTGACGGGTTGGTCAAACATCTAATAAGTGTCCAACGTAGTCTTAATAACATGCCAAGAAATTCTCTAGGAGGTATCAGTCCGTACAAACTTTTGTTTGGTACTAGAATGATCATCCAGGACTTGGATTGTCAAACTTCAGTGGTGAAACAAAAAACCTTTGATATCAAAGATCGTTTGGCTGTTTTACAGGACTTGAATGAAACAAGAAAAAGTCTAAGTAACGAAAAGCTAAAGCGAACAACCACTGAAGAAAAACCACCTGTCCCAGAAAGACCTGTCTGGATTCCAAAGATTGGGGATCTGGTTAGAGAAAAGATCGCGGTGAAGAAGGAATTTGGGCCTTCTTACAGAAAAGCAGTACTTGTCTTAGCTGTCAGCGGAACAAGATCAGTAGTACTACGACCCCTTGCTGGTAAAAAGGATAACCGATTTGTATCAATCGACCTGGTGAAACCACAACCATGTGGCCAATCAGTAGTAGGCCCAGTGGACTCCCAAGAAGTAGCAGAAGACCGAACCTTGCTACAATCCAAGAGGTTCAAACTGAGAGACTAATCACATTTGATAAACCTTCAGTGAATGAAAAAAGGACTATGCAACAAAGCCATGGAACTTGTGCATCATGAAACCCAAATTGCAACAGTTCGTCCAGAAACACCTGTCTACAACGATGTATCCTCGGACTATACAAATGTAACAAAAGAAAATCCAAAGATCAATGGAAATCCGGAAGTAATTCCACCAATTGACATACTGCATCTGGCTACTTTATCAACTTTGATGATTTTCCCGTTGATCCAAGTGAACATGGAGACAAGCCAGCAACAAAAACTTTCAAAGAAAAAAAATCACAGAGCTCTTTCATCAACTTGGAGAAACATATCTGATTTCACCCTGGATTGAGTTAGGTGTACTTTTCCTCCTTCGGTGGCTCATCTTGATTTTAATTTTGGGTAGATTTATTGATGGAAAATATAGTACAATGGACACAGCAAGTCAGAACATCAACTTGGTCCTGAAACCACACAGATCCTCTCATATCGAAAAAAGAGAACTATCATCCGTGAACATCACAGCCATCCCTATACCTGGGGGTATAGCATGGGACAAAACTGTCTATGAAATCTATGGCCCGGTTGAGCTCTTGAAATATCCACACCAATTCAAGATCTCCTTAAGTGACTTTGTATCACCTAGTACTTTCTCTGATGATTGAGACTTTGAAAATATGAATAATATGATGTCAGATTTAGAAATGTCAGAAAAATGTACAGAACATGATTATTTACATGGTTCATCGAATTATGAATAAATGTATTGCAACAACCACTTTGGGCATCATTATCTGCATAAATCTGCTAATCCTAGAAATGTTTTCAGTTATAATCAGTGGGAACACTGTCCAACTCCGCCAAAAGGCAGTTCAAAAACATTTAATGAGAAGTTTCCATACTTTTCAGGGTTTAATTACACTAATCCAGAAACGTTTTATTTTAAAATTATGAATAAGACAGGAGTGAAAAACATGTTGACAAATACTAAATTGATTTATTCTGAAAAATGTTATGAAAAAATGTCTACATTTGGTTTTGAATTTTGGAAAAACAACATTGAGACAAAAACCATCTGGGGTACAAAAGAGTGGCAGGTACAAGGTTTAGAATCATTATTTAGAGCCTGCATGAACCCAGAAAAAATAATGTTCCTGAATGACACCATTCAACAAACAACCTGTCTTGGACTAGCCAAGATAAAAGATTTAAACAACCCATCTATACCAAAGCCTATGCTTGATAGAAACACCACTACAGATGACGGGTTAGACGTGTCATATATTTTAAAACAAAACAGAACACTTCCTGATTTGAACAAATGGTTGATCTGGCCCAGAGACACAAATAACTGTCAAGATAGATTCCTGAACAAAATAAAGGGGTTCAAACAGAACAGGCCAGACCCAAGATATTCCCAGAGACACCATCCAGGGATAGTTACAACATACAGTGTAGGAAAACTATGCCTCGACTGGCTACAGAGTTCAACACTTCCCGAAATTAAGCAACACTTAACTTTACTTAAAAAAGGTGCTGACTTGCGAGATTTCATAATGGGACCTCGCAAACAGCGTCAAAAACGTTTCATATACGCCGGTATATACGCAGCTTACAATGAAGCTTGGAAAGTAACACAAATTGAAACTGCAGAAAAAATACGAGAAATTGATCGTATTAATTTGGAAAAATCACTTTCTGTGGTGGACAATGGGTTAACGCTCTGTCCTCCAGAATTTATTCACTGGACAGCATTGTATCATCTGCTATTGATATAATAGAACAGGATATGCTAATGTTACAACATGGTCAATCCCAATTACGTTCTATTGTACAGCTAGGCTGGACGTTACAAAACCTCCGTTCAGGCTACGTGCCATGGCGTTTAATCACCACATCGTCATTATTTTCGATCTTTAACCTTACTGATAGACAAATCTCGTTGGCACAAAAAGGAGCAGACTATACGGTGCTGGGCATTGAAAAACTAGAAAGATTACCATTGACAATGTCAGAAAGACCTGTCATTGAATGGATAATACATGGCACCATTACATTCGTGATAACAACTTTTCAGTTTCAATACTGCCAAAAGTATATACCAGCAGGCCTGTATGAAAGGTTGGGTAAAGGATACATCAAGTCAACCTAGAATTTACCTTATACACATAGATGTTATAGTGAAGGGAAAAAAGAGGTATTTCTTAGTGGTAACAATTGTAAAAAAACACTAAGCGGTACACTTCTGTGTCAAGGTATTAACTTGCATGGAGCCTGCGAAGGTTCATAAAACAACCTTTCTTGTCATCTGCATGGCACCCCTTCTACACAGATAGAGCCCCTTTTCAGACAACTATCCAAAAGGTAGCTACGTTATAATAAGTGACCCCAGCTGTTGTGGCATGATGCCAGGAAGAGCCTATCTCATAAGCGTCACTTCCAGGGTCATTTGTTGTATGCAACTATTGTATCCAAACAGCACTCCAGACATGGAGGCGGCAATATGGCCTTATGTGAATATCTCTTCTATTCGAATTGATACTTTAAGCAGAATGAAGTCTATTCTTTTACAGACAACTGTGCCTTTAACCTCATCCAAAGAAATGTATGACCTGCAAGTTGCAAGGACAGCGGCAGAGATACATACCCTATTATCGACAAATTGCCCCGTGCATTTCGTAGAAATGTTAAGCCAAATCTTAAACATGTCAGATACCAGTGGCATCGCACATGTATTTAAGACAATTTTTTCAGGACTGTTAGCACCCTTTGAAACAGTTCTGGGCATCTTCCCGAATTTTGTGCATTCTCTATTCGGTGGCCTGCCTCTTATTTTGGGACTCGTAGCAGGAATTGTATTTTTGTTCCTTCTGCTCCGATATGGCAAGCCAAGTCACAGACAAAACTCTGGCTACAATGGAAGAAACGATCCTAGCAATACGATACCGAGAACATATCACTAAAGTCCTCTGATTGGCTCGGCTAAGAGATCTGAATACTACCTGGTTTCTTTCATTCAGACCAATCTGGCAAAATTGCATCTTACCTGTGCTTCGATGTCTGCTAAGCGGAAAAGAATGCATGTTGGACGTCCCATCAGCAGTACCAATGGATATCGATTCTTTGCTTTGTCCAGTAACGACTCATGCAACGTGTTGTCCCCAGCGGCTACCGATTCTGATGACGGCATTTGTTGAGACTTCATCATTACGATTAGGTGGCGGTGAAGTACGAGATGAAAGCGGCACCACACAGGTACAACCTTCCATGATCATTGCTGACCCCGCATCGATGATGGCAATGCATCGCACATATGCACTATTTCCACTTTTTCTGAGTTGGCCCAACTTTCACCTACTGTTGTAGACTAATTTTTAGCCGGCCTATCTGAAGTGATGTTCTACCCTAAGAACGAGAATAACTTTTGAAACAGCGAGCACACAGCGTTCCCTGAACTCTGAATTCGGCCTTCAGTTTTTTATAAACCCCACCACTGAAAACATTTGGAACTATTTTTTTCCCATGAAAGCGAAATTATTTTTTCCAAATTCCAAAATATTTACCTTTTTTTGGCACATGGTACTCTGCTTAAAGTAGAACTATTCTTAGAGAACAGAACTTCTATTTGTAGAGACTCTAGAGACAATATTTTGAATCAGCCTCTAGCACATGTACAATCTTGTATAAATATGTGATGAAATGGTCTCGACCTTCTCTTCTGTATTAAGAGCCATTTCATAAATGTAATTTTCGTGATTCAGTCAGTGAAGATTATAATGCACTACAAAAATTTTATCTGAATGATACCACTGCTTGAAAGCGTAGAGTAGAATACTCATTTTCGTGTATCTATACCATTTCAAATGCATTTTATGTATTTTGGGGTGGGCTGGAAAACACATGCATACTTACATGTTTATATATTGCTTAGTATTTAGTAATGATGGACATTATACGTGGAGTGGGTGTTGTGAATGTATCTAGGACCCTATTTAAATATTCCCGATTCATGCCCTTATGCGGTTATAACAAATCATATTCTTATAAAGGCATAAGAATCATATCCACATTTAGTCATAGCTAATGCAGTCCAAATGCGGCAAGGCTACTTCCCTGGACTCCTACAAAGTACAACGCGTTCTTTAAACAAACCAAAACAACAGCAGCCCGGGAATCCCCCCTGCTTCTGTTTTGATTTGTCTCCTGAGAGTCCTGAAAGAATTGCCAGTTCTTAGTGACGTCTTATGTCCAACCTTACGTCAAACACGGCACCTTCCAGGTATAAATATACCAGCATTTGCCTTAAGCAACACACGGTGGTTTGGAGCAGAGCGGCTATCTACTTATCCGAAGCCCAGCTGATGCAAGTGCCGAGAAAGACGCTGTCTTTTCTCCTGCCGAGAAAATCCAGCTCCAGTGTTTCCAGTCACCCTTGCGGGTTACTGGGAGATCGAGTCCTGAGATCGAGATACAAGACCTCCTTCATTCTAAAACCAAGGTACGGAGCTGATTAGACCATTAGAGAATTCTTGATTCAGATTCTTGGCAAAACTAACTTAACTTAAACTGCAACTCCCTTGCTCCTTCCCACGTACTAGGCTTAGGTTAGGTACACTGGGGTAGGCGTATTTAGAAGGACCAGTTGAGTACGTTTAGTCAACTTTTATCATTGTATGTAATTGTATATATTTTATCCGTTTTAAGTATCATATGGCTCAGAAACCATATCAATGCTTTTACAGTATTATTTCATAATACTCCTTTTACTGTATGCACTTTACTTTATGACAAGTATTGCAATGATGGCAATTCACTTCTCTTGCATGAGAAAGAAGACTGCTCAATAAATACCACCTTTTATTGAAAACGCCCGTCTCTCTATTTCTCTGAACTCTGGTGAAACTAAGTATGCACGATTGACTGAGTGAAATAGATATCTATTGTTTTCACACAACTCTGGAGATATACTCCTTATTCTGGAGAGAGCAAAGTGGTCATGTTTATGCGGTTGTCAGAAGCTAATCTCTTCTTGTCTAATCAGGGAAGTTAACTCCTCCCTGTTCATTCGAGAACGTTTCTAGTGACCTCTGAGCTAGCTGGCATACCTAATTAAGTCTAACATATTCAGTAGAGACCTACTCGACCTCAGTCCTACGTCTAAACTGCCGTTTATGTTATTCCAATGAGCAGAGCCTATTGGGAATATAGGAACTACACTACAGTAGCACGAGCAGTTAGGCCTATCTCAGAGGCAGAGTGTGAAGCATTTATGACCATGTACAACAAAGCAGTAACGACACCACAAATGGCCACTGGAGTCAAGCTATCCTGGCTGATGAGGGCTGAAAGCCCGAAACCGGTCCTAGGATTCTTGTTTCCAGTCCAGGGAGGACCGGACCTTGCAGTTTCTTCCTGGACTGTTCCCATTGGGCGCAGGGTCAAGACTAATTTGCATATGGCTGGGTCCAAACTGGAATGGCATGGTGAGCAAAAAAACAATGGATTTAGGCCCAGATCTCTGTACTGGGGGGAATGTATGACATTGGTCTGCATTCTATCCATCAATTTTTCTCTTTACAGAAAAGCTTAAGCAAGAACATATCGAGTTTTCAGAAGAGGCATTTTCGAACATGGAATATATAAACGGTCCTTACTAAAAGGTGGGTCTCTATATCGCTATATAAACCTTTTTATTGTATTTTACATTTCAGATATGACATACAACAAGCATTCTTTATACCAAAAAATTGCCTCTTCACCTACGTTTATGACCACACTTGAGGAAAGTTGAACAAGCTACCAATCGTATTCAACAAGGTATTTTTATTTTTACCAAACTGATTTTAGAATTAATCAAGATTCAAACAAACGAGTTTTAGCACACATAAAGACACATTGATACATTGATTATTTACACCATAAATATCAAATTCTTAAACTATACAAATATGATCCTAATTTTGCTTGAAAAGACAATCAAATACAAAATAAGTGATGATTCTAAAGCAAACAGAACAGTTCAAACATGTGTTACATACCACGATACATTTTCTACTGTAAGGAGCGATTAAAGCATAAAGAATAATAAAAAGAGGGGGAAGATAGAAAAGAAGCAAACTTAATTTGTAAGTTTTTACAACAGCAAAATTGCTGGTATAACAAAATGGATCACAACAACTCCTTTCTAATTGGCCGACACGTTTCGATTCCAGTGAGCGATTTCCTGGAATCTCATCAGGGCACAAAAAAGTTCTGTCTGTGAGTAGGAAAGGGAATTGAATTAGGATTCTGAAAACTATGGATTCTATCTCCCAAAACAGTGACGCTAAGCAAAAGGAATGAACCTACCAGATTGTAGGAATTGCGAAGATGCAAGTGGTTTCTGTATGTGCAACGTCGAACTTCTTAGACATATAATCAAGAGCTGGGCGGGGGACCACCTACGGGTTAAGCAATTCTTGTCAGACATGTGTCTTATGTCTGTACAAAATCGCATTATTTGTAAAATGAAATCAAGTGAAGGGACATACCGTCAGGAGGCGAATACATGGATCCTGCTGGCTGCCGCTGTGTCACCGTTGTACTCTCGATTGAGTGAAGGGCAGAACACTGAAGTGTTTACGCTGGGGGGACGGGAGCAACAGGTTAGTGCCATGGGCTGGAGTCTGGCCAAACTAATTTAAAAAATGTGATGAAACCACATACCTTTCTTTGTCAACTGCGAGGCTTAGGGCTTCGTGTTATTCTATCATAGATTTTTTCATCGTAACTTCGGAATTATGGAGGCATCCGCTGTGAAGATAGCGGGATAAATAACTGAATCAACATTGTCGAGTGGATGTTAGAAATCGAAAAAAGAATAGGAGGGAGCGTTGCATACCTGTGTCCTCGCCAGTCTCTGTCTGCGGCGTTCTGTACCGAGTCCAAAATGGACGCCAGGTGTGTTTACCTGTATATAGCTCTCAGGGAGGGTTCTTTGCATTGTGGGAAACTTAGTTCTTGATCCAAAACGCAAATTAAAAGCGTAATGTAGTGCAATTGTTTTGGTAGAGTTTGTGGCATGAAATTGTTGTGGGTGGTGCCCCGTGGATGTGAATTTGTGAACATTAAAAAGAGGAATGAGACAAGCAGAGCAGCCGGGGTAGTTGCGCATCGCCGAAGCTCTGTGGTTTTATACTCTGGAAATTTCAGATAAAGTATTAAGGCCCTTTTGCGCACTCTTGAATTTTAGGATAAGATATGCTTCTTTTTGAAGGAGCATTCCGTCGATGTCCACATTTCGATTAGGAGATCGAAGTGTGTATAACACCGTCCACTTCAGATCGTTTACATCGTGTCTCTCCGTCAGGAAGTGATCAACCATTGGGGCATTGACAATTTTGTTTTTTATCCTTGACCTGTGCTGGCAGATGCGGGTGTTAACTTGTTGTGTCGTTTTACCTATATAGATTTTTGCGCAGGGACATCGAACTAAATAAACCACATTCTTGGTTTTACAATTGGAAAATTCTCTGTGTTTCCATCTTGTCCCCTCGTGTTTGAACTCATCACCTTCAATGGTATTGGGGCACACAAAACAGGTACCACATTTGTGATGCCCTGTGATCGGTTTAAGATTCCATTGGGTTAATAAGTCGCATTTCTTTTTAGGTAACGATACATCCGCCCTCGTGATTTGCCGCCCTATGCTTTGGTTTTTCTTGTACGCGAATAGGGGCCGTGGGAACGGGCATTCGAGGTTGGCAAGTAAATGCCAATTGCTCAGCACAGCTTTTCTCAATTTGTGGGTATCTGGTCCAAAGGTGGAAACGCAGACCAATCTTTCAAGAGCAGGCTTGGGTCGAGTTTGTAGAAGGGTTTCTCGAGGGGAATAGCGCGCTCTTTTAAGAGAGTGCTTTAGTAACTTTTTAGGATACCCTCTGTCTTTCATTTCTTGGCAGAACCTCTCTGCATGAGATGAGAAATCCTCCAAGTGAGAGCAGTTTCTCCTAATGCGCAATAACTGCCCATAGGGGAGATTGGATTTGAGATTGCGAGGATGGGCACTCTTGTGATGCAGGATGGTGTTTCTATCAGTCTCCTTTTTATACAGGGATGATTTAAGTTCACCATCGATGGATGTCATTTCTACATCGAGGAAGGTCATTTTTGATTTGCTGTGGGCAATGGAGAATTTGATATCCCCATGTCTATTGTTCAACCAATCGTGGAACGCTACCAGGTCGGTCTGGCTCCCCTGCCACAGGAGCCAGACGTCATCTATGTAACGAAACCACTGCAGGATATGATGTTTAAAGGGGTTGTTATTCTCAACAAATTTCTCCTCGTATTGTGCCATGTACAATACGGCCATTTCAGGGGCGTAAGGGCACCCCATCGCGGTGCCCTTGACCTGCATAAAGAATTCTCCATTGAATGAGAAGTAATTCTTCTTTAAAGCAATCTCAGCCAGTCTGACAATGAAGGTGGTGGGAACTTGGTGAGGCCTTTCTCTCATGTCTAGGTATATCTCCATCACCTCTAACGCTTCTTCCTGAGGAATCTGCGTATAGAGGGAGGAGACATCCATTGTGACCATTAGTTGGGTCTCCTGATCAAATTTGGTCCCCTCTACCTTGAGTAAAAAGCCTGTGGTGTCTCTCAGGTAAGATTTCACTTTAGTCAAGAATGGTTTTAAAAAGAAATCTACATACTGGGAAAGTGGTTCAAGACAGGAGTCGCACCCAGAGACGATTGGACGTCCTGGGGGATCTTGGAGACTCTTGTGGATTTTGGGCAAGAGGTATAATACTGGAGTTCTCGGACTCTTTTTAGCTAGATATTCATGTTCTTTTTTGCCCAAAAATCCTTCTTCAAAACCTTTTTCGAATGTCTCGGAAATTAGTTGTTGAATGTCATTGACTGGATCTTCAGTAAGGCGTCTATACCAAGTCTGATTGTTGACTTGTTTGTTGCCTTCAGCTAGGTATTTAGCTGCCCATCCCTTGTCAGCCTGTTTTATGACTATTGAGGTGTCTTCTTTCAGAGATTTAACACCTTAGCTGCGTGTAAACATTTCTCCCCAGTGCTGCGCTGTCCATTAGAACTAGTGCTGAATGGACGTTCAATGGTCGTGCGCAGCACTGGGGAGGTAGTGCTGCTGACGACCATTGGCCGTCAGCAGCACTTAAGGGGTTAATAGCTGCGCGTTGTCTTTGGCCCATGTTTTGATGAACAAAGTGTCTCCCTTTTTCCAAGTTGTCAATGGATGACAACAGTACTTGTTCAAACGCTAAAACCTATTTTGGGATATTTTGATTGGGAACAAAGTTAGACTTGTTTCTTAAACCAGTCACTTCTACATTGGGTGACGGTACATAGTTGCTAAAGAATGTTTTAAAGAGAATTTTACGACAAAACTCAATGGCTTCCAGTTTGAGTCTCGTGTAGTCAGTGTGTTTGCATGGCACGAATTTTAATCCTAGATTTAAAACAGAATATTCATCTGGCGTTAGTGATCTTGTAGACAGATTGACGACCGAGCTGCCGCTACCTACGATTTGTACGAGCGGTTCCTGGTCCTCATCTCCCAGGGTTGTTTGTAGCGGGTTTTTGGCTGTTGGCCCTGTTCTAAAAAAGACACTTGTTTTTTTGATGGGTTACGGTTGTCAGATCCCGATGAATCAGAAGATGAAGTTTTCGAGAACGCTGTAAACCGGTTTCTCGACCGGCCTTGATATGTAGATAACGCTCTATGAGAATCTTGTTGGGTATAATAGTACTCTTTCAAAAAAGGATATACCTGCTCAATTTTGAAGGACTTGACATCCCTGTCATACTTAGAGGTTTTATCATTAATGGTGTTGTCTTTAAAGATCCTAATTTCCTTATCTATTTTTTCCAACAGTGCCTTGGCGTCCGCCACCACCGGACTGCTCTTTATTGTCTCAATAAGTTCCTCAATCACTTTTTCTTCCTGTAGGCACAGTCTCTGGGCAGTTTTAATGGTATGGACCATGAGGTCCCGACTGCACTTGGTATTTATGAAACTAAAACCTTTTTTGTATTCTACATCTTCAATGAATATTACAGGGACATTTTTAACCTGTAGGCCCCAAGGGATGGTACCACCCTTCAGGTGCCTAAGGAGAAAATGCCCATGTAACTCTGTTCGTACATGTTTTTTCTGTAGTCTTATTAGTCTATCTGATTCATTCTGCTGTTTAGCAGTCGTACTAAGCGTCACATTAGAGAAGGGAGAATTGTCAATTAGATTTTGAATGTGGCTTTCGCTAAAGGATAGCGTGTCTTTATCTGCCATATTTTGGGAAATGTGGGGATTTCCCAAGCTATTACTCAGTTAAATTCAAAACGAAAACAAAAAGTGTCCGTAGGCTCTCGCGGGTGGGCACCTGCACAAGAATACAACAAGCATTGGCATCTGTGATACATTATACTTAGCAAAAACTGATAGTATACATAGTGGTAGTGGAGGAACTTATCGCGGATTGGAATTTGGAGATGAGGAAGAGGGGGAGCCTCCCCATCAGCCCCGCTGGGCGTATCGGGAGGTGTTAAGGATACAGTTGGTGGGATAGGAAACGCAATTCAGTTACTTATACAGCAGTCTCCATGTCCATTCCTCTCGTGATTGATGCCATGAAATGATAATCCAAGTTCTAACTGGGGATATAGGCCTCTAAACCGGGGGAAATACAGGGTTGGAGGGGGAGGGAAAGGGGGGGCTGCATGGGGTCGTACAGGATGAGGAGTCAATCTGGAGATGTTTCTTGTCAGCGTTGCAGAGTACGGATTACGTGTTGTCTGCAAGGCAATGTCGCACCGTCAAAATGGCGGCCTAATGGGGGGCTGCTGGGGTGAGGGGGGAGCGCGCACAGACTGGTGTGGCGTCGTGGGAACCCGGTGACACATGTGGGTCCTGTGCTAGGGCAGTACTTGCCGTGCGTGCTTGCTGGAAAGCGTGGAGGAGTGTTGCCCATTCCAGGGAGATTAATCGCCGGCGTATGCCGGGGGCCTCTTCTGAGCAAATAATGTCTTCCTCGGCTGCTGCCCATTTCTTCAGTGCCCCCTACCAAGCTGCCAGAGGGGGACCCTCCGTCGCGCGCCAGTGCATCGCTATGCTACGCTTAACTAACAAAATGGCCAGGGGCGCAAATTTGGTCTCTACCTTCTTGCGTTCATTACGCTTGAAAATGCCAAGGCGCAAGCTTCCCATGTATTAAGATCCACAAGGCCAGTAACTGCGCGCAGGGTGGTATGGACCGTCGCCCAGAGGGTTTGTAGTCTTGGGCATGTCCAGAACATGTGAATTAATGGGGCGTCTGGTGTATTGCAGCGGGGGCATTGAAAGTGGGAGGGCGGGTAAAAACGTTTTGAGTCATGCCGATGTGAGGTAAGCGCGGTGCAATATGTTGAATTGAACATTTTTGAAGCGTTGGTTGCCGGAAACCTTTTTATGGTGTTCTAGGGCCTTCCGCCATTACCCGTCATTAAGGTTGCGTCCTATATCCTCCTCCCAGCAGAGCCATAGAGTTGATAAGGATACCTGGGTGAGTTCAATGAGGGACTTGTAAATCCAAGTGATATGGTGTCTGCCCGCCCCTATGTGGAGTATTGTGTGCAATACCGGGTGAGTTGTGGGTTCTCCGCTCCGAAGATCCCACGTGCGTCTACAGTCCGCCACTAGTCGCCGATGCAACAGGAACTCGCCAGCCGAGAGTCCTCTATCCTCGACCATTTCCGAGAACGAGGCCAGTTGACCCTCGGTAAATAAGGCCTCCAGCTCAGTGAGCTGGAGGTCAGTCCAGACTCTGAGTTCCCTCGTGGTGTAGAATTCGCTCCCCTTTGGGAGGCCCGCCAGTGGGAGCAATGGTGAATATACTGTTGCCTCTTTGGACATGTAGTGGACTCGCATCATGCAGGATCTAGTGACCTGGACCAGGATTGGATAAGTCGGGTTGGGCCGTGTGCCCGGGAGTAGTAGGCGCGTCAGCTCCGGTACCGTCAGCCGCCCATCCAGGCTTTCAGTTTCACCCAATTGCCGCTGCACCGTCCAGCCAGATAGCCACTGTAGCTGCGCCACAAGAAAATAGGCTTCAAAGGACGGGGTACCTAGCCCTCCCGTGTCGCGAGGCAGCTGGAGGATCGCGAGGCCTACTCTGCTGCGGCCCCGTCCCCAGATCAGGGATATTAGTAACGAGTTCAACTCTCGTAAGAAGGACCTCGGCGGGAATACTGGGATATTAGCAAATTAGTAAAGGAGCCTGGGCACCATAATCATTTTGGAGAGAGCTACCCTCCCGATGGGAGCCAGGGGTAGTGTTCTCCAGAAGCCTATTTGACTTTTAAGGCTCCGACGGGCACGGACATGATTTCCCCCCAAGTGGTCCTTGGGCTCATGGTAGAGTCTGATACGCAGGTATCGCGGGCGGTCCCCCGTCCATGTTAGAGAGGCTTCCCCCAGGTGAACTTCTCTGGGTTGGAGGTTCGGGTGCAAGGGGTAGAGAGAGGATTTCTCCCAGTTCACTCGCAGCCCGCAGCCCTTTCGAAGTCCGAGAGTTTGGTCCAGATAGTTGTAAGGTCCGCAGCAAAGTCTCTGATGTAGATGAGGAGGTCATCCGCAAAGAGGGAGACGCAGAGCATGCGTTCCCCTATTGGGATCCCCCAGTGGTGGCCCACCTCCCGTAGTTGGACCGCCAGCGGCTCTATAGCGATGGCATAAATGACGGGGGTCAGGGGGCAACCCTGGCGTGTCCCACGCATAATTGGTATGGGAGGGGAGACCGAGCGTCCTATTCGTACCCTAGTGGAGATGTCGGAATATAATAACCGCATACATGCAATGAATTGCGGTCCTACTCCCACCTTTCGCAGGACCTCGAAGAGATATTGCCATGCCAGGGTATCAAATGCCTTCTCGAGGTCCAGGACTAGACAGGCTGCCCGCGGGAACCGATCTCGGACCCCATCCTGGACCTGGAACAATCGGCGCAGATTCTGAGAGGTGTTTCTCCCGAAGACGAATCCACTCTGATCCGGGTGGATCAGCCGGGGAGGAATGTCTGCCAGTCTGTCTGCCAGTATTCTCCCTAGGATTTTGCAGTCCGTGGTCAGCAGGGTGATGGGCCGGTAGGAAGTGCATCGCAGCGGGTCCCGTTCTGGTTTGGGGAACGTCACCAGGAGGGATTCCCGCATGGATTGGGGAAGTAGGCCTATCTCTAGCGCCTCCCGGAAGATCGTGTCTAGATAGGGGGCCAGCTGTTGGGAGAACGTGGCATAGAGCTCCACCGGAAAACCGTCATGGCCCAGTGCTTTGTTACCAGTTAGACAGCCTATGGAGAGTTTGATCTCTGCTGCAATCGGGACATCGAGTGAAGTGCGCTCCTCATCCGTAAGTTGGATGAGAGCGTCTGTGCTCAGTAGGTGCTGGATGTGGACCCCCCTATCTTGGGTTGGCTCCCTGTATAGCAGTGTATATTAGTCATAATAGGCAGACACAATACCAGCTTGTGTGTAAAGTATATCCCCTGTGGCGTTGCGGATGCCCGTGATCGGTGGCATTTGAGTGTCCTGACGGAGGAGCCATGCCAGCAGAGTGCTAGCACGGTCCCCCTCCTTGTGGGCTCTAGTAGTGTATGCACGAAAGTTATAGAGCAGGAGGTCTGCACAGGCCTCCTCATATTTGGTTTTGGCTTCAGCCAGTTGTGTGGGGGGATCCCCAGCCTATCCTCTGCTTTAGATAAGTGCGCTACTACCTGTTCCACCACATGCACCGCCCTCTCTAAGGTCTGTTTCACTCCTGTGATTTGTCGGATGCACGCTCCCCGTAAGACCACTTTAAAATCATCCCATTCTAGGGACCTAGACGCCGAAGTACCCACGTTTTCTGCAAAGTAGTGGCGAGTGGTGTCTGCCTGTTCTTTTTTCAATACCGGATCCAGAAGGCAGTCCTTGGAAAGGCACCATGTAGGAATCCGCGGTGTGGGTGGGCGCCACTAGAAGGATACTGTGTGCGCATCATGGTCCGACACAACCCTGCCCAAAAAATCAGTGTGTGTAATGCGCGGCAGGAGAGATTGTGCACATAAAAAACGGTCCAACCGGACCCGTAGGTTGTGTGGTATCGATTGGAAAGAATATAATTTGGTGGTCGGGTGTACAAGGCGCCAAGCATCCGTGAGGGACCAGTGGGCCACCCAGGCCCGGAAGGCGGCTGTGTGCGCGTGGGCCGGGGAGCGTTGGGGGGGGGGGGGGGGGGGGGGGGGGGAACCTATCTAATGCCAAGTCTAAGGAACAGTTGTAATCCCCTCCCAGTACCCACGGGGTCTGTGTGTATCCTGCTAAGGTATTCATCAGGGTAGCCCAGAACAGGGTTTGATCCGTGTTCGGGGCGTAGATGCTGCCAACTAAGATGGGTTGACTGTCTAAGAGCCCCTCCAGGAGGGCATAGCAGCCCTCGGGGTCCACCTGCCTGCTAAGTTCACGGAAGGGGACTCCAGGCCGAATCCAGATTAGTGTGCCTCTTGCAAAGGCGGAGTACGTGGTACCGCAGAACATGCCGCGCCATTTCTTCTGACGTCTACCCAGTTCCTCCCTCGTGAGATGTGTCTCCTGTAGGGTTATAATCTGCGCCTGCTGTCGCTTAATATACGCATAGCGCTTCCTGGCCGTGTGCATCCCCCGCGCATTTAGGGTTATAAACTTCACGTCTGCATGTGCCATAATAGATGCAATGTCATGACGAAACACCGCGCAGCGGCAGTTAGAGCGGGGTCTCCCATCTCTGTCTGGTGGGTGAGGTGCGCAAAGCTGTATAAGGTTGTGGGTGTACGCCCCTGCCCCGCACATAGGAGGTTGTGACAGGTCATGGAAATCAGGGTAAGTGAACTAAGAACTGGGGTCTGGAAACTATCCCAATACAAGGGACCTATCGCCGAAAGCGATACGTCCAAACCCGCCCTCCGTAATGAAGAGAGCATCAACGAACAATTAACTTCCATGGGGTGGTGGTGTGTGCATGAGAGGGTGGTCCGCGGCGGGCTATGTAGGATTAATGCGCGTCATGGTCCTCTGAGAGGTGTATAGCAATGTAGTGTGCGTGCCCGAAGTGAGTTACATACGTGTAGGGGGGGTCCCTGGCTTACCCAGGAAGGGTGAGGCCCCCTCTGTGTATGTGTACTGCCAGTGATCAGAGGCACTGCGGGACTGAGAGACATCATCTAGTTTGTCTGTGTGACCCATTAACTGATGAGATCTGCCGTCTGGGGAGTCACTCGAGGCAGGGTAACAGAGTCTCCCTTGGATGATGTGCCGTCGCTGTCGTCCTCTCCCGCAGAAGAGAATAGTCGTGGGTCCCCATTCAGGTCGTCCGACCGTGGCGAGGCCTGCAGTGATGAGACTGTTCGGAGAACTTCCCTGCCTTCCTGCATTATGCGTTCCAGGTCCGGAGAGTCGATTGTGAGGCTGCGCGCTCTAGGTGGTCTGTCAGTGCCTCTCCTGGTTTGACTGCGTTTCTTTGGCCGTGGCGCCCTGCGTCTCTGTCCAGGTTCAAGCCCAGGCCTTGGCATTCGTGGGCAGTGCATCTCCGCCCAATCTCTCGCCTACTCCGCACATGTGAAAAACAATGTGGAGTCATTGTAAATGATGCAAAGCCTGGCTGGGAACAGCCGGGAGTTATTGAATGTTATTTGCCCTGAGGCGCCACTTTACTTCCAGGAAGAGCGACCTCTGCTGGTGTACTGCCCTGGCGTAGTCCGGAAAGACCATTACTTGTTTGTCATTGACTCGGAGGGGACCAGATCGTCTTGCGGCCTTGAGCACTGCATCCCGGTCCTTGAAGGGTAGGAATTTAGCCAACATCGGGCGCAGCGGCGCTCCAGAAGGTGGTCGACGCACCGGCACCCGGTGGGCACGCTCAATGGAGAAGAACGCAGACGGCTCTGCTTTCGGAGTGAAGGATTTCGTCCATGCTTCCATGTGGCTCACCGGGACTTGCCCCTCCACTCCCTCCGGCAGGCCTAGAACTCGGATGTTGCAGCACCAAGAACGCCCCTCCAGGTCAACCACGCGCTCCTCTATGGTGGACAGGCGTGTCAGTACATCACCGATCGTCTGCTGTTGGTCTTTCACCATCGGTAGTAGATCCGCTATTATCTTCCTCCCGTCGGCGACCTTGTCCGCCAGCTTCGGTGGTCATCTTTGACGAGGCTGAGGTCCGTGGCTAGAGCGCCTAACCGTTCCTCCATAGATACGCGGGATTGTTCGATGGCGACAAGGACGCGGTCTAGCTTGTCCAAGATGGACTGGTCCGGGGGGGGACGCAGACAACGTGGCATCCTTCTGGTGATGTGGCATATTTTCTGGTGCAGTCTCTGGAACCACATTGGTCTGCGTATGCCTAGGTTTCCCCATTGCGCGATTGAAATAGGCCGTGTGGCGTTGGGGTTGTGTGCGGCAAAGGCCAGGCAAGCACTGTAAAGGGCGGCTCTGTCCTTTGACCCAAGTTACTGATGGTTCCGGACCCCGGTTGCTGCTGTCAGTGGAGTTGCTCGCTTCAGCGTCTTAGCTGTGGGATCCGGAAACGGCCACCGCTTCTCACCCCATCTCTGCACTGAGCACCAGAAATGCACCCTATAAGATCCAGTCGGCTAGGGGGTCAGCGCAGTCCCTCTCCTGCGCTCAAGGGCTCCAGCGACGAGTAGGGTGAACGCACTGCTGGGACCGATTCCCCCTGTCCCTTTGGACGTGCCTGCTTAAAGGTCAGCTGCTGGGGGGACGATGGAGCCCCGGACTGGGTGGTCTGCAGCAAGCTAAGCCGCCATTTTAAGGTCAGGCACAAAACTGGTGGGGCCTCAGTGATGGGCAGGTGTTCCGCGCCTCCCCCCCCCCCCGACATACAGCAACCCCTGGGGGGGGGGGCAGCTCTCTTCTACACAGTCTGTATGGGGCTCGCTGCCCCAGCACCTCACAATCGTCTCCGGGGGAGCGTGCCGATCACCACGATGGGGTCAGGCAGCCTCGGCTCCAAGGGCGCTCCCCGTGATTTATGGCGTGGGCAGAAGTCCGATCAGTGCCCCTCAGCTGTCTCCCAACAGCACAATGCACATTTGAGGCCCCGTCCAGCCGTGTGCGCGCCTGACACTCGTCGGGCACCTCCCGCAGTGTCCGAAATGGCGGGGCTGTCGGGACTCATCCGCCGGTCTATGGCGCGCAGCAGCGCCACTCACACCCAGGTCTGCTGCCGATGATAGGGGTGCCGCGATGCCCGTGCGGCCAAGGATTGCGGGATTCAGAGCCAGTAACGCCAGGTACACCGCCACCGGAACGTCCCAGCCTCCGGACGTTAGGATGAGTGGTATGTGGCCGCCATGTTGTCGCCGCGTCACGGGTGGCACTGTCCGCTACGATTTCGGCCCAAAATTTACTTTGTTGCGGTGCCGGTCCCGCGCCACTGGAGTCAGTAGGGGTTCCGGTAGCAGGATCTTTTAAAATTGACTATGTCCGAAGCCGTGGAATGGCAGAACGGAGCGCCCGCCGAGGAGCCTCAGCACTGCACGTCCACCATGATGGCCTGCGCATAAATATATCAAACTCGAAGTTCCTATCAGGTTCCTGGGGTCAGATAGGATTATAAAAGGTACTCCTCAACCTGCCCATTCTAACCTATGAGAACGGGTAGCTTCTCAAATAGAAACAGTGAAATGGAGGGTAACCCGCTATCAGAACATGTTACAAAGAACAATGAAATGGAGAATATCTCGCTACTAGAACATGCTTCACAGAACAGTGAAATGGAGGATAACTCACTATTAGAACAGGCTACACAGAACTAGGCATTAAGGTTTTCCTAATCCATATAGTCATCCTTTCACAGGGAGCATTCGCGCTGTTGCACGGATTAGCAGTGGCAGGGCACCAGCCAATATAAAAGATAGGAAGAAAATAGAGGGGGGAGACCCACGCCAATGATGCCAGGTCTAACAGTTACCAATGTACCCCTTTGGTCATCCCATTTTTGAGGAGGAGCAGCCCTTTGCGGGTCCTCATCCTAATTCCTATGGCCCCATTTGGTCCTCCTGGTTCCCCAAAACTAAGATTGTTTTTTTGACAATATGTGTATTTGCTTTAATATTCGTATATGGAATACTGTTTTTTCTGCAAGAAAAATAATTTGTGCACACTTTGATAAATACTACTCTGCCCCCCGAACATATCATTGGTACTCTAGCCTTCATAAAGAAAAATACTAGAAGGTCTATCAAGATAATCTTTTTATTTAGACATTGTATCAGACATGAGCTGTGGCTATTTCTAAATTGCATAAAATAGCCACTGAAATCCACCAGAACTCAGGGACATGGACTTGGACTGGATGGCTAATTACACTGTTTTCTGTCTGGGGCTGGAAGTTATCATCAGCCCTATGTATAATTGCTGCAATCCTTTTTTCCTGCTACCATGTGACCCAATGCTCTGTTCCCTTTGTGCTTCTACCTGTACCTCATCTATACTGACTAAACAAATGCCAAGAATGTAAATGCCCGACTAATAACTGCCCAAGAAATAAGAGAACTTGATATAGGTGATAACTTTCATGTTTCTTCTATTGCATAGTGAATGGGCCATCTGTGGAAATTGCAGAAATTGCAGTTAGCATAAGCTGAAGCCATTTTGTTGTGGCACCCATTTTGTTAAGCCATGTGATTCTGCTGTCTGCACTGTTGCCTGCTTTTCTATTCTGCTTGAGTCATCAACCGTAGTTAACTCCTTCAGTAATGAGTCAGAGCAATGTATGATCTCAGAAAGGCCTGTAGTTGCTAGAATGCACCTGTCTTAGAATGTAACTGTCAGGCTGTTTCAACTTACGTAATCAGTTCTGTCTCCCCCCCCACTTTGCTGACCAAGCGATATTTGTCTGACCATGTTAGTCAATAGCTATACCTAGGTATGCATGTACCTTCTATTTGAGTCTCCATGCTTACTCAGCTACAAACTGTCTACAAAAGGCCCCTGGTTTCGGTATTCCATGTACTACCTCATACAGTGCCTGAGGGTGTTATATTTATGTAGTCCCACTCATGAGTGATTAATAAACTTGTTATTTGATTTTCCAGCTTCCAATCTCTATTTTGTTGGTTTAAGGGCCAGTGGACAGATACGGTTGAACCCCTGCACCAGTGGGCCCCTAAAAAGGCTCATTTCCATAGCCCTAGGTGCCAACAATGGAATAAAGATGCTAGTGGCGGTGTGATTAGGCTGACTCAGGACCAGGCATGTTGCGAGTGCGGGGAGTAGTGAGCCTGTCTAAAGTGATGTGGGATAGAATCCTGCAATACGGGTCTGCAGCAGCAGATCCTGGGATAAAAGGCTGGGCGCTGCCTCCTGTAGTGCAGTGAAGTGTGCTAGAGGGTCAGAAATGGGTGGAGAAGTGAGACTATTGGCTGATCTATTTGGACAGGACTGCTGACCCAGCCTTGTGTGCCCATGTTGCTACAAAGACGTCCACCTGGTCAGGCCGGAGGATGAAGGCCGGGGTTGGTAAGGAAGGAGCGGGAAAATGTGGGGAGCCGCACTTTCCTACACTTGAGGCGGGTGGTCGAAACGTCTGAAACCACACCCACTCAGAGAGGCCTAGACGGTGTGTGCAGCTGGAGCAAGCTAATTGAAGGGACACGGTGAAGCTTGGTAGAGAGTGGGCCTGCACAGCACCCCAACGCAGAGTGGGCATTGAAGGCACCATGCCCAGAGGGGGTGAACCACCCCACTCCCCTTCTCCAGAAACATTGGCCCAGGAGTGCAAAAGCCTCAGCTCAGAGGAAGTGGATGGCAAGCTGGTTTGCAGACAGTGATAGGCTCTGGTGGGCTTGCTGCGGGGGAGTGCAGTAGTGGCTAGCCCGAAAGCAGGGGGTAAGGAGTGAAGCTGTGGGGGGGGAGGGGGAGGGGGGGGCACACTTTTCACGCTTTGGCCAAAACTACAGCTTCTGGCTGTACATTCACAAGGCCACTGCTACATACTTACAATAATGAACAGCCTATATGGGTGTAGGAAGTCATCTAGCAGCTTTGGGGAAGCATGAATGAGATTCATGTAAAATATTTTCTACCACTCCAGACATACTGACAGCATACCAGGGCGCGCAGAAACCAGGGAGATTGTAAAGTCAACTAAGAAACTTCAGCTGAGTCTAGGTACAAACTTGTGTAATGGCGGTGAAATGGTCAGGAACCATGGAATTAAGCCGGAACAGACAAATAACCTCAAAAAATATGCAGTGGTGATGGCTATTCCAGGAATGCCCACCCAGGATGCAGACAGAGGTGGACAGCAAGAACCCCAGCCCATGGAGAAACCCTCTTTGAGGAAGGGAATGGCAGCCAAACTGGCCCTGCACAGTATGCTGGAGTCGTAACTTGAGCGGTCACATTAGAAGTGAATCTCCTACAAGCAGGACTGAACAATAGGTCAGATAAAGTCAAAACAGTGGAATCCTAAATCGCTAAGCTACAATCTATAACAAAGAGACTGGAGGAACAGGTCCATTCCCTAAGTAAGCAAAATGCAATCATCATGGTGAAACAGAGGACCAGGAGGGGCAATCCGGGTAAACTATATTTGAGTAGTTGGGGTCCCGGAGAAGGCAGAGGGGGCTACTGTGGACCTCTACCTCGAAGACTTGATACTGAACACCCCCCATCCCAAGATACTTTCCAATTACTTTTCAATTTAAAGGGCCCATACATAAGGTGCTGCCCACTCCGCAAAAGCCGGGCGCACCACCACAAATGATTATAGCCAGAATTTTTAACTATAGGGATCGTGATGCAATCCTCCAAGCAGCTCGGGTACATGGAGACTTGCGCGTGGACAATGCAACCATCTGATTCTTCCCGGACATAAACCTCCAGGTATAGAAGCAGTGGCGGAGTTTCGAGGAGGGGATAAGAACCCTATGGGACAAGCAGATAAAATATATGATGTACCCTGCCAAGCCATGTGTGATTGCAGAGGGCACAAAATTGTACTTTGACACCCCGGAGGAGGCTTGGTAATGGATGGACGAAGGCGAGAGGTGCTCTGCAAAGGGGCTAAAAATAGTAGAAAAGGATTCTAAAAGACTGGCGAGAAACGGGACATGTGAGCATATGATTAAAAGAGACCTGAGACATTTGGACTAATGAGATTCTGAGGGGGGCAGTGTTGGGCTGTTGACCCGTCAATCTCCTTGGGGGTTTGCTACAATTACTGCCCGTTGAGGATGAGTCGATGACCTTACTGTTGTCATAAGCACCAGGGTAACTGAATGCAGATGTTAGGCACAAGGACGCAAAAGATGGGATAGAGATGCAAGATGGGAATTAGCATCTGAACATACATCTAGGCGGCAAGCACAGCCTACACCACTTATTAAATGTTAAACATGGGGTGACAGGTACTCTGCAAGTTGGGGGTGGGCAGTTTGAGGCTCACGATGCAGGGATGCAGGAATGGGGGTGTTTGGGTGTTCAAGGGATGAGTTATTATCCTGCAAGTTGGTTGGGCGCCTATGTCCCCATTACTGGGGTGCGAGGTAAGCAGCCATTAAGGGGAAGAGGTTGGGGGGGGGGGGGAACTGTGGCATTTATTTCTTATGTCACTGTTAACTGTTGTGATATTTTGTTTCTATAATGCCTCATTCTAGAATTGTCGAGATCTGAGGCACTTTCAGGGTACACTGAGCAGGTTCGAGCACAATGGGTGGGGGGACAAGGTGGTGGTGTCCCGATACGGAGATAAAAGTAGCCAAATAGGACACCTAGTAAAGAAGAAGTTAACTATTTTTCCCTGAAATGTTTATGGTCTTGGCAACAAGATAACGAGGACATTAATGCTCCAACATTTATGTAGACATGCCCCAGACCTGGTGTTACTCCTGGAGACTCACCTTCGAGGCAACCACTATCAGGCCCTGCATGAATTTGGCTATAAAATGGTTACACATGCAGTATATACCACCGATTCTCGGGGGGTATAAATCCTACTCAAGCAGTCCATACCATTTACAATAAGGCACACATGGCATGAACCTCAGGGCAGGTATGTTGCAGTGTCAGGGGCATAGGAAGGTGAGAAGGTTAATATTTACTCCCTATATATCCCTCTGCATCGTCACGTGACAATACTCCCATTAGTTAGCACCATGCTGGAAGACATGCCTGATGGGATCCTGGTACTTGGTGGAGATATGAATGCATGGTAGAGTCAGGGCTAGATAGGGAATCTAGTGCTACAACACAGAATGAGTGGGGCCCTTTGTGGAGGCGTTGGGGATGGTGGGCCTCTAGGGGTCTCAACACTAGCAAACAAGGGAATATACACATTATTCGGCGCCACACAGAAGCTTCTCCTGTCTGGAACATATATACACACAACCTGCATGCTGGTCGATTCAGAGCAACCATGCATTATGCGAGGGGTATTTCTGGCCACTCCCCGGTAGAAGTGACACTAGAGGAACCCATAAGGGAATTTGTTCTGCCCCTGAAGATTGATCCTTGGTTCTTGAAAGACAGAGACCTTCAGGAGACACTTAGGGAGGGTGCAGAGTTGTACTTTACTGAAAATATTGGGACTGTGGATTTGAGGTGTGCCCTGTGAGCAGCACTCAAGACTGTTATGAGGGGATAGGCAAAGTCACTGATAGGAGGTACCAAGAAAGAAGACTGAAAGTGATATTGTGACCTTGATTGCAAGTGTTCTTGTGGGGGGAACAGAAGAGCCTAGGCATCAGCTATGCCTTAGGCAGCAGGACCTTAGCGACCAGGCTGAGCATTGGGCGCGGAGCCAAATGCTGGTGACAACGGCGGGTATACGATATTGAGGACAAAGGCAACAAGCTACTGGCCTGGCTTGATAAAAGGGAGAGGGGCAGATTCTGGGTCCTAAGGATTAGAGATGAGAGGGGAGTGCTCCTGACAACGAACTCAGCCATTGCACATACATTTGCGCAGCTGTATAAATCCACCATGACTAGAACAGCGGCCAATTGCATTAACTTTCTTTAAGACTTGCCCTTGCACACACTTTCTAATCAAGAAAGATCAGCGCTGGAAACTGACATGAACGAAGACTAATTTACTGCAGTGCTGCGGGGAAAGTTGCTGGGCCTAATGGTCTCCCTGTGAAAATTATATATAGGTTTGGTTGACAAGGTAGCCCCACACATGATCAATATTTTCCATGAGAGGCATGGTGACAGACAATTGCCAAGAGATCAGCGGTTAGATATGGTGGTAGTAAAACATAAGAAGGGCAAACCGCAGACGAACTGTAGCTCATAGAGAGCTATAGCTATACTAAATGTAGAGACTAAGGTACTATTCAAGATATTGGCTACCAGACTGTGCACAGTCATTACACCAATAATACACCCGGAACAGTAAGACTGTATGCCCCATAGGAGCACCAGTCTTCTACGACGTTTATTCAGAGTGCTGTACGTAACTGAGAAACCCCAAACAGAGCCGGCGACGATAATGTCCCTTGATGCCAAAATGGCGTTCAATAGTATAGAGTGGAACTATAAGTTTGATACACTCAAGAGGCTGGGCCTGGGCCCGAAATTTAGAGACTGGATCAGGTTCCTCTATCAGGAGCCCTTGACCAGAGTGAGAGTTAATGGTACGGTTTCCTGAGTTTTTGTCCTTAACCGGGTACCAGACAGGGCTGGCCGCTCTCTCTTCTATGCTTTTCGTGTTGGTTCTTGAGCCACTGGCAGCATCTGTTAGATGATATCCATTGCTGTGGGGTAATATGCTGGGCGGGGAGTGGCAGGAATGTATGTCACTCTACACGGACGATATCCTAATATAATAGTCTAATCCTGCCCTCTCCATCAAAATTATCTAACACATCTCTAACCTATTTTGTAGCTACTCAGATTTTTGTATCAATTGGACCAAATCATTTATTTTCCCACTGTCAGGAAACGGCTTGTGACTACCTCGGTCTTGTTCAGCACCTGTAGTGAGGGGCAGGTTCTTATACTTGGAGATACATGTCACCAGAGACCCTCGGAATTTCGTATGTAAAAATCTTAGCCCACAGTTAGAAAGACTGAAAGGAGACGTTGCGCATTGGAGCACTCTTCCACTATCCCTCATAGGAAGAGCTGCGCTATTCAAGATGATGACTACTTCGCGCCTGATATATGCGTTGTAAAATACACAATAAAACTTCCGAAAATAATTCCTCCACAAAATAGATAACGTGGTCCAGACATTGCTATGGAAGAGGGGAGCACTGTGTATTGCGCTTTCCAAACACCAGAGCGGTGTCTAAGATGGGGAGATCCTGGTGCCGGACAGGACTAAATACTTTAGGGCTACTCAAATTCTCGTGGTCAAGGACTGGGTCTTTGCGGATTTGCAGGAACCGGCGTATAGGGTACAATGGGCAGCGATGGGGCAGAAGGGTCACAAATAAATGCTATATCAGAGTAAGAAAGAACATCTATTGCCATCCAATACCCAAACAGTAGTTAGAATCTGAAGGGAGGCCACAACGTTTCTGGGCTGGTGTGACAGACTACCTAACATGACTCGACTCTGGGACTGCCGTGGTTTTCAGAATGGGAACTGATAGGAATAGAACACCTGGGAGACGTCTGGCGAGTCCAAGCATATGTATCATTTGAAATCCTGACTCAAGAATTTAAATTGATGGAGTCAGTGAGAGACAAACATCTACAAGAAGGGCATGCCCATGGAAGGCACATATTAGAAGGTGAGCAGCTCCTGGAAGCCTCCCCCTGGAGGATCGTCTCCTATCGGAGTGCATCCCTGAGCAGGTGATATCAGTTATAAATCATACGTTGGTCAACAACTCCACTGATCCACTAGTGAGGTTGAGGGAGGTTTGTATTGGAGATCCTGGGGCTCTGGAAGACAAGGACTGGGTAGAGGCAACCCAGTGATTGTGTTAAATAACCATTTGGGATCGTTTCCACCTTGTCCATCTTAGAATCCTAGCAGATCCCATTATTCACAAACCCAGTTGGCCAAGATGGGGAAGGTAATCCACAGCTTCTTGCTTGCCTGCTTGTTTGAGGGGATGTGGATAGGAAGGTACATATTTTCATATCCTGTGGGAATGCCCAAATATACACGCCTATTGGAAGGCAGTCACCGAAGTCATGTCCTGTGTATTGTTTATTGAAATTCCACTGAATTTTGTCTGCCAAGTGATTACGCTCTTAGTAAGAATACAGGCAAGTAGTAAACAGAAAGCGCAGCGCATGAACTGACAGGCCCTTTGGAGCTGGGGCAGGTGGAAAGGGGGAGACCCATGAGCTAGAGCAGAGCAGGGCAGGCGTCAGGCCAAACACAAGACGAGTGGCAAAAAGTGACAAGTGGCAGTATGTGTGACAGCAAGTGGCAGAATATGCATGGTCTGAGGAGAGAGGGACACGACCGTCCGTGCTCCGAGAGCGGGCAGCACAGGGGATACCTGTGAGGGGGTGTCAAGGATGTCCCACGCCAGGAAGCGTGAACCCCAGGAACGACAATGTAAACACTCAGAATGTGGGTTCCACCCCTGGGCGAGGCGGTCACGGTGTCAAGTAATTGTAGCGCAGGGATCATGGCTGTTAAACAGATCTGGACGTGGGCATGGCTGTCAGGGAAGTCTGGCCGCAACGGCAGCAGCGACACTTAAAAGGACAGACACACAGCCAGGCATGCATGCATGTGGGGTGGAAGCCTTGCTGTAACCCCACGCAGTATGGTCACCACATGTCAAGCCTCTGAGGAGAGGGCCATGACAGCCACGCCACACAGGGTTAGCAGCATAGCACCAGGGGCATCAGCTGAAGTATCTTGTTTAAGAGTACGAGTTTCTTGGTGCACTCGATCTGTCTGTCTACAGCCTTTCGTGGATGTATGGGTCAATTCACTCAGATTGTCCTGTTTGGCTTTTGAAAATAAAAATGCCCAAAAACACTGGAAGTAAAACAGATGGTCTTACAGAGCCAGGAAGTGCTTAAATTTAAAACAAACACGAAGAAATACAAGTAAATATTTTCTACGCTTTGGAAAAGTGCTGGGTATTCTGTGTAGGCGGGGACTAGAGGACGTACATGGATCTGGTCACCTCTTGTTAGAAGGAGTGCTGACATGGGTTGCTCTGTGCAGCAGTGATGATTTCCGGCACCCCAGTATGTCAGGGAACCCCTCTAGCAGGCACTGTACAGGGCTCAAATGCCTGCAGGGCGTCCTATAGTAGCTTCTTGGTTTTTCATGGTTAAATGACGGGAGAGCCTCAGCAAGTTCTTCTAACCCAAGGCAGGCCCAGGAGTAACAAATCAGTGCCAGATTTTCTGTACTGTACTGACCATGTTAAGGAGTTCCAGTTATAATTGGTGTGTGAATTTTTGCTACATAGCTATCATGAAAATCTGGCATATATTATTACATTTTTAGGGGATAGTGTTTTATATAGCGCCAACAAGAGCCGGAGATATCAGAGCGCTTTACATGAGCAACAGTTGCATTGCAACCTCTTCTGACGCTGCATCTTCACTCTGCAGATTGCTGGAAGACTTACCAATTCCCAACCCCCCGAAATTTTTATTAGCCCACAACCTCCTCGAAATTTGGCTCTAGTTGCGCCTCTGCCCATCTCAAAAGAAATGGTGATATTTTTCTGGTTATAGATGGCACTAACCCATGCACGTGTGAATTGAAAGGCACAGCTTTTTTGTAATTAAAGCAGCATTTGGTGTATTTCAGTGTGAACTTCTCCCACGAGGCTTATAAAACGATTGCTTCATCGTAGCGCACACACAATGATTTCATGACATAACCGCTCCCACTAGTCACTATGATCTGGGTACTCAGTTGAACTCCATCATCATTGTCTGACAAACAAAAAGCGTAAATTTGAAAAAATCTTGCTAGTGATGTAGCAATAATGTAAAATGAAAACAAATAAACAGTAAGTCCCCACCACTTCTGAATTATTTTGTGAGTTAACGATAATAATGTAAAGCCCGTCTGCATACATTTGTATGCCTAGTGAATGTGGAGACAATATCCTTCATCTTCAAAATCCCTTCGGTCAGTTGGCGTCACTCACTTTGCACATTCATTGAAAGTCGAAGATGAATGTTACACCCCATTACTTTCAAACATCACTAGCTACCACTGAGTGACAGAGAAAGGATTTTAGTTCACTGAGAAAACTCTACTGAAATCCTGGTATCTTTGGCATAAGCATGAAGTTACTGTCCAGAGAAACATGCGATAAGTTTCTAAAAACATTAAAGTTAAGAACACATTACAAGATACATCCAGAACCAATAAAAAAAAAAGCTTAAAATGGATTCTTCTGCTATGCCGCAAATATGTGTTCTTCAATTTCACCAATTGGTTGGTAGCCTGTTTAGTGGCATAATTATTTTCCCAATAGTACGCAACCGTTTTTTATGTGTTTTTTTTATTGATCTAGTTTGCGCAGAACAACATGCCTCGCAGAATAAAGACAGCAGAAGAATATGTGCTGTAAAACAAAGATTTCATGGTTGAAGAGGTGCGTGGGCAAAAGATGTCCCAATAGTAACTGGGAAGACTGCAAGCCGAATTGCTGAACATCTTGTCACCAAGACCCACTTGAAATTGAAAGAACCACCTAATAATGACAGCCTATGCCCGATGTCACTTGCTGAGACAATGACACGCTTCAAAAGAAAACGTGAAGGGGAATTTTCTCTGAACTTTGAAAAGTACAGCTTCATTTTTGGCTGCTTTAATACCTCTGAGGCCATATGCACCCAGTTCAACGCATATGTTGCAGAACCTGGCCCAGAGAATGTCAACCTTGAGGTGCACCAGTACTGGCATGGAAAGCTACATTAGTGGCCAGAGTTGGTAAATTGTGTACTGGCTGTTTTGGCGTTGAGAGTCGCAACTGCCAATATCGAGAGGGCCTTTTCAGAAATAAAAGTGTTCATGGGAAGGAAAGAGAGATGGCGAATGTCCAAAGAATCACTTTAGAAATATTGTATGGTGTACTACAATAAATTTGACTTGTAAAAATGTATTTGGCCCTCATATACACTGTACGTACACTGTCATATACCATGCATCAATGAAGAAAGCAGGCAATAATAAAAGCAAAGCCTTCCATAAACACCGGTAAAACACCCTTTCCATTGTTTTTTATGGCGCAAAAATGAGTAACCACTCAAAAGCACAGTTTTTTGTAGGTATTGAAATCACTGGAAAACACTGACAAAACACCACCAGAATTTACCAAAAATAGAAACTGAAAACAGGAAAGCCTAATCATGATCAAGGAGATGCTTCGATAGCACTGACTACGTGATGAGCATGGATCTAATAAAAATAATTAAAAAAGAATGCCTTGTAAGCAGACTACAAGCTTTCCGGACTATGTTCAGCTTAGTACTACCTAAATTTTGATTACATTAATCCAATGATTCTTTCTGAAAATCCTCTTTTATGTTGTGATTACCCAGCAGACAATGAACCATGATCCACTTGGTCCTTCTCCTGTATGTTGGGATTCCCAACTCCAATAATACTGCAGAATGATCTAATACGTGCACTGTAAAATCTTTAACCTCTCTCACTTTATCTTTTAACAAGACATCTAAGAGCCAGAACTCTACTTGAGATGAGTGCCTATATTTGTTTGCTAAAAAGGTGTCATCTCTTTGAATTAACGCTCACATTCTACCATTGTCACTGAGCCCTATATCATGCATTAGGTCTTTTACACATTTGAGACCTTTGAAGAGTTCATACAATGACGTTTGATGGACCTATCAAATTCATGATTTATTAAGATATTGAAGTCCCCATATATGGTTACATGGATCTGAAAATTCTAACGGAGATGATTTTTAAGGAGTCTGGGTAGTATTTATTTGGCCAATTATATCTTGCACAAACTATACCTAAATTACCTATTCTAGCTTCAGTTAGGGCCCACCTACCAGCATGGTCTACCCTAGTTTGTAAGATGTATACCTGGGAATAGTTCCTAACCAAAATTGCCACCCCTCTAGTCAAAGTTTGTTGATCCTTGCATATAAACTGTTGTACCCATCTTTCCTGTGAGAAAGATTTTTAACACTCTGTGCTATTCAAATATGTATCCTCTATTTTGCTTGCTTGAATCTGTCTTTTTTTTAAAGCATAAACATAGCAAGGGGTTGACATTTCAAAATCAGGTACAGTACCAAGTATACACCAACATTACATGAAACACATGTCGAGGCAACAGAATTGCACAAAGTATGACATGCTCAGCAATGTCTCATGCCTCAATGAGCATGTGTTGAGTCACTCTGAAAGGCTGTAGACATGGACTTTTCAATGTGTGGGAGTTGCTACTGAGCACTTGTGAAGATCTTACTGCAGGGCCTACGCCATGTAGTGTTGGCGTAATCATACATCTGTGGTAAAATCATCAACAAAAGGAGAGAGAAGGTAAAAGAAAGAAGGGCCCAACTTCTTTTTTTTACCTGCTCTCATCTAATGGACAACTTTGCCCAACTCCGGTCTTTCCAGCCCACCACGTCTTCCCCGTTCCCCCAAGGATGCAATAGTATGCACATTGACTATCGGTGAACCCAGCAAATCTTGAACTGTGTGAGGGGCAAGTATGTCGTTATCGGCTCATTTTGCGTATGCGGTGTGATTGGTTAGGACTTTGCATCTGCCTCTCCTACTCTCACTGAAGTAACTGAATGATTCGAGTCTGGGTGCTGCTCGGTTTGAAAATCATGTAATATGGCATCCCAGTTAGCAGGTATAGGAATCTTATGTAATCCTAAAGTGTCTTCCTTATGTAGCGCGTTACTCCCAGACCGGGTCCATAGCAGGAGCAATTGTCTCAAGGCTATCAGAGGAGTAGGCTCAGAGGACCTTGTCCCCCTTGCTCCTGTGAAAAAGGCCCAAGATGTACGTTTCTCACATGTGGGAATACTGTGTGTCTTGTGCAAGCGGCCAGTTTGGTTGTCACGTGTTGCCTGCAAATTGTAAGGAGTGGACAAGCCCACATCATGTGAAGGAGGTCAGCATCTAGGACGAGACATCTGGGCAATGGGTGTCATCCCAATAAAAGTATGTGTTTATCTTGACCGGTGTGAGATAAGCTCTCTGGATTATATAGTATTGGATGAGGAAGAAGCGAGAGTTCCGAGAGACGCAGACTTGGCTCTTTAATATGGCAGCCCACTCCTTATCGGGAGGACCAAATCGTCTTCTCAATGTCCCTTCAAAGATGTGAGTGGCGCTGCTGTGTGATGCTGCAAGGAAGCTGCAAACCATCACAGGAGTTGCCTGCCTGTCCCCATAACGTGCAGATAGAGGTGTTGGTGGTTCCCTCGACATGTCTCCCCATTTATTAACTGCGATGCAAGTAAGGCATGTAGAAGGCAGTGGTGTAGCTAGCCCCCTGGCTGCCCGTGGCAGTCCTTTCGTTTACCGCCTGTGGCAGCCGCAGTGAAGAGAGGGGGGCAGTGTGGAGGTCCTAGGTAGCTTTCTTCATTTGCCCATTGAGGAGCGGGGGGTGCTTGCTATTGCCACCAGAGACGGCACGTAACAGCAGGGGGGCTGCCTCCCCCACAACTCATGCCCCGGGCGGCACAAGTGATGGGGCGGCGCCCACCAACCCCCGTCCCCCTAGTAGCTACGCCATTGGTAGAAGGAATTGGCCAAGCGGTATTCCTTCCTCCTCCATTAATGTGTCATAAGACGCCAATGCGCCATCTTGGTAGAGGTCACCCAGGTGTACAGGCTAACTTTCAGCCAAGTGGAGAGTTCTGAAGGTGAGGTGGTGTTACCACCCCTAGGTGTACCCAGCAGGGGTAGGCTTGCGCATATGGGATAGTGGAAAGTGTGATGTATAGGCTGCACTGGTAGCGCCTAAATGAGTCCTCTAATAGTAATGATTCCATTGGTCGCAGGGGTGAAAAAGTCGGAGTATTGCGGGTCCAGCCTGGTGAAAGCATGGCAGTGTCTGAGAGCTGTGACCCCACTACCCATCTGGCCACACACTGGAGTGGAGAGGCAAAGTAGTACTGTATTGTTCGATATTTGGTGTTGGAAGCCTGCCTTGATCTGTGGGTAGTTAACATTTAGAGAGTGCTACCCTAAAGGGAGATTTATTGCAAATAAACTCTCTCATGGTTCCCTCAAATGAACAAAGAGAGGTTGGTTATATAGGGACAAGTTAGTGAACAAATAGAGCAGATGGGGTAGGACCACCATTTTGCATAGAGCTATGCAGCCCATGACAGACAGCGCCAGAACAACATCTGGGTTTTAATGGTGGTTGCAGCTCTAATAAGATTGCCCTCTAACAGGTCCATTGGCTGATGACACACTCTGACCCTTCGGTATCGAAATATGTTGGGCTGCCATATCACTGGAACACCTTTAAGGACAAAGGTGGAGTTGGATTATGAAGGGGTGAACAGAAACAGGCATGACTTGGTCCAGGTATCCCACAAACCAGAAAGGGCGGCAAAGTCATTGAGTGTCTGGGCTAGTGTGTCAGGCACCAACCACATGTCTCGAAAATACAGGAGAAGGTTGTTGACGTATAGATAGATTGTGTGGATTCTGTCTTCAACTGGGATACTCCAAACAATAGGAGCGATAGGGGAAGAAGTGAACAGGCCTCCCCCCACTCTACGTATTACCAATCAACAATGGGCCTGATCACTAGTTGATTGGTTCAACTGGGATACTCCAGTCTGTGCCATGAGCCTGTATAGCTGTGGAAAGTGGTTCATTAGCTAAGGAAAAAAGTAATTTAGATAGCGGGCAACCTTGGCGGGTACCCTTGCCTATCGGAATAGGATCTGAGATATAAAAGCGGTCTTGACTCTGACAGTCGGCGCGGTATAAATAAGGTTGATCAAGCGGAGGAAGCAATACCCAATACCGTAACGGGGCAGAGTTTCAAACAGAAAACCCCATTCCAGTGAATCAAACACCTTCTCAAGGTCTAGTACCATACATCCAAAGTAGGACCATCACTGTGCACAGTATTTAGAGAGCTGGAAGAAGCAACGCAGGTCGGACGAGGTGCAGTGGGATGGTACAAACCCGTTCTGATCAATGTTGACCAGCGATGGGAATAAGAGCGCGAGACGGTTTTCTAGGGTTCTGCACAAGATTTTATAGTCAGTATTGAGTAACATCAGAGATCAATAGCAACCTAAGGCAGTGGGGTCTCTGTCAGGCTTAGGTAGGGAGATGAGCAGAGCCTCACATAATGACGTGAGGAGGGAGGAAGCTGTGAAGAATGCTTTGTAGAGGGCAAGTAGTTGAGGAGCCAAGGCAGGGGCATAGACTTTGCAATACTCAGCCATTAGGCGAACTGGCCCGGGACTTGCCTGTGGCTAGGGCTCTAATGGCCTCACTAATTTCAGAGAATGTTATGGGCTCGTCCAATTCTGCATGCTGCTCAGGCTTGATGGTGTGCAGGCACAGCGTCTAGAAAAATGCCTTGAGGTGCTCTGGTCTGTTTTCGTGACCGATTTGTAGAGCGAGGTGTAGTGGCAAGTCCGTTTCGCATGTATTTAGTGTTGGGTGTGCAGAAGATGCCCTGTAGAGGATTGTAGTGAAAACATAGGTTGCCTAGGCTAACCTTGACATATCAGCCAGACCAGAAGTCGACTGGCATGATCCACTGTTGCGTGGGTGCTGGATTAGTGTGCGCTATTGTTCAGACATCGCAGCCGCTCCAGCAATGAGGTATGTTCGCATTGCGCCTCTGCTGCGCGGCGGGTATACACCGGGTCAGTTACCGAACGTATCTCAAGTCTCAGGAGCGTGCGCTCAATACGGGTTATGTCGCCATCTAATTGTTTGTGAATAATCCAGTTCAACCTCAAACAGTATCCCCTGATGGTTACTTTAAATGCGTCCCACTCAGTCAACCTTTTAGTGGCAGTGTTGCTGTTAAACTCAAAATAGTCCGCTGTGGCGGGACCTAGAGATGCACATAAGTGCAGGCCTTATTATGCTGTACACACCAGGTGGCTATGGCAGGTATGCTATTATCTCTTGCCAGTTGCTGGAATTGAGGGTTATGGTCCAAGTGTGTGCGCCCCAGATAGTCTGTTTGCTGGATAGTTGAGAGGAGGCTGGCTGACCCCAATAGTCTGTCGAGTTTAACATGCAATGTGTGCGGTGAGTAGTAAAAGGAGTACACACATGTATTAGGGTTGCGGGTACGCCATATATCTACAAGTTGCCAGTGCAGGAGCCAAACGCCTAGTGCCTGGGCATTGGAAATGGCTAACGTGTGGTAGGGGAGGGAAAGAGTGGTCCAGGTCCGTATCTAAAACAGAATTAAAGTCCCCTCCTATAAGCATGGGATTCCACTCTGACAGGGCAGTTTGAAAGATATTGTGTGCAGGAACGAAGTGTGGGCTGCAATAAATGAATAAAAAAAGAAAAACAGATTGGCCTAAGGGGATGATAGACTTCAATGATTCATAGCAGGTTTTCAGCAGTCTGGGGAGTCATATCTGGTGGTGTCATCGAGTCTGTTCTAGAAGACCACGTAGTGGAAGAACCATCATCATGGAAGAATTACATGGAGGATGCGTCTGGAATCAGACTCTGAGTGTGGTATTGCATGGCGGATGCAATCTGTAAAGCTTGATGCCGCTCTAGGATTACCTGCTCCAGGTTCCGGCAGCGGCTACCTGTAATGTGACATGGTTGCGTCGCTTCAGTGGGCGGAGGGCGAGAAGTCATTAGCGCAGTAGAATCCATTCAGTCCCAGGTATCATCTGCAGAATCAAAGAAGTGTATGATCCCGTCAGTCACCACACAGAGGAGGACAGGGAACAAAAGCGAGTATTGTATGTCCAGTTGTCTGAGACATCGCTTAACTGTGAGAAAAGAACTCCTCTGATGCTGAACTGCCGTGATGTAGTCAGGAAAGATAATGACAGAGGCGTTCTCCAATTCTATCTCTTGAAGCTTATGGTTTTTACGTCTACCAGAGGTAGTAGGGGGACCTGCACTACGTGGTGCATGCAATAGCGCGCCAGGTGCGATAGTGGCACTGCAGCACGAGCTGCTCGGGTTTCATGAGTGACTGTGTCTGTGGTGCAGAGATCCAGGTACCTGAGCGAGGGTCTGATAGGCGCATTGGTTGCACCTCTGTGTTTTTGGGCCAGCTTGCTGACACTTGCTAAAACTTGCTAGTACACAGAAGTGTCGCAGCAAGAGCAGCCCAGTGATGCTCGGCCTCCACCGCTATTCGGCCCTTTTGTGTTACAATCCGAACTGCAGGACGGTAGTGGTGAATGTGTGATGGTTTCCTTCACTCCGCAGGTCAGGAGTGCCAGTGTGGCTGGACAGTGGCTCCCAGTATGGTAGGAGGAGGATTAGAAGGTTGCGTTCCCCGGAATGCCAGGTCCGATACCTCAGAAAACAAGAGGCTATTGGCGCTCCTAGTTGGAGCCCCCAGTGCCATAGTCAGGGCGCAGGATGTCACTCTGTCCTGCCATTGTAGTAGGCCCACTCAGCTGGGTAAAGGAGGTGGGGTGCAGATCGAAATGCCTCCCACCTCATTTAGGAGTGTGGCCTCAGATGGCAAGTGGTGGAGAGGCCTGGCCTCACGGTACCACACAAGGCCCAACAGGTCATCGAGGGTGCTGTCAAAACGACCACAAGGTGCAGGCTGCAGCCTTTGTAGGGGCCACAGGCTATGTCATCACACGTATTGTGTCTAATGACATTGGAGAAATCCTCACGTTTCCAAGTGGCTACCTTCCCCAGGGGGCACACAAATCCTGCAGCAGTGCAGTGGTGGCGCCTAAACCCGATCCGGTCCCCGGGCCACAGCTAGAGGCAAGAGGAAAGTTCCAGCGGGAGCAGCCAAGGAAGCCAATGGCAGGCGCAGCTGGCAAGGATGACGGTTAGTGAGTGCGCTGCATGGCTAGAGTCCAGTGGCGGCAGCGTCCTCTATGTGTGTGCCGGTGGCTACTCTCCCTAGGGAGCACTCCAAAGGCCCAAAACCATTGGGTCACCAGGTTCCAGCAATCATCTCAAGCTCCTCTATGCAGGTATTACGCCAGTGGTGGGGCAGGCACCAGGGGTTGTGGCCAACAGGAACTAGTGCCCTCTCTGTAAGGGAAGCATGTAGAGAAGCACTATGGCAGCGCAGCTCTGCAGGTAGGCCCCAGCAAAGCCATGTGGATCTCCGCCAAGGGTGCGGTAGCCACACCTGCGTCCAGGGTGCCCACCCCGCCTCCACCCCCAACTAAATCTCTCCCAGGCACTGGTGGGGCGTAACAGTCGCAGGAACGGGGAGTCCCCCGCAGATGGTGTGAGGAGATGGAAGGGGGCTGGTGGCACCACAAGTCCGGTGCCTTCAACGGGACGCTGCGCTGGAAAGTCAATGGGGGAGAGCAGTGCCTCCTGTGGTTACTCTGGGTTTCAGGTACAACAGCAGATGGGGGCCTCTATCACGCCCAAACAGCGGGGCATGCTTTGTGATGTCCTCAACTCACTGCAACTCAGCTCAGCTCCGTTCAGCAGGTTACTCCACAGTCAGGCAGGGAGCCGTCTGGCCTGTGTGGCGCCACATCCATTCTGCCCCAGCGGTCGCTTCCAACCAGTCACCCCGCGGCAGTAAGCGTCAACAAGGGCCCTGGCTGCATTCCACTTGCTGCCATCAAACAGCTCAGCAGAAACAGCAGGAGCTGCAGGGTGATTCTGGGAACGAAACAGGGTGCACAGGTGCTACAGATGAGTAATGGCAGCCAGGATTAATGTCAGATAATGAGCAGCAATGCAGAGTTTCCCTAGGGTGCGTCTGCCATTTAAGCCCTGCTAACCATGCCCCCCTTTCAAATATGTCTCCTCTAAAACCATCATATGTGCTACTGGCATTCCTAGTGCTTCTATCCCTCTGTGTCAATTTTGCTGGACTTCAGCCCATTCAGTTCCAGATTGTAAGGCTTGCTGTCTTTTCCTCATTTCTATCCATATTATTGATGTTTTTTAGGGTGAATCCCCCTGATGTGACATTCTAGCTCTAGAGGACAATTTCTTTCCACACTGCTCCCCATCCAGCCTTGAATAACCCTCCTGTTCTTTTCTCAATCCTTGTTGCCTCCTTTGAGCTACACTCATTCATCTGACTTTTCTCAATACCTGCACTTAGCCTCGCCTCCCCTCTAATTTTTTTCTTTAATTGTTTGAATCATTGCATCCACTTACATAGTTTTTTCTTATATTATACACTTTTTCATCCCACATGATTCTAAACATCACTGGGAATCTCATCTGAACCCTTGCACTCATTTTTCTCAACTTCTTCTTTCACTGGCCCATCACCCACTGCCTTTCCTTTGTTGCCGTATATATATCTGATCTTATATTAAAGTAGTGGTCTTGATATGTTTGGTTCCTGATCTTCAGGGCTGCAGTCAATATTGTCTCCTTGACTAGGTAGAAATGTAAGTTTAAAAGTAACTTCCATGGCTTTTCCCTACCCGTGCCAAGTCTAAAAGGCAAAGTTATACCATTTGTATTTCATGGTCCCAAATAATCTCTGATTTTCCTTGAAAAAAACCCTCCTCGATCACATATGTTTTGAGGTCCTCCCCTTCTGGCACGTTAACTACCTTTACATTATTTCGACTTCATTGTTTTTCTAATCTCTCCAGCGTCTCAGTCATTTGTTTATGCTGTGCAATCAGTATCGATATATCACATATGCTGATGACCTCATACTTTATATAAAGGACCTAAGACATAGAACCTATTCCACGCATATTCAGACAATTCAAGCGCGTTTCGGGGCTGGCAATCAGCACGAACAAGTCACATGCATTCTTTCAGCAAAATAGAGAAAAGACCCTATCAAATTAGGAGATTTCACCTTATTAACCACCCCACAAATTTTCAAATATTTAGCCATACAGATATATAGAACTCCTCAGGACATTCTTGTAGGAAACCAGATGAAAACAATCAGATCATTAAGGGCCCAGACTGCTTTCTGGACATCATTACCTCTATCGGTGAAGGGTAGAATAGCCATCTCTAAGATGGTGATGCTCCCATGACTTTGATATTTTTTTACTAATCTGCCAATATTGATTCCCGTCAAAATCTTTCGAACACTTGACTCCCTCCTCTCGGAACACACCTGGGAAAAAGGACGCAAGAGGGTGAGTCTGGCAAAATTGCAATTGGAGCCTGAAGAAGGGGTGCCCCTGACTTTTTTGTGCATATTGCATGGCTAGTAAGCTACAATGGCGGTCATACTGGCTTGCTGGACGCAACCTACACAAGATCGGCTACACACCACAAATGTTGAATCTGGGAATACTCCATACACTACTACTACCGGACGCTAGACTTCCTCCCGCCACTCACCCTTAACTTAAAACAGCTTTCCTATACTCGAGAAGGATGCTGCAATATACCTAACCAATTCTCCAATACTCATTTAATATCCCCTTACTTGGGATCCCCACAGCGACCGGGCTAATTACTAGACGCAAGATTTCTCAATGGGTGCATGAAGGAGTAACAACGGTAGGAGCACTGTTCATAGACGGTACACTAGGGGATCATGACAATTTCACCCACACATGATGTCCCCCAAACCATGTTTCTGCTACATGCTACCATCACCCATTATATTAAACGATGTTAGTCTTCGGACGGGAGGGAGCCTTCTACTCATGAACTAGTATATTCAGTACATTTGATGGGTGAGGGACGCCACTAACCCGCTGGCTATACGGAGGCACCAGGGCACACACAGGGGCCTCACTTACATCCCTGTGAGAAAAATGGACGAGAGACTTGGTTAGGGAGTTTACTGATAAGGAATGGACTTCAGTACTGGAATTCCTAAAAATAGTGTCCAGAAATGCTAAATTTAAATACATAAAATATATGATCCTACATAGGGCTTATCTTACCCCACATCTCCTCAATTGTATATACCCAGACGCACAAGTCCCCTTTCCTTGATGTCAGATGTCTGACGGAGATATTTTGCATATGCTGTGGGCCTGCCCGCGCCTGAGGGGATTCTGGCACAGGAAACGACTGGCACCTCTGTTTGGACAACAGCAGAAAGCTGCTTATTGGGACTGCATGATTGCTCGAAAGGACAAAGTGCAGTATAGATTTGCAGACATGGCTATCCTCATAGCAAAACGTGCCATCACAATGAGGTGGAAACCAGTATTTCCCCCCACGCCACTTACTTGGCACGCAGAAATTACCCGATGGGGTGTGGCAGAGAGTACTAATATTAGAAAAGAAGAACTCTGTGGGTTGCGAAAAATACCCATTTCTATGAAATGGGATCAGATGCTAGAAACCCTAAAGGATGCAGACCCATTGGGGCTCCCTGTTCCCCAAAATGCAGCCTCACCCCCTACCCTCCTCCCCCCTCCCCCCAAAGGTTGCTGTTTGAAAAACAAAGTCCTTACAGTACCAAATACTATATAATGTCTACCAATTAGGAATTGGTTGATATATACAATAGCTAGAAAATAGCAATCATATATGGGAATATATAACCCGGGAATTCAATTTACGTGGGTGGGCCAAGAAAACGGGTGGGGGGAGGAAAAGAAACAAGTTGGGGATTGTTAGAATAGATGTTTGGATTCTTTTATAGCAGTAACACCAAGCACTGTTAGACCGTATATTTATCAAAGCGGATAAATCACTATGCACACATAAATAAACTGTCAGATATTAGAAGGAACATAATAAAACACTTAAATATATAGAGATACATTGTTAGATATAAAGCACTAAATGATGAGTTTCTTTTGGTCTGCTGAAAAATACTGTAACAAATATGCTGTAAGATAACTAATAAAATCAATAAAATTGTGTTTAAAAAAAAAGTATTGGGATAGGCTATGCGCGCTGTCCTCTAGAGCACACCCATGTACTCACGTTCTGATTAGATATGGCACAAATCACACAAGATAACACCTTAGATGAAGGTACGCAAGACACAAAGGTAGCACCTCTATAGATCATGTCGTGGAATGTGAGGGGCCTGGGCGACAAAATTAAAAGGGGATTGGTTATACAGAGCATAAAGATACTAGGTCCAGCACTGGTCCTCCTGCAGGACACACACCTTACAGGCGCAGCATGTCAGGCTTTAGATAGAAGAGGCTATCACATGGTGGTACATTCAGAATTCACTTTAGGGTCACGTGGCACGGGCATACTGTTATGAAAGTCGTCCCCATTTATACTTAAAAACATTAAAGCGGACGACCAGGGCCGCTTTGCGGCAGTGCATGGACAGTGGGAGGGCAGACCTCTTACCATAGTCTTGGTTTACATTCCACCAGCACTCCATACAGTTGCTTTGTCGGCGCTTGGGAACTTCCTCCTAGAACTACCAGAGGGCGACCTCATCCTTGGGGGGGATTTCAATGCAGTGGCGCATAAAACGCAAGATAGATTCCCGACACGCACACAGACCCTTGGACCCTCACGATTTCATGACTTCCTGGAGGCACAGGGGCTCATAGCTATATGGCGGGAAATGCACCCCACTGCGCAACAATACACCTACTACTCTGCATTACATGGTAGTTTGTCCTGAATAGACTACTTCCTCACCTTGGGCGAGGGCCTTCTAACTATTAACGATGTCACAATTAGTCCCAGGGGTATTTCTGACCACTCCCCCATTACGTTGACCCTATCCTGTCCAGAAAAGACCTGTAAACGAGTATATCCGATCTAAGCGGGATACCTAAAGGTTCCATCAATACGGAAAGATCTTAAAAAAGCGACCCGGTATTATTTCACTGAAAACACAGCGTCAGTGGAGTCCCCCCTCAGTCCTGTGGGAGGCCTATAAAACTGTCTTGAGAGGGCAAGCCATCTCATCTATAGCGGGTCATAAGCGTGCCCAGAGAAGGGAATTAGTGGAGCTAGAATTGGCTCTACAAACGGCAAACGCAGCCCACATGACGAACCCGACGTCAGATACGCTTCATGCTCTGCAGCTAAGTCAGCAGCAGCACGATAATCACCTGAAGCGCTGGACCATAGACAACATAGTAGCGACCGCACATAAAATATACGATGTGGGGGACAAGGCAGGTAGACTACTGGCCTGGTTGGACAAGAAGAGGGGAGGCAGCAAGAGTATCTTGCAACTACGCGCTGCTGACGGAACTCTCCTCACACGCCCGACGGATATAGTTGACGAGTTAGCAGACCACTTTCAAGCAGTCTATACCCCAGACGTGGAGGTGTCGAGTGAAACGGCGCAAGTCGCCCTCCAAAGCGTGCCGACGCACACTCTATCCCAGGAAGCGGTGGCCGAGCTGGATGCCGACTTAACACTGGAAGAGATACAGCTTGCCATCAATGCTATACAAACAGGCAAGGCTATGGGCCCCAACAGGATCCCAATTGAATGGTACAAGTTAATGTCAAAGACACTGAGTGGGCCCTTACTGGCCATGTATGTCGACAGTTTAGAAACAACAGTTCTTCCGCTGGACCAGCGCACGGCGACAATAATAGCCATTCCAAAACCGGGCAAACCACCGACGGAATGCACATCCTACCGCCCAATATCGCTCCTCAATGCGGAAGCCAAGATACTGGCGAAACTCCTGGCTACGAGGTTATTGCCTCACCTCTCGCAATTGATTCACCCAGATCAATCTGGCTTTATGCCACACAGAAGCACTGCCTTAAACCTTCAACGAGTTCACGGTGCGGTGGCGCGTGCACCGCAACTGCATGGACCGGCAGCATTATTATCCCTAGACGCCAAAATGGCCTTTGATATGGTCGAATGGCAATATCTATTTGCAGTGCTTACACACATGGGGTTTGGTCCCAAATACATATCCTGGATAAAACTCCTCTATGCAAGTCCGTTGGCACATGTATCGGCGAATGGGCATATCTCCCGCACGATACCACTGGCTAGAGGGCGAGACAGGGTTGTCCGCTGTCTCCTCTACTATTTGCGCTGGTCCTGGAACCACTGGCCACCTTAATCAGGACCACTCAGTTACTGAAAGGGATCTGCTGGGGGGAGGGCTGGGAGGACAGAGTCTCCCTCTATGCCGATGATATGTTAGTCTATTTGATAGATCCGGTGGCGGGGATTCCAGAACTTCTGACGCTCTGTGACAATCACGGGAAAGTATCTGGCTACACGATTGACTGGATGAAATCGGTGATCTATGTACTTAAGGGCACGGCGCCGATCCTCCCCTCTGGCTGTCCGCTAGAGATAGAGAACACTGCCTTCAAATATCTAGGGATACGGGTCGCGCGGAACGCAACCGACTTCTATGAGCAAAATTTGAAGCCGCCCGTGCTCGCCTACAGAGCGATGTACTCCACTGGAAGGCCCTGCCCCTTACGCTACTGGGAAGAGCAGCGTTATTCAAAATGAGGGTGTTGCCGCGCTTCCTGTATGTACTGGAAAATACTCCATATCTGGTACCACCGCGCTATTTCCAACAAATAACAGCTATGATAACTGGTCTGCTGTGGGGAGATCGCCCAGCACGAATAGCCCACGTAAAGCTTAACAGGAGTTGGTACGAGAGGGGGATAGCTTTGCCAAACATCCAGTTATACTATTGGGCAGCCCAACTTAAAGTTATTAATCAGTGGCTGCACATCCCCCAGGATGATCCGGCCTATCAGGCAGACAGAATACAACTGGGCACACATAGCTTACTTGAGGCGCTCTACAACAAGGGGCGTGCAGCGAAATTGCTGGGACCAACAAAACACACAGTGGCGCTGTGGTATAGAGCACAAGCGAAACTCAAGTGGGATGGTGTCATCACGAAACTCACCCCTCTATGGGACACTAAGGCGCTGGGGCATCTGCGACACAGCAAAGGGTTCACGCAGTGGGATAATATTGGTATTTCCACAGTAGGTGACATGTGGACAGGCGAGGGGGTGGTTCCCTTCTCCCAACTACAACTGCAGTACGACTTAGGCCCCAATGAAACTTATAGATATGTCCAAATTAGGCATGCAATATTGACAGCCATACCGGAAAACACAGAGGTCCCAGAAGCTTCTCCGTTGGAGGATCGCTTACTTACCGACTTCATGCAGTCCAGCGCCACTTCCCTTACATATGGTAAGCTAATAAATAACCTACCAGACCCTCTGGGCAAGCTGCGAGAGAGATGGGTGGGAGAGCTGGGAGACATGGACGAGACGGACTGGAACGCAGCACTGGCGTCCCTGAAGGAAGCAGGCATCTCGGCTAGATTTAGACTGGTGCAGCCTAAGATACTACACCGGATTTATTACACGAGGACCACACTACATAAACTTCATAGGGCGGACCACCCATACTGTCTCCGAGGGTGTGGGGAGGAAGGTACTTTTATACACACAACTTGGGAGTGCCCGGTTATATTTGATTACTGGAGGCAAGTGATGCGCACCATCTCCCAAACGTTGGAGGCATCTCTTACACCGGAACCCCGTGCATGCTTAGTGAATGTATGGGAACCTAATGATCTCACGTGCCAAGGTCAACTATGGGCCATTGTAGGTATTATGGTTGCGAAAAGAGACATAGCGCAGAAATGGGGGGCGGTGGACTCGCCTACTTTAGCGCAATGGTGCAGGAACATGGATACACTCATGGTGACCGAAAGAGCAGTGTACAAATTAAGGGCGAACCCTCGGAAATGGAATAAAGTATGGTCGCCGTGGAACCGCTACTGCAGAGATCTATGTGCCCCAATAATGGAAGGGGATAGTGATAGCTCGGGTGACGAGGGAGAGGAGGACTAAGTATCTTAACCAGACTGACGTATGAAGTTCTAACACAAGTTGTAACTGATTAGCCACGCTAAAGTGCTGAGGACTGGGGTATTCGTTGGGTCTGTGCCAAGTAACCTCTGTATGTACACATTATCGATACCTGTGTCGGTCGTCGTCAAAACTGCCACAAACACAATTCGACGACAGTCTATGCAATTGAGTCTTTTAGTTTTGTTATGATTGTTTAAAATGAAAAGTAAAAAGTCATTTGATGCTACTTGAACGAAGCCACTACACTCAAGACTCATCCGAAGTTACGCCGCCGGACCCATGGTTGTCGGCTGAAGGGCTGTGTATTATTATGATTCCTTGATTGTTTCATTGATTGCAGCAGGCCTCAGGGTTGTAGGCTCACTGCTGTGTATTGCTACTAACGGTCAATAAAGATCTTACGTTTAAAAAAAAAAGTATTGATATATGTTGCACATTTTTATCCACTTCAGCTGTAACTTTCTGCATGGCTTCCATGAGTTTTGCCATTCTCAACGTGACTCTAGGGCGAGGCAGGTTAGGTTTGTTGAATCAACTGTTGATTCTATTCTGGGGTGGCAAAACCATTTCTGACTTTAATGATAGGCTTTTAATTATGTTCATTACTTCCTCTGGGTCCCTAAGCCCCCTCTCTCCAATTTTGGCTACTCGCTTTATGGGGGCTAACCCGCTTGTTTATTAGGTGTGTCAAATGGATTCAGTTGTCGCAGCCAACCTGGTAAGAGATCTTGTGTACAGTGTCACTGTCCCTATGCAGTAAACGTGTTGCTCTGATTCATCTATCTGCCACGCCGATGTTGCTTTTTAGACCGGACGGTATTATCTGTTGGAGGTTCTAATTGTTTCAGGTAATGTACAATTATATTTCCCCTTTTCCAAATGTAACTTTCAGTTATGAAACTTTCAGTGACGTTTAAACCAAGCCACTGGAGGCTTTCAACTTCATTAGACGAGACAGATTTCAGAGCTAGTGCTCACGGCAGAACCTCTCAGCCCAATGCCATGTTCTCCCCCAACATCCACAACCTGTTGTGTATAGTGTTAGTATAGTGTAGTTAGTATAGTGGTTAGTACTCTGCACTGTGTTTACTGAAGGTTTGTCAAGCTTGGGTATTAAAAGCGCATTTCCTCATCTGTGGAAATAACATTTTGGATTTCATGTTAATTGAATCTGTTCATTAAACATGGCAGCTCCTGTTGCAATAGGAGTAAAATACAGGGCAGCAGTTACACAACATCTCAAAGACAGAGGTGTCCCCTAACCAGGGGTGGTGGGGGGGGGGGGGGGGGGGGTGCAGCAACCTTTGTTGTACATGCACAAGCTGCACTATGCATTTGAGATGTTTAACTCATGGGTGGAGTTTGATCCTATAGATGCCAATACAGGCCTTAGACAGGATGTAATACAGAGCATAGCAGACAGAGTCGTTCCATTAGGTTCTGCACCACTGACAGACCATACAGACTATCAGTACACAGACTATAAACACTATTATGTACAAAGTACATGGAATGCGCGATGAAATTGCCTTCTGGATTGCTTGTAAGACCAACCAGCTGGAAAGGGTTTATCCTCCCATAACACCCCAAGATAAGCATAGAACTTTGACTATGTGTCTTTGCCTTCGGATTGTGCCACCTGTAGAGGTGTTCAACACCTTGGGGAAGTACATTTCCATGTATCTCTACTACTACATGTGCCACATCCTCTTTGGTGGTGTTACTAGATGTATTAAAACCAGTACAAATATACACAGGGCTGCACCGGCTCTGCATATAGGAATTAAGTTAATGGGAAATTTTGAAACAGTTTCCTCAATCAATCTGAACAACATTTGTGGAGAAGCAGCAGTTTTGGCCAGAGACTTGGAGCAGTCCTTGTTCAAGAGACAAATGGGTGCTACCTAAAAAAATGACAAACATATACACCTGGGGCCGAATAAAGAATATATTCCACGTCATTCCTTTATGGAGTGAGGTCCAGATACAAGTTGAATATCCTTGGAAGCCAGAAGCAAAATACAACATAAAAGCTATCCTGGATTCAGCTGCAATATCAAGGCATCATAGTGCCTTGTTGGTCTACAATGACACCCTTTTTGTCAAGTTCTAAAACCTTACGGATCAAACAGAATAGTATTTGATTACAGAATCTTAAACTCAACAAAAACTCACACTTATGCGGTACAAAACGCTTACAGCACAGGACTCCTAACGGAAAATGATAAAACAACCCTGGACATTTCCAATCATATTTTCAGTCAAAACATAGCACAGAAGGCGAGTATATAACCGCTTCCGAAATTAACAGATTTCAGTTATGTTTTAAATGTTTCCCTATGGGCTATAAGAACAGTCCTGGTTTGTTGCAGCACATATTATGAAGATCGTATAGGAAGATCCAGAGGAGATATCGCACAATGAAGACAGTTACATCACAGGCAATGACTTAGCAGAATACCTGACTGGGGTAGACTGGCAAGTGACAATACTGACCAACACAGTTATAAAATTAACTTTAGAAGATCAAAAAATACTTGCTTGAATGTGTTTTTCCTTGGTTATAAGTTATCCAATGACGGTAAGAGTTTGGCATCAAAGTTCTTGCAGAAGTGTGCCACCTTACAGCCTCCCAATACACTAAGAACGTTACAAGCCCTGATGGGGTTTCTAAACTTCGGAAGGACTTCCATGTCACATTATGCTGAGCAAGTGAAGCCTTTGCATGCCCTAATTTCCCCCACATTTTCTGAAAAATATTATTCATGCAAACACAAAGCTACCTTCCATGGACTCCATGCAACCATGTGTATTTACAGAATAGGAATTGCAAAACAAACAGTATTTGAATTGTTCCTTAGGCTACACATATATAGTTTACAGTGACGAACATACAGTTCCTATTGCTTACAAGCTGACGCACACTTCGCGTCCGTAGATTTTTTTTTACTGTGGTGCATCCAGTCATTGTGAAAGTGCATCCTTGGGCACAAAGAAAACAATTATATTATCATCTATTCCTACATTAGAAGCAACGACAATAACATGCATTCACAATGCTTATGCGCCATTCCTTCGTTTGGTGCAGCGGGCCGCGTCTTTAAGTGCAACTGATGTAAAATGTGAGTATGACCCAACCCTCTGCTTGCATGAATTTCTATAATACATGAGATTATGTAATTCCTGTATAAACTCCTGTTTCTAAGTTATTTATAATGGATGATTTACTCAAAATGAGCAACAAATTGCTGCCCCCCCTCATTGCTCGTGCTTGCTGTCCTGCCCCCCTCATTGCTTGTGCTTGCTCCCCTTCCCCCCCGTTGCTTGTGCTTGCTGTCTTGCCCCCTTGTTGCTTGTGCTTGCTGTCCTGCCCCCTCGTTGCTTGTGCTTGCTGTCCTGCCCCCCTCGTTGCTTGTGCTTGCTGTCCTGCCACCCCTCGTTGCTCGTTCTTGCTGTCCTGCCCCCCCTCGTTGCGCGTGCTTGCTGTCCTGCCCCCCTTGTTGCTCGTGCTTGCTGTGTTGCCCCCTCGTTGCTTGCGCTTGCTCTCCTGCCCTCCCTCAATGCTTGTGCTTGCTGTAATACCCCCTTGTTGCTTGTGCTTGCTGTCCTGCCCCCCTCGTTGCTTGTGCTTGCTGTCCTGCCCCCCTTGTTTACTTGCTTGCGTTCCTGCCCCCCTCGTTGCTTGTTCTTGCTGTCCTGCCCCCTTGTTGCTCGTGCTTGCTGTCCTGCCCCCCCTCGTTGCTCGTGCTTGCTGTCCTGCCCCCCTTGTTGCTTGTGCTTGCTGTGCTGCCCCCCTCGTTGCTCGTGCTTGCTGTCCTGCCCCCCCTCGTTGCTTGTGCTTGCTGTCCTGCCCCCTCGTTACTCGTGCTTGCTCTCCTGCCCCCCCACGTTGCTTGTGCTTGCTGTCCTGCCCCCCCTTGTTGCTTGTGCTTGTTGTCCTGCCCCCCCTTCGTTGCTTGTGCTTGCTGTCCTGCCCCCCTTCGTTGCTCGTGCCTGCTGTCCTGCCCACCCTTGTTGCTTATGCTTGCTGTCCTGCCCCCGTTGCTTGTGCTTGCTGTCCTGCCCCCCTCGTTGCTCGTTCTCCTGCCCCCCCTCGTTGCTTGTGCTTGCTGTCGTGCCCCCTCGTTTGCTTGTGCTTGCTGTCTAGCCCCCTCGTTGCTTGTGCTTGCTGTCCTGCCCCCTCGTTGCTTGTGCTTGCTCTCCTGCCCCCCTCGTTGCTTGCGCTTGCTGTCCTGCTCCCTCGTTGCTTGTGCATGCTGTCCTGCCCCTTCGTTGCTTGTGCTTGCTGTCCTGCCCCCTCGTTCGTTGTGCTTGCTCTCCTGCCCTGCTATTGGCATTGTAAATGACAATGCCATTTATTTATGTTTAAAAAAAAAAACATAAGTAAAATAATCTCTTTAGCAATGCCAATAGCTCTAACTTTAAGAATGCCGAGACCATTGCATTGTAAATGCTTGTTATTTATGTTTTTTAAAAACCAAAACATAAATAAAAGGCATTGCCATTTACAATGGCAATAGCTCAAAATCGTGTACTTGCGAGACCTATTGCATTGCAAATGCTTGTTGAAGTTGTAAGCCATCAACACAAAGTGTTCCTTTTAATTATGCTCGCCCTTCACACACAAACATGAGGTGAGGACAAACAAACCATTGATATAGCTGCATGCACACAGCTATAATATTTATGTGCACAAACGTACAGACGTCCACAAAAATATAGACACAAATGTTGTTAACAAAAATGGTAAGAAAAAACAACTCCCTTTCGAGACGCTAAAACAACCCACCTTTGCAAATCCAGAGGTGTGCAGGCGCGGTGCGTCCATTGGGGCGTAGGGGCATAGCCCCACTAAGCCCCATGGACCTACCGCGTCGTCACTAAAAGCCCAATACAAATATTTAAAAAAATCGCGCTATCTGCCGGCCGGGAAATCGGGAGACACCCGACTTTCCCGGAGTGCACAGGGGGGTAATGGGGGGGGGGGGGGGGGGGATAGGATTGTTCTGCTGCGCAAGTGTATTTCTGGGCACAAGCATGCCCGCGCATGCGCAGATCGTTTTCCTGTGAATTCCCCCTTAGAGAGAGGACCAGGGGGCGGGCTGCAGCCACCGGGGTTACACAGGGCGACGAGTCATGGTGCCCCCCCAGCCAATCCTGGCGCTACGAGGCGGCCCTTTACCAAATTGCTGCAGTGAGCCTCGCAAAGTATGTGTCCCAGTGCCCCCTGAAGACTGTATATTCTCTCTGCTATTTGTTTTGCAATAGTATTGGTTTTAAATTAGCAGTTGCCGCGCGATCACGATCACCTGCCTGCCAGGGCCCTCTAGCAGAAGTTCACACACAGTACGTGGCAGGTGCCTGCCAGCGGCGTCTTGCAGCAGAGCAGCCCTGGATAGCTCTCTGTGACAGCCCTGCTGTGGTGTGTTCTGTGCGGCCGAGGTAAGGGCGAGGCGGCGGACCAGGGTTTGATTATTTTTGGGTGTCTGTGAGTCGAGGAGTAATGTTAAATAATGCTGCTTGCTGTGAGTGGCCTATGTGCTTCAGCTGTCTAGTGTTCAGCTACTTGTCCACGAGTCAGCTGTATTGACTCTTACTTTTAAATGTAGGCGCCATATCTGTGCTGCTGTTTGCAGGGCTGGGCAAGTAGCGCAAAACGCTTTTGGGATAATCATAATTTTTATTAGGGTTGAAGCAACTCGTTTTATTTGACTACAGTGCCATAGCTGCCAGCTCACATTGACTGCCGTGAGCCTTGTTCAGTGTCTGTCTGTGGTGGTGTCCACGAGTCAGCTGACTCTGTCACTTCATTTTTGGGGCAGCTGACGAGGTGTGTTGTTGAGGTGCATCAGCTATAGCTACAGCCGAAGGCAGTAGGGAGAGGTGAACATAGGACTCTGCCTATTACAGATTTTAAACTAGAGTTAATTGCCATGTTTTAGTTTGCTTATGTGAGATACTCCTTGTGTGCTGTGTTCCTATGTGTAACATTTCAATTCTTGAGTTAAGGCACTTTCACAGCTAATAGAATAAAACAGTTATGTACATGCAACATAGTTTATTCAAGTAATGACTCGCTATATGCAATGTGATGCTCTAGAGTGGATGTTGAAACACCTGTGATATGTTTGCAGCATTTACAATGAATAATGCATACAACAGTGTCATGCCATCCTCACAATTACTCCGTTAAGCCTGTGTCCGCCGTTCTAACCTTTTACCTGCTTAATACATACACATGCGTGTTTAGATTTAAAAGTTTTGGTGATCTAACACTGCAGGACCAGAGACCAGAAAAGCTTGCTTTGGGGTGGTATACGCTGCCTATAATCAGTTCTGTGCGTGCCCCTGTGCTCATATCTGCTACCTCTGACTGGCTGTGAGGGAAAGAGAGCAATTGGAGCACAGGGAGATAGGGCTTGACAGTCTGACCTCTGGTACTATGGTCAAACAAAGCATAACCTGATGCTCAAAGCCTGTCATCATGTTTAATTTTGCCCGCAAGAAAGTGTCATTCAAAGTCGTTGAATGTCACTCATAATTACACTGAAATTATGAAAATGTCACGCATACGCAATATGAAACCTTGGCATCTATGGCGCTGCATACATCGCCAGGATTGGCTGGTCAATACATAGCCCGGGTACATAACCCCCTGTCTGGCTGGGAGAGAGCTTCTGCCTCCCAAGCAGCATCAGACGCTGCCCTCTTTAGTGACTATCAACGCATTACAAAATGAGCTCGCATGGGAGAAAGCGGGGATTCCCATTTTGGTGTGTAGTTCAGTTGTAGAAATGTATACATGACTTTGGGCTCAATATGTGTGTTCCGATTTTGGTGTGAAGTTGTAAAAATGTATACATGACTTTTGTGTGAATATGTACCATCAAAACTGCAGGGCCACACCAAAGGGGAGAGGATGTGGTCTGACGGTTAGTGCGGCTGACTTTGGTGCTGGGAAACCAGGTTCGAGCCTCTTATCGAGCCATAAAAATGTACAAATGACTTACTTTTGTGTTAAATAAATAGATATTTAAAAAATCAAATAAAAATGATGTTCCGACTAAGTTGTGAAATTGGTGTCGAATAAATACATGTTTTAAAAACAATTAATATTAATCATGTATCATTGGTGCTGGAGTACAAGGTTCGAGACTGGTATTGAACACTGACAAGCTGTGTGCAAGTTATATGGTCATAAAAATACATGAATGATGGATGGATGCAGGATGGATGGTGGATGCAGGCTGAATGATGGGTGGGTGCATGAATGAATGATGGATGTAGGATGGGTGGGTGGATGAATGAATGATGGATGCAGGATGGATGGGTGGGTGGGTGGGTGGATGGATGGATGGGTGGATGCATGAATGAATGATGGATGCAGGATGGATGAATGAATGGATGCAGGATGGATGATGGATGGGTGGATGGATGATGGATGCATGAATGCATGATGGGTGCAGGATGGATGCAGGATGGATGGATGGGTGCATGAATGAATGATGGATGCAGGATGGATGGGTGGATGGATGCATGAATGATGTATGGATGGATGCAAGGTGGTTTGGGCTTGCTCGCTCGCTGCGGTGCAATATGCAAATTAGTTTACGCCCCACCACTTTCAAATGTCACCAGCCGCCCCTGGAGGTGTGCTCTGCGATCCAGCACCCTCCCTTACAGCTTGTTTTATAAGAGCTCCAAATGTAAATGATTGCTTATTGATATATCTCTCAGTCCTGGGTGCCTCATACCTGCCAAAATCAGTAGACATCAAAGTATTAAGCTTGAAGGGGGGCCTCCCACGCTGCCCGACTCAGATACCATGGACTTCTGGGGGTATCACTTACTGCCAGACTGAGTGTGTACAGCGCTCCACTGCCAAGTGGGTAGGCTCGCGCTGTAGAAATACCACACATACACATGACTGGAGAGCGTGGAAGGGAATACCCAAATCCATTCAGGATCCAACATGTGCTGCAGTTTACTATAACTGAAGAAATGCACGTTTTAATACATGCAAATCAGCTAACTACAGAAAAAGTAAAACGAGAGTTTGCTGTTGTCAAACCTAGAACTTTTGTTTTCACTTGTGCAGTCAGCATACCCCTCCCCCACACATGCCACCTCACCTTCAATTTGTCCCAAAAATATGGAAATTACATTCCAAGAGTGCATTTTGAAATCCTAAATTTCCCTTGTCAAGATTGTGTTCGTGTTTTTTTGCCAACAATGGAAGGACTAGCACAAGCAGGGAAGTATATTGTCTAACAACAAGCTCGGAAGCAATGTTTATATTTATGCTATCAGAATTTCGCAAAATCGACAGAACACAAACAAGAAAGAGCAGTATTGTAATTGCCACGCTGCAAAGAAAGGAGTCTTAAAGCGGATTTATTTAGGCCTACTCAGGGGAGGAGGTCTGCTGGTTTGTGTGCATTTCTGGCATGGAAGTGTGTTATTCTGACTATATATTGTTTTATAGGCTACAGCTAATTTTAATAATCACCCAATAAACTAAAGAAGCTTTAGTCCTCGGTAAGTCGCTAATGTCCTTATTATGATGGAATGTCACATCGTGCCCTTGGGTTACCCCGTTTTCAGCCCAAACAAATTCAAATGGCTTGCTTAATGACAGCTGCGTAATGAGGCTTCTCGACAAGACCTACGTGCCTTACTTTCCGCCATAAAACGTGGGCTGAAAGGCAGAAGGCCTGCAGAGAATTAATGTAGCATACAGTCTAAAGGCAATGCTACAACGGTGATTAAAAAGAAAAGCTAAAAGTCTCACATTGTCCACAGAATCACTGCGTGCAACCCATCCTGTAAAGAGCTGACAGGCCTGTCAGCTCCATCAACCTATCTGAAGGCTAAAGCGCAGTGCTACATCCCTTTTCGTGAAATATTACCACAGATCAGACCAGTGGCGTCTCCGGGCAGATTTGACATTCCTGAGGCCGGGCGCCAGAAGAATCAAGGGGAGCAGGAGGGGTCCAATAGACTTTTAACAGATGCACGTCTTCATAAAGGCAAAGGGAAGATGAACTGGGAAGCATGTCAAAATCGTGCATCGCATAATATCCAAACGTTTCGCAGAGCCGTAGCCTTACTCAATCAAGTGAGCACTCCGTGTGAACCCAGCCTTAAAAGATAGGTGTACATTGGAGGATGGGTTTGCCACCACCCCCACAGCATAGTTGGAAGCCCCCCAGATTCAAGGAGCCCTGGCCGAACAATCGACACCCCCATGGGCGAGAGGGCAGCGTTAATATTTACAGAGGGACCCCAAGCAACCGTTCCACAACAGCCCTTACCACCCACAGGAACTCGCAGGCCAAATGCCAACCGTCGTTACCACTAAAACGTACAACAAATGACAGTGTTAAAAGGTTGAACAACCTAACAAGACTGCGAGCTCGGCGTTAAGTGTGGCGGAAAAGAGTGGTAGGGGACCAGTTAAAGGAGACAGTATCAAGCCGCATGTGAAAGATCGAATCCTGGTGGGCGGGCCAAAAGGAGACAAGGCGGCAACAAGGAGGGACTAAGAAGTCTCCTTTACAATGAGAAGCCTGCGTTTAGCCTAAGCTATGACGCGAGCCAATATGAAGAGGGGGCGGGGCTTCAAGGCCCCTTCCTCTACCATATTGATTTCAAGAAGCCCTTGGATGCCGAGAGCAGCGCATGCGCGCTGCTATCGCCATCCAATACCTAAAAAGTGAAGCTTCATACACTTTTTAGGGCTCGCGAAGCAAAAAGCCCTTTTACAGGCGTTTTAAAAATGGACCTGTAAATTCCACAAATTCCACACGCTTGTGCGTGTGCTTTTTCCTTTCCGGTCTGCTATTGGCCTTCGTGTATGTTTTCGTTTTAAAGAGAGCATACCATAGGTCAGAGGCGGGCGCATACCTCCGCCCCTGGCCTATTGGTGTCTGTTACGTGCATTTCCTGACATATTGCTTTCAATTATCGGGCCAGACACGTGCGCGATAATTCAAAGCATAAGGCAGGAAAGGAAGACGCACCACTCGTTTGTTTTTGGGATGCGCTTGTTCTTCCCTGCTTATATGACTTTCTGGTCGGCAATCTCGATATGTGGGTTCGAAGGAAAGGCATGTGGCATGCAGATTACACACTATTCTGCAGAATGTGCATAAACCCACCGAGCTGTGGCTTTTATACAATAGTAACATTTTCCGGCATTTTTCAATGGCACCATGCAGCTCATCTGCTTGTCTCGGATCGCGCCTCCAGGCGCCTTGGCTCAGAAGAAGGGGCTCGCGGAGGCAGCCAGGCGCTCATGATGAACTCTCATCGGCCACGTGCGCCCACGGCTGCGATCATGGAATTAATTAAGCGGTACAAAAGGGGCTGGTGATGGACGGAGCAACTGAACCAATCAAACACTCACACCCAGTCAACAGATCTGGGTTTAATCCATCACCGTTCTTTAGCCCACTCTGCCACCCCAGTTCTAGGGTCAGACTGATTTGCATATGGCCATGTCTGAACTGGGGTGGCAGAGTGGGCTAAAGAACAGTGATGGATTAAACCCAGATCTGTTGACTGGGTGTGAGTGTTTGATTGGTTCAGATGCGCCATCCATCACCACTCCTTTTTGTACAGCTTTGTTCGCCATAAGTTGGCAGGGTATGCTCAGATGTGAGTCCCTTGCTCACTTTGCCACTGGATTCAAGCAAGCCGGGCTGAAGACGGCTGAAATACCAGAAACCGGTCCTCGGAAGCTTGTTTCCGGTCCAGGGAAGGCATGGCTTGGCAGTTCGGGCTGGACTGTTCCCATGAGGCACAGGGTCAGACTGAATTGCATATGGCCATGTCTGAACTGGGGTGGCAGAGTGGGCTAAAGAACGGTGATGGATTAAACCCAGATCTGTTGACTGGGTGTGAGTGTTTCATTGGTTCACATGCTCCATCTGGATGTATGATGGTACGACGCGGGCTATTACCACGCGTACCGTTACAACGCGTGTTTTACAACGCAAGTCGTTACCACGACTTGCGCTGTAGGGTGCGGACTTAGGAATAGTTTAATTTACTATTCCAACACCAGTCCCCGTGGATAGTAGGGAAGGTGTTGGAATAGTAAATTAACTATTCCTTGTCCTTGAACGCCCTCCAGTGCAAGTCGTGGTTACGACTTGCGTTGTAAGACGCGTCGTAATGGTAGCGCGGGGTAACATCCGCATCGTAAAGGATGTTCCCCGCTCCATCCATCACCACTCCCTTTTGTACCGCCATGGAATTAATTAAGGCACTAATAGAGACACACCGGCATTTGTGACCGAGACGATCCCATTATAGCCTGCAGCCCTAGCGCATCAATGCGAAGCGGGGCGCCGCTGAGCTATCCATCACCCGCGAGTCTGCGAGCGTGGCCAGGCGTGGAAATGAATCGGTTCATACACATTAAACATAAATAGGCTGTCCGGAATTCGGTAAAAACCGAATCTGCCCGATTGTACACTAGAGGATCAAAATCAGCTGACTCGGTTTAAACCGAGTGTCACTGATTTGCATAGTTGTTGCATAGTTGTTGCCCCATTGTTGCACCATTTGGCCACCTGATGGAGCCAAATCCTTAGAATGTGAGCTTTAAAGATACTTACTTTGTCTTAATGGGCGTGCAGCGGCTGGCCTTTATCTTAAGGACGCATTAAGACAAATCTCGGGCAGGGGGGCGGGGGGGACACGCATTTTGTCTGCCAAGTGATTACGCTCTTAGTGGGAATACAGGCAAGTGGTAAACAGAAAGCGCAGCGCATGAACTCACAGGCCCTTCGGAGCTAGGGCAGGTGGAAAGGGGGAGACCCATGAGCTCGAGCAGGGCAGGGCAGGCGTCAGGCCTAACACAGGACCAGTGGCAAAATGTGACAAGTGGCAGTATGTGTGACAGCAAGTGGCAGAATATGCATGGTCTGAGGAGAGAGGGACATGACCGTCCGTGCTCCGAGAGCGGGCAGCACAGGAGATACCCGTGAGGGGGTGTCAAGGATGTCCCACGCCAGGAAGCATGAACCCCAGGAACGACAATGTAAACACTCAGAATGTGGCTTCCACCCCTGGGCGAGGCGGTCACGGTGTGAAGTGTAGCGCTGGGGATCGTGGCTGTTAAACAGATCTGGACGAGGTCATGGCTGTCAGGGAAGTCTGGCGGGCGGCGGCAGCAGCGACACTTGAAAGGACAGACACACAGCCAGGCATGCATGCATGTAGGGTGGAGGCCTAGCTGTAACCCCACGCAGCATTGTCACCACATGTCAAGCCTCTGAGGAGAGGGCCATGACAGCCGCGCCACACAGTGTTCGCAGCATAGGACCAGGGGCATACCAGGAGCGTCTGTGGCGAGAAGGGTCGGGGTGTTTTATGCCCGAGAAGTGTGGGGCGCGGGCGATACCTGCTGCACCCAGAGGAACAATGGAGTGGGGCACGCACGAGCTGCACACCGAGCCCCCAGCTCCCCTCGGTGCAAGGGTGAGGCAAACTAATGTACACACCATGCAGCCAGCACACAACCCGCTGCGCTGCCTGTGCGGGGCCACATACGGACTCAGTGGTGACGGGCTGCCTGAGTCCTTAAGCGTGGGCCCCTCACGGGCCCCTTCTGTCCCCCGGAACCAGATCCTGGTGCGCTGCAGCCCCACTCCACCCTCTGGGGCAATAATAAAAAATAAAAAAAATGAATCTCTCTGATAGCGAAGCAGCGAAACCGGCTGCAGGGACGGATGCCTCAGAGGTACATTCTTCGTGAAAGCATTGCCGCTGTGAGCTAGTTGCTCCTCAGTATCCTTTCATTAGCATTCCTGATTACTGATTTCTGCTCCCAGCATGAGGCAAGACAGACGGATGAGTGCCGGGGGCCCTTCTTTACCATTCACACTAATCCCCAAACCACCCACAGGTGAAATTATCATGCAAACTACCTGGCTAAACACAGGCTGGGTTTTTCCGGCCCCTGTATAAACACCACACTGTTTGCCCTATTATTAGATAAAAGATCCCAGAGGAGAATGCGCCGCTTTGAGATTTACTATTTAGGTTTACTGTTGGTTGTGGTTTAAAACATGTAATCCCGCAGTAATTGCTTTTCTGAATGAAGAGGTAGATGGATTTGCACTAAGAAAGCTGCCCCGGGACAGGCAAATCTTAAATTATTACTTTGCTACCATTAAAATAATGGCCCGTACCCTCAAAGATGAAGAGCCTTTTCCAGGCAGCGCATCGCCGGGTTGACTTCTTGGTTTAGGGCTGTTAATTGATTCGGCACCTGTGGTTTTCTTTCTTCTGCAATCATTTTACATTGAGGTATCACTGAATGCCGTGTTTTCACTGAATTCAATGAATTCTTTAATTTGAAACGCAAAAACAACACTATCCAGCTATTTCATTCATTCAAAATCAGGAATATTTGAGATTATTGCTGGAGTCTCCCAAAAAAAGTGAACCGAAGGTATCAGAGCGCTTTACATGAGCACCAGTTGCGTTACAACCTCTTCTGATATTGGGCAACCCTAGGGCCAGCGCAACACCAAGCCCCCTGCCTGGCTCAGGTGGGGGGGAGAGGAGCTGTTGTGGTCTGGCATCCGTCTTACTGCAGCCGCACCCGAGTACTTCCCAGGTCTTCAAAAGACCATTTAGTTAACGAGGTCTTGTTGTTCTTTCATCCCTTCGTGGAGTCTCTGCAACTTCACTCTGCCAATTGTTTGAAGGATTAGACCCCCCACCCCCCGAAAAGTTTTCTTAGCCCCGAAACTCCTCCCCCCTAAATTTTTGGCACTAGTTGCGCCTCTGCCTCAGCTGAAGTATCTTGTTTAAGAGTACGAGTTTCTTGGTGCACTCAATCTGTCTGTCTACAGTCTTTCGTTGATGTATGGGTCAATTCACTCAGATTGTCCTGTTTGGCTTTTGAAATAAAAATGCACAAAAACACTGGAAGTAAAACAGATGGCCTTACAGAGCCAGGAAGTGCTTAAAATTAAAACAAACACGAAGAAATACATGTAATTAATTTCTACGCTTTGGAAAAGTGCAGGGTATTCTGTGTAGGCGGGGACTAGAGGACGTACATGGATCTGGTCACCTCTTGTTAGAAGGAGTGCTGACATGGGTTGCTCTGTGCAGCAGTGATGATTTCTGGCACCCCAGTATGTCAGGGAACCCCTCTAGCAGGCACTGTACGGGGCTCAAGGACCTGCAGGGCATCCTATGGTAGCTTCTTGGTTTTTCATGGTTAAATGATGGGAGAGCCTCAGCAAGTTCTTCTAACCCAAGGCAGGCCCAGGAGTAGCAAATCAGTTCCAGATTTTCTGTACTGTACTGACCATGTTAAGGAGTTCCAGTTATAATTGGTGTGTGAATTTTTGCTACATAGCTATCATGAAAATCTGGCATATATTATTACATTTTTAGGGGGTAGTGTTTTATATAGCGCCAACAAGAGCCGGAGATATCAGAGCGCTTTACATGAGCAACAGTTGCATTGCAACCTCTTCTGACCCTGCATCTTCACTCTGCAGATTGCTGGTAGACTTACCAGCCCACAACAGCCTCGAAATTTGGCTCTAGTTGCGCCTCTGCCCATCTCAAAAGAAATGGTGATATTTTTCTGGTTATAGATGGCAATAACCCATGCACGTATGAATTGAAAGGCACAGCTTTTTTTGTAATTAAAGCAGCATTTGGCGTATTTCAGTGTGAACTGCTCCCACGAGGCTTATAAAACGATTGCTTCATCGTAGCGCACACAAGGATTTCATGACATAACCGCTACCACTAGTCACTATGATCTGGGTACTCAACTCCATCATCATTGTCTGACAAACAATAAGCGCAAATCTGAAAAAAATCTTGCTAGTGCTGTAGCAATAATGTAAAATGAAAACAAACAGTAAGTCTCCACCACTTCTGAATTATGTTGTGAGTTAACGATAATAATGTAAAGCCCGTCTGCATACATTTGTATGCCTAGTGAATGTGGAGACAATATCCTTCATCTTCAAATCCCTTCGGTCAATTGGCGTCACTCACTTTGCACATTCATTGAAAGTCTAAGATGAATGTTACACCACATTACTTTCAAACATCACTAGCTCCCACTGAGTGACAGAGACAGTTTTTTAGTTCACTGAGAAAACTCTACTAAAATCCTAGTATCTTTGGCATAAGCATGAAGCTACTGTCTAGAGAAACATGCGATACGTTCTAGCAGTACCCAAAAACATTAAAGTTAAAAACACATTAGAAGATACATCCAGAACCAATTAAAAAAAAAAAGCATAAAATGGATTCTTATGCTATGTCGCGAATATGTGTTCTTCAATTTCACCAATTGGTTGGCAGACTGTTTAGTGGCATCATTATTTTCTCAATAGTACGCAACTGTTTTTTAAGTGTTTTTTTTTTTATTGATCTAGTTTGCGCAGAACAACATGCCTCGCAGAATAAAGACGGCAGAAGATTATGTGCTGTAAAACAAAGATTACATGGTTAAAGAAGTGCGTGGGCAAAAGATGTCCCAATAGGTACTGGGAAGACTGCAAGCCGAATTGCTGAACATCTTGTCACCAAGACCCACTTGAAATTGAAAGAACCACCTATTAGTGACAGCCTATGCCGGATGTCACTTGCTGAGACAATGGCACGCTTCAAAAGAAAACGAGAAGGGGAATTCTCTCTGAACTTTGAAAGGTACAGCTTCATTTTTGGCTGCTTTAATACCTCTGAGGCCATATGCACCCAGTTCAAAGCATATGTCGCAGAATCTGGCCAAGAGAATGTCAACCTTGAGGTGCACCAGAACTGGCATGGAAAGCTACGTTAGTGGCCAGAGTTGGCAAATTGTGTACTAGCTGTTTTGGCGTTGCCAGTCGCAAGTGCCAATATCGAGAGGGCCTTTTCACAAATAAAGGTGTACATGGGAAGGAAAGAGAGAGCGCGAATGACCAAAGAATCGCTGAAGAAATATTGTATGGTGTACTACAATACATTTGACTTGTAAAAATGTATTTGGCCCTCATATACACTGTACGTACACTGTCATATGCCATGCATCAATGAAGAAAGCCAGCAATAATAAAAGCAAAGCATTCCATAAACACCGGTAAAACACCCTTTCCATTGTTTTTTATGCGCGAAAATGAGTAACCACTGAAAAGCACAGGTTTTTTTAGGTATTGAGATCACTGGAAAACACTGACAAAACACCACCAGAATTTACCAAAAATAGAAACTGAAAACAGGAAAGCCTAAACATAAATAAAAGCTCTGCGATCGCTCTGATCGCCTCGGCGCCTCTCCAGCAATGCGCCTGCCGGCGCCCTTCGGCTCTTTCATTTAGAGACCAGAGACGTACGCCGCTGCCCCGTCCTATTTCTATCTGTCTTTGAGGTGGAATTAATGTTTTATGTGTAGCGCTTACATTCGCCTCGCAGCATCGAAGCGCTGCATTTGTATTTGTTGAGGTGAACAAGCATCTCTAAAAGAAGCCCAGCGCGTGGTAAACAAAACTTCAGAGTGGCAGTAAATGATGTGTAACATACATTAATATGGCGCAGACCTCACTTACTATGCATTATAAAGAAAGCATCGCAGAGGAAGGTAAAGCGTAGGCCGTCAACATACACATTTCGTCAGATGTCTTCCAAGGACATATAAATTAGAAACACATTCCATACGGCTTAAATGGATACCCATAATACAAAGCACTGCTTTCAACCTCCAGAAAATAAAGAATGAAAGGCTGAGGCGGTGACGCAACGTCCAAGCCATCTGCTCTCACTTACAGACACATCTCTGCAGCACGTGCATTAACATACTGTGCTCTCCTATGGGGACTGAAAACTGGGGGTCTCACGCATGCACGCACTTTCTTTACTCGGCCCGCAGGTTCATTAATCCCAGAGCTAACACACTAGAATGAACCTTTGTCACCTGCAGAGTATGTAGAAATCTCTGCAGCAGTTGCATTAACTCACAGGCCGCTATCTTACTCGTGTCACAACCTGCAAAATGGAAAATGCGCAGAGTGCCGGAGCTCACTGGGCTAGCTTAGTAGGATTAGAATCTGCAACCCACTAACTCATGATTCATTCACCAGGGACCATGGTGGAGAAAATCTGCACTTGTGCAAAACCCTGGGAGATGCCTTTGCATCGAATGTTGCTGATTTTGCTCACCGAGCAGGGTAGACAGCAAGTGCACCAGGGATGCTCGCGGGTTTTGCTGTTTCTGTTGTAATGCAGAAACGCATGGATTCCGCGCCCTTTTCAAATGTGAAATAAGTCTAAGCTTCTGACACAATGAGTTAATATCTTTTATAGTTTATGTCTCAAAAACGGTTAAAATCAGTTCTATTTCTTCAAACACATTATTCATGACAAGGGTTTATTTGCCGAAAATCTCATTTCGCGCCTGCAGCTTGGAAATGGAATACAAACGTCTAAAACGCCCATTTAAAGTTGTATCTGCCCTCTGAGTTTTCAAAATCCTTCTCATCATGGAAGATATCACACACCTGCGATGGGCGTGCGGTACACTACCACAGCAAATCGTTTTTTTGTATTTTTGTTTTGTGGGATTTTTTTGTCCCGATGGTTTATGTACTTTACTGTTCGAACAGTTGCATGCTTTGGTTGTGCTTGGGATTTTTGTGTTTGAAGAGCGAGCGAGAGAAATGGGTTGAAACTTGAATGTTGTAGTGGGAGTTCTGACTAGTGGGGACTGGTGTGATCGTCAGGCTGCTTTGGTTCCACTAGCGGGTCACATCACAACAACTTAGCGCAACTGCTACAGTGTGTGTTTTAAAGTCTAGACTGCATTGCTGATCTTCGATCAGACTGGTGCCTTCAGTGGACACATGGGGTGGGGGGAGGGTGGGCGGTTCACAGAAGCGTGCAGATCATTGGCCCCGCCTCTGGTAAGTAACATGAACTAGCGCAGATTGCCATCAAAAGATCCCACTACGTGAAGGCGCTTCTGTCGGCGCTATTGTATTTTTAGTCCGAATTTATTTAAGCATGCTGGGGTTTTTAGCCCCACACCAAAAATGTAACATTAAATCTAACCCCATTAACTTTACAGCTGCTGGTCTGGTTTCTAAATCCCACGTATGACTTGCTGCTCCAGTTTAGGATTTTTCTGTGCATTCTGGGACTCGTAGTCCCGGGTTGCTGAGGTCTAACCTTCATCAAGGCCAAATTCGGCTTCGCAATTTAACTTCACAACCTGGAAGGGGATCTTGGCACACCTTATTAGCTGAACAGTATACTCGATTCTGTTGCTCATAGCAAGCGAGGGGTCGCAAGTCGGGTGGGGTCCAGACAACATCTATATGTCGTGAGAAGATTTGGGTCCAGAATCCAAAGGGCAGTGAAATGTTTCCAGTATGGAGAGAAGGAAAGAATTAATCTATTCGGAAATTTTTGATAGTGCTCTCTTTGCAGTGCCAGTGTAGTCTGTATCCACCACGATGGTGCGCCCCTGTGTTAAATGATTTTTACCATGTTCACCCTGTAAAAGGCAGCTCAGCACACACCGGCAGGTTTTGTGAGGGTGAAAAACCAAAATGTAAATGTTCTAAAATGATATCGGGACACCCCTTGGAACACGAAAAAGCAGCATTAAAGAGGCGTCGACAATATATCAGCGCTTTGCCACTGCATTAGCGGTGCAAAACAGTGAGGTTACTACCACCGTCTGCCCGTGTGACCCCGTGAGCATTCGCAGTGTTTGCAAGGGGGACGCTCTCAAGGAAAACAGGTCTCACAGTCATGAACAGCTGCACGCCCTCCCATGTTTTGTTTTAGCATGGGCCACCTTTTTTGTAATATCCTGGTACCTCCAGCATAGATTAAAGATCAGACTGGATCGCACAGCAGTTGCTGTGCAGACGCAGCACCTGCAGTGTGACCCAGCTAGCACCACATCAGTCCTTTGTTAGAAGGAATAGATTGACTGAGCTTTTCGAAGCCATATGCACACTGTCTGATGTGAAATGCACTTGTTTGCCTAGCAGCAGCCTACATCGCTACAGGATTTTTCTTCCTTTCTCCCACTATTGTGTTCTAATTTTAATCAGAGATTAAAACAGTGATAAGCCGTAGGAAAGCACAAGCGAACTGACTGGGGAAGTTAGGGAATTATGCGTTCTGGTAAGGAGAGAATATCAGGACCAACTGCAAAACACACAAAGAAAATACAACAATCTAGGGTATCAAAAAAGGTTAAATCAAATACAGTTGGACCAAATCAGACGCTAATCTCACCAATAGCGAAGATGTTTGAGAAATCAGGTAAAATACCAGAGAAATGTTCATTCATAAAGGATCCAACTCGGGTGCTGATGACAATACAAACAGATGGGGGAAACAAAAAATTACAGACCCCAATCAAACCAACAAGCAGCGAAATTACCAACAAACAGGTCATCCAAAAAAGCCTACAATACGGGAAGTATAACTCAAACGGAGCTAAAGGAGCAAAAGGAGAACGAATTTGCAAATCACAGATCAAGAGCTACTAAGGGTAAATATAACTCAAGGGATAATTTATCAAGGAGAATCACAAGAAATAGATATATTCGATCAAACAAGGGTATCAGAGGTAGGGACATTTCAATGTGAAAAATCAAAAGAAATGGATATATCGGATGAAACAAGTATATCTGAGGTAGTGAACAAGGAAATAAATTGCTTTATAACCAACACCGAGTACAACATTCCCGAAGTCAACCCAGAATATCAGGAAGGTAGAACATAAACAGTTAAGGATACCCATAGAAGTAAATGTAGAAATCAAGAAAAGGTTACATATAACTCCTGAGGAAATCTCGCCTAAACATCTGAATAACCACAATCATAAAGATGGGGGAGATATACAAGAGGACAACGACCATTACGGAATAAGATATGGTAACCCAAAAGGGGGAGGGGGGAGACACAGGGAAGAATGTAAATAATGATTCTGACGCAAAATAAATAACAGCTTGGTGGAATATGTATCTGCAGAAAATATTTGTCAGAACGACACGACAACACAAAATACTGCTTTAAAAAATAAATACCAAAATGACAAGACTACACAAAATAACCAATTGGGAATAAAACAACAAAATATTGGGATAAACTGGGATATTTTCTACCAAACGTCGACTCTTACTTTGGAAGCACTACAATATCAATCCAGTAAAATGGATATACAAATTGAACTGCTAAAAATGATGGCAAATTCAGCTGCGGGATTGATAACAAACTTGCCCAGCTAAATGGATTGATAATTAGAGCTCAGAAAGATAATGAAAAAACATTTACGGAATGCAACTATTCACCAATTATAGACAAACTTGCAACAATACCAGAGGTTTTGAACAGTATAATAGAAGACGCTAAACGCAGCATGGAAATGAAAAATGGAAACTATGAAAAAAAGGAAGACAATACTAAATATATCAAAACGATCGATAAGTTGGATAATGAATTGATCAGCCTCACAGAAAATCATGAAGGCCCAGAAGTTATATCAGTAACAAACTCACAGAAAAAAACTATAGTACAAGGTGAAAAAACCCCAACACTAGACGTACATTCATTGGATCAAACAAGGGATGATACTATTGATACTGAAATAAGGGCAGAACAGGAATCTAAGGAACATGACATTGATGGCTTCACTATGCTGTCAAAACGCCAAAGGAAAAAATTACGTAAAACAAGAAAAAAAGTAAAAACCAAACACTGTGCTACAATACAAGCAGATGAAGATCAGATAACAATCAGACGTGAATGGATACAAGATAGGGAAAGATAGTGCTGTAATCAAAACAGACCAAGAACAGATGAAAACCTTAGATTTGAACAGGCATGATATAGATTTACCAAAAGAAGGTAAAAAGGTCGCATTACCGAATATGATTGGAAATAACAAATACTTCCCATTATTGGAACAACAATCATCAAAGGGAAATGTTCCAGCAAAATGCTCTAAAACAACGCAAAAAGGGAAAGATCAAATTAAGCAGGATGAAAACTAGGAGGAATTTAGAGTCGAAAGGCGAACGGATGAATATAGATAAAAAAAATACAGCAGGAGGTAAGGAGAACAACGGAAGGGCAGGAGGACATAAGGGCCTTAGATGGTTCATCTCAATCGGAGGATGAGCTACTTCAAGGAGAGGAGGAAGATGATACTGGTCCATTAACCGATAGTCCTCAAAGAAGGAAGGACAAGACCCCTAAAAAAGTAATAATAAAAACTACTAAGCATCAATATTAATACGCTGATGAAAAAATAGAAATATCCGCTAAATCTAATATGAGTGAGGAAGACAAAAGGAATACAAAAATGACAGAATGGGACCATTTGGTTATTGAAAGCAGTGAAGGGGTAAAAAGAATTACTTACAAAACAAAGCAAGCAAAGGAAAAGGATCCTCAGCATAATCAGCCACCAAATACTAAAGTGCAACTTATTTTCAAACCAGAATTTTAGTCTAGAGGTAGGCAAGGCACACTAAATCGAGGCAATATACTCAGATTATTCAAGTCAATTCCGTCCCTCTGTAAAATAGTGAGCCAGGATATCGACTCTATTGAATTTATGACAGAAAAAAAGAGTCTCCAGGCTCCCACGCTAATTACAATAAACTCCCCGGTAATAGCAGAACTGATTCTTACTGAACAACAGGCATTCAAAGCCTGGGGTATACTAATCACTAAACAAGTCCCAAAGGTTTATCCAACACCGCTTATTACTGAAGAAAATGCCCAGCAGGTTAAAACAGACAGGCAAATAGTTCCAGTACTCAAAAACGCACGGGGAAGATCCCCCTAGAAAATGGGAGAATCTTTGCCTCAAAGGAATATGGGTAAAAACTCGGTAATAAATGAAAAATGGATCACCAAGTCATTACATAGCAATAAGGAACAATGATTTAATAGTACTAGGTGCCCTTCAGCCAAAGTAGATGAGATGGGTGTAGTGCGAATGTGTTCATGGAACATAAATGGGTTGGGAACAAAGATTCATAATGCACACATAGATTCTATATTATTCCCGTCTCAGATTATCTTCTTACAAGAAACGTGGGAAACCAAACCATTTGTTCTACATGGATACATAGGTTATTTTTAATACGCAAATAAAAATCAAATTTGGGCGTGCAAGTGGGGGGCTAGCAATATTTATTTCAACTAATCTACAGGTTGAGCACCAACGACTCGATTCAAAAAGTACGAATATTCTAATAATCAAATTGGAATATAAAACAACTAACCAGAAACTAAAGTCCTTATATCCGATTAATGTATGTATACAGCCAAAGGCACTAGTAGGGAGTCAACTTGTGGAATACTCGATAATCTTCTATTGGAATTAATGTTGGCAGACCCTCTAGCGGATTATATCATGACTGGGGACTTCAACCTTAATCTAATGCCATCCTTTATAAGGGATGATATTTGTCAATCACAAGACTATCAATGGTCAATCCCCCAACAGGACCTAGGAAAAGAAACTAAACCCTTCAGAAATAAACTGGCATACCATTTGTTAAAGACATGGAAGCGATGGGTCTGCGAATTCTAAACGGTCGATTTAAAGAAGATACGCCACCTGCATATACATATTTCAAGAACAAGGCAAGGACAAGGATTGACTATACAATGACATCACTTAATATTTTCCAGAACATCATCACATATCAACTAGAGAAAGTTACGGATAGTGATCATTGCCAGCAGATAATAACATTCAACATTATGAATAAGGCAAACCAACCGTATCAAACTGTCCTGGGACATATTGGAACTGTAAACTATAAAAAAACGGATTTGGACTGTTCAGAATAAGGATGTGATGAATGAACAAGTTAGGCGAATACTAGAGATTTGCTTAAATGAAAGAACATTTAAAACCTCGATAGAACAGTGGGTAAAATGTACTATGATGCTGGTTAAACCCCAATCTCAACATCAAATGCGAAGGAATAAAAGTTATCAAAATGACGAACGAATGGAAAATAAACCATACATAAACCTTCCATATACAATTACGAAATTAAAAAGATTTCGAAATAGGATGACAAGGCAAATTAAGAAATCTGTCGCCAATGAGGAAATATCAGGTAAATTGAAAGCTGTAAATCAAAACTTGAGGAAACTAATATGGAATGAGGAAAATCAGGCAAGACAAGTATTCTGGGCAAAATTATTCCATGCAAGCAAACAGACAAATGCAAGAGAGTTCTGGAAAATTATAAATGGTCTGGCTAGACCAAATAAAAGGGTTGTTTCCTCTGTTCTAACTGAGCAAGAATGGGTGACATTTCTTAGAAAACATCTAAACCAGAATGGTATAACAATAGCAAATATTGCAACACAATCTACAGATAGCTATGACTGTGATATGGAAACACCAATCGTAATAACAAAAGATCAACAAAAAAATTAATTAAAAAACAAAGATGGGGAGCCAGGACCGAATGGTATTCCTTTTGCTCTATTTAAAGAGAATCCAGATCTATGGGCAGCATACTTAGAAAAGGTATTCAAAGAAGTTATCCAGAAAGGCGTTATCCCGGAGTCATGGCGAGGGTCATTAATTACGCCAATTTATAAAAAAGGGAACTGGGCGCCCCCGGAAAATTCTAGGCTCATTACCCTACAAGACACAGATGCTAAGTTGTTTGCTAGGATTCTGCTTACTGAGTTGAATGAATGGGCAATAGAAAATAAGATTCTGCCACTGAACCAAACTGGCTTTGTCAAAGGCTTGGGGACATCAACAAACATCCTGGCATTATCTCTTAATTAGACTCAAGCAGCCCGGGAAAATGGATGTATTTCTGGGAAATTTACAAATACAGCCTACAAGAAAATCTCCTCTGTCCCGCAACACGCAAGGAGGTCGAGGATGAGACTTGAGCTGGGCCTGACATGTGCAAACCTCTACTGCCTGGGAGACCTAATTAAATTCTACATTCACACCTTACGAGCACCAGGACAATCTTTGAAAGAGCAATTACAAGCTGCGTTCAAGGACGAACATTCCCCTTGGCATAAACAGTTGCACCTCGCCATTTCCACACTAAAGATTGAACCAACCTCTCTCACTAACCCAACTATCCCCCTGTCAATGTGGAAAAAAACAATAACAAATCAAATCATTTCAGTTTCATTCCAGACAGACGTTGCAGGTCTATCTAAAAATGTACTTTTCACTGCTTTGAATGAATCATACATCAAGGGGAAACCTCAACTATATTTTAACTATTCCCTCAATCCCCAGACTCGCAACAAAATACTATACATGAGGCTGCTAGCCCTACCTATCTTTGACTTCAACCCGCAGTGGGCCTGGTGGAACGAGCAGCCCATTTGCAGGCTTTGCAATTACATACACGAGTCCTGGCTCCACCTGTTATGCTGTTGCCCATTCTTTGCTACCGACCGACACCGCTTACTGATTCCTGTCTTCCAGGAACAGTCACTGAGACATTGTAGGGAAGCATCGGCTTTGTGTTTTAGCAACAATTCAGCCCAGGCCCTAGCAAGAGCTGGGAAGTTTGTTAACATTATTTTTAACCGCACTGCATAATGCTTAGCACCAAGAATCTGATCATGATTTTATACATTTTAAAATGTTATTCTATCATGCATTGTTATGTTTGTACATTACGGTTTTTATTAACTGTATAATAAAGTAAAGTGTAAAGTAAGTAAGTGTAGACTTTAAATCAGCCTTTGATTGTGTCCAAAGAAATTTACTGTGGAAAAAGCTCAGAGAAAAAATATTCCAAGGGCCCTGCTGAAAATGATCCAGCTTTTGTATAGCAAAACCTGGGTTAGGGTGAGGATAGGGGATGGCCAAACGCTATCGAAGGAAATCCTAGGAATCGAAGGCCTAAAACAAGGTTGCGTACTGGCCCCACTTCTTTTCAATTTGTTCTTGGCAGATTTAACAGGGACCCTAGATGTTATGTTATGTTATATTGATTTATTATGCGCACAGATACCCCAGCCAAGGGGCGTCCCGGCGCAGAGACAAGGTAGAACATAACACAACAGGAAACTAAAAACATGAAAGCAGCTAAAACAGGAAAGTTTTTAAAGCCCTCCGGAAAGTCAAGAGGTCCTCCATCAGACGAATTTCAACAGGAAGGGAGTTCCATGCTGACGCGGCCTTTACACTAAACGAGCGGCCACCCATGCGACTAAGCCTAAATCTGGGGACCACCGCAAGGGCCAAACCCTGGGAACGGAGGGTGCGGGTGGGAACATAAAAGGAAAGACAGCTGGATAGGATTTCCGGGCCAATACCTCTCAGAATCTTAAAAGCGAGATACAAGACCTTAAAAAGGATGCGCTTCCTGACAGGGAGCCAATGTAGGGTACGAAGGACAGTTGCCACCGAGCTGAATCTGGGCAGGCCGACAATCGCCCTCGCCGCAGCATTCTGAACCCGCTGCAGACGGGTTAGCTCGGCCTGGTTAGCCCCAGCCAGAAGAGAGCTGGCATAATCCAGGCGGGAGATGATAGTTGCCTGGATCACTAGCTGCCTGGTCGGGGCGTCAAAGAACTTGAGAACAGGTCTCAAGCCCCTTAGGAGACCGAAACAACAGGCCGCAGTTTTTTTAGTATGCCCTACAAAGGAGAGGCCCGCATCCAGCCAGACCCCCAGGTTTTTCACCTCAGATACCGGGGTCGGAGTGGGTCCCACCTCAGAGGGCCACCATTGGTCACCCCACAGCTCCACTCCCTTACCGACAACCATCACCTCTGTTTTTGTGGCATTTAGCTGAAGGCAGTTGCCTGTCAACCAGCTAGCCACCGCCTTCAGTCCAGACTGAAACCTGGGGGCCTCAGTCTCCGCATCCCCGCTGAGAGTAACCGCCAGCTGTGTGTCGATGAATTAAACGCACACCCTCCGAAATTAGCTGATAGGCATATCTCTAACTTGCTGTATGCCGATGATGCCATCCTTTTAAGCCATACAAAAATTGGGCTACAGCGACTCATCAATGGAACATGTATGTACGCAAAGGAAAATGAGATGATGATAAATGAAACTAAAGCGAAGATCATGGTAGTCTCCAAGAACAAAACATTAAGACAAAAACGTAAATGGTATATGGAGAACACCTAACTAGAGCAAGGTGATATATATAAGTATTTGGGTGTACTGTTTGATGAGAAGGGTAATTATCAGCCGCAAAAAAAGAGATATTAAAAGGAAGACCAACTCCCTAACTGCTGCATTTAGAATCTTGCAGAAATCACTGGGCAACCTTACAAATGGGCCTCTTTTAAAGATTATAGGGGCAAGATTGCTACCAACAATTACATATGGCAGTGAACCATTAATGGGAAAGGATACTGAAACAATAAATAATGCTGTATCTAAAACATATAAACTAATATTTCACCTCCCAATTAATGCCTCGCCAGCGCAAATTAGACTGGAGTTCAGTTTAACCAACCAATATTATGCAAGGAAGGGACATTTTATTAAAACCTGGAATCTGATTAAAAATGATCATGATAACCAAATATCGCAGTTATTATGGAAAGAGATAAATAATAACACAAAGTCAACAGCATGGAACTATCTTAAAGAAGCGATAGAAGAGTTTGCGGTCACCTCAATTTGGAACAATACTATAACTAATGCATTGTTCAAAAAAATAATCAATAGAACTACAAACCATCTATCACTCGTAAATGGCAAAGATAGTCTGACAAAAAGAAAACATGCTTGGACAATAATAAATGGATATAAAAAAAAGAAGGTACAAGACTATTTGGAAACCCCGTGGTCAGAAAAAAAAAATCTTTCTTAAAGCAAGATTTGGAATACTCCCGGGAACTTGCCACCTCCCTCCGTGGAAAATCACTGAATGGTGTACACTATGTAGACTATGTAAAAGTGGAGAGGAGAACTTTGTCCACCTGCTATGTATTTGTCCTGGACTCCAAAATGAAAGGAAATCTTTACTTAAATTCCCCTTTAATGTACGTGGAATACGGACATGTAGGCAAGCCCTGAAATGTTGTCTCCAATCAAATGATATAGGTATGAACGCTACCTTTGTAAGGCTCTTATTAATAGCAAAAACAAAATTAGGAGACTAAGTCTTAAATGAAGTAAGTTAATGATCTCTAATGAATTTTATGAAGAAAGGGCTTTTATTGGTTTTAGATACTAAAAGTAATTATTTTTGTAATTTAATCAAACAATAAAGATATCTATCCTACATCGCTACAGGTGTCCTAATCCCTCCGATAATTATTGTGTGTCATGGATTCCCAGGGTGCACACCGGCACTTATTTCAGGAGGCCATCTATGGGGACTCTCACTTTCTGTACTGTCACTGTTTTGATCTGCATAGCGCCAAGAGGTCCTCAGTCCATCTTTAATATCTTTAATTCTCTCAAATGTGATTGAAACAGAACAAGGATCACAAATACATTATTCATTCTCTTTCTGTTTAGTCTTTGCTGCGTTTCTGCAGACAATAGCGGAAATAAATGAAGGACTGTTTTTCACTTTTCGTGAAGAATGTGCCTTCTGACATCGACCAGGGGTGGGCGGGGCCTCCAGTTGATATTGGTGCTGTAGCTGCTGATGAGTAAGTGAGGAAAGGAGGGCCTACCTGCCTGGTTTTGGGGACAGCACTTTTTTTTGGGCTGCTTGAGCACAGATTCCCTTGCAAAACACGGCTTGCAGCCATGCTGCATAATATCAAGTAGGCATGGTCTTACTGTCGACTTATCTTTATCTATTTTAACATATATTTTCTTAAAGTGAATTTAAAACAGAACGTGTTGGGTTATTTAATTCAGAATTTCAAAAAGTATTACTCAATTTTAAATAACCCAATACTGATAAACTATTGACACAGTTGTTTAGTGCTTGCAAAAGGTGGTGCAATGGTGTAATATCAAATAGCTTGCCTGTGCAGTTGATTTAGTGTCAGCATAACTTCTTTTGGTCGTGCCAGAAGATTTGTGTTAACATCTATGATAAATTCGTTTTTTTGTTTCACATGTTGTATTAGTTACTCCATTTGCACAATTGCTTCGGTACTTCTCCAGAGATTTATTATAGTTAGAATGTACGGTACCTTTGTGGTTTATACCCACATACTTTAGATGGTTGTTACATGTCAAGAGTGAATTTCTTATGCACTATGAAACCTGTAGAAGTACAAGTCGGTTCATTTGGAAAAAGTCAACATTAAAATGTGCTCAGTACACAGAACGGCCCAAAATACTGCCAGTTTATTTCGTTTGTTACTGTTACCAGTGTACTTTTGTGATTCTTGAGAGGCATTGGTAACGACGTGAATGTGGAAGAAATGAAAGTCTAAGAATCGACACATTTATTGGAGGATTACTTATGGTCTTTTAAAATAAGGGCTTTTGCTGCGTAAAATCACTCGTGCAAGACTGAATAATAAACCTTTGCTCGGTCCTGGAAGCAAACATGTAAATCCTTTGCTTACTCCCAGGGATAAACAGAAACAAATACTTTATAAAACTAGCATTAAAAATGCAATAAGTCTTGCCTTTTATTAAGTTAAAGCCATTCGCTTTGCTATACAATACCTTTAGCAAAGTTGCTTTTTTTTTAACTTACAGCTGACAACCCCGTGCTGCGCTGTACTATCTGGAGCAGCGGCTTTCAAAATTGGATTTTCTGATCTGCCCTCCCCCCCACCCCCAAGCAGTGCCCACGCAGCGCGTGCCACTTTCCTGCCTTCCCCACCAGAAGCCGGGCCAGAGTTTCAGCACTGATGCGGAACTCGAGCATTCATTGCCTCCTGCCTTCATACTAAGTCGCAGTCAATCTGAAAGCAAATTATTCCTGTCACCATTTCTGTTGTTTCTCTGCGTTTTTACTGTTTTGAAAGGAAATGTGTGAAACGCATCTCTCAGCAGAACTCTTTCGACTTATACTTGGTGAACGAGCTCCTGCAGACCCCATGCCCCGCCAAACCAACATTTCACGGGAGAGGCAGGAACACCATTATAGACTACCTATTTTTTTCCAAAGCACATGCGCCGCTTCTACTAGATTGGAACACACTGGACCATTTATATAGTGACCACTACCCCCTGACCATGATCGTGGATCTAATGGAACCATCGGTGAGTTCTAACTCACACAACTACACCTACAATCAACCAATTATGATGGGAGCTAAAAATGGTTACTGTCTAAAATGGGATAAAATCAACCCTAAAAACCTCCTGAAGAACTTAATCAACAAAAGAAGGGAGGAGATTGCCACCTGTCTTATAATTAAGGAGAATCCCGAAAAAGTCAGTGAAGCTTTCATAAAAATTCAGGGCACCCTGAAAGATCTTTTGACGAGACAGTACAAAACAACCAGATTCCTTCAAAATGGGTGGTTTGATTCAAAGTGCACAAAGGCGTTAAACTCCCTAAAGAACTTGCTGCGTGCCCATCCGAAACCTCTTTTGGAAGTACGCCAGGCAAGGAAAAATTATCATTTAGCCACTAAACAAAGAAAAAGGGAATTGAGACAAGAAGCATGGCATAACTTGGTGGAAACATCGAAGTCAGGGGATATGTCAGCTTTTTGGAAACTTATTAAATCCCCTCTGCCATGGGTAAAAATGCCAGAAAGGAACCTGGACATGGCAATAGATGGAGAGATGTGGGCGGATCATTTCAAGAACCTTTATAATAAACCAACTTTTTTAAATCAGCCTAACTCTGATCAATCTCCTAAAATTCCAACTCAAGACACTCCGTCTCAAATCTGTTTTTCACTAGAAGAGGTGGAATCAGCCATTAAGGAAAGTCCTTCAGGGAAGGCCCCTGGACCAGACGCAATCCCTGCGGATGTGTACAGGGCACAGTTGGAGTTTTGGGCCCCCCTGCTGACCATCGTACTTAACTCTATAAATACCACAAACCTCCTGCCAACTTGGAGAGAGGCCATAATAATACCTATCTTCAAAAAAGGAAATAGGAACCTTCCATCGTGTTATAGGCCAATATCCCTTATAGATACATTAATGAAAATTGCTGGACGTATAATCCTTAAAAGACTAACAACTTGGATAGAGGAGCATGACGTATTGTCGAAACTACAATACGGCTTTCGATCAGGCAGAGGCACAATTGAACAGGTCCTCAATTTACATTTAATCAAAACAAAATACATTGACATCAAGAGGAATAGTCTATATATAACATATATAGATCTTACCTCTGCTTTTGACTGTGTTATCCACGACCAACTATGGAACACCCTAACCCAGCTTGGGATCGATCCATCGATCCTCCTTTTCATTAAGGCTTTGTATCATGAGGCAGGAGCTAGAGTGAGATATGGACTGAGGGGAGAGTGCTCGCCACGCTTTACCATCAATAGAGGGGTTAGACAGGGGTGCATTTTGGCCCCTCTGCTCTTCTCCCTCTATATAAACGCAATTGGCGAGCATTTGAAAACTTTCGAGTGCGACTTCCCCAAAATAGGAGGCCAACCAATCCCGATTCTGCTCTATGCGGATGATGCTGCAATTCTATCTCAGACAAGAATGGGCCTACAAAAGGCAGTATCAATCTTCACGACCTTTATGAAAGACAGGGGCCTCAAAGTGAACATAGCTAAATCGTACACCATGCTATGCAATAAAAGACAAAAAGCCCAATGCCCCATTTTCATAGAGGATCAAAAATTGGGGACAGTAGAAGCTTTTACGTACCTGGGAATCTGTCTACACAGAAAGTTAACATGGAAGACCGCAATAGAGAAAAGGAAACTGGCCCTTGGCAGAGCGATTGGAGCCCTCCGGGATTTTGCTGGAAAGATAGGGGGCAGACCTGTAAACCAATTATTAATTATATACAGAGCTAAATGCGTGTCTACTGCTACCTACGGGGCTGGCCTCTGGGGCGTGGACAAAAATATCCTAGCAATACAAACTCTGGAAAATCAATTTCTAAGGTACCTCCTTGCTGCCCCAAAGGGAACCTCTGTATATAAAATGCATATCGAGTTGGATCTCCCCTATATAACAGATATCATCAAAACGGAACCCCTCCTACTCTGGCACAAAATTTGGACTACCCACGAGACTTCATTTAATAGAGAGGTCCTAGAGGATATCCTTAAATTGGAAGGGGCTAAACATCTTAAACAAACTAAATGGCTGAACTATGTAAGAAATCTCTCCTTTGAAATTGGTCGCCAAGAGTGGTTCACAGATCCACTCTCACTAGAAAACATCTCGCGAAAAGACCTGAGAAAGACTCTAATGGTCTATTTGGAAACAGCTAGATGGAAAAAACAAAAAATTTCCGACTCCATTTTGGCTTACCAAAGGGCGACACCGACTAAGGGGCTCCAATTATACCTATCATCAGACATTCCATGCTATTCAAGGATGTTACTTACTAGATTTAGAATGGGCTCTTTTTTTCGTTATGTAACATTCCCAGAATCCAATGATTGGTCACGGATTACTTGCCTCTGCCCCTGTGACTCTAGTTCACAGCAATCTAATATCCATACCATCTTTTTTTGCAAGTACTATGGAACTCTGAGGAAAGCACTTCTATTACCCTTATTAAAGAAATGGAATATTCGGACATGTAAAACTGCTTTTGAGCGTTTACAGGAATTAGAGGATAAGGAGGTGATAGTTATAGTAGAACAGTTTTTAAAATTAGTGATAAAATTCAGGAAAACGCTGGATTGAGACTGGTGATCTTGATTAACGCCCTCTTGCCATCTAACTGTCTTGATCAAATGTATACGTTTTTAATTTTGTCTGAACTTTTGTATAGAATTTTAAAATGATAGATTTTTTAACTAATTATTATACAAATGTATTCCTATTTTTAACTATGTATATGAGGTATGCTTATATGATATTTGTTTAAATATCGAATAAAGCTTATTTTGAACCTTTGAACCATCTCTCAGCAAGTTGTCATAGGTGAGTCGGGCTTCCTTATCGCTGGAATGTCTGATTACAGAATACCACTTTCTTGCGACGAGCCAACAGCGCGCTCAGGCCATCCAGGGCAAAGCACCTCTCACCCACAAATCTACCCATCCTCTTACCCACTCATCTAACCACCATCTTACCCACACATATCACCATCCTCTCATCCATTTATCCATCCTTTCACCCACTTATTCAACTATCCTCTCACTCATTCATTATTCTAGCCACCCAACACATCCATCGTTCACCCACCCACCCACCCACACATGCATCCTTCTAGCCACCCATTTATATTTCACCCACTCAGAGTACATCCTTTCACCCATTCATCCATCCATCCATCCATCCATCCACTCATACACCCATCCTCTCACAAATGTATCCATGATTTTATGCACCCACTCATCCATATATCCTTGAATCAACCCATTCTTTCACCAACTCATCCATCCATCCTTTTTCCCTTTTTCTACTACTAGCCCATCTTTTTTCTTCTTTATTGCGTTAAAGTGAGACTTTTTAAACTCTTGCTCTGGATACCAGCGGAGCCAGTGTTATGAAAGGCTGCAGGCACTAAATAAATTCCGGCAGCCGTGTTCAGCCTGGACTCACATGACATGACCATATCAGGCAGCAGGTGCGAGAAGTTAGCCTGGCATATGATGTCCACTATTCTAGTGGGCACCTTGCACCAATCTAATCGACCCTTATTGATGGTGGTTGTGAAGTCAACCTTATAGGCAAGCTATCCTAGTGGTAGCATGGACCAGCAGTCATAGGCTAAGACTTCAGAGAGCATGTGAAGCACGTTGTTTTACCAATTATAATCCCTTGAATACCAAATGAAAGGACACCACACAAGGTACATATCAAATATATATGTATTTATTCTAAACACAACCCCTCTGCACTCTTTATGTGGTCAGAGGAAAAAGTAAATCACAAGTTACTCAATTAGCATACGCTAAGTTGCAGAAATACAGCTATGCCCTCGGGGCCTCACAAACCATATACTAAGGAAGTGGTATAAGAACCACGTGAGAGTTAGACAGCAGGCCTAGGGCATGTAGAATAGCTGGGACTACACTAAACAACCAAAGGTTAGGAAGTAGGAGGCCCACGGGAGACACGTAAAGTGTCTAAACACAGCTGCGAGTTACCGTTGACTAATAATGAGAAACGAAGAAGTTACAAAGTTACTGTTCAAGGATACTTCCGGATGGACTACGATAAAACCCCTTTAGACTAGGACACTTCGAGAGTCAAGACCCACAGGAGCACCAGAGTACTCGTGTTACCTCACCCAGGGAGGCCGGTTGCATAGGTGCCTTTTGGTGTCTGGTTGTGTCGTCGTTTTCTATGGAGATCTGCAAAGAAGTGCTGCAGGCGACCAGAAGAAAAGTGTCCGGGTGGATCCAAGGGTGGATTGACGATGTGAAGAACCTGAAAGCAGGGGGGACAGAGTCTGGGTCACTAGCCAGTGACCAGGAAGGAACTAGGCGATGTTGTGTGCTTGGAGGTGAAGAAGATGAGTTTGTCTCTTCAGCCACGAGGCATCGACGTTGACCAGGCGCTGGATTGGAGTTGTCCCACGAAGAATCTAGTTGACTGTGGTGTTGGTATCCGGATTGGACCCAACAAGCCTTGGCAACCGCAACCCACGCAGGATGTCGAGATTGGCTCTGTTGCGGACCAGCAAGGTCTGTGGCGCTTCTCCTTTAAAGGGAAGCTGCAGCAAGCCTGGAGCAACCAGGAAAGCAGTTTAGTTCAAAAGAAAAGTCTTCAGGGGGCTCACTAGCCAACGGGCAAGGAACCGGGAAGACATGTCGAGCTGAAATGCAAGAGTGGGCCCCACGTAGCACTCGTGGAGTGTAGAGGGCTGAGCTTCGGTGCAAATGGGCTTCTCGTACCACAATGCATAACTGTGAGGTTACCTCGGTAGTCGAGCAGTTAGAAAAATGCAGGGTGTCCGGTCCCACGTCTCTCGTGTCCGCCACGGGTCTCAGCTTTGCTGTGGATGTGGGTTGGAGTTAGAAAAGTCTGAGAGTCCAGTTCCTGTGTCGCTGAGTCTTCGGGTTCCGGCGGGAGCGTCGACAAAGCAGACAGGCAAGTTACTGGTGGTGCCTGTTTGCACAGGGTGGTCACTCCTTGACCATAAGGAAGATGTCTTCAGTCTTCTAGTCAGAATAGAATGTCGAAGGTCCAAGAGTTCTGTATCAAAATTTCTTTCCAGGATAATCTAAAGTCCTGGGGACACAGCTCCTATACTTATACTAAGCTAAGGGGCTGGATTACCTGCGTAGGTCCCTACTATGGGTGGACCTGGGAAGGGGGTGGTTACACCCCTTTCCCTTTGTCCAGTTTCGCGCCAGAGCTGGGGCTGGAGTGCCCCAGCAACTGGTTTGAACCAGGCTATGCATGGAGCACCTTGTGTGCCCCAGGCAGTGTCTAGATGCATTCACTGAATGCAGCCCTCCCTGCCCCAATACACAAAACCCTTGTCTGAGGAGGTGCTGGCACCTCCCTGGATAGAAAACCTATTGTCCAGGCCGCCCTTGCAGGAGTTTCCCCCAGCAACAGGAGGTCAGGCTTGTGTCTGTGGCAGCAGCATCCATTTTGTGATGCTGAGGTTCTGTTTAACTTTAACCGGGTAAAGCAGTAACATACATGTCTTTTTCCTCTGGAAGGGTGGAATGCTACCCCCGCTGCCAGAATTGGCGGGGGAGTAGTATTCCAAAGTGTTTGACACCTTACACAAGATGTTTTGATAAAGCCAAACCAGAGTAGCATTAACCGTGAGGATTATAATGCACTTAAGAGTATATGGTATGGATATATCATAGAACAGCTATAAGGAGATGGTTCCGAAAGCTTCAGAGGGGCTCAGCTCATGCTAGGGCACCCTCTCACATAAAACGAAGCACTCTGCCTCCAGGATTGTCGAGGCCTACCATAGGAGTGACTTCTAGGTGCATATGTGTCTATATATTAGGTAGATATAGGTATACTATATCTAAGTAAGGGGTGATTACACCACCTTACCCAAGCTGAGTGATCAGCCTGTGGGTGTCAGTTTGGAGGGCCAGCCAGGGGTGGCATAATACATGCTGCAGCCCCTGGTAAGCCTTAGATGCACCTATGCCTTGGGTACCTAAGGTACACTACACGGGGGCTCACAAAGGTGACCCAATACCCAATCTGGTATGTACCTAAATTACATGGTATCAATTTAGAGAGAGAACAGCTGGGCTGTGGGTCTGATTAGCAGGCCCACAGCCACACTAAAGTCGAAAAACCAGAAAATCACAGCAAAAAGTGGGGGTGCCCGTAGGAAGCAGACCCTACTCTGAGAAGTGTGGCTCAATGGTTAGAGCGGCAGACCCTGATGCAGAGGTCTAGCCCTGGACCAGGGTTCAATTCCCTGCCTCGGCGGATCTTGGGCTCAAATTTCCACTGACCTGATAATTCTCGCCTCGGTGCCTATTCCAATCATAGAGTCCCACTCTGCAACTCTGGGCAATAGCTTGCTTAATCTCCACAACGGCCCCCACAACGCTAAGGATGCCTGGCCTTCACCCTGGGGGTGCCCAGGAGTGGACGCCTCACAGGGAAAGCCAGGACGGGTTCCACAGCGGTATTCGTACAAGCGCCTTGAGACCCTTGCGGGTGAGTAGTACGCTATACAAGTATCAATTTACATTACATTACATTACTCTCCTACAGCAGGCACCACCAAACTAAGACTGTCCAGCAGCTTCTGTGGCGGCACTCACTGGAGAGCCAAATAGAGTGCAGCTGAGGGCTGATTGTGGGCCATTGTGAAAATATTCCTGTTAATTGCAGCGCAGGAGGTTGCTGCAATTAACAAGAATACTTTCACAAGTGCCCACAATCAGCCCTCAGCCGCGCTCCATTAAGAGAAGAAATGCGGGAAGCCCAAAAGCACGACGTGTGCTTTACATGTCGTGCTTTTGAACTTGCTGCATGTATTTTCTTAGTGGAGTGCGGCTGAGGGCTGATTGTGGGCACTTGTGAAAGTATTCCTGTTAATTGCAGCACCCTATTGCGCTGCAATTAACAAATATTTTAACAATGTCCCACCATCAGCCCGCAGCCGTGGCCCATTAGGAAAGAAATGTAGCTCGTGCAGGAGACACTTGCTATGGAACGCGTCCCCACAACCGTTTTTGCGCTGCTCGTGTTTTAAAATTGGCAGCGCGGACGCTCTCCCGGGATATGCGCGTTTCGTTAAAGACACTGCGCGCTCGGGGTCACTCCATCTTGCAAGGAACACTGACACACACGTCCCATCCCTCCCCTGGATTTATGATGGTTAGTGTGGTGACGGTCTAGCGTTCAGTCACCCGGAAACGGAAGGGCCGGGACGGGAAGCGGAAGGCAGCCATTTTGTGTTGTTGGCGCCGACCACGAATGAGAGCAGAAGTGGTTCCCGGCGCTCCGGGCAATAAACATAATTGATACCCCTACAAGGCATCTGCGTGGTAATTTGGGGGCTTTCACAATGGCGACGAGGAATGGGATGTGAACTCCACCCCCACCCACCGTCGGAAAAGTAAACAAACCCGAACGGAGCCTACAGCACACCCGAAGCGTGGCAGCGGACACAAGGCAGTCCCGATCAAAGGCAACAGCACGCCCCAGGCTTGACAGGGGTCGACACAGCAACAGAGGTACGCCGACCTGGTAATTACTACCAAGGGGGCACCGCAGTCGAGGGGCTAGTGCAGGACAGCAGGAAAGGGGCACCGATACACTAGAGAGTCCTGCCTACGACGCAGCATACTTCCCTCTAAGCAGAGGCCCGGCTCAGCACGCTGGCGGCACAGCACAGACGCGGGGAAGGGTCAAGCACCGTGGACACAGAGCAAAGGGACAAGCACTCCCAATCATTGAGGGAGCGGCGAAGGGCGGAGCAACAGACAGTGAGCACAGTAACGAGGACACGGACGCGCAACTGACGCCGGGGAGCCCACCTGGCAGGCGCATACCTGATCAAGCGGGCCCCAGAGGTATCAACCAGATGGCTACTCAGTCCACCTCCCTCACCCAAATGGTGCCATTTCTTTCGAAGAGTGGTGAGACAGAAATGCAGTGGGAAGACTGGAAACGGTATTTCCTCAACTACTTGGAAGCCTTGGAGGAAGAGGGCGAAGCACCATTCTTGAGCCCGAGGAGAAAGAAGATACTACTACGCAATTTGGGTCCAGAGGGGATTAGAGTGTATGATACCATCGTCAAGGGCACAAGAGACGCAGCAGACACAGATGTGTTCAGCCATGCCATCGCAGACCTCGATGTGCACTACAGGCCAGTAGTGTGCGTAGCGATCGACAGACACAACTTCTTCCAGAGGAAGCAGAAGAGTGGAGAGTCGGTGGACGAATATGTGGTGGCACTACAGAAGTTAGCCCTCACGTGTAAGTTTGGCACGCTGCATGATGACTTAATAAGAGACCAGATCATTATGCACACGTCCAGCACCCATGTCCAGGAGAAACTGTGGGTCAACGGTGATGCCCCCCTAAAGGAAGTCTGGGCCTTAGTGAAGAAGGCGGAAATGTCAAAGCGATGCGCGCAAGCTGCCAGAAAGGAGGCAGGAGGAACACAGACTGTCTGCAAGATCATGACGCCGGTGAAAGGCGAAAGAGCGAAGCAGAGACCAACAAAGGGGCCAAGACAATAAACGGACCTCCGAAACCAGCCACACAGACCAAAGGACAGGAAGAGGTGGACGCCTGAGCTGTTACAGGTGTGGAAGCATGTCACATTTAGGCAACGACAAGGCGTGCCCGGCATTCAGGGCGAAATGCTCCTTCTGCAGTGTGTTTGGGCACTATGAAAAAGTGTGCCGCCGGAAACCCAAGGGGGCCATGGTCAGATACGTAGACCAAGAACAACGAGAAGAAGCAGGGAGCCATGAGGAGGAAGAGGACCTGGAGTAGATCCTCTACATCGACGTACAGATATTGGAAATGGAAGGCGCAGAGTCAGAAAAGCCTAAGCTGAACTTGCACATAGGAGGTATGCCCATAGAGATGATCGCAGACAGTGGAGCGCCCATTACCATAATTCAGAGAAAAGTATGGGAAGAGAAATTTGTGTCAAAGATGGAAGAGGAGTTGCGCCCGATGGACTTACGACAGGTTACGTATACAGGGCAAAGGATTCCAATGTTAGGGTACTGCCCCTTGCTGTTTGAATTCAGAGGCCGTCAAGCAAATTGCAAATTGTACATTGCCGAGAAGGGCCCGTCAGTACTCAGCTGGAAGGACCAAGGGGCGCTAGGAATACAGTTGAATCCAGGTCGCATAGAAAAAATCATGCTTATGGACGTAGAGGAAAAGGACAACGGTGAAGCCTGGCACAAGGCATACCCCAAGGTGTTTAGTGGACAAATAGGCGAACTGACCAAATAGAAACACCTCATTAAACTGAAAGAGTGAGCGAAACCAGTCGTCCACAAAGTAAGGAACATCCCCTTCCGGTGCAGGGAAGCGGTGCAAGCAGAACTCGACAGACTGGAAGGAGAAGGTGTGATAAGGGCAATCGAGAGCGCGGAGTGGCTTCGCCCTTAGTGGTAGCACAGAAGCCGAATGGGAAGGTGAGGCTGTGTGTCAATCTCAGAGAACTCAACAAAATCATCCTGGTCGACACGTTTCCCCTACCCCGCATCAGTGAGATGCTGGCAAAAACTAAAGGCATAAAGTGGTTCTCCACAATAGACTTGTCGTCAGCCTACCACCAAGTCAAGTTGCAACCATCGTGCAGTCACCTCACGTCGTTCATCACACCTTTTGGCTGTTAAGAGTTCGTAAGGATGCCGTTTGGCCTGGCTTCAGCGGCCGCGGTATTCCAGAAGCTTATGCACAGACTCTTCCGGAAAGTAGAGGGAGTTCAGTTCTTCCAGGACGACATCCTGGTCATGGGAGAGACCAAACAAGAACACAATGAGAAGCTGCACACAGTACTACGCACGTTGCAGGAAAACGGATTGACAGCAGAGTGGTCAAAATGCAGATTTGGGGTGCAGTCCATCACGTATATTGGACATGAGGTGAGCGGAAAAGATATCGAGCCAAAAAGAGCCAACATGAAAGCCATCCTGGATGCACCTACCCCAGGCAAGAAGGAAGACGTCAGATCATTCCTAGGGATGGCTGAATTTTATAGCAAATTCATTCCTCACTTTGCCACTATGACGCACTTCTTACGCCAACTTTTGAAGGAAAAGAGTGGAACCAGGAGGAACAAGAAGAATTCAATACTTTGAAACGAGAGATGAGCGAGACCATACCCCTGAAGGGGTTTGACCCGGACGCGGAGTCCATTCTAACAACTGATGCGAGTGACCGTGGCCTGGGAGCAGTGTTAATGCAGCGGTCGGAGAAGGGAGAAATATCGACGGTTAGCTTTGCTTCGAGGTCCCTGGCGCCCAACGAAGAAAAGTTCAGCGTCATAGAAAAAGAGATGCTGGCTGTGGTATGGGCGATGGAGAGGTTCAGGCAGTATCTATGGGGCGCCAAATTTTTGGTGAGAACAGACCACAAGCCTCTAGTCAAGGTGCTGATGTCCAGTGGCCATGCGCATGCTACGCCAAGGATCGCCAAAATGACACTGCGCTTATTGGACTTTGTGTACGATGTAGAGCACATACCAGGGCCGCAGAACAAAGTGGCTGATTTTTTGAGTCGTGCGGCGGCCATGGAGGAGGCAGACAAGCAAGAGCACCCAAGGTGGGAAGGATATGTAGTGGCTACCATTCAGGATATGGAGAAGGTGATCAGTGCACAAGAATGGGAAGAAGCCTACAAAGCAGATGAAGACATGGAAGCGATTAAAGGATATGTGGTCCATGGGTGGCCAGAAAAGAGACACCTCAAGGAAGCACTAAGACGATACTGGGAGGTGAGAGACGAACTGTCACTGGCAGAGAATCCAATATTCCTCCTAAGAGGCGACAAAGTGATTCCACCGCAAGGCATAATCGATCACTTGATGGTCCTGCTACACGAAGGGCACCAGGGAATCACAAAAACCAAGGCTCTGGCCCGTCAAGCGTACTGGTGGCCGGCCATCGATGCCCAAGTAGAACGACATGTGAGATTATGTGAGTCATGCGCCAAGGCGGACAAATCCCAGAGCATGTTGAGACCACCCTTGGGAAAGTTACCAGTACCCGATGGACCGTGGGAAATGGTGTCAGTCGACATAATGGGACCCATTCTCAACAAAGAAGGAATACAGAAGTATGCCCTTATCCTGATTGACAAGTATTCCAAATGGCCTGGAAGTGGAAGTGAAGGAGAACGTGGATACCGACGCAGTGGTGAACTTCTTGCGCACCATATTTGTCAGGGAAGGAATTCCCAAAATCATCACGTGTGACAATGGGCAGCAGTTCACTTCAGCGAAGTGGGAGGCGTTTACATCTAGGAATGGGATAGAGGTTAAACATACCCCCATATATCACCCATCGGGAAACGGACAAGTGGAACGCTTCAACTGAGTGATAATGGGTACCATTCAAGCTGCCATTAATGATGGACTGGACTGGGAGAAAGAGTTGCTGAAGATGATATGTGCCTACCGGATCACCCCGGGCAGCACGGGGTACAGTCCCTTCAAGGTACTGAGGGGGAGAGATGCTTTTACAAAGGACAACATGGTGTGGAGGAAAATGGTGGTGCAAAGTAAATTGACACCTGCTGTGGTCAGGAGGAACCTGGAGAAAGCACAGGAGGTGTACACCGAACACTTCAATAAGAGACATAGTGTACAAGGAGTGGAACTGGAGAAGGGCGACTGGGTAAGGGTGAAGTTGGCAATCCTTAAAAGGAAGGGGGAGAGCAAGTTCTCACCACCCCTACAAGTATTAGAGCCTTATGCCAGGTCGGCCCTGCTCAGTGATGGAAAGGTGTGGTCACAGTATAGAATGGCGAAGTGCAGCAAGATCCTGAAGTGGGGAGAAGAGACAGAGGAAAGAGCAGAGTATGTAGAAGATGGAGAAGAAGGAAGTAGCGGAAGGAACAGGGAGAAAGTAGAAGAAGGTACGCAGCAAGTGGAAGAGAGGAACGTTGAAGGGAACGGAGAAGACGGAGTGGACGAAAGAGCGAGAGTCTGGTGCAAGGAAGGATTGGATAAGGACTTGATGAGAAGTGACACGGAAGGTACAGGAATGAGGAGTGAAAGAATGGAACAGAGAAGTGAAGGAGGAGATGGAGTGACGAAGACTAGAGCTGGGAGAATTGTAAAGGTAACGGAGAAGTTCAAGGACTTTGATATGAACTGCAAGTAAGGACTAGAATTTCATTTTCTGTTATTGCATAAAGGGGGGAGATATGTGGTGACGGTCTAGCGTTCCTTCACCTGGAAACGGAAGGGCCAGGACGGGAAGCGGAAGGCGGCCATTTTGTGTTGTTGGCGCCGACCGCGAATGAGAGCAGAAGTGGTTCCCGGCGGTCCGGGCAATAAACATAATTGATACCCTTACAAGGCATCTGCGTGGTAATTTGGGGGCTTTCACAGTTAGGACTAGGTTTGAGCAATTCCATTGTTGCACAGAATGCTCTTTAAGAAAGCCTTGCAGTCCAAATCATTTGTTTCTGAAGAGATGTTATCAGTGTGTTAGTGGCAGTCGGGAAGTCGTACTGCTTCTCTACGAGGAGGAATTAGGGCAGGGAGCAAAGGGAATTTAGAGAGCAGACGTGGCAGAGAGCAGAAGGGTCAAAGAAAGAAAAGGCACGAGAAGCAAAAAGAATTTTATGTTAGTAGAGGGGCAGTGTACGAGCAAAATAGGTGGTTTGTGAGAACAGCGGCGTGGTAACCGAGAGGGGCAGTGTATGAAAAAAGAGGTAAGTGTGCAAGCAAAAAGTGAAGAGAACAGAGGGCAGTGTAAGAGCAGGAATGGCAGATTATGCAGAGTGCGAGGTGGTGCTATTTAAGCAGAAGGTGCAGGGAGCCCAGGGTACAAGTCAGGGGTACACCAGGATCCAAATAAATAAAGAAATAAAACTGCATCCACCCACTATTTTCACAGGGTGGACGCCTTCCACCCTGCAAGAAGCTGGGCCCCACTGAAATATGATGAACTTGTCCAGGTGTTATTTCCTAACGCATTCAGCTGTGCCTGCATGTGGTCTACTTTCTTTCAGAGCAGCAACTTGTAGGCAGTGTGGGGGCTTTCGTATTTCAGAAGTGTTTTTTACTTTCTTCAATACCTATATATACGGGATATGCATGCACTGTAAAAATGTCACATGTGCTGGTCTGTTAGTATCTACACAAATAAGAAGATGTCAATACCATAATTTTATTTATTTATAGCTTTAAGATATTTAAAATGTGAACTTTGCAACCAATTTAAACAGAACAGATTTACTGCCCCGTTTCTCCTTGTTGAAAATTTCTTGGTAGAAGAGTTTTTACAAAATGTATGTATAAATTGATGCTCACATTTTGGGTCGGGATACTTCACTTTTTTGGCACAAACCTGATGCAAAATTCCATTTGTTAAATCTCATAAGCTGAAATGTACTCATAATAGACCTGAAAAACATATGTGTAAGGTGATAAGATCTTATATCACTTACTGTGAAGCCGCTCCATGATTTTGTGCTGTGATTTCAAGCACCATGAATGTCGCTTGCATACTGCCCAACTTGGTTAGTCCCCCCACTTCTTTTTTTAGGACTTGTGCCCTGGGGGAGCCGTAGGGGTAGTGTGTGTTGTCAATAGGGGCAGGTAGATTAGGCAGAGTGGAGTTGGGTAGTCTGTGAACTGAGGGGAGATTGTTCAAGCAGAAGGCATAGGGAGCCGATTTGGCAGTCAGTCAGAAGGGAACAGTGTGAGAGCAGAAGGGGCAAGGGGCAGAATGGAAGTGTGAGGACAGAAGGGAGGTTGTGTGCACAGAAAGGGCAGTGTGTGAGCAGAAGGTACAGTGAGCAGAAGGGTCAGCTGTTGAGCAGAAGGAGCAAGGTGCAAATTAGGCAGTGTGTGGGAAGAAGGGTCAGGGAGCAGAGGGAGTAGAGGAGGAAAGGGACCAGTATGAGCAGGATGGCCAGGAAACCGCGTATGGGATGGGGCATGTTCCGAGGAAGCAGTGTGTGAGCAGAACTGGTAGGGAGCAAAGTATCAACAAAGGAGGTAGTGTGAAGACAGAAGGATAGGGGCATGATGCTGTGGTAATCGTTATATGTGAGTATCCAAGTAGTGAGCAGTGACTGGCCATAGATTTCCTAACTGTATATCCAGGGCTTTAAGTGGGCCGGGTCCTGCCGGCCCACTTAAACTGTAGACTGTTCTCTATCAGATTCCCCATTTTTGCCCTCACCATCAGGGTGATAAAAGATCTTAACGCTGCAACTGTACATCTCTTCACTGCCTGTGATGTAAATTCAAAGACACTCGTTATAGTTCTAGCAGTCTCATCCTTTCAGAATCGAAACAGTTTTATTATTATATGCAACAAAGCCATTGTTGTTGCTAATTCATCTTATGCAACTAACAACCATAGACTAAGCCAATTGTCCCGGCTTTTTGTAGGTGTAATGTTACTTTATGTATTCTATATCTGGATGCAATGACAAGCACCAAAATACCAGTCGGCTGGTACACTATGCCAAGCACTGGTTTTTGGCATATGTGTTTTGAAGCTGCGCCCTTAATTACATCGACCACGCCCCTTTGAGAGACCCCCACCCGCCACTTTTTTGATCCCACATAAACCCGTGTATATTCATAAGGGTTTTTTGTATTTAAAAAATAACCTTGCCATTGCTAAAATGGATCAGATTGAATACATTTCAAGTGGATAAACCCTTCACACTCGACCCCATCAATAATGTTATGCACTCAGCTACCAATGCCTATTTTTTTTAAATGCGTGCTTGCCATGTGGGGTATTTTCACTCGCGGATCATCGGCCCTCTGCAACACTTTATACCAAGCCTGCAATCCCAAAATATAGCCGAAGCCCTAAAGTGCTCTCTTCTAACAAAGCCTATCGGCTGACCTACACAGACAGTTATTTCCACCAACAGCTGAGAGACAACTGCTTGGAGCTTTATCCAGGTTTGGGGGGGTGGGCAGGAGGCGCGGGGGGCGGGGCGGCAGAAGTTGATTGGACGGAGCACAAAGGCGGGGCACAGGGGCAGAGAGAGGCCTCGAAGGTAAAGAGAAATCTGGAGAGAAAGAGAAGGTAACGCAGGCCTAGATCGAAGTGTGCACCACTTAAGAGTAAGATATCAACCGCTAATGGTGTCGAGTTTCTATTCCATTAAACTACAGGACAAGAGCACATACCTTATCGTTAATGCCACTTAGAAACAGCAGGCATGTAGTACGCGCGCTAGACAAACACTGCCCAACCACAGGAAGGCTACGAACAAGCGGTCGTAGTGGGCAGGATCCGAGTAGCACGACGTGCCATACCTTTTTTTATTTAAGATAACAGTTACCCTACTTGTGAAAAGGCAAAAATCCCGTGTGGTTCATTCCGAGAGATAAAAAGCTTCACCTGAAATGTAAGGCAGTGAAACCAGGGGAGGGTCAGACAGCTAAACAAGTCTTTTTGCCGGGTACCTGCTTGCCTGAAAGAAATGTAAATGTGCATAACTGGCTAATTTGTAAATGTAATTAATGCTTGGAAACCGAAATTGGCTTCAATTGATGGATTCACTTGAAGCTTCCCAATTATTCTTTTTGAGTAGTATTGCAAGAGAGTTACCAGCTGAGCTGTGATTTGTTTGCTATTAAAGGACAGTTATAAAACAAGCATTGGCAAAAACCAATAGGTTGCATCTATGCGAGAGCTATTGGGCTTTGCCAATGTGTTTTAGGCATCTTGTACACCAGCTTGGCTGCTCTTCAGCATGGCTACAAGTTAGCGGCGCAGAGGAGAGTGGCATGGAGTGTCGTAGAGTGGAGTGGCAGAGAATGCTGTTAATTGGAGTGGCATAGTGTGGAGTCGCATAAAGTGGCATAGAGCAGAGTAGAGTGTTGTAGAGTGGAGTGGCAGAGTGTTGTGTATTGGAGTAGCGATGTGTGGAATCGTGTAGAAGCGCATGCACTACAGTTGCGTAGAGTGGGCTGGTGAGTGTATTGGTGTAGAATGCAATGGCATTGAATTCAGAGGCATACAATGCAGCGTTGTAGATTAAAGTGGTGCATAGTAGAGTGCAGTTGTGCAGCGGTGCAGAGTGTAGTGGCGTACAGTGCAGTGGAGTAGAATGCAGAGTAGAGTCGAGTCGTGTATCAAGAGGGAGAGAGAGGACCAGATAGCTAGTCCGTATCCCCAATTTATATAGAGTTTAATCAAAAAGAGGCTAGCTAAGTTTGGGAGGGGGTTTAATAAGATTTTTGTTTAAAATCTAAGTGACTCAGTCTTGTTTTGTCAAGGGGTTGTGGCACCTGGTAGGTGTGCTCATGAAGCCCTCACCCACCAACCTAGTTGGTGGCATGCTTCATCATCGGGCCCACCCAGTGACACCTAGCGTGTCCCGGGTGTGCTACGACGCCTGGAGACAGCAGAGCAGGTATGTCGCTGTGTGTGCGGTGAAGGGTGTTTTGAATGTGAATTAAAACGGCTTGGCGGGGGTCCCAGTACCCGAAGGTTGGAAGAACTTTAATACCTGGGCCTCCGTCAGCGGTTAAAAATAAGGCTGAGGGACGTTAGAGGCGAGTTACGACCTCCCACGTCCTTTGGTGGGTCAACATGTTTCAGCCAGTGCCTTATGAATATGCTGGCTTTCTTCAGGACAGTTAAAAGGTGTGTGCAATTAAAACTAGTGGGTGTGTGATACAGACTATGTGTCTACACGCCCTAAAGTGTATCTATGTGTGAGAGGGGGATTCCCTTCTCAAGAACACCTGTACATATAACATGTAAGGACAGGGACAAAACATACAGGAAAAGAAAAAGTCACTGAAAGGTATTGCATAAGTACTCATGACAGCCGGCTAAATAGCGTGGGGGGTGCAGGCTATAAGCGGCTAAGGTGTAATGGTACTGGTGGTACCATTATGGTGAGAATCGCACTAGAACATCGAGGGTGGGGTGGCTAAAACAGCGGTATTCACAACAGTAGTGAAAGAAGTGGTAATAAGTAAAGAAAGCGCAAGGAATTTCTTACGCTAGTTTTAAGGAGTTTTTCTTCAAGGTTATTGAAGTGGCAAGGGGTTGGTCCTATGGGGAAGAAAAAGGTATGTCCACTGAGGTTAGGAGACCTGTAGGGAGAAAAGAGTGGTAGCGCTTACCCATAGTAGAGGTGGTTGTTCGTCATACTCACAGGATTTCTGGCCAGAGCCTGCTTTGGACCTGTAGTGCCTCCTTCGCAGAACCGGTGAGTAATGGCCAGTGCTGCTGGGTTTTATACTGTGGTTGATTGGCTAATAGTGCGCACCTGTGAGGCAGTAGGAGTGGTAGATAGACTCGAGCTGCCGAGTCATGATAATGCCCAGGTGCGTGAGAGGTGCTAGCGGGACTGCGCGCATGCTTGCAGAGTTGTGGCCAAGGCTGGCGCATGCGCGGCGGGATGGGCACTCAGGCGCATGCGCGAGCAGTGATTGTGTCACCGCACATGCGCATTGAGAAGATATGCGCGCAAGGCACTGGCGCGCCTGTGTGGGTCAGAGTCGGGAGGGTGCGCATTGGGGATTTATACGCGCGAGGGATTAGCGCGCTGTTGCAGATCAGGGTCCACTGCATTATTATGCACAGGGAGTGTGAATAAGTTTACAGATGAACAAATTAACAGAATGTGGGATTGAGATTGGCTCTGCCATTTGTAGGCTGTCCGTAAGATAAGGACGCCAGGGTAATAGTACAGGGTTTTTTTTTATCATGGGGAGAGGAGTCCACATCCCATTGCTCAGAACTTACGGGCTCTATCTACAAGGTAGATATTAAACAAGAGGATTTCAGTATCAAGTGGGCAGATGTGCCCCTTGGTTATAGTGGTGTCAGTGAATTCCATGGGATGGCATTGTTCAAGCCATCAGTGGCAGTGGAAAGGCGATATATCCATCGCTGTTCTTTGCTGAGGAGTTTCTGGTCATTGTTAATGGGGCTTTCTGGGATTTGTTCGATGACTGTCCAGTTGAGGTCATTGGGTGTGTGGCAGTGGGTGATAAAGTGATTGGTCAACCTACTGATGTTTTTCTTGCATCGTATGGTGCTGCGTTGCTCAGTTATTCTGGTTTTGACTTTGCGTGTTGTCATCCCCACATACCGGAGGCCACACGTACATGTGAGCAGGTATATCACGTTTCGTGAGTTGCAATTAGTGTGGTTCCGTTGAGCCCAGATCTTGTTGGGTTCCAGGTTCAAGGTTTTGGTATGGGTTGTAAGGTGGCACACACTGCAATCGTTGCAAGGGTAATGTCCGGTGATTTTCGGCAGGCCCCATGCATTGAGAATTGTATTTTCGGGTGGTTTCGGTGATGGTCTAGGTCGGGTGCTCACCAGTTGATCTCTCAGATTGTTACACCTCTTGTACGCAAATCTAGGTGCGTCCCAATTCCTCTGCCCGGAGTTGATTATTCTCCAGTGTGTTTTAATGATTTTGGCTACCTCGTTGGATGCTGTATTGTAGGTAGTGACGCAGGTTATAGGTTGGTCCTGGTCCTCCTTTGTGACGGTTTCAAGGAGTGCACATAGATACACTTTAGGGCGTGTAGACACATAGTCTGTATCACACACCCACTAGTTTTAATTGCACACACCTTTTAACTGTCCTGAAGAAAGCCAGCATATTCATAAGGCACTGGCTGAAACATGTTGACCCACCAAAGGACGTGGGAGGTCGTAACTCGCCTCTAACGTCCCTCAGCCTTATTTTTAACCGCTGACGGAGGCCCAGGTATTAAAGTTCTTCCAACCTTCGGGTACTGGGACCCCCGCCAAGCCGTTTTAATTCACATTCAAAACACCCTTCACCGCACACACAGCGACATACCTGCTCCGCTGTCTCCAGGCGTCGTAGCACACCCGGGACACGCTAGGTGTCACTGGGTGGGCCCGATGATGAAGCATGCCACCAACTAGGTTGGTGGGTGAGGGCTTCATGAGCACACCTACCAGGTGCCACAACCCCTTGACAAAACGAGACTGAGTCACTTAGATTTTAAACAAAAATCTAGTTAAACCCCCTCTCAAACTTAGCTAGCCTCTTTTTGATTAAACTCGAGTAGAGTCGAGTGGCATTGAGGGCAGTGGTGTAGAGTAGAGTATAGTAAATTGTAGAGGCATAGAGTGCAGTGAGGTTGAGAGAAGTAGTGCAGAATAGAGTGGCGTAGAGTTTGGTGGCGGAGAGTGCAGTGTTGCAGAGTAGTGTCAGGGTGAAATGGTGTAAAGTGGCGGAGACACCAGTGCCATAGAGTACAATGATGCAGAGTAGATTGCAGTGGCGTAGAGTGCAGGGACAGGGTGCAGTTGTATAGAGTGCAGTGGTATCGAGTAGAGTGGCACAGAGTAGAGTGGAGCAGTGTAGAGTGCAGTTGTGTAGAGTGGCATAGATAGGGAAAGGTGTGGCGCGCAGCCAGGGCGACTGACGCTGGAATCTGGGGCTCACGGTTCGATCCCCAGCGTCGGCGGCAGATTAGTCCAGCACCAAGTGACTCTGGGCAATAGCTTGCTTAATCTTCCCGACGGCCCCCAGTGCCTAGAGACCCTTAAGGGTGATTGTTCGCACTTTACAAATGTGGATTATTATAGATAGAGCTCTGATTCGCCAGTCCCCCGGTCCACCGCAGTGTGTGCTGTTTGCGTGGAGGGACGTGGCTCCGCCCTCCTCTCCTCATTTCCGTTACTAGGGCACATCTAATTCGCATGTCAGCCCGGCCGCGCAGCAGACGCGTGCAGTGGGCGCGCCAAAGGCAAGCCTTTCTGCGCCCGTCCGCGCCAGGCCATCGCCAGACGCCAGACATGCTGTTAATTCTACAAAATCGCAACACACCTATGCCTGGAATGAGCGGTTAACACTCAGGACGCTGTCTGTTAAGTGCCAGGTCCATGGTTTGGGGGGTTTAGAGAGACCTTTCAGCTGTAAATGCTGTGGCTTCACTTCTGTCATCCCTGTAGTTTTACATGCCTGTCCCCCTTCCTCAGGCAAAAATATGACTATTTTCCACCTGAATTGCCGCTCCTTGGTTAAACATTGCGTTGATGTCTATGATCTTTTAGAAATTGAATCTCCTGATACCCTGTTTCTAACCGAGACTTGGCTTTCTGAAGACTCAGTGGCGATTCCGGGGCTGGCCCTCCCGGAGGGTTATGTTATCCATACCCTTAATGGAGAAATGAGAGGTGGGGCTATTGCGGTTATTGTCAAAACCGGATATCCCTGCGCCTTCATTAAACAGCCCATTTAAGGCTGCGAATGTGCTTGTTTTAAAATTGCTTTTAATCCCAATTATACCATGACTGGTTTACTGGTGTATCGTCCCAAGAGCCCACCCAAGGATTTTAGGGAAGCTCTTGTTGAAACCATCAGTACTTTGGCGGTCAATGCCTATTATTTTACAGTATTAGGAGAACCTTCATTTTGATAACCACCTTGAGGTGGATGTGGCCAACCTGGTGGCGGATTTAGCTGCTTGTCAGCTCGATCAGCGTGTCTCATGGCTCTACACATTCGGCTGGACATCTGTTGGACCCTGTTTTTACTAATATTTTGTCCCTCACAGTCCAACCGCCGGTCCCTATGGTCTGGTCTGACCACTTTTTAGTCCCCTTGGCATTGTACCTGTGCGCAAACTAGACACCCCTCTCACTCTTAAACGCCCATGGCATAAATTAAACTGGGATCAATTCCAAGTCCATCTTTCTGCTTCCGTTCCGGTGCAGCCGATGGATCCGGACAAGGCTAATTCAGCCTTTTTGGATTGGATCAATTAGCCGCTGGATTAGCTGATACCAACTAAATGGTCCCAGAACAGCACTTCTAAATCTAACCCGTGGTATAATGAAAAATTAGCTGTGCTGCGGAAAACCTGAAAAAAACGTGAAAGGTTTTGGGGAAGGGACTTTGACTCATTATTTAAAGATCGCTATCGGGATGCAGTAAAGATCTATCATAAGGCTACCCACAAGTCAAGTCAAGTCAAGTCAGAAATTTATATAGCGCGCTACATACCCAGAGGGTCTCAAGGTGCTTGAGGAGGGGAAGGGAATTACTTGTCGAATATCCAGGTTTTAAGTTGCTTTCTGAACGCTAGGTGGTTCTGTGTGAGACGTAGGTGAGTGGGGAGTGAGTTCCAGGTTTTAGCTGCGAGGTAGGAGAAGGATCTACCTCCCATGGTGGTTTTATTGATGCGAGGAATGGTAGCAAGGGCTTGGTTGGAAGATCGTAGCTGGCGAGGGGGGGTGTAGAAGGAAAGTCGTGTGTTGAGGCATTCGGGTCCAAGTTCGTAGAGTGCTTTGTGAGCGTGGGTTAGGAGGCGGAAAGTAATCCTCTTATTGACGGGGAGCCAGTGGAGGTTTTTCAGGTGGCTAGAGATATGGTCTTTGCGTGGGATGTCTAGTATGAGTCTGGCTGATGCGTTCTGGATGCGTTGGAGTTTTTTCAGGAGTTTTGCGGTGATACCGGCGTATAGGGTGTTTCCGTAGTCCAGGCGACTTGTAACCAGTGCATGGGTGACTGTCTTTCTGGTTTCGGTGGGGATCCAGCGAAATGTTTTTTTGAGCATGCGGAGGATGTTGAAGCATGAAGATGAGACTGCGTTGACTTGTCTGTTCATCGAGAGAGAGGAGTCCAGGATGACGCCCAGGTTTCGTGCGTGGTCCGTCGGGATGGGTGCTTTTCCAAGGGCCTCTGGCCACCAAGAGTCGTCCCAAGCGGAGGGGGAGGTGCCTAAGATAAGGACTTCTGTTTTATCTGAGTTCAGTTTCAGACGGCTGTGCTTCATCCACTCTGCTACTTCTTTCATACCTTCATGTAGGTTGGTTTTGGCGGTGTTGGGGTCTTTGGTGAGTGATAGGATCAGTTGGGTGTCATCTGCGTAGGAGATGATGTTGAGGTTGTGTTGGCGAGCGATGGTCGCGAGGGGGCTCATGTATACGTTGAAGAGGGTGGGGCTGAGTGAGGAACCTTGGGGTACCCCGCAGATGACTTCAGTGGCCTCGGACTTGAATGGTGGGAGGCGGACTCTCTGGGTTCTTTCGGTGAGGAATGAGGTGATCCATTCCAGTGCTTTTCCTTGGATCCCGATGTTTTTGAGGCGCTGTAGAAGAGTGCTATGGCAGACTGTGTCGAAGGCTGCGGAGAGGTCGAGGAGGATGAGGGCGACTGTGTCTCCGTTGTCTAGTAGAGTTCGAATGTCGTCTGTTGCTGCGATGAGGGCGGTCTCCGTGCTGTGTTTGGCTCCGAAGCCGGACTGTGAGGAGTCGAGGGATTTGTTGCTTTCGAGGAAGGCGGCGAGCTGGTTATTGACGGCTTTCTCGATGACTTTGGCCGGGAATGGAAGGAGCGAGATGGGGCGGTAGTTTTTGAGTTCGGTGGGGTCCGCTGTGGGTTTTTTCAGAAGGGCGCTGAGTTCGGCGTGTTTCCAGCTTTCCGGGAAGGTGGCGGAGTAGAGGGAGCAGTTGATGACGTCTCGGAGGTGTGGTGCTATGATGGAGTCTGCTTTGTTGAAAATGTGGTGAGGACATGGGTCTGTGGGGGATCCTGAGTGGATGGAGTTCATCAGGCGGATGGTGTCCTCAGTGGAGATTGGGTTCCAGTCGTTAAGGATGTTCGAGGGGGGTGCAGGTACGGCAGAAGATTGGGTGGGATGGTCTCCGGGTGGGATGTCGAAGCTGTTGTGGATGTCTGCAATTTTGTTGTGGAAGAAAGAGGCTAGGGAGTCGCAGAGGGCTTGAGAGGGGGTGATGTCGTTGGAGTTGGCTGAGGGGTTGGTGAATTCTTTGACGATGTTGAATAGTTCCTTGCTGTTGTGGGCGTTGTTGTCTAGTCGGTCTTTGAATGCGGCTTTCTTGGCAGTCCGGATCAGTTGGTGGTGTATGCGGGTGGCGTTTTTGAAGGCGTCCCTGGTGCTGGTGTTTGGGTCTTTTTTCCAGGCCTTCGAGGGAGCGGCAGAGTTTCTTCGATTTCTTAAGATCATCATTGAACCAGGAGGCGTTTTTGCTGCCCAGTTTGATTTGACGTTTTTTCGGCGGTGCTAGGATGTCGGCGCTGTTGGATAGCCATTGGGTGAGGTTAAACGCTGCTTGGTCGGGGTTTGAGGAGTGGGCAGGTGGGTTTTGAAGAAGCGATGAGGAGATCTGGTCGATGGTGATTTTGTTCCAGTTTCTTCGTAGAGTAGGTTGAGGTCGGTTGTGAGTGGTGGTTTTATTGTAGAAAAAGTGTACGCAGCTGTGGTCCGTCCACTGGAGGGTAGTGGTGTGACTGAAGGAGACATGTTTGCTGGAGGTGAAGATGGGGTCGAGTGTGTGACCTGCGATGTGGGTGGGAGTAGAGACAAGTTGTTTGAGTCCGAGGTTGGCGAGATTGTCCCGAAGGGAGGTGGTGTTGCTGTCGTTGCTCTTTTCCAGGTGAAAGTTGAGGTCTCCCAGTAGGATGTATTCCTCGGAGGGGAGGGCGTGTGGGGGGATGAAGTCAGTGATAACGTCGCTGAATTTTGCACGGGGTCCTGGAGGCCTGTAGAGGAGGGTGCCTCTAAGTGTGGTCTTGGGGTCAGTGAGGATCTGGAAGTGAAGGTGTTCGGCGCTAGCGAGGTTGACGTCTGAGCTGGTTGAGATGCGGATGGAGTTCTTATGGACGATGGCGATGCCTCCTCCTGTTTGGTCGGTGCGATCCTTACGGATGATCTTGTATCCTTCCGGGATGGCAATGGTGATGTCAGGGGCTGATGAGGCGTTCATCCATGTTTCTGTCAGGAAGGCGACGTCAGGAGAGATGGTGTCTAGTAGATTCCAAAGTTCGATGGCGTGTCTGTGGACTGAGCGGGTGTTGAGCAGGATGCATTTTAGGTAGTTGGAGTCAGATATCTGGTTTGTGTCCGTGGATGAAGAGTTGATCTCGCTGCCGTCGAACTTGCAGGATTTGCAGGAGAAGGGACCATAGGTGTGTCCAGGAGTGGCTTGGATGCAGTGGGGGAGTCGGCCGGGGTTAAGGGCTAGGAGGGTGGTGGCATCGTAGGTAATGCGGGGGAGGTGGGAGGTACGAGGACCAGGGGGTCTGGCGCTGGGCGCGGTCCAGGCACGGACGGGCGTAGACGGGCTTACCTTTGGCGCACCTTCGGCGCAACTGGGGCGCGATCGCTGCGCGTGAACGCTGCGCGCGGGAGCATCTGTCATGTATGGATGGTGGAGGGGGCGGGGGCGAGGCAGGGTCAGCTGGGAGGCGGGCGCGGGGTGGATCTACGGTCAGGGAATCAACAAACAACAAAATGGCTGCAACTACGGAGAAATCGAAACTAGCCTGGGGGATGAATAGAAGGCACAACCGGGCACAAAGTGAAGCGCCAATCTGTAAACAAAGCGCAGGCTTGGCAGTACAGCACAAACAATTAACAACGCACAGTGCACACAATTGAATAAACAAGTATAATGAGCTAAGCAGGCAGCGGCAGTGATGCGGGGGAAAAGGTCGCGCTGGGGGTGTACTTGTAAAGCGCTACGATACCAAGGATCAGCTTGTGAACGCTCTCTGGTCACAGAGTCAGAACGCCTTGCGAGGGTGGGGGAGCGATCTCTTCCGACCAGGTCAGGAGAGTCACACTGAGCATGCTCCATTCTACGCTAAAGAAATGAGTAACAGCACCAATCCCACTAAGAGTATCTTCTCTATTGTCTCTGGCCTTAAAAATCAGAAGGGGGCTGTTGGCACACTGATTACCTCAAACAGGCAATGTGAGGAGCTCGCCTCGTTCTTTTAAAAAAAAGTTGAAGACATCTATAAATGTTTTCCAACAGCCCATTTCGGTTGCCCTGAGATATCCAATAATGGTACGATTGCCACCATAGAGGTTTCCCTCAGATTCAGCGGGACCTTTTACTTGCCCTCTGCGCTAAAATTAAGTCAGGCTCACTGGCCGACCCACTGAAACCTGATCATTTCAGGAAAATGTTACCAACCATTTCTCTTCTCCTAGATCTAGTGATCAACAAATCGCTCAGATTAGCTTTGGTGCCCAGAGCATGAAAACAAGCTAGAATGATACAATTGCTTAAAAAACCCTCATTGGATTAAAAAAAACTGAGAATTTTAGGACAATTTAATTGCTTCTGTGGCTTGCCAAAATCACGGAGGCATTCATTAACTCCATTCTTTCAGATCACTTGACCGTCAACAATACTCTAGATCCCTCGGAAAATGGCTTTCACCCCAGCCATAGTACTGAGCCGGCGCTTTTGGCGGTGACAGAGCATCTCTGGACAGCGATGGATGCATGACAGACATCAGCACTGATCCTCTTGGATCTTAGTGTTGCATTCAACACAGTGTCCCATGCAATCCTGTTACGCCCTTTGGAAGAGGTTGGCATTGGTGGCCTTGCTTTGGAGAGGGTCCCCCCACACTCTGGACCCAGTGAGAAAGAGCAAATCACAGAGGAAGAGACAGAGAAGCGGAAAAGGGGAACAGATAAGGGCGACAATAATGAAACAGCCTCTTACTGCAAAATTCGAGCACAAGAGGCAGAGGAGCAGAGGAGGAGCTCAGCTGAGGCCTCTGAGGGGCGACGAGAGTGCGGGCGGCCGGAAACCTGGAGGCCGTTACAACCACCCGCAAGGGAAGCAGTGAGGAAGGAAACCGAGGGCCCTGAAAGTGGAGGTTGCTGAAGATCTGACAGAACACGGCCGGCGGTGTACTGAATGAAAGGTACAGGGAACGGAAGGTGGAGCTGGTAGGGACACAAGCGAAATAGAGTGCTGAGGCAGGTCTAAAGCTAAAGGCCCGCAGTGTTGCGCTGACAGGTTTAAAACAGACGGCAAAGGACCTACTGCCTCCCCCCGCCTGCCTCATCCCTCCTGCCCCCTAGCAAACCTTCGCTGCCGGGAATGGCAAGCGGAGAGTAGCAAGAAGGAATTAGGAGACCTGCTAATAGGGCCTGAGACGGGGGACCGCGAAAGCGGACGGAGCCGCCATCTTACAATAACTAGTGCAGTTGGTCCAAGCGGGACACAAACGCCCATGCTGCTGCCCCACTGAATTGGCAAAAGAGACAGGCCGAATATAGGCCCTTTATAAGGATATCGCCACTAACTCAGACACGGGAGGATCGCAGCTTGGATCCCCTCTCTACTTCTGCATAGGAACAGCAGGGCGCAAACCAGCACAAAACCAAAAGAATGTTGAAGGCTAGCGGACCAAGTGCACCATAGGCCTCCATTTCAATCTGTGCGTGAGGCCTGTCCCCCGTCTCGAATTTGAAACGTACTGTCAGCTAACCCGCATGACAGTAGGAGAGGGTCCTCCGCCCCTCCTGAAGAAAATAGGTCGGATACCTAGAGCAGAAACTGCACTTGGCAAAAAAGGAAGATAAGTTTATGCCCGGGAAGACAGGTAAAATGGACGGTAAACAAACTAGATTGTTCTTTGAGCCTCGCAAATCGGCAAAGGGACAGGGTCAGGAGCGAGACCCAGTGACAATGGATGAAGCTGAACCCAACGGAGCAGGACAATATGAAGTTGCTGTTAGGGACGATGAAACGCAGCTTCAATTCAATCAAATCAAAAATGGACACTATGTGCATGGACTTCATTGCTCAAATGCTTGAAATACAAGACTAGAGGACAGGGGAAGCCGAAAATGGAATCTCGGAACTGGACAATGAAACGTCCTAAAAAAGTGCACGACGGGCATGGTTTGCATTCCGCCAAGATGGCCGCACCTTAAGTGGACTCCGGCGGACACCCATCGTAAACCCCCGAATATCTGCTTTATTATTCGTATGCCACACAATTAAGTAGTATTGGGAGGCCTCGTTGCTGCACTGAATGGCTTAACGGCAATCCCGACTCCTGCAACAGACTGCTTCTGGGAGACTGCTAGGGGCGGGGGAAGCACGGCCCAACGAGAAGAGGAGGACCCTGTGGCTGTGACCCTGACCAAGAACTGTAAGAGGCTGCTGTGGCCATCGAGGCACTGGGGCGACCACTGCGCGGTGGAAGATATTGAAGTTTAGGACCTAGGTGCCTACCTAGGGCTGAGTAGGGAACAGCGCTGTGGCTCTGCCCTCCCGGACGAGGTGGACCGCAGTTTGCGTGCTGCAGGGTGCAGCTGGGACGAGCGGCGATCGGCGATCGGCAAGAGAACCACAAGGAGATGCCGGCGGTAGGAACTGCCATCTGCAGAGCTTGAGGTGTAGTGTCAAGGCATCACTGTAAGCCCCTGTCGACGCTTGTGAGGAGACAGGGCTAGGACAGGGCCAGAAGCCAGCGCGCAGACCACGCTGCCTGGAGAGACAGAAGGCGAGGACCTGATTCACGGCAGGGGGACCAGAGCAGTGACGACCCCTGAGTCGGTGCGGCAGGAAGGACTCCCCTCCAGTCTCTTCCTCCACACATGGGGTCCTAAAATAACTGGAACTTTCAAATCTGGAAGTTTTGGTATCTGCCAAAAGCAAATATGGTTCTCCTCCTGCATTAATTTATGTGGAAACAGTTACCAAGTTTTAAGGAAGCTTTATTTCCACATATACACACAAGTGTCAGGGTAAGATCAAGTTCTCCCAAGACAAAGGTTCAAGAGGGGCATAAGAACCAGAATTAGTACATGAGGGCCTAGTACATCTAAAGACTTGTTAATGAATACTGGCCACCTTCTCAGCAGTGCGAGATAGCTTTATCTGACAACGGAGATTAGAAAGGCAGGAGACATGCAACTCAGCAGTATTAAAGAAGCGGCAGAGTGTATCCTACAGGCGGGGGGAGATAGCTAAGGAGTATCGCCCTAATCAAATGCGATGTTGGGCCAAAAAGTGACGCATCAAATGAAGCTTGACAAGTTTACAAAACCAGATGCCCTGGTGGAGAGGGGAGGTGATCTACGCCAAAAGTTGGTGACTAAGGAAGGGGCCCTCACGTTATAAGGCATAATGGCAGCGATTCAAGGATTCCGGTCAGCCCTAGAAAATAAGATTGACAGAGTTGCTTCAGAAGTGACGTTAATGCATGCAGATCTTTGCAACTTGGGCAACTGTGTAAAGGACACTGAAGACTCCATAACCACCCTCTAATCATCTACCAAAGTGTTGAAGCTCACATGAAAGAGTGCCAGTCTACAACTACTACCTAGGAGGCAAAAATAGAAGATTTTAAAGGGCGCGCACATAGGAATACTGGGAGAATCTTGGGGGTAACGGAGCTGGCGAAAGGCCAAGCCATGGACCAGTTTGTTGAGGACCTCATCATAAACATCTATAGCCCTGTGAGAAGTTGGCCTGGTATATGATGATCACTATTCTAGTGAGCACCTTGCACCAGTCCAAATGACCATTATGGTGATTGGCTGTAAGTCAACCTTATAGACCAGCTATCCTAGGGGTAGCCTGGACAAAAGCAGTCTTAGGCTAAACTCAAGAGGGCATGTGAAGCCAGCTGTTTTACCATATGCAATCCTTTAAAATACCAAATGAAAGAACACCACACAAGTTATATATTACAAAATATATGCATTTATTTCTAGAATAATCCCCTATACTCTTTATGAGCACAGAAGTACAAGCGTTAAACAAAGAACTCAGTATAACATACAATAAGCTGCACAATTATGGATAGGCCGGATGTATGACGTTACCACGCGTACTATTACCACGCATACCATTACAACGCGGTATTTACAACGCATACCGTTACAACGCATAGCGCTTTGAGGTGTTGGATAGTGGTAAGTATACTTTTATATTCCAACTCCAGTCCCCGTGGACACTAGGGAAGGTGTTGGATATAAAATTAAACTTATTCCATATACTAGAGCGCCCCCCAGCGCAATGCGTTGTTATGGTATGCGTGGTAATGCCTGCGTTGTAAGTGTAGTGCGTGGTAAAAAATGCGTGCTAAACGTTGTATACAGATAGGCCGGGTGGCCACTCAAACCATATATTAAAAAAGTGGTATAAGTACCACATCACAAACAATGGTAAGGCCTAGGGCATCGCTGGGCCTACCCTGGACTAACGAAGGTTAGGACATAGGAGGCACACAGGATGCGGGTGCAGTGTCTATAGGCAACCGCGGTTACAATACAAGTCAATGGTGCATACAAATCTGAAAGTTATAGGTTTAGGAGACTTCTGACTGGACTAGAACTTAGCCACTTGAAACTAGGACACTAGGGATGTAAATCACTACAGGGGCACCGGAGTACCCTCGTTACCTCACCCACAGGAAGCGGGTGCATAGGTGCCAAAGTGAGTCAGTTTTCTTCGTGAAGTTCTATGGAGCCTGGAGGAAAAGATGCTGCAGGCGGCCAGGAGAGAAGAGTCCGGTTGGATCCAAGGGTGGATCGAAGATGTAGAGTACCTGAAAGCAGAGGGGACAGAGTCTAGGTCACCAGCCAGTGATGAGGATGGAACCAGGACGGAACCAGGCAATGTCGGGTTGCGATCAGGTTCTGTCGAGTAGTTTGTCTCCGCTGCCACGTGGACCAGGAAGGATCGAGGATGACCAGCTGGTGAACACGAGCTGTCCCACAAATGCTCTTGCTGTCGGCGGTGTCGGTTCTCGAATCGGAGTCACCAAGCCTTGGCAAATGCAGCCCACGCAGGACTCTAAGATGTCTCCTGGATCGGACCGGGAAGGTTAGATCGGTGGCTCCTTTTCAGAGGAGCTAGGGCCAGTCTGGAGCAACCATACCAGCAGTTCAAAATCGTAGGTTCGTCGTCTCAGAGGCCACTAGCCAACGGGCAAGTGACCGGACAATGCGTCGAGCAGGAAAAGTGCAAAAGGGCCCGACGCAGCACTCTGTGAGTGTGGAGAGGTGATCTTTGGTGCACAGGCTGCTCGGGCTGGGGCTTCCCAAACCCCAAAGCACAGCGTCGAGAGTGCCTCGGGAGCTGCACTTGCACAGGAAGCACTTCGTCGACTTTTCAAGATGGCCGGTCCCACGTCTCGTGTTGCCTCCACGGGTCTCACAGCTTTGCTGGGACTGTGGATCGGGCTGTCGATTGTCTGGGAGTCTGGGTCTTGTCGGTCTCTGTCGCTCGAGCTCCGGCGGGAGCAACGACAAAGAAAGTCTTGATGCGCTGATGGTGCCTGTTTGCACAGGGTGGCCACTCCTTGACCACAAGGGAGATTCTTCAGTCTTCTACGTCGAGTTCAGTCCGGATGATCTGATGTGCATTGCCACAGCTCCTACCTTTATTCCAAATCAAGGGGCTGGATCACCTGCCAGGTCCTTCCTATGGGTGGGACCCAGGAAGGGAGTGGTTACACCCCGTTCCCTTTGTCCAGTTTCGCTCCAGAGCAGGGGCTGGAGAGCCCCGGCACCGGTTTGAACTGGACTTTGCATGGGACACCTTGTGTGCCCCAGGCAGTGTCTAGTTTAATTCAGCCCTCCCTGCCCCAATCTACTATCTCCTGTCTGGGGTGGTGTAACACCTCCCTGTGACAGGAAACCTATTGTCCAGGCCTCCCCTTCCGGAGTTTCGGTCAGCAGCAGGAGGCCAGACTTGTGTCTTTGGCAGCAGCATCCATTTTGTGATGCTGAGGCTCTGGTTAGATTTAACCGCGTTTAAGGAAAGTAACATGTTTTCTCCCTCTAGAAGGGTGGAATGCTACCCCCGTCACAAGGACTGGCGAGGGGGTAGTATTCCAAAGCGTATGAAACCTTACACAACATGTTTTGATAAAGCCAAACCAAAGTTAGCAAGTAACCGCGAGGATTATAATGCACTTAAGAGTATATGGTATGGCAAAATCCCAGAACAGCTAAGGGACATGGTTCCGAAAGCTGCAGACAGGCTCAGCTCATGCTAGAGCACCATCTCACATAAAACCAAGCACTCTGCCTCCAGGATTGTTAAGGCCTGCCATAGGAGTGACTTATAGGTGTATATGTGTCCAGATATAGGTTTAGATATAGGTATACTATATCTAAGCAAGGGGTGATTACACCACCTTGCCCCAGCTGAGTGATCAGCCTGGTAGGCCCTGGATGCACCTATGCCCTGGTTACCTATAGTACACTGTACAGGGGCTGATAAGGTGACCCAATGTCCAATTGGTAATGTACCTAGAGTACATGGTTGTGCATTTAGAGAGAGAACAGCAGGCTGTGGGTCTGATTAGCAGGCCCACAGCCGCATTAAGTCGAAAACCAGTGAAGCAAAAAATGGGGGTGACCATTGGAAAGCAGACCCTACTCTCCTACAAGCCCCTTGGTCTCTCTAACTACTTTTCAGTGGAGTGGACCCACAGAGTCCCAGGGGGCCCGGCACGGTCGGGGGGGGGGGGAGGGCGCCCCTACATCCAATATTGGCAAGGATCTTCAATTATAGAGGTAAAGATTTAATACTACAAACTGCTCGCTCTGCTCCCCTATTAAAATGCGACAATGCCACAATCACCTTCTTCCTGGACTTTACAATCAAGGTCCAGAAGCTGAAACGTTCCTTTCTGGAGGTCAAGAGGGTACTCCGTGAGAAAGAACTAAAATACGCAATGTTGTTTCTGGCCAGGCTCCGTGATGTGGCAGAAGGGAAGTTGTGGTTCTTTGATTCCCCTGAGGAAACCTGGGACTGGCTGGATGGCTGGCCACAAACTGGGAATAGACGATCTAATGCACACCAACAGAGAAGAAACAAGGAGAAGCAACACCAGGGACTGCAGCAGAATCAGGATTTGGCTGCTGTTGCTGAGGGATCATCAGACACTCTTTCGCCGAAGGAATTCCATCCACATCAGTTAAGACTTGTCGAGGGCTCAGGGCCCAGGTGCCTCGTAGGGGGCTGGACAGTGCCTTGGATGAAAGGGTGATGTTTTGAAATCATGAGGGCTTATTACCAGTTTATGTAATAACACTCTCTAAAGTGAAGAGACCCGGCTAATGCATTTCAAAGCAGAATGGTAGTCTCTGTGGAGAACTGCTGAGAGGGCCTGCGATCCTACTAGACCCCCAATTTAACTGTTGCAGTGTGGTAAAACGTTTTGCATGATCAGGTGAGGGGGTGCACAGGTGGATGGCTGGCTGGGACATGCTACATGACATTAGGAGATGAGGCGAGGAGTACATAGGTGCTCTGCAAAGCTGGGGGGCGGGGCAGGTTTAAGTCCACGATGCAGGGAGGCAGAGATAGGGAAATGTTATATGAGTTGTTTCAAATGTTTTTATGGCACAGTATGTTGTCATAGTGATACAGTTACATGGCACATGTCTCAAACAGCAGAGTGTAGCTGAACGGAACTTATCTCAGATAGCTCCGAGAGCTTATGTAGTGGTTCCCCCTCAGCTGCACCTTGATAGAAATGGTACCTCCTTAGAGACTGCCAGTCCCGCTGGCTAAACTTCTAAATGCTATAGATGTATGACAATATGAATCCCAGTGTCCTGTAACTGTAAACTCCTTTCATGAAATGTGAATGGGCTGGGGGATAAAATTAACAAGCATTGGAAATGCAATAGGTCTCGCAGCATTAGAGTTAGTGCTTTTAGAATTGTTTATGGGTTTTTTTGTAAATCTTTAGCATTTTTGTTTCCTGTAGCCAATGCTAAAGAATTAAAAAAAAAGCCATAAACATTTCTAAAAGCTCTAACTCAAATGCTCCGAGACCTATTGCACTGTGTGAGGGTGAGGGGTTGAGGGGGAGTGAGGGTGAGTGAGGGTGAGGGTGGGTGAGTGGGTGAGGGTGAGTGAGGGTGAGTGAGGGGTTGAGGGTGAGTGAGGGGTTGAGGGTGAGTGAGGGTGAGGGGTTGAGGGTGAGTGAGAGTGAGTGAGGGTGAGGGGTTGAGGGTGAGTGAGAGTGAGTGAGGGTGAGGGGTTGAGGGTGAGTGAGGGTGAGTGAGGGTGAGTGAGGGTGAGAGTGAGGGTGAGTGAGGGTGAGGGTGAGTGAGGGTGAGGGTGAGTGAGGGTGAGGGTGAGTGAGGGTGAGGGTGAGTGAGGGTGAGTGAGGGTGAGGGTGGGTGAGGGTGAGTGAGGGTGAGGTATTGAGGGTGAGTGAGGGTAGAGGGTGAGAGAGGGTGAGGGTGAGTGAGTGTGAGGTGTTGAGGGTGAGTGAGGGTGAGGCGTTGAGGGTGAGTGAGGGTGAGTGTGGGTGGGGGTGAGTGAGGGTGAGTGTGGGTGGGGGTGAGTGAGGGTGAGGTGTTGAAGGTGAGTGAGGGTGAGTGTGGGTGAGGGTGAGGGTGAGGGAGGGTGAGGGGTTTAAAATGTTACTCAACAAGTGATTAAATTGCATCCTAAAGTACGTAACAGCTTTTTACTAACAGAGCCCCTTCTATCACTCAGAGTAAAATATTTATTGAAAAGTTGCAATTTGCACTTAGCACAAAAAAGTCTATGTGCACACTTATAATAAAAGGTGCCCCTCTTTTATTATGTGCATTCAGGTGATGATAAGGTTTTTTTCAAGCACAGACAAAAAGCCAGTCCACATTTCATCAATTTGGGGCATTATTACTGCCTATGTAACTGTTTAATCTCATCGGCAACAGCTTGATATCAGGCCGTAACGACCAAAAGATAACCAACTAATATTTGCTATGGGTCTGCCATTGTGTTGCAACTGACTTTGAGCTGGAAACATGTTTCAGGCGAGACCTAAAAATGAATCCCTTAACCAGGCTAATGATGTGAGCAGTGGTAAATGCCCACTAGAGGGCAGGACAGAGAAGATAATAATCCCTCAACCGGTAAAACTTTGAGAAACATTGGAGTGCCATAATTACGGAAAATGGACCATTTATTTGAACCCGGTTATACAATGTAATAACATGTTCCCGTCTTAATGACAGTACCACACTGTTGGTAAAAAACGAATAACTGTTCTGAACTAGGTACACGGTCACAAAACTGTCTGTACATACAGTGAAAACTCCTGAAACGACTTCATCATCTATATTTCAACCCCATACTAAACACTATAATACTGTTGATTCACTTCACAACTAATTTGACGAATCACCAACCTAATGAAAGTAACCTTCACACTACAGCTCCCAGAATGCAGGGCGAACTGGAACAATAGATAATGCATCATGTGATTGTTGAAAGGTTTTTATTGGCCCATGTGACCTTTTGTCTGGTAACCGTGGTCAAGGTCTCGGAGGAGAACGAAACGCGTTGGCGCAGCTTTTCTGAACATTTGTTGGAACGTAAATAAAGGATTATTGCAAACATCTAATCTGAAAGTGCGACCCTTCTGCCTTCGTTTCGAGGGATCTGTAAAATGGGCGTGGTTCAGCCGAGGGCCAGGCACCGAGGGAGAAGCGCCTCGTGGAGTCCGCGACCGTGAACCAAGTTGAAAGGATTAACTACAGCTGGAACCGGTGACCGCCAGAAAATCAAGGAGGCGAAAGACACCGGCCGATCAGCAGCGCGGAGCCGGTAACCGAAGGGGCAAGGTAAACGCAAGCTGAAAATACAAAGCATTAATGCAGGCGAGTGTCTCACTTGAAATAACTTTAAAACACCACTAATCCAAGCTGGTTACTCGTGCCAGAATCTATCAATGAATTTTGCCTGCAGCTGCCACAAATGAAAGTTTTAATATAAAACGTATGGAACAGTGTTCAGGACACAAAGTTGATAGCGCAGCCAGAGGGGTGTTGCGAGAACCAAAAAGCTGGGCAAACCTGCTGAGAAGAAAAAAAGGAACTAAAAACTTGAATGAAAAGCTGACCATGGAGCAGAGAGAGGCAAAACGTAATGAGGCACTGCAATCAGTTTTTGATCAGGAAACGGATGGAAAAAGCAGAACGGAAAAGAAAACAGCCCTAAACAAGACGGAGGGAAGAGAGGGGAGGGGGAGGAGAAATGCGACACGGCGGGAAGGGGAGGGGGCGGAGCGGGTAAAATAAACAAACAAGACGGAGGGAAGAGAGGGGAGAGGGGAGGAGAAATGCGACACGGCGGGAAGGGGAGGGGGCGGAGCGGGTAAAACAAGACGGACGTGCACGCGCTTCTAAGCTCAATGCGCATGCGCATTGAGCTTAAAAGTCACGGGCACTGCAAGGAATCGCCACGATTCCTTGCAGTGGATAAAGAGTGGATAAGCCCCCATAGTCTCGCTTGCTCGATGCGCATGCGCATCGACAGGCGAGACCTAAAAAGGGGTTAGTGCTCAAATACTTAAAACGCCACTCAATCAATATAGCCCTGCTACAGGAAACTCACCTACAGGGGACCACTTATTGTTCACTCAACAGATGGGGCTACAAATTAGTAGCACATGCAGGCTGTACTACAGATTTGAGAGGGGTTGGTATCCCCTCACGAAAATTCTTTCAATTTACTATACTTAAAGCAACACACGATCCATATGGACGTTCCGTAACAGTATCAGGACACTGGGAGAGCCGTCCATTAAATATCATGTCCCTTTACAACCCCCCCACTCCCGAGACTCCATACCCTCACACTCACGGACCTCAGCTCACATATTGTCACTCTGCCACAGGGTGAACTGCTCATTTGGGGTGACTGCAACGCAGCACTCAGTGGAGAAATGCACCGCTTACCAGCAAGACAGAAAGACCCCTCCGGGAGGATCCTAGCAAACTTTCTGTTGGCAATTGGCCTCGTAGACATATGGCGGATGTGAAATCCATTAACCCTCATGTACACTTTCCATTCTGGTGCAAATGGGAGTCTGTCCCATATAGACTATATTTTTGAGCTGGTTGGACCACTTCCATTGTTTGGTGAGACGACTCACCTCCAGGGGGGAATCTCTGATCATTCTCTGATCTGTACAAGTTATGGTAGCAAACCCTCACTCGGCAACAATGCAATGTCACTTTATCCATGGTACCTTAAAGTACCGCTAATTCAAGCTGGTCTACAAAGGGCTACAACCTGTTACTTTGAAGAAAACGAGGGATCGGTGGAATCAGCCCTGGTATTATGGGAGGCCTACAAGACTGTAATTAGAGGCCGAGGGAATTGCTTGATCTCTGGGCATAAAAAAGAGAAGCGGAGACAGCTGGAAGAAACAGAAGAAGAAATCCAAAAATTAGAGTCTGAACTGAGACTGCCAGATCACACAGAGCGCAACATATGCTACGAATTCAACAAAAACAGTATAGAGATATTGCTGAGGAAGCAGCAAGAGCCAAACACCGAGCGACCCTACATCATCTATATGAGGTGAGGGATAAAGCAGGCAAGCTTCTGGCGTGGTTGAACAAGAAACAAGAAGCTTCCAAATGGGTATCTCAGATTACTCTAGATAGGGGGAGTCAGTGAGAGATCGGCAGGGAATAGCAGAAGCCTTTGCAGTTTAATATAGGCAATTATAAACGCCATGGGCTGGCATCACTCAAATTGAAGCTATTTAATTATTGGCTACACTTAATATGCCCTGCCTGGAGGCAGCGGACAGGTATAGTTTAGAATCAGACCAGACAGTGAAGTGGTGCAGGCTATCCGGTCATTAAAATCTGGGAAAGCAATAGGCCCGAACGGCTTACCGATCGAACTATATAAATTGACAGCGTCCAAAACTGTCACATATATAGTGAACATGTATCAGGAAAGTCTTGGAATCAGGAAACTACCGGAAAATCAAAGGCTCAGAAATATAGTAATGATACACAAGATCAGGAAGCCACCAGAGAGCTGTGTGTCTTGTAGACAATATCCCTGCTAAACACAGAGGTTAAGAATTTAGCAAAAGTGTTGGCAACCCGATTGCTTCAATGCTACATAAGTTGATCGACCCGACCAATCAGGATTTATGCCTGGTAGAAATACCCCACTCAACCTGTGACCCCTTCAGGGAGTACTGGGAAGAGCTCACAGTATTTGGGAAGAGGCTTTTGTGTTGTCCTTGGAAGCTAAGATGGCATTTGACATGATAGAATGGCCCTTACTATTCGCTGTCCTTAAGAGAATAGGGTGGGGGAGTTTTTTGCATGGGTCCAACTTTTATATACGGACCCCTTAGCACAAGTGACGGTAACTGGGGGATATTGGCGGTTTTTAAATAAAAAAAAGAGGGATGAGACAGGGATGTCCCCTGTCCCCGTTGATATTCGCATAACTCTTGGAGCCACATGCAGTGTGGATACAAGGTGATTCCCTTATTAAAGGACTGCGATGGCATTAATACTGGGAGGATAAGATCCCCCTTTATGCAGACGACACCCTTCTTTACTTGGTGAAACCCTACTCCTCCCTACATAGGGTACTTTATATCTTTACCCTATATCAAAATTACTCCAGACACACCATAAACTGGGATAAATCGCTGGTATACGTCCTTCATGGCCCAAGACCGAAACTTCCCAGAACGTGTACAGCAATGGTTGTGATAGAAGGATTTGAATATCTGGGAATGTATGTTACTAGAGATCCTGTGGTCTTTTATTAATGTAACTTAGCCCCCCCCCACCCACCTTCCCAAGTCATCTTTGGGAAGATATACAACATTTGAGGTCTTTGCCCTTGTCGCTGTTAGGCAAGGCCTCTTTATATAAAATTATGGTGCTTCTTTACTTCGTATACATTTTGCAAAACAAGCCCTACTTGGTCTCTCCAACATATTTTCGAGCGATTGAAGCGGAGATACGGACACTCCTTTCGGACGGAGGGACTCTACGGATAGCGTTAAATAATTTTATTAAGAGCTGGTACGAAGGAAGGATTGCCCTTCAGCGCTTCAATATAATTACTGGGCAGCGCAACTTACAGTGATTAATCAGTGGGTTCAAATGGCACATGACGAACCGGCCTATAGGTTGGACAGATACAACATGGGATCAAGGGGCTACCTTAGGGCCATCTCTGAGGGAAAACGAGGAATACAAGTAGCCACCCCAACATCAAGCACAGTTAAATTATGGCACACAACGTCAGCGGCTCTAGGGTGGTGAGAGAAAATCACCCAAACCACTCCATTATGGGACACGGCAAGATTAGGATTTCTGGTAAATCACCCAGGTTTTGACAAATGGGACATTGTTGGTCTCTCAAGGGTATGCGACCTGTGGGTAAATGGAAATGTTAGGCCCTTTGTAGACCTCTTTAAGGACTACAAGTTGATGTTATCTGAAACCTTCCGCTATCTCCAGATAAGGCACGCTCTACAACTTGCCATTCCAAAGGGGACAGATCTTCTGGTCTCTTCCCCCCCTGGAAGATAGGTTACTAGACCACTATATAAAGGAAAAAGCAATATCTTTAACTTATCGAAAAATACTAAACAATTCCCGACACCTTGGAAAAAGTGCGTGATAAATGGGTGGAGGATTTGGGGAACTTGGATGATTAAGAGTGGCATAAGGGCGCTTGCGTGCCCTGGGAGGTGGCTATATGGTCCAGATTCAAATTGGTCCAATTAAAGATCCTACATAGGACATATTATACATGCACAACATTAGTAAAAATGGGCAAATTCGAACCAACACAATGTCCTAGGAAATGTGGCCAGGAGGGCAAATTTTTTCACCTGTGCTATAACTACCCAATGATTCTGGCATTCTGGAAGGTGATTGTGACACGTATGAGGACACTGGGAAGCATACGGAGGCTTTGCCTCGATGGTGTTCATTAAATATTTGGGAGACAACAAATCTAACAGCTAGACAACAAATATGGGTCACAATAAGCCTTTTGGTGGCCAAACGTAGCCTATCTAGAAAATGGATGGCGGATGCGGGCCCAGATGCTGTTATAGGGAAACTGACATGGATTGGTGCATGCAGGCGGAGAGGATGGTGTATGAGGGAAAAGGTTACTCACATAAATGGACCGAGATTTGAGGGGGGCAGGAATGAAAGTACAGGGATGCTCTATCGGCCGGTTAGAAGACCTCCCTGCCTGGGAAAGACTGAGGATTAAGTACAATAGCTATATTGCTGAGATCTGGAAGTGGGGGAATGGGCGAGCAACGCGCAAAACAAAGGAGAGGACTGTCTTGATCTATAAAAGAGATGTAATTTGTGATCTGACACCAGCTGTGGGGATTACTACTGTCATGTGTTTTTTTCTTTTTCTGGATTGCAATAAAAAGATGTTTTAAAAAACGAAACAAAAAACAAATGAATGAAATGGACCGTCTCCTTAAAGTAATAGCAGGAATGAACGAGGATTTGGAGGCTAGATCCAGGAGGAACATCGTTCGCATCCTAGGTGTGCCTGAATTAGCCAATGTAGGGAAGCTGGAGGAGTATGTGGAACAGATGTTGATCACATGCTTTGGGCCTGAAGCTTTCTCCCCGTTGATGGTAGTGGAAAGGGTGCACAGAACACTTTCAGCATGCCCACCCCCAGGAGCACCTCCAAGACCCATAGTAGCAAAACTTCTCAACTATCAGGACCAGAACACAGCATTGCACAAGGCCAGATAACAACAGCCCCTAACATTTGAGGGCAACATCATCGTCCTGTTCCCCGATTTCACTATGGCAGTCCAAGAGGCCAGGAAAAAGTTCTTAGCAGCCCAAAAAAAACTGCAGCAGGCTAATATCACCTATGCAATGGTCTATCCTCCTCGACTGCGTATCACGCATCAAGGCAAGCAACATATCTGTTTTACCCCGCAACAAGTCATGAATTTCATCAAATAGCTACACAGAAGCCTGCTTAGGGATGGAAATTCACCAGCCGAAAGCAGAAGAAGTCAGCCAAGATCAAAGGAGGAATAGTGTTCATATGAGAGAAATGGGCTGGTGAGTGCAAAAATCATACATAACACACCGCAGACGTCTGTTCATGATGCACATTTGCTGCTGCATGTAAAAAACGACCCAAGCACTACCGCCCAAATGACTATAGAGCGCAAAGCATCAATAGACTTAAGTAAAAAAGACGTACTAAAGCCCAAATGGAGAAAGAATCAACGTCCCCCAACTGAAATAGAACACCTCAGGTGGCCCATACCAATGTCTTGGACACCCTCCACCCGTGTAACTACACCCAGGAGGACATATTGCTTCGCTCCCTAGGAGTCAACCCTCAGCAAGGATACCATCTACTAAGTACATGGAGCGAGTTACTGCCTTGCTCCACCAAAAGTACCATTTTATGACGATTTGGGTTATTTTTTTGTGTTATTTTAATGATAGCAACCTACCTAATTTGGCAGTGTTGACATTTCGAACTTACGAGCAGATCTGACAGAACATCAATCCACCTTGGATGAAGTTCAAAGTGACCTGTATCCTATAGCTCCCAGTTGTTTGTTTGTTATGAGGGCATGTTGGACCCTTAAAAGTATCAGGAGGGAGGATGAACTAGTGCACAGCATGTTGGGGATGCCTATGTGGTGGTGGTGGTGGTGGTGGTGGTGGTGGTGGTGGTGGTGGTGGTGGTGGTAGGGGGTCGGGGAGTAACCAAGTGCACAGCTAACACAGAGCAGACCAGTATCTAACTGAAGAAACACAAACAGACCAAAGCAACTCCAGCCCCTAGTGGAGCATGGAGACAGCTTTCCTTAGCAAAATACGCACCCATGGAGAGCAAAAGATGGCAGACAAGCCTGAACTTGGTGACATGGAACATTCGGGGTCTGGATGATATGTGCAAGAGGATACACCTCTTGGCCTACTTAGACACAACGTACACATAGCCATGCTGCAAGAAACACACATTACCCCTGCAGCTATTACCCCTCCAGCTAATCCTGCATTCGCTGCGCGATGGGTGTCACATCGGTATTTCTCATCATACTCTTTGTTCTCAAGAGGAACTGCAATCCTTATAAAGAAGAACACACCATTTGCAGCAGAGGGAGATTTAAATGACCCACAAGGGAGATACAGTGTGGAATTGAGGTTCTGTGGTTTCTGACTTCGTCCCGTATTTAGCCGCCATTTTGTGTCTCGTCGCCATTTTGTGTTGCCCTCACTCAGCCAGCACGGAGAACGGAGTGTTTTGGCCTTTCTCAGCTGCTACGTGTCCCTTTTGTTAAAGAGTAACCGCCTGCCCTTGTTTACGAAACCGATGTCAGGGTCTGGCCGAGTTCGTTAATCCATGTCTGGGTTGATTGATCCCTGTCTCGACTGACTATTTGGCTTCTCCTATTCTTTTCTTACATTATCTTATCCGACTGGCCTTCGCTATTCTCTCCTTGTATTCTCTTGTTACACAACTATCCTTTGAGGCACACAAATACGTCCTGCCACCTCCAAATTGGATTGTCGGTACTAGTACTGATTAATTTGTTGGGAGGGGTAACACACGGGGTCTGAGAGAGGGGCGTATTTGAGACACCTGATAGCTTGTTTTCCAACTTTTCTTATTGGCTTGTTTTGTATGTGTAGGCGTGTAAACTTTGTAAATATGTTTGCTATAAAAGACTGTGCGCCACGGATTGAAGTGGCAGTCTCCTCAGAACCTACCTTGTATGTAACTTCTGGGATAACTGTGCTTGACTGCAGCTAATAAACCTGTCTTTCTACGCTTAACAGAGTGTCTTGTGTCTCTGTTTGACAAGGCAGGTGAACTCGTGGATTTAAGGCGTACCCTGCGCCGCCAGGCCCATAAGCCCCGGTCTCCAGCATGTGGGAGGCTGGCATCACAGTCCATCACATTGGTGAACTGTTATGGCACCAATATAGACGAAGACTCGTTCTTAAATGCACTTTCGGGGTTGGTTATCAATATAGGATTCACACATAATGTCTGGGGAGGATACCTTAACATTACTATATAACCAGAACTTGGTCGTTCTTACCCCCAACCACACCACTATACCAGGGCACAACGTCAGGTACAGCAGATTACTGAGGACCACAAATTGGGTGACGCATGGCAATTCACCCACCAGAAGCATAGAGAAGGGACATGCCACTCCACGGTACACTCCAGCTGGTCACAAATCGACTTCTGGCTGGTATCCAGGGGAATGGCAACATTGATAACAGACACACGCCATCTAGCACAAACATACTCAGATCATTCTCCCATGCATCTACAGATTACCCCTCCCGGGAATCGCTTTAGGAATATGGCCTGGCGACTACCCACACAATGGCTACTGGGGGTCCCCTTTAGAACTGAGCTGGGGAAAGAAGTAGAGAATTTCCACCAGCATAACAGTTTCAGTACCCTCCTGGGCAACCATGTGAGAGAGCTACAGGGAGGGGGAGAGGTCGAGAAAAGCGCTGGCGGAGGTAACACGTGTATCCCGATGTTCCGACTATATTATGGTAGTTCGAGACGCAGAAGGGAAATCCCAGAAAGACACAGAGGAAATAATGCAGACCTTCAGGGAATTTTATTCCCTACTATACATCACTTGACAAACTACTCCCAAAGATGCAGAACCTTACCTGGACACAGTCGAGTTAGGATGGCTAAGTGACACGCACTGAGAATTCCTTGCGGCCGAGTTTGAGGAATATGAGATCAGAGCTGCCATCATGCAAATGAGGGCAGGCAAAGCCTCAGGTCTGGATGGACTACCGGCAGAATTCTACAAAGCATACATCGATAATTTTTAAATAGCAGCAAGAGAGTCCAGAAGGGTGATTTTAATTATGTTTGGTGGGCATTTATCTGCTGGGGAGCTTGCCATGTATGACTATTTCACTCATTTTGTATTCTTGTTTTGTATCTGTCTGTCTCTGTGCTGCTCATTTTCCCTAACAGCGTATACAACTCACATCACATACTATGTACCCAGAATTCTTTTGAGCATCCACACACTCAATATACTTATACAGAGGACACCTATTAATTGTCTGTGCATTCAATCAATATCTGGTTCCATAACTGCCTAGTGTTATGAAATTTGAATTTGTAGAGCATTGCTAACCACCCATATGGGTATCCAGGCCTAGTAAATTTAAAGATAAGGTGCCTTAGTGAGTTGTGGTCCAATGATTATGCCACACATACTAGAGTATGATACTGTGTTAACACCATCAGCTGTGCATCTTCAACATGGACAAAAGTGTGCATGTTGAAAGGCCTTTTTTTGGTTGGCAGCTCTAAGAGAAAAAAAAAAATTCCTCCAGTTTTCCAGCCAACTGTTCCTTTTTGAAGGGGGTATGGTCCCCTAATATTTCATACTTCCGTTAACGAAAGACATGAGTACTGATCTTTCCAGTGGCATGCTATAGCCAGCCTGGCAGTCATAATCGCAAAGAAAATTGAAATTCCTAGTCTTGGTGTCAAAGGCTAGATTTTATTAAATACATAGGGCAGGTATTATGCTGTCCTTTCTTGCTTTATTAAATAGCAGGCAAGTAAAAAAAAAAACTAGATTACCCAGAAAATCTGGACAAAGCACAATAGAAGGACTAATAGTACATCGAGTAACCAAATAATTATCTTGACTGTGAGAAACAATTCCTCTTTTTTTTTGAGGCATGGATGAAACAACAACACTGAAGCAAAAGAAATCGAAACAGTCAAAACTGTAAGGCAGGCCAACATCATATGAGGAAACATCCTTTGGGCATGAAAAAAGGATCCATGAAGAGGTCCATTGACTTCAATTGTCGAAGAAAATCCAGAAGGATTAGGTAGAGTAGGAAACACTGGAAGATGCCGCCGGCACTGCAGAAAAAAGGAGCAGGGCGGGTTAATAAGTGGTGGGATAGTACTCGCATCCGTGTCTTTAATGAAAATCTAACTTTTCTGACACTAAGGCTAGGAAAATCACAATTGTATTACAAGGTGGCAGGCTTGTATTATGCTTGTTCAAAGAATTGAAATAACAGAATCAGATAATTGTGGAATAGGTTTATAGTAAAAGGTTCTGAAAAGATTAACGTATGACAAATCTGCAGATTTGAGAATGTCATGCAAACTAGCACCTAAGCAAAAAGACCCAGAGGCTATAGCCCCTCTGGCCGAATGGGCGCCAAAGGAATAAACATCAATACCAGCCAAGGACATAATCCATTTTAACCAGCGGGCTAAGGTGAGAGAAGATAAAGGCTTATGGGGTTTCTGGAAAGAAATAAGCAACTGGGTAGAAAAGGGAGATTGCAAATCTGCGGTTAGTGAAACATAAGATTTTAAACAATTTCCAACACACAGTTTTGGTTGAGAGTGAAAAAAGGATAGTGAATCGTACATAAATTAGTCTTGGTACACCTATGAACCTGAAAAGAAACAACAACGGGAGAGTAATGGAAGGAGGACAAATCTAAAGCTTTCACATTAGAAACACATTTCAAAGAAATAAAACACAAAGCATTGCTAATTTTGCAGATAATTTTGAGAGAAAGGTACATATTATCCTGCCATGAGATAAACATATTTAACACCAAATTAACATCCCACAAAGTATTGTATTTGGATATCGGAGGATTAGCATAACATACTCTCTTTAACAGATGACCTATAAAAAGGATGTTCACCAATGGTTCTTCCATCCACTCAGGTGTTCAGCAGGAATGGCTGACCTGTAAGTATTGATTGTGCAATAAGCTTTTCCCTGAGAGGCAAGAGAGGCTAGAAGATTGACAACAAGAGTCACATCTGTTGAAACGGGATCTGAAACCCTGTCCAGACACCTGCTGAGTTTGGAAGAGCCAGGGGTCCAAGATTGCTGAATGAGGTAGGTAGCTTCCTCCGAAATTCCTGGGGTTCTCCAGGAAGACCCAAAATCCTCCAAGTGATGCGAAATAGAGAGCCCTCTAGAATCAAGTTGCGTTGAAGTCCCTGAGGATTGTGCAACAGATCGAGGGAGTGAGGGAGCCACACTGGGAGGTACGAGGACAACTCCAACAGAGTAAGAAACCAAGGTTGGGCTTGCCAAGAGGGGGTGATCAGAACCGGGGAAGAGAACCCCGAGCTAGCCTGAGCCAAGACTCGGGCAACCTAAGGAAAGGAGGAAAGGCATAAAGAAGAGTCTGCAGCCAGAACTGAAGAAACGCATGCAATGTAAGAGCTTGAGGATCTGGTCTACAACTGAAAAAAAAGGAAGTGGGGTATTGAGCAACGAGGCAAATAGATTTATCGACATGTCAAAAGTGGAAGAAAGATGATTGATACTTAAGGGTGCAGTTGCCAGTCACTTGAATCTTGAGTACCAATCTGTTACAACATTTAAGTCTCCTGGAGATAAACTGCTCCCTCCCTTCCAGAGAACTGTTGTTGAAGACAATATTCCCAAAGACACTTTGCAAGATCTGGACCTTGCGCCCCCAAGATGATTTACATATCGGACCACTGTCAGACTGTCTCTTCGTAAGAGAATGGCGCATTTTGCTTTGTCTTTTGTAAAGGATTGGATGGTAAAGGAACCTGCAAGCACCTTTAAACTGTTGATATGCAAGAACAACTCCTGAGGAGATCATGTACTCCCAGTCGAGAATTGACAGCATATTGCGCCCCAACCCGTCCGACTTGCATTTGAATCTAAGATAAGATCTGGGGAGGCAGAGAACATAGTTCAACCATTCCAGGCGCTTAAGTGAGTCAGCCACCATAGGAGTTCTTCTTTGGACTCTCGATCGAAAGAACCTGGGTCGGAATAAGCGAGATCTCTGTGAAGATCTTGGACCATTAAGCTCTGAAGAGGACCTGGAAAAATCGACTGAATTGAGGAGGCTGGAAGGCCGACTTGACAGGCCAATGATTGGAGAGGAAAATGCATGAGAGAAATAGAGTAACTGACATCCTTCTTGATGAAGGCGACTTTATATTGAGGGAGTTGCAGAATAGACTGAAAGATATCGATCAGGAAACCTAAAAAATCCATCTGACGAGAAGGAGCCAGAGTAGATTTCTGAACATTGATTAGAAACCCCAAATGAAGATGGAGGTCATAACCAATTTGTAAATGAAAAATTAGCACATTCTTGTCCTGAGCCATTACCTACCTCACCAACTTTCTGATAATCAGTCCGATTCCTTATGCTCTGAGAAAAGCTACAACCGGTTTAAGAATTTATTTTTTGTTTCTTTTTATTGTTAACCAAAAACATTTTCAAAATAAAAGGGGAGATAGCGGGACAATGCTAAGGCTCACCCTTCACAGTTTGAACAAGACATGAAAACCTTTGGACCAGAGATCAAGAGCCTAGCTGTACTTATATAATAATATTCACAACACTCACTGAGGTTGGAATAATTGTGTTTAGTAGAAGAAAAATATTTTCTTTTCTTTTTCTTAGTGTCCCCTCACTCACCAGGGTCGCCCCACGGTGAAATGCATCATCATTGGGGCCATTCCAGTCCTCTACGGAATGGGGTGTGCTACAACTTGCGAACTACGTAGGAGCACTTAAATCAGACTATGTGTGATGTGAGAACTGTGATGTGATGGAGTGGGATAAGTGTAGGATAAGTGTAAGTGATTTAAAATACCCGCTTAGTAAGCTACAAATTATTTATTCTTGCTCCTAGGGGGTAGAATTAAAAACGGGGTAGAATAAATCGGGTGCCTAAAGGACAATGGGTTTAGGTGTACCTATTAGTTCCTATCTGTCAACATGTTTCGAGCGTCCCCAAGATCTCAGTACTACACAGGGACCAGCTCTGTGTTTGCCACTCCTAATAATGCCCAAATGAGCTAATAATGAAGAAAATAGAAAATAAATCAATTTAATGCTGCAAAAAATAAGCATGCATCTAGTACCTACGTAAGGGAATAATCACGTGGTATATGTAGCAGGGCCTAACTTTGCCCCATGAACTCGGAGGGTTTGTATCCCATCAATTTGATTACAGGATACTAGTGGCCGATTCACCTACTCTGTCACCTCCGGACCGAATGTTCGGTCCGAAGGCGACAGAGTAGGTGACCCTCCGAGTCCATGGGGCAAAGTTAGGGGACGCTCGAAACTAGGCAGGTATTTTAAATCACTTACACTTATCCCACTTCATCACATCATAGTTCTCGGACCACACATAGTCTGATTTAAGTGCTCCCACGTAGTTCGCAAGTCGTAGCACGCCCCAGTCCGTAGAGGACTGGGATGGCCACAATGATGAAGCATGTCACGGTGGGGCGACCCTGGTGAGTGAGGGGACACTAAGAAAAAGAGAAATAAATCTTTTTCTTCTACTAAACACAATTATTCCAACCCCAATCAGTGTTGTGAATATTATTATATAAATACAGCTAGGCTCTTGATCTCTGGTCCAGAGGTTTTCATGTCTTAATCAAAAACATTTTCATAGTATACACATTGACAGAAAATACACAAGGCATGGCAGTTTGCGATATATTACACACAATTCACATTCTCCTGCTAAGTAGACAACCTAGTTTGTAATAAACCATTAGGGTATTAAGTCCTCCAGGGGCGGCTGTGTCGGTAACAAGTAGCTCACAAATGGTACCTCCGTATTAGTTCCATTTTCCCCATATTTGCATCCATATCCTAGGGCATCCTCTCGTGACATACACCATTTTTTAACAAAACATGGACCAATCCATGTCCCTTTCCCATTCCCCCAGCGTCGGGGCCAGGTGCACTCCCCACTTCCTAACAATGTTCCTTTTAGCGACTAGTAAGCCTAAAGTCACCCAAGTTTGTTCTTTACTGTTTGAATCAGTTGGTTACAATATATTGAGGAGACATCGATTGGCCTCCATCGTTAGTGTTTGCCCCAAAACTTTCCCCAAAATGAGGTGACCGCCCTCCAATATTTCGCTATGCAGGGGCATTCCCACAGAACATGAAAAAAAGGTTTGAGAATCTTGATGAAACACCAAGGATCTGAAGAAAGTCCAAAAGGAAGGGTTTTGAAGTGGGATAAGGAATTTCCCCATTGGAATTGAAGCTATTTTTATGTAACCAATTTTTTTATTGGTAAGGAGTCAGATCAAAGGAACACAGCTTCCTGCCTGAAGATATTTTTGGTTAGAAGGATGTATCGGAACTGAGAGGTGTGCATCTTGTTGATCCAATCCGACTAACCAATTATTCTGCAGTAAGATATCTTTGAGATGGAGGATGGTTTCTATTTTGAAATTTTGGTACACAACAACATTTTAAAAAACTTTTATAGTTAACACAAGATGAAACTTGTTGCTTTTCTTCTGCACTAGAAAGATGGTGCTGAGAAAACTTGAGGGATCAAGATCTGCTTTTTCGATCGCCTCTGTGGCTAGAAAAGAATTGATTTTGTCTCGAATAAAAAGAGTTTGGTCCTGTGAAAATAGAAGATGCAACTGCAGTGGAGACTGATAGAGATCTATTTGATAATCTTGAATGGTTTGAATTTTCCAGGGATCTGTAGTAAGCGAAAGTCATTCATTTAAACAAAGAGCTAATCAGCCTTTTCCAGGAGGTGGGCCAGAATTGGAAAGTCTTACCAGAGTATTTCTCTACTTTGTTCCAGTATATCCTGGAACGGAACCTTCTGGAATGACTGTATTTAGGACATCAGGAGGAGGATCTACTCTGTTCTGCGTCTTTCTGGAGGTCTCGGCTGCAATCGGCTTCCTTGGTCCTCGGCACCTAGAACCTTAGAGGCCCCAAAACTCCCTGTCTTTGCCCACTTCACCTTCTGCTCCCTGCTGCAATTTTTCAGCAAGCTCCAGGAGCCATAGGTGAGCGCAGGAAATATTGCTCTCTTTTCTATTGAGTGGCCAAGCTGAGGAGCTTTTAGTTGAGGAGTGAGGCAGAGGAGAAAGCGGGGGTTGAGGCGGCGTAGGAGTGCCGAGGCACACAGCGTGTGAGAGGGGCTGATCCTGGCGACTGTACTCGGCCATCATGAAGTGCAAGTCCAGGTCCCCAAAGAGGCTTTCCAGCTAGGACTGGGTGTGGCTTGCAGGTGCTTTCCAGTGAGCTCCTGCTCAACTTCTCTCTCCAAACTGCCTCAATGCTGCGAACCGCTGCTTTGACCTGAACCAATAACACAACAGAAATGATCCTTGAGGAATCATTCACCTTTTAACTTATTATTTAGAAGTTGTCACATTCATGAACAGAATTTATCAGAACTCAAAAAAAGTTTCCATCAATAAATGGTTCTTTTTATCTTGAAATCAATTGAGTAAGCTTTAAAAAAAAAGAGAAGAACATAAACAGGTATTCATTAATCATATATATGGCAACCCAATAGCTACTGTCTTGGTTCATATAACATCCACAGTAGTATCTTACACCTTTTGTTCACTAGTATGGACAGTACAAACAATTAGCCATATATTAAAATCAGTTCACAGTTTTCTTATATTTCATTCTGTTTCCACTGATAACTCAGTAATCACAAACGGTGTAATGGCGTCGACGTTTCGGTCTCAAACATAATCAATTCCACAAGACCATCCTCAGGACGATAGTTGTTGCACCATGAGTTGAAGCGCCAGATACCTCGCGGCCGCTTTATCCTCTCGTATAATTTTTCAGTCAATAGAGAGATTTGCGTGTCACTCTGCAATTCTAGTATTGTTTGATTTTTTTTTTTTATCTCAGGAGCTTGAATAAATCAATCCCGCCCTCGACAAACATCCTGGGAAGCTGGGCACACCTTCAGCCCTGTCCCTCTTGCCCGTAATCGTTCCACAGTAGAGGAGCTGGCAAGCTGAGGAGAGACGTAAAAGATTCTGCACTGACTTTGCTGCATCAGTAAGTGGTGTTGGTGAGAGGTGCAGTGACGCATCTGATGCCTGTTCCTGGTGCATGGAGAGTTCCCCCTGAAGGCCGCTCGACTCAGTCCATAAGAAAAGTTGGTGATAATGGTTAGCAGAAAGCAGCTGTCTCGTAGAAAGAATTTGGCAGACGCACCATTTTCTCAGACATACCCCCTTGCATCCCCAATATCAGAGGATAATGAATCAGCGAGGAAAAGCAGAAACCCATTAGCTAAAACATCTTGATGAATAAATATCTGCCTCAGTCTGCCTTCCCCACTTGACTCATGGGCCGTTCGACGCTGTTTTGTGTCCTAGATGCTAGGCTCATGAGAATGTTGGACATTCTAAGTCTATGTACTTTTCGATATGTTGAATATTTGTGTTTGCATGTACTCGTCCTATTGCACAATCTGTAAAGTGCTCTGATACCCTCGGTAGTCATGTTTGCGCTATATAAAACTTTCTAAATAAATAAATCTGTCTCAAATGGTTCAATATGTCTTCTTTTTTAAATATCACAGAATCTGCACACAATCGCGAGCAGTTACTACTACAACAATAATTCAAACCAATCCTCATACCACTAACCAAGTGGTTTCGTCCATCACACTCATGCCTGAGGTAAAGCCTAGAGCACATCACAATGGAGATACTGTCCCTACCTCGCTAATCCTCAACAATAGATGGGAACTATAAGAGGGGGAACTGCAATAGAGAAGCACCTATTGGCCAGCACTAAGTGTGCTACACCAGCCACTACTCCAGTTTTTAGTAGTGTGCATGTGGGAGCAGCCATAAAAAACACACTAACAATAGCAGCCCATGTTCACTCAATCTAGAGATGGCCACTGAAAGGAGGGTAGAGAACTATTGTCTCAAAAAATGATACCAGGAGGGAAAGTATAACGGACCAAGAACTGGGCAATCTTTCAGAATGTTTCCTTCCCATGACTGGGGCCCAAATAGACGAGGCATTCGCTCAAGCTCCAATACTGGCTAGGTGCCAGAGGAATAGGAACACTGGGCTTGGCCAGCATACCCCGCCTTTTGCCCATAGCCCTTAGTCGGCCTCCATCAGTGCCTTGAAGGTCACGATCGCCAGGGCGTTGCTTTAGCAACCAAATAAAATGCAGCTTCAGATGACCAAACACAATCACTGGCTACGCATTTGGCTGCCCTGGGGCTAAAATAAGCAACTTTGATGCGAACTAAATGTATTGGAGAAGGAGAAACCATGTCCTTGTTCCCAATAATAGCTAAATGAATCACCCTACCAGAGATGCAAAGCACCTTAGTGTGAAGTGTTAAGGTCAATGCACTGAGGGACGGATCACACATCCAGGAAGCTAACTCTAATATCCAAGAGTCACTTATCTCGGTTAAATGTCCAGTAGGTATAGTTGAACCACCATTTCTGGTGGGTGTGATTATCAATTCCCAGATAACCTCTGATTACCCAGCTGAGAAAGAACTAATCCTGAGTTTGGCCGACCTTGATTCGCCTTGAAATGTTGCATCATAGTAGGCACTTGCTAACTCGGCCCATCCGCTTCTCTGACTATTCTATCAAGGAAAGCGAAAGAGAGATTGAAGAAGGAAAGAAACAACTTGCATCCAGGTGGAGATCTTTGATTTTAGCGGCATCCAATACATTTGTGGTCCATGTGGGAATAAGTCTAGCCAATTTCTTTCCTATATTTGCTCCACAACCAAAGTCAAATCATTTGGCTACATTGGAAACTGCCCAAATCCAAGGATTGGATCAAATAGCACCTCTTAATGTGTCTACTGTGAAATTAACTGCTGAAACAGGTACTCAGTCGAATATATTGAGGATATAGGACCCAGTCCCAAAAAACAGGTGTTGGAGGGCTGGGCAGATAAACAGACGCGGAGGCTGAATGCACTTCTTAATGATTATGTTTTAATGAAATATTGATAAACTGAAATAATATGGTCAGGTTGGTGATGTTCTTTCTTCTTCCAGGTTCTTCCTCTCCCAAATGGCCCCTTCCGGTGGCTCGGAGAAGAGGAGTCAAAGCAGTGGTAAGTATAATGATTAGGTTTTATAGGGGATTGTTATCTACCAGTCACCACACCGTTTCTAAAAAGAGGTGTTCGGCCTGAGGAGGGTTAAAGGGAGGTACTGTGCAGGGTAATTACAAGACACTAGTGCTCCAAGTAACTCTTTCTCTTAGAACCACCAAACTGAAATAATCCTAATATCAGGAAAATAGAAGAAAAAGACTGCCTGCCCGTCACGCCCTGCTTACCCACTCCGCCGTAACTCTCCAGAGTTGCGGCTGCCCTCCAGCATCCTTCAGTGGGCTTCACCATTTCTCACTCCACCTCTCAGGAGCTTCCTTCATCTAGGCATCTTCCCTCGCTTTCTCTAACTGGCTGGTACCAGTCTGTCTGACTCGCTGGATTTCGGCGGTGTCCTCGTTCAGCTTCGTGTTCCAGATGAGGTCTCTTTCCCTTCCATGTTCGCTCCCAGTCTTCTCTTTCCGTCCTGCCTGATTTCCTGCATTCTATCCTTTTTCTCTTTTCTTGCCCCTCCGTTGTTGGTTCCTTTCTCTCGGGTCTCCACCTCCCTGCAGTGACGTGTGAGAGGCTGGGGTAATTGTGGGACCAATATTGAATGTCTTGTTTCCTTTCTTCCCATGGATGGAATCCATCCAGTGGCAAAGTGAGCAAGGGACCCACGTCTGGGCATACCCTGGCAACTTAGGGCGAACAAAGCAAAACCAAAGGGGATGATGGACTGAGTGTTGAACATTGCAAGCATTCACCCCAAGTCAACTGATCTGGGTTTAATCCATCATTCTTTAGCTCACTCCGCCACCCCAGTTCAGACATGGCCATATACAAATTAGTCTCATATACAAATTAGTCTGACCCTGTGCCTCATGGGAACAGTCCAGCCCCAACTGCCAAGCCATGTGTTTGCTGGACCGGAAACAAGCTTCCTGGGACCAGTTTCTGGCTAATCAGCCATCATCAGCCAGGCTAGCTTGAATCCAGTGGCAAAGTGAGCAAGGGACCCACGTCTGGGCATACCCTGCCAAGTTAGGGCGAACAAAGCAAAACCAAAGGGGATGATGGACGGAGTGTTGAATATTGCAAGCATTCACCACCAGTCAATTGATCTGGGTTTAATCCATCATTATTCTTTAGCTCACTCCGCCACCCCAGTTCAGACATGGCCATATACAAATTAGTCTGACCCTGTGCCTCATGGGAACAGTCCAGCCTGAACTGCCAAGCCATGTCTTCCCTGGAACGGAAACAAGCATCATCCCCTTTGGTTTTGCTTTGTTCTCCCTAAGTTGGCATGGTATGCCAAGATGTGGCTCCCTTGCTCACTTTGCCACTGGATTCAAGCTAGCCTGGCTGTTAATGGCTGATTAGCCTGAAACCGGTCCCAGGATGCTTGTTTCTAGTCCAGGGAAGACATGGCTTGGCAGTTTGGGCTGGACTGTTCCCATGACGGTACAAAAGGGGGTGGTGATGGACGGTGCATCTGAACCAATCAAACACTCACACACAGTCAACAGATCTGGGTTTAATCCATCACCGTTCTTTAGCCCACTCTGCCACCCCAGTTCAGGCATGGCCATATGCAAATTAGTCTGACCCTGTGCCTCATGGGAACAGTCCAGCCCGAACTGCTAAGCCATACCTTCCCTGGACTGGAAACAAGCTTCCTAGGACAGGTTTCTGGCATTTCAGCCGTCTTCAGCCAGGCTTGGTTGAATCCTGTGGCAAAGTGAGCAAGGGACTCACGTCTGAGCATACCCTGCTAACTTATGGCGAACAAAGCGGGGTGGTGATGGACGGAGCATCTGAACCAATCAAACACTCACACCCAGTCAATAGATCTGGGTTTAATCAATCACTGTTCTTTAGTCCACTCTGCAACCCCATTGCAGACATGGCCATATGCAAATCAGTCTGACCCTAAATAACAAGATTGTGACGAAGTGGCTCTATATATACTGGACCAAAGTAATGTACAGTGTGTATAGAGTCCACCATCCCCAGAGGTATAACAGAGTCTAAAATCAGGTCTGACCTTACTCTCTAAAATGGTAGCTTGGTCGAGCTGTATGGCAATACCAGAGGACAGTGTACAGCATTTTTTTGTAGACACTCAGTCAGCAAAAGGTTTTACACACTCAAGAACTGAACTCTAGGCCAATTGTTTTTATATCAACAGATATAGTTGTTTTATTTTTAAGAACCAACAGGTCTCAAAATATACTTTTCTCAATAGGAGTGATCTCAGATAAGTATTTTGCAGAAAGGCAATAAACTTTGTAAACACAATAGGTACAGTGGTTGCACTAGGCAACACAATTCTAAACACAATTTAACATTGAGCTCAATGGGTTTTTCTACATAAATGCAGTTGATTATTTTATAAATTACTTTTGTAACTCAAGGGCTGGATCCTAGATTCAGTCCTGGGGTCTAAGCTGAAAACAGTTTAGTAAAAACGTTCTGATTATTGCAAAGCTTTTTAAAGGATAAAAAGGTATTTTAAAAGTTGACACTTAGAAACTTTTCAGTGAAAAACTAGCAATGTTATCCTATGGCAGGAAATTCAAGTCACAGGTAAAGTAGGTTCTCGTTATTTTTGTAACCCAGGACTGGACTCCTAGGTTCAGTACTGGGGTCTCTACCTAAGATAGGTAAGTAATTACGTTTTAGTAGTTGGTACCATTTTTTAAGGACTATTTGTAATTTTCAAAAGTAGATAGAAGAAATTTCACAGAAAAACAGTCAATGGTTTCCTATGGAAGAAATTTAGGTTACTAGTAGACACGGTTATGATTACTTTTACGGTTCAGTACTGGGCTAAAAAGGTACAGTACTGGCTTCTCTCCTGATCACAGGTGAGTACTTCGGAATTCGTTATTCGGCTGATTTTAGATTAATATTTTAAAGTTTAAAAACTTCACACTTGGATTTTTCCGAGTCAAACCAGTCAATGTTACCCTATTGCAGGAAAGTGAGTCATCGGTTTTCAGGTGAGTACTCAACTGGTGAAGTTAAGGTTCTGGGCACAGACTCAGGGGTCCCCTAGGGTCAGGTAGGTACAGTTGATACACCCTCAGTGGCACAGGGGCAGCCGGGTACAGAGGTAGTTAGGCCCAATATTATCCAAAGAGAGGCAGGGGGCCTTCGGTGGGTGGCTGCTGGCTAGCAGGCCATGCGGCTGTGGGAGCTGTGCTCCTGGTCACTTGCTCAGAGCAAATAGGGATTAGGATAGGGTACAGGTTGCACTGTCAGGGGCACTCGGGCGGCTGGTTGCAGGGTGCTTTTGAGCCGTCGAGCGCTCAATGTTATTCAATGGAGATCTTGAAAAGGGAACAAAGGCTGCAGGCTCGGGACGGAGGATCTTCTGGAGCGACCAACACTTTGAGGGGTAAGTTGGGATCTTGGAGGATAGGTAGGCACCCAGGAGTTGGGCACAGGGGGCCGTGGGGCGCCTGGGTGTCTTTTGAGGTCGGGAAATCTTACCCCCTGCTGGTCGCGGTCGGAGGGGTCCTTTGTCCTGAGGCTGCATGCGTCGTCAGGGTCGTTGAGGAGGGTCCTTGGGTACTGGATTCCAGGTCAGAATCGCCGGGGGAACGTCCTCAGGGTCTTGATGCACTCCAGCACAGGCCAGGCTTGGCAGGTGCAGATTATGCAGGGTTCACGGTTCCGGGCTGATGCCAGGGCTTGTTACTTGCTTTGAGCAGGACCACTGCTCGTGGGAGACCCAGGTAGTTAGAGTCACAAGGCAGTCAGGTCCTCCGGGGTTTTTGAGGTTGCTGACCACTGTAGACGCCGGGGTTTAGCAGGAGCAGTCAACAGGCCGATAGGGCTGGGGCCAAATCAGTTGGTCTCTTCCTCTTTTTAGCAGCTGCACGGCAGGTCTTCTTGTTCCTTGTTCTTCTTTCTTGTTTCGGAATCTGGATCTGTGGAAGAAGGTTCAGGGTGCGCCTAAATACTAAATTTAGGGGCGTTACAGGTAGGGCAAGTGAACATTTGAGAGCAATAAAGCAGAACAATATAATAAGATATTCCATTGCAGAACACGTACACAATTGCACAGCCCAAGGTCAAAACAAAACCTTCGAATTTTTGGAATTGAACATGTTAAACAAGACCCACGAGGTGGCAACAGGGAGCTACGGTTGGGTAGGCATGAGGCAAGGTGGATCATGCGTTTGAGGGCCGTAGATGACGGCCTAAACTTTGATCAAGAACTGCAATATTTTCTAGGTGATTAAGTTTACAGTTGATTGGATGGCTTCACTAGAGTTATACATTGGTAAGATGTTTATCAATAGAGACTCAAATGGAGTGATACTCAATGATGTGATGTTCACCTTCTAGGTGTGAGTTTGTACTGAAAACATGAGAGCATTACACGAATAGGAATGTGGTGTACCCTAATATGGTTTGGGGAAGCGGAATACTTACTGCAAGTGAATATTCACCCTCTAAGGAGATTTCATAAGAATAGCATAAGGACTTCACTCATAATAGATCTAGTTTTACAATTTATACCAGGTAGTGAAAGATAAGGCTATAAGTTGATAGCTCAAATATTCAACATATACATTTTTCTTTTCATAAATATAGATGATACAAAGCGATTTGAACAGTCTGTTTTTGGTATATAAGAGTTTATGTTCAAGCTGTAGTGAGGATGATGACCGAGATTCTTATGGTTCATCACAATATGCCAAATGATGGATCTCTGGATTTTATATGGTAGATGTTAAACATCACATTGTTTAATATTCAGTATAGACTTAATATATTACAATGCACATTTAAATATATGCTGTAGGAGAGTAGGGTCTGCTTCCTATGGTCACCCCCACTTTTTGCTGTGATTTTCTGGTTTTTCGACTCTAGACTGGCTGTGGCCCTGCTAATCAGGACCACAGCCTAGCAGTTCTCGCTCTAAATTGATACCATGTTCTTTAGGTACATACCAGATTGGTTACTGGGTCACCTTTGTGAGCCCCTTAGTAGTGTACCCTAGGTACCCAGGGCATAGGTGCATCCAAGGCCTACCAGGGGCTGCAGCATGTATTATGCCACCCCTGGCTGGCCCGCCAAACTGACACCACAGGTCTGTTCACACAGCCCGAGTAAGGTGGTGTAATCACCCCTTACTTAGATATAGTATATCTATATCTACCTTATATATAGACACATATGCACCTATAAGTCACTCCTATGGCAGGCCTTAACAATCCTGGAGGCAGAGTGCTTGGTTTTATGTGAGAGGGTGCCCTAGCATGAGCTAAAACCCTCTGAACTTTCGGAACCATCTCCTTATAGCTGTTCTATGATATAGCCATACCATATACTCTTAAGTGCATTATAATCCTCGTGGTTAATGCTAACTTTGGTTTGGCTTTATCAAAACATGTCTTGTAAGGTGTCAAACACTTTGGAATACTAACCCCCTGCAAATTCTGGCGGCGGGGGCAGCATTCCACCCTTCTAGAGGGAAATGACATGTATGTTACTGGTAAACCCGTTTAAAGTTAAACAGAGCCTCAGCATCACAAAATGTATGCTGCTGCTACAGACATGAGCCGGACCTCCTGCTGCTGGATGAAACACTGGCAGGGGAGGCCTGGACAATAGGTTTCCTGTCAGCACCACCCCAGACAGGCTTTAGTGTATTGGGGCAGAGAGGGCTGCATTCAGAATGCATTTTCCAGAAACAGCCTGGGGCAAAACAAGTTGCTCCATGCATAGCCCGGTTCAAACCAGTTGCTGGGGCACTCCAGCCCTGCTCTGGCGCGAAACTGGACAAAGGGAAAAGGGTGTAATCACCCCCTCCCCAGGTCCACTCATAGGAGGGACCTTACAGGGAGCCCAGCCCCCAAACTGAGTACAAGTATAGGAGCTGTGTCCCTAGGACTTTAAATTATCCTAGACGAAACTTTAAAACACATAACCTGGACCTTCGACGTTCCATTTTGACTGGAAGATGGAAGACATGCCGGTCTGCATTGTCAAGGCTTCCGCCGGAACTCGAAGACTCTGCGACACAAGACACGGACTTCCAGACATCTGACGCTGCTCGACTATCCCAGACATCCTGCATTTTGCTAACTGCATCGACTCCTGAGGTAACTCGCATTTGTGCATAGGGGTTCGAGAAGCCCCAGACCCGAGCACCATTTGCACCGAAGCTCAGCCCTCCACACTCCACGAGTTTCCCGTGGAGCCCGCTCTTGCATTTTAGCTCAATGCGTCTTCCTGGTTCCTAGTCCATTGGCTAGTGAGCCCTCTCAAGACTTACTTCTGAATTTAACTTGCTTTCCTGGTTGCTCCAGGCTTGCTCCAGCTTCCCTACAAAGGAGAAGCGGCACAGACCTTGCTGGTCTGCACCGAAGCCATCTCCTGCGTGGATTGCATTTGCCAAGGCTTGTTGGGTCCAATCCGGATACAGACACTGCAGTCAACTAGATCCTTTGTGGGACAGCTCCAATCCAGCTCCTGGTCATCGTCTACACCTCCTGAACCACGTGGCTGCAGAGACAAGCTTCACTTCTTCACCTGAATTCACTTGACATCGCCTGGTTCCTTCCTGGTCACTGGCTAGTGACCTAGACTCTGTCCCTTCTGCTTTCAGGTTCTTCAGATCTCCGATCCACCCTTGGATCCACCCGGACACTTTTCCTCGGGTCGCCTGCAGCACTTCTTTGCAGATCTCCATTGAATTCATCGACAAAACAGGATATCAAAAGACACCTATGCACCCGGCTTCCGTGGGTGAGGTAACACTGGTCCATTGGTAGTGTCGAGGTACTTGGCCCTCCAAGGGTCCTAGTCTAAAAGGGTTTCATCGTAGTTAACCTAGAAGTGTCCTTAATCTTTAAAATTGTAACTTGTTCGTTTCTCATAGAAAGTCAATGATAACTCGTGGCTGTGTTTAGACACTGCATGCGTCTCCCATGGGCCTCCTACTTCCTAACCTTTGGTTGTTTAGAGTAGCCCCAGCGATTCCCCAGGCCCCAGGCCTACTTTCTAACTCTGACGTGGTTCTTATACCACTATTTTAGTATATGGTTCGTGAGGGCCCCTAGGGCAGAACGCATATTTATGCAACTATTCGTATGCTAATGAAGTAACTTGTATTGTACTTTTACCTCTGACCTCATAAAGAGTCCAGAGGGGTTGAGTTTAGAATAAATACATTTATATTTGATATATACCTTGTGTGATGTCCTTTCATTTGGTATTCAAGGGATTATAATTGGTAAAACAACTAGCTTCACATGCTCTCTGAAGTCTTAGCCTATTGACTGCTGGTCCATGCTACCACTAGGATAGCTTTCTATAAGGTTGACTTCACAACCACCATCAATGAGGGTCGATTAGACTGGTGCAAAGTGCCCACTAGAACTAGTGGACATCATATGCCAGGCTAACTTGTCACATATGCCACAAGCATTATTGAACATATTCATTTCACAAGTTGTCGTTCGAATGAATGCCACAAGCAATTTAGAATATGTCTTATAATATTAATATGGCGCACCATTTCACTCAATGATAAGGTATGGGGTATTTTGGATCCAAACTTGTAATAATCCAGGAGAAGTAGAGGTTTAAAGTAGATTTATTGGTCAGCACAGCATCAAGTCTTAACACAGAAATGTCCAGGATACAACTGACAAATGCAGCAGAATGGTGTGTGAGGAAAGCTCTGTTCAGAACATAGAACATCATAGGAACATAACATGGCTCATGCAGCATAGCATGGCTCATGCACTTAAAGAGAAAGGGTAACTTAGCTATACAGAATGTAACACATCTCCCTTATCAAAAGAAAGAAAGAAAACATATTATACAAAATCCTGTAAAGTAGTGGGTCTTCTTCTGATACGCACATCATCTTTGACTCTTGAAGCTACAGAGTAGGAAGAAGTACCAGGAACCAATCTTCCATTGGAATTGTCACACTGGACAAGATTGTCCTGACCTTGAGACTGCAAAATAGTTTGTGTTGGACATTTAGCAACTTTACACAAATTCCAGACTTTGCCATCTTGGGTGATGACAGAATTGTTGAAAACGCTTTTAATTTTAATGGGTCTACCATACTTACTCGTTCCTTTGCTAACAATAAAAGGTTTCAGAATCCTAACCCAATCACCCACACAAAAACTATGTTCCTTTGTCTTCCACCTTTTATTGTACCACAGAGCAGACTTACTCTGTTTACAACTAACTCTATTCGCAACACTCTGGATGTCAACTTCGCCTTCTCCTAGGTTTTTACATTTTTCCTTAAACCACCAAGGACAAATGTTGGACGCAGGATCCCTACCTTTAAGTAACTTGAACGGACTAACCTCTGTAGTGGTATGGGGAGTTATGCGATAAGTCCAAAGCTTCTCCCTAAGCACATTCAGCCAATCACTCTTTTCTTTAATGGCATCAACAACAAAACTCTTCAATACTCGGTTAAAGCGTTCAACCTGCCCATTCTCATGTGGTTCATAAAGGGATGTCCGAATATGTTTGATGTTGCATGTTTGCAAGAAAGATTGCATCTCAGATGACACTAACTGTACGCCATTGTCCGACACTAACACAGATGGACAACCTTCCCTTGCAAAAACTTCCTTAAAGAACGTAATCACTACCTCAGAGGTAACCTTAGCCACAAATTTCACTTCAGGCCATTTTGAGTGGTAGTCAATCATGACTAACGCAAACCGTGAGGCTTCAGGTAGTATATGAAAGGGACCTGAAATATCAAAAGCTATCTTATTCCAAGGGAACTCAGGCCACTTGACTGTTTTAAGCGGAGGAATATGTAATTTTAACATTTTATCCTTGGTACAACACTCACTACACTCCCGGACAGTGCGGTCAATATACCTGTCCATTCCAGGCCACCAAAAATTTCGCCTTATTAAACGCTTCATGGCTGAAATACCAGGATGTGTTTTGTGTGCCAACTTGAGGATAAGCTCCTGTACACCCACTGGTGGAATGCATTTTCCAGACTTGAAAATCAAATCACCTTCACAAAACAGCTCATCGGCTATATTATAAAAAGGAAGCAAATCATCCCCGACACTGGTTTTATTGGGCCAACCCTTAAAAAGATACCCCTTTAACATTCCAAACCTCTCATCCTCATCTTGACATTTCAACCAAAATTGTTCTGTGATATCTTGATACTGGGCAGCAACAACATCAGACAAATTTAAAACAAAATCAACTTCACTAATGCCACTAACTTTGTCTTCCTGATTTTGGCAAGGAAGACGTGAAAGGCAGTCAGCGGTGACATTCTTTTTCCCAGGAATGTATTCCACAGTAAAATGGTATTCTTGTAATTTGGATGCCAAACACGCAATCCTTGCTGTAGAGTTCCAACCTCCACCAACTGATAAGATATGTACAAGCGGCTTGTGGTCGGTTCTCAAAATAAACTCACTGCCCCAAATGTAAATTCTATAGTGTTCAATTGCCCACACACAGGAAAGCAGTTCCCGTTCAATAACAGCATACACGCGTTCCGTCTCATTCAAAGTCCTAGATGAGAAAGCCACATTCCATTCCGTGACCCCGTCAGTTTGAGATAACCCACAACACAAACCATACAAACTAGCGTCAGTATGATGATACATTTCTTACCCATTCTGAAAGGTTTTAAAGTAGGTGAATTGACAATGTCATGATTAATATCAGTAAAGGCTTTTTCTTGTTCAGCTTCCCAAACAAACTCATTACTTTGTCTCAATAATCTTCTTAATGGTTCCATTTTGGTAGCAAAATTAACCACAAATTTGCTGTAATATTCACACATGCCCGAAAACGATAACAAGTGTTCCTTATTACTCGGTGCCGGGGCATTAAGTATGGCTTCAACATTAGATTTTTTTGGAACTAAACCTTCCCCAGAAAGTGTATGTCCCAAATACTCTACAGATTTCCTAAAAAGTTTGCATTTGTGTGCTTTAAGAGTAAGACCATATTGTTCTAATCTGCTACACACTTCATTCAAATGTGAAGCATGCTCAACCTCATTTTTTGAAAAAATCAATATATCATCCTGAAAAAACTTAACAAACAAATCAAGGTCTCTGAAAATTTGGAACATCACACGTTGAAAAACGGAAGCAGCCGATGCCAAGCCAAAAGGCATCCTTCTGTATTGGAAGAGGCCCATGGGAGTGATAAACGCTGTATACTTTTTAGAATCTTCTGTAAGTTCAATTTGATGGTACGCAGATCTGAGATCTAAAGTGGAAAAAATCTGCGCACCATCAAAAAGAGAAACCAGTTCATTGATATTAGGTAAGGGATGGCAATCAATGATGATATTGGAGTTAAGTGCCCTCAAATCAATGCAAACTCTTAATTTTTGATCGGGTTTGCGCACCAAAACAATGGGCGAAACCCATTCAGAAGATTCAATGGGTTCTATAATATTGTCTTTTAGCAAATCATTCAACATTTCTTTTAATTCCTCTCTGACATTTAAGGGAACTCCTCTTAGCTTTTGTTTAACAGGAAGTGCTCCTTCTTTTAGAACAATTTTATGTGAAAAATTTTCTAATTTCCCTAATCGTTCACAAAAGACATTGCTAAACTTATTGCTCCAAAATGAAACAACATTTTCTTTTTCATCATTCGAAGAAATAGAGTTTATCATTTCCTGCTCACTGCAAAGAGAAATGGGATCTTTGGCTCTTGGATTTAAAGTGATGCCAAGTTCCCATTGGTCATGCCAACCTAGAACATTGACTCCCTTAATAGCAATATATAATTTGATAAGAGCAGATCTTCCTCTAAAACTTAACGGAACTTTTAGAAACCCTTCAATATCAATCTTATTCCCATTGAAACCTTCTGCAAATATGTCTGAAGGTTTTAGCAAGGAAATATCACATACAGATTGTAATTTTTCATTGAAGTATTCCTTGGTAATTATGGTCCATGGGGACCCAGAATCCACCATAAGTTCAATATCAATAGTAAAAACTTGAAAAATACATTTTGGGGATTTCTTACTAGTTAATACTATACATCCAGTTTGAAGAATGGAAACTACATAGCCACGATCTAAATCTTGATTCGTTTCATCAACAATGGTAAGTGCAGATACTTTAGTGGGAGTAATAGTGTTAGAGGGTCCATGTAGTTGTCCTGAGCGATACTGAGAATTGGAACGTCTCTCTCTACAAACATTACTAAAATGTCCCAATTTGTTACAAATATTACACGTTTTGTTTATAGCAGGACAACCTTGGAAAGAGGCAATGTGTGATTTGCTACCACATCTAAAACATGAAAAAGGAGTATTAGGAATATCTGTCCTCTTATAATTAGAACTGTAAGAATTTTTGGTTCTAAATTGAGTAGGAAAAACATTTTTACCATCAACTTTAGATTTAACTACACATACTTCTTCATCTAAATTATTTTTACTAGAATTAGAACTTTGTTTACCAACTATGTCCATCCATTTTTCAGACATCTCAGTTGATTTAGCAATGGCAATAGTTTCTTCTAAATTAGGATCCCCTATACACCACAATTTATCTTGAACATTTTTGTTCTTGACGTGAACAATAATTTGATCACGGATCATTTCGTCACACATAGCTCCAAAATTACAATGCAGACTTAAAGCTCTTAAAGCAGTGAGGAAATCATCAAACGATTCTTCTTGCTTTTGTGCTCTGGTATAAAATTTAAAGCGATTTAAAGCAATATTAGCTGTAGGTTTAAACCTTTTTTCTAATCTACTAAGAGCTTCAGTGTAAACATTCATGCTATCACCACTACCAGAAGGAACAGATATATGGGGTAAAGTTCTAAAAATCTCTTGTCCCTCGGACCCTAAACAATGTAACAAAATACTCTTTTTTCTCTCCGCACCCATGCGTTCCCCATCTATAGCTCGCATATAATTGAAAAACTCCTCCTTCCACCTTGACCAAGGCAAAGGAGGATCACCTTTGACCTGTAAGAACTTAGCAGGAGGGTCAAATTGCATATTGAAATAGTGCAATAGTACAAAATATAATAAATAAAAGCTTACTGAGATAAAAGCAATAGGCAGAGTAACACAATACATTTTCCTTAAAATGAATGAAAATAATAAAAGAAATAAAGTATTAGACAAAAGGTCAATCAATGGTCAATGGTAAAAGTACTTGAAATTGAAAGAACAACGATGGAAATCCAATGTGACACTGTAACTGTTGATGAAACGAGATAATTGAAGAAAAGCTGAAAATGTTAAAGTATTTCCTAAAGCGTCAAAGTGGTTCAATATAGCATTTCAAAATAAATAAGAAACGAACCGAGACTGAAATCGGAGTCCCGTGTGATGGTTGCTATGATACAACCAAACTTCTGGTAAACAAAATGGAGTCACGTCTCACGTTGCGTGAGCTGTATCAGGTGGTAAACGTTGCGCGATGACGTTTCTGAACGTTGCGCAATGACGTTCCTTAGAGTTTGCCAAAGCCGGTGTTTCTCTTTGCGGGGACCAAAGCCTGCAGCGCGCACACACGGAGAAATGATGCAAACCTTGATAAGTCGTTTGTTTACCACGCTCACAAGCAACAGGGCAATAAAGGATCAGTGACGCCTCCGCAGTCCAATGACGATAAATCCACACGTTCTCCACAACTTGTCACAGACGATTTACGAAGATGGATGCTAGGCATCAATGAACAAAAGGTTGCCAGGCAACGCCAACACGAGTAGCAAAGTACATCGAGCAGGTAAATTGAAAGATGCAAACGATGTAAAAACAAAAATAAAGTACATAAAGTTTTCCAGGAAAGAAGATGGTTTGTAGAAGTAAAATCCAAAGTGATAAAATGAAGTAGAAGGTTATTAAAAGGTTCTCCAAAACGTTGAAAAGTGAGAAAATTTCCAAATTCTTCCAAAATCAAGGAATTGGGTTCAAACTCCGCTCCTGTGCTGAAGATGGCTGGAGTAGGGTTGTCCTCGTCGCCAAAAATTGTAATAATCCAGGAGATGTAGAGGTTTAAAGTAGATTTATTGGTCATCACAGCATCAAGTCTTAACACAGAAATGTCTCGGATACAACTGACAAATGCAGCAGAATGCTGTGTGAGGAAAGCTCTGTTCAGAACATAGAACATCATAGGAAACATAACATGGCTCATGCAGCAAAGCATGACTCATGCACTTAAAGAGAAAGGGTAACTTAGCTATACAGAATGTAACAAAACTTCTATACACAAATATTATAGAGAGCTGTATTCTTAAAGGATAGTTTGTTATATCAGATAGTGTTTGTATAATTATACCGAAGGAAAATATGAGGAGTTGAATTTAAAACGACAGCTAATAGTTTTGCATGCTGGAATTCATCGTGTTAAGATGGCGCTCATACTTGGAAGGACGCAAGGTTGTCCTTCGTTACTTTCGGATTCAGACTACTGTGATGTAAACTCGGAAGACCTGGTGCCTTCGCCTGTATTCGGGTGCGGTTGCGGCGTGTTAAGGTATGTGCTGGTTTGGGGAAATTAGGTGGTTACAAATATTATTATCCGCAGGGTAAATAGATATTATAGGTATTTATTATTTTTTTGTCCTAGGTGCCCAGTACTTCAGGGACTTAAAAATGTGATACTATTCTTTGACGGTTTACAGAATTCCGTCTTCTGTTTGATATCACAGCAGAGACAATCCATGGTAGGGCTCAGCAACCATGCCTTCTTACTTTGTTATAACATGGCTAGCCTGTGGCATTACAAATTACCTTATGATTCTTAGTAGGATTGCCACAGTATATTGGTTATTGGATTTGGAAGCATAAGGATTACTTGGACTTATGGAAAACTCAAAATAATTCACATTGGATACATTTATAATTTAGGAGGATTACCTTATCTTTAAGGTAAGGAACACGATGTCTGAAATTAGCGAGTTGAAAAACATTAGTTTAATGAATGACCGATAATTTATTTATCTGTCAAGGCTTGTGGTATGATCGAATCACGTTATGTTGTTCTTTAGGGGTCATTTGCATACTTATCTCAATAATTGTGCTTATGGTTTTATGAGGATATTGTCAATAAGTTCGAAGGATTACCTTTAGAGAGGTAAGAAACACTGACCTGAAATATTGCAATTTGTAATTATAACAGATGCATTGAAAGACCGTTGCCTCACATTTTTAAATAATAATTTAAATTCTTGGCTTTACAGAATTACATTGAAAGAAGCCATAAGGTATTGATATCTCCCCAAGGTACTTCAGAATTAAATCATTTGGATTACGTACACATAAATTAACACTATGGTTCACAGTAGAGTATCAGGTTATTTTTCACAACAGCATGATAAAGGGAACTGGATGTTATTCTGTGATAATTTGGTATGTAATAATGATGCTATTTGAGGATCGTGATTTTGAATGTTTTTTTAAGAAATCCAAGTTGGATTCCATGAGACAGATTATGCATGAAATATATATATATATCAGTTAATTTAATATGGCTGTATTTGCTTGCTAACATAGAAGGATGCCACAATAATTTGTAATTGCGTTGTTCACATATTTTGTTTTGACTAGCCTTTTGCACTGGGTTTTAACTGTTTGGGCTTCATTTATAACAATATTGTACATGTATTTGACATTACAACTTCAAACTTTGTATTACTTTCAGCCCTGAGGCAGTCGTAGGACTACCCCCTAAACGACAAAACGCATTGGCATAAAGGGATTGGAGGATCTATTGGCATTAAAGAAGAAAATAAAAGCCCAATCTACTATTCTTTGGTCTATTGTGTGATTACTGTATTGTTTATTATATAAGACACAAGTGCTCCGAAAATTGTAAATGCTCTGGCTCAACTTAATCCCAACTGCTTTCTCAGCAATATATTCCTGGTGGAGGAAAAAGATGGAGGCCAACGGACAGTCATCAACCTGAGGGAGTTCAATATCTGGTTAGTCTACAGACACTTCAAGAAGGAGGGCACCCATCTTTTACGTGATCTGTTACGGACGGAGGACTAGATGGTGCGCCTCTACCTCATGGATGCGTACCTGACCGCCCCTATCTTTCCATTTCATCATCGGTTCCTACAATTCCGGTGGCAGGCCGAAATGTACGAGTTCCTAACCCTACCATTCAGGCTGTCGTGCGCGCCTTGGTGTTTCACCAAGGTGCTGAAACTGGTGGTGGAGTACCCCAGAGCGAATAGATATCGCCTGATTATCTGGATATGCTCATCATGGATCAAGACCCATTCCGCCTCAAGGACCAATGACAGACAACGATGCTAGAAAGTCTGTGGTTTGGCATAAACGCCAAGAAGTCCCTGCTGACCCTGTCCAAACAAACCACCTTCCTGGGGTTTGTCATCAACTCGTCAGAGAAGACACTCAGCCTTCTGTCCAGAAAATAGCAAAAATCTGTCAGGAATTGAGCAAGACTTTGGCCCGCTCCACCACCTTCCTACGTCAGATGACCTGAGTGGTGGTTTTACTATGCTCTTCCCTTCAGGCGATCTTCCCAGGTCCATTGCACTAAAGTGGTCTTCAGCAGTTGAAGGCCTTCAGCACCTGAAGGCCTTCAGCAGTTGAAGGCCTTCCACCTGCTTCGTGGTCTACAATATTCAGAACAAGTCCCGCTAACGGAAGAAGTGAGGTCCCAAATGAGATGGTGGCTGGCCCACATGGAAGCTTGGAATGGGCGGGTCGTTTTTGGTTCTGACATGGATATCGTGATAGAGTCAGATGCCAGCAAGTCCAGTTGAGGGGTGTGCAGAGGTGACTCGTTTGCAGTAGGAAAATGTTCCATGGCAGAGCAGTCTCTCCATATCAATTGCCTCGAACTGATGGCAGGCTATTTTGCAATCCAAACCTGGACCAAGGAAGTAGTAGTTGTGTCCTGCTAAAGGTAGACAATATCTCAGCGGTTCGCTACATAAAGCACTTAGGGGGCAACAAATCCAAGATCCTAGTGGATCTGGCCAAGGATTTTTGGACCCATTGCCTGACCAACAATATCTCAGTACAGCAGAGTATGTACCGGGGGTGTCAAACGAAATTGGAGACTGGTGCTCCAGGGAGTATGCAGACAGGAGTTGGTGGCAACTGGACCCGGTGGCACTGAAGCATTGGTGGGAACCCTTCTCAGTGGACCTCTTCGCCTCCTGTCTGGACGACCAAGTGTCTGGAAGTCGGCCCATTTGGCAATAGCGACTGATGCTTTTCTGGAAGATTGGTCCCAAGAGACAGGATATACATTTCCGCTGTTTGCAATGATTATGAGGCTGTCTACACAGGTACGCAGGAAGAAGGCAAAAGTAGTCGTAATCACGCCTTTGAGGTCTCAAGTTTGGTTTCCAGTTCTGTTTTTTTTATTATTTTTTTTTACGTTTTATAAAGCGCGAACAAGTTCCTAGCGGATATCAGAGCACTATACAAACCGTAAATGTTGCTTATACAGGCCATAAGAGTAGATTCAAACAAATGTGCAAAGAATATACTAAAAAACAATAAGATCCTATGGATGTCAGAGCGCTTCTTGGGATTTTCTAATCCGTCAACTCCATTCTCCAGATCTCCGTCAGAATACTCTGGGTGAATTTCAATCCTGCAAGACTGGATGCCCCGGTTAGCTTGGAGGATTACCGGGAGAGATGGAGTCCCAAGTCTTTCACAAGAAGTTGAGACTCTCCTCGCTTCAGACTGGGCAGAGCAGACAACAAAACTTTACAGTCGAGCCTGGCCACAATGGGTTCCTTGGTGTGTTCAACACAGTGAGAATTTCATAGGGGCAACGTTGTCCCACTCATGAATTTCTTACCCTGGCTTGCTTCACAAGATCTGGCTTAAACAACAATAAACTCATACCATTTAGCCATTTCGGCAGGTCATCTGCCAATTCAAGGCTCCAGAGTGGGGGAAACATCTGATGTTGTGTAAACTTATGCGGAGAATCAGATTGTCAGACGTTAGAGCAGGGGTCTCCTAACCGGTCCTGGAGGGCCGGATCCATGCCAGATTTTTAAAATTACTACATGTATCTCAATGGGGATATCCCGAAAATCTGGAATGGATCCGGCCCTCCAGGACCGGTTTGGAGACCCCTGCGTTAGAGGTTTGGATAATACTGGCAGAGTATTTACCCCACAAGACGTTACCTTCCATATTTTCAGGAGAACAAAATCTAACTCCAATCCTGGGTCCAACCCAGCTTTTGACAGATTTCCCAAACTCCGAGTGGTGAGATGCCTTAAGGCTTATGAATGTATGACATAGGACACTCTACCCTATCCCCATCCGGGAGAAGCAATTGCTAATTTCCTTGAAGACGCCGTTCAAAGAGGTATCTTCCCCCAACGTTGCACACTGGGTTTCTTGGGTCATGCAAGAGGCTGTCATTCATCTGTCACAAGCTCATTAGATGAGAGGAGCCATGGCCTCTAAAGCCTTCTCTCTAGGGGCGAGACTCGACCATATTATCAATGCAGCTGACTGGTCCTCAGACTGAATGTTTAAGCGGTTTTGTTTTAAACCGGTAATAGATATGGTGTCTGTGGTGATGGAAATGCTTTGAACAGGCATAATCCTTCCTTCCGGACCAGACATGGAATGAAAAATTTCCTAGCATTCGTAATGGAATGATTCAATTCTATTAAGGACAAGGAGGCAACGATTATTCCCGCCCAACTTCTGCGAATTGTTTCCCAACCTAATAATTGGTTCTACATCAAATCCTCATGCACAGCGTATTCTTTCCAAGGTGGTTTTGTGAGGTAGAAGTCATTTTTAATTACTTCTTCCGTTCAGTTTTTCTGCTTTGGTGTTCCTTACAATGTGTATGTTGATAATCAGCTTTGGTTTCTGGTGCATATCATTGATTAATGCGGTTTCTAATACATAATTATATTTTTTCTGGTGAAACATTCATGCCCACCACTCAGGACACCAACATTAATTACTGTGTGTGTGTATCATCATAGGTGCTGACTCTAAGGAGAATTAGGGAGAAGTTTGGAATCTCCTCTGCCGCCGAAACGCGCGTCGATACTTTCCCCTTTGTACCACACTTATTTTTAATCTTTTTAGTTGTTTTATTGTATCTAATAAATGATATGTATGTATAGTTTGTTCTTTGAATTTTTAAGTCTTTTGCTTGTTTTATTTGTTTTTAACCGTCAATTTTTGCTGATGTATCGCTAATAAAGACTGTGGCTTACCCCTTGGAATCTGCTGCTTGCCCACTTTATTATTGAATAGACAAGCAATGGTAATTGCCTAGGTTGTTTGCTAACATATGTGTTTATCCCTGACCTAGGAATAGAACTGTATTTTCTGTTCAGGGGGTCCTTGTTTCATACATTGTTACTACCCACAGCTTGTCTGTGCAGGGCTGTTCATTTTTGTATTATTTTGTGTTGCTGCTTTATCTGCAGTGGTTTCTGTGCTCTTCTTTGAATATCATCTTCATAATAGTATTTGTTCCCTTTCCTCTGCTCCATCTAGCATGGCCCAGCTCAAAACATTCGGATTTAAGGATGAGGAATTTGCTTTATTGGTAGGTACTTCCTGTTCCTTTGGTAATACATCTAGCGATACTGCCCGTAATCAGGATGACCTCAAGAAATTAATAGATCTCAAGAAAAAACTTAGAAGGATGGAGGCCCATGGGGAATTCATGTTAGCATATTTAAGATCTGGCATAATCCCAATCGGCCTCCGCATACGTAATATCCCAGGGCTTTTTGTTCACCATCGCGCTTTTCTTGAAAAGAGGAGCATGATCGCGAGCAGATGTTCGCGGATTTAATGATCCTTATAGTTGAAACAGCAAAAGAACTTGCAGTAGAAATTAAAACTGAAGTTGAGGAACTAGAGGAGAAAATCAAAAAAGCTGGTAGTGTAGATGAGGCCTTGAAAAAACTGGAAGAATCGAATAAAGAGTTAGAATCCTTTGCTAACTATCTTGATAAACGGAAAAATGATAAGTTAATGAAGGATAAAAGATTCTACTCTATTGAGAATGCCTACCCATATTTAAGAATAGACTTCTATAAACAGAACCACTATGTGGATGATAACAGGAACCAACAGCAGAGGGTTAACACATTTTCAGACACATCAGAGTCTGAGGGTGAAGGGAATGAGGCATATTACGAACCTGAAAGTAATTTCAATTCTGCACAGGCTAAACGTAACCAAGGGCGGCCTTTTTTAGGCAACCGAGGGATGAATCGGGGACGTCCCAGATTGCGCTTTCAAACGCAAAGCAGAGGAGGCTACAAGCCTCAACATCACTACCAACAACAGGAGGAACCCCAGTTCATCAGGGAGACCCGCAGCCGCCAATATTGGAAGGCAGGGATGTAATTCCCATCTTTAATCTATCTAAAACACATTTAGATGAACATAGTATTAGTCTTCTCTCTAAAGGTTTGTCTTTTGTTCCGCATTGCGGTGCTAATGTTTTTGAATTGTATAGTGACATCATTTCTTTCTTTCGGAAAATCGCCTAAAAAAATCTTTTTGGGTGATAATCTTGAATTCTATGGCAGGACCGGAGGCTTCGGATTATGCCTTACTTCCTTTGCTTTATTGCCAACATAGCAGCAAGAAAAACCACGAACAACTACATTTCCCATGAACATAAGGGAAAGAAAAAGAAACATAATGGCAGTCCTTTGTCGCTCTCCGCACTCCGGCAACTCCCATCATGCTCCGCAGCTGCTCCCTCCTCCTCTTTCTTCGCTGCTCAGCAGCAAGTGAAGTAGTGTTTTTGCTTCTCTCTGATTTCTGGGACTGTGTGGGTAGCGTTTTGGGTTCTAAGGCAGCGCTGACTTTTTTCCATTTTCAGAGTCCCTTGACGATCGCGGGATGCTTTTAGCGCTCCTCACGCGATCTGGCCCTAGTGCGTTTTGCGGTGTGGGTTTTCCACCGCTAGGGGGAGAGTCCCGTCGTGCCTTGTGAGTGCCCGTGGGACTTTTGGCGAGCGTTCGGAGTGAGCTCCAGGGCCCCTGCCCCTCGGCTTGACACCCTGCGGGGTTGTAATGTAGGTTTTTCCCTGTTTGAACGCCCGTGAAGGGTTGTATTGTTCTGTGTGGTGAACACCCTACGGGGTCGTAATTGGCGCCAGCGTGCTGGTGTGAGGAACGCTTAGCCGGGTGGACTTCCTGTGATCTAGAGGGCCGTAGCGTTCCCTGGGCTCTGTCCCGTAAATTGTGTGCTTTGGTGCCACCCTCATTGTCTGGACTCCCTCCCAGCTTATATTGGGCGCCCGTTAGGGCCCGACTTTATTGGCTCTACTGCTGATCCGCCCCCCCCCCCCCCCCCCAAGAAGCCCTACATAGAGGGGGTCGACGCTGATGCTTTCGCCCGCATCAAGAACGCTTTCAAAGCTCTCGAGGAGTCCCAGCCCGACCCCAAGCCCGCGGAGGTTCCTCACCCCCCGACCCTGCGCACTATGTCCCCAGTTCCTAGGGACGATGACGACTCGCCGGATACGGATGAGGAGGCTTGTTCATCGAGGTCCTGGCTCTCGTCACAGCCCGCTTCCTCGGAGGGACCTTCGGATATGTTGGACCCAGACAACATCGTCCATCCTCGGTCCTCGGACTGGGTCCTGCGTGACAAGGTGGCCAAATACGTGGCCGGTCGCTTGCGCAAGCCTGTGGAGAAAGACGTGCGCAACCGCCTGCGAGCGGAAGGCCCGAGGCCTACCCTGGAGGGCAAGGTGGCTTTGACGCCGGACATCGATCCGAAAATGGCGACGTTCCTAGCAAAGTTCGTGCGAGACCCCCGCAAGGGAAATCGACAGATCCTGGCGCACTTGCCAGGACAAGTTGCTGGACGCGGTGGGCCCTCTGACTAAAATACTGGACATGGCAGAGGAGGCAAAGGTTACAGGCGACCAGATTTCCCCGGAGGTCCTGTCCAACTGGGCCCAATGGGCCATCGTCTTCCTGGGGTATGCGAATTGTGCCCTCTCAACGGAGAGGAGGAGGTCCCTGCTCATCAAGATAGACCCTGAGTTGGGAGACCTCGCTTCGTCAGAGGCCGGACCTGTGGCCCAGGGGGGTCTGTTCGGGGACCCTTTCATTAAGGAGCTCGGAAAGTTCGTCACAACCTTCACCTCGTTGGACCGGGCGCAGTCCAACATTAAGAAAGTGTTTGCCCCTCGGGTTTTTGAGGGGGCCGGACGTGGCAGAGGCCGCTCGTTCGCTGCGGCAACCCCTCTGATCGGGGTCAAGGCTCCGGCCACGGGCGCGCCCAAGACAATGCCCGTTTCAACAACTTTTACCTCACCCGGGGCAAGCAGTTTCGTGGCCGTGGAGGAGGTCAGAGAAGACAGCAACAGAATGTTGGTAGAGGCGAGTGTGCTGCCTTCAGCGAGTTTGCGGGTTAGGGGGCGCTTGGCACAGTTTCTCCCCGCATGGGCATCCCTGACCAGCGACGCTTGGGTGCTGCAGATGGTCCAGGTCTTCCAGTTGGAGTTTCATGGCCGTCCTCATCAGCCTCAGCGTCCCCGTCCCATTGTCTTTTCGCAGCGCGACGCAGAATTAGTGCGCGACGAGGTGTCCGCCCTTCTCCAAAAAGGAGCGATTTGTTGCACGCGAGAGCACCCAGGGGGTTTTCTTAGCAATCTGTTCTTGGTCGACAAGGTCGATGGGGGCCGTCGCCCAGTCATCAACTTGAAGGAATTCAAAGAATGGCTGGTCTACCGCCATTTCAAGATGGAGGGAATCCACCTTCTGAGGGACGTTTTGCGACCGTCAGATTGGATGGTCAGACTCGACTTGAAAGACGCCTATTTGACGGTGCCCGTTTTTCCTCCTCAACGTTGTTTCCTTCAGTTCGCATGGGCAGGTCAGGTTTACGAGTTCACCACTCTACCTTTCGGGCTCTCCTCGGTGCTGTGGTGCTTCACAAAAGTATTGCACCCGGTCGTCGAGGCCTTGCGAGCTCGGGGTGTTCGGATGATCGTTTACCTGGACGACATGCTCTTCATGGACCAGTGTCCAGAGTGCCTCTCGTCCCAGCTTCAGATGTCTGTCAACCTTCTCCAGAGTCTGGGTTTCGTCATCAACGAGAAGAAGTCGCTTCTGGTTCCCACCCAGTGCGCCACCTTCTTGGGGTTCACGGTCAATTCAGTGGACGCCACACTGAGCCTTCCTGCTCTGAAGATGGCGAAGATCAGGCACGAGTTGCGTCAAACACTGGCGAAGTCTCACACCTCGCTGCGCCATTTAGCGCGGGTGAGGGTCTCCTCTCCTCGTCGATTCAGGCCATCTTCCCAGGTCCCCTTCATTATCGGGCTATGCAGCGCCTGAAGGCGTATCACTTCTGGCGGGGGTGACCTACTCACAAATGATTCCGTTATCGGAGGAAGTGCGGGACGAGATGCAGTGGTGGCTTACGCACATGGAGGCCTGGAATGGCCGTGCGATCTTCGGCTCCGCTCCGGACATTGTGATCGAGTCCGACGCCAGGCGCTCTGGCTGGGGTGCCAGGTGCGGAGATTTTTCCACAGGGGGAGCCTGGTCGGCGCTCGAGCAGTCATTGCATATCAACTGTTTGGAGTTGCTAGCAGGCTCTTTTGCGGTCCAGTGCTGGAAGAAAGACAGAGTTCAGTCTTGTGTCCTACTTCGAATGGACAACATATCGGTGGTCCGTTATATCAACCACCTGGGAGGCACCAGGTACAAAGTCCTAGCGGACCTTGCCAAGGACTTTTGGAATTTTTGCCTGGACCGTCAGGTGTCGGTCACAGCGGAATACTTGCCGGGTCGACAGAACGAAGTGGCCGATTGGCACCCCCAGCACCTGTTAGACGCCAGTGTGTGGAAGTTGGATCCTCTGGTGTTCTCTTGGTTGGCGGACAGATGGGGCCCCTTCTCGGTGGACCTGTTCGCATCGCAACTGGACTACCAGGTTCCGAGGTACTTCAGTTGGCGACCGGACCTTCTGGCGGAGGCGACGGATGCTTTCCTTCAGGATTGGTGGAAGGAGCAGGGGTATGCGTTTCCCCCGTTTTCAATGATAACGCGTTTATCAGCTTTGCTCCGCCGTCAGTTGGCGGAGGTGGTTCTGATCACCCCTTGGTGGAGGTCTCAAGTGTGGTTTCCGGTTCTTCTGGAACTTTCCTGGGATTCTCCAATCCTACTCCCCCACTCTCCACATGTTCTACTCAGTCCGGAGGGGCTTCCCCACAGGTTAGTGCAGGAGGGGTCTCTGCGCCTGATGGCTTGGCGGATCTCCGGTGTCGCTGGACGCTCCCGGGCCTTTTGGGAACAGCAGAAGACTTACTCTTCAAAGCGTGGGCCGATAGCACGACCAGGAGATACCGGTCTGCTTGGCATCGATGGCGCCGCTGGTGTATGTGACAGGGTCTTGATCCCGTGGGGGCAGATGTAGTGCAAGTGTTGACCTTCTTAGCGGGATTAGCGGAGGACGGCTTGGCCTACCGGTCAGTAAATACTTTCCGTTCAGCTATCTCGGACGGTCATGACCTGATTCAGGGATCCCCAGTTGGAGAACATCCCGTGGTGTGTCGGCTTTTGAGAGGAATTGGCCTCTTGTTACCTCCGGAGCCACGCTATTCCGTCCTCTGGGACGTGAACAGGGTTTTGAACCTGTTTTTATCCTGCCAGCCGAATCGGTTTTTGTCTCGTAAAGAACTCACGGCTAAACTGGCTATGCTGCTATGTTTGGTGTCTTGCAGGCGAGTCTCGGATGTGCGAGCATTAGACATCACAGCTAGAGTTCTCTCCTGACGGAGTGTCTTTTACTGTCAGCAGGCGGACCAAATCCCTTTCGAGAGTGATCTCGTACCCGGCCTTTCAGGACTCCCCTAAACTGTGTGTGGTACAGTGCCTCCATGCTTATGAGAGCTTGACTGAAGATACTCGTCCTCCGGGCGAGAGACAATCGCTTATTGCCCTACGTAAACCGTACAAGGCAGTTTCTTCCCCGACTATCGCCAGGTGGGTGCGTTGGGTGATGCAGGAGGCAGGGATTGATACCAAACAGTTAGGTGCCCATTCTGCGAGAGGGGCGATGGCCTCTAAAGCGTTTGCCCTTGGGGCTCGATTGGAGGATCTGATGAGGGCGGCCGATTGGTCCTCAGATTCCACTTTCAAGAGGTTTTATTTTAAGCCAGTGCTGGATGTTGCCCGGTTAGTGGTCGACAAGCTTTGAACTGGCATAATCCGAAGCCTCCGGTCCTGCCATAGAATTAGAATTTGCCTAGCCTTGCTGCTGGTAAGTTCCAATTCTATTAACCACTTAGATGCTAATGACAAGGGTAACTCGTCATGCACTGCCCATTCATTTCAATGGAAATCTCATTATATGAGAAGTCTTAGCTTAGCATCCAAGTGGTTAAGGACTCGGAGGCGAGGATTATCCCCCCCCAGTGACTTCAGGGAAGTGGACCCTCCCCGTACGGAATGTAAGTAATGCACTTTGAAGTTATTCTCCGTTATACTGCTTGTACCTGCAAATCTCTTGGCATGTATTTTACACTTGTTAGTGGCTGCTCGATGTCTGACACTGCGTATTTTGCAGGGAATGACGGTAATAAGCAAGATTCGTGAGTTGGATGGAGCATGAGCTTCGCGCGACGAAAGAGGAGGAGGGAGGAGCAGCTGCGGAGCATGATGGGAGTTGCCGGAGTGCGGAGAGCGACAAAGGATTGCCATTATGTTTCTTTTTCTTTCCCTTATGGTCATGGGAAATGTAGTTGTTTGTGGTTTTTTCTTGCTGCTGTGTTGGCAATAAAGCGAAGGAAGTAAGGCATAATCCTCGCCTCCGATTCCTTAATAGAATTGGAACTTACCAGCACCAAGGCTAGGCAAATTCTCACTCAGCTCCAACTGTGTCAGGAGCTTGTCCCTCCCCTCGACTTTTAGCTCCTCCCTGGACCAACTTGGCCCTGAGGTAGCAACATTTGAACTTGTAGTTCTGAAAAAATTGGAACAAGCCATTGGCTTTATTCCTAAACCTCTTTATAATTTAAGTAAGACTGAACACAATGCCCTTAAATCATTAGCCACTAACAATTTGATTACGGTAAAAAGTAGCGATAAAGGTGGTGGAATAGTAGTAATAGATTCTGATACCTATGAGCAGAATATGCTGAAAATGCTGGACGATCCTGCCTTTTATACAAACATCAGATCTAATCCAATTAATAAAATTACTAAGGAAATCCAGCACCTGACTTTTCAAGCTAAGGAGAGAATTGAGATTACCCAAAAGGAATATGATTATTTAAATTTCAATTCAGGCAAGACTGCTTGTATATATGGGCTTCCAAAGATGCACAAGGATCTTGTAAATCCTCCATATAGGCCCATAGTTTCAACAATAGGCACCGTCACTGAACCTCTATCTAAATATATAGATTTCCACCTTCATCCGTTTATTCCTAATATTGTTTAATATATTAAAGATACAGGTGCTATGATAAATAAGGTAGAGAATATTTATTTCAACCCTGCAAGAGATCTCCTTGTCCCCTTAGATGTTGAATCTTTGTATAGTAACATCCCCCTGACCGGAGCAATGGAAACCACTGAATGGTTCATTGACCAACAGAAGATACCATGCCCTAAGACCTTTGTACTTGCATGTTTGAAGATGGTTCTATCTGAAAATGTTTTTGAATTTGGAACACGTTTGTACCGTCAGATACGGGGTGTAAGCATGGGGGCATCTGTTGCTCCTTCAGTGGAGAATATCTATACGGCTTTCTTCGAGGACAGATATATCTACAACGAGATCGCCCTGTTCTTGGAGTCTGTCTCCCATTGGTCCAGATACATCGATGACATCTTTTCTGTCTGGACCGATGGGAGGGATTCTCTTTCGGAGTTTCTGATATGGCTGAACGTCGTGGACAACAATCTAAAATTTACAGCACATATATGTGCTAATAAAGTTGAGTTCCTGGATATAATGATTTTTCATGACGAGGGAAAGCTAAAGGTGGAACTGTTTGTTAAACCGACCGCAAGGAACACCTTGTTACACTTCCAGAGCTTCCACCCCCGCAATCAGAAGCAAAGAATCCCCTTCTCTCAATTTTTGAGAGTAAGGCGAAATTGCACTGACTTGCGAGATTTTGACAGAAAAGCTGGAGATATGAGAAAGAAGTTTCTAGAGAGGGGTTACCCTCACCGGCTGGTGAGGGACGCCTACAAAAGAGCGCGGTTCTTTGACAGGGACCATCTCCTGAGACCAAAACCAGATATAGAGACCAAACAGCTAGTATGTGTCACTAGACACTCAACTCTTGATGTGAAAGTGAAACAGGTCATTAATTCGACCTGGCACATCCTAAATAGTAACTGCACCAGAGACCAGAAATTAGAGAAACCAGTGTTTGCTCATAGACGTTGTAGGAATATAAAGGACCAAATTGTCCATTCTAGATTTATGGGACAGACTAACCAAGCACCTTTTTTGCAAAGGTCCATAGATACGAACCAACCAATAAAGGGTACATTTAGATGTTCTACTTGTAAATCTTGCTCTAGTATTTTAGAAGGTGCGAATTTCACCCATAATGGATACACTGAATCAGCCACTGATATGTGGCATTGTAAAACGTTGAGTGTTGTGTACTTTATTCAATGTCCATGTTCCCTCGGATACGTGGGAGAGACCTCCAGACCTATTCAAGTCCGACTAACAGCATCACTCTGCTATTAGGACTAAGAAATTGTTGTCACCATTGGTGAAGCATTTTCTTGATTGCAATCCTAGTCCTGAAGACTTCAAATGGCGAGTTTTAGAAAAAATTAACATTCCCGACTCCATTGGCGGTGAACGAATCCGAAAGAAACGTGAGGTGTATTGGATTTTTTCCTTTGACACCTTTTGGAACGGATTAAACTGTGAAATCCCGTGGGAAAATGCGATTACATAATCACACTATAACACCACGGTTGCCAGCTATTTAAAATAATGTCCAAGTCCAACAATGTCACTCTTATAGGAATAGAAACATCTGTTGCTGCCTTATATTGATATTTACATAATAGTAATGGACTATACGATTTATTTTGACCCTTTGCTTGTCGTCTGTATAAATAATGCCATTTAATATGCGATCCAGAGAGAAAATATACTTGTTTCCATCTGGAACATTGACTGCTAATCAGCCCCTTTTTTTGTTTCTATGCCGGGTGCCGCTTATTTGCATAGCGGAAGATAGAGTTAGTATAGTTTTGTTTCCATCTTGAAACATCGAGTGCTAATCAGTCCCTTCTTTGTTTCCATGCTGGATATCTCGTATTTGCATTTTAGCCGACGACATGACACAGAATCACGTCATTCACATTTCAGGATGAATATATTTAAAGGCTGAGCTAGGTAGGGATTGGTGATCTTCTTTTGCCTACACGTCGTATCCTGACGTCAGATGCCGTTCATGCCTGTTATTCCGTGTTCGTGTACTGAATAAATCCGATGCAGGTATGTTTACATATCTTTTAGCATTGTCTTTTTATTCATCGACAATGTTGTTTATAAGAGGGTACTATAGTATAAATATGTTCCATTGGTATTTAGAGTACCTGTATAAATTATTTTTGTCTTGGGCGCTTTTTAGATGAAGTTATTGCCCTTAAATAGTATTTTCATGAACTAAAAACCCTGTCGTTATACTTTTGTCTTCTTATTACCCCATAGTATCGCGCCTTATATCTATGGGAATAAGCACGGAGGCGAAACAGGAATATAGTTACTATTAGGTAATTATTTTTTTCGATTAGGTATTTTTGACTATACTTCGTTCCGCCTGCCGTAATAATTTATTGCATATATCGTTATGCTTATCCACAGATCCTGTTCATTGCGGTTTGTGACAGATATTATACATCAGTCTTTTACTCGTGTTTTATCTACCGATCGATACCCATGTTCCTAATCCTACTTGAATGTTCGCCCTCAATTGAAGCACCGAATCACGATTTCAATTAAGGTGGGTTGTAGGAGTATTAGGACTCTAATCAATATCGCAATTACTGAATAGGCATTTTTGCAAATAGTGCATTAAACTTATGGACACCTTCTCTCCACTTCTATATTCCTTATAGCTATCGTTAAACCTTTCTGATCGACTGTGAACTTTGAGGGCTATGCGTCCAGCAATTAGGAATTAGGTATGCAATATCCCCTATTCTTGGCTATTGTTTTGCTGCGTACAAAATAAATATGTTATCCAGGATTTTAAATCATCTGTCCAACCCCGAGTGACTATGGTGGAATATATTTACTAGAAGGTTCTTATCCTATGCAATTTTGTCAGTTTTCACCATATCTTTAAACAATCATCACGAATATGGAATTTGATAAAGGAATAGAATGTTAAATCAGTCTTAACATGTATGGTGATATACATGTATTAATTTTATATTTTGCTCTTTAATTCTATTGTTGATAAAATCGGAATAGTGAATACACCACATCATCAGAAACACATATGCGATAAATTGAAGTAAGAAGAAGTTTTAGATTTGGTACATTTTGGGAATTTATGTAAGTATTAATAATAGATATTGATGAACATATCTGAGGCCTCTGGATATTTTTCCTTTTCCTTTTCTCATTTGGGTAAAGTACTGTTTTGCATTGTTTTCTCTAAGTGCATCTAGAATAGGCCCCCTCCTTTTTGGATTTAAAGAGCCATTATTTACCAATGTTAGAGTAATTGCCTATCTAAAAACTGAATACCTTTCTAGGATGTCACCTTTTTCTCCTATTATCACTTTGAGCATCTTTAAATGGCGTAAGTGAATGAATTTGATTTTCTCCATATGAGCACAGAAGACCGTATACTATATGACTCATATCCCTTTTTGAGTCTTACTTGTCCATATATGAGTGGGTAACCATATTCCATGTGGTGTTTTTGACAGCTTTACTGTGATATATGCGTTAATGTGTTAAAAGATTGTTATATATATGCGGTTAATTAGAAGAATTATTAGCTTAATGATGAATTTTTTATATGTTTGTTTATTATTTAGGTTACTAGGTGGTTTGTCCTGAAGAAGGCGCTGGTTCGCCGAAAAACGCGTCGATACTTTCACCTTTGTACCACACTTATTTTTAATCTTTTTAGTTGTTTTATTGTATCTAATAAATGATATGTATGTATTGTTTGTTCTTTGAATTTTTAAGTATTTTGCTTGTTTTATTTGTTTTTAACTGTCAATTTTTGCTGATGTATCGCTAATAAAGACTGTGGCTTACCCCTTGGAATCTGCTGCTTACCCACTTTATTATTGAATAGACAAGCAATGGTAATTGCCTAGGTTGTTTGCTTACATATGTGTTTATCCCTGACATAGGAATAGAACTGTATTTTCTGTTCAGGGGGTCCTTGTTTCATACATTGTAGCTTGGCAGAGCAGTCAGGCTTATCTCAGAGGCAATATGTAAAGCGTTTGCCCAACACACTCACACAGCAGCGACACACAAGGCACACCACTAAAGAAACTCCACACAGGGTTATATAAAAAACATCCTTTGTATTAGGCATAAAACACAGTAAAATATACTCGCATATATAAAGTTTGCCACCAGGCACTAGTCATGAGTTTACAGGGATCACATAATCATCAGACCAATAAGGCCACTGTCATAATCAGCATAGATCACAGTTTGTTAGGGTGACCAGGGCCTTTCGGTAAATTTGCACTTAGCACAAAGCATTTAGGCATAACCACAGTAATGGTACTTCATACAAAACATCAGCCCCAGGGCAGTATAGTAAACCTCTATAACGTACACACTTTATCAACACATCCCCTCACTGTACCGGGGGGGCAACACTGGCAATGTAATGCCTAAAACATAGTCATATCAGGGCATATAGCCTATAGCTTGCCAGAGGGCCTCATTACCTTATGCAGCCCCAATCTTCCACTCCGTGTGGGGTATAGAAGTCTCCACTCTCCTCTTAGGGAAAGGGGGGAAAAGTCAGAGACACGTTTGAATCTGGAGCTTTTACTGGGTTATCGGGTTAGTGCTCCTACTGATTCCGCCGGACCAGAACCGCCGTGGAGGCGTCCTCTCTGCCCAGGCCGTGAGGTTCGGTGAGAATCGGAACAACGTTTTGGGCTTGTTCAGATATGGATGAGTTTGGTATCTACGAACCGTAAATGACGAGATTAGTAGATGTACTTGTTTTCGCTACACTACTTGGAAGGGTTCGTCTTATTTATGGATTTTTCATCTGAACCTTCGGGTTCCATTTTAGATATGGCATCCATTTTGTTTCTTGCCCTCACGTAGCCGGCGAACGGACAATGTCCGCTTGATGACCCTTTGATTCCCAAGCTCTTGCGGAAGATGCATATTCCTTTGAGTGTGCCTTTATGGCTAGGGAAGCGACACGGCGAAAGCAGATGGCTCCGCTCGAGGCTCATCTTGCCGTGCCGGTCTATTGTTTCAGCCTTGCATACGTTAGGCTCGAATCCTTTGATCCTGTGATCGCGCTTCCGATATTGCCCCCACACTCTTTTCAATCTGTTGTCTGTCTTTGTTTTCCCTGCACCTGTTTCTGTCCCTTCTCTTAGGTCATTTACGATTAGAATGGAATGTGCCTAATGGTGGGATATTGTGCTTTAACAGTTGGGAACCGACATGTTACTGTAATTATGTTCCGGGCCTCTGAAAACATGAATGCGATCCTTTTGAAGTTTACTGTGGGAACTGAGTTGTAACCTTTTGTTCGGTATGTTGTGCAATGGCGAAAATGTGTATAAAAGGAGCGATCCACTTTTGCAATTCGAAGCAGACTCTCTGAACATACACTATGTTGTACTTCTAGCGATTTCGGTGTCCCTGCAGTAAATAAACGCTGATCTTTGGCGCCGAAGGAAGTGTCCCGCGTCTCTGTAATTTGTACGCCGGAACAGGTATCCCCACGAAGGTTTCAGGTGTTGTCCCCTGGCACCGCTGGGCCTTAAATTAGCCCAGTCCTTCAGTTGGCGCCCAACGTGGGGCTCGATCATGTGGTACCGGTCCAAAGCCTGAAGATCGTGAGGAACTTCGTGTGAAATCTCCGAGGTAAGGTGCACCCCGCTTCATCGATCCTGTTGTCGAAATAAGTGGTCCGAAGATTTTTCCTGCGAAGATTCCCGCTTCTCGACGGCTGCGACGGACTGATGCCCTGACTGTCGACCTGTTTTGGCGCCTGGCGTAGTCCTTTGTACGGCGAGACGATAGACGGGCCTTCCTGGTGACGCCATTGTTCTTTCAGTTAAGTATTTGTGGGTCGCTCCCAGTTCTTAGGTTAGCTTTTTGGTTCCTTTTTTGGAACATTTGTTTCAAACTTGAAAACTTGGCATTTGCTTGACATTTGCTTCGTACTTTGAAACTTGGTTGATTGCATGGTTCCATTGCAATTTTTTGGTCCTTAGTTGTAGGTTTATTGTTGTTTGGGTTTCTTTGACAATTGCAATTGCCAAAAACCGAGGGTCTCGTATTTTTGCGAGGATATCGTAATTCGATAACCCTTGAAGTTTGAAACTCGGTTAGTGTGCATGATGCCTGGCCGTAGTATCTTGTTTGGTTTCCTTAGATGTTGCAACACGGATTCCCGGTTGGAGGACTCGTGTCCGATACCTCCAGTTGGAACTCCGATTTATGAGCTCTATAGTCGACATGGAGTGCGCCCCATTATATATAACGCATTTTGGATTCGTTATACGAGAAAAGATGGTGTCCTTAGTTGGCCACCCCATGGTAGCTTTGAAACTGAGATTTTAGATAATCTCGAAGCAAAATTGTTTAAAAAGAAAGCTAGGCCAGCAATGTTTGATTCCTTTCGGTTATGGCGCAAAGAGGCCAGACAGAAAGAAATCAAGCTGACTAAGAAAAATAAGAAAGAGGGTGTCCTTTCGATAATGCAAGGTGCAGAACAGCATCAGCGAGACAAGGCAGAGAAGGAAAGGGAAGTTTCTATCAGACAGCATAGTATGGCGGTGGATAAATGTTATCGGGTTTTACCGTCGAGTTCTGAAAAGAAGGAAGAAGAATCGAAAGAGGATCCTTTGTTATCTTATTTACTAAAGTCACCACCCCCTTATGTACAGGGTACTATTGTCCCTATAGTTCCTCCTGTTCTTCCGCCTGTTGTTCCGGTGGCTGCTGGTCAGCCTGTAGTTGGCCCTGTTCCTCCAAATCCCCTTGTTCTTCAAGTGGGCCCTGCTCCTTTACCACCTCTTCTTCCTACTGCTCCTTTGCCCGTAACCTCTCAGTCTACTGCTACTACTACTCCTGTTATCTTGGCTACTACCACTGCTCCTACGTTTAGTCCTAATATTGTTGCTCCTGTTCTTCTTTCCTCTTCTCCTTCTGTTCGTAAACGTATACCTAATTCTGTTGCTAATCTCTATTCTCCACCTTTCGGATCGTTATTTGAATCCGATGTCTCTGAAATCTCTCAGAGACGGAGTCAAATGCCTGGTGTAAAGGAAAGTGAGATGTTAGTATCTATGGTGCGTGGGTGGGTTAGACACCCTGCTAAGTACACTTCACGCATAGTTTTTGATACGTTCTCTCAGTTTAATGAGCCCACACAGAGATTCGTGTTCGAAGAGATGTGCAAATCATTGAGAGAAGAGTGGGATAATGATGAGCTAGATATCGTACCGCCCGATATGACTGAACTTCAGAGTCAGTTTTCGAACGGTAGGATTGTAGGTAGTGATGTTCGGCGTGCATTAGAGCGTTTGTTAGCTTTTAGGTCCATAGTGCCTTCACGAGTGTCGTTTGACGACGACTCCGGTGATCTGAAAATGAAATCTGGTCAGTATCCCATGCGAGAGGTCCCCCCAGTGTGGAGGCCAGGTGATGCTACTGTCAATCCTCCAAGTTTGCCCCACTTCCAGAGTTTGGATACACCTCCCATGGAAGCGATCAGAAGTCTTGCAGGTGAAACAATCCTTGCCTGACCCATGGAAGAATCCGGCAGGTTATTACAAGGAGTTATCCCAGTTTGTGGATGCTTCTATTATGAACCTTGCTGACATTGGCATGTTGTTTGGTAATGTCGTACCGCAACCGATTTGGGCGAAGATTCGTAACGAGAATCATGCAGTTGAGTTAGGTGGTGATTGGGCTGCAATTGTAGCGGCCGATGGACAGCAAGTTGGTGGGGCTAAGCCTGATCAGTTGATTACGGATCTGCCCCAAAGAATCATTACGCTCATGAAAACACTCATGCCAGCGATGAAGGTGAATTGGGATAAATTGTCTGCTTGCAAACAAAAGAAAGACGAGAGTGTCTCCGACTTCTTTACTAGGTTTGAGGAGGCATTTATCGATCATAGTGGTCAGGACATGAGCACTGAGGGAGGTCAGCGATTGTTTGTCGATAAGTTCGTATTCAATCTGTTGCCTGAACTATGCAACAAATTGAAAAATTCTGAAAGTGCTTGGGCTGTTTCAACCACAGCTCAGATATTAGCAACGGCTCAATATTATGAGAATAGAGAAAAAGAGGAGAATGATCGTGCAGAAAAGAAAACGAAGGAGCTAAAAACTAAGGTCTTGTTGCATCAAGCGTATCCTCCGCCCTCGAATCAGAATGACTCGCAACAGCAGCATGTGCAGTATTGACCACAGGCGCAGTCTTCTAGGATGCAGTCGCGCTCTGAATACTCTGCATCCAGATCTATGCTTGGGAATAATCAGTGTGCATATTGTAAGGGTGAGGGCCATTATAAGTTTAATTGCCCTGTTTTACGTGACCGAACGAATGGTGTCTCGGTTCGAGGAGGTCGTGGTGGTTATCAGCAAGTCTCTCGAGGTAGAGGTCGCGGCACCTCTCAAAATCAAAATGAGCGTTCTGCTCCTCCACCGAACACGAACAATTGCTTTGATCAGCGAAATGCATCGTCTGATAGATCTCCACAGTATCACGTGGATGACTCTTATGTTGAGCATGAGATTGGTGCAGACCGCGATTATTAGGACATCCATAGACAAAGAGAGGGAGTAGTATCAGTTCCGGTTGATCAGAGAGGGCCTTATGTCGCAGTTGCCACATCGGGCGTAGTTAAGCCTTTTCTGTTGGACACTGGTGCAGCAAAAAGTTCCATCATGCATTCAAAACTCCCTGGCGCACCTTTGTCTGGCTTAACGAATGTCTCCGTTGGATTCTCTGGCGCCCCGGTTAGCAATCCAGTTTCTAGCCCTTTGTCCCTTATGATCGGGACACGTGAGCTGGAGGCTCCTTTGATTTTAACTACTGGTTGTGGTGAGAATCTCTTGGGTCTGGATTTGTTAAAGCGGTTATATGCGACTCTGTATTGCTCTCCTACGGGAGTGGAGCTTACATTGGGTCAGAGAGTGATCTCTCCTATGTACTTGTCAACTGATAAGCTCCCGCCGGAATTGAGTTCCCTTCCTGAGTCTTTATGGGCAACAGGTCCCAATGATGTGGGCCTACTGGACATACCACCTTATGTAGTCCAATTGAAATCACATGTGAGATTACCACGTATCCCCCAGTATCGTATATCTCTTGATGGCGAGCGAGCGCTATTAGCGATCATTTATGACTTGATCGAAAAGGATGTTATTGAAGAAACTAGGGGAAATGTGTGTAATAGTCCTGTGTTACCTATTTTGAAACAAACTGACCCGTCCAAGCCTCCTGTGTACCGTTTTGTAATTGATTTGAGAGAAGTGAATAAAATCGTGATTCCACAATTTCCAGTTGTTCCTGACATTACAGCTTTACTGACCCCGATTCCAGCCTCTGCCTCCTGGTTTTCGGTGATAGACCTAAAGAATGCTTTCTTTAGTATTCCGATTGCTGAGGAAAGCAGAGATCTATTCGGCTTCTCATTAGGTGGTCGCAGTTTTAGGTTTAAACGCGCACCACAGGGCTACTGTGAGAGTCCATCGATCTACAGTCAGGCCCTTAAGAGTCAACTTGATGCATTCGTGTTACCTGCTGGTGCGGCCTTGATTCAGTATGTGGATGATCTGTTAGTGGCTGCCGACACTGAGCAAATTTGTAAAACTGCTACGGTATCGTTGTTAAAGCATTTATGTGACTTACATCACAAGGTGTCACCTTCTAAGCTACAGTATTGTTGTCAAGAAGTAACCTATTTAGGTCACTTATTGTCAAAGGAGGGAAGACGGTTGACCCCAGAAAGAATTGCAGCGATCGCTCGAATGACTGTGCCAACAACTCAGAGAGACGTACGTGCCTTTCTAGGTATCACGTCATACTGCAGACAATGGATTCCAAACTTCTCATTGTTAGCGAAGCCATTGTTAGCTCTCACGTGCAAGGATGTTCCAACTCCTTTGCCATGGACTGAAGATTGTCAGAAAAGTTTTTCTGAATTGCGTGATGCGTTGTGTTCGGCTCCTGTGTTAGGTACTCCTGATTACAGTAAGCCGTTTACACTATATGTTCACGAGAGAGAAGGTTGTGCGTTAAGTTTTTTGACGCAACAATTCGGCGGCAAACAGCGTCCATGTGCATATTTTTCTTCGACTTTAGACCCAGTAGCTAGAGCGTTGCCGAGTTTTCTAAGGGCGACAGCGGCAGCTGCGGTGTCCATTCGACAGTCCGCAGGTTTGGTCATGGATAATATGCTTACAGTGATGGTTCCGCATGCAGTTGACACTCTCTTGAATCGAACGAAGACTCAACACTTGACGAGTGCAAGGTTGTCCGGCTAGGAGTTGACACTTTTGGCAAGTCATATACAGATAAAACGTTGTAATGTGTTGAATCCAGCGACATTGTTGCCGATTCATATGGAATCAGGTGATGTAGCACCACATGACTGTTACTTAGGAATCAGGTGATGTAGCACCACATGACTGTTACTTAAGAACTGAAGAAGAGACGAAGGGTCGTATTGACCTGAAAAACACTCCATTGGTAGATCCGGATGGTACTTTGTATGTAGATGGTTCATGCTTCAAGTTGCCGAATGGTGATGTGACGACTGCGTATGCTGTAGTGACGTTGAGTACGGTTGTGGAAACTGCGAGATTGAGTCAAAATTCAGCGCAGGCGGCAGAATTGATTGCGTTAACGAGAGCGTGTGTTTTGTCTAAGAGAAAGCGAGTGAATGTGTTTACTGACAGTCAGTATGCGTTTGGCGTAGCGCATAGTTTTGGTCGATTGTGGAGAGAGAGAGGATTCATGACGTCTCATGGCACGAAGATTCAACACGGACAGCTCGTGAACGATCTTTTAAATGCACTTACATTGCCTAAGCAGGTGGCAATCATTAAATGCAGCGCACATCGAAAGGTTACAGATGATGTTGGTCGTGGTAACGCGTTTGCCGATGAGATTGCTAAGGAAACGGCCAAGAATCTGACAAACCGAATGTATGTTACGAGTTCAGTGAGATGGCCGGCGGAGACTGGTATGTGTGAGGACACAGTTGAGAGTGTGAAAGCGATTCAGAACGAGGCCACCGAAACTGAAAAGGCTAAGTGGAAAGAAAGCTCGGGGAAGTTAGACATGAATGGATGTTGGGTTGATTTGTCAGAGTATCAGAGATGGATGTTACCGGATGCGTATGTGCTTGCCGTTGTTACTATGGCCCATGGCATGTCACATATTAGCACGAAAGGTATATGTAAGTTGTTGTCTCCTGTATGGAAGAATGATGGGATTGCTAAGTGTGCTGAGAGAGTGGTCAAGAACTGTATGGTATGTTTGATGCATAATCCTGGCAAGGGCACTCCCACTCCACCTGGTCATTTTGCTCCTCCTACATGCCCCTTTGAAGTTATCCAATTGGACTTCATCCATATGGAGAGATGCAGTAATTTGAAATATGTATTGGTTGTGGTTTGTGCGTTCTCCAGATGGATGGAGGCATACCCTCTTAAGGATAATACCGCCCTGTCCACAGCAAAAGTTCTACTCAAAGAGTATTTCCCAAGGTATGGAATGCCACGGATCGTATGGTCGGATAATGGTAGTGAGTTTGTGGGAAATGTGATGAAGAGTGTGTGTGCGGGTTTGGGTATTCGCCAAAAATGTTCATAGTGCTAACCATCCTCAATCGGCGGGTTTGGTAGAAGGGTACAATGGTACTCTGAAACTTGCCAAAATCCAAGCAACGAGTGGGTTATCATGGCCTGATGCATTGCCTCTAGCACTCCTGTCAACCAGGGCGACTGTGCACTCTCGAGTAGGGCTTAGCCCGTATGAGATTGTGTTCGGCCGTCCTGCAAACATTTGGGGAGTTCCAAGGCCTAAGGAATTTAGCAGAATTGAATATCCAATGTTGATTGACTATCTTTACGATCTGACTGCTAAATTGAGTTTGATTCATCAACAGATTTTTGAAGCTCTACCGGCACACACAGAAGGACCTGGACATCGACTCCAACCTGGAGAGAGGGTTCTGGTTCGTAACTTTGGGAGAAAACGAAATCCCGAGCCAAGGTTCGTGGGACCCTACCAAGTCTTGTTGGCAACAAGGACTGCAGTTCGGCTGGACGGCAGGAAACATTGGGTGCACGCCACCCACACGAAGAGAGTACCGCTCCCATTGCCAGCAAATAATTGGACAAGGAAAGGGTTCGCCCGACTGAAACCGATGTCATCCCAAAGTTTGTGCCATTTAGTGATGCTCAACCTGTAGAGATCGATCCAGCTCAGCCAGATACCTCTGTTGAATCATCTGAAACTGTACCTTTGTCTTCAGCATTGGAGAATTCAAGTTCTGAACCGTCACCTGAACAATCGAACTCTGTCTTGCCACCTGAACAATTGTTTGAAGAACAAACTCGACCTGGAAAATGTCGATATTTCCTTCGATCGCGTGACTAAGGACAAATAGAAAAATTCCCTTTTGCTTTTGAATCTACATTACCCCCCTCTCTGTTGCTATGAACATTGTGAAAATTTGCATTTTTCCTGATCTTGAGTTTTTAATTTTGTTTTATATATTACGTATGTTCCTTTTCTGTGCAGCTAGGAGACTTATATGAAATTGAATGCTTAATTGATTAAACCTACCATCTGGGTTGGCCGTAGGACCATACGGGTACCTACTTCTGTTTGGCAGGTTTCCGACACTAGGTCGGTTACTTTTGTCGGTTTCTGGGAACTTCTGGGAATTGACAATTGCTACTCAGAATCAGGTGTGTCAAGAACGTTACGGTCTTTAGAGGATGGAGTTCTCTAAGCTGTCGGAAAGAGATGATGTTGGCGCAAAGATCTAAGTTGCATAAGATTTTACAAAGTGTTTTTGTTTCAGATTTTCATGTTGTTCCTAACTGTGTCTATGTTATTAGTGGGTGGAGTGTATTTTGGAATTCAGTCACTGTTGCATTCCACTTCACCTACTTCCCCCTCATGATCTGAATTCTGTTCTCGTTCCCACCATCTCTCCACATTCTTTTCATCTTCTGCCCCAACATGAGCAGGTCAGACGTGCGGAATTCATGAACAATTCCTTTGTCCAACTTTTGCATCAGCATCAGTTGGTGATGAACACTACCAATTGTTGGGTGTGTGGGTTAATGCCACATACCATGGATAAGGGTATCCTGTGTTTAGTTCTTCCCTACAGCTCCCAGGGGTCAGCTTGGGCGTTCCAAACCATGTTCCGTAGTGCACTAGATTCCTACCCCCGTCGAGAGCCACGTTCCACAGACCTTGGTTCAGGCCCGAACCACAAATCTTTGACGACAGCGATTGCTGATCTGGATAGAGATATTTTCTATACATCGCTTATTCCAGAGGAGGAGGTGCGAGCCTACAAGGATCTGAGTGAGGCCGAGTTTAGTATTTCAGTAGGTGATAGACAGCTTAAGAGCTCGTCTCCAATCTGGATTGATCCCCACCTTGGTCATTTCTGTCTGCAAGGTCTTGGTCGAAATCCGAGAGCTCAGCTCGGGAAGAGTGCTTGTACTGAGACATACGTTTTACCGATGCTCTCTTCCCCTGTATTTCTGACTGCTAAAGGTACCTATTTTGTGTGCTATGATCGCGCTTATACGTGGTTGCCCCATGACTTCTCGGGCACCTGTTATATCGCAAATCTTTTGCCACCGACTTTCACAGTTGCCTCAGACTATCACAAGACAAGAGTTGTGAGAGGCGTTATTAGCAAAGAGGACACTGCCGGTCAAGTAGCAGGAGACTTCTTTAAGGGTTTCCTACCGTTTTGGGGACCTATGGTTAATAGTAGGAACCTGAGACAGTTGACTCGTGTGGTAGAATCGACTGCTAACATAACTGCAAGTGCTCTTGGTAACCTGACAGCAGAACTTCAAGCAGATAGACTGATGACATTACAGAACCGTATGGTTCTAGATGTTGTACTCGCAGATAGAGGTGGTGTGTACAAGGTGATCCATTCGAGCTGTTGTATTTTCATACCTGACAATGCTCCAACTGTTTATCAAGCCATCTCGAAGTTGCATAAAATCTCCGAGTCCATACACGTGGACGAAGGTGATTGGACGCTTCTAGGATGGTTTTGGGGTCTGATGTCGACTTGGGGTTGGAAGATTCTGATGATTGTAGGGGTTGTTGTGACGTTTCTGTTCACGTGTTGTCTTTGTGTACAGTGTGGTCCAGACTTATGTAGCCTTTGTGCTACAACGTGTATAAGAAGGCCATCTGTTACCAGAGAGACATTGATGGATAGAATAATGCTCCAGCAACATCTAAACGATCTGATGAATATCGATATTGATTCTGATATCGACTAGTGCTTGCCTACATGAGGGCAAAAGGAGCGTCTGAGGTTTGGTGAGAATCGGAACGACGTTTTGGGCTTGTTCAGATATGGATGAGTTTGGTATCTACGAACCGTAAATGACGAGATTAGTAGATGTACGTGTTTTCGCTACACTACTTGGAAGGGTTCGTCTTATTTACGGGTTTTTCATCTGAACCTTCGGGTTCCATTTTAGATATGGCATCCATTTTGTTTCTTGCCCTCACGTAGCCGGCGAACGGACAATGTCCGCTTGATGACCCTGGGATTCCCAAGCTCTTGCGGAAGATGCATATTCCTTTGAGTGTGCCTTTATGGCTAGGGAAGCGACACGGCGAAAGCAGATGGCTCCACTCGAGGCTCATCTTGCCGTGCCGGTCTATTGTTTCAGCCTTGCATACGTTAGGCCCGAATCCTTTGATCCTGTGATCACGCTTCCGATATTGCCCCCACACTCTTTTCAATCTGTTGTCTGTCTTTGTTTTCCCTGCACCTGTTTCTGTCCCTTCTCTTAGGTCATTTACGATTAGAATGGAATGAGCCTAATGGTGGGATATTGTGCTTTTACAGTTGGGAACCGACATGTTACTGTAATTATGTTCCGGGCTTCTGAAAACATGAATGCGATCCTTTTGAAGTTTACTGTGGGAACTGAGTTGTAACCTTTTGTTCGGTATGTTGTGCAATGGCGAAAATGTGTATAAAAGGAGCGATCCACTTTTGCAATTCGAAGCAGACTCTCTGAACATACACTATGTTGTACTTCTAGCGATTTCTGTGTCCCTGCAGTAAATAAACGCTGATCTTTGACGCCGAAGGAAGTGTCCCGCGTCTCTGTAATTTGTACGCCGGAACAGGTATCCCCACAAAGGTTTTAGGTGTTGTCCCCTGGCACCGCTGGGCCTTAAATTAGCCCAGTCCTTCAGTCGTGAAGTAGTAAAAAAAAACGTCCGCTTTAGATCAGGGGAGTGGAGGCACTCTCTGTCTCCCCTCCGCAAGGAAAACCCAATTGCTTAAGGCAGCTGCCCCACGAGGGTGATAGAGGCGAGGGGCTTCAAACTCACCCACCACTGCGAACTGTACCGATTCAGTCAGTGCCGTAGTGCCAAACCATGGGGAAACATGGAGCGAAATCTCCACTCCTTCTTGCGGACCTCCGGCAGCCCCCAGCTGTCTCTGACCAAGAGACGCTTCTCCCTCCTGTTGTGCGCTCGACAACTTCCTCCTTCCTGGGAAAGCCCGCCAACAAACAGGCTCCTTCCTCAAGGGAGCACCGCCTGCGGTCAGGGTTTCTCTGCATGACTTCCGGTTCGCAGCTCGGCTTCTCTCGCCACGGTCAGTAGAAGAGCCCACTTCTCTGGCTTAGGGAGCAACTTGAAAGTCATCCAGCACACGCTTCTAGTGGGCAGGAACCCACACTTCTGTTATGTTCCATATAGGTACCCTAATATAGGCCCGGGTAATATCATTCACCTTCACCTACATTATCTCCCTTATTCTACACAGTAACAAGCCTTTAGGATTGAACCTTTACCTAGGTCTAGTCCTGGGCTTAGAAGGAGGGATTTTTCCTGAACAATAGCGTCCTATAACTTCATCAATGGACTAATACAGTATGAATATTCATAAAGGGTTCTTGGAAACCAGGCAGAGGCTACACCACCTGCATAATATCTACGTACAAGGTTCATCCCATACGTCATCCTCAAATCCAACAATGGCTAATACAAGAAACAAGGGACAAAGAAAACCTAGATATTTTTTTGTATAAATACAGTACATCTTGCTAGAGTTGGGAGAGGAGACCGAGACTTCCAGGCCGACACACTGATCAGAGACACTGAGCTTCCTGCATGCAGACGGTACAGCTGACAGTGGTCTAACACATCCCTCGCGGGGTGTCTAACTCGAGACCAGGATGGGGTCCCACACTCTCTCACTTCAGGTAATGGGGTTAGACTAAATCCTATAGGGATCCTTGGCTTCACACCTACTAACATGCTAGGTACACTTAGGTACATCTAGATAGGCATCGTAGGATTACGTGCTCTTCTTCTCATGCATTTTATATTCATTTTTTATTTTACTTTTTTATCCTCATTCGCCTCAGACCACAGTGAGCATACTAGCCACCCGTACTGTTATTAGTTATTAGAGAAGCGTAGGCTGGTGTAAAGGGGAACAAAAAGAATAACACCCCGGCCTACCGGTACAACAGTAGACTAGACTAGCACTGTCCCAAAGGAAAGGGCACAGTCACTCTCCCATATAGTCCAGGTTACCCTAGCGACTGTTGATGTTGGCAGTGGGGGAGGGGAGGGTGCTCAACGAATTCAGGAGAGATCCAAAGAGGCATAATCAAAGGATCCATGATTTTTAAATAAGGAATGTTATCCAGTCTCACCAGACTAAGCGTTTGACTATTTCAATAAAGAATCCCATACTGCTTTCTTCCTCCTACTCTGGGCACGACTCAGGTCCAACTTAGATACCGTGAACACAGAGGACAACCACTCGGCATGCACAGGAGGTACCATTCCACCCATCTTTTACATATTTGCCTCCTGGCCAACAGTATAGCATAGAAAAGGAAAAACTTGCCCGGCCCGTAACTTTGCTAGATATTTCGAACATTATCAAGGTCAGGTTTATTTGCATTTGAAGGCCTAGGATATCGGATGCTGTTTTACCTACTTTTTCCTAGAATTCCGCAATAGCCTGGTGTTAAAAATGGGATTCCTGGTTGGCTAAGGCTTGCGCCAAAGCCAGGCAGAAACCACCATTCTAAGTCAGGGCAAAGAAGTCACCTGCCAAGATAATCTCTGCTCACCCTCTTGGTAGCTTGGCACGAGCAGTCAAGCTTACCTCAGAGACGATGTGTAAAGCATTTGCGCACGCACCCACCAGCAACAACATCCCAGGCCCCCCACAAAAGGAACTCCTCACAAGGTATATGTAAAAATAGCCTTTGTATTACAAAACTCATTAGACAGTAAACACACACTTTACAATGTGCCAGAGGCACGGGTAGGATTCACAGGGGATTATGTACATGGGACAGGGCCACATGGACCACTGTCACGAATAAGCACTTTTAGAACTAGGATACTTGGTAGAAATAGCACTTTGTAGGGATAACCCTTAGCACATAGAATAATTGTAGCACACAACCAGTAACCACTGGTAAAAAGGTAGTAAGTACCACCTATGCAACCCTAACCACCTTAGGAGAATGACACGCAGGGAAAAAGGACCTCTCTAGCAACACCTGTACTAGGAAGAACAACCACCTAAGCATGAACATACAGTTAGGGGTATATAAGACACATGATGCATAAACACATTTAGCGGTGTAGGTAAGTATCACAATTGCGCAAGAATCACATAGGGCATAGACACAGTGCGCCCCAGGCCAACGGGCCTCTCAGAGGGCTCAACGCCCTAAGTCCACAATGTCAGGGCAGGCTGCGCAGGCAGCCAAAGGAGGAATGCGCAAAACCTAAACGAAGCAGCTGCCCACTAAGTGCTGGGCAGCTGTAGGGATTGAGCCTGGCACCAGCATGCCTCCTGGCTCTAGGTAGGGCTTTGAACAATAATGGGGCAAAAACCACGTGTGAGCCTTGCAGGCTCTGTGACCAAAAACAACTGTGCCTGTGGGAGCCTCGTGGGCTCTAAACAGAATGTGCCCAGGTCGTTGGGAGTCCCGCTCGGGGGACTCGAAGTCTGCAAATGGTGCCCGGAAATGCTACCAACACTGCGGCAGCGGTCCGCTACCAGCTGGGGCCGCTCTCCTACCAACAGAAATGCCCCCTGGATTGGAGCCTCTTGGACTAGGCAGACAATGGCCCTCCGACGTAGGAGCCACGGGCTCTAACTGAAATAATGCCCAAGGGAGTCTTGGCAGGCTCTACGCAACTGCTGTTCCTTCGTTGCAGTCCCGCTCGGGGGACTGGAAATATGCAAATGCTCAGGAACCTTTTAGGGCTCGCGATATTAAAATGCCCCCTGAGCCTCTCGTGGACTTGCAGCAAAATGCCCCCTGTTGTCGGAGCCCCGCTCTGGGACTCCTACTTCGGCCGGGGGGGACAAAAAGTGAAAGTAGCACCGGCAATAGAAGAGGGGCGGGCCAGGGAACCCCGAGGCGGCACAGAGCGGCCTGTACGCTTCAAGGGTACAGGGCGGCTCTTTCAGTGCGGCGTAGCCTCAAGGGGGAACAGTACTGTGCAGTACGCCTTCACTGTACGCACCGTAACGGGTTAATGCAGGTTACAGGCTGGTGGTCCTGAGAGCTGCGTACGAGCCGTATTTTCTCGGTGCGTCTGGCTCTACGAGGCGGTCAGGCACAGGGCGCCGGGGTACGCTTCAGGCGTACGTTTGTGGCGTACAGCGGCCCAGTGCGTTTTCCTACGCTTCAGGCGTATGCGGCGTACGTTCGTGGCATCCAGTGGCACAGTGCAGTCTGATACGCTTCAGGCGTGGGTGGCGTACCTTCATGTCCCGAAGCGGCGGACGGCACGTTCGTGTCAAGTACGATCCGTCCTTGAATTCCTTAGGTGCGGGCGGCTTCGGGGGCTGGAGAGTGCGGGCCGTCCTTTGCAGGGTACGAGCTGGCTGACCCGGGGCGGCGTGAAGACAGTGGCAATGCGGCTCGAGGAGAGAAAGGTTAACACAGTGCCAGGCGGCCCAATCAGGCTACGGTGCGAACTCCGGCTCGAGGAGGAGCAGGGCCACACGGAGTCAGGCGGCACAGCACGGGCTTGTTAAAGGGCAGGTCTTCGAGGTGCATTTAGCGACGGCTCCAGCAGCGGGGACACAGGCAGGTTGGCAACTCTCCAGTGAAGGCGGGGGAAGAGCCCAATGGTCCTGGGGCTCAGGTCAGGGGACCAGCTCAATTCCAGGCCCTTGGAGATTAGCTGGGAAGCGCAAGTTTTTGTAGCAAGTAAAAATAAAAGCAAAGTCTTTCAGCATCCAGGGGCTGGGAAGGGCCCAGGGAGGCAAGCCTTCCCCTGGGCCCCAGCAGCAGCACGCCCCTGGTAGATTCAAGTCTGCAAACAAGAATATTTTACAAGAGGTCACAGCCTCTTTTTATACACACAATTCCTGTGTCTAAAGGTGCAGGCAAGGGGGGAACCAGATACAACTGGTTCCTGAGCACTTTGTTTTTGCTCAGCCCCTCTCTCTATTCACAGGATGGGTCAGGGACATCAGACACACCACAGGGGGTGGAGCCATCATTGTGAGGGGAAAGCCCAGCCCTATTCAGGTCCCAGGTGTACTCCTCCCTCACATCACTCATGCTAATCTCAACACTCACCACCGGGGCAGACCCATGATGACTCATGGAGCCAGGCTCCCCAGCCAGCTCCAGCCAATCACAAGCCAGACACAAATTACACAAACATGCCAACTTCTAAGGGGACAAAAAACAGAAAATTTAAAGAAAATAATAACCACAGCAGCATAATCATTGGACCCGGGGAAAAAAAACGGACTATTGATTCCACTTGAGCAGGTGCCAAAAATCCTCTTTTGTTGCGATTCCCAGATCTTACCAGATCAAATTTGGAGACCTGCAAAACGGAAGCTCGCCAGTCCAGAATTGTAGGAGGCCGTTGATCCTTCCACCTCTTGCATATCTCTCTTCTGGCCAATAGGATGGAGTAAAAGAGGAGATTATTTGCCGGGCTCCGAGCTCCATCTACTACTCCAAAAACTACAAGAGGGAGATCAATTGAGACTTGGGAGTCCAAAGACAAGGACAAAAGGTTGCCGATAGAGACCCAGAAGGCTAAAATGGAGGGATATTGAAAAAAACATATGAGCATCTGTTGCTGCTACTAAGCCGCACCTACCACATGCTATGGAGGAATTTTGCACAAATTTTGCCAACCTTTGTGGTGAGTAATATGCTCTGTGGAGCGTAAAGAGATGGTTTCTACGCAACCATGCGGGCTTCACAATGTCCCACAGAACCTTGAAAGAAGCAAGCCACCGATCTCTTAAGTTGCATTCCACCAGAGAAGAGCCCCATAACACGTCAGGGAGTTGGAAGTCACCATCGGTCTCTTCGAATATCAGATTGTTCCATAGGGACACCACCTTCTTGCCAGATGGTTTATCCAAAAGTAGAGTCTCCAGCTGGTTGCCACACCCAACTGTAAAACCGCTTCGAGAAGAGGCCCCCCGCAGCATAAGAGTGTGCCCAATTGGTCATTTGTCTATATTTAAATTTAGAAAAATTAGACCCGATTTTTAGCCTTAAAACATCCCAGGGCAACAAATTTCCTTCCATAAATAAATCTCCCCATACCTCCAACCTCGCATCCTCCAAAGGGGCGGCTAATCTATCTTCCAGCCACCCAGGATTCCCAGGAGAACTCCACAGCGGTGCCCTACTCGAGAAGTATCCAAGCTTTGTTAGGACCCTCACCGTAGCCCACATTTTTGCCATCCCTTGTAGTAACTTTAGTTTAATTTTCTTAAAAAACTTCGGATCTCCAAATTTAAATAAAAAACCTGGCTGCGCTCCTCCTTCACCTCTGATCAAAGCTAAAAACAGGCTTTCAAGCCCATGGTCTGAAGGCATCTTTAGCAACATTCAAGTGTGTGACAATTGGAAAGCCCAGGCATAAATTTGTAAATCAGGAGCTGCCAGACCACCCTTCTCTCTACGCCGCCTGAGCTTCTTCCACGCAATCCTTGGAATTTGTTTATTCCAAATGAACGACGTAATGTCTCCCTGTAACTTAGATATAACTAATGGGTCAAAAAAAAGAGGGATAGTGTTGAATAAGAATGAGATTTTAGGCAAAATGGTCATCTTAACTAGGTTGACTCGCAGCAGGAGAGACAAGGGGAGGTGTAACCAGGATTGCATCAATCTACGACAATCTTTAGCTATCGCCTCAAAATTAGTTGTTGCAATTTTATTAATATCTTTGATAATATTCAAACCCAAATATCTCAAGGATAATGAAGGCTGAAAATCCGGGCTGACCTCCGAGTTGTTCCAGACCATTACCTCAGTTTTAGAGGCATTAACTTCATATCCGGATATATCTCCAAACTCTAAGGCCAACTTAATAGCTACTGGAAATGCTGTATGTATGTCTGAGGAAAATATCAAAATGTCGTCAGCGTAGAGGGCGACTTTCCTTTCCCAACCCTTGTACACGAACGGCTTAATAGATTTTTCCTCCCTCAAAAGCTGGGCAAAGGGTTCAATGTACAAGTCGAATAGTAAAGGGGAAAGGGGGCAGCCTTGACGAGTTCCCCTTGTGATAGAAAAGGGGTCAGATAATTCCCCATTCACCAATATTCTAGCCAAAGGATTTGAATATAGGAGGCTGATAGCACGAGAGAAATGCTCCCTAATGTTAGCCTTTACCAAGACCTCCGACAGGTATTCCCAATTTACCCTGTCGAAGGCCTTGGTTGCGTCAAGTGTCAAAACTGCCAGAGGAAGCGTTTCAATTGTCGCCATATCTATGGCTCCAATCAGGTCATAAGTAAGCTCACAGAGTTGCCGACTCTTAACAAACCCCTTCTGGTCACTGTGTAGGATGACAGGAGCTACAAGACTTAACCTCTTTGCCAAGACAGTGGCGAAGATCTTGTAGTCCACGTTCAAGATTGAAATCAGCCTATATGAGCCACATGACTGGGCAGATTTCACTGGTTTTAGGATTAGAGTGATTGAAGCACTATCCCAGGAGACAGGAGGTAATAAACCGTCCTGCAAGATATGGTTAAACAGCTCGGTTAAGATTGGGACGAAGGGTTGCAACAGAGCCCTATAGATCTCAGCGGGGAGGCCATCTGGCCCAGCCGCCTTCCCTTTCTTACTAATAGAATAGCTGCCCTCACCTCCTCCTCCGAGATTGTAGTATCCAAGGAAGCCCGTTGCTCCGAGGATAAGGAGGGGAGTGACACTCCTTTCAGCCAATCAGCAATTTGAGATCGATCTAAATTTTTATCTTCTTGATAGATGTTTTGAAAGAAATCTCTTAATATTTTCCTTATATCTCTATCAAGTGAATAAGATACATTATTAAGAGATTTGGAGTCAATGTTATTAAGAGATTTGGAGTCAATGTTATTCCGGACCTGATCTGTTTTGGCTTTCTACACCAAAAGTTTTCCTGCGCCTTCACCAAATTCAAAATGGGCTATCTTGCTAGCTTCCCATTTCTCAAGCAAACGCTGGTTCAATACTGAGCCCGGTTGACCCTTTAGTGATGCTAATTTATTTTCGAGTGCCTGCACAGAAATTCCGGGCAGAGTGCGATCAATCTCATCAAGGGTTTCCGACAACTGCACTTCTATGGAGGCCACTTGCTCCCTATACTGCTTCCTCCGATAAGAGACCTTGCTGGTAATAAGGCCTCTTAAAAAGGCCTTATAAGAGTCCCACACAACCCCTGGAGCAGCTGAACTCAGATTAGATTGCATAAAATACTGGGTTTCCAAAATAAGAAATGAGATGTTGTCCGCTGATGATAAGAGCGAACGGTCAAATGACCAAGAATTGACCACCTTAGGAAATCCACTGAGCTCCAAGAGGACTGCTGAATGGTCTGATAAGTGAGAAAGGAGGTAACATATGTTTTTTACAGAATCAACCAGCCTATGGTTTATTAAAACAAAATCGATTCTAGACTGGTGATGATATTTCTGATTATGAAACGAGATCCCCTGCTTCTTACCAGCCCTATCCCTCCATATATCCCTGAGCCCATATTGTTTCATAGATCTTAGCAGGAGGACCCTAGTCTTAGAAAAGACTGAGGGGCAACTATTTGGTGTTTTATCCAAGATGGGGTTTAAGACTATATTAAAGTCTCCCGCTAGGATGATAGGTTCTGGAAAAGACAATAGATGCGAAAATATAGAAGTTAATACAGACGGGTCATCCACATTGGGCCCATAATAGCCCACTATAGTTGTTTGGGCTCCTGCAACAGCTACCACGGCAATGACCCATCTGCAACCTGGGTCAACCAGTTTCGAAACTAATCTTGCTCTGATAGGCCTTTTAAAAAGGATTGACACCACTCTGGTATTTGGAGCTTGCGACGTAGATATGGAGAAGTCAATCCATCTATTCTTTTTTACCAGGGAGAGTACTTCTGGTTCTATCAAGTGAGTCTCCTGGAGGATAATAATCTGTGCATCAGAGTCTTTTAAGTACTGTATAATTTTATCCGCCCTGGGCCTGGTACGAAGACCATTCACGTTCCAAGAAATAATTTTCAATCTATTCATAGGGACTTGAATCTTCCACCCCAACCTAGCGTTTGGACGCCCTCGGGCAGCAGTCGCGCTTTACAAAACCCCTTTCATTCATTCATTCAACCTTCTCTAAACCACTAGACAAACAGAACCCTGCCCTTAGCATACTGTCAACCTTAGTACTTTTTGACCTAAAATAAGCCTGTTTGTAACACAAAATGAGAATTTTGTTTTATACTGCCCCCCCCCCACCCTTTTACCCTTGCCCTATCTATCCGGAACATGTCCAGAAGATAGCGCCCAAAACTAGTACTCCCACTGTGCTACTTAAAAAAAAGAAGGCTTTTTTGGGGGGCTGGGGGGTATCTGTGTTACAACCCCTATTCAATGTGTACGTAGCCAAACACTACTCAAAATAAGTATTTTGAGGGGACAGGTTCTTTCTAGCCTTTTTTTTTTCCTTCTTCTTTCCCCACCTTTTTATTTATTTAATTTTTTTTCCCTCTTCCATCATTTATTTTTTCGTTTGAGATTCTTTTATTGTAGATTTTTACTTTCCATTATCAGTAACTCTATTATGCTGATTTCTTTTTTTTCTTTTTCTTTTTCTGGTCCAATTAATTTCTCTTTAATATGCCAGAAAAAAAACCTTACGGGAGATACAGAGTGCACAATATCTATCTACCATAACCACCGCCAGCTCATCCCGAAGAGCCTGTCGCACCTCCCTTAGTTCCCCCAAAGGTGAGCAGTAGCTCATCTGCCTCCTGCACAGATCTTATGTTGAACATTTTGTTATTGTGCATAATTTTCAAGGAGGCAGGGAACTTAAGTTGAGCGCTAGCACCCTGGCTCCTAAAGGCCTCCTATCGCCTCCCCAACTCCCACTGCTTCTCCAGGGTAGCCCTGGATAGATCAGATCTAATTTGGAAGTTTAAATCTTTACCCGCCAGGGATTTCTGCTTCAGGGCTAGATTTAAGATAGTTTCCTTAAGGGTATAGGTGTGAAAGTTTACAAGTATTTTACATGGTTTCGATCTCTGAAGATTTCTTCTGAAAGGGTCCCTATGAATACGTTGGATATCCTTATCCAGATCTTGAATTGAGTCTGGCAGATTCAGAGAGACCTTAAGGAGATCAGTCACATATGATTTAATGTCAGACCCTTCGCTTCCCTCCGGAACATTCAAAATACGTAGATTACTACGCCTAGCCTGATTCTCCAGAGACTTCATCCTTTCAGCCAACATAAGATCCTCCTTCTTAAGCCTGCTGAGATCTCCTTTTGCTTGTTCCAAATGTAGAGAGATACCAGCGACCATCTCTTCAAGAGCTGTTGTCCTGGCATTAAGGCCATCGATTTTATTATCTAGGGATTCGCAGAAGTTCCTTATCTCCAGTTGATTCGCTTTTGATGCGTCAAAGCCATACTTGATATCCGCAGATAAGGCTAGAAACATAGACTGTATGGAAATATTTGTAGGATCAATACCATCGCCTTGCTTGAGGCCCTCCTGTGCGCCCTCAGTCTCCCATGTCATCTCTGCATCTGCTATCCCCTCCAGCTCTACCTCTAACACTTCCCCTGACTGTACTTGGTGTAATTGTTGTACAGACATGGCACCTTCCAAGATGCTCTCGGCACCAGCCTTCACTACCGCTACCTCTGTAGTCTTGGTTGCCCCCATCAAGCCATCAGCCTCTGAGAGAAGTGCTTCCATGGTTTCTCTACCCCCACTTGACTTTAGCTGTTTATTTTCAGGTACACTAGGCGGAGGTTGAGGTTGAGCCTGAGCCCGGTCTACAAGATGTAAAACCTGTGGTATTGCTTTAAAGTATGAGCGCAGTGATGGGGTAATTTTTGCCCCAGTGCTAATATTAGAATTTGATCCTTTAACAGTTTTATCGTTCTTCTTTGCTCGTCTGGCCTTAATTTCAGCAGATAGATAAGATGAAACCTTTTTCCCATCAGCGACAGAATCAAAATCAGATCCGGCTGATGGATTAATACTGTGAGGGGGCGGCTTGTGAGGAGGTTTATCAAATGAACCTAAAGTTAACCCAGACTCCTCTCACCGGCAATAGTATCGCAACTGGTAGTATTGCAACTACTGCTCGCCTCAGCCTCTTTCTTCTTTTTACCGCCTCGCTTACCTTTTTGATTTGAGCCTAGAAGAGGTGCAACTACGGAGTAGGCAGAGGATTGTGCTGTACAAATCTCAATGGCCGTATACCCCTCTGCCGCCACCAACTCCTCAGGCTCTCCAGGCTCTCCTGAGAAGCCTTTGGTATCCCGGACCTCCGTCTTTTCCCCAGTCGGCGTCTCCCTGCTGCCAACGATAGTGCTATTTCCACGTACCTGCAGCCAACTCCGGCAACAACGCCCCCTCCTGAGCTCCAGCGCGGCTCGGGACCACGGCCGCAGACTTGAATCACCCAGCAACCGTAAAAATGCACACAAACACGCCGGGGAGCTGACGCCAACACCCGGTACAGTCAGCTGAGAAACCAGGCAGAGACACACCTCCACGCACATGGGTGCCAGTAAACGAAAGCAAAGCTCAGAGGCTTAGAGGCTTAAAAGCATTAAAGAAGTGCACCCGTTCCCCTCAAAGGGATGGCTAATCTAGAGCATTTACCGTGCCTTAACACAGCCCCCAGATCCTCATAGCAGCAACCAGCGGGAGCCCAATCTCAGAGCGCCGCGGCAGCACAGCCTGCTGCCGCCATGTTTCCCAATCGACATCCTTAATGTTGTTAAATAGGCGCTATGAAGCGTAAACAAGTGACTCCTCAGCCATGCTGGTTTAACAATGGCGAACAGAGTGCAAAAAGATATTTGCCAAAGGTGTTCCCAAGGTTCATTTGGTAGACTGGCACCCCACAGTTCTTCGGCCAATTTGAAAACCCCGTCGGTTAGCTCCTCGATGCTCCTGTACCAAGTCGAAACCTCCTTGCTAGGGTTGGGAGAGGAGACCGAGACTTCCAGGCCAACACACTGACCCGAGACACTGAGGCTCCTGCATGCAGATGCTCCAGCTAACAGTGGTCTAACACATCATACTAGGGGAGTCCAACTCAAGACCAGGTCCCACACTCTCTCACTTCAGGTAATGGGGTTAGACTAAATCCTAGAGGGATTCTTGGCTTCACACCTACTCACATGCTAGGTACACTTCGGTACATCTAGATAGGCATCATTGGAGTACGCACTCTTTATCATGCATTTTATATTCATGTATGTATTCATGATTATTGCAAGATGGTAGAAGTGTACTCTCCTTTCATTTTCACTGTACTGCTAATCATATATATCTGCTACTGTCTAACAGTTGTTGCAGCTCATCTATTTTACACTAGAAGAACAACTGTGCAATAAATTCTTATTGTAACACTGTTTCTTCTGTGTAACTCTCTGAGACTGAATAAGTGAGCACGAGTAACTGAGCGAAAGGTAGTAAATTGTTCCCACGATTCTGAGGGATCAGGGTTGTCATGTTTTGAGGTTGCCAAAAACTAACCTCTCCCCGATAAGAGGAGAGTCTACTGGCACTGTGAGCTAGCTAACACAAACAAGCTAACATTCTCGGTGAGGGTGCTCAGAGCCTGTCTGCCACCAAACCCACAGTTTATGTTATCCAGAACACTCAGATCCTGTATAGGTAATATAGGAACTACACGACACTTCAGAGGCTACAAGAAAGCAGCGCTCCCCACTCTTTCTCCCTAGTGGCAGGAGAAAGTGGCTGCACTTCACCGGCTACTCTCTCCAGAATGCGCTCTTGAGCTACAGAACACAGTGCTCACCACACGCTTGGCTGAGGATCACCCCTTACGGAGGTAGGGGGAGAAAGCACAGCGCTGCTCCAATTTCCTCTAAGGCCAGCCACAGAGCCCTGGTAAATCCCAGAAGACTGGGCTCAGGCAGGCTAGCACACTGGGTCCTTTCAATAGAGCAGCAGTCCCTTCAGCTGCCAGGCATGGCAGCAGGTCAGTCCCCAGTGGTGGTTCCTCCTGGCATACTGCAGTCCACGCAGTGTGCTCTCCCAAGTTCAGTAAGTTTAAAAGACATGAGGTCACAGCTCCAATATTTATATCAGTAAGTGTCTTTGTCCTACCCATGCTTGTCAGCCAAGTCCAAACTAGTTCTTGGGGGTACTAGGCAAGTGCACAACACTCCCAATTGTAAGTGTAGGCCCTGGCCCTAGACACACCACAGGGGGGCAGAGCCATTATTGTGGAAGATAGGCACAGCCCTATTCAGGTGCAGGTGCTACTCCTCTCACCACTCCAAATGCAGATCAGGCCTATTCAGCCTAGAGCCGACTCATCCAGACTCTCTGGAGCCACTGTACCTCCCCAGCCCCTGTCACTCCAAGGCCAGACAGTCAATACACAACAGGCTGGCACAAAGACATATAGCACACAGAAATGCCCACTTCCAAAAGCGTAATTTCTAAAATAGTGATAATAAATCTGTGAACAACAATACGCAGCATTTATTACCACTATTCTAAACATACCAAACTGGATCATGCTACCCCTCTCATGTGAGGAATTACCAATTAAGCATATATCAGGGAATCCCCAATGCATCCCTATGAGAGGGCAGCCTCACAGCAGTGAGAAACCAAGTAGGCTGTTTGTCACTACCAGGACATGCCACACAGTTAAGGCACATGTCCTACCTTTTACCTACACCACACCCTGCCCATAGGGCTAGCAAGGGCCAACCTTAGGGGTGACTGATATGTATTAAAAGGGGAGTCACAGACGTGGCAACCACTTTATGTGCCTCGTCACAGCGGCAGTAAACTGCACGCGCAGGCCCTGCAGTGGCAGAGGCCTGAGACACGTTTGAAAGGCTACTTTGATGGGTGGCGCAAGAAGCGCTGCAAGCCCACCAATAGCATTTAATTTACTGGCCCTGGGTATATGAGATACCACTGTACAAGGGACTGATCTGTAAATTAAATATGCCAAACAGATGTAGACCAATCTTACCAAGTTTACCAAAGGGAGCACATGCACTTTAGCACTGATCAGCAGTGATAAAGATCCTAGAGTCCTAAAATCACCAACGACGGGTCAGAAAAAATACAGGAGGAAGGCAAAAAGTTCTGGGATGGCCCTGCTAAAAGGGCCAAGTCCAACAAGGGTGTTAACTGCAGAGTACTGGAGCTGTCCTTTTGAATTCTTATTTATAAAAATATTTTTAAAACAGTTGTTTCATCTTAGATCAAAATATATTTGCACATTTTGTAGAAGCCTATCTTACCTCATTTGTAACTGTGTGAAATAACATTTAAAAACAAGCACTGGCAAAGCCAATAGGTCTTGCCTTGCTAAACTATTCTCTTTACCACTGCTCTGCAGTGTTCGCAAAAACAAGAGAAAACAAGCATTGGCATAGCAAACAGGCCTCGCTTATGGGACCTTATAAGTATTTAGCTATGCAGCACAATACCCTTGGTGCAACAACATCAACTGTTGCATGGCTAAACACTTATAAGGTCCCAAAAGCGAAACCTATTGGCTATGGCAATGCTTGTTATTCTAAGTTTCTCTGGGGGAATAAGTTTCTCCCCTCTGTAAACTGTACTGTCATGTGCACTTAACTCGAGTCTGACCTCCCAGTATTTGGGCAATGATCCCGTAACTCTACCCTTATTTTCTGGCCAGCCTTGTACTATGTACTCTTTAAGCAAAAACATCTCATTATCAGCTAACAGCCATTCTTCCCACTTTTGTTTGTTCATGCAAGTCACTTTGAGTACAACTTCTCTCTTCCTTGATGTCAGAACCATCTCCACCTTCTGCTGGAGTGATGCTTTAGTAGTGTTGAGTGATGCAGTGGTGATATGAATGATGCTGTGTTGGTGCTGACTGATGCAGTGGTGGCGCCAATTGTTGCTGTGGTGCTCCGAGTGATGCTGTAGTGGTGCTGAGTGATATTGTGGTGGTGCTGACTGATGCTGTGCTGGAGCTGAATGATGCTGTAGTGGTGCTGACTGATGCTGTGGTGGTGCTGAATGATGCTGCTGCGGTGGTGCTGATTGATGCTGTGGTGTGCTGAGTGGTGATGAGTAATACAGTGGTGGTGCTGACTGATGCTGTGCTGTATCTGATTGATGCTGTGGTTGTGCTGAGTGATGCTATTGTGATGCTGAGTAATGCTGTGGTATTGTTGAGTGAGAGAGTGAAGATATAATGCCCAATTAGAAAGGGTGGAGAGCTAGAAAAAGAGAGAAAGTGTGTACAGAGAAGAAAGGGTGGAGCAACAGAGGAGAGAGAGAGAGAATTAGAGAGGGTGGGTGGAGAGAGAAAAAGAGAAAGGGTGTACAGAGAATAAAGGGTGGAGCAAATGAGGAGAGAGAGAGAATTAGAGAGGGTGGAGAGAGAAATAGAAAATGTGTACATAGAATAAAGCGTGTTGCAAGAGAGGAGAGAGAAAAAAATAGAGAGGGTGGAAAGAGAGAGAGAGCGAGAAAAGGTGTCCCGAGAATAAAGGTTGGAGCGAGAAAGGATATAGAACAAGCATTTGCAATGCAATAGGTCTCGCATTAGGAAAGTTTGAGCTATTGGTATTGTAAATGACCCATTTTTTATTTATGTGTTGGTTTTGAAATTAGCGAAATTAATAGCTTTGTCATTTACAATGCCAATAGTTTTAACTTTGGCAAATGTGACACCTATAGCATTTGTAATGCAATATGTGTTGTATTTACGTGACTTAGATGTATTGATATTACAAATAACAATGGCTTATTTTTTTTGGAATAATTAATACTTAAATAAAAGCTATTGTACTTTATAATGGCAATAGCTTAAACTTTTGTAAATAACTTTTGGGAAGATTATGTTCAGTGTATTTTGTTGTGACGAAAATACAAAAACAGAAGTGAAATATTAACATATTTTTGTGACATTTGTAATAAAGCTCGAAACATATTTGAACCAGTTGTTGTTGAATGGTTGCACAGATTGATGCTGTGGTGGCGTTCAGTGATGCTGTGGTAGCGCATAGTGATGTTGTGGGGCCCCTGAGTGATGCTGTGGTGGTGCTGAGTGATGCTGTGATGATGCGATAGATGGACAGAGGGAGGGCGATAGATAGAGTGAGGGCGATAGATAGATAGAGTGAGGGCGATAGATAGATAGAGTGAGGGCGATAGATAGATAGAGTGAGGGCGATAGATAGATAGAGTGAGGGCGATAGATAGATAGAGTGAGGGCGATAGATAGATAGAGTGAGGGCGATAGATAGATAGAGTGAGGGCGATAGATAGATAGAGTGAGGGCGATAGACAGATAGGAGTGAGGGCGATAGACAGATAGGAGTGAGGGCGATAGACAGATAGGAGTGAGGGCGATAGACAGATAGGAGTGAGGGCGATAGACAGATAGGAGTGAGGGCGATAGACAGATAGGAGTGAGGGCGATAGACAGATAGGAGTGAGGGCGATAGACAGATAGAGTGAGGGCAATAGATAGATAGATAGATAGAGTGAGGGCGATAGATAGATAGAGTGAGGGCGATAGATAGATAGAGTGAGGGCGATAGATTGATAGAGTGAGGGCGATAGATTGATAGAGTGAGGTGGCCTTGTGGTGGCTGTGGTGGTGGTGGATTTGGTGGCGGTGGACGTGTTGGTGGACGTGGTGGTGGTGGAGGTGGGTGTGGTGGTGGAGGACGTGGTGGTGGTGGAGGACTTGGTGGTGGTGGAGGACGTGGTGGTGGTGGAGGACGTGGTGGTGGTGGAGGACGTGGTGGTGGTGGAGGACGTGGTGGTGGTGGAGGACGTGGTGGTGGTGGAGGATTTGGTAGTAGTGGAGGAGGACGTGGTGGTGGTGGAGGACGTGGTGGTGGTGGACATGGTGGTGGTGGACGTGGTGGTGGTGGACGTGGTGGTGGTGGACGTGGTCGTGGTGGACGTGGTCGTGGTGGACGTGGTCGTGGTGGACGTGGTCGTGGTGGACGTGGTCGTGGTGGACGTGGTCGATGTTGTGGTGGACGTGGTGGTGGACGTGGTGGTGAACGTGGTTGTGGATGTAGTGGTGGATTTGCTGGTGGTAGTCGATGTGTTGGTGGTGGGGGTAGACGTGGTGGTGGACGTGGTAGTGGCCTCTTGGTGGACGCGGTGGTGGCCGTGGTGGATGTGGTGGACATGGTGGTGGTGGTGGATGTGGTGGACGTGGTTGTGGTGGACGTGGTGGATGTGGTGGTGGTGGTGGATATGGTGGTGGTGGACGCGGCGGTGGACGTGGTGGACATGAAGGTGGACGTGGTGGTGGTGGTGGACGTGGTGGTGGTGGAGGATGTGGTGGTGGTGGTGGAGGTACACATGGTCGTGGTGGGCGTGGAAGTGGCCTAGTGGTGGGCGTAGTGGTGGGCGTGGTGGTGGGCGTGGTGGTGGACATGGTGGTTGTGGTGCACATGGTGCACATGGTGGAGGTGGTGGTCATGGAGGTGGTGGTCATGGAGGTGGTGGTCGTGGTAGTGGTGGAGGTGGGTGTGGTGGTGGACGTGGTGGTGGTGGACATTGTATCGTAATAGCACGTACTACTCCTGACGAGGCGTCAACGCTCTTTTTCGGTGAGTAGCACGCTACTCCGGAACCCATAGAGGATTAGTATAGTGAAAAATGCAAGTACATTTTAAGTGGTGGATAGGTTAGTCAGTTATTTGGATTTGGAATGATAGCAGAAGGATAGAGGAGGATAAAAGGTTTGTATTCATATAGTGCTTGTTACCCCTGATGGAGTGTTGAAGATTGCTATTTAGGAAGCCCATAAAGGATTAGTGGTGAATTAATATGGTGAAATATGAAAGTAATTTCAGTGGTGGATATTAGTCAGTTATTTGGAGTGAGAAGTATAGCGGAGGGATAAAAGGGGAAGAAAGGTTTGCATTTATATAGCACTTGTTACCCCTGATGGATTTTGAAGCCCTTTTCTGGCGAGTAACATGCCATCCGTAACCCATAAAGGATTATTGTTGAAAATTAGTATAGGTAAATATGAAGTAATTTGCGTAGTGGATATGTTATTCAGTTATTTGGTTATTACATCCCACTTTGAGATTCATGGTGCACAATAAGATAGTGAGAGAAAATTAAAAAACATAAGTGTTCCTGCCAACACTGGGGTCTACACTTCAGTCCCCAAGCTCTGTAGCCCCCTCAGGAGGGCATGTAGCACATTAGATGCTTCTAACTTAAGGAAGAACCAATGATGCCATGAGAATGGATGGACATTCTTCAACATATCAAGAAGATCTCTACACACGCCCGTTGTGCACTGCATTCAGAGCATAAGTGACGGACGCACCTAACTGTGCCAATTGCCTGAGACTTTTATTTAAATATTTTTGTTTTTTTTGTGCGCATACAACACGTCAGGATGCCAATGCACATTCTGCATAATCCCAAACATTGGGCAATGGGAAGCAGTGCAGCAGCTCAGTCTGCAAATTCAATACCATTTTTTTGACATCACCACTACTGCCACTGACATGCTAATAATCACAACTAGTTGGGAACAGTCAGGTACCATTCCACCTGGCAACAAGGTATAGTCTGTAGTAGTGTGTCCCAGGACCCCCAAACTCCGTAGAATTTTTGAGGACACCCTTTGCTCATATATGTACTTCCTCTGCAGCCATGTACATATCCATCTCTCTTTTCCATTCTCTCAAGGTGGAAACCTCCACTACCCCATCGCCTAGCTATAGCCCTCTTCACCATCACTAACCCAGACTACAAACAAGCATTGGCACAGCCAACAGGTCTCGCCTTTGGGACCCCACAAGTATTCAGCCATGCAGCAAATATCCTTGGTGCATCAACATCCACTGTTGCATTACCAAACCCCCACAAGGTCCCAAAGGCGAAACCCACCGGCCACGCCAATACTTGTTTTTTCTGGCGGCCAACCAAAGCCTAAGGAGGGGGAAAGTAGACGGTATCAACCTGAACCTACAATGGAACCTGGCCCAACCTCAAAAGGAGAGAAGGGGCTGGGGTGAAGAATCTGCAGAAGATAGATTATACACCATAAAAAGAGTTATCGGACACAGGGGATACTTCTTCCCCAGACACCTAATCTTAAGAAATTGTCTCAAAGCAATACCCAACAGGCGGCATTAAGAAGTGCCAATCAGACAAGAAAATCATGCAAAACTACCAGGCAAATGAGTTACTGCTCCTCTCCTGAGAATTCAGACAGTTGTCCTTGGCAAACACATGCCCCGTATTTCCAGAGTCAGCCTTGACATGTTTAGCTGTTCAAATTGTTTTCTTTTTACCGAGCGAGCAGAACATCAAGACCGGTCAAGGGACTTTGCAGGGAGAGCTTTGAGACTTTCTGTGGCAAGTTTGTAAGAAATAGCGGTCGGTGTCCCGGGCGATTAGCTCTATTTGGGGACAAGTTGTCTACACAATATACAGCAGGCTGCCAGAAACGGATGAGAAAAACATATGGAATCTGTATTGCACCCACACGGCGCTGAAGCTAAATGGTGGTGGTCGTGGACGTGGTGGTGGTGGACGTGGTGGTGGTGGTGGACGTGGTGGTGGTGGATGTAGTGGAGGACGTGGTGGGTGTGGTGGACGTGGTGGGTGTGGTGGATGTGGGTGTGGTGGTGGTGGACATGGTCATGGTGGACGTGGTGGTGATGGACGTGGTGGTGATGGACGTGGTGGTGGTGGTAGTATGGAGGGCTGAATAAGAGGCAGTGAGAAAAAAAAGGAGACAGACAAGGGAGAGAGAAGCGAAGCAGGAAGTAGAGAGGGAGAGAGCGGCGGATAGGGAAGTTGTGGAAAGCAGGGGGTGGCGTAGAGGGCAGGCGGAGAAGAAAGGATGAAAAGGGGGTAAATGCGAGAGAGTCAGGATGAGAGGAAAGTGGACAAGTTGGGAGAGGTGGCATGGTCGTGAAAGGGAGACGGCAAAGCAGAGGAGGGACGAGAGAAGAAAGGTGCAGAGGAGAGGGGGCTAGTCGGAAAAAAGGGGCTGAGGAGAGAGGGTGAGGTGAATGAGGGGAAAGTTCAGTTGATTGACAGGACGGAGGGAAGCTGAGTTTGGGAGTGAGAATGGTGGAGTGGAGGGGAGAGAGCAGTAAAGGAGGGAAGTGGGCTGACTGATGGGCGAGAGAAGCCCAGTGGGGGGGAAGGAGATGAAGAGAGAAGAAATGAAGAGGAGGGCTGAGGGAAGTGGTGATGAAAGGGGAGATGAAAACATTGGATCTTTCCGAAAAGGGGACAGGGGGGCATCAATGGGCAGCGAGGGGACGGGCTAATGCAGGGGGGAGAGTAGTGGAGGAGGAGAAGGCGGGATGGTAAGTGAGGTAGGAAAAAGTTGAAAAGAAAGAGGAGTGCGGGGAGAGGGAATAGACCTGGTGGAGGTGACGGCGAAGCGGGGAGAGGAAAGAAAGGAGACGAGCTGGATACAGGAGATAAAAAGACGGGGAGAGAAACATAGGAAATTACAGTAAAGGGTGTCTAGTAAGGAGAAGGCGCGAGGGCGGTAGTAGAGGAGTAGGGAGACACGTCAGAGGAGGCAGTGGAAGGGGAAAGTGCATTAGAGAGGAAAGAAGTGGGGGAGGTGTCAACCTCAAATACTTTCGGGTCGAGTTGGCGCTAATTAAAACTACAAAAAAACACACACACACTAAAAAAGCTGGATGAAAATTGAGAAGAAAGTGTAGAAATGAAGGGAGAAAGAGGGCGACAGAAAACGTGAGGGAGCGATGACAAGAGTCGGGAGTAGAGGGTGTGAGGTGTAAATGAATGAAGGTGGGATGGAAAGTAATCATACAGAATTTGAACAACAAAAAACAGAGAAAATTAGTCATTTATAGAGAGAGCGCTTTATTGGCCTCGAAAGTGCCTCTTGACGCAACAGTTGAAATGCGGTTGAAGGAAAAAAATGGCTACAATAAGCATTTAAATGTGCCTGCGCGGGGAGGGGTGCGAATTCCAAGCAGGGGGCTGGTGCGATGAATTACTCATGTGTTTGGTTGGCCAGGGGGTCAGATTTGTATGTGTAAAGGGTAATTAATAGGTTTGCCAGTGGGGCTAGAGTGCAGGGGTGAAGGCAAGCGCGGTCGGAAGTCGATGGACAGCGGCAGGCGCAATACTTACATTAGATCTCCAGTGGGGGAGGAAAGAAGCTGCAGTCTGAAGAGGACTGGCAGGCTGGTAAGAATATCTAGGACTGGACGGCAGCATCCTGCTCACAAGCTTGGATTTCTGTACTGTAGCAAGTTAGTGTGCTGCAGCCTTTGTGGCACTAAGCACCAGAGGCTCATAGTACTGGTGCTGCACACATGGGTTACAACAGTGAAATAAATGTGCTGCGAAATACACAGTTAAACATGGATAAATTATGCTCATTCGTAGCGGACATCTACAAGGGTGGCTTGTCCATGCACACAAAACAAATCTGCTCCAAAGCAGCCTGGTTTATTTGTAAATGTATTTTTTATCCAAGCAGTCTTTCTCTAGCTAGTGAAAGTTCCCTCTGGTTGTAAATTGTTTTATTATAATTAATTTTTTTGTGCATGAAAAAGGGGCACCTGTGGGTGTTTCCATCTTCAAAAGGCACTATGAACTGTCATGGCAGGACTAAGCAGTGTTCATGGGGACAACTGTAGAAGCAGACATATGCAAGGAGTAAGTAGTTTCCATGGCTACAAAACCCTGCATAAACTCTCGAGCAAAAATAAATTTGGAAAAAAAATGTTGGCACCAAAGAAAAAAGGTAAATCGGTAAAGATGAAAGAAGGAATGGAGAAGAAATTAGAGCTAAAGGGGAATGTGAAACAAACAAAAGGGAAATGCAAAGGGACAAGAGGAAAATAAGGAAGGGGAAAGATCAAAGAAGGAACACGCGATATAAACAGAAAGGAGGAAGTAAACATTGATAACTATGGAAAGATAAAAGAGTAGGAGGTGATAATTGGAGAACGACAGGAGGAGAGAGATGGAAGCAGGCACACAAGACAACAAGTGGTGCGCGCTCTAAGCTGGGGGAGGGGGAGTGCCATTAGCGTGTGAGAACTCGTGGTGGCGATCAAAGGAAGTGTGGGAGGGACATTGGGGCGCGAGGGGTGAGGGGTGTGCAGCCTGGTAAGCTGAAGTGGCAGCAGAGGAGGAGCGCGGCGAGCGTGCACGAAGTGTCTGGTGGCAAATGGCAGATGTTCACAATGCGCATGGTTGTGCTCACATGCACTGTACCTAATCCGCAGTTTGGGTACACTTTTGAAAGCCTTACTATAATCTCGCCAACAAGCATTGCCAAAGCAATGCCTTAGGCTCGACCTAAAAATTCAGAGAGGGTGGAAAAAAGTGAGAAAGGGTGTACAGATTTTAAAGGGTAGATCGAGATACAGAGAGAGAAAGAAGGGGAAAGAGTGATTTAAGGGGTTTGAAAGTGAATCAGATAAAGGGGTGAGAGAAAGAAGGGTTCAAAAATAGTGAAATATTATTATTATTAGCGGGTTTGTAAAGCGCTGGAATCGACTCCACAAGGGAGTATCTCTGCGCTGTGGAGCTTTCATAAATGGTAGTAATGCATACGAAAGACCAAGACAAAAGCACAAAGAGAGAAAAGAGGAATAACAAAAAGCGGACAAAAGCGGCCATCTAGTCCCCCTCTTCTATCCATCTGCGACCTTGTTCAAGGACTGACGGCGCCATGATGCTCCTTCCGGAGCGAACGCCGCGCTCTATAAATACCCCTCCAAATTTCCAAATTTCCAAACAGGAGGAAAAAAGATAATCACAAAAGGGTCAAAAATGCCCAAGGAGTTAAAAGACCAGAAATTCAGATCAGCCCTGAAACAGAAAAGTTTTCAATTTACTTCTGAAGCTGGAATGGTTCGCACAATGTCTGAGGGAAAGGGGAAGATCATTCCAGAGCGTAGGACCAATGCCACCCTGTCTTGCCTTTTTTATCCTAGGCACCTTCAAAAGCAATATGAGAGTTAATTAAGTACAGCGAGAATTAGAGAGGGAAGAAAGAGAGAAGGAGAGAGACAATAAGATAGTGGAGGGTGTGGTGTTTAAATACAGTGACTGGTGAAGTGATGGGTGAACAAGTAGAGATGAGGGGAATAAACAGCGGCTTGGGGAGCCTGGGGTGGATAACAGCGGAAAGAGAGATATGGGGTGAGATAGGAAAAAGGGACAGTGTAAGGGAGCGAGAGAAGGGTGAGCATAAACAGAGAAGAAGGACTATGAAGAGGCACAGGTGGATGAAGAGACAAGACAGGGTGACGTTGACGAGCGAGAGATTTACACATGGGATATGGAATGGCGAGGAGGGAGAAACAGACAGGATGGATTGGGTGAGAAGAGAACACTGGATAGACAAGGCATGCAGAGGAGCAGGAGACACGTGGATAGGGGTGGGGGAGACTGGATCTGGGGGCAGAATGAAACTGGAGAGACAGGCTTGGGAGGGGAAGAAGATCGATTGAAAATCTTACAGTCCTTCATCTGCAATGCACAAAAGAATATCAACAAACGTAAAGCACTCGCCGCAGTATATAATGTAAATTTGGGATGAAAAAATGCACTGTAGATAACCACGTGAAATAAACACTGAAAAGGTGTTCAGTAGAAGTACACCGGGTCATTACGGAAGAAGCTGCATCTCTAGGGTCCATTGCTTCTGCCTGTTCGCTCTGATATCAGATGCTTTTTGCCAGTTCGTGTTGGCAAAGGGGTACATTTCGTTGAGCAAATTTAAGTTCGCAAATGCATCTCGACTCTGTGACAAATGTGTGGCTTTACCAGCCTGTTGGATAGGGAAGTTGAATTTGAGCAGGCGCTCCCTTGATGCACACAACCAGCCTACAAGTTACAGGATCAAGAAACAGGCATGTTGCGCCGTCCTAACCTGAATGACAAAAGCGTACAACCAATCACAGGCTACGTATGATGGTACAGCTTCCAGTGACACAAGAGTAGGTTTGGCTTAACCGCCCAGTAGCCAGATAGTCAGCATGAACTCACTTTCTGATTGGCTCTCATTTTTTCAAGTAGCTCCAAACAGGAAGAAAATTCGGGGAGATGGTATTTGTGTGTTATTTTTTATTTTTTTTTTGAAAACCTTTATTATATCGTTCAACACAGGATACAAAAATATCCCTGCAACAGCAGGGGCCGAAACCACAGGTATGCAACACAGATCAGTAATGCCAATAACACAGCTATTCAGCCGACTACCCATGAGTCCGGCAGCGGTAAAGGATAGACGGTGTATCGGAAACAATGCGAATCAAGGATATGAATAAGGTTTCATTTTATATTTAACCCCACCCCCCAAGAATAAGATAAGGAAGAAAACACAGGATATCTGGAGCTACACATTCGGAGGTACAAAAATTCAGGTAGGTGTTAAGAGCAGTCGTGAATCAAAATAGGTCAACAATATAGATGCAAGCCTCAGTCAGTTCACTAAAAGTAAAGAACAAAGCTACCTATCTATCAGCGCAGCCACCCACCCCAGACCCCGCCCACTTATTCAATTCAGGATGAAACCGAAAGTTATCGCTATCGGACCCTGCAAGAAAAGAGAAAGAAAAGGGGCCATAGAACACAACAAAGGCAAAATAACAAACCCCCCTCACACCCCCCACCCTGCTGCCCCGCAATGGCTACGGCCTAGCCCACTAGCAGCGCGCCTGTCGCCCAGAGGAAAACCCGAAAGGTAGAAGAGAGAGAAGAAAAAGGGCCATAGAACAAAACAAGGAAAATGTATAAGCCCCCCCCCACCACCCTGCACCCCTGCAATGGCTACGGCCTAACCCACTAGCAGCGTGCCTGTCGCCCCAAAACATCCCTAAAAAAGAAATTGGCGGAGGAGGAGAAACAGAAAAACACACTCCCGGACTCCCCTATCCCCAGCCAGATGCGACCCCCCGGAAACAAGTTCAAAATAAATGCAGCGAAATACACTGTCAGTCCGGGGAAGCACCAAACGTACCACCCGACTCCCGCAGTTAACTGGTCACAATCCCAACAGCAGAGTAAATTGATGTCCCGTACCCTGAAAAGCCCCACAAGTCAACCCTGGCCAGTACAAACGTTCACTGGAGCACTTATAGCCCAGGCCATAACAACAATGAGAGCGATAATGCTTGCAAGAAAATTCAAGTCAATACGAACAAGCCACGTTAAGGATAACAGTTCACGATCCATCCAAAGCAAGCGAGAAAAAACGTGGCAGACTGATAAAACTCTCCAATAGTCACAGGTGATCTTGTTCAGGCAGTCAAGGTTGTCCATAGCGAAATGCAACGAGAGAGGGTTCAAGCAGGGAACGCAGACAATGTTCATGGGGGCGCGAGCCGTTGTATAGGAATCCGCAGCGCCAAAGAAATCCGGCGTCTGCACGGGGACCTCGAAGTCAGATAGACAATGTTCCGCTGGCGCCAACGCTGGCTGCAATGATGACAAAAAGCCGCTGTCCGGTCTCCGGCAAAGATAGTCTACCGTTGCCGACAGTATCTGGTAGTTGACGGTGAGCTGTGAGTGGAGCGCTCTAATGGCCGCCATTACGCCGTGCAGTGGTGGCGAGTCTTCTGTCCCCTCCATCTCCCCTCGCAAGCCACAGATCAGGGTGCAAACCCCGGAGGCCGGCTTCTCCGGGGTAGCAAGCAAATCTGGAGCGGACACCGGCAGCGGGCGCTCTCACCTCACGACGTTACTCCTTCGCCGCTGATCAGGGCTCCCGTCCTCACTCCCACGACAAGCTTATTGTGTCTGACATAGGATACGGGGCCACAGCAAACGATGAGGCACGCCGTAGCGTGCGTGTTGCAGGCAGGATATGAAATCACCGTCAGAAACTGGAAGATTATATCTCCGTTCGGGAGACCGGACAAAGCCCAGGGTTCGCAGCCGATGTTGTTCAATTCCAACTCGGATGGGTTGGAAATCGAGGCCCCGGCTTCCGCTCCGGAGTAGGCCGAGAATAAAACACGGCGTATCTCTGTCACCCGGTATGATAGAAAGGTCGGGATTGCGACTTCAGGACCAGTTGCTCTTTACACACACGGGAGCTCGGTGTGCAGTCAGGATAATTCACAGGATATACGAGTTGCTGGCGGAGGTCGGCGGAGCCGGGAGTTTACGCGGCCATCTTGGTTGCTAGCGTAGCTCCTCCCCTATTTGTGTGTTATTGACTAGGAGATGGTGGTATTTACACTCACAGCAAATTCTGTTCGGGTTCGGAAAGGCTGTTGGTACGAAAACCCAACAAAGGATTCTGAATGTTTAATAAAAGCGATAGAGAGGCAAATGAAGCTGACGAGGAGGGAGGTGGTAGATAGAGAGAGAGCAAGGGGGTGGAGGAGCATTATTCACACACTGTAAGGCTTAATGAGCCATTACAGAAAGCTAGATGGCAGCTGTGCACGTTCACCCACCCGTAACTGCACGCTTGAGGCCAGCAAAAGCCTCTGGTGGCACTTTGAAAACCCAGTTACTAAATGTCTCGCAGACAGCGCATGCGCTGGCTCAGTCGAGACCTAAAAAGGATGGGGAAGATCAATGTCACTGCTGACTGACATGTTATTCAATATGTGGGGTATGGTTACCACAAATGCCCTGTGGAATGACACAGGCACAATTTTTCTTATTTATTGCCCCTTGTATTGGTAAAAAAACAATTACATTTTCTTTGAGCAGTAGTCCTTTTGGCAATGCGCAAGGGTGTGGGAGTAAAGGTTGAGCATTGGCTGGGCAGAAACAGCGGGAGTGACTGGGGGCATGAAAGCAACAGAGGGGAGTATAAACACTATATGTATTACAGAGTAGCCTAGAAGCAAATGTCAGTTGCAGGGCCCTCCAAAAGTGAAACTGAAAGAATATTCTTAAGGACTGCAAGGGGTAGTGGAGCAATGGAGGAGGAAGTGGTGGCAGGTGAAGGGGAAGTAACGGGAGAATGGATATTGGAGGGGAGGGGAGCCAACAAAAACACATGCACTCTTATTGAGCGCTTAATGATTAAGAAAAAAGTAGCTCCCAAAATGGGGCCAGTGAAAGAATACAAGTCAGCCGATCAAAAGGATGATAAAAGAGGCTATGCTCCTGGGTAGGGGCAAACACAAGAAGAGGATTGCAGGCAATCTAATATGAAGCAGGCAAATGTTAGTGTCTATAAATCAAAACAATGGTAAGCAATGGAAAGGCCCTAGGGGCCCACTGCAAGTTCACTTGTATGTTTACAATGCTTTCGGTCACAGGCTAGGACCTCGTAGTACTATAAATACACATCACTATTCCCCCACTGAACCAACCAGGATTTAGTTATGCGGCTCTTTGGTTACACACACAGGTATCTGCAGTGTTTGCATTAAACAATTGAGCTTTCTCGTAACCTACCATATAAGAGTCCACTTTTCACAGATTACTTTAACGTGCATTTTTTCATTTAAGGTGTGTGCATTATATTTAAGGCTCCCTGTTTGCAGTTTTTATGGATTTTTACAGATAAATACAGGCAGAAATAGGCCTGAGTTTATTTTTAAAAGGGGATAAATACAGAAAATGGTGCTTCTTTTAAGTGATTCTCTGTGCTGTATTTCATGAATTATAGGCCAGAAGCTGAGCAGATGGACAGCATTGGAAATTAAAAAACAGGATGGAATTTCTTTAAACAAAGGCATATTTCAACATACATTCATGGTATAATGCTAGTTTTACCAATGGATTTATTGGTATGTAATATTTGGGAGCTTGAATAGCTAAATCGCGACAGTCATCAAAGTATGAGTGCGTGTCTATCAGTTAAATAGATATGGAAATGTACAGTTTTACAACTTCATTTACTCACAAAACACAAAATACATATGGATAAAATGGCCCAAAAATAAGTATGGATAAATACAGACAGAAATGTTCAAAAAATAAATACCATAAAACGGGGAGCCCTAATCATATTGTATATGTATTTTCCTGAATGTGAATGCCAGCATAATGACCCCAAAATAATTTGTTTTTTAAGGCACATCTCTCGGCCTGCTCCGTCAAGGCCTGGACACATCCAGGTCTGCAGGGTGCGATTGTACCTGGCCTTGTGGCGTGGCTCCCCCAGTTCCTCAGTGTCCCGTTAGCCCAGCCCTGCACCCCGAAACCCCATGTCCTCCCGTTCCCTGTCCGACCCGCTCCCTACACGACCCTACCAGCGGATGACCATCCCCCGCATGCTCCTCCCGATACCGGGTGCCCTGAACCTGCATCACCCCACAGGACCACCGAGGTCCCCGACTCCATAGCCTTGCCCGACCACGGTCCCAGCGAAACTTAGGCTGCAGACGGGCCATGCCCGGCTTGGGGGTAGAGGGCTTCCTGAGTGAGATAGGACCAAAGAGTTTCAATTGCACCGCCGGCCTCCCCTGGGGGACTGGTTTCTCTTACACCTCTGGCCTTCCCCTGTGGGCTGGTTTCGATCGCACCTCTGGCCTCCACGAGAGCTGGATCCAGACCCTGCTGGGCATCTGGGAATCTCCGGACGCATCTTCAAAAGGATCAAAGGGCCAGCCGACGGAACACTCCGACGGACAGCCCCGAGCCATAAGATCTCCGCCTGCGAGGGTCCGGACATCAAAGGGGCCACTGCGCTATATTAAGGGCCGCCCAAGAACTAGCGGGCAGTTGTATTCTGGACAAGAGAGCCCTGCTGATCTGTTCGCGGCTCAACCCTTAGGGAGAAGACTGAACTTTGTAACTTATCGAGCCCTGCTAACGCTGTCGCGGCTCATTCTTGTGAAGAAGGAACTGGAACCTCGGAGCCCTACTGACGTCATCGCGGCTCATCCTTGAAACTCTAAGGACATTTGTTGAACACCCTGAGCCCTGCTGACGTCGTCGCGGCTCCTCCAGAACTGACAGACACTCTGTTCACTCAGGATCGAGCCTTGCTGACCTCGTCGCGGATCGAGGAGAACGAGGAGAACCCTGGTCCGGCTGGGCCATCGACGCTACCAACACGACCTGGCTCAAGAAGAGTGAGTACAGCAACTAGTACGACCACCATCGCCCGTATCCCCCGGCTCGAGGATTGAGAGCTGTGCGCAGGGTACGCTTCGTACTGGCCTACTACTGAGACTGTCCCGCTTGCCTACTCCTCACAACCGACACTTTACGATCCCTCGATCGCTTGTAAATAAGTGTTTATTTTGCCTAAAACTCTACTGTGTGATAAAGAACTTGCTTTCTGGAATCCACGGTGCGGTGTCCGTTCATAAGTGTGGTGTGAGCTCAGTGTGTACGATCTTAGACCCGGAGTCCTCCCCGGCGAGGACTTCACGTTAGGACTCGGCAGTATTTCTGGGAGAGGTGGGTCACGGGGTGGTTGGGAGAGTATATCCTGGCCCCTGGGATCGCCCCTTCTAACAGGTGCTCTAACCAATGTCCCTAGGGTTTCTATTCATATGTTCTAGTGTGTACAATAATTAGTTCAAAAATCCATACTGTAGTATTCAGATAAACAAAAAGTAGTCATCTTACTTTATATTCATCTATTCTGAATGAAATTATCAACTTAATTCACATGTCAATCATGAAAAAAGAAACTCATCATGGTGAAACACACATAACTACTATTTACAAACACAAATGCAAATATAACAAGGCCCAATGCATTTCGGGTTCCTCTGAACCCTTCTTCAGGGGTTAAAAAATGCTTATAATTTTCAAAGGTGATCTTCGTAACTTGAAGTTCCTGGGCGTGGCTCTGAAATTTAAAACATGGTAGAACTGGGTGTAATGATGTTAAATATACTCCCAAAGGTCATACATGCAAGAGTATCTAGGATTAGCACATATAGCCGATTCAAAGAGTTAATGAGTGAGAGAAAGGTTATGAAGTGGAGACAGAAACCAAGTGAAAGTTGCTATGTGATATATCTGGATATTGACCAGGTGCTGACATTTCTACTACACCAGTCAGACATCTTCCGAAGAGAGTATAGTACATCCAATGGTTCACAAGCAAGAGGTAGAGCCCCTGAACAAAGTTCATCAACAACTGAAAAAGTGTCTTTTTTAGGGGAAGGCCCATTGTCGAACCTTCCACCAGACAAACCCACGGAACAAATCAGGAGGGGACAAAACTGCAACAAAAACAAGCGAAAGTGGAAGACCGCAACGGATAGTCAAACGGGTAACTTAGTAGTGAACATCCCCAAGAGAATGCGGTCTTCTGAAGAGATGACTGCATTAAAAAAGGGCACATCATTTGTTCCAACATATGTGTCAAATGGATTGGAAACTGAAATAGCCCTATTCAAATTCCTCAGAAAATTACGTCTGAAGTGGGTTTTTTCCACAATTGACAACAATGGTGCAAATCGCATCCCGGGAGTCTTCAGACCCAGGAGTAAGTTCATGTCCCCAATTTCCCATAAGACACTGGATAACTTTGAAATTCTTGTCAAAAAGGACCTTGAGAGAGTGGTGATCACAAACCCAAACATACAAATCTGCCAAAAAAGGAAATGAGAATTCTAAATGACCCTAGACAAGACACGGAGATCACCTTTCAACCTGCAGATAAAGGAGGTGCACTCGTAATGATGGATACCACCTTTTATGATCAGAAAGTGGATGAACACGTTTTAGACACAGACACTTACATTAGATTGGACCATGACCCCACCAGTGAGTTTAGCAAAATTTTGGAAGAGATCATAATCAGAGCTGAAGAAAAAGGACTGATTAACATCAACACCAGGAAATACTTATCACCTACTACACCTCAGACACCTCGCATATACTTGTTACCGAAAATACACAAACATCCCACAAATTTTTTTTTTTTTATTATTATTTTTTTTTTGTATGTTCTTATATAGCGCTCGACTACCCGGAGGCATCTCGGCGCTTGCCTTGGGAACCCGTCCTGGCTTTTCCCTGTGAGATAGCCCCTAACGGGCATCCCCAAGGTGAAAGCCAGGCATCCCGCCGCGGGGGGCCGTTGTGGAGATTAAGCAAGCTTAATGCCCAGAGTTGCAGAGTGTGAACCCATGATTAGGTCAGGCACCGAAGCGAGAATTATCGAGTCCGTGGACATTTGAGCTCAAGACCCTGCCGCGCCGGGAATTGAACCCTGGTCCCGGGTCTGACCTCTGCTTCAGGGTCTGCCTGCTCTAACCAGTGAGCCACACTTCTCCACAAATCCACCGTTTTGTCCCATCGTGGCAGGATGTGGATCAATTCATGAACCCGTAGGACGCTTCATAGATTATCACATGCAACCCTTAGAAGAATCTTGGATAACGTACATTAAGGACACCACAGACTGTCTTCTCAAATTATCAGCTGTGAGTCATCTGGTTATGGAAGATACTTTACTGTGTACTATTGATGTAGTAGCACTATATACATCTATTGCCCACATGGAGGGCATGGAAGCCATGGAGTGGAGACTGTTGAACTCTGATCTGGATCTAGGAGTATTGTTACTGGAACTGTTACATTTCTCACTGTACCACAGCTACTTTTCCTGCAAAACTCAGTACGTTCTGCAAAGAACGGGGACATCAATGGGCTTCCCAGGAGCGCCATCACTTTCATGGTCCATTTTGAAGAAGAACACATTTTAAATAATCTGAGATGGAGCAAACATATGCTTTTGTTCTTAAGACTCATTGATGACATCTTGATTATTTGTAGAGGGAGCAGATCTGAATTGGAAGATGGTATACTAGAAATCAATAAAAAAAAAAAAACAAGAATAAAATTCACTCACAACATACAGACAACGCATTCAGTTCGTGGACATTGAGATTTATAAAACCTCCCAAGGAATTTCAACAACAGTTTTTCAGAAACCAACCGACGTCAACAACGTTTTGCACTACACGAGTGCTCACCCCAAAACGCTTAAAAGATCACTTACCCACCTCACAACTGATACAGATAAAAAGAATTTCCTCGGATCCACAGCATAGTGCGGACCTCATGCAAGAACAAATCATTTGGTATAAACAACGTGGATATCCAGATCAAGTACTATACAGTGCACAAAATAAGGTAGCACTATTGGACAGAACCACACTCCCGAATAAATCACAGAAACCCTCAACAGAATGCATGGTACTCATTCTAAAACAATCAACACAAGCAACCATGATAAAAAAAATCATAAGACAACGATGAGATACGATTGCCAATTAACCGGATTTTGAAAATGTATTCAGGAACACTCCTATTTTTGCGCACACTTGTTCGAAATCTCAGAGAGTTGTTAAAAAACAAACGCTCATTGAGTCATTGCAGATACAGAGGCATGACTAAATGTTACAATTGTGGCCAATGTGGCAATGTGATAGTGGAAAACACGTTTGCACACCCTAAAACAGGACAAAACATAAAACTCAGATACAATGCCGATTGTAACACCATGGGAGTAATTTATGCCATACGCTGCCCATGTGGCTCGGTATACGTTGGAAGAACCTCCAGAAAAGTTAAAACAAGAATCATAGAACACAAAAGCACGATACGTAATCGCAACATGTCATCTAGTTTAGCAACACATTGGTTACAACAGTCACACAACATCCCACAGTTCCGTTTCACAGTATTGGAAAAAGTAGAATCCACAATGGGTAAGGACGCTCACACTTTATTATCCCGAAGAGAAACATTTTGGATAAAATTTCTTGGAACAATGAATCCCGGTAGTCTTAATGACCAATATGAATTACTGTGCTTTCTGTAATGCATAACCAGTGTTAACACGTAAACTCATACAACCTGTTATCGAGATCTTAATCAGGAATTTTGAGTTATTGGTGATAACTTTGAAAAGAGTGTTATGGACATGATTTTTCATCCAGTTGATGATAGTGGACTCTTGATATACACACTAGTAGTCTGATGGAGCTTGTAAACTCATGTTTGAGTATTTTATTTGCAGTCACAATGTTCATTTCACCACCTGATGTGAACCATTCTCCATCATTGTAAAGGATTGGCACATTTGATTCTTAGATTTCCCTTCTCTCCCTTTTTTCATTTCACAATTGGAAGGCATGACTATTCTTCACATGGGTACATGGCTTAAATAGGATTCGTTTTAGGTACCGGGTATTTTCGCACATCTTGCTTACATTTTTTCACCAATACGCGTTTTTTTAATCTATTTTTCCACCATTGCGATCAGCATTGTTTTCCTAAACCATTAAGTGTCACGTAGTCACTCAATCATGTGCAGTAAAAGGGAGTTGTCAATAAAGTTTCAATCGACACGCGGCCCTTTAAATAAGAGCCTACGGCAATACCGGATGTTTACACCGGATGCCTGCAAGATTTGAACGCCGGTAGTTTCGGAACAGAAACGCGAGGTACGCATACCAAATGACGAGTGCGATTTTATTAATTCTATAACTTAGGTAACCACTCGTAAAGCTTAAGATAGCTATCTGTTTTCTCGTTTTCAGCACTGTTTAACTCCTTCCATGCTCATGACGAGCTGTGAAGCACAGTGGAGCTGTGCTTATGACGAGCTGAGCTCGTCATGAACAATGGTAAATCTTACTTTGCAGCACAGGAGGGGAAAACCTCTAGCAGCCAAGGTGTTAAGAGTCACGCACGGCACATTGACTGCTGAAGCCATGTGCGGAGTGTCCCGGGTAAGACAAATTGCTTGTTTAGTCACGGAGCGCATTCACTTTATGTTGAGGACTTCCTTTTAGGTGGTAATACGTGTTTGTACATATTCTCAATTTTTTTAGAGCGTTATCACCGAGGTTGCCGACTCTGGTAGTATTAAGACGCCCACCAGTAATTTCAGTGAATGCTGGCAATGTCCTTTTGGTGACGGCGGTGATTCTGAGTTTCAAATATTCACTAAAAATAGACAGGGTAAGCTTTGGGGTCCTACATTTTATGGGGCAACACAGCGTTCAGTCTTAAGACCACTATTTCATTTACATTTACTATTACTTCTTGCATGAGAACGGCGATTGGTCTTCCAGTGCCAGACATACGCCTGCCTTAAGATCATTCGGGCTTCGCGCCGAGTGAGTACACTTATTCGCCCTCACAGAGATTCAGTTGTTTTCTTGGGACGGTTTTTATCCTCGTACTGCACATCCGTTCAGACAGGTTAATGTGGATAGTAGAATTGTCAGCACCTGGTCAATATCCAGATATATCACATAACAACTTTCACTTGGTTTCTGTCTCCACTTCATTAACTCTTTGAATCAGCTATATGAGCTAATCCTAGATACTCTCGCATGTATAACCTTTGGGAGCATATTTAACATCATTACACCCAGTTCTACCATGTTTTAAATTATAGAGCCACGCCCAGGAACTTCAAGTTACGAAGATCACCTTTGAAAATTATAAGCATTTTTTAACCCCTGAAGAAGGGTTCAGAGGAACCCGAAATGCATTGAGTCTTGTTAGATTTGCATTTGTGTTTGTAAATAGTAGTTATGTGTGTTTCACCATGATGGAGTTTCTTTTGTCATGATTGACATATGAATTAAGTTGATAATTTCATTCAGAATACATGAATATAAAGTACGATGACTGCTTTTTGTTTATCTGAATACTACAGTATGGATTTTTGAGCTAATTATTGTACACACTAGAACATATGAATATAAACCCTAGGGACATTGGTTAGAGTTCAAGTTCAAGTTCAAGAATTTGTATAGCGCGCTACTCACCCAGAGGGTCTCAAGGCGCTTGGGGAGGGGGTTCATCATTTATCGAATAGCCATGTTTTACGTTTTTTTCTGAAGGAGATGTGGTTCTGTGTGAGGCGGAGGTGAGTGGGGAGTGAGTTCCAGGACTTGGCCGCTAAGTAGGAGAAGGATCTACCTCCCATGGTGGACCTTTGGATACGCGGGACTGCGGCGAGGCTTTGATTGGAGGATCTTAGTTGGCGGTTGGGTGTATAGAAGGATAGTCGAGTGTTGAGGCATTCGGGTCCTAGTTTGTAGAGGGCCTTGTGTGCGTGGGTGAGGAGACGGATTGTTATTCTCTTGTTGACGGGAAGCCAGTGGAGGTCTTTCAGGTGGCCGGTAATGTGATCTTGCCGAGGGATGTCCAGAATGAGTCTCGCCGATGCGTTTTTGATGCGTTGGAGTTTTTTCTGTAGTTTGGCTGTAATTCCGGCGTAGAGGGTGTTTCCGTAGTCTAGACGACTCGTAACCAGTGCGTGGGTGACAGTCTTTCTTTTCTCGGTGGGGATCCAGTGGAAGATTTTTTTGAGCATACGAAGTACGTTGAAGCAGGAGGATGAGACGGCATTGACTTGTCTGGTCATCGAGAGGGAGGAGTCTAGCATGAAGCCTAGGTTGCGTGCGTGGTCTGTGGGTACGGGTGCGGAGCCTAGGTCCGAAGGCCACCATGAGTCGTCCCAGGCAGAGGGGGATGATCCTAGGATGAGCACTTCCGTTTTGTCTGAGTTAAGTTTTAGGCAGCTGTTTTTCATCCAAATGGCCACTTCTTTCATGCCTTCGTGAAGATTGGTTTTGGCTGTGTTGGGGTCTTTGGTGAGGGAAAGGATCAGCTGGGTGTCGTCAGCGTAGGAGATAATGTTGAGGTTGTGTTGGCGCGCGATGGGGGCGAGTGGACTCATGTAGACGTTGAAGAGGGTGGGACTAAGTGAAGATCCTTGTGGTACACCGCAGATGACTTTGGTGGCCTCTGATTTGAATGGGGGGAGGCGTACTCTCTGGGTTCTTCCGGCGAGGAACGAGATGATCCAGTCCAAGGCTTTGCCTTTTATGCCAATGTTGCTGAGGCGTTGTATGAGGGTGCTGTGACAGACAGTGTCGAAGGCGGCGGAGAGGTCGAGTAGAATGAGGGCCACTGTTTCTCCGTTGTTTTTAAGTTCGGAGGGGTCTGCTGTGGGTTTCTTCAGGAGGGCGCTGACTTCGACATGTTTCCAACTTTCTGGGAAGGTAGCAGAGTTGAAGGAGCAGTTGATGATGTCACGGAGATGGGGTGCGATGATGGAGTCTGCTTTGTTGTAGATGTGGTGGGGACATGGGTCGGTTGGTGAGCCAGAGTGGATGGAATTCATTAGGCGATGGTGTCTTCAGTGGTGATTGGGTTCCAGGCGTTGAGGTGGTTGGAGGGCTGTTTATGTTCTGGGGGTAGTGGAGAGGATTGTTCGTTGGAGTTGTTTTCGAAGCTGTTATGTATGTCGGCAATTTTGTTGTAGAAGAAGGATGATAACGAGTCGCAGATGTCTTGGGAGGGAGTGATGTCGTTTGAGGCTGCGGTGGGGTTGGTGAATTCTTGAGGTCATCGTTGAACCAGGGGGCCTTTTTGTTGTCTTGTTTGGTGTGGTGGTTTTTCAAGGGTGCTAATTCGTCAGCGCTGTGAGTGATCCATTGTTTGAATTTGATGGCAGCTTGGTTGGGTCTGATGAGATGTTTTGGTTGAGCGATGTGAGGAGTTGGTCGGTGGTGATTTTGTTCCATTTTCTCCGAGGGATAGGTTGTGGGGGGCTGTGGGTCGAGATTGTTTTGTACCTGAAGTGAACACAACAGTGGTCCGTCCAATGGAGAGCTGTGGTGTGATCGAAGGAGATGTGTTTGCTGGAGGTGAAGATTGGGTCGAGCGTGTGTCCGGCTACATGGGTGGGGGTGTCAACAAGTTGTTTGAGGCCGAGATTGGCCAGGTTGTCCAGAAGGGTGGTGGTGTTGTTGTCGTTTTACTTTTCCAGGTGGAAGTTGAGGTCTCCTAGTAGAATGTAGTTCTCAGAGGCGAAGGCATGTGGACTGATGAAGTCAGTGATGTCTTCGTTGAATTGTTTACGGGTTCCTGGTGGTCTGTAGATAAGGGTGCCTCTAAGTGTGGTTCTGGGGTCGGTGTGGATCTGGAAGTGGAGGTGTTCGGCGGTTGCAAGGTTATCGTCGAAGCTGGTCGTGATTCTGATGGTGTTCATATGGACGATGGCAATGCCTCCTCCTGTTTGGACGGTGCGGTCTTTCCGGATGATCTTGTAATTGTGAGGGATGGCAATGGCGATGTCGGGTGTTGATGATGCGTTCATCCATGTTTCAGTAAGGAAGGCGATGTCCGGTGATGTGATGTTTAGTAGGTCCCATAGTTCAGTGGCGTGTCTGTGGACCGAGCGGGTGTTCAGCAGGATGCACTTCAGGTGGTTGGAGTCGGAGTTGTGTTTGGGGTTAGTGGATGTGGTATGGGTCTTATCGCTGGTAAATTTGCAGGAGCGACAGGCGAAGGGGCTGTGGGATCGTCCCGGGGCAGCTACGTAGCATTGTTTTGTGCGTCCGGGGTTAAGGGCCGAGAGGGTAGCGGCGTCATACGTAATGCGGGTGGAGTGGGTTTTGCGAGGACCATGGGGTCTGGCGCTGGGCGCGGTCCAGGCACGGACGGACGTAGACGGGCTTACCTTTGGCGCACCTTTGGCGCGCATGGGGCGCAACCGCTGCACGTGAACGCTGCGCGCAAAAGCATCTGTCATATTTGGATGGTGGAGGGGGCGGGGGCGAGGGAGGATCAAGCTGGGAGGCTGGCTGCAGGCACAACAAACAAAATGGCAACGATAGTCCAAGTGAAACTGGCCGAGATTGGGGCACAGAGGTGGAATACGCTATGGTCTCGTTACAATCTGGCAATATTAATGAAAATCACACGTTCCACAATGCGAAAGAAAACACACACAAAACACACAAGTTACACAATGCGAGCGCAGTGAGGCAGGGAAGTAAAGACAAAGCGCTGCGATTTCCTGGCACCAAGCAAGCAATGGGGAGAGCGCTACGATACCCAGATGTTAATCTGAATGCAGGCAGGCTGTGTGAGCAGTGCAGGGCGAGCAGAGAGCGACCGCTTCTCACGGAGACCTGCAGACCTGGATGAGTCCAGGCCTTGACAGAGCAGTTTAACAGACAGGGTTGTGGGGACAACCCTTAGCAGGGTACTCCCTTATCGACTTGAAACTAGATTAAACATTGAATTTCTTAGGATTAAGAAAGGAGTGCAGGTCTTACACTTACAGAGCTGTACATCTCTGGGCCTGCCTCACACTCACAGGCCCTTTCACCATTGCGCACAGGATCACATTTCACATACTTTTTTATGCACTTTGGCCGCAAGTTACAAAACCTATAAAACAAGCATTGGAAATGCAATAGGTCTCGCATTAGAAAAGTTGGAGCTATTGGTCTTGTAAATGACAAATATTTTATTTATTTGTTGGTTTTTAAAATAGCTAAATTGATAGCTTTGTCATTTACAATGCCAATAGTTATAACTTTTGCGAATGTGACACCTATAGCATTTGGAATGCAACATGTTTTGTATTTACGTGACATAGATGGCAGCTCTGGTCGTTAGGCCACATCTCTAGAGAGCAGGAGAGTGCAGCAGGGGAGAGAAGCACAGCAATATATAGATTCAATGTATGGATACTTTATGTTGATATAGTGAAAATCTACACAGATCCGCCCATGAGGGACAGACCTTCACAAACCTGCTCCAGAACATCACATCAAATTAGGATGTAAAGAAGTTTAGTAACAATGTAACAGGATTGCTGCATGTATAAATACTATTATTAGTAGACTTTGCAACTATTGCACTTCAAACAACTTATACATTTCCGACTTGTTTTTATCGTAAAGAGCTTGGACGAGCCATAGACACCACATGAACTTTATAAAAAAAGCATAGGTAAATTCAACAGGTATGGCGTTAAGTCAAACAGAAGCATGTCTAAGTTTGCACTTGCACAAGCTTGTGTTTACATGTAGTAAATCCAGACCTAGTGGTGTTGTCTATGCTTGCTATTTTAGGAATGTATGACTGCACAGTTGCCCCAACAAAAATACCATTATTTAAAGCAGCTATCCAAATTTAAAAAATGCATACTAGAAATCAAGTAGCATATGCTTTGGTTTACTTTTATCATGCATAGTTTGCAGTTTCAGATTTGTTATTTAGCTAAGCTATCCACTTAAAAACACAAGTTAATTATAATAAAAACTTTAGCCAAGCAAGTACCACAGAAATGAAGACGGTGTACTGCTGAATGCAACTGCCTAACTCAAGTGTAATTGTGACAAAAGTTTGACATAAAAATACAAAACCTCTCCATCGCAAAACGTATTTTTACTACACGAGGATTAACATTTTTGAAAACCCAGTGTAAACAAGATGGCCGCCGTGTGGTGTTGTTGCTGCGCCCGGCTGCAGGGAATCAATACAAAGGCGTTGAAGAAACACGGGGCTGGGACGTGTACCGAGGGCTCAACTCTGCACGAGAAAAACTGGTTTTCATTTTAAATCAGAGAGCGTAAGAGAGCCAATGGTTACGAAGGAAACGGAACCCCCGATAACAGCAGAATAATCTTTTTTTTTTTTAAACGGAAACGTTGTAGGTCTTGATTTTTTTGTTTGTTTTTGCTTTAATTCCCCACCGGGACCCGGAGTCAGCTTCTAAACACCGAGGCGGCCACCTTCTTCAAAATAAAGGTAAATCAAAATGTTTCACAAAATAAAGCTGTATTTATAAAACTGCAAAACGGCGACCCATTAGACTGCAGCTGTTTTAACCCAGAAGGAAATTAGAAATAATTAGAGGTTTAATGAAGAAAGGGTATGGCATACCGAAGGTGAAACACAACTGATCCTTGGAGAGGACTGCAGCTGTAATAAAATGCGTGCTGCTACCGCTTACGAAAAACCCCTTTACAAAAAAAACGCGGGCGCCATTGGCAAACTAAAGACGAGCAGGCAGGGGAGGAGAGTAGGAGGAGGAGGGGGGAGGAGAGTAGGGGAGGCGTGCAATCAAGAAGTGAGTCAGCTTCTAAACACCGAGGCGGCCACCTTCTTCAAAATAAAGGTAAATCGAAATGTTTCACAAAATAAAGCTGTATTTATAAAACTGCAAAACGGCGACCCATTAGACTGCAGCTGTTTTAACCCAGAAGGAAATTAGAAATAATTAGAGGTTTAATGAAGAAAGGGTATGGCATACCGAAGGTGAAACACAACTGATCCTTGGAGAGGACTGCAGCTGTAATAAAATGCGTGCTGCTACCGCTTACGAAAACCCCTTTACAAAAAAAACGCGGGCGCCATTGGCAAACTAAAGACGAGCAGGCAGGGGAGGAGAGTAGGAGGAGGAGGGGAGAGTAGGGGAGGCACGGCCTAGCGGCCGTGCAATCAAGAAGTGAGGGGGCGGAGCTGGGGGAGGCAGTGAGAGAGAGAGTAGGCAAGGCAGGCGGCTGGGGGCATGTGCACGCGCTTTTAAGCTCAATGCGCATGCGCATTGAGCTTAAATTTCTCGTGCACTGCAAGGAATCGCCACGATTCCTTGCAAGTTGGTTCAAGAGTGGATAAGCCCCCATAGTCTCGCAAGCTCAATGCGCATGCGCATCGACAGGCGAGACCTAAAAAGGGTACTTTTCAGCTACTTGTTGTTTAGGTGGGACAGTCCTAATGTTGGCAAATTCTTCAAGTGGAAGTATGGAAAGACTCACAGGGGCATATTAGCAAGGGCGATATCGCCGCTTTAGCTGGACTTTTAACTGCTAAAGCGGCGATATTTTTATCGCTCTATTAGCAAGCTGTCGCTAACAGCAGTTAGCGACAGCTTGTAGGCGATAGCTACAGGTTTGGGGCCCGCTTTGCATGTCAGCAATATTTATCGCTAATGACATGCAAAGTGGGCGTACCCAAACTGTTAGCGAATGAAAACAGTCGCTAACACAGCTATCGCCTATTAGCAAGGCAGTCGAAGCAATAAAAAAAATAACGCTAAGCGCGATTATCGCTAGAATCTAACACCTGCTAAAAAGTTGACTTACCTGTATAGTCAATGGGGGGTGGATTATCACATTAAGTCCTCATTGGCTTTAATGCGAGAAAATCGCTGGATTTCCAGCAATATTCTCGCATTTCGCCACCATCGCTGGATATTTTTGCACAATGGAGAAAAACGTTGCTAATAGCAGGTTTTCTCCGCTAAAATATCCAGCGATAAAAAGAAATGCGCTAAGCGCATTTAGCGATAAATATCGCTACTCCTTGCTAATATGCCCCACGGTTCTTCACTGAAGCTACCATGGGAGCTTCTGCATTCCATTTAGTCTTGAAGACTGCAGGTGGCAGAAATAAAGACAAAGCTTGTGGGAGTCACCGCATTACACTTTTGTGCTGGTTAACATTCCAGTTGGGGGAAAGCGCTCCAATTGTTTAACAATAGCTTTATTGGAAAAAAGTTATCAAATTACAAACATCTGTGCGAGATGTAGGAATTCACAGATATCCGCAAAACCATAATTTCAGAAATGAGCAGTGTTTCTTTTTAGCTACATGGGCTATATCTATCCAAGTCTCGACAGTGCACTGTATATGATTTGCAATGGCGCGTCGTGGAAGTTATGACGCGTATTAACGCACACTTTATGTTTACACTAGGAGGGGTAAAGTCACCTATTTGAAATATAATAAGACTTCACATTCTGTCCGTGCAGGAATGGGGGATAGCGGTTCTTCACGAGGATTGTGGTAGATTCAACTATGCTATGCAGATGGATTAGGTGAACTAGAAGCTGCGCGCTAGTGAGACTGCAAAGGGTTGTGATTGAGATGTGCGGGAAAGGAATTGGTGATAAAGCTGAGCGGGGGCAATCGACATTCAATGTAGGAGGCATATAGAAGGTCAGAGGCTGTGGAAAGGAAGGGAGTATAGAAAAGGGTAATGCAGAAATGTGGTAGTCCAGCTTGCATGGTAGAGATGGAGTGGTCCATTATACAAGGGGAGGTGATGTAGCTGTGCAAAGGGGCAGGGCTTGAGGAGTTAAAGTGGAGAAGGTGGACTGCAGTCGGCTATCCGCGGGGGGGGGGGGGGGGGGGAGTTTAAAAGGGTCGATCAGTCTATATAGATTCATTGAGAGTATTCAGCGGTTTGGAAGGGGGTGATAAAGCCGTGCGAGAAGCATCGGACATCTATCGTGGGGTCGGTTCACAATCTCGCCGGGAAGCCCCCTGCACTCCCGCTACTTTCTTCGTACCTTTCTCTCCATTGTGCTGCAGGGTCTCCCTGCTCCTTACAGGCGTCTCCCGGTCCCAGCTTCTATCCGTTCTTCCTCGATCAGAACTAGGGCCGGCCAAGATGGGATGGGTAGAAAACAGTGCGCATGCGCAACAAGCTCCCCAGGCTGATTGTGAGCAGAGGCAGCAGGGAGGTTCTGAAAACTACCATCCTTTCCAAAGAAACGGGGAATATCGAGGCAGGTGACATCTACAAACTCCCCCCTGTTTACGAGACAGAAAATGCAGAAAGTGTTTTCAACCGATCAACATCACCTTATCTACCGGGGTGGCAGTACAGTTTCGAAGCCGAACGGCCTGGAGGGATGTCCCCATCACGCAGACTCACTGTGAACGTGAGCTGGTGTGCAGAAGAACGTATAATTCAGAATGGGCGTTATTTGTTTACCTGAGGTACAGGATTGGATTGGGACCAAAAATTGGGCCGGTCACACAAAAAAAGTGGCCCATGTTTGGCAATCGCAACCTTTCATGAAAAATGGAGTGGTTAGTTTCAGGGATAATTTGGGGAGACATTTGTGGCAGGCACACGTGACAGTTTTTTAAGAGGTAAGTGGGAGATTACAAGAAAATGGAAGAATGTATTGCCCCTATTCTCTTTTATTGAAGCGGAGGCAATTTATGACTAGAGATAGCTAAAATAAAGCATTTTTGGCTTCACAAATGTGTCCAGTCTCAATTGGGTCTATGGTATGTATGTAAAGGTTTCATTGGTCCAGTTGCTTTATGCAAGGTTAGAACCAACATTATTCCATTATAGTTCACCCACACAGAGGTGTGGACTGGAATTTAATAAAATATCTACTTGTCCGTGGGGCAGGTTGCTTCATAAATCTACTTGTCCTGTAGCAAAATTAATTTGTCCCTTTTGGCGCCATGTAGTACGGCAACAAATTATGGCAGCAATCTCATTATATAAGAGCTCTGATATAGCCTCTCTGATTATGCCAAGGCTCTTACCATAGTAGTGTTTGAATACTTGCAATCCCCTTATGTTGCCACGTTTCTACTGATCCACATACTGGGGCTGAAGGTAGCGGTAAGCAATAGTTCCAGGGTTAGTCAAGTCAAGTCAAGTCAAGTTTAAATTTGTATAGCGCACTACTCACCCAGAGGGTCTCAATGCGCTTGAGGGAGGGGGGGGAGCTTTACTTATCAAATATCCAAGTTTTAAGTTGTTTTCTGAAGGAGAGGTGGTTCTGTGTGAGGCGGAGGTGGGTGGGGAGGGAATTCCAGGTCTTGGCTGCTAAGTAGGAGAAGGATCTTCCTCCCATGGTGGATAACTGGATGCGTGGAATTGTGGCGAGGGCCTGATTAGACGATCGAAGTTGGCGGGTGGGGGTGTAGAAGGACAGGCGCGTGTTGAGGTATTCGGGTCCAAGGTCGTAGAGGGCTTTGTGTGCGTGGGTGAGGAGACGGAACGTAATTCTTTTGTCGACGGGGAGCCAGTGGAGGTCTTTCAGGTGACCGGAAATGTGAGCTTGGCGGGGGATGTCTAGGATGAGTCTGGCTGAGGCGTTTTGGATGCGTTGTAGTTTTTTCTGTAGTTTGGCTGTGGTTCCGGCGGTTAGAATGCCCTTTTGAGTCTGTGCAAACCTACTAACTTGCATGTTTTAAGGGTTTTCAACAACTCTTCTCTAATCTTTTCCCATACTGAGAAATGTTGGAAATTTACTCCTGACAATGGCAGAGGTAAGCCTTCTTCAGAGTTGGGAAAAAAGTGGTTAGAGGGAAAGTGAACTTGCAAACTCTCAGATTTTCGCATGAGCAAATCTACACATGCAAATTTGCTCATGTTAAAATGCAGTTCACAAATATTTTCTAGGAGTACAATTTCTTGTCCTACTTCTGTAAATACTTGGGAATTCACGAAAGCCATATAGCTGCACTTAATGTAAGGACATATACCATGGGTGGACTTTTTAGGCCCCTAATTTGGTCTGGCGTTAACCATGAACTCTGCGGTTATTAAAATTCTGTGTCGCTCTCTCTGTATCGGCTGGCTTCACTGTGAGTGATAGCATTCTGCTTTTCAACAAGGAGCACAAAGTAGTTTTGATCAGTGCCAGTAACTGCTGTGGCAGTGTGTGATTTTTTTTAGGCAAAAACAATTTTTTGCTTTTGCCAAAGTTTGTTATAATGGTAAGGGCCTGGCAACTCCCACACCAATTTTGTTTTACAAAAACCATGCCCAATCAATTCACACATTGACAAAACTAAAAAACTGACCTCCACTTTCAGACCACCTGGCTTTGCCAATGCTTGTGTATTTTTGTTCCCCATAATCTTATTGAAACTGGTTACTAAATAGTGCTGCAAAGAAATGGTATCTGAAATTTTACAGTAGTTTAGTAAAATGTTTTTTTGCCTGCTTTCATTTTTTTATGAACATTTTATTTTGAAAGCAAAGAAGCTTTCAAGCTTCTGCATATATTTGCATCAAATCAGAGAGCAGTCTGAGAGCATTATACATAGCCTCATATTGTTAAACTTTGAAAACGTGTGTACACATTTTAAACTAGAACCACTGTCAGTAGTGCAGTCGGAGCATACAACATTTACTTAGAGCGCTATATATATATATATCAACCTATAAGTCACTCCTATGGCAGGCCTTGACAATCCTGGAGGCAGAGTGCTTGGTTTTGTGTGAGAGGGTGCCCTAGCATGAGCTGAGCCCCTCTGCAGCTTTCGGAACCATCTCCTTAAAGCTGTTCTATGATATAGCCATACCATATACTCTTAAGTGCATTGTAATCCTCGCGGTTAAGGCTAACTTTGGATTGGCTTTATCAAAACATGTCGTGTAAGGTGTCAAATGCTTTAGAATACTACCCCCTCGCCAATTCTGGCAGCGGGAGTAGCATTCCACCCTTCTAGAGAGAGAAGACATGTAGTTACTGATAAACCCGGTTAAAGTTAAACAGAGACCCAGCATCTCAAAATGGATGCTGCTGCCACAGTCACGAGTCTGCCCTCCTGCTTCTGTACGAAACTCCGGCAGAGGAGGCCTGGACAATAGGTTTCCTGTCCAGGGAGGTGCTGGCACCTCCCCAGACAGGCTTTAGTGTATTGGGGCAGGGTGGGTTGCATTCAGTGAATGCTTTTCAGACACTGCCTGGGGCACACAAGGTGCTCCATGCATATGCCAGTTCAAACCGGTTGCTGGGGCACTCAGCCCCAGCTCTGGCGCGAAACTGGACACAGGGGAAGGGGTGTAACCACCACCTCCCAGGTCCACCCGTAGGAGGGACCTTAGAGTTAGCCCAATCCTTAAACTTAATATAAGTATAGGATCCCAGTCCCTAGGACTTTAGATTACCCTGGACGAAACTCTGCAACATATATCTTGGACCTTCGACATTCCATATCGACTGGAAGATGGAAGAAATCTCCCTTGTGGTCAAGGAGTGACCACCCTGTTCAAACAGGCACCAGCTGCATCTTTGCCGGTCAGCATTTTCGAGGCTCCTGCCAGATCCCGAAGAATCTGCGACACAGCACACGGACTTCCAGACATCTCTGAAGCTGACCCGAGCTCTCAGCAGAGCTGAGACCTTTAGCTGACACGAGAGATGTGGGACCGGAACTCCTGGACATCCTGCATTTTGCAAGCTGCACCTACTTCCTGAGGTATCCCGAAGTTGTTCATTGGGATGTTTGAAGCCCAAGCCCTGAGCACCTTTTGTACCGAAGCTCAGAGGCCCACACTCCACGAGTGTCCCGTGGGCCTGCTTTGTACATTTCAGCTCGACACGTCTTTGTGGTTCCCAGACCATTGGCTAGTGAGGCCCCATGAAGACTATCCTTTGAATTACCTTGCTTTCCTGGTTGCTCCAGGCTTGCTCCAACTTCCCTGCAAAGGTGAAGTTCCCCAGACCTAGCTGGTCTGCACCAAAGCCAATCTCGACATCCTGCGTGGATTGCATTTGCCAAGGCTTGTTGGGTCCAATCCGGATACCCGGCGACACCGCAGTCAACTAGATCCTTCGTGGGACAGCTCAAATCCAGCTCCTGGTCATCGTCGACGCCTCCTGGACCACGGGGCTGAAGAGACAAGCTTCACCTCTTTCACCTGAAATCACCCGACATTGGCTGGCAGCTTCCCATCGCCATCCTGGTCACTGGCAAGGGACCCAGACTCTGTCCCTTCTGCTTTCAGGTTCTTCAGATCTTCGAACCACCCTTGGATCCACCGGGACACTTTTCCTCTGGTCGCCTGCAGCACTTCTTCGCAGCTCTCCATTGGAATCGACGACGAAACCCGACACCAAAAGACACCTATGCACCCGGCTTCCGTGGGTGAGGTAACACGAGTACTCCGGTGCTCCGATGGGTCTTGACTCTCGAAGTGTTCTAGTCTAAAAGGGTTTCATCGTAGTTCCCCCAGAAGTTTCCTTAAATTGTAAAATTGTAACTTGTTTGTTTCCCATAGAAAGTTAATGGTAACCCGCGGCTGTGTTTAGACACTGCACGAGTCTCCCGTGGGCCTCTTACATCCTAACCGTTGGTTGTTCCTAGAAGCCCCAGCGATTCCACAGGCCCCAGGCTTGCTTTCTATTCCAGAAATGGTTCTTATACCACTATTTTAGTATATGGTTTGTGAGGCCCCTAGGACATAGCGTATACTGTGCAACTTATTGTATGCTAATTGAGTAACTTGTATTGTACTTTTACCTCTGACCTCATAAAGAGTTCAGAGGGGTTGTGTTTAGAATAAATACATATATATTTGATATATACCTTGTGTGATGTGCTTTTATTTGATCACTCAAGAGATTACAATTGGTAAAACAACTTGCTTAACTCGCCTCTAAGTCTTAGCCTGAAGGCTGCTCTCCACAGCTACCACTAGGATAGCTTTCAATAAGGTTGACTTTACAACCTACCATCAATAAGGGTCGTTTGGATTGGTGCAAAGTGCCCACTAGAATAGTGGACATCATATACCAGGCCAACTTGTCACATTGTTGTGCAGCGTGTGGGATTACAGCTTACATTGTTTTACCAAATAATGTCAAGAGTGTCATTTGAAAATTCACATTAAGGTACCAGTAGGTACATATGAATCAAGACTTATAATACATAAGTTCTACTGAACTTAGCAGTTGTAGGTGGTAAGGGCTTAGCACACCCTGACTACAACTCCTAGAGAGGTTCTAGTAGGAAACAAGTAGTGTAGGTAGGTGCACACACCTCACCTCACTAGTCATGGCTTTAAAGGCAGGAGCTAATGCATCTCTGCCAGATGTCAGCCAAGTACAGACATCTAAATATGACACATTCTCTTTCCAAGAGTTAAGAGGCTTGTGTGCCATAAGAAAATTAAAGCAAGGACAGAGTCCAATCACCCAACACCTAGTAGATATCTTAGTGGCAGATGACTTAGCAAAAGCATCAAACCCAGATACCCAAGGTAGTAGGTAGCGGGGCCATCCATCATCAGAAGAAGATCCTAGTGGGGTTCCTCACCAGGACTCTGAGGATGATGTGGATGTAGGCCAGGATGAGGTTAATGAACCCAACCTGGAAGACACAGGGCTACCTGGAGATTGAGAAGGCCTAATGAGGCCTCCCTCTCTGGTGTACCTAGAAGGAACAGATCTCTTTCAGGAGAGTCCAACCATTCTGGTTCATCATTGGGGTCCTCTGCCTCATCTCATAGGAGAAACTTCTCCTGAGAGGAGGGAACATGAAGCTAGAAGGAGAGAAGTCAAGCTTAGGATCAAGAGGCAAGAAGTTGCCTTGGAGAAAGAGATCCTGGCTCTTGAAAGAGAGAGAAAATTGGCAGGACTAGAGTCCCCTGGTGTCTTAAATTGACAGCAATGGGTTAGCATTTGGCTGAAGCCATCCTGTATTTAGAAGTTATCTTATCCGCTTTGTGAAAGCCATTTTGTATTTCTGGCAGCCATTTTATTTGCCATGTGCTCGCCATGTGCTCTGTCCTACCTTTCTGTTAACTGCTCTTGAAATCTGCCTAGAGACAAACTATATTCAGCATCTTCCACCTTCGCACATGCCCAGAAGGGCCTAGCTAGTAGAATGCACCTGCTTCTCTAGTATAACTGTCAGGCTATTTTTGCTGCTGTGTGGAGAAGTAACTCTCCTCCCACTTTGTTGAGCAAGTAGTTCTTGTATGCCCATCTTAGTCATTTTGCATGCTTACATGAGCCAGGACTGCCCCTTGCATTTATGCTTACTATGTAACCCTAAGCATATATAAAGCCCCAGTTTTCTGTACTCCTGAGACTGCCTCATTCAGTTGCTAAGGCTTCTGTGTGACGTAGTCTCACTCATTTGAGGTTAATAAAGATGCTCTTTTATATTTCAGCTTCTATGACAATTTATTCTTTGTTGGTTTAAAAGGACCAAGTATCAGTGGGACCCCTAAGAAGGTTAATTGATTTCAACACTGGTACTTTACAAAAAGAAGGGTAAACCTATAAGAAAGTCACTGGGACCTGGCAATGCAACAGTACAGAAGAGGGGGTCCCAGAACAGAGGGAAAGCACAATAGGAATGACTAATTATCAAAAATAAACTGAAATGGGGGCGTGGCCGAGCGGGCAGCGAGATGGCCGCTTAGTCAGCGAGCTCCGCTCGCCATGGCATGAATCCTGATAATATCCTGCCTTCCCCTGCTCGCACACGCTCGGAGCCGATCTGACGCGGCGTCGGAAGAACTGGGGAACAGCGGGCGGCAACTTTGGAGTCTGGACGTGACCGGCAATCCGTTTCCTAATCCTTTCTGCCTGGGCCGTGGCGGAGTTGGGCTGCTAGCTGAGGGGCCGGAGGTCGACGCCGGCCGCTGCTGCTACTTGAGGACGCGGCTGTGCGGGCCAGGACGCCCACTGATCGGCACCGCGGGAGAAGGAGCTGGACTTGCGCTGACGGAGGTGGTGAACAAGCGCTGTCCCAGAAACAGATGCACACACGGGAGATTACACTCCGCCAGTCTGTAGGACTGTTTCTTTGTTCTGGAGGCTGCTTGTGTGGGTCGACTGGACGGGGGAGCCGCCATTTTGGAGTGGGCACAGGACCATCATTACTTTCGGGCTTGGGGCAGACCTGTGCAGCATGTTTTTTGGACCTCAGCGACATGGAGGTCAGCGATCTTGCACGCGTTTGGAGGGTCTATCCTTGATATTGTGACCCAGTGCCACACAGCGCAATTCTTGCCTGCGCTTTACATAGTGTGTCCAAAGACTGAGTGACCTGTACATGGCCATGGTGGAAATGGCGGATTGGTTCTAACTGCTGAGTGTGTTATCGGCCCCCGTTTGGTGGATCTACTCATAGCTCCTCGGCCAGGTGGAGCGGCTCGGGCTTCTGGTGCTGAGTTGGGTAAGGAGCTATATTGAGTGCGACAGAGATTGGATCGGACACGCAAGATGGAGCCTACGGTCCGGGACCTCTTTGTTGCTCTGGGCTCCCTCCATACCGCCTGGGTGGGAGGGGCCAGAGAACTTGGACGGAGACTGGACGCCATTGTTGCCCCACCGATGGATGAGAGCCACGACGATCTTAGGATGTGTGGTGCCGCTTGCGGCTCTGCACTGGCCCCGGGTGGTACTGCTATGCATCTACAGTTGGTTCCGTGGGGGGCCCCGGCTGGTGTTAGAGATGGGTTCAATTTGACCGATCGCGTGAGTGCAGCATTGGGGCCTGAAACTGCATTGCAGGCAGTCTGCTTCCACGTAACAGTTCCTTTGCCCACCCGACCTGCGTTGCCCTGGATGTGTCGCGATTTGGGAGGATGGCCCGGACCCTTGCTGTTGCGCTTGAATGACTGTAATGGCTGCTTTCTCAGTCCCGGTATGCTGGTGTCTCCCATGGAGTCGGCTTTGCCTTGCTTTCCTGCTTACCTTGGGCGTATGAGACTGTACTGTATTGCTGACATTCAGTTGACACGTACCGCTGGAAGGGTCGAAGTGGGTCAGGGTTGAATTCTTCTTCCATATGTCAAGGGATGGATGTCCGGCCAGCTACTGCGATGGGGATGCTTTATCGCTCTGCATTACGACGCCACTATTGATTGTTGATTTGTGGGTTTATTTGTGATCGAGCCTGGGCTACTTGGTGTGGGCGGGGGGGGCAGGGGTCTGGTTTTAATGATTCTCCCCCGTCTTTTCCCTTTCTTTGGGGTACTTCTGGGGCGACAGGCACGTTGGTCGGGGGGTGGGCCATAGCCTCTTCAGACGTGCAGGGTGGGGTTGGGGGGGTGGGGTTCTTAGTTTTGTAGACTCTTTATTCTATGGCCCTTTCTTGGTCAAGTCTTTTCTCTCTAAATTTCGGGTACTTGTTTTAACGGGTGACAGGCACGCTGTCAGGGGGGGGTAGGCCGTAGCCTCTGCAGGGGTGCAGGGTGGGAGGTTGGGGGATGGGGTTATTGTTTTGTTCTCCCTTAGTTGCTATGGGCCTTTTTTCTTCTTCTTCTTTTTTTCTTGAGTTTCTTTCTTTATCTCTTTTCTTTGGATCAGCATGCTGGGTCAGTTGGGTACCTCTCGTTGTCTTCCGCTTATTGCGGTCCTGTGGGAGGTACTAGGGTTGTTCTACGTTCTTGGGATGGGCGATGACTGGTGTGATACGCGTATAGCTACCTTCTATTTTGTTGAGAGATTTAGCACCGTTATTCTGAATATTTGCTATTTTGCTGCCCTGTTGTACGCATTGCCCACTCGGTACTTATTGTTGGACTGTGCAGCGTTTGATCCTTTTTGTTTTATAAATTTAAAAAATGAACCTTATCTCCTCCTGTATCTCAGTGGTCGCTTTGGTTCTAGTGCGACTTGAAATGCTTGCTGTTCTTCTCGGTGTACTATTGAGTTCCCGTAAATTTGCTAATGTGCTACATACTGTAGCCGAGGCCGGCCAGGTGGTTGTAGGCCCGTAATTGTCTGCTGATACTGCACAATAAAGGTTTAAAAAAAAAAAATAATAATAAAATAAACTGAAATATTCAACTTAGGAGTACATTGTTATTTAACCACAAAGTACTAACACACATATTCAAGTACAATGTACTTTGAGCAGGTGCTGGCCTGCGAGGTTTCCTTCTGTTTGATTAATTCCTACACACAAACATGGTGGAAAGTGAATTTCTCTCTTACACAGAGGATTACATTAACCAACGCCTACTAGATCCAGCCAATAACTTTCTTTCTCGCAACACCCCAGCAATAGACTTCACACTTAATGATAAGGTAGCACGTCTGGAACATTTGGAGAAAAAGCTAATTAGAACCAAACTCCACGGGCACCGGCTCACTAAATATCTTTACTCCAACATCATCCCTGTGGGACTCCAAATCAAAATAGAACCTGCAATTTTTGTGGACGTCCCCAAATTTAGGGAAGGATTCAGCTTTGTTGCCAACAACTGCTCCCGGCACTGGATGGTGCTGGGAGTAGAAACTACTGCCGAACAGGTCCAGATCCTCACAAGGGAGATTGCGGCTCTCAAAGCTAAGATTGCAGGGGACTCTACTCTAGTCAACGCTAAGGAGGATTTGGCATGGTTGGATGCCACTTTGAAATACTTCGCAATCACAACCCAGACCAAAAACCTCGAGAAACTGGCCCGCGACGTCTGTTCTACGATCAAAAGAAAACCTATCCCTACCTCCAGGCAGACTATTACCGTCAGGACAACCAGGGACGCTTCACTAATCTAGGACGTGGAGGTTTCAGGGGCAGACAGAATTACACTACCTTCTCTGACTCTTCCTACAGCTCAGAGGGTGACACCGAACAAGCGGGCCCCTGTTCGGCCTATAGCTATCAAGAATACAACTACCCACCACAGATTCCTTTTTTAGGGCAAGGAACATGGAGACCACCGAGGTGAGGAGGCAACAACTGGTCCAGGGGCCCATCGAGGGGACAACAACCGAACAACATGGAATGGAATGGAGGCAGAGACAGAGCACAGAAACAGGTCCGTTTTACACTGAAGGAACATGGAGAGAGATCGACCCGCCGGAAGGTTTACAGGTGGTAAGAACTCCACCTATACCAGTGGTCAATATCTCTGGATACAATTTCAAAGAGGAAGAGATCAGGGTACTGAGCAGAGGACTTTGATATGTCCCCACAGCTTTGCCCAACCAATTTACCATCAGAACCGAACTCCACCGATTTTTTAGAAAGATCAGACTTCTGTATTTTTTCAGGAACTCAACATCCCAAATGCGAAAATCCTACACTAGTCTCAGAACCCCTTCTACATTTGTTCCTCCCGCCCATGCAACGACAAGCAAAATCTTAGCCTATAAGAATGTGGTGCTACGGGATGTCCACAAGATTCTGGGTGAAAAGAAATACACCAAATTCAACATCAGCATGATTGAGAAGACAGCACTGAGGGCTTTGAAAGACAACAAAGAGGTGATCATTAAGCCTGCAGACATAGGGGGAGCTATTGTGGCGCAGGATGTCTCTAAATACAAAGAGGAGATTTTCAAACAACTGAATGAAGGGGTCAGTTACAAGTAACTGTGATCTTGCATCAGAAATACGACAACTCACTCAAGATGGCCTCAATCAGGGTTTCCTCTCTAAACTTAAATTCCAATATCTTAATCAGAAGAATCCCAGATTACCTAAAATCTACACCTTGCCAAAGATTCACAAGGACATGACTAACCCACCCAGACCCCCATAGTGTCTGGATGTGGCTCTATGCTTGAACCTTTATGTAGGTATATTGATTTCTTCTTGAAACCAATTGCAGAGGGGACTCAGACCTACCTACGCGATACCACACAGACCATTAACATCATTGATGGGTGGCCTTTCGATCCAAACAGCCAATTGTTAGTCACCTGTGACATTGTATCACTTTATACTAGCATTCCTCAGGAGACCGCTTTAGACATCATCTCTGCTACATTGGATCAACGTGAGGCACCGGTCCTCGTGTCCACTAATTTCATCATTTCCCTTTTGAAGATCGCCATGATGAGGAACTTCTTCATCTTCCAAAACTGTTTCTATTTACAAACTAAGGGAGTAGCAATGGGGGCAACCTTCGCCCTGACCTGGCTATTATCTTCATAGCAGCTTTTGAAAGCAAGTTTATCTTCGATGATCTCAACCCTTTCCGGCCTAACGTAGGGCTATGGATGCGCTATATTGATGACATCCTCCTGATTTGGACAGGTGACCAATCACAGCTGACGGCCTTCCATATGTGGCTCAACATGAGATCCTGTGATATTCAATTCACGATGCAATCTGATCCCAATAAGATCAATTTCTTGGATCTATCCATCTACGGCGACGTCCTACGTACAACCTTGTACAGAAAACCGGCTGAACGCAATTCACTTCTTCAATACACCAGTCACCACCCCAGAGGACTGAGGGATAATTTGCCCTTCGGGCTGTTCTTGCGCATCAGGAGGAACTGTTCCCTTAAAGAACACTATATGAGTTAATCCTAGGACCTGGTGGATTGCCTTATTGAGCTTGTGTATCCTAGAAGGCTTGTTAAGAAGGCAAGCAAACGGGCTTGGTTTAATCCCAGAGAATCATTACTTCAACCCAGGGACCGGCCTAACACAGAGGAGCAGAGGCTGCTTTGTGTTATTATTTTTTCAACTAAAAGTAACGCAATAAAAAAAGCCATTAATAAGCACTGGAATCTCATATCTGATGATCTCGCGCAGGAAGCACCTCCTATGCATTCTTTCAAAAAGGCGAAGAACATTAGGGACCATGTTGTCCATTCATTCCTGGACCCACCTGTAGCAACAACAATACTGTCCCTCTGGAATCTACCTCCCGTGCTCGGACACCACAGATGTGGACATTGTAAAGCTTGCTCTAACACCATGCAAACCAAGGAATTTCACCACAAACATCACAGAATCCTGCTCAAAGCTCACTCTAATTGCAATACGTCTGATGTCATTTATTGTATTGTATGCCCCTGTGATTTGATCTACGTGGGACAGACCCAGCTAAAGATCAAAGTAAGGATTCTGCAACTCTCCAGTCGCATCCGATGTGAAGTAGTGGACGCACCGCTGGTAGAGCATTTCAAACAAGCGGGACATGCGCCAGAGAGTTTCAAAGGGATTGTGCTCAGTGCTTTACATCCATAAATCTTTCTGCCGGTGCACGCTTGCACAAACCTCGAGTCCCGCCGCCGGAAGTAGGGAGCCCTGTTGAATCTTTTTGGACAGGGAGTTATTTTAACTATCAACTAATCATCTCAATTGGAAGAGGAACCACCCTATTAGAGGGTCTTGCTCTACCTAAAATCTCCACATCAGGGGGATCCCGCTATCTATCAAGTAATCAAGTATATCCTTCACTTGAATGAATAAGAGGTTCCGGCCGGCGGGACTAGTTTTTAATCATTGTCCCTTACAGCGTGATAATTTCCTGTTTGGAATCCGTCCATCTAGGAAATAAGATACTAATGTCCTATCTTGACTAGACGTCGCCATTGAGCCTTACAAGTTATATCTACACATCATAATCTCGTTACCAGTCAGCTAGGACCGTTCTTTAAAGAAATTAAGAAAGAAAAGTATTTTCGATTCATCATTTGACAACAACTTTTAAAATCCTTGTGGCTACTCCAGAAGAAGGCGATGGCCGCCGAAACGCGCGTAGAGTACCAATCTGCCACTCCCAGTGTTTTTTAACTTTATATATGTTTTCATTTGCATTGTGATTTATGTCATGGTCATGTGATTATACATTGCTGTTTTAAGTTTAGTTTGTTCAACTACACTTTTTTAAACGTATATATTAAATTTGTAAATGTGATATTGTTCTTTTTTATCTTCAATAAATTGTTTACTGTATAAACATTTTGTAGCTTAATCCCCTTCCATTTATGCATATTTCTTTGATTGTCTCTTATGGTTGCCTAGATTGTTAAATATCAAGCAACAACAATACTGTCCCTCTGGAATCTACCTCCCGTGCTCGGACACCACAGATGTGGACATTGTAAAGCTTGCTGTAGTGTTAATGAATGTTCATAGACACAGGAAGCTTGAGAATAGCTTTATTCAGCTCAAGAGCAGCACAGCGACAGGAACATAGTGCAGCATCCAACTGACAAACTATCAGCATTCCACTCCCAGCCTCAGAACTCCCAACACTCAGGGTTCCAACTACCAGTGCCATAGAGGCACAAACACAGAATACTACATTATCCTCATTTCTGCAAACAAAAAGAAGAAAAGAAAAGAATAAAGAAAAATACAGAGAAGACTGAGAAGCAAAGGAGAAACGAAAGAAAGAAAGAAAACAAGACAAAACACAAAACAAGGTAAACGCTAAACATAGCATGGCAAGAAAGAAAAGTTGAACTGTCTGAACCTGGCAGGAATCCTGGGTACTCTCAAACTCCTGCGAAGTGTGGGCGACAAATTATCTTTACAACAATTGTTGCCAGAGTTGGTGGTTTCAGAGGAGGCATTTTTAACTTTGACAACCTTACAGACATTCCACCAATGGTTGTTGTTAACTCGCACAGCATTGCCACACACCTTGTTGACAACAACCGGTTCAGAGAATTTACTCCTGCCTTTGGTGACATGAACAGGACTCTTAATGCGAACAACATCACCAGCACAGAAACTATGAGACACCACCCTTTTCCTCTCATCAAATTGACTTTTCTGCCTAGTCTGTGCTCGGATAACATTTTCCCTTACAAAACCATCAATGCCATCTATGACATTCATCTTGACCCACTTGGACATCCAACCTGGACAAATCTTAGTCGACGGTTTCCTCCCTCTTCGAATGGGGAGAAACCAGTGGAAGAATGTGCGGTGGTGCGGTAGAACCATAACATGGAGCGAACAGCATTCTCGAGCACACATTTACTGGCAATGGCCCACTGCACACAGTTATTCAACACACGGTTCATTCTCTCGACAAGACCATTGGCCTGGGGATGGTACAAAGAACTCTTCTTGTGAGAGACGCCACATTGTCTGAGAAAACACTCGAAATCAGAACTAACAAATTGTACCCCATTGTCGGTCATGACACATGAAAGAAAACCCTCTTGAGCATCGTCGCCATCATTTCTGTAGTGTTAATGAATGTTCATAGACACAGGAAGCTTGAGAATAGCTTTATTCAGCTCAAGAGCAGCACAGCGACAGGAACATAGTGCAGCATCCAACTGACAAACTATCAGCATTCCACTCCCAGCCTCAGAACTCCCAACACTCAGGGTTCCAACTACCAGTGCCATAGAGGCACAAACACAGAATACTGAAAAAGGACTCGGGCGTCCCCACACAAAGAGACACACAAGTTGAGTATTTTACTCAAGGACCAGCATGCCGTTATTCCGGCGGGAAAGGTAAAGTTACAAGATTTGAAATACAATCTCTGAACGCGTACTTCAACTGGGGAGGCAGATTCTATGTATTAACATTCCTGTATATCTGCAGTTACCAAGTCTTTAGTAAGCGGCATATTTAAAACTATATATTTAATTCAAACATAAGCATCGGTTTCTACGAGAATGAATAACACAAATAAAATAATTTAGAGTAATTTAAAAAGATGTTTTCCACACCATGAATTTCGTAAACCTCTGTTATACATTTATTGCATTTCAAAACAAAGTTGATCATAATACAGTATACAAACTTTTAAAAAACATGATTATACATTTCATAAAAACAAATTAAAACAAAGAATCACAAGTCGACGCGGCGTTTCGGTATTCTGTATGTCTACCTTCTTCAGGACTGATTCTAGACAGATTTAAAAAAAAGATTTAAAAAACACAGGGTTACTTTTCTTACATTGGTGCAGATATCTAATGCATAGAAACTCTACGTGGTCACAGTTAATAGTAGCTATAGTGTACTTTTTTTCTCTTAAACATCTCTTGTAAAACAAGGCATCCACCTTTAACATAAAGTCTTGGTATTTCCTTATTTCAAATTCTTTTCACCCATTTGATTTAAATTAATCCCCCCATTCCGGGAACACATCAATTTTTATTAATGTAAGTTCCTACGCTTGAACAAAACTAATGATGTTTACCTTTCCCTTGGACTAAAAAGGTCCAATGCTCAGGAGGCCCAATTTAGAACCTCAGTCTATGTATATATTTTTATAGGATTCTCATTCTTACGCATACCTTAAATCAGGTGGGGCAAGTCTCCCCACTGGACACAGTTTACTTCAGTTCTGAACCCTGTTGCCTTCAAGTTACTTGGCTTTTTTCTGGATTCTAATTCTCAGTTGTGATGACACTGGTTGAGATAAATACATAAGAACGATGTTTTCAATACATCTCACCACTATGGGTTTGTCGCTAAGATCTTATTTTAAAATATGAAAACGGTAGATTATGTTTCATACCTCAGAGCAAAAACACAACAATGTTTTTTCTCTATGTATTTGTAAATTTCAATACCTGATTTTCAAGGTAAATTAGCTTGGTCTTGGACTACCAGGAGGAGCCACCGTATCTCAGAATACTACACTTGCTCTAACACCATCCAAACCAAGGAATTTCACCACAAACATCACAGAATCCTGCTCAAAGCTCACTCTAATTGCAATACGTCTGATGTCATTTATTGTATTGTATGCCCCTGTGATTTGATCTACGTGGGACAGACCCAGCAAAAGATCAAAGAAAGGATTCTGCAACACTCCAGTCGCATCCGATATGAAGTAGTGGACGCACCGCTGGTAGAGCATTTCAAACAAGCGGGACATGCGCCAGAGAGTTTCAAATGGATTGTGCTCAGTGCTTTACATCCATAAATCTAAATGGATGACTTTCTTTGATTCTGTCAAAAGTGGGCTCAATGAGTTGGACAGCAGTTATGTCCAACTAGCAACATTATGCCTTTAGATCATTACACCAAACATATGACTGCCTTTCCTCTAACCTTTTTTTCTGAACCTGTGCTATAACTTCTACCTAACGCCACTCCAGGTACAGACGCGCCTTTACCATCATGTACAGAGTGGTACGCGTGATAGGGCCTGTGTTGTGTTCTGATTCATTGTTGTCTGTACGTTAGTCATGTATAGACTACCATTGTGCCTATTTTCCATCTTGAGGTAACTCAATAGCGCTTTTTACCACCCTGTGAGGTAGGTACGCGCTCCGACCTCTATTGTTACCAGGGCTGCCTTGGCATTTTGTCCATATACACTTGTGCGGCCTTCTTGTATTTATTGCCTGTATCTTGAATTCCTACTAGCTTATGTCACTATACCACTCGGTCCCTTGCCCTTTAGCGCCTTTAACACCCTGCGAGGTAGGTATGCGCCCTGGGCCTTTGGTGTTGATTTCCTCTTGATTTTCTCTTGTTGATTTTGTCTTATGGATTTTCTCTTATTCAGCCCTTGAGACACTATACGCATATTTGGTGATCTTTTGTGAGGCCCACCTTGCTGCATTCATGTGTTTTTATCCTTTTGAAGATACACTAATGCGCCCCTGTTACTGTAGTTTTTTCACAATATTTTTATATTACAAACTAGAGTGAACATACATTTAGACATATTCTCCGACGGTGATTCTTTCTCACTAAGAAACATCCACCCCAGTCTAGTCTATCTTCCCTCTCCCTACGCATAGAGCGTGAGCATTACGTGCACGCACGCCCGAAGCCGGCAGTTTCGGCTTCTTAAACAGCGTCTGCCTATCGGGTCCCCCGCTTGAATGATGACAGCCTTGGCTCTGACGGATTGATTCCCTTTTCCAGGTATGCCTCGCCAAGCCCGCTTCGATTCCGCTTTGACTGTTGTTGCTGTACACAACAAACGATCACGTTTTGGAGTGTAACTCGTGTTCTTACTCTCTTTCAGAGACCGCGGTATTGTCGACTGCTCCCTGGCGGCTCTACATTCCTATTCCTAATCGAGAATACAATTCTACTCTGTAAGTCTAAACCCCCCCTTTTTGCTATCGTGCTCCATTAGTTCTTTGAGTATGTCATTTAGCCCGTTCTGACACAGTGCCCATCATAAATTTTTCACAGATTAGATTCTGTCTCTCACTCGAGGACATCAACATGGTTCCCTTGTAAGTTTTGATTCGTAATTTTTTGCAGGGTAATCTTTTGGCGCATTAAGCTTACACAGCATTCAGTTTAGTTATATGGCGCTCATTGTTTGTTCCCAGATGACTACCCGGCTGCATGCACTGCCCCGATCTCCATGTGAGACCACGCCCGCATGGTATTTATTCATTTAATTGACTATGTTGTACTATAATCCTCCGCTTTACACAGTTTTTAGTTTACTATTGATCCCCTAGGGAGCACCATGACTGTGTGTTTTTTATGTCTCTGCTCCAGGAAGCTTGCCCATCACCCTTCCCCGACCTGATGAAGACCCATCTGTAAGGGCTAACTTACCCTACGCGCATCTGGGTCGAAACGTAGACAACCGTCTCTCTTGCCAACTTCTATCCCAAGCACAAATTATACTGCTTATTTTAGAAGTCTGGTTATCAGAACTACATGATCATTTAATGTACCTTTGTTTGGCTCTCGCTTGAAACCATTTCTGAAGAGTTTTATTATTTTTGAATAAGTACGCTTGACTTGTTTCACGTTCCTTACCTTGCACTACCTCCTACCACTCTCACTTCCCTCCCCATTACCCGTTGGGCACTACTACTTGTGAAGGTATGCACTCATACATTGTACTTGAATATGTGTGTTAGTACTTTGTGATTAAATAACAATGTACTCCTAGGTTGAATATTTCTGTTTATTTTTGATAATTAGTCATTCCTATTGTGCTTTCCCTCTGTTCTGGGACCCCCTCTTGTGTACTAGAGTCCCCATTTGGCAGCAGAATCCCTACTGGTAGCGATGGGTCTCATGACCATGAAAACCTGAACAAGATTGTCCCTCCCTATCAGAGTGGGGATGGCATCCACACATGGATGGTTTCAAAAGGAGAGGGTACCCCACTTTCACCAGGGAACAGGGTAGGAAGACAGTTAGTCAAAGAGGAATCCCTGGAGTCAGCTCGTTAAACGATGACTCCTAACCTATCTTATTAGGAAAGAAAGTCGCACAGTGCAATATGTATTAAAGAATATAAAAAAAGGGTTTCCACAGAGAAATAGAATCGTTAACAATCTATTATTTATTAAAAGCCAAAATCAAGCAAAATAGGAAAACAATAAAAAGGCAAAGCAATTTCATACAATTTTAACAATACAGTTTAAAAACCAAGGAAAAATACCTTGAAAAGATAAAAGTTAAATAAGGACAATGTTATACAAGCATAATCATATTATACAGACACAATAATAAAATACACGACCAATAGAGACATATCTAAAACATATTGACAATGGATAGACAAAAAACGGAACTACATATAATCACAAAAACCCCTTGTATCAATGTGGCTCCCAGATATCTCTGCCACTGAATATAACCAGATCCAATGGCCTGAACCACTTTAACAACTGTAAAGCTTTAGTGAAGAGGTTGGATGTCCATCTAAAGTTTTACCCGGCCCTGACTGGATTCTTTTAAACAAAGAAACAATGCATCGACGCGTTTCGGTGCAGTACAATTGATTCTGTGGCACCTTCCTCAGGACTTCTCTTGCTGGGGTTTCAAGAAGTGGATAGTTACACCGTATCTGTAGGTATATGGGGAGAAATGTACGGAGTCATTTATCGTACATAATACCAGTTTCTCTTTTTCTTGAGTCAATATGTCTTGGCTTCTCTTGTCTTAGATGGCTGTTACTTCTTAACTCACTATAGATACATCAGATAGCTTAACTTTGTTTGCATTGTACACTACTATTAAGACAAGGCCCTGCCACATTTACAGTAAAATTATTAAGCAGCTAGCGTGACATACCCTCCGAATCGTTTTCAGTGTGGAAAACCTGTTTGTCTTTACTTTAAACTAGGGAGGGATTCTATAGGAAGGAACCTGTCTAAGGTAGATAAAGTATAATCTCACCCCCAAAAGATGTAGGAGACGTTCCAAAATAGGGTCTGCTTTGCGTCACACTTTGGTTCTGCAAGCTTTACTGTGGATATTTTCTGTCAAATAAAATCCTACTGTTAAAGGATCGTTTTCTAGCATTTTATAAACTCTATAGGACAACAGGTTTTTATAGTTACCTCTCTCCTGATCTAGGAGCTCCTTCTCTTGGGGTGTCTTCTTTAAGTATTGTCAGGCTATTTCACTGTTTTTCCATATATCTATAGGGGTAATGAACATGGTATCTTTACTGTGTCTTGCCTGTGTGCCTGTTTCTAATCTAATACTTTATTATATCTTTCTCTTACCTCTTGGTATATTAAAACATTCCTTGAACGGGCATAAAATGTCGCCGGTACTTCCAAGAACTGGATGTGTTCTGTTAGTCAAAGAAAATGTATAAATAAGAAGGAGCCGTTACTGTTTATACTCCCATCATATCATGGTTTTCCTCCTGCTAAACTTATTACTGTGAAAAAAGGGGACTCCCTTCTCTTCTCTTGTGCCACTCTTATGTTTTTGCTGCTGTTATCTACCCATGGTAGTTGGCCCAACACCATCATTTTACAGAGCAGGTCTTGCATTTCTATATATTCCTGCTATTGTCAGCGGTAATTTGACGTGGCCTAGATGGGGTACTTGACTACTTAGTGAAATCCCCCTACAGACCAGTTTAGGTGGGGGTTTACATTTTGGTTCCAGTTACAACTCAAAGGATTCAGAAGTAAATGCTAAATCTGCTCCCTCCCACATAACATTTAAAGGTAAGGGATTTAGGATGTAAAATCTTCCCTCTCCTTATTCCACCTAGGACCCTTTAATCCTCTAGTTACAACGAGCTAATTGGAATCACCCATTGTGGTGGACCCTTCTCATAGGGGGACGTGGACTGCCGAGTCACTCACCCGGAATATGCCGTAACCGCGCTTCTGCCTCGTTCCTTCACTCGTTCTAATGTGTGTTTGTGGTGCCTGTATTTATATGTGTTAAAGGATGTCTGATTGAAAACACCTGGCTGGGCGCGCCGGATACCGGCTCCGAATATCGGCGCTAACGTGGGCGCCATCTTTAAATGGTAAAAAGATGCAGGGATTGTGATGTGTATCCTCCCCATATATTATTTATGGCTAGGAACAACGCCTTTCATATATTATCCTTTAGTTTACTGGCGCTGTAAGGGTGTGCCCGAGAAGTGTGTATTTTATTTATGCAATCGGGCAGCCTTGATGTACCAGCTAACTGTGGGCGCCATCTTGGAATGGTTAGAGGAAGTCTGATTGAAACACCTGGTTGGGAGCGCCGGAAACCGGCTCCGAATACCGGCGCTAACGTGGGCGCCATCTTTAAGTAGTCAAGTACCCCATCTAGGCCATGTCAAATTACCGCTGACAATAGCAGGAATATATAGAAATGCAAGACCTGCTCTGTAAAATGATGGTATTGGGCCAACTACCATGGGTAGATAACAGCAGCAAAAACATAAGAGTGGCACAAGAGAAGAGAAGGGAGTCCCCTTTTTTCACAGTAATAAGTTTAGCAGGAGGAAAACCATGATATGATGGGAGTATAAACAGTAACGGCTCCTTCTTATTTATACATTTTCTTTGACTAACAGAACACATCCAGTTCTTGGAAGTACCAGCGACATTTTATGCCCGTTCAAGGAATGTTTTAATATACCAAGAGGTAAGAGAAAGATATAATAAAGTATTAGATTAGAAACAGGCACACAGGCAAGACACAGTAAAGATACCATGTTCATTACCCCTATAGATATATGGAAAAACAGTGAAATAGCCTGACAATACTTAAAGAAGACACCCCAAGAGAAGGAGCTCCTAGATCAGGAGAGAGGTAACTATAAAAACCTGTTGTCCTATAGAGTTTATAAAATGCTAGAAAACGATCCTTTAACAGTAGGATTTTATTTGACAGAAAATATCCACAGTAAAGCTTGCAGAACCAAAGTGTGACGCAAAGCAGACCCTATTTTGGAACGTCTCCTACATCTTTTGGGGGTGAGATTATACTTTATCTACCTTAGACAGGTTCCTTCCTATAGAATCCCTCCCTAGTTTAAAGTAAAGACAAACAGGTTTTCCACACTGAAAACGATTCGGAGGGTATGTCACGCTAGCTGCTTAATAATTTTACTGTAAATGTGGCAGGGCCTTGTCTTAATAGTAGTGTACAATGCAAACAAAGTTAAGCTATCTGATGTATCTATAGTGAGTTAAGAAGTAACAGCCATCTAAGACAAGAGAAGCCAAGACATATTGACTCAAGAAAAAGAGAAACTGGTATTATGTACGATAAATGACTCCGTACATTTCTCCCCATATACCTACAGATACGGTGTAACTATCCACTTCTTGAAACCCCAGCAAGAGAAGTCCTGAGGAAGGTGCCACAGAATCAATTGTACTGCACCGAAACGCGTCGACGCATTGTTTCTTTGTTTAAAAGAATCCAGTCAGGGCCGGGTAAAACTTTAGATGGACATCCAACCTCTTCACTAAAGCTTTACAGTAGTTAAAGTGGTTCAGGCCATTGGATCTGGTTATATTCAGTGGCAGAGATATCTGGGAGCCACATTGATACAAGGGGTTTTTGTGATTATATGTAGTTCCGTTTTTTGTCTATCCATTGTCAATATGTTTTAGATATGTCTCTATTGGTCGTGTATTTTATTATTGTGTCTGTATAATATGATTATGCTTGTATAACACTGTCCTTATTTAACTTTTATCTTTTCAAGGTATTTTTCCTTGGTTTTTAAACTGTATTGTTAAAATTGTATGAAATTGCTTTGCCTTTTTATTGTTTTCCTATTTTGCTTGATTTTGGCTTTTAATAAATAATAGATTGTTAACGATTCTATTTCTCTGTGGAAACCCTTTTTTTATATTCTTTAATACATATTGCACTGTGCGACTTTCTTTCCTAATAAGATAGGTTAGGAGTCATCGTTTAACGAGCTGACTCCAGGGATTCCTCTTTGACTAACTATCCACACATGGATAACTGCTCTGGAAAGGGCCTGCAAAGTACAGCAGGTACCCCCTAAGCAGTGAGCAGCAATCTTGTGGCTCTCCTTTGCAGACAAAGGTAGAGACAAGCTACTCACTGTAAAAGAAGAGTGTAGGAGAGTAGGGTCTGCTTCCTATGGTTACCCCCACTTTTTTTCTGTGATTCTCTCGTTTTTCTACTTTAGATTGGCTGTGGCCATGATAATCAGGACCACAGCCTAGCTGTTCTCTCTCTGAACTGATACCATGTACTTTAGGTACATACCAGATTGGTTACTGGTTCACCCTTGTGAGCCTTTGTATAGTGTACCCTAGGTACCCAGGGCATAGGTGCACCCTAGGCCTACCAGGGGCTGCAGCATGTATTGTGCCACCCCTGGATTGCCTTCCTAACTGACACCACAGGTCTGTTCACACAGCCTGGGTAAGGTGGTGTACTCACCCCTTACTTAGATATAGTATATATATCTATATCTACCTTATATATAGACACATAGTAACCTGTAAGCCACTGTGTGACAGGGTGCCCTAGAGCTGAGCCCCTCTGCAGCTTTCGGAACCATCTCTTTATAGCTGTTCTATGATATAGCCATACCATATACTCTTAAGTGCATTATAATCCGCGCGGTAAATGCTAACTTTGGTTTGGCTTTATCAAAATATGTCGTGTAAGGTATCAAACACTTTGGAGTACTAGCCCCCCCCCCCCCCGCCAGTCCTGGTGGCGGGGGTAGCATTCCACCCTTCTAGAGGGAGAAGACATGTAGTTACTGTACAACCCGGTTAAAGTTAAACAGAGCCTCAGCATCACATAATGGATGCTGCTGCCACAGACACGAGTCTGACCTCCTGCTGCTGGACGAAACTCTGGCAGGGGAGGCCTGGAAAATAGGTTTCCTGTTAGGGGAGGTACTAGCACCTCCCCAGACAGACTTTAGTGTATTGGGGCAGGGAGGGCTGCATTCAGTGAATACTTTTCAGACACTGCCTGGGGCACACAAGGTGTTCCATGCATAGCCCGGTTCAAACCAGTTGCTGGGGCACTCAACCCAGCTCTGCCGCGAACCTGGACAAAGGGAAGGGGGTGTAACCACCCCCTCCTCAGGTCCACCCATAGGAAGGACCTTACAGCTAGTCCAATCCTTAAACTTAGTATAAGTATAGGAGCTGTGTCCCTAGGACTTTAGATTACCCTGTACAAAACTTTTAAACATAAATCCTGGACCTTCGATGTTCCATTTCGACTAGAAGATGGAAGACATCTCCCTTGTGGTCAAGGAGTGACCACCCTATTAAAACAGGCACCATCAGCAACTTTGCCGGTCTGCATTGTCGAGGCTCCCGCTAGATTCTGGAAACTCTGTGACAGAGGACATGGACTTCCAGAAATCTCTGATGCTGCTCAACGAAGCTGGGACCCGTGGTGGACACGAGAGACGTAGGACCGGAACTCCTTGAGATCCTGCATTTTGCTAACTGCTTTGACTCCTGAGGTAACTCACAGTTGTGCATTCGGGTGCGAGAAGCCCCAGCCCAGAGCACCATTTGCACTGAAGCTCATGCCTCCACACTCCACGAGTGTCCCGTGGGGCCCGCTCTTGCATTTCAGCTTGATGCGTCTTCCTGGTTCCTGGCTAGTGAGCCCCCAGAAGACTTCCTTTTGAATTTAACTTGCTATCCTGGTTGCTCTTGGCTTGCTCCAGCTTCCGTACAAAGGAGAAGTGCCACAGACCTTGCTGGTCTGCACCGAAGCCAATCTTCATCACCTGCGTGAATTGCGTTTGCCAAGGCTTGTTGGGTCCAAACCGGATACCGACACCGCAGTCAACTAGATCCTTTACGGGATAGCTCTAATCCAGCTCCTGGTCTTCGTTGACACCTCCTGGACCTCGTGGCTGCAGAGACAAGCTTCACCTCTTCTCCTGAAATCACCCGACATCGCCTGGTTCCTTCCTGGTCACTGGCAAGTGACCCAGACTCTGTCCCTTCTGTTTTCAGGTTCTTCAGATCTTCGATCTACCCTTGGATTCACCCAGACACTTTTCCTCTGGTCGCATGCAGCACTTCTTTGCAGCTCTCCATTGAAAACGACGACGAAACCCGACACCAAAAGGCACCTATGCACCCGACTTCCCTGGGTGAGGTAACACGAGTACTCCAGTGTTCCCGTGGGTCTTGACTCTCGAAGTGTCCTTGTCTAAAGGGGTTTCATCGTAGTCTTTTCGGAAGTGTCCTTAAATTGTATATTTGTAACTTCTTTGTTTCCCATAGAAAGTCAATGGTAACCCGCGGCTGTGTTTAGACACTGGACGCGTCTCCCGTGGGCCTCCTACTTCTTAACCTTTGGTTGTTTAGAGTAGCCCCAGCGATTCCACCGGCCCCAGGACTGCTTTATAACTCTCACGTGGTTCTTTTACCACTATTTTAGTATACGGTTTGTAAGGCCCCTAGGGCAAAACGTATACTGTACAACTTATCGTATGCTAATTGAGTAACTTGTATTGTACTTTTACCTCTGACCTCATAAAGAGTGCAGAGGGGTTGTGTTTACAATAAATACATATGTTTGATATATACCTTGTGTAGTGTCCTTTGATTTGGTACTCAAGGGATTATGATTGGTAAAACAACTTGCTTAATACGCTCTCTGAAGTCTTAGCCTGATGATTGCTGGTCCATGCTACCACTAGGATAGCTTTCTATAAGGTTGACTTTACAACCACCATCAATAAGGGTCGATTAGACTGGTGCAAGGTGCCCACTAGAACTAGTGGACATCATATGCCAGGCTAACTTCTCACAAAGAGGATACTGACAATTACAATGTCCTGAAGAGTGTTCTAATAGATGGGTTTGGCCTAACCACTGAACAGTATAAGTTGCAGTTCAGAGACACCCAGAAGACACAGACTCAGGACTGGACTGACTTTGTAGATTGTGCTACTAAGGCTCTGGAGGGCTGGTTACTGGGCAGTAAAGTAAGTGACTATACAGGATTGTATAACCTTATTATGAGAGAACAGATTCTTAGTAACTGTCAGAACCAGTTGTTGCATCACCACCTGATTGACTCTGATCTGACCTCTCCCCAAGAATTGGGAAATAAGCAGACAAATGGGTCAGAACCAGGGTGAAACAGAAGGTACAGAACCATGGTGGTGACCAGAAGTAGCAAGACCAAAAGGGTGGGGGGAAAGCTAAATACCAGACGTCTTCACAAAGTCCCCAAAAAGCTTCTAATGGTGGGGTCCCCAATCTTCCAAAAAGAAAGAAGGTCCAAAGAAACAATGGTGCAAGATTTGTAAAGTTAATACTCACTGGACCAGTGAATGCACCAAGAAGGATACAGCTCCAGCCACCATTGCCCCTAAGGCAACTGTTCCCCCTAGTTCAGCTCCAAGTGGTGGTTCTCAACAGAAGGGTGTAGTAGGGTTAGCCCTGGGAACTGAGATGGGTTCTGGCCTAGTCAGAACACCAACTCAAGCTGTTTTGATCTGTGATGGAGGCATGGATATGTCCTCCACTGTGAGTCCCAATAACGTGGGCAAGTACAGACAAACTCCTTTAGTCAATGATAAAGTGGCTCAGGCCTACAGGGACACAGGTGCCAGTGTCACAATATTGATACATGACTTTGTGGACCCTGGAAGGATCATACTAGGTGAAACTTACCTAGTGACCAATGCTAGCAATGTCACTACCACACACAATATGGCAAATGTTAATTTCTCCTGGGGAGGGGTAACTGGCCTTAAGAAGGTTGTTGTTAGGTCAGACCTCCCTGTAGAATGTTTGCTTGGCAATGATCTAGAGACTTCAGCCTGGTCTGAAGTGGAGTTTAGGACTCATGCAGAAATGGTAAGAATCTCAGCACATGTACTTGCAGTGACTAGGTCACAGGTCAAAAAGTCTAACACTGAACAGGCACTGGACTCTGGAATAATGGACCAGTTGCCTACCAGCAAAAGGAGCAGTAGGGTTAAGGCAGTGCCTTCCCCCCTGCCTCAGGATGAGGATCAGCCTTCCGAGGAAGCTGATTATGAACCTGAAGAAGGACCTGTCCTAGAAGAACTTGAACCTGATCAGGTTGAGTTTCTTGGGACAGGGGGGCCTTCAATGGCAGGTCCGAGGCAGGCGCAGTTTGACTGCCCTACTCTTGAACCCCTCAGACAGCAAGCTGCTGCTGAGGCGGCTGGGAATGCTAGTGGTACCCATAAAGTATATTGGGCTGAAGGGCTCCTGCATTCAGAGGCTAGAGACCCCAAGCCTGTTGCTTCCAGGAGGTTGGTCATACCTTTGGCATTCAGGGGCTTCCTTTTAACACTAGCCCATGATATTCCCTTTAGTGAGACATCTTGGCCAGAACAAGACTTGGGACAGGCTTGCCCCTCACTTTCACTGGCCCCACATGTCAGAAGACACCAAGGAGTTTTGTCGGTCCGGTGTAACCTGCCAAGCCAGTGGCAAAGCAGGAGGCACTACAAAAGCCCCCCCTTACACCATTACGTGTGGTGGGGGTTCCCTTTGAAAGAGTGGGGATTGATATTGTTGGACCAATGGATCCTCAGACAGCATCTGGGCACAGGTTTACCCTGGTGGTAGTGGATCATGCCACCAGGTACCCAGAAGCTATAACCCTTAGGACCACTACAGCACCTGTTGTGGCAAGAGCCCTTTTGGGAGTTTTCTCAAGAGTGGGCTTCCTAAGAGGTTGTATCAGACAGAGGTGCAAACTTTATGTCTAGTTACCTGACTGCAATGTGGAAGGAGTGTGGAGTGAACTATAAGTTCCACACACCCTATCACCCACAATGCAATGGCCTAGTTGAAAGGTTCAACAAGGCCTTAAAGGGTACGATTAAGGGTCTCCCAGAAAAGCTCAGGCGGAGATGGGACATCCTGCTACCCTGCCTTTTGTTTGCTTACAGAGAGGTTCCTCAGAAGGGGGTTGGCTACAGTCCTTTTGAACTTCTGTTTGGGCATCCTGTAAGAGGACCCCTTTGTCTGGTGAAGGAAGGATGGGAGTTACCTCTCAAACTTCTCAAACTAGACATTGTGGACTATGTACTTGGTCTCCGCTCCAGGATGGCAGAGTACATGAAAAAGGCAACCAAAAACCTTGAGGCTAGTCAGGAATTGCAAAAGGCCTGGCATGACCAAAAGGCTGTAATGACTGTTTACCAGCCAGGACAGAAAGTGTGGGTGTTGGAACCTGTGGCCCCAGCAGCTTTCCAAGACAAGTGGAGTGGACCTCACACTATTGTTGAACAGAAGGGAGAGGTTACCTATTTGGTAGATCTTGAAACTCCCAGGATCCCCCATAAGGTGCTTCATCTCAACAGACTGAAACCATATGTTTCCAGGGCAGACATGGGCTTGCTCATGGCTACTGATGAAGGACTGGAGGAAGAGAGTGACCCTCTCCCAGACCTGCTCTCTCAGAACCCTAATGATGGATCAGTTGATGGTGTAGCCTTGGCAGGCAGCCTCACTTATCAGCAGCAAACTGATTTCAGACAAGTTCTACAACAGTTTAGACATATGTTTTCACTGACTCCAAGTCAGACTACCTGGTGCACTCATGAAGTGGACACTGGGAACAGTCTGCCTGTTAAAAATACGATTTACAGGCAACCTGATCATGTCAGGGACTGTATCAGGACAGAAGTCCAGAAGATGTTGGAATTGGGAGTTATTGAACCCGCAGGGAGCCCTTGAGCCAGTCCAGTAGTCCTTGTACCCAAACCTCACACCCAGGGTTGTAACAGAGAGATGAGGTTTTGTGTGAACTACAGAGGTCTCAATGATGTCACTAGGACAGATGCCATCCAATACCCAGAGCAGATGAGCTCATAGATAAGTTGTCATCTGCCAAATTTCTGAGTACATTTGATCTGACAGCTGGCTACTGGGAGATCAGACTAGCTGATGATGCAAAGCCAAAGACAGCGTTTTCAACCCCTAGTGGACATTATCAATTTGTGGTAATGCCCTTTGGTCTGAAAAATGCACCTGCCACATTTCAAAGGTTGGTGAACAAAGTCCTCACAGGCCTGGATGACTACTGTGCAGCTTATCTTGATGATATTGCTGTCTTTAGCTCCACCTCGGAAGATCACCTGATCCACCTGAAAAATGTTTTGGAGGCCCTGCAGAAGGCATGCCTAACTATCAAGGCTACTAAGTGCCAGATAGGGCAGAGTCAGGTTGTATACCTGGGCCACCTTGTAGGTGGAGGCCAGGTTCAACCATTGCAGAACAAAATGCAGACAATAATGGACTGGGTTGCTCCAACCACCCAGACTCAGGTCAGAGCTTTCTTGGGCCCGACTGGGTACTATAGGAAATTTGTCAAGGGGTATGGTTCCATTGTGACACCCCTGAATGACTTAACTTCTAAAAGAATGCCTAAGAAAGTTCAGTGGAGAGTCAGCTGTCAAAAGGCATTTGATGACCTGAATCAGGCCATGTGCACTGCACCAATTCTGCAAAGTCCTAACTACTCCAAAGAATTCATTCTTCAAACAGATGCTTCTGAGTTGGGGGTAGGGGCTGTGCTATCACAATTGAATGAAGAAGGCCAGGACCACCCAGTAGCTTTTATTAGCAGAAGGCTGACCCCTAGAGAGAAACGTTGGTCAGCTATTGAGAGGGAGGCCTTTGCTGTGGTTTGGGCTCTAAAGAAGTTGAGACCATACTTGTTTGATACTCACTTCACTGTTCAGACAGACAATAAGCCCCTCTTATGGCTAAAACAGATGATGGGTGAAAATCCCAAAAACTACTCAGGTGGTCCATTTCCCTACAGGGGATGGACTATACAGTGTAACATAGACCTGGGAGTAACCATGCCAATGCAGATGGATTCTCCAGATATTTCCACTTAGAACATGAAGACTCAACTGGTCAAGGTTAGTTTAATGTCCCTGCGTTTAGGGGGGGGTTGTTTAGGAGGGTAGGGTCTGCTTTCTATGGTTACCCCCACTTTTTGCAGTGATTCACTGGTTTTTCGACTTTAGTATGGCTGTGGTCCTGCTAATCAGGCCCACAGCCTAGTTGTTCTCTCTCTAAATTGATACCATGTACTTTAGGTACATACAAGATTGGTTACTCGGTGACCTTTGTGAGCCCCTGTATAGTGTGCCCTAGGTACCACGGGCATAGGTGCACCCTAGGCCTACCAGGGGCTGCAGCCTGTATTATGCCACCCCTGGTTAGCCTTCCAAACTGACACCGCAGGTCTGCACCTGCAGCCTGGGTAAGGTGGTGTACTTACTGAGAGATCTGGGCCTAAATCCATCATTTTTTTGCACTCCACACCACTCCAGTTCAGACATGGCCATATGCAAATCAGCCTTGACCCTGTGCCTCATGGGAAAAGTCCAGCCCGAACTGTACTGGGGTGAATGTATGACATTGTTCTGCATTCTGTCCATCAACTGTTGTTTTTGCATTTGTCACCCCGAGTGGGATGGGTATGCTCAGACGTGAGTCCCATGCTCTCCACACCACTGGAGTCAAGCTATCCTGGCTGAAGAAGGCTGATAGCCAGAAACCGGTCCTAGGATGCTTGATTCCGGTCCAGGAAAGACATGGCTTTGCAGTTCAGGCTGGACTGTTCCCATGAGGCACAGGGTCAAGGCGGATTTGCATATGGCCATGTCTGAACTGGGGTGGTGTGGAGAGTGAAAAAAACGATGGATTTAAGCCCAGATCTCTGTACTGGGGTGAATGTATGACATTGTTCTGCATTCTGTCCATCAACTGTTGCTTTTGCATTTGTCAACCCGAGTGAGATGGGTATGCTTAGACGTGAGTCCCATGCTCTCCACACCACTGGAGTCAAGCTATCCTGGCTGAAGACGGCTGATAGCCAGAAACCGGTCCTAGGATGCTTGATTCCAGTCCAGGAAAGACATGGCTTGGCAGTTCGGGCTGGACTCTTCCCATGAGGCACAGGGTCAAGGCTGATTTGCATATGGCCATGTCTGAACTCGGGTGGTGTGGAGTGCAAAAAACTGATGGATTTAGGCCCAGATCTCTGTACTGGGGTGAATGTATGACATTGTTATGCATTCTGTCCATCAACTGTTGTTTTTGCATTTGTCACCCCGAGTGGGATGGGTATGCTCAGATGTGAGTCCCATGCTCTCCACACCACTGGAGTCAAGCTATCCTGGCTGAAGAAGGCTGATAGCCAGAAACCGGTCCTAGGATGCTTAATTCCGGTCCAGGAAAGACATGGCTTGGCAGTTCGGGCTGGACTGTTCCCATGAGGTACAGGGTCAAGGCGTATTTGCATATGGCCGTGTCTAAACTGGGGTGGTGTGGAGAGCAAAAAAAACGATTGATTTAAGCCCAGATCTCTGTACTGGGGTGAATGTATGACATTGTTCTGCATTCTGTCCATCAACTGTTGCCTTTGCATTTGTCACCCCGAGTGAGATGGGTATGCTTAGACGTGAGTCCCATGCTCTCCACACCACTGGAGTCAAGCTATCCTGGCTGAAGACGGCTGATAGCCAGAAACCGGTCCTAGGATGCTTGATTACGGTCCAGGAAAGACATGGCTTGGCAGTTCGGGCTGGACTGTTCCCATGAGGCACAGGGTCAAGGCTGATTTGCATATGGCCATGTCTGAACTGGGGTGGTGTGGAGTACAAAAAAACGATGGATTTAGGCCCAGATCTCTGTACTGGGGTGAATGAAAGACATTGTTCTGCATTCTGTCCATCAACTGTTGTTTTTGCATTTTTCAGCCCGAGTGGGATGGGTATGCTCAGGCGTGAGTCCCATGCTCTCCACACCACTGGAGTCAAGCTATCCTGGCTGAAGAAGGCTGATAGCCAGAAACCGGTCCTAGGATGCTTGATTCCGGTCCAGGAAAGACATGGCTTGGCAGTTCGGGCTGGACTGTTCCCATGAGGCACAGGGTCAAGGCTGATTTGCAAATGGCCATGTCTGAACTGGGATGGTGTGGAGTGCAAACAAACGATGGATTTAGGCCCAGATCTCTCTACTGGGGTGAATGTATGACATTGTTCTGCATTCTGTCCATCAACTACTTTTTTTGCATTTGTCACCCCGAGTGAGATGGGTATGCTCAGACGTGAGTCCCATGCTCTCCACACCTCTGGAGTCAAGCTATCCTGGCTGAAGACGGCTGATAGCCAGAAACCGGTCCTAGGATGCTTGATTCCGGTCCAGGAAAGACATGGCTTGGCAGTTCGGGCTGGACAGTTCCCATGAGGCACAGGTTCAAGGCTGATTTGCATATGACCATGTCTGAACTGGGGTGGTGTGGAGTGCAAAAAATCAATGGATTTAGGCCCAGATCTCTGTACTGGGGTGAATGTATGACATTGTTCTGCATTCTGTCCATCAACTGTTGTTTTTGCATTTGTCACCCCGAGTGGGATGGGTATGCTCAGACGTGAGTCCCATGCTCTCCACACCACTGTAGTCAAGCTATCCTGGCTGAAGACGGCTGATAGCCAGAAACCGGTCCTAAGATGCTTGATTCCGGTCCAGGAAAGACATGGCTTGGCAGTTCGGGCTGGACTGTTCCCATGAGGCACAGGGTCAAGGCTGATTTGCATATGGCCACGTCTGAACTGGGGTGATGTGGAGTGGAAAAGATCGATGGATTTAGGCCCAGATCTCTGTACTGGGGTGAATGTATGACATTGTTCTGCATTCTGTCCATCAACTGTTGTTTTTGCATTTGTCACCCCGAGTGGGATTGGGTATGCTCAGACGTGAGTCCCATGCTCTCCACACCACTGGAGTCAAGCTATCCTTGCTGAAGACGGCTGATAGCCAGAAACCGGTCCTAGGATGCTTGATTCCAGTCCAGGAAAGACATGGCTTGGCAGTTCGGGCTGGACTGTTCCCATGAGGCACAGGGTCAAGGTTGATTTGCATATGGCCATGTCTGAACTGGGGTGGTGTGGAGTTCAAAAAAACGATGGATTTAAGCCCAGATCTCTGTACTGGGGTGAATGTATGACATTGTTCTGCATTCTGTCCATTAACTGTTGTTTTTGCATTTGTCACCCCGAGTGGGATGGGTATGCTCAGACGTGAGTCCCATGCTCTTCACACCACTGGAGTCAAGCTATCCTGGCTGAAGACGGCTGATAGCCAGAAACCAGTCCTAGGATGCTTGATTCCGGTCCAGGAAAGACATGGCTTGGCAGTTCGGGCCGGACTGTTCCCATGAGGTACAGGGTCAAGGCTGATTTGCATATGGCCACGTCTGAACTGGGGTGATGTGGAGTGGAAAAGATCGATGGATTTAGGCCCAGATCTCTGTACTGGGGTGAATGTATGACATTGTTCTGCATTCTGTCCATCAACTGTTGTTTTTGATTTGTCACCCCGAGTGGGATGGGTATGCTCAGACGTGAGTCCCATGCTCTCCACACCACTGGAGTCAAGCTATCCTTGCTGAAGACGGCTGATAGCCAGAAACCGGTCCTAGGATGCTTGATTCCAGTCCAGGAAAGACATGGCTTGGCAGTTCGGGCTGGACTGTTCCCATGAGACACAGGGTCAAGGTTGATTTGCATATGGCCATGTCTGAACTGGGGTGGTGTGGAGTGCAAAAAAACGATGGATTTAAGCCCAGATCTCTGTACTGGGGTGAATGTATGACATTGTTCTGCATTCTGTCCATTAACTGTTGTTTTTGCATTTGTCACCCCGAGTGGGATGGGTATGCTCAGACGTGAGTCCCATTCTCTTCACACCACTGGAGTCAAGCTATCCTGGCTGAAGACGGCTGATAGCCAGAAACCAGTCCTAGGATGCTTGATTCCGGTCCAGGAAAGACATGGCTTGGCAGTTCGGGCCGGACTGTTCCCATGAGGTACAGGGTCAAGGCTGATTTGCATATGGCCACGTCTGAACTGGGGTGATGTGGAGTGGAAAAGATCGATAGATTTAGGCCCAGATCTCTGTACTGGGGTGAATGTATGACATTGTTCTGCATTCTGTCCATCAACTTGTGTTTGCATTTGTCACCCCGAGTGGGATGGGTATGCTCAGACGTGAGTCCCATGCTCTCCACAAGACTGGAGTCAAGCTATCCTGGCTGAAGACGGCTGATAGCCAGAAACCGGTCCTAGGATGCTTGTTTCCGGTCCAGGAAAGACATGGCTTGGCAGTTCGGGCTGGACTGTTCCCATGAGGCACAGGGTCAAGGCTGATTTGCATATGGACATGTTTGAACTGGGGTGGTGTGGAGTGCAGAAAAACAATGGATGTAGGCCCAGATCTCTGTACTGGAGTTTATGTATGACATTGTTCTGCTTTCTGTCCATCAACTGTTGTGTTTGCATTTGTCACCCCGAGTGGGATGGGTATGCTCAGACGTGAGTCCCATGCTCTTCACACCACTGGAGTCAAGCTATGCTGGCTGAAGACGGCTGTGAGCCAGAAACCGGTCCTAGGATGCTTGATTCCGGTCCAGGAAAGACATGGCTTGGCAGTTCAGGCTGGACTGTTCCCATGAGGCACAGGGTCAAGGCTGATTTGCATATGGCCATGTCTGAACTGGGGTGGTGTGGAGTGCAAAAAAACGATGGATTTAGGCCCAGATCTCTGTACTGGGGTGAATGTATGACATTGTTCTACATTCTGTCCACCAACTGTTGTTTTTGCATTTGTCACCCCGAGTGGGATGGGTATGCCCAGACGTGAGTCTCATGCTCTCCACACCACTGGAGTCAAGCTATCCTGGCTGAAGACGGCTGATAGCCAGAAACCGGTCCTAGGATGCTTGATACCGGTCTAGGAAAGACATGGCTTGGCAGTTCGGGCTGGACTGTTTCCATGAGGCACAGGGTCAAGGCTGATTTGCATATGGCCATGTCTGAACTGGGGTGGTGTGGAGTGCAGAAAAACCATGGATTTAAGCCCAGATATCTGTACTGGGGTGAATGTATGACATTGTTCTGTATTCTGTCCATCAACTGTTGTTTTTGCAATTAACAATCCTGGAGGCAGAGTGCTTGGTTTTATGTGAGATGAGGCTCTAGCATGAGCTGAGCCTGTCTGCAGCTTTCGGAACCATGTCCTTATAGCTGTTCTAGGATATAGCCATACCATATACACTTAAGTGCATTACGAACCTCGCAGTTAAATGCTAACTCTGGTTTGGCTTTATCAAAACATGTCGTGTAAGGTGTCATACGCTTTGGAATACCACCCCCACACCAGTTCTGGCGACGAGGGTAGCAATCCACCCTTCTCGAGGGAGAAGACATGTTGTTCCTACTAATCCCGGTTAAAGTTAACCAGAGCCTCAGCATCACAAAATGGAGGCTGCTGCCACAGACACAAGTCTGACCTCCTGCTGCTGGGAGTCCTTCCAGCGAGGGAGGCTTGGACAATAAGTTATCTGTCTTGGGAGGTGCTAGCACCACCCCAGACAGACTATAGTTTATTGGGGCAGGGAGGGCTGAAAGAAATGAGACACTACCCTGGGCACACAAGGTGTCCCATGCATAGTCCAGTTCAAACCGGTGCTGGGGCACTCCAGCCCCAGCTCTGGCACGAAACTGGACGAAGGGAAAGGGGTGTAACCACCCCCTTCCCAGGTCCCACTCATAAGAGGGACCTAGCAGGTAATCCAGCCCCTAGATTTGGTATATAGGTAGGAGCTGAGTCCCAAGACTTTAGAGTAATCCTGACTGAAACTTGAAACGAAACTCTGGACCTTCGACGTTCCACTTGATGATAGAAGACTGAAGAATCTCCCTTGTGGTCAAGGAGTGACCACCCTGCACAAGCAGGCACCATCCAGCGATCAATGGCTCGCTTTGTCGACGCTCCCGCCGGAGCCCGGGCACAGAGCCTGACAAGACCTGGACTTCCAGACTTCCTTCAGCCCGATCCACAGCCACAGCAAAGCTGAGACCTGTGGAGGCAACGTGAGACGTGGGACCGGCCATCTTGGAAAGCCAGTGAATTGCTTTCCGTGCAACTTCCGAGGCACCCTCGAAGTTGTGCATTGGGGATTGAGAGCCTTCGTGGGACAGTCCATGCCGGACTCCTGGTTGTCATCGATGCCTTCTGGTCCACGTGGCTGCAGAGACAAGCTTCATGACATCACCTGATTGCTTCACGACATCGCCTGGTTCCTTCCTGGTCACTGGCTAGTGACCCAGACTCTGTCCCCTCTGCTTTCAGGTACTCTTCATCTTTGATCCACCCTTGGATCCAATCGGACACTTCTCTCCTGGTCACCTGCAGCATATTTCTTCAAGGCCCCATAGGATTCAGCGACGAAACCCGACACACTTTGACACCTATGCACCCGCTTCCTGTGGGTGAGGTAACGCGAGTGCTCCTATGGGTATTGACTATCCTAGTGTCTAAGTTTCAAGTAGCTTTCTCCTAGTCCATCCGGAAGTGACCTAAAAGAACTAGTTTCCAATTCTTTCGTTCCCATTCTAACTCTATGGTAACTTGCGTGTGAGTAAAGACAAGGCACACGCCTCCCGTGGGCCTCCTACTTCCTATCCTTTGGTAGTACAGTGTAGCCCCAGCGAATCCCTAGGCCCTAGGCCTATCCTTTGTTCGTGACGTGGTTCGTATACTATTATTTTAGTATATGGTTTAGCGTGCCCCTAGGGCCCTACTGTATTTTGTGCAACGTATTGTATGATAATTGAGTATCTTGTTATGTGCTTGTGCCTCTGATCTCATAAAGAGTTCGGAGGGGTTGTTCAGAAATAAATACATATATATTTTATATATATCCTGTGTGGTGTAATTTCATTTGGTATTCAAGGGGTTACATATGGTAAAACAGCTGGCTTCACATGCCCTCTTGAGTTTAGCCTAAGACTGCTTTGTCCATGCTACCACTAGGATAGCTGGTCTATAAGGTCGACATTACAACCATCACCATAAGGGTTGTTTGGACTGAGACAGGCTGCCCACTAGAATAGTGGACATCACATATCAGCCCAACTTCTCACATTGGTGTGCAGCGGTTGGGATAAGAGCTTGCTGTTGTTTTACCAATTGTAATCTTAAGATATCATTTGAAAGATCACATAGGTACCTGTAGGTACATATAACACGACTTATAATACTTAAGTTCTACTGAACTTAGTTGTTGTAGATCAAAGGGTCTAGCACACCCCGACTACAACTCCTAGAGAGGTTTAGTAGGAAAACACTTAGTGGGTGCACACACCCACACCTCACTAGATAATGTCTGGCACAGGTGAACCAAGTGGATCTCTACCTGGGGTGAGTGACCCTCCCAGGGCACCCTCCAAATTTGATATACTCAGTTATAGAGAACTGAGACACTTGTGTACCACAAGAAAGCTGAAACAAGGGTCTAACCCTACCCTTCAGCAACTGATAGAACTCTTAGAGGAATCTGAAGTTCTAAAGGCCTCCGGTTCAGGTCCTACAGGGAATGCAGATGAGGTCCTACCCTCAACAGATGATACCACTGACCCCTCTGTCATAGAAGATGATGAGGATGAGGTTGAGGAAGATTCTGAGGAAGAGGTAGACAGCCAGGTACCAGTCAGAAGACTTAGCCAGGCTACCCTAAGCCAATTTGGGGCTGAGAATGGGACAGCCCCATTCAGGCCTTCAAGTGGGCTTAATCAGAGGTATAGGAGGAATAGATCTCACTCAGGTGAATCTCTTCACTCCAATGCTTCAAGGGGTTCTCAGAGGGGAATGACCTCCCCTCAGAGAAGAGAACACCAGGCTAGGATGAGGGAAGTCAATCTCAGAATAGAGAGAGAGGAACTTGCCCTAGCCAAAGAAAAACTTGCTTTTGCTAGAGAAAAGAAGTTAAGTGGGTCAGAACCCACTGGTGGCAGCAATATCCCTAAGGATAAAGACAGGTCCTATGACAATAGAAACCTGAGTAAGATTGTGCCCCCCTACCAAGTTGGGGATGACATCCACAAATGGATAACTGCTTTGGAGAGGGCCTGCAAAGTACAGCAGGTACCCCAAAGTCAGTGGGCAGCAATCTTGTGGCTCTCCTTTTCGGAAAAAGGTAGAGATAAGCTCCTCACAGTTAGTGATGATGATGCTATCAATTACACTGTCCTGAAGAGTGCTCTGATTGATGGGTTTGGCCTAACCACTGAACAGTACAGGTTGATGTTCAGAGATACCCAGAAGACACAGACTCAGGACTGGACTGATTTTGTTGATTGTGCTACTAAGGCTCTGGAAGGCTGGTTATTGGGTAGTAAAGTTAAGGACTATACGGGATTGTATAATTTGATCATGAGAGAGCAAATACTTAACAATTGTCAGAACCAGTTGTTGCACCAACACCTGATTGACTCAGATCTGACCTCTCCCCAAGAATTGGGAAAGAAGGCAGACAAATGGGTCAGAGCCAGGGTTAAGCAGAAAAACCAGGTCCAAGGTGGTGATCAGAAAAATAAATGAACACTTGTGAGCATTGGACGGATCCAGACACCCGGAGGGTTAGAGAGGTAATAACCGGAGTATGTCCTCCCTAAAAATGCAAAACACGAAAAAATACTCCAATTGACTGCGTAATGGTCAGTTGAGTGAGAATTAAAACGGATGTACGACGCATGGTTTTACCACGCATACCGTTACCACGCGTTTTTTACAACGCAAGTCTTTACCACGACTTGCGTTGTAGGGGTGCGGACTTAGGAATTTTGTAATTTACTATTCCAACACCAGCCTACGTACAGTATGGAAGGTGTTGGATAGTAAATTAAATTATTCCTTGTCCTGTAGCGCCCTCTAGCGCAAGTCGTGGTTACGACTTGCGTTGTAAAAGACGCGTTGAAAGGGTACTGCGGAGTAAAATCTGCGTGAAAAAGGATGTTCCCCAATTAAAACTGTACCCGAGGTAGAGAACTGGGGAGGTAGGGGGGACTGCCTAGTGTAAGGTTGTGTCTAACCCAACCATGAATGTGGGGGAAGAAACTAGTTTGTTTATATTACCCTCACACACCCTAGTGGTGTCATGCTTCATCATCGGGTCACCCCGACCCCTACAAGTCGGGGTGGGCTCGACCACAGTGTTGGGAAGCTCTTCTGATATGTACGAGGAGAGGGGGCTCTAAAATAAAACACCTCAGATAGTTCCCCGGTATCCCTTTATTATTGGGGTCTGTCTTGGTTGTTAAAATATTATAAAATATATACAAGTGGGTCTTATCAGGATATTATGGTCCTAAGACCCAGGTTCCGACATGTTTCAGTCCACAGTGGCCATAAAGGTCTGGGAATTTCTTCAGGGCTAGCAAGCCCCCTATGTGAGGGAGAAAAGGAGGGGATTCCCTATCCTAACAGTTTTATGAGGGCAGAGTAGCTACTCCTCATTAGTATAAAATGCAGTGTGTGTCAACTGCCAGGCTCCATCTGATATGGTATGTTATGTTATTATATTTTTATAAAGCGCCTTATCACCCAGAGGTATCTAAGCGCTAACAGTGGACACACAACACCGGTAGGAACACCACGCCACCCACTACAGTGGCCCCCATGCTTCCACGAAGAGCACCGTCTTCAGATTCTTTCTGAAGATAAGAAGATTAGTTTCTTTCCTCAGTTTAACTGGAAGAGAATTCAATTCTCGGGGGACCGTGCTTGAAAAAGCTCTGCCACCCTTGGACACCAGGTTGAACCTAGGGCACATCAGATTGCATGCCTCAATAGACCGAAGGGTCCTGATTGGTGTATATTTAGTCAGCCGATCCTTAATATAGGTAGGGGCTGAACCATGGACCGCTTTATGCGCAATACAAAGGCTCTTTAATTTAACTCTCTGAGCAATTGGCAGCCAGTGTAGGTCCTGAAATAAGGGCGTTGCCCTAGTACGCCGAGGATTATTAAAAATAAGCCTGGCCGCATCATTCATTACTACCTGGAGTCTGGCTAAAAGGTTGTTTGGTAGACCCAAATATAAGGAGTTACCATAGTCCAGCCGCGCCAAGATCAGGGCGGAGACAGCCAGCCTAAGAGTGGAGACGGACAGCAGTAGGGAAAGTTTCCGGAGCTGGCGTAGTAGACAAACACAGGTGCCTACCACCGACGACACCTGCTGTGTCATGGATAACAGGGCATCAATTTTGATTCCCAGGCTTTTTACTGCTACCGCTGGTTCTGGACATGGCCCCAATTCAGCTGGCCAGAACAGATCATTCCAAGGGTTGGTTGCTGTGGTAACTGCCAGGACTTCCGTTTTGTCCGGGTTGATTTTCAAAAAATTATCTGACATCCAGTTAATCGTAAATTTGAGAATGTCTTGCATTCTCAAATAAGCCGCTGATGAGTGTTCGATTTGGATCAGAATTTGCATGTTGTCGGCATAATTATAGACCCTGCAGTCCAACTTGTTCAGGGCTGAAATCAAAGGCTGTAGATATAAATTAACAAGCAAGGGCGAAAGGGCTGAGCCCTGGGGCACTCCACATGTCAATTTAGCTGGATTAGACATGAGGTCAGACAGTTGGACTCGCTGTGAGCGATCTTTCAGAAAGGAGGTCAGCCAGGCCAGGGCTGTACCCCGAATCCCTAAGTCCTCAACCCGCGACAGAAGTTGACAGTGGTTCTCAGTATCAAATGCCGCGGATAAGTCCAGAAGGACTAGGGCACATGGATTTCCTTTGTCAGCCCTCAGTCTCAGGTAATCCAGCACGGAGAGCATCACCAATTCCGTGCTGTGATGAGCTCTGAAACCTGCCTGATTAGACTCAAGAAGATGATTGCTTTCTACGAAGTATGTAAGAGAGTGCAAAACATGTTGCTCCAGGATCTTAGAAAGAAAGGGTAGCTGGGAGATTGGCCTAAAGTTCTTTAAGTTTTTAGGGTCGGCACCAGGTTTCTTTAGGAGGGGGACCACCCGTGCTTCCTTGAAGTTAGAGGGGACAAGTCCCTCTTCTAAGGAGCGGTTCAACAGGGTGAGAACTTTGTCCTCCATACCAGACCAACCCAGCTTGAAGATCTTGGGCGGGCAGGGGTCTGCTGGGGATCCTGATTTCACCCGGTTCATTATAGTGAATAGAGACTCCATTGTGAGGGCAGGCAGCCCCGTCAGGGAGCCTAGTGTTGGTCTCGGGGATATTAGGGGTGGCTCAATAGAGCAGAGGAAGTGCGGGGTCTGGCTAATCTCTACCATCAAATCCTTTATTTTATTAAAAAAGAAGGCCTGAAAGTCTTGTCAGTCCTTCAAATTAAAAGTCGGATTTGGTCCTTTCACAGTACGCAGATCATTCAGGACTTTGAATATTTCTTTCTGCAGGTTGACCGCCTCTGAAATAGCAGCTTCATAAAAATCAGCTTTCCTTAAGCGGATGGCTTTTTTGTATGCTGCAAATTGTGCAGTATAGGCATCCCGTGCAGTAGGCGTATGAGATTTACGCCAAGCTCTCTCGCATTTGCGAAGGGCTTGTTTTTTTTCTCTAAGAGCACTATTAAACCATGGTGCTCCTTTGCCCTTGTCCCTCAGTCTAATTTTATGGGCCAGAGCAACTACCTCAATAGCCTCCTTCAGTACAGACATCAAGGCAGTGCTTTCACTTTCCAGATTATCCACCCACGACGGGGGGTAGTCGGAGTGTGATAAAATAGCTGTCAAATCTGCAGCCTTAACCTGGTTCCAGCTGCACAGACATTTCCAGTCTGGTTTAACTTCTGGCCGTTTAAAGGAAAGTGGAAAGTGACCTTCGATCAAGTAGTGGTCTGACCAGGGACAGGGGGAGATCGCAAGCGGGGCTAGGAATGGACTGGAGGACCATATCAGGTCTAGCGTGTGACCCCTCTCATGTGTCGGTTCTCAAACCAGCTGAGTAAGACCTAGGGATACCAGGGCCTCTTCCAATTGTTGAGTCTGACTATCTTTCGGGGTCCTTTCCCAGTGAAAATTAAAATTACCAAGAACCACCAGTCCTTCATAGCGGGATCGAAGGTCATGCACCACCTTCAAGAAAGGTTCCATGAACTTAGCTGATGTGTCAGGCGGGCGATATACTAACAGGAATACCACACAGTCAGTAGGGGAGCAGAGCTTCACGCCTAGAACATCAGCACCTTCGATACACTCTTAGCAGAGTGTTTCAGTTTTCAGAGTGTCTCTGTACAGGATGGCAACCCCCCACCTTCTGATGTTCTCTGGGCGGTTGGCATGAATGGCGGAAAAATTGGGGGGCAGGGCTGCCACCAGCTCCGGCGTCGAGGGTTCGTTAAGCCAGGATTTGGTGACACTGAGAAGGTCTAGGTTATCCTCCTGTAGGAGGAAAAAGACCTCCAGACAGTGCTTCTGTAATGAGCGAGTGTTGAGTAATGAAAACCTACACCCCTGCTTAGGCGGAAGCGCCACGGAGGGTGTCCTGATTGCCAACTTACAACTTACAAGCGGTCTCAGGAGCCCTTCCCGCTTAAGTTTCAACAGAATTTTATCAGGCAGTGGTTGGGCCTTGGATTCCCAGCATAGTAGGGACTGCCTAGCGTAGACTGCCCGTGGAGCAGGGGTCCTGGCCCCTGGGCCCGGCCTGGCGCGGACGGGCGCAGACGGGCTCGCCTTCGGCGCGCCCGCGGTGCACCCACTGCGCTCGTCCGCTGCGCGACTGCGCAGCCATTCCTAAAGTAGTAGTCACTCAGGAAGGCCCGCCTCCAAGAGAAGCACAGCTATAGGTCGGTAGAGCCCTCCACTCAAGCGGCAGCAGCCGTTGCTGGAAAGGAAGAAATAGACAAACGACATTAAACACATATTCGCAGGCAAAATTCTTTCTCTGCGTATAACACGAGTGGTCAGGATTGTGTGCCACTTATGTGAGCATGCCCTAGAATTGTAGTGCACGCCTGTATAGAGGTGTCCAACCCCTTCTTGTGGAGAACCGGGCCTTATGGGCCGGGCGGCGCAGGGCACGCCTAAATCCCCAGATTCAACTGCCTTGTAACTAACAGAGATACGAGACACTCCGTTGAGCGTGGAAGCCAGGTTTATTAGCTGCAGCTAAGCACAGTTATCCTAGAAGTTACACCAAGGTGGGTTCTAAGGAGACTGCCACTTCAATCCGTGGCGCACAATCTTATATACGAAACATATTTACAATATCCCACTCCCTACCCATACAAAACGGACCAATGAGAAAAGTTGGAAAACAAGCTATCAGGTGACTCAAGATACGCCCCTTTCTCAGACCCCGTGTGTCACCCCTCCCGACAAATTAATCAGTGATGGTGTTCACAATCCTCTCTCACAGGTGGCAGGACAAGCTTGTGTGTCTCAATGGATAGTTGTGTAATAGGAGCATACAAGGAGAGAATAGGGAAGGCCAGCCGGATAAGATAGTATAAGAGAAGAATAGGAGAGGACAAATAGTCGGCCGAGACAGGGATCAATCGAACCAGACATGGATTAGCGAACTCAGCCAAACCCTGACATCGGCTTTCATGAACAAGGATAAAGCAGTTACTTTTTAACTGAAAGGACACGTAGCAGCTGGGAAAGCAAAAGCACATCGTTCGCCGTGCTGCCTAAGTGAGGGCAACACAAAATGGCGACAGGAAACAAAATGGAGGCTAGAGACGGGCCGGAATCTGAAATCGCAGAACCTCAGTCCCTCCTTTTGCCATTACTCAGGCAATACATCAGGGACTCAAGTCAATCTGAGTCGATGTCAATGGCCATGAGGTCATCGAGCTGTTGCTGTAGCATCATTCTAATATTCTCTGTTTTCCATGACACAGGCTTCGGGACACACATAGCGGCACAAAGACCACATATTGCAGGTCCACACTGCACACAAACACAACAAGAGAATATAATGGCCAAAACCATTCCCTGGAAAGTTAATATCTTCCATCCCATGTGGACAGTAATCCCCAAAACCATCCCATCACAGACCAGTCTCCCGTGTCCTGATGTATAGACTCAGAAATGGTATGTAACTTAGAAATAGCTTGGTATACTGTAGGGGCATTATCAGGAATGTAAACACAGCAACTAGACCCGATCAATTTACAGACTCCGTCCCTGTCTGCAAGGATAATATCTAAAACTATCCGATTTTGTAAAGTCATAAGACGATCCTCCTGAAGCTCGGCTGTCACATTACTCAAGGCTCCAGAATTTTTATTTATGGTAGCCTCAACAACACGAGCTAGGTGTCCGATATCTCTGCTATTGGCCATTGGGCCCCAGAAAGAAAGCAACCCTTTAATGAAGTCAGCTGCCTCCTGTCCTGCTGTGTCTTTCTGATCAAAGACTCCCCTACCATGCCTCTTTTTGTAATGACTTGAAGGAGCAGTATACGTTGGGGGAAGAAGAAAAGCCACATAACATGTTCCCGAGAAATAAGTAGGAAGCCATGTATAGGCTCTATCGTGACAGATAAAATATGTGCCTTGTGATGGACCTAACGGTGAGGGTATCTGAGGTGTATAGACATAAGTATGAGAACAGATACTCCTCTCTTGCTGATTTTTAACATTCTGACCATTAATTTGTAAACAGAAATTACCTCGATGAAGTACAGTCCAAATTGGCAGAGAGCTCCTTAGTTTAGCCTTTTCTGTAAGGCTAGTAACATATCGCGTTATGTTCCATCCATCATATGCTCTCTTCTCATCTGTAGGAATCTTACTAATCTGGGCGATCTTAGCCATAGTCACTATTCCCTTAATCAAAGTACTATGACTAAAGTCTGCTCCACCACCATATGGACTGCCAGGAGGATATCGCAGCTGATTTTGATAAAGGTTAGAAAACATAGCCAAATAAGCTCAGGCAGATCCTTCATAGGAGAATGGAAAAAACAAATACGGCATGCCTCTCTCTGTATTATGAGGCATGAGCCCACAAACCCAACAATCAGTAGTATTCATTACTAATTGGTGTTGGTGTAATAGCTGAATAAATGAATTGTTAAAATATTCAGCCCTCCTAATCTGTTCATGTCCTGAAAGTGTATAGAACCGATGTGGGGAGGCAGTAACAGGAAAAGATACGGGGACAGAGGTAGGGACAGGTAACAGTTGTAGAGCATAAACAATCCAACTTCCACACGCTAATAAAGTACAAAAACATATTAAAATGCATAAGGTTATCCCACATGGACTAACCATTAATTTCTTGAATCGCTGTTTCATATTTACAGTCTGATCATTAATTTCCACTTTAACATCCATTACTCTAAAGGCGTTGCCCACAGTAATCTTCCTAGATCACTTAGCGGGTGATTATTAGCCGTCCCATGACACTGCAAGTCCTGTGGAACCTAGGTCACTACTCAGGTCACAGCTTAAGACTCCTACCGCTGCCCTGCAACTTGATGGATAGTGGAAGAAAACACATTGAAATATCTTTCAAAACAACAAAAAAGGTATAATCAGAAAAATCATAAAAAGGAAAAAGTCAATTGTTTTTGACCGTTCTCGGTCGCAAGTTATATCGAGTCTTATTGGGGATCATCTGGTCTTTAAACAAGGCTTCTGCATTCACGGTATTCAAGCGCAGATGTGCTGGGACGGCCTCCTGTAACACGTCATCGTCTTCTTTCTCAGAGTTCGTGTGGTACAGGCGTGCACTACTAAACGGTACAAATCTAGGCACTGTTTTACTTTCGTTGTCAGCTATACCCTCATGAACCCACTGATCAAAAGGCAAGGGCAGGGGTATCTTTTTACAGTGCATGCCATGGACCCAGTTCTTTTTCCCAAAAACCTTCACTGCCGTCCGTGTAGTCAGTAGCATTTGACGCGGTGGGCCCCAACGAGGTTTTAGATTCCGCTTCCGCTGAAAATTCTTGACGCAGACCCAGTCGCCAGGTTGGATGGAATGATCTGGGTCTGCGGAGGCTTCTGGTAAAGCGTTTTGAACCTGTTGATGAAGAACACGTAATTTAGGGGTGAGGTCATGTAAGTAGTCAATCAGCATTGGGTATGGAATATCTGAGTATCTTTTAGGTCGAGGAACTCCCCAAACATTTGCTGGTCGCCCAAAAAGGACTTTGTATGGACTCAAACCTAATCAGGAGTGGGCAGTAGTTCTTGTAGATAGAAGTGCTAATGGTAAGGCATCAGGCCAGGCGAGACCTTTACTCGCCTGAATCTTTGCCAATTTGAGCTTGAGAGTACCATTATAACACTCTACCAATCCTGCTGACTGAGGGTGGTTTGCCGCATGGAATTTCTGTTTGATACCCAGACCTGTACATACTTTCTGCATGATCTGGCCTACGAATTCACTCCCATTGTCAGACCAGACAACGCGCGGCAAACCAAACCTCGGGAAAAACTCCTTCAAAAGAACTTTAGCAGTAGATAAGGCAGTATTGTCCTTTAGGGGGTAGGCCTCTATCCATCTGGAAAAGGCACAAACCACCACCAGAACATACTTGAGGTTATTGCAACGATCCATATGAATGTAATCAATTTGCAATACCTCAAAAGGATACGTAGGGGGAGCAAAATGACCTGCTGGAGTTGGGGTTCCCTTTCCTGGATTATGCATTAGACAAACAATGCAGTGCTTCACCATGTTTTCTGCACATTTAGGAATTCCTTTATTCTGCCATACTGGAGCCAGGATTTTACAAATGCCCTTTGCACTAATATGGGCTGGACCATGTGCCATAGTAACTACAGGTAGTACATAAGCGTCTGGTAACAGCCATCGTTGATGCTCTAACAATTCCGTCCAACAACCAGTCGCGTCCAACATTCCCGTACTTTCTCTCCACTTACTCAGTTCTTTCTCAGTAGCCTCTTCTTGAAGCATTCTTACACTTTCTATCGTGTCCTCACACATTCCTCCTTCTCTGATCCACCTTGCAGGGCCCGCAACCTACATACGACTTGTAACATCTCTCGCTGTCTCTTTTGCTACCTCGTCTGCAAAAGCATTCCCACGACCCACATCATCGATAATCTTTTTGTGAGCGCTACATTTGATTATTGCTATTTGTGTAGGCAAGGCGAGTGAATCGAGAAGATCCGACACCAACTGGTCATGCTGTATTTTAGTCCCATGGAAGGAAAGAATCCTCTTTCCTTCCACAAGTGACCGAAACTATGAGCCACACCGAAAGCATATTGGCTATCAGTGTAGACATTTACTCTCCTTCCTTTCGCCAAAACACATGCTCTCGTTAAAGCAATTAACTCAGCTGCTTGGGCTGAATTCTGTGCAATACGTGCTGTCTCCACTACAGTATGCAAAGTGGTAACAGCATAAGCTGCAGTTGTCTCTCCATTAGGAAGCTTAAAACAAGATCCATCGACCCATAGGACCCCATCCGGGTCCACAAGTGGTGTATCTTTTAGATCTATTCTGCCTTTGGTTTCCTCCTCTGTTCGAAGAAAACAATTGTGCTGTTCCTGAATGCCTTTCTCATCCGGTATAGGCAACAATGTTGCTGGGTTCAAAGTATTACACCGCTTGATATGTATATGGCTAGCCAAAAGCGTTAGCTCATATCCAGACAAGCGAGCACTCGTGAGGTGTTGTGTCTTAGTCCTGTTCAAGAGAGTATCTACTGTATGTGGTACCATAACAACAAGGGTGTTGTCCAATACCAATCCTGCAGACTGACGAATAGAAATTGCTGCCGCTGCTGTAGCTCTGAGACAACTAGGCAATGCCTTGGCTACTGGATCCAACGTAGCCGAAAAATAGGCACATGGCCGTTGTTTGTCTCCAAATTGTTGTGTTAAAACAGACAACGCGCAAGCTTCTCTTTCATGTACATAGGGTGTAAAAGGCTTACTGTAATCCGGAGTACCTAACACCGGCGCAGAACACAAAGCATCACGTAAATCTGAAAAACTCTTTTGACATTCACAGGTCCAAGGAAGAGCTTGTGGCGTATCTTTCAACGTAAGCGCCAGCAAAGGCTTAGCTAACAAAGAAAAATTCAGAATCCATTGTCTACAATATGAGGTAATGCCCAAAAAGGCACGCACCTCTCTCTGTGTGGTTGGCTCAGACATTTGTGCAATCGCTTGAATTCGTTCTGAGGTCAATCGTCTTCCCTCCTTCGACAAGAGATGACCTAAGTAGGTAACCTCTTGACGGCAATATTGCAACATAGAAGGGGACACTTTATGATGTAGATCAGACAAAGGACGCAACAAAGAAACCGTCACATCTTTACAAACATCCTCCAAATCAGTAGCAATCAGTAAATCGTCAACATATTGGATCAGAGTAGCACCTGGAGGCAAAATGAACGCGTCAAGCTGAGATTTTAAAGCCTGACTGTAGATAGAGGGACTTTCACAATAACCTTGAGGAGCACGTTCGAACCGGAAGCTTCGGCCTCCAAGAGAGAAGCCAAAAATATCTCTACTTTCCTCAGCAATGGGAATACTAAAGAAGGCATTCTTCCGATCGATAACAGAAAACCATGCTGCTGAGGTGGGTATCATAGTAAGCAAAGCAGTAATATCTGGAACAACAGGAAACTGGGGGACAACAATCTTGTTGACCTCCCAAAGATCAATCACAAAGCGATACACAGGTGGTTGAGAAGGATCGCTACGCTTAAGAACAGGGAGAACAGGACAGTTACAAACATTGCCCCTTGTTTCTTCAACCACACCCTTCTGAACCAGATCATAGATAATAGCCATCAAGGCTCGCTCACCATCATTAGAAATCTTGTATTGAGGGATACGTGGAAGCTTAACACCAGGCTTGATAGTAACTACATAAGGAGCAATTTGTAACAACCCAACATCATTCGGACATGTAGCTCAAAGTGTAGCAGGAAGAGACTGTAACTCAGGTGGAAAACGGTATGCAACCGTTACAACGCAACTTTTACAACGCATACTGTTACAATGCACACCATTACAACGCAGGATCCTTTACAACGCATGCCTTTACAATGCATGTCATTACATCGCAGATGCTATTACAACGCATGCCATTACAACGTAAGTATAGGTAAGTATATCATTTTATTTAACCTTTTTTTTATTACCAAAATATTAAAAATAATTTAAATAAATTAATTAAAGTAATTTTATATATAGTTTGGGTTTTGGGGTACAGGGGTATTTTTAGGGTTCAGGGCTGAGTTTGGGTTTTGGGGTACAGGGGTATTTTTAGGGTTCAGGGTTGGGTTTGGGTTTTCGGGTACAGGGGTATTTTTAAGGTTCGGGACTGAGTTTGGGTTTTGGGGTACAGGGGTATTTTTAGGGTTCAGGGCTGGGTTTGGGTTTTGGGGCACAGGGGTATTTTTAGGGTTCAGGGCTGGGTTTGGGTTTTAGGGTACAGGGGTATTTTTAGGGTTCAGGGTTGGGTTTGGGTTTTGGGGTACAGGGGTATTTTTAGGGTTCAGGGCTGGGTTTGGGTTTTTGGGTACAGGGGTATTTTTAGGGTTCAGGGCTGGGTTTGGGTTTTGGGGTACAGGGGTATTTTTATGGTTCAGGGCTGGGTTTGGGTTTTTGGGTACAGGGGTATTTTTAGGGTTCAGGGTTGGGTTTGGGTTTTGGGGTACAGGGGTATTTTTAGGGTTCAGGGCTGGGTTTGGGTTTTGGGGTACAGGGGTATTTTTAGGGTTCAGGGCTGGGTTTGGGTTTTGGGGTACAGGGGTTTTTTTAGGGTTCAGGGCTGGGTTTGGGTTTTGGGGTACAGGGGTATTTTTAGGGTTCAGGGCTGGGTTTGGGTTTTGGGGTACAGGGGTTTTTTTAGGGTTCAGGGCTGGGTTTGGGTTTTGAGGTACAGGGGCATTTTAAGGGTTCAGTTTTATAAAAATACTTAAATTAAATTAAATAAATTTATTTTAGAAATTTTTATATTTATTAAAAAAAGTATATATATATATATAATTTTAAAATTACAATGACATTAATAAAAAATGTATTTAATAAATAAAATAATTAAATATTTATTAATTACATTTAAAAAAAAATAATGTAATAATATAAAAAAATAATATACTTACCTATACTTACGTTGTAATGGCATGCGTTGTAATAGTATCTGCGATGTAATGTCATGCGTTGTAAAGGCATTCGTTGTAAAGGATCCTGCGTTGTAAATATTGCGTTGTAATGGTATGCGTTGTTAAAGTATGCGTTTTAACGTCATACATCAGTGGAAAACTATCCTTCGATAGATATATAGGAGAAACCAATTTCTTACCCAAAGTAAGATGCACACCAGAGGGGGAACAAAACAACGTTGCATGAAGACGTTTCAACAGATCCAGACCCAATAAATTCTCTCCACAACTAGTCGTTAAAATAAGTGGAGCTTCCAAATCGTAAGGAGCAATCGAAAGAGGCAAAGGACAAGAAACTGGGTTAGTAACTGGGGCGCCAGAAAATCCTACAGAAACGTTCGTTAAGCCAGACTAAGGTGCCCCAGGGATTTTTGAATGGATCATAGAACTTCTCATTGCACCAGTATCCAACAAGAACGGCTCTGCAACACCCAAGGCAACTACCTCAACATAAGGCCCATTCTGATCCACTGGAACTGATACGACTCCCTTACTTTGTCCATGGCTGTCCTAGCTGGAATGAAAATCCTGAACCTCACCTTCAACACAATAATCATCATTGTAATATTGTGCAGACTGAGTATTCTGTTGATCAAAATAATTCAAAGAGTTCTGGGGGGGAAAGGAACGCTGTCCCTGCGGCAACGCACCTCGCCCTCTACCCCTAGGTGATGATTGAAAACCACCACGGCCTCGCGGCCCTTGAAATCCACCATTACGCTGTAATAAAACCGGACAACTATTCTTAAAAGGGCCTTCCTCTTTACAATAGGCACACTGATTAGGACCAAGGACAGGTCGCTGAACAAAAGGCTCAGGTTTCTGCAGCAACCTCTGAGATTGAATAGGCTGCTGGAACTGACGCTGACCGGAACGAGGAGGATAAGCCTGCTGAAGAAGAACTCTCGTTTTTAAATCCTTAGTCTTCTTCTCAGCTTTATCTTTTTCCTCCTTGTCCCTATTCTCATATTAATGAGCAGTAGCTAATATTTGGGCAGACGAAGAAACAGCCCAAGAACTTTCCGAATCTTTCAACTTATGAGACAATTCAGGAAGCAGATTAAAAACAAATTTATCCACAAATAATCGCTGTCCCCCTTCAGTACTCAAATCCTGACCACTATGGTCAATAAATGTCTCCTCAAACCGAGTAAAGAAGTCAGAAACACTCTCATCTTTCTTCTGCTTACATGCAGCTAACTTATCCCAGTTAACACGTAAGGCAGGCATGATAGTCTTCATTAAAGTTATTATTCTACCAGGCAACTGTGTAATCAAATCATCTGGCTTTTAGCACCACCCACTTGTGCTGTATCTGCAGCGGCTATATCAGCCCAAGTCCCACCTAAAGCTTGGTCGTGGTCCTCTCTACGAATCCGGGCCCAAAATGCTTGTGGAACCACATCCCCCATCAGCATATCAACATCGGCCAAATTCATAATACATCCATCAACAGTCTGGGACAACTCTTTATAATAACCAGCAGGATTTTTACGAGGGTCTGGCAAAGACTGTTTAAGTGCTAAAACTTCAGCTCGTTTCCAGGGGACATGTACCCACACACGCTGAAAATGAGCAGGGACACCTGGAACATTACCTGCTTGCGGAACTTCGTCTCTCCATATTGGAGGAACTTCTCTCATAGGATAATTTTTCGTTTTCTGTCTAACTGCAGGATCAGGTTCGGGAATAGTTTGGGAAGAATATAAAGACCTAAAAGTAACAAGCGTCTTTATAGCATCCTCAACGTCAGAACCTTTTATAAGTCCCTTATCGAACTTATCCTGTATTTCCAATAGACCCTGAGGAGTTAAATCCAATTCCATACCCTCCCATCCTTTAGTGAGTGCGTCACACATAACATTAAAAACATATCTCTGTGTAGGCGCATTCCACTGGAGGAACGTACTCAGTATATCAGGTACACTATACAAGGGACCATTCATCATCCATTTATAGGCAAGGGAATCAAACACAGCTCACAATCTGGAATTTGACTACGAGATTGCCTTCGAGAAAGGCAGGAGTCCTATTAAACGGGCCAAAGAGGGGGGAGAAAAGACCAGAAACAGTATTGACTAACCGATTACGAATTGGAGAAGAAGTAGGGAGTAAAACTGGGGACGAAGTATTAAGCAAAGGTAGAGAAGGGCTACCCGTTACAAGAGACACAAAAGACAAAGGGGACTGAGGTACAGAAGTTTGTGGCAAAGGAGGTGCAGGCGGTATTACTGGAAGAGGCAAGGGTGCGGGAGCCGGAGCTCCTGGCGGAACAACAGGTTGCTGCACAGGTGGCAACAATACAGGTGCATTAGCACCTAGCGCATAAGGCAGAGGTAATTTCAACACATGTGACATTAAGGGATCTTCTTCAGAATCTTTATGCTGTGGAGGTAACACAGGATAGCACCTATCAATTGCCGTCCGATGCTGCCTATCCGAGACCTCACTCGTACGATCAGTCTCATCATCTTTAAATTGCTGGCCAGCCTGTATAACCGTCATATCTCTCATTTTCCTGTCTCTTTTTGCTTGTTTAATTTCTCTCTGTTTGGCTTCCTTACGCCAAAGGCGGAAAGAGTCAAACATTGCCGGACGGGCTTTTCTTTTGAAGAGAATTGCTTCCAAATTATCTAGAATGTCAGGCTCAAAGCTACCATTTTGTGGCCACCGCAAGACACCATCTTTGTGTATCGGATCCATGCATCGTTAAAGGCAATGGGACCAACACCATGCTTAGAATAGAGCTCATAAGTGGGAGTTCCAACCGGAGGAATCAGACATGACTCCTCAAGCCGGGAATCCCTAGTACAGCAAAAACAACAACGTTTCCTAAATCCACTCAGACCAGGCATTTTAAACACACTGATCCGCTCACTAACTTCAAGGAGTGAAAGCAAAGAACACAGTACAAAAGTACTCACCCCTCGGCTTCGACTATTGCAACAGACGAATAACAAAAATCAAAAAACAAAACAAAGAAGTGGTGGCTACCCACGAATACTTAACTAAATAGTCTTCTCACGCCAACGGAGGTCCGTCTAACGTCTCGCGATACCAATCATCACCAGAGGGTCCAAGGCAGGGCGGTAGTCAGGGCAGCAGTCATCAGCAGCCGTCGGAGAGGAGTAGCCGCGCTACAAAAGACCTTCGGTCCACTTCGACATACAGGGGTCGCTTGGCGTGCCTCGCAAATCCTCCGGAATTTTCTTGCGGGGCTTCTCACGACCCTCGGGCTGAACCGCTACAACTGAAACCGCCCCACGTTGGGCGCCAGTTGGAGAACCGGGCCTTATGGGCCTGGCGGCGCAGGGCATGCCTTAAGTCCCCGGATTCACCTGCCTTGTCGAACAGAGACACAAGACACTCTGTTGGGCGTGGAAGCCAGGTTTATTAGCTGCAGCTAAGCACATTTATCCTAGAGGTTACATCAAGGTGGGTTCTAAGGAGACTGCCACTTCAATCCGTGGCGCACAATCTTATATACGAAACATATGTACAATATCCCACTCCCTACACATACAAAACGGACCAATGAGAAAAGTTGGAAAACAAGCTATCAGGTGTCTCAAGATACGCCCCTTTCTCAGACCCCGTGTGTCACCCCTCCCGACAAATGAATCAGTGATGGTGTTCACAATCCTCTCTCGCAGGTGGCAGGACAAGCTTGTGTGTCTCAATGGATAGTTGTGTAATAGGAGCATACAAGGAGAGAATAGTGAAGGCCAGCCGGATAAGATAGTATAAGAGAAGAATAGGAGAGGACAAATAGTCGGCCGAGACAGGGATCAATCGAACCAGACATGGATTAGCGAACTCAGCCAAACCCTGACATCGGGTTTCATGAACAAGGATAAAGCAGTTACTTTTTAACTGAAAGGACACGTAGCAGCTGGGAAAGCAAAAGCACATAGTTCGCCGTGCTGCCTGAGTGAGGGCAACACAAAATGGCGACAGGACACAAAATGGCGGCTAGAGACGGGCCGGAATCTGAAATCGCAGAACCTCACTGTGCCACTCAGATACATTCTTCCGTAACAACCTGTGGTTCATGTGACAGAATTAAAGTCCCAGTGGCGATTTAATCGTATTGTAACACTTTGCGTCAAAATCCGACTGTGTATATATATATATAAACACAACACACGCATCAAACAGAAGTTAGTCTCAATCGCATCAACTCAATTAGCAATTAAAAGGTATTGTTCGGGTTGTATAGATTCACTATATTCAATCATACATATTTGTCATGCAAGTTCACGATGTTCGAGATACTTTACCCAATTAGAGAAGTTGGCTTTCTTCAGACAGGACCGGACAAATACGTGGGTGGTCCTAGGGATAATGTAATGTGGGCGAGGTTATGTTGCTGAAAGCGCTTATAGCGGTATATAACAGGGGATCGTGGGCGGCGTGTACCTGGCCCGTGGTGCAATGGAAAATTACTTACTTCGATTGAAGGTCTCACCCCGCATTACAACCTAAGTGGGTTCCGGTCCTCGGCTCTTGCAGCCGGAGTGATCAGGGAAGATGTAAATATAGACCAGCTCGAGTGATCGCGAGGAGCCCTTGGTCCCATCTTCCCGTTACCGGAAATGACGTGATACGTCACGTCCGCATTGTACATAGGGGGACGTATCAGTCTGAAAATTGTAGTTCCCGGTGATTTTGAAGTTCAGCATTGATCGGGAAGATCTATAGTGAGATCAAAGAGTCTCCTGCTCGAGAATGATTCATGATAGATCTTATGAAAATGTTAAGGTTCACTGATGTTAGAGAGGATTGCTCCCAGTGTGAGGCACTAATAGAAACTATATGACAATCAACCCACTTGTACGGGGGGGGTTTCTTTTGTTATGCGGGGACCATAGGTATTTAACCAGTGGTGTCAAGATATAATAAATATGGTGAAGTAGCCAGTGACGATGGTGAAGGGTAATGTGCCACAACATTAAAAAGCAAACTATGCATGGATGGCGCAACATGAAATCATCAAGTCAGGGGGGATATACGTGAAAGCATGGAATAAACAAGGTTCATTTGTTGAGTTGGCTCCAAGGTATACCGTCATTGAGACCATTTATATGGGTTTTTTAGTGGTATACCCAACGTTGTTCCCTCTGTAGAAGTCTCTTTTGAAGGTTACCAATGCCCTTAACCTGTTCAATTATTGTCCATTGCAAATCTGTGTCTTTATGTTGTTTTTCAACATAGTGAGCTGTTAGTCGGGTGACTGTAACTGCTCTTCTGATTGTGCTTCTATGTTCACTAATTCTTATTTTTATTTTTCGACTGGTCATGCCTATATGGAGTAATCCACAAGGACACTTAATAAGGTAGACCACTGATTCAGAATTGCAGTAAGTGTGGGATCTCTGTACCCATGCTGTATGTAGTCCCAGATCCAAAGTTTTGTTTGTTCAGTGAACTCGCAGGCCACACATGAACCACAGGGATAGTGTCCCGTGACTTGTGTTTTGTTCCAGAGTGTTGTCTGGTTCTCATTTTTTGGTTTGTATGAATCTGTGTGGACAAGAGCATCCCTCAGGCTCTGATTTCTTTTGAATGAGAACATAGGTTTCTCATATGTCAATTGGTTGACGTTAAGATCGACCACTTTTTATTTATGATTTTCGTAACGTCATTTGACAACGAATTATATGTGGTGACACAGATCAATCAGGAGTTTGTTAAAGCGCAACTACTCATCCGTAAGGGTCTCAAGGCGCTAGGGGTGGGTGGGTGCAGGTTCCATTCCATCAAGGAGGGGGTCTGTCGAAGAGCCAGGTTTTGAGGTTTCTTGCGAAGATGGGGAGCGATCTTGTCTGTCTGAGGTGGAGCGGAAGGGCGTTCCATGCTTTAGCCGCCGATTTCCAAGGAAGATGAGAGTAGACTCCGCGATACAAGACGTTCGGATGTATGCAGAATAATGAACGGCGCTACAAACCCCTCTAAAAAGATATACTCTCCATTAAAATACCGTCCCAGAAATAATAGACACTGCAATTGTCGAGACCAAGTTACGTTACATTAAGAATCAATCTTAATTCTACTCGTGTCGCATCGTTGAGGGCATTATCAACCATTTAAAAGCCAATTTGGTTTACGGGAGAACAGACAACTATCTCTAAGCAGACTGGAGTAATCGCTACCATCGTTCCCTGTCTTGTATCGCGATTTGGTGCCTCTTGACATGTATCCTGTTTTAAAATCGCTCAGCTGGTAGGAAAAGAGTATCAAAGGAATAGAAACCTTCTTGTTTTTCACCGTCCCCTGATATCCCTGAGTCAAAAAAGAAAAAAGGTCCTGAGGAAGGTGGTTTACCCACCGAAACGCGCGTCGACCGACCTGGTGCAGGGGTCTCGAATTTCTTCTGAGACCCTAGTATTGACATTTTTGATCCTGTCAACTAATACTCAGTTTCCCCCTTTTTCCTTTTTGGTAGTGCGGGTTGATTGTAGTATGTATGTGTGTATGCTAGTGAATTGAGTTGGGTGCTCGATATCAGGTGGTTTTCTTAAAATTAATTGTGTATTATAATTGTGTATATATTTTCAATCATTGGTGTGTTAACAATTGTATTTGTTCTTAAAAGCAAAAAATACTCACTTTAAAAATGTATTTATGATGAATTATTTCTTTCTTATAAAAAAGAAAAATGAAAAATTACATTAAATGAAAATAAAAATAATGATAAAGTAAACATTGTCACATAATTCTGTCACCTTGTTTAAATAATTTTATGTGTATTGTTAAGTGAAGTTCATGACCATTGAAGGAACAATCTCTCTAGAATGAACTCTCTCTTTCCCCTCTGTTCCTTGGTCACAATTTATTCTTCGAGGGGGTCCCATCTCTCATGCTGTAGTCCCAGATCCAAAGTTTTTGTTTGTTCAGTGAACTCGCAGGCCACACATGAACCACAGGGATAGTGTCCCGTGACTTGTGTATTGTTCCAGAGTGTTGTCTGGTTCTCATTTTTTGGTTTGTATGAATCTGTGTGGACAAGAGCATCCCTCAGGCTCTGATTTCTTTTGAATGAGAACATAGGTTTCTCATATGTCAATTGGTTGACGTTAAGATCGACCACTTTTTATTTATGATTTTCGTAACGTCATTTGACAACGAATTATATGTGGTGACACAGATCAATCAGGAGTTTGTTAAAGCGCAACTACTCACCCGTAAGGGTCTCAAGGCGCTAGGGGTGGGTGGGTGCAGGTTCCATTCCATCAAGGAGGGGGTCTGTCGAAGAGCCAGGTTTTGAGGTTTCTTGCGAAGATGGGGAGCGATCTTGTCTGTCTGAGGTGGAGCGGAAGGGCGTTCCATGCTTTAGCCGCGAAGAAGGAGAAGGAGCAGACTCCCGATCTGGTCTTTCTGGTGCGGGGGACCACGGCGTAGGAGAGCTGGGCTGATCGTAGGGTCCTTTGGGGTACGTGGAATTTGAGCCGGCTGTACAGGTATGCTGGTCCGGTGCCGTAGAGGGCCTTGTGTGCGTGGGTGAGCATCTTAAAGGTGATTCTCGCCTCGACTGGGAGCCAGTGGAGTGTGCACAGGTGCTGGGAGATGTGGCAGTGTTTTGGCAGGTTGAGGATCAGTCTTGCGGCGGCGTTCTGGATGTTCTGTAGCTTGCGGATGAGGTTTTTGTTTATTCCGGCGTAGAGTGCGTTGCCGTAGTCGAGTCTGCTGGTGACCAGGGCGTGAGTGGCTGTCTTTCGGTGTTCGAGGGGGATCCAATTGAAGGTCTTACGAAGGAGGCGGAGGGTGTGGAAGCAGGAAGATGAGACAGAGTTGATCTGGCGGTCCATTTTGAGCTCGGAGTCCAGGATGATTCCCAGGTTGCGTGCGTGGTCTGTGGGGGTTGGCGGGTTTCCGAGGGCGGTGGGCCACCAGGTGTCGCTCCAGGCATTGGGGTTTGGGCCCATGATGAGTACTTCTGTTTTGTTGGTGTTTAGTGGTAGGCAGCTGTTTTTCCTCCATTTGGCGACGGCTCCCATGCCTTCTCGAAAGTTGCGTCTGGCGGTGTTGGGCTCGTTGGATAGGGTGTCGTCTGCGTATGACACGATGTTGAGTCCGTAGGTTCTGACGATGGGGGCAAGTGGAGCCATGTAGACGTTGAAGAGCGTCGGGCTGAGGGAGGAGCCCTGGGGTACTCCGCAGGTGGTAGGTGTGGGGTCTGAGAGGAAAGGGGGGAGTCTGACCCGTTGCGTCCTGCCAGAGAGGAAGGAGCAGATCCAGTCGAGGGCCTTGTCCTGGATTCCTGCGTCGTAGAGTCTGCGTATTAGGGTGCGGTGGGAGACTGTGTCGAACGCCGCTGATAGGTCTAAGAGGATGAGGGCTACTGTTTCTCCTTTGTCCAGTTGGGTGCGGATGTCGTCTGTTGTGGTGAGGAGGGCGGTTTCTGTACTGTGGTTTTTTCTGAAGCCGGATTGGGAGGAGTCGAGGATGTTGTGTTCTTCAATGAATGTGGCGAGTTGGCTGTTGATGGCTTTCTCGATGACTTTCGCTGGGAAGGGGAGCAGGGAGATGGGTCTGTAGTTTTTGAGGTCGGTGGGATCCGCTGAGGGTTTCTTTAGGAGGGGTTTGACCTCGGTGTGTTTCCAGTTGTCGGGGAACGAGGCGGTCGCCAGGGAGCGGTTGATGGTGTGGCGGAGCATGGGTGCGATGGTGTCGGCGGCTCTGTTGAAGATGTGGTGGAGGCAGGAGTCCATGGGGGCCCCTGAGTGGATTGACTTCATTGTCTTCAGTGTGTCTTCGGTGGTGAGGGCTGTCCAGTCATCAATCGCTGGTTTCCGGGTGTCGGGGTGGTTGGTGAGGGTTCAGTGTGTTGGTTGTCTTCGTCGAAATTGTCGTAGATGCTCTTGATTTTGTGGTGGAAAAAGGTGCTGAGTTTGTCGCAGAGGTCTTGTGAGGGAGGGATGTCGGTAGACTCGCTGGTGGGTTGGGCGAACTCCTTGATGATGCTGAAGAGTTCCTTGCTGTTGTGTGCGTGGGTGGAGATTCTGTCTTCAATCGCTTTTTTCCTCGTTTCTCTGATGAGTTGATGGTGGGCGTTGGTGGCGGCTCTGAAGTTGTTGTGGACTTCTGTGGATTTGGTGTTTCTCCAGGCCTTTTTGAGGCGGCGGCATGTGCGCCTGGACTCTCGAAGTTCGGTGGTAAACCATCTGGCTTTCTTGGCACGAGTATTGTTGTTTTTCTTGAGGGGGGCTATGGTGTTGGTGCTGTCCGAGATCCATTTATGCAGGGTTCGGGCTGCGGTGTTGGGGTCGTCGTTTTCCGGGATGGTTGGGGTGGAGTTGTTGAGTGAGGAGGTGAGCCTGTCATCTGTAATTTTGGTCCAGTTTCTTTGTGGAAGCAGGTGCTGGTGTCTGTGGATGGTGTGTGTTCTGAAGGTGAAGTGGACGCAACGATGGTCGGTCCATGGGAGTTCGGTGGTGTGGCTGAAGGTGATGGAGTTTCCTGTAGTGAAGAGGGGGTCGAGGGTGTGTCCTGCTGAGTGCGTGGGCTCGGTCACGAACTGGCAGAGTCCAATGTTGTGGAGGTTGTCCAGGAGGCATGTGTTGTTGGGGTCCAGTTGATTGTCGAGGTGGAAGTTGAGGTCTCCCAGCAGGGTGTAGTTGGTGGATGCGATGGCCTGCGGGGAGATAATGTCCATTGGCGAAGGGTCCTCGGGGTCCAGGGGGTCGGTAGATGAGGGTTCCTCGGAGGGTGGCGGTGGGGCTGACCAGTATTTTGAAGTGAAGGTGTTCCATCAGTTTTGTGGACTCATCAGGGAGTGTGCTCAGGCGGAGGCTGGAATTGTGGACGATGGCGATTCCTCCTCCTGGGTGGGTGGGCCGGTCCTTCCTGGAGATCTTGTATCCTTGGGGGATGGCGATGGCGATGTCCGGTCCCGAGGTGGCGTTGGTCCAGGTTTCGGTGAAGAATGCTATGTCCGGGGTGGTGCTGTCGAGGAGGTCCCAGATTTCTGTGGCGTGTTTGTGGAGGGATCGGACGTTGAGGAGGATGCATTGCAGGGTCTTCGGTTCGGTTGTGTTCTTGTGGGCGGGTTGTGCTGGATCCGTGTTCTTGGCGGTGCTGCAGGTGTGCCGGCAGCGGTGACAGCTGAAGGGTCCATGGGTGTCGGCTGGTGATGCTAGCTTGCAGTTGTTGTTGCAGCCTGGGTTGAGAGCGTGGAGTGCTGCTGGGTCGTAGCGTTGGCGGGCGGAGGTCCAGGGTTCCTGGTGCTGGTCGCAGACGGGTCGCGGATGGGCGCAGACGTGCTTGCCTTTGACGCACCTTCGGTGCACCAGCGGCGCGCTCGCAGCCTGCGGCTGCGCAGTGGCCGCCATTAAGTAGGGGTCGGGGAGGGCTGGACAGCTGGGAGGCGGGAGAGGAGCTGGATTGGGCCGGTCGCGCTGGGGGGGGAGGGGCCGCGGGGGCAGCAGCGACGGGGAAAGGTAAAGGGAGGAAAGAAGGGATAAAGAAAAAAGGCAAAATAAGCAGAAATAAGGCACAAAAGAGCAGAGATGCAGAAAAGGGCAGAAAGATGAAAGATGGAAAGTGTAGAAAAACGAGTGAAGGAGCAGAGGGAGAGAAAGGGAAAATGGGCAGAAATAAGGCACAAAAGAGCAGAGGTGCAGAAAGGTGAAAGATAGAAAGGGTAGAAAAACGAGTGAAAACGAGTGAAGGAGCAGAGGGAGAGAAAGGGAAAATGGGCAGAAATAAGGCACAAAAGAGCAGAGATGCAGAAAGGTGAAAGATAGAAAGGATAGAAAAACGAGTGAAGGAGCAGAGTGAGAGAAAGGAGACAGAGACCCACTGGACCACCAGGGATGAGGCGCAGGGAAACCTGCGGGTGGAGGAGGGCCTCGATCACTAACACTCAAGAGTGCAGGGGCAGGGGCGCCTCACTCAATGGTGGAGCTGCGAGGGTGGGAGAGCAATTTCACTGACAATGAGTCAGTGGTCTTGCTCGCCTGTCCCCGCAGTGGCTGCCATTAAGTAGGGGTCGGGGAGGGCTGGACAGCTGGGAGGCGGGAGCGGGGAGAGGAGCTGGATTGGGCTTGTCGCGCTGGGGGGAGGGGCCGCGGGGCAGCAGCGGCGGGGAAAGGTAAAGGGAGGAAAGAAGGGATAAAGAGAAAAGGGAAAATAAGCAGAAATAAGGCACAAAAGAGCAGAGATGCAGAAAAGGGCAGAAAGATGAAAGATGGAAAGTGTAGAAAAACGAGAGAAAATGAGTGAAGGAGCAGAGGGAGAGAAAGGGAAAATGGGCAGAAATAAGGCACAAAAGAGCAGAGGTGCAGAAAGGTGAAAGATAGAAAGGGTAGAAAAACTAGTGAAGGAGCAGAGGGAGAGAAAGGGAAAATGGGCAGAAATAAGGCACAAAAGAGCAGAGATGCAGAAAGGTGCAGAAAGGTGAAAGATAGAAAGGATAGAAAAGCGAGTGAAGGAGCAGAGTGAGAGAAAGGAGACAGAGGTCCACTGGACCACCAGGGATGAGGCGCAGGGAAACCTGCGGGTGAAGGAGGGCCTTGATCACTAACACTCAAGAGTGCAGGGGCAGGGGCGCCTCACTTAATGGTGGAGCTGCGAGGGTGGGAGAGCAATTTCACTGACAATGAGTCAGTGGTCTTGCTCATTTGTTGTGGTTGTGTTTTCTATTTGGCTTCAAGGATGCCCTCCTTGAAGCCAAAGAGAAAACACAACCACACAGAGAAAGACTTCAACGGTATATTCCAGCAACTACCGATGCATGCTTACATCAGGGGCCTAAACATCAGACAAATACTAAAGCGAACCAGATTGGATGACCGACGAATTGAACACAAGGGCACCGTTCGGTGTCAGAACTGCACACATTGTAACAACGCAATAACAGGGAATACCTTCACACACCCAACAATGGGCAAAATGATTAAACTTAGACATACCAGTGACTGTAATACCCAGAATGTGGTATATGGAATCAAGTGCCCATGTGGGATGATGTATGTGGGGAAAACAGAGCGGAAAATGAAAATCAGACTAACGGAGCACAAAAGCAGGATACGGAACTTGCATTTATCATCACCATTAGCCACTCATTGGAAGGAAGCCAACCATATGATCTCTCAGTTACGCTTTCTGATTATAGAAAAAGTGGCGAGCAAAACAGGGATTGATAACCAACAGAGACGTCTACAACGAGTGTTATACTGGATTAAATACCTTCACACAATGCACCCAACCGGGCTAAATGACAGATATGACCTTTCATGTTACTTATAGAGAATAGTCAGTAGTACCTCAAGTTCCCCAGTAAGCAGAATGTGATCATCACATAGGGAATAATATTGAGTTAATCTGACAACGTTATACGATTCTTTTAAGATTGAGATAACATCGCTTGATCTAAGAAAGTTGTTTAAATGTTAAAATGTTTGCATTTAGGTGTATGGCAAGGCAGGAATATGTGATTACGATGCATATTTGTACACAGCAGCATTTGTCATAGTGAGTACACAAGTTCGGTAATGACGATTAAGTATGCCATATCACAGCAGCATTAGTAATGCGTACATTTGAGCAATCCTGAACACAAGATTCTGTTCAAAACTCACTGACATACACCACACACAAGACGAAAATGTGGTACCATAGACCTACAAAAATATACACAAACAGGTATAGCGCAGCCTATGAGCACCGCTTTAACCTTCCCAGATCTGGTTTATCATTGAACGAGAATGTTGGCCAGCACAACAATATGAATGTAGTGACTAGAAGCAACAGTTAGAAACATAGTTTTTTTCATTTTCTTTAAGTGACAACATGCGTTGGGACGCAACGTCAGGTAATAGTATAGATTTATGGAACATATATTTTGGTAACATCTGACACAGTCAGAATGTTGTTTAAGAATACGAGCTATCAGAAGTACCTGCATACATTACAAAATGGCGACGGCTGAGAGCAGCTCGCAGTGGTATATTTGGATAGAAGTACGTCATTTGTGTTGATCGAACCACGGCAGCGTGTATATGGAAGGGATGTATGACGTTACAACGCAGGCTATTACAACGCCTGCCTTTACAACGCGGTTTTTACATCGCAATCCATTACAACGCATAGCGCTTTGGGGTGCTGGATAGTGAAAAGTTTAATTTACTATTCCAATACCAGTCCCCGTGGACACTAGGGAAGGTGTTGGATAGTAAATTAAACTTATTCCCTATCCTAGAGCGCCCCCTAGCGCAATGCGTTGGAATGGTTTGCGTTGTAATGACCGCGTTGTAATGGTAGTGCGTTGTAAAAGTTTGTTGTAAAGGTTGTTCACCATATGGAAGAACTGACCAAGGCGCCAGTTCAGCGTTTTACAAACACGGCGAATGAATGGAATAGCGGTTTTTACGAGCACCGACGGACTAACAGACAGGTATTTAGTTAGAACCAGTGTAACCTCATATTGTCAGGATCTGACGGATGTGCCTGCCTGACTTGAAAGAACTACGTCTCCCTGAATGCTTCGGGGAGTGGGACGGGCCACAGAAAGCATAAAGAATCATGGGAGCCAACAACCAATGCACGTGATTCATCATTCCGTGAGGCAAGTAGCGGACGCCCTGTCCCCGCGGAGTTTTGCGGAGTTTGATGGAGTTTCCTGTCTCCTGAATACCTTTCCTGTTGCTTGTTCCGTGGTTGTGGAGCAAGGCTTTGCTGCGTGGTTCGGCTGAACTACGTTTCCTTTTCACGGCAGGTACCGGCTGGGCTGCCATCTTCGTTAGCGGTGAGTGGTGGCGAGAGACGCCGGATTGCCCCCTCCGCACCATCACCGATCTTAGGGTCTCAGCAGCACCGGCTGGTGCTGTCTTCCTGGTGATGGGATTGGTGAGACGCGTGAGACGCAGGATTGCCCCCTCCGCATTCTGGCCAGACTACTGGGTTCTTTGGGTGGCGCGAGAGACACTGGATTGCCCCCTCCGCGCTACCCTGCAAAGACTCCTTAAACAGATACCGGCGGGTTCTGTCTTTCTGGTGTGGTGAGTGGCGCGTGAGACGCCGGATTGCCCCCTCCGCGCTCGCATCAGGTAGTTCTCCTTGTGTAGTGGCTTTACCGGCTGGTACTACCACCCTAATCATATTGGTGAGACGCAAGAGACACAGGATTGCACCCTCTGCGTTCTCACAAACCCAATGCCCTCATGTTTGACACTCGGCTGAGTGCGCACTCCATTGCTTTTGGAGTTCTTCTTAGTTAGAGTCAAGAGACGCTGGATTTGCCCCCTCTTGGAACTCTCATCTGTTCTTTGATTTTGTTATTTATTCAAGTCTAGCAGGGTGGTTCCTTGCTTTCCTTTGGAGAATGCGTATCTTTTGATCACCACATTGGTGATTCCCCAGGTGGGAGGATTTTGTTTTTTCTTCTTCATTGAACTGAGGAGTCAGCAGTTCCCGTTCTCTCTGAGGTCGTTATTTCCCTACGCTCCTGAGTCCTTCGCAGGAGCTGAGACGGGAAGGGGTCACCTCCTGAAAGATATCGGGTACCGTTCTGTATCCATTCCATGCATTAGATATCAAGGTAGGAGAGGGAGTGTTTCTGATACGTGTCCTCTTTGTTTCGTTACAGGACCTGTTTAACCCCGACTTTTCCCTCGCCTGACTGCCTTTGCACTCTGAATGTGTATGATACACCAGAGTGCAGGGACGTCTGGAGGTGGACCCCTTTAGAGCATCTCTCCGATCCCGAGGAGCTACAACCGTGACACATATAGTGAAACTTAGACGTTCTGAACGGTATAACACAATATATGTTATACGTTTTTGTCGTTTTAGGTTGACAGAGTATAACTCCTCAGGTATGTCGGAATAGCATTAAGCTGGGACACGTTTAACAATGTGATCTTGAGCTAAGTTTGAAGTATCATATTATGTATTGACAGGTCACCTTAACCATTGAAGATCAGGTAAGACGTGACCATTTAATATCGTTTTTTGGCTCTTTAAGCCATATGGTGTTTGATCGGCTGATTGGAACAAGTGGCACTAACCACAGGGCTTTCGTGTATTTTTCCGACAGATTAACAAGTCCAAGGCTATAGAGAACAATCGGTAAGCCTAATCATGTAGACAACAAGGTTTAGATTCAACACTCATACAACAAGAATTAGTGGTAACATTAGGCATTGTGGTTTTATTTTACAGTTGACTGATCACAAACTCACGAGAAACAGGTATGACACCGAAACATTTCTATGTGAACACACCCATGGGCAAATAACATACATAACACTCATACAGTTTATTTTATATCTTTGCAGATGAGCCCCTGATGAAGGTGCCTTATGGTACCGAAATGCATTGGGCATGGCAGTGAAAATTGTGAAATGTGATTAATGGTTATTATTTGAAAATGTTGGCATCAACAAATAATGTATTGTATACTTGCAATTGAAAGTGAACAAATGCACAAGTAATGAATTTTGTTATCGTGATTTAAAGAAATCAGATTATGAAAATAAATAACTGATAAATAATTGTGGCAAAATTCGTTTACGAGTAAAAATATTTAAGGTGTAGGAAAACACCAAGTGCACAGTGCGCAACTCAATGACGGCATAGCTTGGAGCCAACTCAACAAATGAACCTTGTTTATTCCATGCTTTCACGTATATCCCCCCCCTGATTTGATGATTCCATGTTGTGCCATCCATGCATAGTTTGCTTTTTAATGTTGTGGCACATTACCCTTCACCATCTTCCCTGGCTGCTTCACCATATTTATTATATCTTGACACCACTGGTTAAATACCTATTGTGAGAAGTTGGCCTGATGTATGATGTCCACAGTTCTGTGGGCACCTTGTATCAGTCCAAACAATCCCTTATGGTGGTGGTTGTAAAGTCAACCTTATAGACAAGCTATCCTAGGGGCAGCATGGACTAAGCAGTCTTAGGCTTAACTCAAGAGGGCATGTGAAGCCAGCTGTTTTACCATATGCAATCCTGTAATATCAAATTAAAGGACACCACACAAGTTATATATTATAAAAATATATGTATTTATTACTAGAATAATCCTCTGTACTCTTTAAGAGTGCAGAGGCACAAGTGTTTAAACAAAAGCACAGTTAAACATTCAAAAGTTGCACAATTTTGGATAGGCCCGGTGGCCACTCAAACCATATACTAAAATAGTGTTATAAGTACCACCTCTCGAACAATGGTAAGGCCTAGGGCATTGTGAATCGCTGGGACTACTCAGTACTAACAGTGATGAAGTCGGGAGAGGCCCGCGGGACACGGGTGCAGTGCCTAAAGCACAAGCATGCACCAATGCAAAGTCAATGGCGCGTAAATGTTATTGAGTTACTGTTTTGGAAGTCTTCTGACTGGAATAGAATTACCCCACTTTAAACTAGGACACTAGAGGTGTAAACCACTACAGGAGCACCGGTGTTAGGTCGTTACCTCACCCACAGGAAGCGGGTGCATAGGTGCCAAAGTGTGTCGAGTTTCGACGTGGAGATCTATGGAGCCTGGAGATGAAGATGCTGCAGGCGGCCAGGAGAGAAGAGTCCGTTTGGATCCAAGGGTGGATCGAAGATGTAGAGTACCTGAAAGCAGAGGGCACAGAGTCTGGGTCACTAGCCAGTGACCAGTATGGAACCAGGAAGGAACCAGGCGATGTCGGGCGCAATCAGGTGGTTGTTGTGAAGCTTGTCTCTGCTGCCACGTGGACTCTGGGGCATCGATGATGACCGGAAGTGGAGCACGAGCTGTCACACAAAGGTTCTCGCTGTCGGCGGTATCAGCTTCCGGATCGGAGTTAACAGGCCTTGGCAAATGCAACCCACGCAGGATTTAAAGATCGCTTCTTACTCGGACCAGCAAGGTCAGAGCGGTGGCTCCTTTTTAGGGGAGCGAGGGTCAGTCTGGAGCAACCAGATTAGCAGTGTAAATTTTAAGGTTCGTCGGTTCTGGGGCCACTAGCCAACAGGCAAGCGACCAGACCAACGCGTCAAGCAGGAAAATGCAAAAGGGCCCCACGCAGCACTCTATGAGTGTGGAGGGAAGGTCTTCGGTGCATAAGCTGCTCGGGGCTGGGGCTTCTCAAACACCGATGCACAGCTTCGAGGGGGCCTCAGGAGCTGCACGGTCAGCACTTTGCAGTCTTTTCAAGATGGCCGGATCCACGCTTCACGTCGCCTCCACGGGTCTCAGATGCACTGTGACTGTGGATCGGGCTGTTAGAAGTCAGGGAAGCTGGGCCTTGTTGATCTCTGTTGCTCGAGTTCCAGCGAGAACTGCAACAAAGCAAACCGTTGGGAGCTGGATGGTGCCTGTTTGCACAGGGTGGTCACTCCTTGACCACAAGGGAGATTCTTCAGTCTTCCACATCGAGTGGGATGTCGAAGGGTCCAGCGTTCTGTATCAAAGTTTCGTTCAGGATAGTCTAATACTCCTGGGCTCAGCTCCTACCTTTATTCCAAATCAAGGGGCTGGATTACCTGCTAGGTCCCTCCTATGGGTGGGACCAGGGAAGGGGGTGGTTACACCCCTTTCCCTTTGTCCAGTTTCGCGCCAGAGCTGGGGCTGGAGTGCTCCAGAACCGGTTTGACTAGATTTTGCATGGGACACCTTGTGTGCCCCAGGCAGTGTCTAGTTTCATTCAGCCCTCCCTGCCCCAATCCACTATCTCCTGTCTGGGGTGGTGTAACACCTCCCTGTGACAGGAAACCTTTTGTCCAAGCCTCCCCTGCCAAGTTTCCGTCAGCAGCAGGAGGCCAGACTTGTGTCTGTGGCAGCAGCATCCATTTTGTGATGCTGAGGCTCTGGTTAGATTTAACCGCGTTTAAGCAAAGTAACATGTCTTCTCCCTCTAGAAGGGTGGAATGCTACCCCTGTCGCCAGGACTGGCGAGGGGGTAGTATTCCAAAGCGTATGAGACCGTACACGAGATGTTTTGATAAAGCCAAACCAAAGTTAGCAAGTAACCGCGAGGATTATAATGCACTTAAGAGTATATGGTATGGCAATATCCTGGAACAGCTGAGGGAGTTGGTCCCGACAGCTGCAGACAGGCTCAGCTCATGCTAGAGCACCATCTCACATAAAACCAAGCACTCTGCCTCCAGGATTGTTAAGGCCTGCCATAGGAGTGACTTATAGGTATATATGTGTCCAGATATAGGTTTAGATATAGGTATACTATATCTAAGCAAGTGGTGATTACACAACCTTGCCCCAGCTGAGTTATCAGCCAGTTGTGTCAGTTTGGATGGCCAGCCAGGGGTGGCAAAAGATATGCTGCAGCCCCTGGTAGGCCTTGGATGCACCTATGCTCTGGGTACCTATAGTACACAGTACAGGGGCTGTTAAGGTGACCCAATATCCAATTAGTTATGCACCTAGGGTACATGGAGTCCATTTTGAAGAGAGAGCAGATAGCGTGGAACCCTGATTAGCACGATCCCAGGACAACTAAGTCCAAAACCAGCTAAACACAATGCAAACAATCAGTGGTAACCATAGTCAGGTATCCACCTTCCTACTTACCCCCCCCCCCCCCAAACGAAAGGAGATAAGGCTATCCTTGACCAGGTAAGCCTATATTGCCTAAGTGGCCATATAAGGAAGTACCTGCACTAGCATGGTTACCCCCTGTCTCATGGTCCACTAAGCAATCCCTCACCCTAGGGGTATCAGAGGGTCTCCACCATAGGGAATCACTACCTGTGGTGTGTGTTGGCAAAGTAAAAGGCTGGTGTGGGAATGGAGTATTGAAGTGAGACTCCACTAATGTAGGGCTCAGCTTCCTCCAATCACTATCCACCATGGATGCCTTTCTTCCCATGACTGAGTTGCACTGTACTCTCAGGGTCAGCCTCTGGCTACCTAAAGCTGGAGGCTGGGTCCCTTTTGTTGGCTTACTGGAGGGACAGTTCAGGTTTGGGACCTTTGGGTCCTAGGTTTGGCTGTGCCCAAAAGAATCCATCTGGGGGAGGCTCCTAACTAAGTTTAACGGAGTTCTCTCAGGAGTTTTTTACTTTTTCACCTTGCTAGGGCTGGAGTTCTGGACTTTTTTGGTTCCGTCCAGAGGTGTCAGGGTACAACACCCAAAGACCCCGGAGTCCCACCTGCCTTGGTGCACAAATGAACAGAAACACGGGCTTCTCGATGGTGGCGTCAAAGACCAAAGGTTTATTACTGCAGGGACACAGAAGTCACAGAATCTACACACGGGCAGAATCTAGGAGACTGTTCGATTTGTACAAAGTGGGTTGCTCCTTATATACCAAAAATTGTGCTCTAGGCAAATATTTCACATGTCGGTACATTCCCAAACCTTTGTGTCTCTAAACAATAAATATTTGGCGTTACACAGGAACTGTCGATAATATCTGATACCAAACATCACGAAGAGGGGTTCCCACCAGTCCATCACAATCCCTTGTCAATATTGCATTCAAGACCCGGACCGCCTCATCGTAAAGTTCGTTACCTCCCCCTAATAAAGGCCCAGAAGGAAAAGGAGCAGAGCCAGGTGCAGAAGATAGAAAACGGGATAAGAGATGTTTGTGGGTTGTAAATGGGCAAGGCTACCGGCTTCGGCCGCCTAATCATGATCAGGTACAATGGACAGGAAAACCAGTTCAGGTGGGCTGGCCTCGGGCAGAGGAGGCAGCCTTTGTCGAGTCATGCAGCTTCAGCGTGATCTGGTTTAAGGTGCACGTGTCATGTAAGAGGTGAATCTCCGGCTAAGGCTACGTGTCCTTAATCAAAGTGAAGTGAATGAAATGATCAGAGGCTATTGCATATGTGAGGGCAAGGAACCACAAAATGGCGGCCATGATCTAAGATGGCTGCCGTGTGTATATCAGAAATGTGTCAGTGGAAGGAGTGCTCTTGCTCGTAGCGTAGCGAAAACACTAGGATATACTAAATGGATCATTTGCGGTTCGCTGATACTAATTTTATGTATTTCCGACAAACTTGAAAACACGGGTTCAAGTCGTCACGGAACCGTCACGGAACCTCAGACCCTCCTTTTGCCCTTACATAGGCAATTACTCAATCTATGTCTGAATCTAGTTCTATGCTCATCAGGTCAGTGACATGCTGTTGTATCATCATCCTTTCTCGTGTCTTTTCTCCAAATGCAGGTGGTTTCCTAAAACAGGTTGTAGCACAAAGACTACACAGAGCAGGACCACACTGGATAATCAGACAACATGAGAATAGTAATATTAAGATGACACCAATGACCATTAGAACCTTCCATCCCCACGCTGAGATCAGAGTCCAAACCCACTCCATAAAGGACCAGTTTCCCTCATCTACATGTATGGAGTCCGAAATCTTGTGCAACTTAGAGATCGCCTCGTAAACTGTTGGAGCATTATTAGGAATAAAGACACAGCAGCTCGATTGGATCATTCTGCATACCCCACCTCGATCTGCAAGTATAACATCTAGAACCATACGGTTCTGCAATGTCATGAGCCTATCCGCCTGAAGCTCAGCTGTCAGATTGCTAAGGGCACCAGCAGTTTCGGTAATAGTAGATTCAACTACCCGTGTTAGCTGACGTATGTTTCTACTATTGGCCATAGGCCCCCAGAACGGAAGGAAGCCTTTGAAGAAGTCTCCAGCTTCCTGACCAGCTGTATCTTCCTTGCTGAAGACACCTCTCGCTACTCTTGTTCTGTGGTAATCAGGTGAAGCAGTGTATGTCGGAGGCAACAATCGAGCAATATAACATGATCCTGAGAAGTCGGCAGGCAACCATGTATAAGCTCTGTCTCGACAAATGAAATAGGTACCCCTAGCAGTAAGAAAGGCAGGGGAAGAGTTAGCCGGAAACACATAAGTCTCTACGCACTCACTCCTCCCTAGCTGAGCTCTCGGATTTCTTCCATTACCTTGCAAACAGACCTGACCTCGGTGAGGTACGACCCAGATTGGAGTTGAGCTTTTACGCTTGCTTTCTCCTAAACTAAGGCGATACTCTGAAGTATTCCAACTTAAATATACTCGCAATTCGTCTCTAGGGTATGATGGAGTATTATTGACGTCTTTGACCATGTCAATAATTCCCTGGACTAAAGCTTTGTTGGCAGAGTTATATTTAGTGGAACGTGGTGGACGTGGAGGATAGGTCTCAAGAGCATAAGCAAAGATGGTTTGAAGGGCCTGAAATGATCCATTGTAGCTGAAAGGCAAAACCAGATAGGGAATACCTTTATCCATAGTGTGGGGTATCAAGCCACACACCCAACAGTCTGTCGTGTTAACTACCAGTTGGTGTTGGTGCAAGAGCTGTACAAAAGTATTATTAATGAATTCTGAGCGTCGAGCTTGCTCATGTTCCGGAAACGAGTGAAAAGAGTGTATAGAAGAAACAGTAGAAATAGCAGGATCAAGGGGAGGTACTGTAGATACTGGCACAAAAATCAAATTTATGCTAAAGACAATTCCACCCACCAATGTTGCTAAAACAATCAAAAATGTAATGGCACATTGCATCAAGAAACATTTGCTGTGAAGAATTCTATTTAGTCTGTTTCTGCGAACGTAAATCACATTCTTTCGTTGCAGCGCAGGAAGCTCCATCTTCTACAATCCGCTCGCGACCACTGATGATGTGTACGTAGATGAAAATGCCTCTGTCAGCCCTGGGAGTTCCCAGTACTAACAGAAAGATCGACCTTGTGTCAGACCCCTGCAAATTCAAACTAGGCACACAGCCACGACCCTACGGCTACCCAGACGGCAAGGCAATTTTAAAAACAATAAACAATAACAAACTTCCTGGCTGAAGGCAAAAGTTCAAAATATATATATATATATCAAAATCACAGTATGCAGTTGCCTGCTTTATTAGTCCTTTTTATGGCTTCTAAGGTTGTATCTTTTCTTCGCTGGTACTGTTTGATCGGAAAATAGTGTATCACTAGCAGCTGTTGCAGAGTTTACGTTCGCAGATGACAAAGTTTCTTCTGATGCTGGAGACAAATGTTCAATGTTCAAAGTAGTCTTTTCAAGAGGAGAGTCACGTTTCAAAGTGTCAGAAATCAAACCGGCATCGCTGAAAGGGACAAATTTTGGAGTTATTTCAGATTCGGAGGCACCAATTCCCTTCTTCACCCAGTCGTCGTAGGGCAGCGGCAGTGGAACACGCTTTACGTGAGAAGCGTGGATCCAGTGCTTGCGACCAGCAACACGTACAGCTGTCCTCGTTGCCAGCAGGATTTGGAAGGGGCCGATGTAGCGAGGCTGAAGATTCTTTGTCCTCGCAAAATTTCTGACCACCACGTGGTCGCCGGGTTTCAGCTGATGCCCTGGACTCTCCGGAAGTTTTGGCAAAGCATCAAAGACCTGTTGATGAATAAGACTTAATTTAGCAGTCAAGTCGTAAAGATAGTCTATCAACATAGGATATTCAATGGAGCAGAATTGTTTAGGCCTTGGCACACCCCAGACATTTGCCGGGCGGCCAAATACAATCTCATATGGAGAAAGCCCTATTCTAGAATGCACTGTTGCTCTCGTTGATAACAAGGCCAAAGGAAGTGCGTCTGGCCAAGCCAAACCTGTGGATGCTTGAATTTTGGCTATTTTAAGCTTGAGGGTGCCATTGTAACCCTCGACTAAACCAGCAGACTGGGGATGGTTCGCACTATGAAATTTTTGTTTCAATCCTAGACCAGCACACACACTCTGCATAACTTTCCCTATAAACTCACTTCCGTTATCTGACCATACAATCCGTGGCATTCCAAACCTAGGGAAAAATTCTTTGAGAAGAATTTTGGCAGTTGATAAAGCAGTGTTGTCCTTTAGTGGGTATGCTTCTATCCACCTGGAAAAAGCACAAACCACCACCAGGACGTATTTTAAATTGTTGCAGCGTTCCATGTGAATGAAGTCTAACTGTATTACTTCAAAGGGACAGGAAGGAGGAGCAAAATGACCAGCTGGAGTTGGAGTTCCCTTGCCAGGATTATGCATCAAGCACACCATACAATTTTTCACCACTCTCTCTGCACACTTACTGATTCCCTCATTCTTCCAAACCGGAGCTAACATCTTACATATCCCTTTAGAACTTATGTGCGCCACTCCATGCGCCATCGTCACTACTGCAAGCACATACGCATCAGGCAACATCCAACGCTGCTGTTCTGTCAAATCGATCCAACATCCATTCGAGTCCAATTTGCCCGTACTTTCTCTCCATACGCGTTTCTCTTCCTCAGTCGCTTCTTTCTGAATCTCTTTCACACTTTCCATTGTGTCCTCACACATTCCAGACTCAGCAATCCATCTTGCAGACGTAGCAACATACATTCTACTCATCATGTCTCTAGCTGTCTGTTTAGCGGTTTCATCAGCAAAGGCATTTCCCCGACCAACATCATCCGTGATTGCTTTATGAGCACTGCACTTCACAATCGCAACTTCAGTCGGTAAGGTTAGAGATTCTAACAAGTCATTAACTAGCTGACCATGTTGAATCTTAGTCCCATGGGACGTAATGAAACCCCTTTCTCTCCACAACCGGCCAAAACTATGGGCCACGCCAAATGCGTACTGACTATCTGTAAACACATTCACTCTCTTTCCCTCAGCTAAAACACACGCTCTCGTAAGAGCTATTAACTCTGCAGCTTGGGCAGAATTCTGACTCACTCTTGCAGTCTCCACAATCGTCTTCAAAGTCGTTACCGCGTAGGCAGCAGTCACATCACCATTCTCCAATTTAAAACATGACCCGTCCACATACAGCGTACCATCTGGGTCGGATAGAGGAGTATCTCTCAAGTCGATACGACCTTTTGTCTCTTCCTCCGTTTTGAAATAACAGTCATGTGGCTCAGAATCACTCGACTCTTGATCAGTCGGCAACAATGTTGCTGGGTTCAATACATTGCATCTTTTGATCTGAATATGACTCGCTAATAACGTCAGCTCGTAACCAGATAATCTCGCACTAGTAAGGTGTTGTGTCTTCGTTCGGTTCATGAGTGTGTCCACTGCATGAGGAACCATGACCACTAGCATATTGTTCATCACCAAACCAGCAGATTGTCGAATGGAAGCTGCAGCTGCCGCTGTAGCCCTCAAACAACTAGGCAATGCTCTAGCTACCGGATCTAATGTTGATGAGAAATACGCACAAGGGCGTTGTTTATCACCAAACTTCTGTGTCAAGACACTCAACGCGCAACCTTCTCTTTCGTGAACGTAGAGCGTGAATGGCTTACTGTAATCAGGTGTGCCCAATACAGGAGCTGAACACAAAGCTTTTCGTAATTCAGCAAAACTCTCTTGACATTCATCAGACCATGGCACCGGACTCGGAACATTTTTCCCAGTCAAAGCTACCAACGGTTTTGCTAAAAGTGAAAAATTTGGGATCCATTGCCTACAGTAAGAGGTAATACCTAGAAAGGCACGTACTTCCCTCTGTGTGCGTGGAACACTCATCTGCGTAATTGCTTTTATTCTTTCTGGGGTCAACTTCCTTCCCTCCTTTGACAAGAGATGACCTAAGTAGGTTACTTCTTGGCAGCAATATTGCATTTTGGAAGGTGACACCTTATGATTCAAATTAGACAAATGATGCAATAGTGAAATTGTAGCTGCTTTGCAAGTTTCCTTGTCATCGGTAGCCACTAAAAGATCATCTACGTATTGTACTAGGGCAGAACCTGGAGGAAGGACAAAAGAATCTAACTGGCTTTTTAAAGCTTGACTGTAAATAGATGGACTTTCACAGTAGCCTTGTGGAGCGCGTTTAAATCTGAAACTGCGACCTCCTAAACAGAAGCCAAAAATATCTCTGCTTTCCTCGGCTATCGGAATGCTGAAAAAGGCATTCTTCAAGTCGATGACTGAGAACCAATTGGCTGTAGCGGGAATCAATGTTAGCAAGGCAGTAATGTCTGGCACTACAGGAAACTGCGGAATTACAATCTTATTAACTTCTCTAAGGTCTATGACAAACCTATAGACTGGAGGCTTTGTAGGATCTGTTCGTTTCAAAATCGGCAATACAGGACTGTTACAAACATTTCCTCTAGTTTCTTCAACTACACCTTTTTTAATCAAATCTTGCACAATCAATAAGAGTGCACGTTCTCCTTCACTTGAGATTTTATATTGAGGAATTCTTGGAAATTTTACATTCGCTTTCAAAGTTACTACATACGGTGGAATTTCTAGGAGACCTACATCGTTGGGACCAGTCGCCCAAAGAGAATCAGGGAGTGAACGTAGCTCCGGCGGGAGTTTGTCCATTGACAAGTACATCGGAGAGGTGAGTCTTTTACCCAAAGTAAGCTGTACTCCTTCCGGAGAACAGTACAATGTCGCATATAGTCGTTTTAACAAATCTAAACCAAGCAGATTTTCATTACAACCTGTCGTCAAAATTAAGGGTGCTTTCAATTGACACGGTCCAACAGAAATAGACAAAGGACCAGATATCGGGTTGTACACAGGGGCGCCTGAAAAACCTACGGAAACATTTGTTGAGCCAGACAAAGGTGCGCCAGGGAGTTTCGCATGCATGATAGAACTTTTTGCGGCACCAGTATCCAACAGAAACGGTTCGACTACACCTGATGTTGCTACTGCGACATAAGGCCCACTCTGATCCACTGGAACTGATACTACTCCCTCTCTCTGTCTATGGCTGTCCTAGTACCCATTTTGTTGAAATCCCTCTTCAACTTCACAATAATCCTCAACAAGATATTGCTGAGATCTATTCTGTTGAGCTGACTGTACATTTCGCTGATCAAAGTGATTAGAAGGACGATCATTAGTTTGTGGAGGCATAGCACCTCGTCCCCGACCTCTAGAATTCTGTGCAAAACCACCACGACCTCTCTGAGCTGCTGCTGCATTATTTTGCGCTAAGATCGGACATTCATTTTTATAGTGACCCTCTTTCTTACAGTACGCACACTGATTCCACTGGTATTGAGGCCTGGTCGAATTATAATCTGTCTTTTGATACGAATTCTGTTGCATATTAGTCTGATTCGTGCGAGGCGGATACGCCTGCTGTAAAAGAACTTTAGTCTTTAAATCTTTCGTTTTCTTCTCTGATTTCTCCTTTTCCTCTTTATCCCTATTTTCATAGTACTGTGCAGTCGCAAGTATTTGCGCTGTCGTAGATACAGCCCACGCACTTTCTGAGTCTTTCAATTTATTGCATAATTCGGGTAACAAATTATGCACAAATTTATCGACAAACAATCTCTGTCCTCCTTCAGTGCTCATATCCTGACCACTATGGTCTACAAAAGTCTCTTCGAACCTCGTGAAGAAGTCGGAGACACTTTCGTCTTTCTTCTGCTTGCATGCGGATAATTTATCCCAATTAACACGCAATGCTGGCATCAGAGTCTTCATTAAATCTATTATTCTACCAGGAAGATTAGCAATTAGGGGTTCGGGTTTCGCACCACCTATTTGTTGAGCATCTGCTGCAGTGATAGCTGCCCAATCACCACCTAAAGCAGCCTGATGATCCTCTCTACGAATTTTAGCCCACACTGGTTGTGGAACTACATTACCAAACAACATATCAATGTCGGCTAAGTTCATTATACAAGCCTCAACTGTCTGTGTCAATTCCTTGTAATATCCGGCTGGATTCTTACGTGGATCTGGCAAGGCCTGTTTCACTGCTAACACTTCTGCTCGCTTCCACGGAATATGTATCCATACTCTTTGGAACTGTGCTGGAGCAGCTGCAATACCCGCATTATCATCACGTTGTACTGCTTCGCGCCAAATTGGAGGAACTTCCCTCATAGGATATTGGCGACTTGGCTTCATTCTACCTTTCTCTAAATCTCTCGGCGAACGAAGAGATGGATCATTCCTAAAACTCAAAATGAGTTCCATCGCTTCCTTTATATTATCGCCCACTATCATTCCAGCAGCAAACTCTTTTTGAATCTTAATTAAATCTTCCAAATCTGATTCGACATCGTCTTCTTCTATTTCCTCACGCAACAACGAGCACATCTCGTCGAAGACGTATCGCTGTGTTGGCTCTCCCCATTGCATAAATGTCTCTAACACATCTTTCGTACTATATCTTCTAACTTTTGTAATCCATCTGAGAGCCGTGGAGTCTAAAACTCCCCGTTCCTCAGTACTTGGAAGCTGACTCCGTCTTTGAACAGAGTCAGGAGTAGGAGTCTTAATCAAGGTTTTATATATAGGAGACAGCATATTAGTAACAGAATCAGTAATTCTTCGACGAACAGAAAGTGGAGTTAGTACACTCGCAGACATAGAGAACGCAGTAGAGGTAGGAATAGATGACGAAACAGTAGGAGTATCGAGGAAAATAGTTTGAGGACCAATAGGTACAGTGGTAGGTATAGGAGCGGGCAGTGCAGGAAGAGGAGGAGCTGTAGGAACATTTACATTCACCACAGGAGGTATAGGAACTTGATTCTGAGGAACACCAGGTTGTCCAGCAACCGGCAATTGAACATTCGGGATGAGTGGAGCCGCAGCACCTTGTGCATACGGTGGAGGCGACCGTAACAGATAAGATAGCAGAGGATCGTTTTCGGAGTCCTCCAGTATCTTAGCCATTTTCGATGGCAAGGCAGGATAGCACTTGTCAATCGCTAAGTTACGCCCTCTAATGGCTACATCTATGGCTTTCTCACACTCGTTAGCCTGCAACTGCTTAGTCGCTTGCTCTAGAGTTAACTCTTCTAGTTCTTTTTGCTCTTTTCTTTCAACCTTTTCATTTCTCTCTGTTTGGATTCTTTCCGCCAATAACGAAAAGAGTCAAACATTGCCGGCCGGGCTTTCTTCCTAAATAATTTCGCTTCTAAATTGTCGAGAATCTCTTGTTCAAAACTACCATGCAGTGGCCAACTAAGGACACCATCCTTCTTACAATAACGGACCCATATCTCATTATAAGTTATAGGACCCACACCATACTTACAATATAGGTCATATAGGGGAGTCCCAATCGGAGGAACCAGACAGGAATCCTCTAATTGTGAGTCACTGTTGCAACTAAAACAAGACAACATTTTCCGACTTACCATTTTCAGTCCGGAACACAAAACAAACAAAACACGAAACAAATTGTGCACTTGAACCAAGAACTTAGGCCTACCAAAACGAACTGATGTATCGATACCCAAAACTGAACCAAATAGATTATCGTAACCAGAACAACTAGTGATAATCTTACAAAACCAAACCAAACCAAGAACCGATCAAGGATTTTTAACAATCCTCACAAAAGTAACCAGCTAGCTATCACTAAATACTTAACTGAGGCACTGAAGACGTCACCAAGGAGAAACCCGTCACGTTTCGCCGTACTAAGGACTGCACCACTTCGGGTCCAAGACAGGGCGACGGTCAAGGCAACGGCCCACTGCAGCCGTCCTGAACGGGAACCCTCGTGGAAGAGAACTTCAGGGCCACTTTTGCGATATGCCGGGATCGATGAAGTGGGGCGCCTCCCTCAGGAATCTTCACACGAAGCTTCTCGAACTCTTCAGGCTTTTGGACCGGTACCGAATGACGTCGCCCCACGTTGGGCGCCAATTGGAGTTATGGACTTTTTTGGTTCCGTCCAGAGGTGTCAGGGTACAACACCCAAAGACCCCGGAGTCCCACCTGCCTTGGTGCACAAATGAACAGAAACACGGGCTTCTCGATGGTGGCGTCAAAGACCAAAGGTTTATTACTGCAGGGACACAGAAGTCACAGAATCTACACACGGGCAGAATCTAGGAGACTGTTCGATTTGTACAAAGTGGGTTGCTCCTTATATACCAAAAATTGTGCTCTAGGCAAATATTTCACATGTCGGTACATTCCCAAACCTTTGTGTCTCTAAACAATAAATATTTGGCGTTACACAGGAACTGTCGATAATATCTGATACCAAACATCACGAAGAGGGGTTCCCACCAGTCCATCACAATCCCTTGTCAATATTGCATTCAAGACCCGGACCGCCTCATCGTAAAGTTCGTTACCTCCCCCTAATAAAGGCCCAGAAGGAAAAGGAGCAGAGCCAGGTGCAGAAGATAGAAAACGGGATAAGAGATGTTTGTGGGTTGTAAATGGGCAAGGCTACCGGCTTCGGCCGCCTAATCATGATCAGGTACAATGGACAGGAAAACCAGTTCAGGTGGGCTGGCCTCGGGCAGAGGAGGCAGCCTTTGTCGAGTCATGCAGCTTCAGCGTGATCTGGTTTAAGGTGCACGTGTCATGTAAGAGGTGAATCTCCGGCTAAGGCTACGTGTCCTTAATCAAAGTGAAGTGAATGAAATGATCAGAGGCTATTGCATATGTGAGGGCAAGGAACCACAAAATGGCGGCCATGATCTAAGATGGCTGCCGTGTGTATATCAGAAATGTGTCAGTGGAAGGAGTGCTCTTGCTCGTAGCGTAGCGAAAACACTAGGATATACTAAATGGATCATTTGCGGTTCGCTGATACTAATTTTATGTATTTCCGACAAACTTGAAAACACGGGTTCAAGTCGTCACGGAACCGTCACGGAACCTCAGGGCTGCTAGCTTTGGTGCCCCTAATCTGCTGATGGGGTGGTTCCTTTGGACAGGGGGCCCTTTGTGGTCCACCACTGGCCTCCTTGACCTCTGAAGCCCTGGGCTGGCTGAGTCATGGTAGAGAGGGGCAGGTTACCTGCTCCAGACTGGGTCCCACCTTGGAAGGGTCCACTGACATCAGGGGCTCTGCCAGGCTAGGCCTGACTACCTCTGGGGCAGTTTCTTCACAAGGGGTAAGATCAGTTCCCCGAGGAGGCTGATCCTTTCCTAAAGTCTGGTGGGAGGGAGATTTCTCTTCCTCCTCAATGCTCTCTGTTTGTGTGGAGTGATCCATAGTTTCAGGCTTCACAACACATGATACAAATACACAAAAACCAAGGAGTATCACATATTCAAATACATATTTTCAAAAAAGCCAAATGTAGGCACAGTTTATGTTCAAAAGAAAAACTCTTTAGAGCAGGCTTTGCTTCTTCTTTTCGATTTTTATTCGTTCTTATTCGCTCCAATCCAATACAGTCACTTCAAATGTGGATCATTATCTTACAGCCTACGAGTTTCGTCCTCACAGGGACATCATCAGGGCTGTAGAAAGTAAAAAGAAAAAACAAGAAATCTATAACTGACTATTATTCATAAACAAAATCCACTTTTACTCCTAGCATGCTTTGCTAGAAAAAGTTCTTGTGGGTGAATCATTCACTTGGAATTTTCCTAATTCTACCTATTTAACAATCTATGGCAATTATCAAAGTGAGCCTGCCTATTTGACATGCTAATCGGCAACGAAACAAATCAATTAAAACATATGACAGAACTACTATGTACATATATTCAACAATCTGAATAAGTTATAAACCTGTTCCATGGATTATTACCATGTAAAAGTAGGTTAATTCCCATGCGTAGCCAGTGTGGTTATGACCCCTATCAGGGATGCAAAAAATATTAACAAATGCTCACCTAGTTATAAGTAAGAGTTGTTTGTCATGAAAAATCTTCCTATGAGGTCAAGCTGTTTATATACGGATGCGGCTGCAGAAGTATCCAGTATTAATGACTTGCGTCCACTAATCTGAGTAAAGAAAAAAAGTTCTATTTGGCAATCAGATCAATTAGTCTGTACTAGTATAAAGATTGAGTTTTTAATTAAAGAGAGATTGCATTACATCACTCTCTGATACATAGACAACTGAAGTGGTTCTTGGGCCACTTAATAAAAAACGAGTCCTACCAATAAATTCATCCAACACCATACGTTGGTGTATCAATAACTGTGCTGATTCCTAAGACCCATAACAGTAAACAAATCCTACCAGTCAAAATTCTTCCAACGAAGTACATACCATCCCTTGCTCTTGGAAATATCCTGGTAATGGGTAATTTTTCTGAAGCAGAAAAGAAACGAAAAACACCTCTTAATCAAGGATTCCCTTATATAAAAACCAAACACCACCTATTCCAACTAACCCTGGAATTCCTAAAGGCAATTTCTATTGTTAGCCTACCTCCGTCTGTATATATCCGCTATATCAGCTTCACTCGCATCCGCTCTCCACGCCGACCCGCCTGGTAAAGAGTCGACGATTCAGAGACTGCGATTAACGTTATTTAAATATTTCTTGAACCAATCAGCGTATTGCTAATTTCGCGCCAAAGCGGCGAAAACATTAGCCTAGACTCCCTATAACGTCCGCATGTTGTGTTGCGTTGTAATAGAGAGAAGACCTGCCCCGCTATGTATCAAGCGGAAATCCAAATAGTGTTTCCGGTTTTATCTCAAACCAATCCGACCCGATTCTATGTCAGATAGCTGGTCTCATCCTTTAAAAATAGATTCCCTCCAAAGTCCGCATATTTGCATTGCGTCCGTAGACCTTGAGGAATGATTCCGCCAAACATAAGGCGGAAATGCCCATAGTATTTCCGGTGTATGGTGTTTAAACCAATCAGCGTTTAGCGTTGCGTTGATATAGCAACACGTTGGTTCCGCCGGGCTTAAGGCGGAAGTTCGAATTAATATCCGGGTTTGACACGTTAGTAATGATTGGCTATGCCAATTGCAAGTTAACCAATCCATAGTTGGAATACTTATAAACCGAACATAGAAAATTAGGTGGAACTTGCTCGTAGATAGGCTGATATGCCTAACAACTCTGCATAAGTCCTATACCCCACTTCTGACCATACTGAGGATTCAAGATCATTGCCCAACAGACATTCAACTGGGAGGTATGCGCTTACCACAACTCTTTTGAGGCCAGTTACCCCTCCCCAGGAGAAATTAACAACTGCCACACTATGGGTAGTAATGACATTGCTAGCATTGGTCACCAGGTAATTATCACCCAGTATAATCTGTCCAGGGTCCACAAAGTTAGGTGTCACCATGGTGACACTGGCACATGTGTCCCTGTAGGCCTGAGCCACTTTGTCATTGATTAAAGGTGTTTTCCTGTACTTGCCCAGAGTACTGGGACTCACAGTAGAGGACATAGCCATGTCCATATCACAGACAAGAACAGCCTGAGTTGGTATTCTGACTAGGCCAGAATCCATCTCAGTTCCCAGGGTTAACCCTACTATAGCCTTGGGTTGAGAAATACCACTGCCAGCTGAACTAGGGGGTGCAGTTGCCTTAGGGGCAGCACTGGGAAGGGCTGAGTCTTTCTTGGTGCAGTCACTGGTCCAGTGACTGGTAGAATTACGAAAAGTACACCAAGGTTTTCTTTGGCCATCTTTCTTCTTCTTCTTGGAAGTTTGGGACCCCCCCTTATTGGACTTTTGGGGCCCTGTAGAAGACTTCTGGTCTTTTGGTTTCTGATCCCCACCTTTTTGGTCTGCCTTTTTCTGATCACCAATAGATCGCGTAATGGTCATTTGAATGAGAATCAAAACTGTACCCGAGATAGAGAACTGGGGAGGTAGGGGGGACTGCCTAGTGTAAGGTTGTGTCTAACCCAACCATGAATGTGGGGGAAGAAACTAGTTTGTTTATATTACCCTCACACACCCTAATGGTGTCATGCTTCATCATCGGGTCACCCCGACCCCTACAAGTCGGGGTGGGCTCGACCACAGTGTTGGGAAGCTCTTCTGATATGTACGAGGAGAGGAGGCTCTAAAATAAAACACCTCAGATAGATCCCCAGTATCCCTTTATTATTGGGGTTTGTCTGGGTTGTTAAAATATTATAAAATATATACAAGTGGGTCTTATCAGGATATTATGGTCCTAAGACCCTGATGCCGACATGTTTCAGTCCACAGTGGCCATAAAGGTCCGGGACTTTCTTCAGGGCTAGCAAGCCCCCTATGTGAGGGAGAAAAGGAGGGGATTCCCTATCCTAACAGTGTTATGAGGGCAGAGTAGCTACTCCTCATTAGTGTAAAATGCAGTGTGTGTCAACTGCCAGGCTCCATCTAGAAAGGAAGACATAGACAAACGACAATAAACACATATTCGCAGGCAAAATTCTTTCTCTGCGTATAACACGAGTGGTCAGGATTGTGTGCCACTTATGTGAGCATGCACCAGAATTGTAGTGCACGCCTGTATAGAGGTGTCCAACCCCTACTTGTGCCACTCAGATACATTCTTCCGTAACATACTGTGGATCATGTGACAGAATTAAAGTCCCAGTGGCGATTTAATCGCATTCTAACACTTAGCGTCAAAATCCGACTGTGTATATATATATATAAACACAACACACGCATCAAACAGAAGTTAGTCTCAATCGCATCAACTCAATCAGCAATTAAAAGGTATTGTTCCGGTTGTATAGATTCACTATATTCAATCATACATAGTTGAGGCCCCTATATAATATCCCAACATACAACCGGTTTGAACATGCTTTCTCAAATTTAGAAGATCAGGACTGACTGGGGAAAAGAAGAGGTAACATCGGACGTCAAGATGAAAGTAATGACAATGAGAAACATTTACCACCAACACTAACCAACACAACTCAGGAAATAGTAGTGCACCATCACACTGCCACACCTGTAATTATACAAGAGGATGCATCTCCTACACTAACCAACTCTAAGCGGAGTACGGTTATGAGTGCTAGGAGCAAGTCAATTAGCCACACCAACCACTGTGACTTGTCAATCCTTAGTTGGAATGTAGCAGGGCTAGAAACTAGACTGTCAGACCCGCAATGGGCCCAGCTATTGGATGGTAAAGACATTATCATGTTTCAGGAGACATGGGCTGTTGAGAATCTACATATAGAGGGCTATCATTGCTTTAGTGTGACAGCACCCAAGCCTGATTTAGGACGTGCAGTGGGAGGTTTGTTCATTGGGATCAAGATACTGGCTGGTGGTACAATCAGAGACCTTTCAAGAGGAAACCCAAACATACAGATTTTGGAGTTCAAGCGAAAGACCCGGATTTATTTAATCAACTTTTATAATAATGATTTTTATTCTGTACCTAACAATAACTTTGAAGCACTCTCTAAGACTTTACGAAACCTTGAAACCAGCTTAGAAACTGAGGAGGAAACAGGGATTTTAATCGGGGGGGCTTTAATGCGAAAATCCCAATGAATTGCTGGACTAAGGATAGAAATCACTTAGATCAACTTGAACGAAGGGGCATTGAATTAGTTAACATACTAACTGAGCATACTCTCAGCAAAGCTTTGCATACAAGCCACACTCCTAGCACATATCATGCTCCCACGTTCAGAGGCAGGGATTGTTCCTCCACTATTGATTTTATCTTTATGTCTCCCCACTTATTAGACCGCGTAACAAAATTTACAGTGGTAGAAACATCGTTTGGCGATCATAACCCCCTCACAGTGACCTTGCAATTAGGCCCTAGCCAGGTATACGCTAACTTAAATGGCGCAAGAGACATTACACCCTCGGGTGACGGCCTGCGACTAAAATGGAGGGGAGTTGACAGTGGGGCAATATTGGAATGTGTAAAAAGGGAATATCCCCAGCTAATCAATTCTTGTTTATCCATGGATGGGAACTGTCACAGGATAATCGCTGACTTTGGTAAACTGTGTCTAGCCATAAAAACTTCTTTGTCAGTTCCACTGCCAATAGAAGGGAACGAGCCAAGGTGGTTTGATTCTGCCTGCTCACTAGCAAACAGGGAATTGCGCAGGGCACTAACCACTAAACCAAGCCGCATAATGGAGGTACAGGCAGCCAGGAAATTTTATAAACTTAAAATAGCTGAAAGAAAGGCTGCATTATTGACAGAACAGTGGGAGTCGCTGGTTGGGAGTGCAAACTTGAAAAGCAGGGGCCCTTTCTGGTCAGCTGTTAGAAAAATGCGAGAAATGGGCAAACAATTAACCCCAATTAGCTGCAATATAACCAGCAGCTCTTCGGACGCCCATTTCTCCAAAATTTATGCCGCACCACTTGAGGAATCAACTAGCTATACCCCTGGTCAGCTCCGCGGCTTAGAGATCGATCTCCATGAGGTGGAAATAGCCATCAAAGAGAGCCTTGGGAACAAGGCCCCAGGTCCTGATGGACTGCCCATAGAGATAATCAAGCATAGACCGGATCTATGGGCACCAATCCTCCTCAATGTTTTTAATAGCCTGCCAACCGTGCCCATGCCCACTACCTGGGCAACTAGTACTATAGTGCCAATTTTTAAAAAGGGCGAGAGGTCGGACCCAGTGAATTACCGCCCGATTTCCCTTCTGGACAATACTTTAAAAATCTTGGGGCGAGTAATTTACAATAGGATGGTAGAGTGGACTGAAGATACAGGTCTATTGGACCCGTGTCAGATGGGATTCAGGAGCAAGGTGGGGACGGTCGAACAATGCTTGAACTTAAAACTGATAATTGATAAGTATAGCGTTGCCCGATAGTCCCCTATTTACCTTGCGTTTATGGATCTTTCATCCGCCTTCGATCTAGTGAATAGATCTAAACTATGGGCAATCCTTTTGAACTATGGACTGGATGAGGCTCTTGTTAACTTCCTGGCCTACCTCCACACCGATATCAAAGCACAAGTTAGGATTGGGATGGGCGGAGAAGTTTCTGGGCCCATCAATATTGGTAGAGGGGTTAGACAGGGGTGCGTTTTAGCACCCCTGTTGTTTATTATTTACATTAATGGCTTTGCCAAAACCTTAAAACAAGTGACCAGTGATGTACCAATAATCCAGGGGCAACCATTGCCAGTTTTATTATATGCAGACGATGCAGTCCTCATGGGCCGAACACCAAATGCCCTTCGTTTACTTGTTAAAAGTTTCGTCCAATATATGGAGGGCTTAGATCTGCGTGTACATTTAAAAAAATCTTTTATTATGCCATGTGGACCCGGGAAACGAAAGCTCAATACTATACATATAGGGACAGACAAATTAGAATCAGTAACTACATTCCCGTACCTAGGGTTGGTTTTCGCTGCGAACGGCTCATAGAGTGGGCATTCGGCCCACGCCATGGGCAAGTTCTCGAAAGCCACCAATTCCATTTTGAGCCTGTCCCGCCCAAAGAAAATAGGTGCCACCAGAGCTATTTTAAAATGTTTTAGGTTACAGTGCTTACCCGTAGCTACATATGGGGCTGAGGTTTGGGGATTGGGAAAAAATCCAAGTATCCAGCGAGAAGAAGGTCGATTCTGTCGAAAAATACTGGGTGCCCCAATTTCATCTTCCGAATTCATTTGTCATGAGGAACTAAACCTCCCCTATGTATGTGATTTTATTAGAACCAGACCAGCTCTATTCTGGATTAGGATCTGGAGGAATAACTCAGCCATTTGAATGCAAAATATTATAAAAAACTGCCTTAAATGCGACCATGGTATGGCGATCCCTTGGCTTGCGGGAGTCCTAAAAACATTGAGCGCCGTGGACAAGGGAGATCTTTTCTCCGACCCAAGTAGGATTGTACCCAATGATAAAATTGAGGTCAAACAAGCACTGTATGCACTTTATAACTCTGAATGAATGGAAAGGGAAATCCTCAAATCAACTGTTGTGAGTTATATGAGGAATGATTTATATAGGAGACCACTTGCATCATACCTCACCTTACCCATGACTAATTGGGAGAGATCACTGTTGTTTCGGCTAAGGGCGGGTTCAGTGAAATTCTTACTGGCCTTCCCCCTGGGCTATCAACACACAACACATTACAATCCATGTCCGTGTGATGGTATTAGTAAACAGAATGATTTGCACTTTCTATTCTTCTGTAAATTTTACTTAAAATACATCAATTGGTTTTTAACTCCTTATTTTAGAAAACACAGACCCCTTTCGTTAGGGGAGTCCTATTTAATGTTACTTTCCCTGGACACAGATGAATTGATTTATCGCACTAGCACTTTTTTGAGACTTATAACACGTGCACGTAAAATGATGGAAAACCCCTGAAACTAGTCTTATGAGAGCTGTATTAGATTTTTAATAATCATGAATTCTGTAATTTGTATTTGTTATATAATTGAATTGTCTTAATGCGGTACTTTTATGAATTTTATGAAATTCGAATAAAGGTCTTTTGAACTGAACTGAACTGAACATATTTGTCATGCAAGTTCACGATGTTCGAGATACTTTACCCAATTAGGGAAGTTGGCTTTCTTCACACAGGACCGGACGAATACGTTGGTGGTCCTGGGATAATGTTATGAGGGCGAGGTTATGTTGCTGAAAGCGCTTATAGCGGTATATAACAGGGGATCGTGGGCGGCGTGTACCTGGCCCGTGGTGCATCGGAAAATTACTTATTTCGATTGAAGGTCTCATGCCGCATTACAACCTAGGTGGGTTCCGGTCCTCGGCTCTTGCAGCCGGAGCGATCAGGAAAGATGTAAATATAGACCAGCTCAAGTGATCGCGGGGAGCCCTTGGTCCCAGCCTCCAGTAACCGGAAATGACATGATACTTCAAGTCCGCGTTGTACATAGGGGGCGTATCAGTATGGGAATTGTAGTTCCCGTGATTTTGAAGTTCAGCAATGATCGGGAAGATCTATAGTGAGATCAAAGAGTCTCCTGCTCGAGAATGATTCATGATAGATCTTATGAAGATGTTAACGTTCACTGATGTTAGAGAGGATTGCTCCCAGTGTGAGGCACTAATAGAAACTATATGACAATCAGCCCACTTGTACGCGGGGGGTTTCTTTTGTTATGCGGGGACCATAGGTGTAGGAAGGTGGATATCTGACTATGGTTACCCCAGATTTTTTGCCTTGTGTTTAGCTGGTTTTCGACTTAGTTGGCCTGGGATCGTGCTAATCAGGGTCCCAGGCTATCTGCTCTCTCTTTAAAATGGACTCCATGTACCCTAGGTGCATAACTAATTGGATATTGGGTCACCTTATCAGCCCCTGTACAGTGTACTATAGGTACCCAGGGCATAGGTGCATCCAAGGCCTACCAGGGGCCGCAGCATATCTTTTGCCACCCCTGGCTGGCCATCCAAACTGACACAACTGGCTGATCACTCAGCTGGGGCAAGGTTGTGTAATCACCACTTGCTTAGATATAGTATACTTATATCTAAACCTATATCTGGACACATATATACCTATAAGTCACTCCTATGGCAGGCCTTAACAATCCTGGAGGCAGAGTGCTTGGTTTTATGTGAGATGGTGCTCTAGCATGAGCTGAGCCTGTCTGCAGCTGTCGGGACCAACTCCCTTAGCTGTTCCAGGATATTGCCATACCATATACTCTTAAGTACATTATAATCCTCGCGGTTACTTGCTAACTTTGGTTTGGCTTTATCAAAACATGTCGTGTAAGGTGTCATACGCTTTGGAATACTACCCCCTCACCAGTCCTGGTGACAGGGGTAGCATTCCACCCTTCTAGAGGGAGAAGACATGTTACTTTGCTTAAACGCGGTTAAATCTAACCAGAGCCTCAGCATCACAAAATGGATGCTGCTGCCACAGACACAAGTCTGGCCTCCTGCTGTTGACCAAAACTTGGCAGGGGAGGCTTGGTCAAAAGGTTTCCTGTCACAGGGAGGTGTTACACCACCCCAGACAGGAGATAGTGGATTGGCGCAGGGAGGGCTGAATGAAACTAGACACTGCCTGGGGCACACAAGGTGCCCCATGCAAAATCCAGTCAAACCGGATCTGGGGCACTCCAGCCCCAGCTCTGGCGCGAAACTGGACAAAGGGAAAGGGGTGTAACCACCCCCTTCCCTGGTCCCACCCATAGGAGGGACCTAGCAGGTAATCCAGCCCCTCGATTTGGAATAAAGGTAGGAGCTGTGCCCAGGAGCATTAGATTATCCTGAACGAAACTTTGATACAGAACTCTGGACCCTTCGACATCCCACTCGACGTGGAAGACTGAAGAATCTCCCTTGTGGTCAAGGAGTGACCACCCTGTGCATACAGACACCATCCAGCGCCCAATGATTTGCTTTGTTGCAGTTCCCGCTGAAACTCGAGCAACAGAGATCAACAAGACCCAGCTTCCCTGACTTTTAACAGCCCGATCCACAGTCCCAGCGAATCTGAGACCTGTGGAGGCGACGTGAAGGGTGGAGCTGGCCATCTTGAAAAGACTGCAAAGTGCTGACCGAGCAGCTCCCGAGGCCCCCTCAAAACTGTGCATTGGCGTTTGAGAAGCCCCAGCCCCAAGCAGCTTGTGCACCGAAGATCTCCCCTCCACACTCATTGAGTGCTGCGTGGGGCCCTTTTGCATTTTCCTGCTTGATGCGTTGGTTCGGTTGCTTGCCCGTTAGCTAGTGACCCCAGAACCGATGAACCTTAAAATTTACACTGCTAGTCTGGTTGCTCCAGACTGGTCCTCGCTCCCCTAAAAAGGAGCCACCACTCTGACCTTGCTGGGCCGAGTAAGAAGCGATCTTTGAATCCTGCCGGGTTGCATTTGTCAAGGCCTGTTAACTCCGATCCGGAAGCCGATACCACCGAAAGCGAGAGACTTTGTGGGACAGCTCATGCTCTACTTCTGGTCATCGTTGATGCCCCAGAGTCCACGTGGCAGCGGAGACAAGCTTCATGACAACCACCTGATTGCGCCGGACATCGCCTGGTTCCTTCCTGGTTCCATCCTGGTCACTGGCTAGTGATCCAGACATTGTCCTCTCTGCTTTCAGGTACCCTACATCTTTGATCCACCCTTGGATCCAACCGGACTCTTCTCTCCTGGCCACCTGCAGCATCTTCATCTCCAGGCTCCATAGATCTCCACGCCGAAACCCGACACACTTTGGCACCTATGCACCCGCTTCCTGTGGGTGAGGTAACGACCTAACACCGGTGCTCCTGTAGTGGTTTACACCTCTAGTGTCCTAGTTTAAAGTGGGGTAATTCTATTCCAGTCGGAAGACTTCCAAAACAGTAATTCGATAACTTTTACGCGCCATTGACTTTGCATTGGTGCATGCTTGTGCTTTTGGCACTGCACCCGTGTCCCGCGGACCTCTCCCGACTTCATCACTGTTAGTCCCGAGTAGTCCCAGCGATTCACAATGCCCTAGGCCTTACCATTGTTCGAGAGATGGTACTTATACCACTATTTTAGTATTAGGTTTGAGTGGCCACCGGGCCTATTCAAAATTGTGCAACCTTTGAATGTTTAACTGTGCTTTTGTTTAAACGCTTGTGCCTCTGCACTCATAAAGAGTACAGAAGATTATTCTAGTAATAAATACATATATTTTTATAATATATAACTTGTGTGGTGTCCTTTCATTTGATATTACAGGATTGCATATGGTAAAACAGCTGGCTTCACATGCCCTCTTGAGTTCAGCCTAAGACTGCTTAGTCCATGCTACCCCTAGGATAGCTTGTCTATAAGGTTGACTTTACAACCACCACCATAAGGGATTGTTTGGACTGATACAAGGTGCCCACAGAACTGTGGACATCATACATCAGGCCAACTTCTCACATTGGTTTGCAGCGGTTGGGATTTGAGCTTGCTGTTGTTTTACCAAGTGTAATCTTCTATAATTTGAAAGATCATATTAAGTACTATAGGTACATATAAAACAAAAGCTTAACATACTTAAGTTCTACTGAACTTAGTAGTTGTAGACTAAAGGGAGTAGCACACCCTGACTACAACTCACTAGCAAGGTTCCAGTAGGAAAACACTTAGTGTAGGTAAGTGCACCACTTACACCTCACTAGTCATGCCTGGCACAGGTGAAGCATCAAGCTCTCTACCTGTGGGTGACCCCCCAAAAGCACCATCCAGTTATGAAAAACTCAGCCACAAGGACTTGAGTGCTCTATGCACTTCAAGGGGGCTGAAAAGGGGTCACAACCCCACCATCCCTATCCTCATAGCAATCCTAGAGAAAGCTGACCTTGAGAAGGAATCTGCTACAGATCCTTCAAGTAAGATAGGAGAGGGAAACCCACCTCATAATACTGATACCCCAGAAGTTGAACCTGAAGAGGTAGATGGTGATGGGGATGGAGATGAGTCAGATGATCAAGGGGGGGGATGACCAGGTTCAAGTCAGAATACTGAACCAGGCCAACTTAAGGCTACATGGGAATGGAGAAGGTGTCCACCTGTCCAGGCCCAATGGTAGACTTAACCCTGGCAATAGAAGGGTTAGATCTCCCTCCAGGTACTCTAACCATTCTAATGCCTCAAGGGGATCTCAAAGGGGAATGACTTCTCCCAGAGAAAAGAACATGAGGCTAGGATGAGAGCTGTCCAACTCCAGATTGAGAAGGAAGAGGTAGCCCTGGCCCAAGCTAAACTTGATTTAGCAAGGGAGCACAAATTAAGTGGATTAGATTCCACTGGTGGCAGCAACATTATCCCTAAAGATAAAGACAGGTCATATGATCATAGAAACCTGAGCTAGATTGTGCCCCCCTACAGAGATGGGGATGACATCCACAAATGGATAACTGCTTTTGAGAGAGCCTGCATGGTACAGCAGGTTCCTCAAGACCAGTGGGCTGCAATCTTATGGCTCTCTTTTTCTGAGAAAGGGAGAGAGAAGCTCCTCACTGTTAGACCTGAGGATGCTAAAAATTACACTGTCCTGAAGAGTGCTCTTATTGATGGGTTTGGCCTAACCACTGAGCAATACAGGTTGTTGTTCAGAGATACCCAAAAAGCTCAGACTCAGGACTGGACTGATTTTGTAGATTGTGCTACTAAGGCTCTGGAAGGTTGGCTACTTGGCAGTAAAGTACATGACTATACAGGATTGTATAATTTGATTATGAGGGAGCAGATTCTTAGTAATTGTCAAAACCAGCTTTTGCACCAGCGCCTGGTGGACTCAGATCTGGCCTCTCCCCAAGAATTGGGTAAGAGGGCAGACAAATGGGTCAGAACCAGGATTAGGCCTAAGAATCAGGGTAATGACCAAAAAGAAGGATTCTTCCAAGGCTCAAGACAAAGGGGGGGATCAATCTAAAGACAATTCTCCCACAGGGCCCCAAAACTCCAAGGATGGGGGTGGGTCCCAAAACACTTCCTCTACCCAGAAGAAACCTTACTGCCATGCCTGTAAGCAGACTGGCTACTGGAAAACAGATAGCTGTTGTCCAAAGAATAGCAACAAGGAAAATATTCCTCCAAGTAAAGCTCCAACACCTCCTGTTACTGTTAGCAGTAATCCCCCAGGTGGTGGGAGCACCCCCAAGAATTTGGCTGGGTTTACTTTTGGAACTCAGGTGGACTCTGGCCTACCCAGGTCCCCTACTACAGCTACTCTTGTCGGTGATAATGGCATGGGGTTTGCCAACTTCACTGCTTGCCCAAGCACTTTGAGCAAGTACAGACAGGAGCCTCTCATCAATGGTCAGAAAATTGAGGCCTATAGAGACACAGGGGCTAGTATCACTATGGTGACTGAGAATCTAGTCCCCTCAATGCAACTTTTATCTGGTGCCACATACCAGGTGACCAATATTGATGGAGTACAAACCAATCATCCCATGGCAGTAGTAAATCTCAGCTGGGGAGATGTCACTGGTCCAAAGAGAGTGGCAGAGTCAACAAACTTGCCTGTAGATTGTCTACTAGGAAATGACTTGGAAATCTCAGCCTGGGCTGAGGTGGAACAAGAAACCCATTCTAGAATGGTAAATCTCCATGGAAAGGTTAGTGGGGCTGTGAAGGCCACAGCCCCAATCCAAGATGTCCTTCCTGAAAAGGTTGGTAGGGTGGTGCCAGTCACAGCCCCATCTCAAGCAGACTCCTTCCCTAGACAGATTAGCAGGGCTGTGATGGTAACTGCCCATACCCAAACTGAGTCCCTTCCTGAAAAGGTTGGTGGGGCTGTGATGGCCACAGCCCAAACTCAAACAGATTCATGTGTTGTGAAACTGTACTGTACAATGCGGCGAGAGTCACCTACTTAGCTGCACTTCACGAGATTATTCTTTGGTAAATACAACAGTAAACAATTCTTTTGACACTCAACTTGGAGCGGTCCACCGCAAAGGCCACTTAAACAATGATACAAATACACAAAAACCAAGGAGTATCACATATTCAAATACATATTTTCAAAAAAGCCAAATGTAGGCACAGTTTATGTTCAAAAGAAAAACTCTTTAGAGCAGGCTTTGCTTATTCTTTTCGATTTTTATTCGTTCTTATTCGCTCCAATCCAATACAGTCACTTCAAATGTTGATCATTATCTTACAGCATTACAGCCTACGTGTTTCGTCCTCACAGGGACATCATCAGGGCTGTAGAAAGTAAAAAGAAAAAACAATAAATCTATAACTGACTATTATTCATAAACAAAATCCACTTTTACTCCTAGCATGCTTTGCTAGAAAAAGTTCTTGTGGGTGAATCATTCACTTGGAATTTTCCTAATTCTACCTATTTAACAATCTATGGCATTTATCAAAGTGAGCCTGCCTATTTGACATGCTAATCGGCAACGAAACAAATCAATTAAAACATATGACAGAACTACTATGTACATATATTCAACAATCTGAATAAGTTATAAACCTGTTCCATGGATTATTACCATGTAAAAGTAGGTCAATTCCCATGCGTAGCCAGTGTGGTTATGACCCCTATCAGGGATGCAAAAAAATATGAACAAATGCTCACCTAGTTATAAGTAAGAGTTGTTTGTCATGAAAAATCTTCCTATGAGGTCAAGCTGTTTATATACGGATGCGGCTGCAGAAGTATCCAGTATTAATGACTTGCGTCCACTAATCTGAGTAAAGAAAAAAAGTTCTATTTGGCAATCAGATCAATTAACTGTACTAGTATAAAGACTGAGTTTTTAATTAAAGAGAGATTGCATTACATCACTCTCTGATACATAGACAACTGAAGTGATTCTTGGGCCACTTAATAAAAAACGAGTCCTACCAATAAATTCATCCAACACCATACGTTGGTGTATCAATAACTGTGGTGATTCCTAAGACCCATAACAGTAAACAAATCCTACCAGTCAAAATTCTTCCAACGAAGTACATTCCATCCCTTGCTCTTGGATATATCCTGGTAATGGGTAATTTTTCTGAAGCAGAAAAGAAACGAAAAACACCTCTTAATCAAGGATTCCCTTATATAAAAACCAAACACCACCTATTCCAACTAACCCTGGAATTCCTAAAGGCAATTTCTATCTTCAGCCTACCTCCGTCTGTATATATCCGCTTTATCAGCTTCACTCGCATCCGCTCTCCACGCCGACCCGCCTGGTAAAGAGTGGGAGACTGCGATTAACGTTATTTAAATATTTCTTGAACCAATCAGCGTATTGCTAATTTCGCGCCAAAGCAGCGAAAACATTAGCCTAGACTCCCTATAACGTCCGCATGTTGTGTTGCGTTGTAATAGAGAGAAGACCTGCCCCGCTATGTATCAAGCGGAAATCCAAATAGTGTTTCCGGTTTTATCTTAAACCAATCCGACCCGATTCTATGTCAGATAGCTGGTCTCATCCTTTAAAAATAGATTCCCTCCAAAAGTCCGCATATTTGCATTGCGTCCATAGACCTTGAGGAATGATTCCGCCAAACATAAGGCGGAAATGCCCATAGTATTTCCGGTGTATGGTGTTTAAACCAATCAGCGTTTAGCGTTGCGTTGATATAGCAACACGTTGGTTCCGCCGGGCTTAAGGCGGAAGTTCGAATTAATATCCGGTTTTGACGCGTTAGTAATGATTGGCTATGCCAATTGCAAGTTAACCAATCCATAGTTTATTTATATTTTATTTATTTAACGACTTGTAAAGCGCCTGGTGACCCAAGGGCATCCCCGCGCTATAAAGATTTGTTATCCAGATGAGAGGGAGGAAAGGGGGGGAGGACATTATTTAGGGAATAGAAGTGTTTTCAGTTTTTTTCTGAAAATCAAATAACTGGGTTCCAGTCTAAGGGTCCGTGGGAGAGAGTTCCATCCAGTGGACGCTTTCACAGAGAAGCGTCGGCCTCCAGTGCGTGTCTTTTTAAATTTGGGGATGTTGGCTAGGTGCTCATTCTCGGACCGTAGGGATCTGGGTGCTTTGTAAGGAGTAACTAGGCCGCTGAGGATCGCAGGGCCAGATCCATTGATCAGTTTGTATGCTGTGCACATGGCTTTGAATTCCACCCTTTGGCGCACAGGGAGCCAGTGCAGGGCCTTGATGGCAGGTTTAGCAGACACTCTGGAGGGAAGGTTCATGAGTAGACGGGCTGCTGCATTCTGTGTTCGTTGCAGTCTCGCCAGGGTGGCCTCAGGGGCTCCCAGGTAGACCATGTTACTGTAGTCCAACCGTGACAGTATGAGCCCTTGGACTAGTAGTTTCCTGGACGCGGGTGGGAGTAAGGGAAGAATCCTGCGGGTAGTGCGCATAAGCCCAAAGCAGGTTCCTGCAGTTTTGGCTGCTTGCGTCTTCATTGAAAGCTCGGGTTCTAGCCAGACTCCAAGGGTCTTAATTTCGTGTTTCGGGGTGGGAATTTTCCCGAACACGTCTGGCCAGACCGCTGGGGGGATGGTCACCCATTGCTTTCCCATGAGCATCACTTCGGTCTTTGACCCGTTTAATTTTAGTGATGATTCACACATCCAACCGTGGATTTCCGTAAGGCAGTTTGCCAGGCTGTCTGGGTGGTAGTTTAGTTGGGATAGGGAGACGACCAGTTGTGTGTCATCGGCGTAGCTCACTATTTTTATACCGAATGGTGTCACCACGTCTTCAAGGGGGGCCATATACGCGTTAAAAAGCGTAGGGCTCAGGGACGATCCCTGAGGGACCCCGCTCGTGAGGGGCAGGGTGGACGAGTGGTGATTGCCGTCCCATACCTGGAAAGTGCGCCCGGCAAGGAAGGACTCTATCCAACTGAGTGCCGTCCCGGTGAGCCCTGCTGCCGCCAGCCGATGGAGAAGGACACGATGGTTGACTGTGTCGAAGGCTGCACTAAGATCTAGGAGGATCACTGCCACTGACCCTCCTGAATCCAAAATGCGCCTTGCCTCCTCGATGACGGCAAGAAGGGCGGTGTCTGTGCCGTGACCCGGGCGAAACCCAGTTTGGGATTGCCGTAATATGTTATTTGCCTCGAGAAACTTAGACAATTGTCCGTTGACCAATTTCTCGGCTACCTTGCTGATGCCAGGGAGGAATGAGATTGGCCGGTAGTTTGCCATATCTGCTGGGTCCAGCTGGGGCTTTTTAAGGCGTGCTTTCACCACCGCGCTCTTCCAGCTAGCAGGAACAAATCCCTGGGCAAGTGAGCTGTTAATAAGCTCCGTGAGCGTGGGAACGATGACGGGGGCTACGGTTTTAAGGAATCTAATGGGTGCAGGGTCCAGAGGTGATCCGCTTTTCATTTTGGCCATGGTTACTTCTACCTCGTTGCAGGTTACTGGCCTAAATGTCGCAAGTTGAGGGCGTATGCTGCTTCCAGTCTGGCTAGGGGGTGGGTCATTGTCCATGTGGCTAGAAGGACAGGGAGGGGGAAGGGATGTTAAGATGCGGGCAATTTTGTCATTGAAATAGGTGGCTAATTCATTGCTTCGGTCCACAGGGGGGGGGGTGTTGGAGGAAGGAGTGGTTGGTACTTTTAGTAGCTCTTTTACGATTAGGAAAGATTCCCTGGCTGAATTGGAGGATTCTTTTATCCGAGTATCGTAGTGGGAAGCTTTAGAGCGCTTAATGGCAGTTTTGTAAAATCTAACTGCGTTTTGGTAGGCTTCCTTGCTGGCGTGCTGCCAGTCTTTCCTCCATAGCCGTTCGGCTCTCTTACAGTTTTTACGTAGTAGTCGAAGTTCCGGGGTGTACCACGGGGCGGAACTTGGTTTCCCGTTTTTGTCCTCCCGAGTTCTAAATGGGAGTACGGAGTCCAGGGAGGTAGTAATCCACTCTCTAAATTTACTATCTGCAATGGCCGGGTCTTCTGCGGAGGCAGGGGTAGTTGACTTTAGGGTCCTGGCCCATTCTTCGGTGGGAAGTTTGGACCAGGTCCTGTCCCTGGTGTAAGTGGGCGGTTTTTGAGGTTTCCTAAAGGTTCCTGGTAGTTGGAAGGAGACTAAAAAGTGGTCCGTCCAGTGGAGGGGAAGGGACTCCCTAGCTTGCATCGAGGGGGTGCTCGTGAACACAGGGTCCAACAGGTGACCTTTGTTGTGAGTAGCTCCAGAGTTTAGGAGGCGGATGTCGAGGGCCGCCAGATCGGTGATTAGGTCGGCTGCCCCAGAGTCTAAAGGGTCATCGAAATGGATATTCAGGTCTCCTAGTATCATGAAATTGGTGATGGAGTGGGCCTGTGTCGCTACTGTGTCCAGGAGAGTACTAGCAAAAGGACCTGGATGACCGGGGGGGCGGTACACTAGGATCCCTGTGAGTGAGTTAGTCGGGTCAAGCTTGATTGTGAACTGTAGGCTTTCAGAGTCAGGAATCTGCGCATCATTGGATTTGCAGGGGAGATAATCCCGGGGAATAATGGTGACACCACCACCTCTACCTGAGGGACGAGGTAGGGACTGAATGAGGAAGCCCGGTGGGGTAGCTAGCACCATATCTGACTCCGAGTGTGGGGCGAGCCATGTTTCCGTCAAGAAGAGGACGTCTATCTCATGGTCTTCTATGAGGTGGTTAATCAGCATCGCATGTTTGGGGAGAGAGCGACAGTTCAGCGAGGCGAGTTTAAGGGCTGAGGGCTTGTAGGGTCGTATAGGGAGTTTGAGCTGGACTGGCTGGCAGTGAGTACAGCTGATGAATGGTCCATTCAGGTCATGAACATATTCACAGGAGGGGGCGATGGGGGGTCTGAGACTTAGGAGGTCCCGACGTGAATAGCTTACCTTAGCGGCGGCTTTGTCCAACAGGGGTTCTGGCCCTAGGCCCGTCCGTTCGCGGACGGGCGCAGACGGGCTTGAATTAGGCGCGCCTTCGGCGCGCAAACGGCGCTCCCGCTGCGCTCGTCCGCTGCGCTGGTATGGCCGGCACATTTGTAGTGAGTGTTATGGCCGTGGCCTCGCAGTGGGCGTGGCTTCCGCCTTGGGACCGCGCTGGCGGTGTGGGCGTTTCCCCTGTATCAGCGCTGGAAGTCGCTGTGTCAGGGGTGGTCTGGGAGGGCTGTTTTAGCGCGTGAGAGCCGGCGCTTCAGTGCAGGTATGCTCAGTGCTTTTTAAAATCAAGACAGAGAGAAGTGACAAATTTTAAAATCAATTTGTGAAGAGCAGTCCTCCGGCTTCCGCCTCAGAGGATAAACAAAACAATAATGCGACGCGCTTTCTGACAGCGTTTTGTAGTAGTCTTGGTGGGCGTGGCCTCGCAGTGGGCGTGGCTTCCACCTTGGGACCGCGCTGGCGGTGTGGGCGTTTTCCCTGTATCAGCTCTGGAAGTCGCTGTGTCAGGGGTGGTCTGGGAGGGCTGTTTTAGCGCGTGAGAGCCGGCGCTTCAGTGCAGGTATGCTCAGTGCTTTTTAAAATCAAGACAGAGAGAAGTGACAAATTTTCAAATCAATTTGTGAAGAGCAGTCCTCCGGCTTCCGCCTCAGAGGATAAACAAAACAATAATGCGACGCGCTTTCTGAAACCGTTTTGTAGTAGTCTTGGTGGGCGTGGCCTCGCAGTGGGCGTGGCTTCCGCCTTGGGACCGCGCTGGCGGTGTGGGTGTTTCCCCTGTATCAGCGCTGGAAGTCGCTGTGTCAGGGGTGGTCTGGGAGGGCTGTTTTAGCACGTGAGAGCCGGCGCTTCAGTGCAGGTATGCTCAGTGCTTTTTAAAATCCAGACAGAGAGAAGTGACAAATTTTAAAATCAATTTGTGAAGAGCAGTCCTCCGGCTTCCGCCTCAGAGGATAAACAAAACAATAATGCGACGCGCTTTCTGACAGTGTTTTGTAGTAGTCTTGGTGGGCGTGGCCTCGCAGTGGGCGTGGCTTCCGCCTTGGGACCGCGCTGGCGGTGTGGGCGTTTCCCCTGTATCAGCGCTGGAAGTCGCTGTGTCAGGGGTGGTCTGGGAGGGCTGTTTTAGCGCGTGAGAGCCGGCGCTTCAGTGCAGGTATGCTCAGTGCTTTTTAAAATCAAGACAGAGAGAAGTGACAAATTTTAAAATCAATTTGTGAAGAGCAGTCCTCCGGCTTCCGCCTCAGAGGATAAACAAAACAATAATGCGACGCGCTTTCTGACACCGTTTTGTAGTAGTCTTGGTGGGCGTGGCCTCGCAGTGGGCGTGGCTTCCGCCTTGGGACCGCGCTGGCGGTGTGGGTGTTTCCCCTGTATCAGCGCTGGAAGTCGCTGTGTCAGGGGTGGTCTGGGAGGGCTGTTTTAGCGCGTGAGAGCCGGCGCTTCAGTGCAGGTATGCTCAGTGCTTTTTAAAATCCAGACAGAGAGAAGTGACAAATTTTAAAATCAATTTGTGAAGAGCAGTCCTCCGGCTTCCGCCTCAGAGGATAAACAAAACAATAATGCGACGCGCTTTCTGACAGTGTTTTGTAGTAGTCTTGGTGGGCGTGGCCTCGCAGTGGGCGTGGCTTCCGCCTTGGGACCGCGCTGGCGGTGTGGGCGTTTCCCCTGTATCAGCGCTGGAAGTCGCTGTGTCAGGGGTGGTCTGGGAGGGCTGTTTTAGCGCGTGAGAGCCGGCGCTTCAGTGCAGGTATGCTCAGTGCTTTTTAAAATCAAGACAGAGAGAAGTGACACATTTTAAAATCAATTTGTGAAGAGCAGTCCTCCGGCTTCCGCCTCAGAGGATAAACAAAACAATAATGCGACGCGCTTTCTGACAGCGTTTTGTAGTAGTCTTGGTGGGCGTGGCCTCGCAGTGGGCGTGGCTTCCGCCTTGGGACCGCGCTGGCGGTGTGGGCGTTTCCCCTGTATCAGCGCTGGAAGTCGCTGTGTCAGGGGTGGTCTGGGAGGGCTGTTTTAGCGCGTGAGAGCCGGCGCTTCAGTGCAGGTATGCTCAGTGCTTTTTAAAATCAAGACAGAGAGAAGTGACAAATTTTAAAATCAATTTGTGAAGAGCAGTCCTCCGGCTTCCGCCTCAGAGGATAAACAAAACAATAATGCGACGCGCTTTCTGACAGCGTTTTGTAGTAGTCTTGGTGGGCGTGGCCTCGCAGTAGGCGTGGCTTCCGCCTTGGGACCGCGCTGGCGGTGTGGGCGTTTCCCCTGTATCAGCGCTGGAAGTCGCTGTGTCAGGGGTGGTCTGGGAGGGCTGTTTTAGCGCGTGAGAGCCGGCGCTTCAGTGCAGGTATGCTCAGTGCTTTTTAAAATCAAGACAGAGAGAAGTGACAAATTTTAAAATCAATTTGTGAAGAGCAGTCCTCCGGCTTCCGCCTCAGAGGATAAACAAAACAATAATGCGACGCGCTTTCTGACAGCGTTTTGTAGTAGTCTTGGTGGGCGTGGCCTCGCAGTGGGCGTGGCTTCCGCCTTGGGACCGCGCTGGCGGTGTGGGCGTTTCCCCTGTATCAGCGCTGGAAGTCGCTGTGTCAGGGGTGGTCTGGGAGGGCTGTTTTAGCGCGTGAGAGCCGGCGCTTCAGTGCAGGTATGCTCAGTGCTTTTTAAAATCAAGACAGAGAGAAGTGACAAATTTTAAAATCAATTTGTGAAGAGCAGTCCTCCGGCTTCCGCCTCAGAGGATAAACAAAACAATAATGCGACGCGCTTTCTGACAGCGTTTTGTAGTAGTCTTGGTGGGCGTGGCCTCGCAGTGGGCATGGCTTCCGCCTTGGGACCGCGCTGGCGGTGTGGGCGTTTCCCCTGTATCAGCGCTGGAAGTCGCTGTGTCAGGGGTGGTCTGGGAGGGCTGTTTTAGCGCGTGTTGGAATACTTATAAACCGAACATAGAAAATTAGGTGGAACTTGCTCGTAGATCCAATTCATAGCTATTTTTAATCGGAACTAAAATTCGTAATCGGCTCCAACCTGTTATTATTTAAAGCGTGTGTATTAATTTCAAGACCAGCAGCCTATGATAAATATGAATGACTAGTCCTTGTGAAACTCACTCTTATTTATACGGAAACAAAGGTAGTGCTTCCGATAGATGTTCTAAATTCCCCATCAATGATAGCATCCCAAAAAGGGGGTAACCCAACTGGCTAATCTCTTCCTCTTCTGGGACTGGGTGGTCATCTTCTGTGGAAGGTATTCCATCACCTGTTCTCCCTGTAGGCTCTGTACCAGAGGCCTTGAGAGCATCACCCTCTTCTAAGAGTTCCATCAGGTGTTGAAGGGTAGGGTTAGAACCCTGTTTCAACTTTCTTGTGGTACACAAGTGTCTCAATTCTCGAAAGCTGAGGATTTCATATCTAGAGGGTGCCTTGGGAGGGTCACTCTCCACAGGTTGAGATCCAGATGGTTCACCTGTGCCAGACATGATCTAGTATGGTGGAGGTGTGTGCACCTACCTACACTAAGTGTTTTCCTACTGAACCTCTCTAGGAGTTGTAGTCAGGGTGTGCTAGGCCCTTTGCTCTACAACAACTAAGTTCAGTAGAACTTAAGTATTCTAAATCTTGTTTTATATGTACCTATAGGTACCTTTGTGATCTTTCAAATGATATTGCAAAGATTACAATTGGTAAAACAACAGCAAGTTCAAATCCCACCGCTGCCACCAATGTGAGAAGTTGGCCTGGTATATGATGTTCACTATTCTAGTGAGCACCTTGCACCAGTCCAAACAGCCCTGATGGTGATGGTTGTAAAGTCAACCTTATAGACCAGCTATCCTAGAGGTAGCATGGACAGAGCAGTCTTAGGCTAAACTCAAGAGGGCATGTGAAGCCAGCTGTTTTACCATATGTAACCCCTTTAATACCAAATGAAAGGACATCAACAGGATATATATAAAATATACATGTTATTTATTACTAGACAAACCCTCTGAACTCTTTATGAGGTCAGAGGCATAAGCACAATACAAGATATTCAATTTAAATACAATAAGTTGCACAAAATACAGTAGGGCCCTAGGGGCATGCTAAAACATATACTAAAATAGTGGTATAAGGACCACAACACTGAAAGTGAATATGCCTAGGGCTTAGGGAATCGCTGGGGCTACACTGAGCTACCAAGAGTTAGGGAGCAGGAGGCCCACAGGATGCGTGTGCAGTGTCTAAACACACACGCGGGTTACCATAGAGAATGAATGGGAACGTAAAAGATGGAAACTAGTTCTTTTAGGGCACTTCTGACTGGACTCGGTGAAAGTTACTTGAAACTTAGACAGTTGGATAGTTGAAACCCACAGGAGCACCGGAGTACTCGCGTTACCTCACCCACAGGAAGCTGGTGCATAGGTGTCAAAGTGTGTCAGGTTTCGTCGTCGAATCCTATGGAGCCTGGAAGTAAAATGCTGCAGGCGAACAGGAGAGAAGTGTCCGGGTGGATCCAAGGGTGGATCGTAGATGAAGAGGACCTGAAAGCAGAGGGGACAGGGTCAGGGTCACTAGCCAGTGACCAGGAAGGAACCAGGAAGGAACCAGGCGATGTCGGTAAAGAGCTTAGCCAATCCTACATGTGCCATACCATCTCCACCGGTGTCACAGGAGCTTTGTGACTCTTTAGCCACAGCTTTTGATGACAAAATTAGGAACATTCTGAAGGGCCTTGAGGGTTCTACGCAACCTATGCCATCTGGTTCCTGTCCCTCTGTGCTCTCAGGTCACCTGTCCTCTGAGTCAAATATGAACAAGGAGCCTGCCTGTCAGTTGCCGAGCTTTTCAATACCCTCGTTGGAGGAGTTTTGTGCCCTGGCTAACTGTGTATCATCTGGCTCTCCTCTTGATCCCATGCCGCACAAGATCTGGAAGGCCTTCCAGGACGATCTGTTTCCCCCGCTCCACTCTATCTGTTGCCAATTGTTAGCTACTGCATCTGTACCAGACTGCTGGAAATTGGCTATTGTAACACCTTTGCTAAAAAAGGCTACTCTGGACCCCCTCTGCCCAGCCAATTATAGGCCTATCTCGCTGTTGCCATTCGCGATAAAGATCTTAGAGAAGTGGGTTACGAGAGCCTTGGCCAATTTCCTGGAATCCAACTCCAGTCTGGATGTAGCTCAGTTTGGCTTCAGACCGGGCCACGGTACTGAGACTGCTCTGGTCACCGTGTTGAATGATCTGCGAACGCGTGTCGACAGGGATAAGTCAGCATTTTTAGTACTGCTTGACATGTCGGCCGCGTTCGACACGGTGAACCATGAGGTCCTTCTGGACCGTCTCGGTAATGCGGGAATAACGGGCTCAGCACTAGCCTGGTTATCATCATATCTGGATAACAGACAACAGGCAGTAACATTGCCACCGTTCCGCTCTGCCACACGCCAGGTGAACCAGGGTGTCCCCCAGGGTTCGGCGATAAGTCCAATTCTTTTTAATCTGTACCTCCGCCCCCTGATACAACTGATAAGATCTTTCGGCATTCAAGTCATCAACTACGCCGATGATACCCAATTGATTTTTTCTTTTGAGGGTTCAGAGGCAGTGTCGAGGGACACCTTCCATCAGTGTATGTCGGCCACAGCAAAGTGGTTGCAAGCCAATTCACTCCAATTCAATGGCTCAAAGACGGAGATATTGCACTGCTCCTCTGACCGACTCCCTCGCCCATTGCCGGAAGATTTTTGGCCTAGTTCTGAGGTTCCGTGACGGTTCCGAGACGATTTGAACCCGTGTTTTCAAGTTTGTCGGAAATACATAATATTGGTATCAGTGAACCGCAAATGATCCATTTAGTATATCCTAGTGTTTTCGCTACGCTACAAGCAAGAGCACTCCTTCCATTGACATATTTCTGATCTACCCACGGCATCCATCTTAGATCATGGTCGCCATTTTGTGTTTCCTTGCCCTCACATATGCAATAGCCTCTGATCACTCCACTTTGATTAAGGACACGTACCCTTAGCCGGAGATTCACCTCTTACATGACACGTACACCTTAAACCAGATCACGCTGTGGCTGCATGACTCGACAAAGGCTGCCTCCTCTGCCCGAGGCCAGTCCTGCCAAACTGGTCTTCGTGTCCATTGTACCTGATCATGATTAGGCGGCCGAAGCCGGTAGCCTTGCCCATTTACAACCCACAAACATCCCTTATCCCACTTTTCTATCTTCCACACCTGGCTCTGTTTCTTTCTTTCTGAATCTTTATTAGGGGGAGGTAACGAACTTTACGATGAGGCGGTCCGGGTCCTGAATGCAATATTGACAGGGAATTGTGACAGACTAGTGAGAACCCCTCTCTTCGCAATGTTTGGCCTCAGATATTATCGACGGTTCCTGTGTAACACCAAATATTTATTGTTTTAGACACAAAGGTTTTGGGAATTTATTACATGTAAAGAATTCGCCCCCAGCTTAAAATTTCGTATATAAGGAGCAACCCACTTTGTACAAATCGAACAGGCTCCTGATTACTGCCCGTGTGTAGTATCTGTGACTTCTGTGTCCCTGCAGTAATAAACCTTTGGTCTTTGACGCCACTATCGAGAAGCCCGTGTTTCTGTTCATTTGTGCACCAAGGCAGGTGGAACTCCGGGGTCTTTGGGTGTTCTACCCTGACACCTCTGTTACGAGCTGACATTACTAGCGAGTCATATTCAGATCAAGAGATGCAATGTATTGAATCCAGCAACATTGTTGCCGACTGATCAAGAGTCGATTGATTCCGAGCCACATGACTGCTATTTCAAAACGGAGGAAGAGACAAAAGGACGCATCGATTTGAAGGATACTCCCCTACCCGACCCAGATGGTACGCTGTATGTGGACGGGTCATGTTTTAAATTGGAGAATGGTGATGTGACTGCTGCTTACGCGGTAACGACTTTGAAGACGATTGTGGAGACTGCAAGAGTGAGTCAGAATTCTGCCCAAGCTGCAGAATTAATAGCTTTAACAAGAGCGTGTGTTTTAGCCGAGGGAAAGAGAGTGAATGTGTTTACAGATAGTCAGTACGCATTTGGCGTGGCCCATAGTTTTGGCCGGTTGTGGAGAGAAAGAGGTTTCATTACGTCCCATGGGACTAAGATCCAACATGGTCAGCTAGTTAACGACTTGTTGGAATCTCTAACCTTGCCGACTGAAGTTGCGATTGTGAAGTGCAGTGCTCATAAAGCAATCACGGATGATGTAGGTCGTGGGAATGCTTTTGCTGACGAAATTGCTAAACAGACAGCTAGAGACACGATGAGTAGAATGTATGTTGCTACGTCTGCAAGGTGGATTGCTGAGTCTGGAATGTGTGAGGATACTATGGAAAGTGTGAAAGAGATTCAGAAAGAAGCGACTGAGGAAGAGAAACGTGTATGGAGAGAAAGTACGGGCAAGTTGGACTCGAATGGATGTTGGATTGATTTGACAGAACAGCAGCGTTGGATGTTGCCCGATGCGTATGTGCTTGCAGTAGTGACGATGGCGCATGGAGTAGCGCATATAAGTTCTAAAGGGATATGTAAGATGTTGGCTCCGGTCTGGAAGAATGAGGGAATCAGTAAGTGTGCAGAAAGAGTGGTGAAAAATTGTATGGTGTGCTTGATGCATAATCCTGGCAAGGGAACTCCAACTCCTGCTGGTCACTTCGCTCCTCCTTCCTGTCCCTTTGAAGTGATTCAGTTAGACTTCATTCACATGGAACGCTGCAACAACTTAAAGTACGTCCTGGTGGTAGTTTGTGCTTTTTCCAGGTGGATAGAAGCATACCCATTAAAGGACAACACTGCCCTATCAACTGCCAAAATTCTTCTCAAGGAATTTTTCCCTAGGTATGGAATGCCACGGATTGTATGGTCAGATAACGGAAGTGAGTTTATAGGGAAAGTTATGCAGAGTGTGTGTGCCGGTTTAGGATTAAAACAGAAATTTCACAGTGCAAACCACCCCCAGTCTGCTGGTTTGGTCGAGGGTTACAATGGCACCCTCAAGCTAAAGATAGCCAAAATACAAGCATCCACAGGTTTAGCCTGGCCAGACGCACTTCCTTTGGCCTTGTTATCAACGAGAGCAACAGTACATTCTAGAATAGGGCTTAGTCCATACGAGATTGTGTTTGGCCGCCCGGCAAATATCTGGGGTGTGCCAAGGCCTAAACAATTTTGCTCCATTGAATATCCTATGTTGATAGACTACCTTTACGACTTGACTGCTAAATTGAGTCTTATTCATCAACAGGTTTTCGATGCCTTGCCAAAACCTCCGGAGAGTCCAGGACACCAGCTGAAACCGGGTGACTTCATTGTAATAAAGAACTTCGCGAGGACGAAGAACCTTCAACCAAGATTTGTGGGGCCTTATCAGATCTTACTGGCAACAAGGACAGCCGTACGTGTTGCTGGCCGTAAACACTGGATTCACGCTTCTCACGTAAAGCGTGTTCCGTTGCCGCTCCCTTACGACAACTGGGTGAAAAAGGGAATTGGTGCCTCCGAATCTGAAATCACACCGAAGTTCATCTCTTTCAGCGATGCCGAATTGGTTACTGACACTTTGAAACCTGACTCTCCTCCTGAAAAAACTCCTTTGAACATTGATCATTTGTCTCCAGCATCAGAAGAAAATTTGTTATCTGCGAAGTTAAACTCTGCAACAGCTGCTAGTGATACACTATTTTCCGATCAGACAGTACCAGCGAAGCAGAGATATAACCTGAGAAGCCATAAAACGGACAAATAAAGCAGGCAACTGCATATTGTGATTTTGACATATATATATATATTGAACTTTTACCTTCAGCCAGGAAGTTTGCTATTGTTTATTGTTTTTTTTAAAAAATTGCCTTGCCGTCTGGGTAGCCGTAGGGTCGTGGCTGTGTGCCTAGTTTGAATTTGCAGGGGTCTGACACAAGGTTGATCTTTCTGTTGGTTCTGGGAACTCCCAGGGCTGATAGAGGCATTTTCACCTACGTACACATCATCAGTGGTCGCGAGCGGATTGTAGAAGATGGAGCTTCCTGCGCTGCAACGAGAAAATGTGATTTATGTTCGCAGAAACAGACTTAATAGAATTCTTCATAGCAAATGTTTTCTGATGCAATGTGCCATTACATTTTTGATTGTTTTAGCAACATTGGTGGGTGGAATCGTCTTTAGCATAAATTTGATTTTTGTGCCAGTTTCTACAGTACCTCCCCTTGATCCTGCTATTTCTACTGTTTCTTCTATACACTCCTTTCACTCATTTCCGGAACATGAGCAAGCCAGACGCTCAGAGTTCATCAACAACACTTTTGTACAGCTCTTGCACCAACACCAACTGGTAGTTAACACTACAGACTGCTGGGTGTGTGGCTTGATACCCCACACTATGGATAAAGGTATTCCCTATCTGGTTTTGCCTTACAGCTATAATGGATCATTTCAGGCCTTCCAAACCATCTTTGCTTACGCCCTTGAAACCTATCCTCCCCGTCCACCGCTTTCCACTAAATATAACTCTGCCAATAAAGCTTTAGTCCAGGGAATTATTGACATGGTCAAGGACGTCAATAATACTCCATCTTATCCTAGAGACGAATTGCGAGTATATTTAAGTTGGAATACTTCAGAGTATCGCCTTGGTTTAGGAGAAAGCAAGCGTAAAAGCTCAACTCCAATCTGGGTCGTACCTCACCGAGGTCAGGTCTGTTTGCAAGGTAATGGGAGAAATCCAAGAGCTCAGCTAGGGAGGAGTGAGTGCGTAGAGACTTATGTGTTTCCGGCTAACTCTTCCCCTGCCTTTCTCACTGCTAGGGGTACCTATTTCATTTGTCGAGACAGAGCTTATACATGGTTGCCTGCCGACTTCTCAGGATCATGTTATATTGCTCGACTATTGCCTCCGACATACACTGCTTCACCTGATTACCACAGAACAAGAGTAGCGAGAGGTGTCTTCAGCAAGGAAGATACCGCTGGTCAGGAAGCTGGAGACTTCTTCAAAGGCTTCCTTCCGTTCTGGGGGCCTATGGCTAATAGTAGAAACATACGTCAGCTAACACGGGTAGTTGAATCTACTATTACCGAAACTGCTGGTGCCCTTAGCAATCTAACAGCTGAGCTTCAGGCGGATAGGCTCATGACGTTGCAGAACCGTATGGTTCTAGACGTTATACTTGCAGATCGAGGTGGGGTATGTAGAATGATCCAATCGAGCTGCTGTGTCTTTATTCCTAATAATGCTCCAACAGTCTATGAGGCGATCTCTAAGTTGCACAAGATTTCAGACTCCATACATGTAGACAAGGGAAACTGGTCCTTCATGGAGTGGTTTTGGACTCTGATCTCAGCGTGGGGATGGAAGGTTCTAATGGTCATTGGTGTCATCCTAGTATTCCTATTCTCATGTTGTCTGATTATCCAGTGTGGTCCTGCTCTGTGTAGTCTTTGTGCTGCGACTTGTCTCAGAAAACCACCTGCGTTTGGAGAAAAGACACGAGAAAGGATGATGATACAACAGCATGTCACTGACCTGATGAGCATAGAACTAGATTCTGACATAGACTGAGTTATTGCCTATGTAAGGGCAAAAGGAGGGTCTGAGGTTCCGTGACGGTTCCGAGACGATTTGAACCCGTGTTTTCAAGTTTGTCGGAAATACATAATATTGGTATCAGTGAACCGCAAATGATCCATTTAGTATATCCTAGTGTTTTCGCTACGCTACAAGCAAGAGCACTCCTTCCATTGACATATTTCTGATCTACCCACGGCATCCATCTTAGATCATGGTCGCCATTTTGTGTTTCCTTGCCCTCACATATGCAATAGCCTCTGATCACTCCACTTTGATTAAGGACACGTACCCTTAGCCGGAGATTCACCTCTTACATGACACGTACACCTTAAACCAGATCACGCTGTGGCTGCATGACTCGACAAAGGCTGCCTCCTCTGCCCGAGGCCAGTCCTGCCAAACTGGTCTTCGTGTCCATTGTACCTGATCATGATTAGGCGGCCGAAGCCGGTAGCCTTGCCCATTTACAACCCACAAACATCCCTTATCCCACTTTTCTATCTTCCACACCTGGCTCTGTTTCTTTCTTTCTGAATCTTTATTAGGGGGAGGTAACGAACTTTACGATGAGGCGGTCCGGGTCCTGAATGCAATATTGACAGGGAATTGTGACAGACTAGTGAGAACCCCTCTCTTCGCAATGTTTGGCCTCAGATATTATCGACGGTTCCTGTGTAACACCAAATATTTATTGTTTTAGACACAAAGGTTTTGGGAATGTATTACATGTAAAGAATTCGCCCCCAGCTTAAAATTTCGTATATAAGGAGCAACCCACTTTGTACAAATCGAACAGGCTCCTGATTACTGCCCGTGTGTAGTATCTGTGACTTCTGTGTCCCTGCAGTAATAAACCTTTGGTCTTTGACGCCACCATCGAGAAGCCCGTGTTTCTGTTCATTTGTGCACCAAGGCAGGTGGAACTCCGGGGTCTTTGGGTGTTGTACCCTGACACCTCTGGACGGAACCAAAAAGTCCAGAACTCCAGTTCCATTCCAGGCTCGGTGGAGGTAGCAGACTCGGCTCGTAACCTGGGAGTTATGTTCGAGTCGAACCTACAACTGGATGTCTCGGTGAACAGGACTGTTGGGACATGTATGGGCCTGCTCCGTGCTCTACGGAAGATATTGCCGCTTCTCCCGCGGGATGCCAGAGTAGAAGTAGTGCGTAGCACCATCCTCAGTAGGTTAGACTACTGTAACGCACTACTTCTAGGAGCCCCAAAGGCTCTGATCCATAAATTACAGAGGATTCAAAATATGGCGGCCAAACTAGCCCTATCCCTACCTCGCTCGGCGTCTTCTGCGGGAGCTCTGGCAATCTTACACTGGCTGCCGGTCCAGCAGAGGATCTCCTATAAGGCTATGTGCCTGGTTTTTGGAGCACTGCATGGTCAAGGACCAATACCATTGCAAAATCTTTTTTCGTGGTATCAGGCTGCCAGACCTCTGAGATCCGCCTCAGCGTTCCTAGTGAAAGTCCCTAGAATAAACAGAGTGAGAATGGGCGGCCGCGCCTTCAGTTTCACGGCCGCCAAAATGTGGAACACTCTACCTCTAAAACTGAGGAGCAGTCAAAATTTGATTTTATTTAAAAAGGACCTTAAAACCTTTCTCTTTCCTAGAGCAGAATAATTTGTAGAATTGATGGTGGAACTGATCTCAGCGCCAGGATACCCGCTGGGTGACAGCTGCGCTTAACAAGCATTAAAATACATACATACATACATACAATCAGGCGCTGTCGTGAAGCTTGTCTCTGCAGCCACGTGGACCAGGAGGCATCGATAATGACCAGGCATCAGGCATGGACTGTCCCACAAAGGCTCTCACTGTCGGCTGTGTCTGCTTCAGGATTGGAGTCAACAAGCCTTGGCAAAGACAACCCATGCAGGAAATGAAGTTGGCTTCTTACTCAGACCAGCAAGGTCTGAGGGGCTGCTTCTTTTCAGGGAAGCAAGGGCCAGCCTGGAGCAACCAGACTGGCAGTGTAAATTCAAAGGTTCGTTGCCAAGATGGCCACTAGCCAACAGGCAAGTGACCGGGCAGATGCATCGAGCAGGAAAATGCAGAAGGGCCCCACGCTAAACTCGTGGAGTGTGCAGGGCTGATCTTCAGTGCAGATGATGCTCGGGGCTGGGGCTTCTCAATCCCGAATGCACAGCTTCAAGGGTGCCTCTAGTGCTGCACAATTAGCAGGTCGCAGACTTTTCAAGATGGCCGGTCCCACGTCTCTCGTCGCCTCCACGGGTCTCAGCTCTGCTGGGACTGTGGATTGGGCTGTTGGATGTCTGGAAGTCTGGTTCTTGTGAGGTTCGCTGCTCAGGCTCCGGTGGGAGCGTCAACAAAGCAAGTCGTTGATCGCTGGGTTGGTGCCTGCTTGTGCAGGGTGGTCACTCCTTGACCACAAGGGAGATTCTTCAGTCGTCTTCTTGCAAAGTAGATTGTTGAAGGTCCAGAGTTTCATTTCAGAGTTTCAGTCAGGATAATCTAAAGTCTCGGGTCTCAGCTCCTACCTATATACCAAATCTACGGGCTGGATTACCTACTAGGTCCCTCCTATGGGTGGGACCAGGGAAGGGGGTGGTTACACCCCTTTCCCTTTGTCCAGTTTCGCACCAGAGCTGGGGCTGAAGTGCCCCAGCACCGATTTGAACTGGACTATGCATGGGCCACCTTGTGTGCCCCAGGCAGTGTCTCCTTTCTTTCAGCCCTCCCTGCCCCAAAACACTATAGCCTGTCTGGGGTGGTGCTAGTACCTCTCAAGACAGGAAACCTATTGTCCAAGCCTCCCTCGCTGGAAGGACTCCCAGCAGCAGGAGGTCAGACTTGTGTCTGTGGCAGCAGCATCCATTTTGTGATCCTGAGGCTCTGGTTAACTTTAACCGGTAATAGTAGGAACAACATGTCTTCTCCCTCTGGAAGGGAGGAATGCTACCCCCGTCGTCAGAACTGGCGAGGGGGTAGTATTCCAAAACATATGACACCTTACTCAACATGTTTTGATAAAGCCAAACCAGAGTTAGCATCTGACCGCGAGGTTCATAATGCACTTAGAGCAGGGGTCTCCAAACCGGTCCTGGAGGGCCGGATCCATTCCAGATTTTTGGGATATCCCCATTGAGATACATGTAGTTATTTAAAAAATATGGCATGGATCTGGCCCTCCAGGACCGGTTTGGAGACCCCTGACTTTAGAGTATATGGTATGGCAATATCCTGGAACAGCTATAAGGACATGGTTCCGAAAGCTGCCGACAGGCTCAGCTCATGCTAGAGCACCATCTCACATAAAACCAAGCACTCTGCCTCCAGAATTGTTAAGGCCTGCCATAGGAGTGACTTATAGGTATATATGTGTCTAGATATAAGGTTAGATATAGGAATACTATATCTAAGCAAGGGGTGATTACACAACCTTGCCCCAGCTGAGTGATCAGCCAGTTGTGTCTATGTGAGTGGCCAGCCAGGGGTGGCATAATATATGTTGCAGCCCCTGGTAGGCCTTGGATGCACCTATGCCCTGGGTACCTATAGTACACCGTACAGGGGCTCATAAGGTGACCCAGTATCCAATTGGTAATGCACCTAAAGTACATTGTAGTGCATTTAGAGAGAGAGCAGCTGGGCTGTGGGTCTGAATAGCAGGTCCACAGCCACATTAAGTCGAAAACCATTGAAGCAAAAAGCAAAAAGTGGGGTGACCATAGGAAAGCAGACCCTACTCTCCTACACTGCTGAGTGCCCACATTTGCTGTACTATGAAAATCATCGCTATCGCTGTTGTGGGCCCCTGCAGCAGAGGAACTGTGCCGCTGAGTGCCCGCCTTTAAGCCGTGTACTTTCACAGCTGTGCAAAACTTAGTGCCAGCTGCAACGTTTAGGTCTGCGCAATTGTGCACATGGATTCTGCTGCATTGGCAGCCGCCCTGACACTTTGGACATAGGGCCTTTTGAGCCCCTTTGAGAAGGCCAGTTGGCCAGGGGGACTGCTAGGTTTGTAGGGCATCAGGCCCTAATGTGATGGATGTGGTGCTAGGAAATGTCATTTATGTAGTATGATTTACGCACCCTGAGGTTTTGCATACTGAATTTATGTTTGAGTTATCCTCTACTGTGGTTTATGCTAGTGAGAATATTTCCTAAGGTGAGTTATGCTTAGGAGGTTATGGTCTAATATGTTTAGGCTCTGGAGGTTGGTGGGCAGCGGTGAGGACAGGACTTGCGTTTGCGCAATACCGTAGCGACAGCTGGTTACACTACAAAGTCTGCATTTGAGAGAGTCACTTGTATGGGGATTATTGTTTCTGATTTTGTTTAAGTATTATTCTTTGAAATGTGTTTTCTTGTTGCACTATGAGTTGGGTGTCCTGCCAAGGACAGAAACCAGAGAATCTGGAGGAGAGACTGCCCTTGTGCAGACTGCTATTTTCTTGGGTTTGCCTGAAGCTGAAGGAGTTTTGTACTGCCCTTGTACAGACTGCTCTTTATGGGGTTGGCCTGCAGCGCAAGCTAACAGAGTTGTTACTGCCCCTGTACTGTCTGCTATTCCTTGGGTTGGCCTGAAGCTGAAGGAGTTGTACTGTCTGTGTGCTGTCTGCTATTCAAAGGGTTGGCCTACGGTGGTAACTTAATTGGCATGGAGTAACTTGTTCGAGAGGGTAGATTATCCCCTGGGTGCAGTTTTAGTTTTGTGGTATCCCCAGTAGGGTGGGATCCAGTATTGGCAGCAATATGAAGTCCAGTGCAGGAAGTCCCATTCCCAGTTCCCAGAGTATGGCACCTGGTTCCCAGTTAAGAGGGGGACAGGTTGAGATTCAGGGGCAGTAAGATGCTGTCTCACCAGTCTTGTGGGGGGAGTGTGGATGAATGCTGTGATACACTGGACGTTTGAGTGATTGGTTAGCAATGTAAATGGTGGTAAAGGGCTATTCAAAATGTTTTGTCAGACCGAACATGCCCCGTAAATGTTTTCCAGAGTCGCACCAACACCTGTTGGAGTGTGTAAGTTCTCTGGGGACGCGCTGAAACTTGGCTCCGCTGCCGTGAGGAAAACGTCTTTGTCATTTAATCTGCAATCTCACCCGGACCTCACCTGCTTTCCCTGGGGGTCACCTGCTTCGCTGTGCTGCACCGCACCGCCGTGAGGGAAACGGCCACGCGGGCGCAGCCTACACCATCCAGCATGCACTGCGGGGACACGCAGAGAGGACGTCATCAGAGAGTGTAGGAGGCCCTCTTAGGCAGCGTGGCTCTTCCACATCGTGGGACACGCTGAAACTTGGCTCTGCTGCCGTGAGGGAAATGGCTTTGTCATTTAATCTGCAATCTCGCCCGGACCTCACTTGCTTTCCCTGGGGGTCACCTGCTCGCTGTGCTGCACCGCACCGCCGCGAGGGAAACGGCCAGGCAGGCGCAGCCTGCACCATCCAGCAGCCACTGCGGGGACGTGCAGAGAGGACGTCATCAGAGGGTGCAGGAGGCCCTCTTAGGCAGCGCGGCTCTCCCGTATCGTGGGACGCGCGCGGGCCAAGGGCGGGTCCGTCCTTGCTCGTCATCGCCAGGCAGAGGCAGGGCAGGGCCATCCCTCTAACGACAAGGACCCTGTGTGGAAAACTGGAGCTGAGGAAACGTACTGCGTCTGTGAGTGACTTGAGTTTTGGAATCCCATAATTGTTTTATTTTAGTATTAAGGGAATGTCATCTTGTTATTGATTTTTTGCATTTTTGCATTTTTAATGAACATTACTTTTGGACTCATGAACCTGGATCCACGCTAATCTTTAACTTTGTGTGCCTTGGGACAATTGTGTGCTATATTTGCACTGTTTTGCCAATTTCTCTTAAGGTCAAGCGTTATTTTTATTCTATCCTTTGAGGATCACTTAAAGCGTTTAGCTTTAGCTTACTGAGGACCTTTTTATTGCAAAATTGAGCAGTTCAATATTAACTATAACAAGTACAAGTAATAAACACGATGGGGAAAAGGAAACAGGCTGCTAGTTACACTCCTAAAGCACCTAGCATACACAGGAAAGTTAACATGACCTTTTTGTGTTATCTAACAGGCTGTTGGAGAAATAGAAAGACAGATTAATACGGTAGAAGAGACACTAAATAATGACACAACAGGCCTGTCAGCATTGCATTAAAAGTCTGCAGATATTATAGAGATACGTGATGAAAATGGCGTAAGTGTGTGCGAGAAAAACCCACCCAAAAATGTTACCTAAACACCCCCCTAAATCGATGGCACCGTGTAAAAATCTCATTAGATATTATTCAAATCCATCCGACCCCGGCTATCATGTCGAAAACAATGAAAACCCAACCAAGAAAGATAAAGGGGAACCAGCAGGGAGTCAAAGGGAACACACAGAAGGAAGCGGCAACTACACGCCCCTCAAGCAGAAAGAAAACTGGTCCCGATTTCGCAAGGGCTATGAGCAACCTTCAATCTGAGCTAAACGATCTTAAGGCGCTCATGACACAGTCCATCAACGCTCTAGCGAGCAGGCTTGATAAAACTGAACTGGGAATAGATAAAATCCAGGCGGACCGCCACAAATCTGCAACCGACTGTGGGGCTCCGCTTCAGTGAACATTGAACAAGCAAACACGATTAGAAAAATTAGCTTTGAATACTATCCCTATCGTGTCCAGGACAAGGGCACTAGGACCCTGGGACAGCGCAGGGGCGAGGGGACACCGGACACCACATACGGTCAAGGGGTGGAGGGAGAGAACATTCTGATGCTGGACCTCGAGACAGGAGGTCATGATCCGAGCATGATGTAAACCAACAAATAAAGGCATACCTGTAAGATGCACATCGTGTCATGTGTGAGTTCCTGGGTGGTAGGACACGACAATCCCAGTATCTTCAAACAGTCTATATACTCTTAAAGAACAGGGTGGGAGTCGGGTTTCTGGTCAAAACACCCCTGAGACTTCTGGAACAACCACTTTCAAAGAAGACAAGAGAACTAGACCTGATGAACGGGGTGGGGAAGGCTTTGCATTAAGGGATGATTGGCAGCGGGGAATTAGATCACTGAACGTACCTAATAATGACACCAGAGTAAAACATAACATGCAAACACTTAAACTCCCACCAGCAGCCACGCCATACACTATCATCTTAACAAACGTTCCACGGTTATCTGCATCAACCACGGAATCCTGGCAAGCCCTGAGAAATAAAGCTATCCATTGGTTGGGAAATAGGTCAGGCCTGACTAGTGCCATTTTTAGGGAATTTAAGATGGTGAGAAAAATAGGCTGGGTGGGTGAAAATAGAAAACTATATGAAGGTGATTGTAGAGTTCTTTCGTTGGGCTCACCTGCGTTGGTGAGGGAAGTTCTAACAAGACCTTTTAATCTGAACCCACCTAATGACGGTATTCAAGTTCACCCCCTGGGATTTTTCTACCAACCAGTAATTACAAACTCGGGTATGCCCAGACATAAATGGGAAGGCCCATGTTATAAATTACCTGTGTCAAATAGTTTTGAACTTCTAACCACAGGGAATGAGAACGATTGACAATCAGAAAGGGTATACTTAGGTGGGAGTAGTGATACTGCTCCTACTGTAATTATTGATCGATTGCCCTTGAACATTCTGACCCCCGACGAATGCATTGAAGTAGGTGTGAGTAACTTAAATGGCCAGGAAGTTGTAGTGGGGGTTCCAAGTAAAATTAACATCCAACAGCTGGTGGCATACACAATCCTATACTGGAACGTTGCAGGATTAAAAAGCAAAGTGACCGACATGGCCTGGCAGAATTTTATCAGTAAATTTGATATCTTATGTCTGCAAGAGACTTGGGTCATGGATTGTATACATATAAACGGGTATAAAACATATCATCCCCCTGCACTAAAATCACTTAGCGGGAGGCCAAAAGGGGGCATTTGCGTTTATATTTCAAATCTGTTGGGGGCACATACCACCAGAATGGTTAGTTCAGAAACATATTATCAAATTGTTTTGATATATATGGGAGGTTCCTGCACATTAGCTGTGATCAACTTTTATAATAATGCAGAAAGCGTGCAGCTGGGTGACATACTTGAGAAATTAAGTGAGGATATAGCTAGCCTAAACTTAAATGATCATTCAGAGATAATTCCTATTTGGGGTGGGGATTTTAACGCTAGCCTGTGTCCTCTAGCCGAAATAGGGAAGTGTGGTCTTATTCTAGATGAAGATGATTCACCAATCCACTTCCAACATACAGCAAAAGGGGAATTATTCAACAAGATTATGTTTAAACATGATCTGGGATTTGCTAACTGTTTGTGCGAATCAATAGTTGAGTTTGGACCTACCTTTATTGGAAGAGGTGCTAACTCAACCATCGACTTTATTATTATGCCAAATCGCCATGCAACCCTTATAAAGGCATATGAAGTACATCAAAATGTCATGAGCGACCATCTGGCATTAAATGTGAGTATAGCAAATCCAAACCTAGCACCCGGCAAACGACATAATAAGATCATGGGCATGAAAAATATCGAGTTGGCCAGAAAAAACGCATATACCATCCGCTGGGCGAGTCGGGACCCCATAGAGTTAAATAAAGCCATCAGTACCAAAGCATTGGATCCAATTCTCATTTGCCTAAGCGACCACCCCACCCATGACAAAGTCTTAAATTCCTTTAATAATATCACTGAGGTGGCTAAAACTGTACTAACCTCTGATAGGAAAGGTCCGCCTAACTCTAGGAAGGGCTGGCTTAATAAAGAATTTACCAAAAGCCACTCAGATCTAAAGAGAGCCCTGCACAGAGAGGTGAGGGACAACCAGGAGATTAGGACCTGTAGGAAGACATATTAAGGAAAAATAGGATGGCCGAGTTCAAAGAAAAGGCATGGAAGAAACTTACTGAAGCAGCTGAGCATAAAGATATCCGCAATTTCTGGATGGCAGTAAACGCCCCTTTTCTCAATAATAATATAGATGCACCTTCAATCGAGGTGGCCATTGAGGAAAGAGTATGGGTTGACGTTTTTAGTAGCGTTTACTCAATAAAGAGGGGAAATGGAGCTATAACCCAGATGCTTGACACTGATGGGGAAGACCAGTCCTTTTTGCCCCTCGAGTTTAATATAACACTTCATGATGTTAAGATTGCGGTTAATAAAAGCAAGAGTGGTAAGGCTGCTGGCCCCGACGGGATACCTATTGATTTATATAAATCCAACTTAGAGGTCTGGGGCCCAATCTTAACTAGAGTCCTACAAACATGCTGTGAAAAAGGCTTCATAAACACCTAGTCTGAATCAATCATCGTCCCTATTTTTAAAAGAGGTGACCGGGAAAATCACGCGTGCTACCGACCAATATCATTATTGGACTCTTTAATGAAGGTGGCAGGCAGGATAGTTTTAGATAGATTACAGACATGGATCAATGATGAGGGTATTTTAAGTGATGTTCAGAATGCTTTTAGAGCGGGGGTAGGAACAAATGAGCACATTTTAAACCTTAGTATTTTAATAGGTAAATACACGCATGCCAGGGGGGGCGCTAGAGGGCGCGCACACAGAATGACCGCCTTACGGTGAGGCTCCTGTACCCTGGAGCAGTTATCCTGCCATTATCCTTACTAACTGGAGGGTAATCGGACCCAAATGCTACTCTTTACGTAGCTTATGTGACCCCTCAGACTCAGTCAAACTTTGGTAAGGCTGCAGCCCTCGAAGCCTGCGTGAGATGCTGTGACAGTTCTCCCGGGGCTGGTGCTGGAGCTGCTGGGGTGTGGGAGTGCGGCTATCGACGCTGGGATAGCCCGGGGATCGCCACTCGGAGGTAGGCCCCCATCTGCCGGCTTCCAGCACAGATGCTGAGACGCCTGATCCTGTGGTCCTACAGAGATCAAGACCCCCCCCCCCCAGCTGCTGTGGGGCACGGAGAAAAGGAGCCTGGCTGGGAGAGGAGAGATAGTGACTGAAGCTGCCCCTGCTGTCGATGTGGACGGGTACCCACCCTCTTCACCCCACTCGCCGGCGGCTGCGGAGGCCCGGGAGGGGTTGGCGGGCCCGGCGGTGAGGTGGGTGCCAGATCGCTCTGCCCGCGGGGCGCCGGAGTTACTGGGGGCGCCGCCGCAGAGCCAACGTTCATCACGGACTGCACTGCGGGTGTTAAAGCCTGGCGGACTGCGGTGCATTGGAACAGAGCAGGAGATGAGGACCGGGCCTGCACAAATTCTTCGAGACGCTGGGGGCAGAAATAAATCCTTACTGCGGTGCCACACAGCGACACTGGGAATAGCAGCATTTGTTACATGGCCAAGGTGGCAATAATCAGAGACAACCTGGGCACTAGACTGAGGCGCCGACCTGCGTTGCCGCCCTAGATGCAACGCGAAGTCACCTGGCTGGGCTGCAAGACTTATTGTGCTCCTTCCTAGGCACTGAGCACTGGGCTGCACGGAGGGGTGGAACAGGTGAAGCCGCGGTGTGCTGGGCCAGGGGACGGGCACGGCAGATTATCCGGGAGCGTAGTGTTCCCCTCTCCTGAAATTGTGCTGTAGGACAGCAGCACGTTGTATGCAGGCACGGGAGGACGCTGCGCAATGAGGCACAGATGCTTGTTTGCATGATGTGAAATGAGAGTGGAAAACGGTGATCTTGAGTGACGGCCTACTGCTTCGACCCTGAGACCGAGGTGTGCTGGACTGGTACGCTAGGCTGCGACTGCCAGGGCGGAATAGCGTTTGGTGGCGGACTGGTCGGGGATGATAATGCACGACCCCACCCCCCACTTCTGATTTAAGTCTGACCGGTGCGCTGGTCTACCTCCACTAGAGGCCTTGACTGAGATTAAGAGACAGTGGCCATCGCAACACTGGTGGTTTGTTTGCAGGGAGACGAATCTGCACCACAGGCATTGGCCATACTGCGGGCAATCACTGGTGTAAGAGTCGCAAGTCATTTCAGAGGACACTGCAGTACTAGCTGGACAGAGACACAATGGTGAGACAAGATAGTCGCTAACCAAAACTCACATTTGATGCCGCCAAAAAAGGGCCGAAGACTTCAGCGGCGTATCCAAACATGAACGGAGCAAGCGCGGCGAGTAGTGATTCCCCCCCCGCGGGATCAGACATGCAACAAATTTTACAGGAGATGCGTCAGGGGTTTGCCACGGTGGTGGACAAAGTTGACAGAATGTCCTCAAGGATGGATGCCCTGGTACACAAGGTGGACCAACACGAGGAGCGGATAAAGGCGACCGAACAACGCATATCGGACAATGATGACACTACTGCCTCCCACACGACCCAACTGGCCCGGATGGACAACCTGCTGCGGGTCATAGCGGCAAAGAATGAGGATTTGGAGGCCCGCAGCAGACGCAATAACATCCGCATCACGGGAATTCCGGAGTCCACAGACACGGGCAGGATGGAGATCTATGTGGAAAAACTACTCCATACATCCATTGGGGAGGACGCCTTCTCAGCGCAGTTCATTGTAGAATGGGCGCACAGATCTCTTGGTCCCGTGCCCAGGCCTGGTACTCCGCCGCGGCGCATTATAGCACGCCTATTGAATTATCGTGATCGTGATATAGCCCTGAGGGCAGCCCATACCAGAATTTGACATACAATGGCATAGCCTTTTCAATTTATCCAGATTTCACCCCGCTTGTGCAGGAGGAAAGACGCAAGCTCCTCGAAGTTAAAAAGAAATTACGTGCTGCATAAATAGACTATGCATTGCTATACCCAGCGAAGCTTCGGGTAACACACCAGGGGAAGCAATGCTTCTTTACAAATCCGCAAAAAGTGGAGGACTTTCTAAAATCTGTCAAGAAGGCGCAGAGGGGAGGATATGGCCAAGATGCTGCACACAGAGTCGATCCGTCTGATGTCGATGAGGATGCTTGAGCTGATATATGGCTGCAATGTTTGTGCACTGATGGAACACTGTGCTCACGGACTCTGAGGGGGACTAAGATCTGAAGATATGATGCATTTCAAGAGTTGGGATTTGTAAGCCCATTCCAGTGGTAAAGTATTCCAGGGACCACTATCCCTTCTCAGCCGAACCCGAGGGCGGTACAGGAATCAAGGCTAGGGGAGGGAGAAGTGGCTGTGCGCTCTTTATGCGGTTTCACACACGGGTGTACCCCCATCATGGAACTTGTTTTTTGGGGACTTTTTGACCTTAAGGAGGGGCAGGGGGGAGGTTTCCTCGGGCATGTTGGGATTGCTTCAGTGGGTGGGAGTGGGAGCGTGGGGGAGAAGTTGCACAGGCTTATTGTTACACAGATAATTACTGTGTGCTGGGACGGGGTTGGGGAAGACGGGGAGGGACTGCCTGGCAGGGTTGGGGGATGTCAGCAAGTGGGTAGAGGGAGATGGAAGGGTGGTTACTATAAGGCACAGGACAAGGCACAGGTACAGATTCACAGGCAGGTGCTGGACCATACAGGCATGGTAGCGAGAGAATCCTTAGCAGTAAAGCCTAACGAAGTTCCAATTGGAAATGGCTGAAGACATGAGAGCCCCTTACTTAACAGTACTATCCTGGAACATCCGAGGTCTTAATGATGCTAGGAAAGGCAGAAATGTCTTGGCTTATTTAGAAGACAGCAGGTGCACATAGCACTATTGCAGGAGACTCACCTTGCAGCACATCCGAGTCACTCCTTTGCAAGCAGATGGGTAGCAGTTAGAGTGTTCTCCTCATATTCGTCATACTCCAGGGGCACTGTTGCTTTGATCAAGAAGTCGCTCCGTTTTACGAGGATTGGGGATATAAGCAATATAGAAGGTAGATATGTTATATGGGTCAGGCTTGGCACTGATACGGTCACCATTGTCAACTGTTTTGCACCAAATATTGAGTTTTTTACAACACTATGGGGAAAAATTGTCAACATTGGATCCATGCACATAATATGGGGCGGTGATTTTAATGTGGCTATGACACCTACACTAGATAGAGCGGATGGATGTGTGTAGTACAATAAAAAATCTAGGGATGTCTTGCAAGGTATTATAGAAGAAGGAGGCTTGATTGATAGCTGGCGTTTTTTTCACCCTGGGAGGAAGGAAGGGACGCACTTCACATCTTACACCAACACTTGGGCCCGGCTTGATTATTGTCTCCTGTCTAGAGGGCTGAGCACAGATATGGGCAAAGCTTTACACCTGGCCAGAACTTACTCAGATCACTGCCCTGTGATGGTACAATTGCGACTACTGGGTTATGATGGTACCAAGCCCCCGTGGAGATTACAACCCACTGCCCTACTGGATGAAGTCTTTAGAACAGAATTAGGCGAAGAAATAGCTGCATTCTTCCCCCGTAACAAAGGCTCTGTAGAGAGTGTGGAGGTGATATGGGAAGCGTTTCAAAGTAACGGTTAGGGGCTTTTGCATTTCCAAAAGCTTTGGGGTTCTGCAAGACATTAGAGGTTCCCTACACAAGTTGGAGAGGGAACTGAAAGTACAGGAAGCACAGATGACTAGATGCGGTGATGGGAGACTACATAAGGAATTTAGGGCTAAGCTATCGGAGTTTGAAGAGGAGGCGGCAAGAGAGGTGAAAATTAGAGGGAAACACTGGGTGGCCCGCAGATACTGTGAGGGGGAGAGACCAGGGTGAGCACTAGCAGAACTTATTAGAAACCCCCGTTTTGGAAACAATATATTGGAGATAAACAAGAGGGATGGCGGACACTACCAGGACACAGAAGGGATTCTACATGCATTTCAGACACATTACAAGACACTATACACGACACGGGGGCAGATAGCAGGAGCGACCAAAGCATTCTTAGAGGATATAGCATTATGCTGGTTAAGCGATGTGCACAGAAAGTTTCTAGGGGCCCCACTAGAGCTGGACGAGATCTGGGAGTGTAGGAGAGTAGGGTCTGCTTTCCTATGGTCACCTCGACATCACCTGATTGCAACCCGACATCGCCTAGTTCCTTCCTGGTTCCTCGCTGGTCACTGGCTAGTGACCTGAACTCTGTCCCCTCTGCTTTCAGGTACTCTACATCTTTGATCCACCCTTGAATCCAACCGGACTCTTCTCTCCTGGCTGCCTGCAGCATCTTCATCTACAGGCTCCATAGAACTCCACGACGAAACCCGACACACTTTGGCATCTATGCACCCGCTTCCTGTGGGTAACTTTCACATTTTTACGCACCATTGACTTGTATGGTAAACGCGGTTGCCTATAGACTCTGCACCCGTATCCTGTGGGCCTCTCCCGACCTAACCTTTATTAGGCCAGTGTAGGCCCAGCGATTCCCAAGGCCCTAGGCCTGTTCATTGTTCGTGTTGTGGTACTTATATCACTTTCTTAATATATGGTTTGAGTGGCCACCCAGCCTATCCATAATTGTGCAGCTTATTGTATGTTATACTGTGTTCTTTGTTTAACGCGTGTGCTCCTGTGCTCATAAAGAGTTAAGGGGATTATTCTAGAAATAAATACATATATTTTATAATATATAACTTGTGTGGTGTCCTTTCATTTTGTATTAAAAGGGATTGCATATGGTAAAACAGCTGGCTTCACATGCCCTCTTGAGTTTAGCCTAAGACTGCTTGGTCCACGCTACCATTAGGATAGCTGGTCTATAAGGTTGACTTACAACCAATCACCATAAGGGTCGTTTGGACTGGTACAAGGTGCTCACTAGAATTAGTGGTCATCATATACCAGGCCAACTTCTCACATTGGTGTGCAGCGGTTGGGATTTGAGCTTGCTGTTGTTTTACCAATTGTAATCTTTGACAATATAATTTGAAAGATCACATCGAGTACCTAGGTACATATAAACAAAGCTTAGCATACTTAAGTTCTACTGAACCTAGTGGTTGTAGACCAAAGGGCTTAGCACACCTTGACTACAACCTCTAGAGAGGTTCCAGTAGGAAAACAAATAGTGTAGGTAAGTGCACCACTTACACCTCACTAGTCATGCCTGGCACAAGTGAACCATCCAGTTCTCTACCTGTGGGTGACCCTCCAAAGGCACCATCCAGTTATGAAAAAGTCAGCCACAAGGACTTGAGTGCCCTATGCACTTCAAGGGGCTGAAAAGGGGTCACAACCCCACCATACCTATCCGCATAGCAATCCTAGAGAAAGCTGATCTTGAGAAGGAGGCTGCAGCAGGCCCTTCAGGAAAGATAGGAGAGGGAAACCCACCTGATAATACTGATGCCCCAGAAGTTGAACCTGAAGAGGTAGACGGTGATGGGGACGGAGATGAGTCAGACGATCAAGGGGGGATGACCAGGTTCAAGTTAGAATACTGAACCAGGTCAACTTAAGCCTACATGGGAATGGAGAAGGTGTCCACCTTTCCAGGCCCAATAGTAGACTTAACCCTGGCAATAGAAGGATTAGATCTCCCTCAAGGGAATCTGACCAGTCTAATGCCTCTAGGGGTTCTCAAAGAGGAATGACTTCCCCCCAGAGAAAGGAACATGAGGCTAGGATGAGAGCTGTCCAACTCCAGATAGAAAAGGAAGAGATAGCCCTGGCCCAAGCTAAACTTGCTTTGGCAAGGGAGCATGACCATCTACATTAAGTTGTGAAAGCACAGCTCCCTCCCCCAACTCAGAAGCATCTGTTTGGACAATGAACTCTTTGGAGTAGTCAGGACTCTTTAGGATAGGTGCAGAGCACATGGCCTTCTTCAGGTCATCAAATGCTTTTTGACAGCTAACTGTCCACTGAACCTTCTATGGCATCTTTTTGGATGTCAGATCATTTAATGGTGTCACAATGGACCCATAGTTCTTTACAAATTTCCTGTAGTACCCAGTCAGGCCCAAGAAGGCTCTGACTTGTGTCTGGGTAGTTGGAGGAGCCCAGTCCTTGATGGTCTGGATCTTACTCTCCAGTGGTTGAAACTGACCCCCACCTACTAGGTGGCCCAGGTACACAACCTTACTCTGCCCTATCTGGCACTTGGTAGCCTTGATAGTCAGGCCTGCCTTTTGCAGGGCCTCCAGAACCTTCTTCAGGCGGATCAGGTGATCCTCCCAGGTGGAGCTAAAGACAGCAATATCATCTAGATATGCTGCACAAAAGTCATCCAACCCAGCAAGGACTTGATTCACCAACCTTTGGACGGTGGCAGGTGCATTCTTCAAACCAAAGGACATTACCACAAACTGATAATGTCCACTAGGGGTAGAGAATGCTGTTTTGGCTTTAGACTCTTGAGCTAACCTGATTTGCCAATAGCCAGCTGTCAAATCAAATGTGCTCAGAAATTTGGCAGAAGCCAACTTATCAATGAGCTCATCTGCCCTTGGAATGGGATGAGCATCTGTCCCAGTGACAGCATTGAGACCTCTGTAGTCCACACAAAATCTCATTTCTCTCTTTCCATCTTTGGTATGGGGTTTTGGCACAAGGACTACTTGGCTGGCCCATGGGCTCTCTGATGGCTCAATCGCTTCAAGTTCAAGCATCTTTTGCACCTCAGCCTTTATACAATCCCTGACATGGTCAGGTTGCCTGTAGATCTTATTCTTCACAGGCAGACTGTCACCAGTGTCCACCTCATGGGTGTACCAGTAAGTTTGACTGGGTGTGAGAGAAAACATATGTCTATGGGCCTGCAACACCTGTCTGCAGTCCATCTGTTGCTGGTCAGTGAGGCTGCCTGCCAAGGCTACTCCATCAACTGAACCATCTTCAGGGTTCTGGGACAACACGTCTGGGAGAGGGTCACCCTCTTCCTCCTGTTCCCCATCTGTGGCCATGAGCAGGCTCATGTCCTCCCTGTCAACAAATGCTTTCAATCTGTTTACATGGAGCACCTTGTGGGGGCTCCTAGGGGTGCCAAGGTCAACCAAATAGGTGACCTCTCCCTTCTTTTCAAGTATGGTGTGGGGTCCAGACCACTTGTCTTGGAGAGCTGCTGGGGCCACTGGCTCCAACACCCACACCTTCTGCCCTGGCTGGAACTCAACCAGAACAGCCTTTTGGTCATGCCAAGCTTTCTGTAATTCTTGGCTGGCCTCCAGGTTTTTGGATGCTCTTTCCATGTACTCAGCCATCCTGGAGCGGAGACCAAGTACATAGTCCACAACATCTAGCTTATGCTTTTTGAGAGGTAACTCCCATCCTTCCTTCACCAAACATAATGGACCCCTTACAGGGTGGCCAAACAAAAGTTCAAAAGGGCTGTAGCCAACCCCCTTCTGTGGGACCTCTCTGTAAGCAAAGAGCAAGCAGGGTAAAAGGATGTCCCATCGTCGCCTAAGCTTCTCAGGTACCCCTTTTATCATTCCCTTTAGGGTCTTGTTGAACCTTTCAACAAGCCCATTGCACTGAGGATGATAGGGTGTGGTAAACTTATAGTTCACTCCACACTCTTTCCACATTGCTTTCAAGTATCCAGACATGAAGTTGGTACCTCTGTCTGAAAGAACCTCCTTTGGAAAGCCCACCCTGGAGAAAACTGCCAGGAGGGCCCTTGCCACAACAGGTGCTGTTGTGGTCCTCAGGGGAATTGCCTCTGGATACCTGGTGGCATGATCCACTACCACCAGTATAAATCTGTGCCCAGATGCTGTTTGTGGATCCATGGGACCCACAATGTCTATTCCAACTCTTTCAAAGGGTACCCCCACCACAGGTAGTGGTATCAGGGGGTCTTTGTTGTGCCACCTGACTTACCACTGGCTTGGCAAGTGACACAGGAGCGACAAAACTCCTTGACATTTTCTGACATATGAGGCCAGTGAAAGTGAGGGACAAGCCTGTCCCAAGTCTTGTTCTGGCCTAAGTATCCTGCAAGGGGAATATCATGGGCCAAGGTAAGAAGGAAGCCCCTAAATTGCAGAGGTATGACCAACCTCCTGGTGGCACCAGGCTTGGGGTCTCTCGCCTCTGAATAAAGGAGCCCATCATCCCAATACACTCTATGAGTACCTTGAGCATTCCCAGCAGCCTCAGCAGCAGCTTGCTGTCTGAGGGGTTCAAGGGAAGGGCAAGTTAACTGAGCCTGCCCCACGTCTGCCCTTGAGGGTCCCCCTGTCCCCAGAAACTCAGCCTGATCAGGTTCAAGTTCTTCAGAGACAGTCTCCTCTTGGATCTCAGAATCAGTCTCCTGTGAGAGCTGATCCTCAACCTGGGGCAAGTGGGAAGGCACTGCCTTAACCCTCTTACTCCTTCTCTTGGATTGTGGTTGGTCTATTGTTTCAAGATCCACCACAGGTTCAGGTAGGAACTTCTTGGCCTGGGACCTGGTTACAGCAAGGACATGTGCTGATATCCCTAGCATTTGTGCATGAGTCCTGTACTCCACTTCTGACCAAACTGAGTTCTCTAGATCATTGCCCAACAGACAGTCTACTGGCAGGTCTGCACTCACAACAACTTTCTTGAGGCCAGTTACCCCTCCCCAGGAGAAGTTAACAACAGCCACACTATGTGTAGTAGTGGCATTGTTTGCATTGGTCACTAGGTAATTCTCACCTAGTACAATTTGCCCAGGGTCCACAAAGTTAGGTGTCACCACAGTGACACTGGCACATGTGTCCCTGTAGGCCTGAGCCAGTTTCTCATTAATTAAAGGTGTCTGCCTATACTTGCCCAAGTTACTGGGACTCATAGTAGTGGGCATGGATATGTCCACATCATGGAGCAGAACTGCCTGAGTAGGGATTCTGACTAAGCCAGACTCCATCTCAGTACACAGGGTCAACCCTACTATACCCTTAGGTTGTGTACCACCACGGCTAACTGTACTAGGGGGTGCAGGTGCTTTAGGAGCTGCAGTGGTAGGAACTGGATTTTTCTTGGTGCATTCACTTCCCCAGTGGACTTACAAGTATTGCTCCAAGGTTTATTTGGGCCATCATTCTTCTTCTTCTTGTTTCCATTCTGGGAGCCACCCTCATTATTATAATTATTTTGGGGGCCTGAAGAAGACTTCTGGTCTTTTTCTTTTTCTTTCTTATCCCCACCCTTCTGGTCTGTTTTCTTCTGGTCACCTCCATGGTTCTGGGGTTTCTGCTTAATCCTTGTTCTGACCCATTTGTCTGCCTTCTTTCCCAATTCTTGGGGAGAGGTCAGATCTGAGTCAATAAGGTATTGATGCAACAGCTGGTTCTGACAGTTATTAAGGATCTGCTCTCTCATTATAAGATTGTACAATCCTGTATAGTCTGAGACTTTACTTCCCTGCAGCCAACCCTCCAGAGCCTTAGTGGCACAATCAACAAAATCAGTCCAGTCCTGAGTCTGAGCTTTTTGGGTATCTCTGAACAACAACCTGTATTGCTCAGTGGTTAGGCCAAAACCTTCAATAAGAGCACTCTTCAGGACAGAGTAGTTTTTGGCATCTTCAGGTCTAACTGTGAGGAGCCTATCCCTCCCTTTCTCAGAAAAGGAGTACCATAAAATTGCAGCCCACTGATCTTGAGGAACCTGCTGTACCATGCAGGCTCTCTCCAGAGCAGTCATCCATTTGTGGATGTCACCCCCTTCCTTGTAGGGGGGCACAATCTTTGTCAGGTTTCTATTATCATAGGACCTTTCTTTCTCTCTAGGAATTATGCTGCCACCAGTGGAATCTAATCCACTCAACTTTTGTTCCCTTGCCAAAGCAAGTCTAGCTTGGGCCAAGGCTACCTCTTCCCTCTCTATCTGGAGTTGGACAGCCCTCATTCTGGCCTTATGCTCTCTTCTCTGGGGGGAAGTCATTTTCCTTTGAGATTCCCTTGAGGCATTAGAAATGTGAGAGTCCCTGGAAGGAGATCTCAATCTTCTATTGCCTGGAACAAGTCTATTCTGTACTCTGGGGAGGGGCTGGCCCTCTCCATTTCCCAGTAGGTCCAAGTTGGTTTGGCTAAGCCTCCCCACATGTACCTGGTTATCCCTCTGATTCTGATCTGACTCTTCCTCTTCTGAGTCAGGGTCTACCTCCACATCTTCTAAGTCTGGGGGGTGTTCTCATTCTCTGGGGGATTCACTCCATCTCCTGACCCTAAGGGAGCTACACTAGCTTTCACAAGATCATCCTTCTCCAGGATGGCTATCAGGATAGGAACGGTAGGGTTGTGACCCTTTCTCAGCCCCCTTAAAGTGCAGAAGGCACTCAGGTCCTTATGGCTGAGGGTGTCATAGCTGGAAGGTGCCTTGGTAAGGTCAACCATCACAGGCTGAGAGCCTGAAGCTCCCTCTGTGCCAGCCATGACTGCTAGTGAGGTGTAAGTGGTGCACTTACCTACACTAAGTGTTTTCCTACTGTACCTTGCTAGTGAGTTGTAGGCAGGGTGTGCTAAGCCCTTTGATCTACAACTACTAAGTTCAGTGGAACTTAAATATGCTAAGCTTTGTTTATATGTACCTAAGGTACTTGATGTGATCTTTCAATTTGATAAAAAGATTGCAATGGTAAAACAACAGCAAGCTCAAATCCGCACCGCTGCACACCAATGTGAGAAGTTGGCCTGATATATGATGTCTCCAATTCTGGGGGCACCTTGTATCAGTCCAAACAATCCCTTATGGTGTCTGGTTGTAAGTCAACCTTATAGACAAGCTATCCTAAGGGTAGCATGGAATAAGCAGCCTTAAAGGCTTAACTCAAAAGGTTGTGTTAAGCAAGCTGTTTTACCAATCACAATCCTGTAATATCAAATGAAAGGACACCACACAAGGTATATATTATAAAAATATATGTATTTATTACTAGAATAATCCTCTATACTCTTTATGAGTCTAGAAGCACAAGCGTTTAAACAAAAGCACAGTTAAACATATAAAAGTTGCACAATTATGGATGAGGCCCAGGGGCCACTCAAACCATATATCAAAAAAGAGGTATAAGTATCACTAATCGAACAGTGGTCAGGCCTAGGGCCTGGGGAATCGCTGGGAGCAATCGGGACTAGCAATGCTTAAGTCGGGAAAAGCCCGCGGGATTCGGGTGCAGCGCTTAAAGCACATGAATAAACAAAGTGGAATCCACTCAAAGTGATAGTGATCCCTAGAGTGATGGGGAACACACAGTGTTGTTTAAATGCCCCTCACACACCAACAGGCCCCTTGGTGTCATGCTTCATCATCGGGGCCTTCGCACCCCTCTACGGGATGCGGCGTGCTGCGACTCGCGGATACGCAGGAGCACTTGGAAGTGAACTATGTGTGGGGGTGTGTGTTGTTACAAAGTGTGAGTGAGGTGAGGTGAAAAAAGGTGAATAGTTAAAAAATACCTGGCACGTGGGAGGAAAAAATACTTTATTTAAATCCCCGGCTGGTATTATTAAAACAAAAGTGCAGGGCGTGGTTTAGATAGATACGTGTTAGGGTATCCAGACCACTGTATTAAGATGTCAACATGTTTCGGAGGTCACAGCCCCCTTCTTCAGGACAAGGGTTAATGCACTAACCCTCCCCTTACTCACATGTAAAATGTAAAAGTGTTATTAAATTTTTTTTACCACAATGTGTAATATTCCTAACAATGTTTTTATGTTAGTGAATGTCGTTGCGCCCAATTGGCGTAAGAACCTGTGGAGAGAAATCATAGATAAACATACAGATCTATAATGCACAGGCCAGTGGAGAAGAAAAAGCTTCTCTAAATACATCAAGGTTGAACCAAAAATAATGGGACCCTGGAGAAAAAAATATATACACACAAGGACACTACACAGTACTCACAAACATACACACAAAACACCAAAATTACTCTCAGCTCTCATGGAAGGAGAGCACACAAAAAGAAAGATAAGTCTTACTTAAAGTTCCCAACTATAAGACCTCATGAGCCTATGCGTGTATTGGGGGATCCTTCCTTTCTGATCAGAAATGACCTATAAAACATTAATGTCAGGGGTTCAGTTGGCAAACAGGGTACTGAATGCACCAGATGTAAAGAAACAAATGCTCCTCTCTGTGGTCCAAAACTCACGGTTACTGCAATGGCTAATCGCCTGCCTTCCCTCAACGCGGCTCCGATGAAGTGAGCTAAGATTGATTCAAGGCCCTTATATATACTCTCCCTGTAGGTAATTAATGGTAGTAAATTGGTTAATGCGATCCGGGGGATGCCCAAATACGGAGATAATAATCTCCGAGCGTCCGGTGTTGCGCTAGCGGCTAACACTGCTTTACGCGCATGCGCATACTAGCTTCTCCGGTACGCATGCGCGGCACACTGAGCGACCGCGCATGCGCTAACGGAGAAACACTGTACTGTTTCCCAAAGAAGGAAAGCAGCGCGCTTTTAAAAAAATAGCTGCCTTTGCTTCGAGTCAAGCGCGTTTGTGGTAAATTATACGCATAGGGAGGCTGGAAGACACATGTCTTTATGTACAAGGAAAGGCTCAAACTTTAATATTTAGTAATAAATTTAAAGGAAGCCAAAGAAAGCTTATTCATATTGGAGGACCTCAGGAGGCATGGTCCCTGCTGATAGGTAATAGATCCTATCTTAGAGCTGATAAGCATCGCTTTATGCTTGCGATATGATTTATTAAGACCCCACATTCATGTTTTATAGATGTAACCCCAAGTATACATCAGCTGTAAATTGCAAATGACCAGATAGAGTTTATCTTAGGAAGTTCCAAGGAATGGAATCGTTGAGCCCAGTGGTGTCAGTTCCCAAACGGAACACCCACCGTTGCTCTTTTTCCAGGAGGCCCACCTCTGAGGGTAGTTGTTCTATTACCGTCCACTGTAACTCATTTACACAGTGTTGGTGTTCGATGAAGTGGGTTGACATCTTGGTTGTGAGTTTATTACACCTGATGTTACTTTTGTGTTCATTTAGTCTCACTTTCACAGGTCTGGTGGTCATTCCCACATATTCTTTTCCACATGGGCACGTGATTAGGTAAACAACATTTTTACTGTTGCAATTCGTAAATGCACGTTGTTCCCATTGTGTCCCATTTGCGAAGGTTAAATTCTGGCTCTTTCTAGTAAGGTGGCAGTTGTTACAGTTGCCACACGGGTGGTGACCATGTATGCCCTGCAGTCTTGTTTGGTCCCTTTTTGGAGGGGGAGGTCTTGTATGAACGAGCATATCTCTCAAGTTCTTACCCCTTCTATGTGCAAAAAGTGGTTTCTCCAAAGTAAGGCCGCCACTCGTTAAAGTGCGCCAATGTTTATTAACCAATTTTGTAACTTGGTTGGTGACTGGGCTATACGTGGTGACGCAAACTGTCCTTTTCTCGGCATCATCTCCTCGTGGGTTATCCTCCAGAAGGGCCTCACGGTTGTTATTTCTGGCCCTTTTGAATGCCTTTTTAATCACAGTCTCCGGATATTTTCTCTGTCTCAGTTTAATGCTGAGATCCTTGGCCTGAGTTTTGTATCTGGCAATGTCACTGCAGTTCCGACGAAGACGTAGGAACTGTCCATAGGGAAGGTTCTCTCTCAGATGACGTGGATGAAAACTATCAAATCTGAGGAGACAGTTCCTAGCTGTCGGTTTAAAGTGAGTTTCTGTTTTGAGAATGCCTGCTTCGTGGTAAATATTTAAATCCAAGAAGACCATACTGGTATCCGATGCCTGATGAGTAAATTTCAAAAAGGCATTCTGATTGTTCAGCCAGTTGGTGAACTCAGTTATCGTGGTCTCATCTCCTTCCCAGATAACCAGAATATCGTCTATATACCTCCGCCAGGTGCGAATCCTCGCCCTGTGTGGGTTGTCCGGATGAAGGATTTTTGTAGATTCCAAGTGATGGACGTACAGTCCGGCCAGACTAGGGGCAAATGTACTGCTCATACTGGTCCCATGTTTCTGCCAAAAGAGAGTGCCCTCATACTCGAAAAAGTTTTTCATAAGGGCCAACGAGATGCACTCCAATACTACATTTCGTGGGGTGTGGTATTCCCAACTAGTAGAATGCAGTACCTCCTCAATGATTTGGATGGTCTCGTCATGAGGGAGACTCGTATAGAGGCTCTCCACATCTAGGCTGAGCAGCATCTGAGAAGTGGGATCAAAAGTCTGGTTATTCAACAGTTGGAGTACTGCTTTGGTGTCACGCAGATACGTATCAGTGGCTTGTACAATTGGTCTCAGAAAGGCATCTGCAAACTTGGATAATGGTTCCAAAATGGATGAGATGCCGGAGACAATGGGGCGGCCTGGAGGGTTTTCCAGGTTCTTGTGCACCTTGGGTATGGTGTAAAAATACGGGATGCGTGGATTCCTCTGTATCAGGAACTCGGACTCCTTCTTGGTAATCCAATCGTGTGCAAATGCCTCCTCCACCATGCCTCCTATCTGGACTCTCAATGATTCAGTTGGATCTTCAGTAAGTATTTGATAGTTTCTGTTATCGGAAAGAAGCCTCCTGCATTCCTTGTCATAGGCTGTGGTTGTTTGGATGACCACTGCCCCACCCTTGTCCGCGGGTTTTATAACGAGGTTTTTATTCATCCTCAATTCCTTGATGGCCTCGTTCTCCAATCTGGTCATGTTCTGAAAGACCCTTTGTTTGTTTTCCAGACATTTCAATTCCTGCATCATGGCCTTTTCAAATGCCAGTACCTCGACCGGGAGTTGGTTGTCCAACGGTGTAAATGTTGACTTTGGTTTTAAACCAGTATCTGAAGTCTCTGTGGATGGTTCCTTGTCCTTAAAGAATGCTCGCAATTTTATAGTCCTGATAAATTCCTGCATTTCCTTATGTAGTAAGAAAATGTCTGGTTTATTCGTGGGACATATCCCAAGCCTTTATTCAATACCTCTCTCTGCAGATCAGTGAGGGGCCAGGGGGTTATGTTGATAACTAGGTCCCCCTGTTGCTCGTTGACGCCTGATTCGCTGTCATGCTCCTCGTTACTACACGTGGGTCTGACTCCTCTGTGGGATGCCAATTCACGTTGTTGCCCTTCTTGTTCCGCCCCCTGCGGGATCCTTGGCCCCAGGATAAAAAAGGTTGTTGATTCTGGGGTGCATTAGTTTGGTCTGGAACCCACTGAGGGTACATTTGTCCCATTTGAGGTGGGACAAACTGGTATTGTGGGAATTGAAAAAGGGGCTGATAAGGATTAAATTGAGGTCCTTGAAAACCCCGCCAGCCTCTTTGACGTGGAAATTGGGCTCTTTGTTGTCGAAAACCTCCTCTTTGCTTTTTTTGCTGAAAGCCTCCTGACTTGTTACTTGAGTTGCTGCCATCAGAATTGACACTGTCCGTATCACTTATGTTATCCTTCATGACATAGTCAGCTCGAGTGTAGGGGTAAGCTCTTTCTGGGGTAAATCGATCTTTGTCTTTTTTCAATTTATTGAATTTGCTTTGTTTCAAGCTGGCCTCAAAATCTTTCATTTGTTGGTTCAGCTCTTCTAAGCCCTTTTTAAGATCCGCTGGTGAAATGAAAGCTTTTAGCTGCACTTCAAGTCTTTGGATCTCAACTTTTAATTCCACTGACTTCCTTGCGGCAGTTTGGACTATAAGTACAAGCCAATCCCTGGTGCAGTGCCATGAGATGAGTGACCATGCTTTTTTAAAAACAAGGTCATCTTGGAAGATGAACGGTTCAGTTTTGACCAATAAACCCTGTGGGGCCATCTTGTTTCTTAAATACTCCCTCATCAGTAAGCCATGAAGGGCTGTCCTGATTTGGGTTTTGCGGGTATTCATTAGCTCATCCCAGTCCGCTACAGCAGGGCCCGGGTCACTGTTACTAAGGCCTTCAAAGGGTTTGTCATCTGCTAGAATACGATCAATATCATCCTCGCTAAAGGTCAGTCCATGTTCATCCTCCATGATGTCGGGTGAGGAGAGCAGGAAGGTTATCAGAAATAAAGGTGTTGTGTATGAAGAAGTGTCTGTGTAGGTCCAAATGGGTTTAGAAGAAAAATGGGAAAGGGGCTCCCACAGCTGCGCGCTGTCTATAAACAAATTCTAACAGGAGGGGGGAGAGAGAGAGTCAGTGGATTCAGTCTCCCAGGTTACATGAATAAACAAAGTGGAATCCACTCAAAGTGATAGTGATCCCTAGAGTGATGGGGAACACACAGTGTTGTTTAAATGCCCCTCACACACCAACAGGCCCCTTGGTGTCATGCTTCATCATCGGGGCCTTCGCACCCCTCTACGGGATGCGGCGTGCTGCGACTCGCGTATAATTTACCACAAACGCGCTTGACTCGAAGCAAAGGCAGCTATTTTTTTAAAAGCGCGCTGCTTTCCTTCTTTGGGAAACAGTACAGTGTTTCTCCGTTAGCGCATGCGCGGTCGCTCTGTGTGCCGCGCATGCGTACCGGAGAAGCTAGTATGCGCATGCGCGTAAAGCAGTGTGAGCCGCTAGCGCAACACCGGACGCTCGGAGATTATTATCTCCGTATTTGGGCATCCCCCGGATCGCATTAACCAATTTACTACCATTAATTACCTACAGGGAGAGTATAGATAAGGGCCTTGAATCAATCTTAGCTCACTTCATCGGAGCCGCGTTGAGGGAAGGCGGGCGATTAGCCATTGCAGTAACCGTGAGTTTTGGACCACAGAGAGGAGCATTTGTTTCTTTACATCTGGTGCATTCAGTACCCTGTTTGCCAACTGAACCCCTGACATTAATGTTTTATAGGTCATTTCTGATCAGAAAGGAAGGATCCCCCAATACACGCATAGGCTCATGAGGTCTTATAGTTGGGAACTTTAAGTAAGACTTATCTTTCTTTTTGTGTGCTCTCCTTCCATCAGAGCTGAGAGTAATTTTGGTGTTTTGTGTGTATGTTTGTGAGTACTGTGTAGTGTCCTTGTGTGTATATATTTTTTTCTCCAGGGTCCCATTATTTTTGGTTCAACCTTGATGTATTTAGAGAAGCTTTTTCTTCTCCACTGGCCTGTGCATTATAGATCTGTATGTTTATCTATGATTTCTCTCCACAGGTTTTTACGCCAATTGGGCGCAACGACATTCACTAACATAAAAACATTGTTAGGAATATTACACATTGTGGTAAAAAAAATTTAATAACACTTTTACATTTTACATGTGAGTAAGGGGAGGGTTAGTGCATTAACCCTTGTCCTGAAGAAGGGGGCTGTGACCTCCGAAACATGTTGACATCTTAATACAGTGGTCTGGATACCCTAACACGTATCTATCTAAACCACGCCCTGCACTTTTGTTTTAATAATACCAGCCGGGGATTTAAATAAAGTATTTTTTCCTCCCACGTGCCAGGTATTTTTTAACTATTCACCTTTTTTCACCTCACCTCACTCACACTTTGTAACAACACACACCCCCACACATACTTCCAAGTGCTCCTGCGTATCCGCGAGTCGCAGCACGCCGCATCCCGTAGAGGGGTGCGAAGGCCCCGATGATGAAGCATGACACCAAGGGGCCTGTTGGTGTGTGAGGGGCATTTAAACAACACTGTGTGTTCCCCATCACTCTAGGGATCACTATCACTTTGAGTGGATTCCACTTTGTTTATTCATGTAACCTGGGAGACTGAATCCACTGACTCTCTCTCTCCCCCCTCCTGTTAGAATGCGCTTAAAGCACACACATGCACCAATGCAAAGTCAATGGTGCGTAAAAGTTATCAAATTACTGTTTTAAGAGTCTTCCGACTGACCTAGAAGGACAAAACTTTAGACATAGACACTAGAGGTGTATACCAGTACAGGAGCACCGGCGTTCATGAGTTACCTCACCCACAGGAAGCGGGTGCACAGGGCAAAGTAGTGGCGGCTTTCGTCATGTAGATCTATGGAGCCTGGAGATGAAGATGCTGCAGGCGGCCAGAAGAGAAGTGTCCGGTGCGATCCAAGGGTGGATCGAAGATGAAGAGTACCTGAAAGCAGAGGGGACAGAGTCTGGGTCACTCAGCAGTGACCAGGGTGGAACCAGGAAGGAACCAGGCAATGTCGGGCGCAATCAGGTCGATGTCGTGAAGCTTGTCTCCGCTGCCACGTGGACTCTGGGGCACCGAGGATGTCCAGGAGTGGATCACAAGCTGTCCCACGAAGGTTCTCGCTGTCGGCGGTGTCGGCTTCTGGATCGGAGCAAACAACCCTTGGCAAGCTCAACCCACACAGGATTCGAAGATCGCTTCTTACTCGGACCAGAAGGGTCAGAGCGGGTGCTCCTTTTCAGGGGAGTGAGGGCAAGTCTGGAGCAACCAGACTCACAAGTTAGATTCAAAGGTTCGTCAGTACTGGGGCCGCTAGCCAACGGGCAAGCGACCAGACCAACATGTTGAGCCAAAAGATGCAGAAGGGCCCCACGCAGCACTCGGTGAGTGTAGAGGGGTGAGCTTCAGTGCAAGAGTGGCTCAGGCTGGGGCTTCTCAAACCCCAATGCACAGCTTCGAGGGTGCCTCGGGAGCTGCACGGTCAGCGCCTCGTGGTCTTTCCAAGATGGCAGGCCCCACGCTTCAGGTCGCCTCCACGGGTCTCAGCTCTGCAGGGACTGTGGATCGGGCTGTTAGAAGGCAGGCACGCTGGGTCTTGTCGATCTCTGTCGCTCGAGTTCCGGCGGGAACTGCAACAAAGCAAAAGTCGAGGTGCTGGATGGTGTCTGTTTGCACAGGGTGGTCACTCCTTGACCACAAGGGAGATTCTTCAGTCTTCTACGTCGAGTAGGATGTCGAAGGGTCCAGAGTTTCATTTCATAAGTTTCAGTCAGGATAATCTGAGTGCGTTGGCAATGCTCCCATTCTTATACAAATCTAGGGGGCTGGATTACCTGCTAGGTCCTTCCTATGGGTGGATCCCAGGAAGGGGGTGGTTACACCCCTTTCCCTTTTCCAGGGTCGCACTGGGACTGGGGCTGGTGTGCCCCAGAACCGGTTTGACCGGATTATGCAAGGGGAACCCTTGTGCGCCCCAGGCACTGTCTAGTTTCGTTCAGCCCTCCCTGCCCCAATACACTATCTCCTGTCTGGGGTGGTGTAGCACCTCCCCGTAACAGGAAACCCTTTGTCCAGGCCTCCTCTGCCAAGTTTCAGTCAGCAGCAGGAGGTCAGACTTGTGTCGGTGGCAGCAGCATCCATTTTGTGATGCTGAGGCTCTGGTTAGGATTAACAGCGTTTTAGTAAAGTAACATGTCTTCTCCCTCTAGAAGGGTGGGATGCTATCCCCGTCGACAGGACTGTCGAGGGGATAGTATTCCAAATCATATGACACCTTACACAACATGTTTTGATAAAGCCAAACCAAAGTTAGCACTTAACCGCAATGGATTATAATGCACTTAAGAGTATATGGTATGGCATTATCCCGGAACAGCTAAGGGAGTTGTTCCCGACAGCTGCAGACAGGCTCAGCTCATGCTAGAGCACCATCTCAAGTAAAACCAAGCACTCTGCCTCCAGGATTGATAAGGCCTGCCATAGGAGTGACTTATAGGTTTATATGTGTCCAGATATAGGTTTTGATATAGGTATACTATATCTAAGCAAGGGGTGATTACACCACCTTGCCCCAGCTGAGTGATCAGCCAGTTGTGTCAATTTAAGAACCAGCAAGGGGTGGCAAAAGCTATGCTGCAGCCCCTGGCAGGCCTTGGATGCACCTATGCCCTTGGCACCTATGGTGCACTGTATAGGGGCTGACAAGGTGTCCAGTACCAAATTGGTAATGTACCTATAGTACATGTTGGTGAATTTAGAGAGAGAACAGCAGGCTGTGGGTCTGATTAGCAGGCCCACAGCCACATTAAGTCAAAAACCAGTGAAGCAAAAAGCAAAAATTGGGGTGACCATAGGATAGCAGACCCTACTCTCCTACACTACTCGACGTAGAAGACTGAAGAATCTCCCTTGTGGTCAAGGAGTGGCCACACCATCAGCGCGACAAGACTTTCTTTGCCTTTGCTCCCGCCGGAGCTCGAACGACAGAGACCAACAAAACCCAGACTCCCAGACTTCCAACAGCCCGATCCACAGTCCTGGCAAAGCTGAGACCCGTGGAGGCGACGAGAGACGTGGGACCGGCCATCTTGAAAAGTCAACAAAGTGCTTACTGTGCAGCTCCCGAGGCTCCCTCGACGCTGTGCTTTAGGGTTCGAGAAGCCCCAGCCCGAGCAGCTTTTGCACCAAAGATCACCTTTCCACACTTGCTGAGTGCTGCATGGGGTCCTTTTGCATTTTCCTGCTCGACGTGTTGTCCGGTCGCTTGCCCGTTGGCTAGTGGCCTCTGTGACGACGAAACTACAAAACTATACTGTTGGTCTGGTTGCTCCAGACTGGCCCCAGCTCCCCTGAAAAGGAGCCATCGATCTGACCTTCCCGGTCCGATCAAGAAGACATCTTCGAATCCTGCGTGGGTTGCCTTTGCCAAGGTTTGGTGACTCCGAATCGAGTACCAACCCCACCGACAGCAAGAACCTTTGTGGGACAGCTTGTGTCCACCAGCTGGTCATCCTCGATCCTTCCTGGTCCACGTGGCAGCGGAGACAAACACCTCGACATCACCTGATTGCAACCAGACATCGCCTGGTTCCTTCCTGGTTCCTCGCTGGTCACTGGCTAGTGACCTGAACTCTGTCCCCTCTGCTTTCAGGTACTCTACATCTTCGATCCACCCTTGGATCCAACCGGACTCTTCTCTCCTGGCCGCCTGCAGCATCTTCATCTACAGGCTCCATAGAACTCCACGACGATACCCGACACACTTTGGCACCTATGCACCCACTTCCTGTGGGTGAGGTAACGAGTTAACTCCGGTGCTCCCATAGGGGATTACACCTCTAGTGTCCTAGTTTTTTTGTTTTTTTAAATTTATTATTTATTGCAAAGTTATATAGAATTTTCCATCACAGTACAAATATGCGCCTACAACCCTGAGGCCGGCTTGCAGTATAAGGTAATGATGATATGAGCGAAGACCTTGCAGCCTTGTCTAGTTGTAGAGATAGTATCAATTATCAGGATATGCAGTCATGTGGAACGAATGAAATTTACAATGAAAATACAATTTGCATTTTGTGTTTTTGTTTTCATTTTAAACTTAACTAAAAAAACTGCACACATGAGTCAGTATGACAATAAGTTACACATGGTGTGTTATCTAGCATCGAAGCTGTCCTGTGAGAGACCAGTTGTGCAATTCTCCCAAAGTCACATCCCGCCCGCACACCCCCCCTTTGTCAAACCCCACTGCAATGTGACCAGCCCCGTCCCCTGCACATGAATTGCCCACCGTTGGCCTCAACCCCTATTCAGTGTCCTCCTCGTCCTCAGAACCTTCAAGATCCTCTTCCGACAATGGCTCACAAATATCCCCCCTGTAGGTGTTCCATGGTTGCCAAACCCCATTCCATTTGCGTGGGTTATCTCTCAGTTTGTAAACTGCCCTTTCTGTCAACATAAGCATATCCATGTTCCTGCTCCACTGCGCCAGTGTGGGGAGATCCGCCGTTCCCCATTTCTGTGCGATGTCTCGTTTGGCTGTGATAAGTCCTATTGTAGTCCACACCCTCTCATAGAAAGTAAGATCTGTAGGCCCCCACACATTCAATAAGCATACCCGTGGGTCCAGTGTGAGTGAGGTGTGAAGTGTTTGAGCGATAGTGCGTAGTACCCGCTGCCAGTAACTGACAATACGTGGGCAGCCCCAGAGCGTGTGTATGAACGTGCCCTCCTCCCCGCAACCCCTGAGACAATATGGATGCTCTGCTCTCTGCAGTTTGTGTAGTGTAGTTCGGGTGTAATAGATCCTGTGCAAAATTTTTAGTTGTACCAAGCGGAATTTAGACGATATACCCGCCTCACGTGGAGACGCCATGGCTGCGTTCCAGTCGGAGTCGTCTAGGTCTCCGACGTCGGTCACCCATTTGTCTTTTAGCCTCTCCAGCGGGTCAGGTAAGTTGTTGATTAGCTTACGATATGTTAATGAGGTTGCGCCTCCCTGCATGAAATCTGTGAGCAGACGGTCCTCCAGCGGGGAGGACTCTGGTGGAGACGTGTCTGGTGGGATCGCCGCTTGGAGGGCGTGTCTGATCTGTATGTATCTATACAGCTCGCTATCTCCCAGTTCGTACTGTTCCTGAAGGGTCGCAAATGGAATCACTCCCTCCCTAGTCCACATGTCTCCCACAGTCGATATCCCAATGTTATACCACTGGGTGAAGCCCTTAGTGCGCCGTAGATGTCCCAGTGCCTTGGTGTCCCACAGAGGTGTGAGCTTTGTGATGGTCCCATCCCAGTGTAGCTTCGCTTGTGCCTTGTACCATAGTTGAACGGTGTGTTTAGTGGGCCCTATGAGTTTTGCCGCCGTGCCCCGGTGGTATAGAGGTGCCAGTAAGCTATTTGTACCTAGTTGTGTCCTGTCTGCTTTGAATGCTGGGTCGTCCTGCGGGGCGTGCACCCACTGATTGAGGATCTTGAGTTGGGCCGCCCAATAATATAATTGTATATTAGGCAGTGCAATTCCTCCATCATACCAGCTCCTATTTAGCTTCGTGTGTGAAATTCGGGCTGGCCGGTTTCCCCAGAGCAGACTTGAAATCTGTGCTGTTACTCTCTGGAGGAAGTTGGCGGGTATCAAGTGTGGGGCGTTTTCAAGGACGTATAGAAAGCGCCGCAGGGCCATCATTTTAAATAATGCTGCTCTGCCCAGCAATGTCAGCGGGAGTTCTTTCCAGTGTTGCACATCGTTACGGAGCCGGAGCAAGGGGGGTTGCAGGTTGAGCAGTGAGAACTCTGTTTCATCTCGAGTGATGTGGATTCCCAGATACTTAAAGGAAGAGGGAGCTATCTCCAGCGGACAGGAGTCTGGCAGGGGCGGGAGTGGCCCTTTAAGCTCAAAGAGTATCGACTTCGCCCAATTGATGGTATAGCCTGACACTCGCCCATGTGAGTTGCAGATTGCTAGGAGGTTGGGAAGGCTGTTCTCTAGGTCTGTGAAGTATATCAACATGTCTTCCGCGTAAAGGGACACTCTGTCTTCCCACTGTGGATCCCATCGTATCCCCTTCAGAAGTTGTGTAGTACGGATAGTGACCGCCAGCGGTTCTAGGACCAGAGCAAATAGGAGGGGCGAGAGTGGGCACCCCTGTCGCGTACCACGTCCTAAACGTATGGCTCGAGACATGTGTCCATTCGCTACTATCCTGGCCATGGGATCCTTATAAAGGATCCTTATCCAGGAAATAAAGACTGGACCAAAGCCCATGCGGGTGAGCACCGCGAAGAGATAGTTCCACTCCACCAAATCAAACGCCATTTTGGCGTCTAGTGATAATATCGCTGCTGGTTCCCTCAACATTGAGAGTCGCGCCACAACTCCGTGCACTCTGCGAAGGTTTAGGGCCGTGCTTCTATGCGGCATAAAGCCGGACTGGTCCGGGTGAATCAACTGACTTAAGCATGGCATAAGTCTGTTCGCCAGCACTTTCGCTATTATTTTGGCCTCCGGGTTCAGGAGGGAAATAGGCCTATATGATTTACAGTCGCTGGGCGGTTTACCCGGTTTCGGGATGGCGACTATAGTTGCCATCCGTTGATCTGGGGGCAATGTTCCCTTCATCCTACTCTCTTCATACATTTGAAGAAGGGGCTTACTCAGGGATTCAGACATGGTTTTAAACCACTCAATGGGCACCCCGTTGGGGCCCAGAGCCTTACCCGAGTGGAGGGAGTTAATGGCCACCTGAATTTCGTCAGTTGTTAAGGGGGCGTCGATGTCCTTCGCCGCCTCTTCCGTCAGTGTTGGCAGAGGCACACAGTCGAGGGCGTCCCGGGCTTCGTCTTCTGCCACCACTATCGTTGGAGTGTATACTTCATAGAAGTGATCAGCCAGGGCTTCTACTATGTCCTCCGGTTGGGTGTGTACAGTGCCACATGAGTCCGTAATTTATAGTATGTTCCTACCCCCCCCTTGTTTCTTGTCCAGCCACGCTAGGAGTTTACTAGCTTTGTCCCCTATGTCATAAACCCTGTGTTTAGTCGCGGCAATGTACGCCATGGTCACACGCCTCAAATGATCGTTGAGGCGGCGCTGGTGTATCTGTAGGTCATGAAGTGTGTCGTCCGATGGGTCCGCCATATGGGCAGTGTTGGCCCTCTCGAGGCCCAACTCCAGTTCCAATGCTTCCTTCCTGTGTGCTCTTTTTTGATTCGTTATCGCCGCAATAGCCTGACCCCTGAACACTGTTTTGTAGGCTTCCCACAGTATTGAGGGGGAGTCCACCGAGGACTGATTCTCCTCAAAATAGAGCCGGGTCACTTTCTTCAGGTCTTTACTGATCTGCGAGACTTTGAGATACCCTGGAAAGATCGGATACATCCTCCTACGTTTGGTGCCTGTGCTAGCTACGGTCAGAGTGACCGGCGAGTGATCCGAGATGCCCCTCGGCTGTATCCCTGCCTCGCCGATGTTGAGGAGACCGTTACCCAATGTGAAAAAGTAGTCTATCCTTGAAAGACTATTGTGGGTCGCTGAGTAATAGGTGTATTGTTGCTGATCTGGGTGTAGTGTACGCCACACATCCACTAAACCCTGTGCTTCTAGAAAGTTCTGGAGCTTGCTAGAGCCATCTGTTTGCGTTCGTGTGGGGAACCGATCAAGGGTGTTCGTGAGTGTCATGTTAAAGTCTCCACCTACAAGCAAATCCCCTTCAGGGAGTTCCAGCAGGAACTTGCCGAGATCCGGCAGTGCTACTGTTTGTAGCGCCAGCGGGACATAAACGGAGACCACGTTTAGCAGTCTACCCTCCCACTGGCCATGTACTGCTGCAAAGCGGCCTTGATCATCTATTTTTGTGGATTTCACTATGTACTGGGAAGACTTTCGTAGCAATATGCCTGTGCCACGTGACCCTGCGGTAAATTCCGCGTGTGCTATCATACGGTATCCCCTCCTGTCCAGAGCCCGTGTGGCCGCCCCCATCAAGTGTGTTTCCTGTAAAAGAACTAGGGTGGGTCCCTGTCTCTTAATACCTTGCAGTACCAGGCCCCTCTTGATCTTGTCGCCCAGGCCCCTAACGTTCCACGACATGATTTGCAGCGGGGCTGGTGTAGTGTGGCTATCTATCCTGGCCATAAGAATTGTTGGTGGTCGGGCCCGGAGGAGCCCGCCGGATGCAGTCCCTCTCTAGTGTTACGGAGGGATCACTATAGGCCGCGAGGCCTTCTCGCCATGAGTGAGGTGTTGTGCGGAGACGAGCGTAAGGCAGGTGCGACTCTACCGTACCTCCCGCCATCTGGCTGTTCCAGTGACGTACGATGCTTTCCAAATGCTGAGTCATACCAATGAACATGTGTATGTGCAAAACCAGAACTTGCAGGACCAAGTGGTCCCAAACTTCAACCATTCTTGTACCCCTACCCACCCCCCTCCCTGCCCCCCTGTTATACGGACTCAAAACTGCCCGCCCCCCCAACTGAGCAGAGTGCATACCCCAACCCCAAAACAGTGTACTTGTGCGTTGGGGTGAGGGATTCTCCGCTGCCAGCGGTCTCTCATTCACACCCTCGGAGGTCCATCACCCAGTGTCCAATGGCGGGTAGCGTGTGCGCAGCACAATAAGTCAAATAAAGTATGGAATCCTGGAGATTACTGTTCCTCGTTTTCCTCCTGTCCGCCATCTTCTCCCAAGGGCGAGCTGTTCTCTGGGCCCCCTCCCGACGCCTGGGAGTCTGGATGTCTTCCTGCATTTCGGCCCTTTGGGGGTCGGTTGGTTCGTCGAGGGTGGTGGCCTGGTCTCCATCCCTCCAGCCAGTCCTGCACCGCCTCTGGGGTGTCAAAGAACCAAGTTTTATTTTCTGCTACTACCCTAAGCCTCGCAGGGAAGAGCATGGAGTATGGGAGTTCTCGTGTCCTTAGTTCTTTTTTAACCTCAAAAAAGGTTCTTCGCCTGCGTGCGACGTCGGCCGTATAGTCGGGGAAGAAGGCTATGGTGGAGTTCTGAAGTTTGATAGGAGGGGATGTCCTGGCCGCCTGCAAGATGGCATCTCGGAAATTGAACAGGCGGGCAACTATAGGGCGCGGAGCCGCCCCCGGCTTCGGTTGACCGCCCGGCACGCGGTGGGCCCTTTCCACGGAGAAAAAGGTGGACAAGCCCTTTGGCTTAAGTTCGTCCGTAATTAAGCTCTCCACAAACAAGTCCATGGCTCTTGTGCCTTCCGACTCCGGCACTCCAATAATACGGATGTTGTTCCGCCTAGAACGCCCTTCTTGCTCATCAAGCTTCTCACGCAGCAGTTTATTGTCCTGTGCCATCTTCCCCATTGCCTGTTGAAGTTCGGAGACATCCTCCACGAGGGATTTTGTGACCACCTCCATGTCTTTGACCTTCTCCGACATTTTGTGGAGGTCGGCTCTAAGCAAAGTGACATCCGTGGAGATCGAGCCCACCGTCGTTTGTAGCTGAGCCAATGCTTGCATCACATCCTCTAACGTTGCCTTCTTTCCTCCCGGGGCATCTGCAGTCTTGCCCCCCGTGTCCTTCCCGTCACTGGGGAGGTAGCTGGCTTGTCGGACGTCTATCGTTCAATGCGGGTCTGCGTGGCGCCGCCCTTCGGTCCTTTCCCTGCCATGCCTTTGGGTTTCGTGGTTTTCGGGCCTCTCCGCTCCAGTTTGTCCGGAGTGGCTCACCCACCTCGGCCACGGAGTGTTAGTGTTCTGGTCCACACGTGAGCTCGGCCAGGGAGCCTCTCAAATGTACGCCGGTACCAACGAGCTGTCCCTCTGCGGGCCTCCGGGGGATCGTATTGTGCATCCGAACCGGGTGTATTCTGTTGCGTGTATTCTGGCCCATCAGCCGGGCACCTGTAGGGTGTTCCGCAGGGCGAAATATGCTAACGGTCCATAAGTGCGCAGTGACTTCCTCCGTCTAGAAAATGGCGGCTGCCCTTCACCTTCCTAGGCTCCCCCCCGCTTGTGGCCGCCGGTCTGTCCGCGAACAGGGTTTCGGTCACAGTGCAATAGTGCAGTCACACTTCCTTGGATCGTAGGCGGTGCCCAGTCTGGCTGTGTAGTTTTCGGGTTTCGGCCGTCCTGTATGGCGTGCGGGCACTTCCGGCCCAGGTCCCCCGGAACAACTGTACTTCCTGCCGGGCCACTCGATCAGGGAAGGTCCCGGTTCAAGTGGTTGAGGTAGGCCGAGCCGCAGCCTCGACGGAGCTTGGTCCCCAGGCGTCGGATTTGAACGCCGCTTCTCGCTACTTGCTCCGCCCGGTCCTGGGCTCCGGTACCCTCCTGCAGGGCTTGAAAATTGTGGCGGATTATGAGTCGGATAGTCGAAGAGGTCGCTTCAGCTGCGGAGCCTGTCCCTTATGCTGCCACCATGATCGGCTGCTAGCCACGCCCCCTAGTGTCCTAGTTTTAAGTGGCTAAGTTCTAGTCCAGTCGGAAGTCTTCGAAACCTATAACTTTCTGATTTTTACGCACCATTGACTTGTATGGTAAACGCGGTTGCCTATAGACTCTGCACCCGTATCCTGTGGGCCTCTCCCGACCTAACCTTCATTAGTCCAGTGTAGGCCCAGCGATTCCCAAGGCCCTAGGCCTGTTCATTGTTCATGACGTGGTACTTATACCACTTTCTTAATATATGGTTTGAGTGGCCACCCGGCCTATCCATAATTGTGCAGCTTATTGTATGTTATACTGTGTTCTTTGTTTAACGCTTGTGCGCCTGTGCTCATAAAGAGTTAATTGGATTATTCTAGAAATAAATACATATATTTTATAATATATAACTTGTGTGGTGTCCTTTCATTTGGTATTAAAAGGGATTGCATATGGTAAAACAGCTGGCTTCACATGCCCTCTTGAGTTTAGCCTAAGACTGCTTTGTCCACACTACCATTAGGATAGCTGGTCTATAAGGTTGACTTACAACCAATCACCATAAGGGTCGTTTGGACTGGTACAAGGTGCTGATTAGAATTAGTGGTTATCATATACCAGGCCAACTTCTCACAGGGAGGCCATTATGTCATTGAAAAATGGTAAGGCGTCTGGAAGTGATGGGCTGCCAGCTGAGTTTTCCAAGCAATACATCGACATAATGGCCCCAGTACTCAACAAGTCTTCGAAGAATCCTTAGAGATAGGAATGTTGCCCTCCTCGATGCCGGAAGTGGTTATCACCTCCCTTTTAAAGCCGGGGAAAGACCCCACAGATTGTGATTCTTATTGTCCGCTATCCCTCATCAATTGCGATGCTAAAATACTGGCCAAGGTGCTGGCCATGCGTCTCTCTCTTCTAATGACCAAGAGAGTACTCCCTGACCAGGCGGGGTTCATTCCGGGAAGATCCACAAGTCACAATTTGTGCACCCTTTTTGCGCTGATTCAAACTGTGGCACCCGAGTTCCCGGTGGCTGCAGTGTTTTTGGATGCTACAAAAGCATTTGATTCGGTCGAATGGCAATATTTATTCACCATATTCCAAAGAATGGGTTTTCCCAAATTGTTTATATCATGGATTCAATTGCTTTACACCCAACCTACCGCAAGGGTCTTGGTTAATGGTCGCCTGTCTGCAGAGCTATCGATCACAAGAGGTACCCGACAGGGATGTCCACTTTCTCCCCTGCTGTTCACCATTGTGATAGAGCCTCTGGCTTGTCGGATATGACAGTTACACAAGACAAGCCCGTTCAAGTGCTTTCAGCAACAAATAGGGGTGTCACTGTATGCAGATGACTTGACGCTATATGTAACTGACCCTCAAACGAATCTTAACCTCTTACTGCGAGAATTTCTGGTGTTTGGAGGGATATCAGGCATACAGATAAATTGGGGCAAATCGCAATTCTTCCCACTCACTGCTGCAGTAAAAGAGTTCCAGCTGGATTACCCACTAGAATGGTGTAGCTCGGACCTCCGATACTTGGGCATACAAGTCTCTACGGATAGGGAAGAGACACTCAGACGGAACTATGGAACAGCGATTATCAAACTGGTGGATAATGTAACATGCTGGATATCCTTGCCACTCTCTATGGTGGGTAGAGCGTCGCTTATTAAGATGGTCGTCTTGCCTCGCTTCCTTTATCAATTCCTCAATATACCTTATTTCCCAGGTGCTTTTTTTTTTTTAACCGCTGTGGTCGGAATTACTGAGGTTGTTCTGGGGGGTAAACAACCATGCCTAAAATGGTCTCCTGTGACACTACCATATGATAAGGGCGGATTTGATGTGCCGTACTTTGAGGTGTACTATATGAGCGCCCAGGCTCACTACGCCTATCACTGGATGGTACCAACACCATACATGCCACAACTAGCAGTAGAAGACTGGGAGGCTCACCCGCTCCCACTAGCCGGCCTCATACACGGCCCTGTCGAGGCTTTAGAAACTCCACTCACCACAGTCTCATGCACGATAGATGCCTGGCAACGGATACCGCGTAAATTGCAGTTAAAGCTTTCGTACTCTCCGCTGCTGCCACTTAAATACCCTCCTAGGATGCCTCTGCTACAGGAACCAGGATTTCAGGCTTTGCGCAGGTGACTTGGGATTGCCAGATGGGGGGATCTATTCTTGGATGGGCAATTCCGCAGTAATGAACAATTGTTTCAGGAACTCCAACCCACCCCCTTGGACATATTCTATTATATATGCTTGACACAGGGGTTGAAAGGGGTTTATATAAAAGTATATATATATATGTTGTTAGACTTAGTACAAGACCATAAATAACACTTTTCTTAGCCACAAGATTATCAATATAGGCAATGTTCTCTTTGTTGCACTTCAAGGGTGTACTCTTTACTCCTACAACAGTTCTCTTACTTCAGTGTACTTTCACAGTAGATCTCTCAGTCTCTTGAAAATACTACTCATGGTTCATGTGATTTAGGGACAGTTCTCTTGGCCCCTGTGGGATGCTTCACTCAACAATGCTCCCCTTTTCCTTCCTTAAGAATGCCCAGGGGCTCCTTCACGCTTCCAGCCCGCTCCTGGGAGACATCCGGGCCCGACCGGCCAAAGCTCACGCTTCCCGCGTGGGGTGCGTTCGGCCCGGCTGGGTCTCTGGGAGCGTACGGCCCCCCCTGGTCTGCGGGACCCACACGGGGGGAGCGTCGACCTCAGAGCTGCCAAGGAGGGAGGCCAAAGAACACAGAGCGGCTCCAGTTGCTCTGGCAGGGGCTCCGATGGCAGCCTGCGGCTTCCCGGCTTTCAGAGGATTCCAGCGGGAGGGGCTGGAGCGCGCTCACTGAGAGGCGCTGCAGGCAGGCACACAGTGAGCGGTGCGAGTCAGCTGGAGAGAGCGGCTCGCACCCCACCTCATCACAGTACCTGGGTCACTAGTAGGCAGGAGCGGCTGGCGGCAAAAAGGGGAAAACAAACGTTGCGGGCCCCTAGCCCGGGGTGAAGCTTCTCCGATGGCTTCAATCCTCTTGAGGGCGAGTCGTGCACGGGCAGTGCGACTCGTCCAGTTCAGGGTGGCACCTTTGGATCCTGGACGTCAGCGGGTGTGGGTACACAGGCAGGCGTGGCCCTCGACCCCCAGTACGACGGTACGGGGTTCTCCACAAAGGGGGCGGTGCGGCCTGTACTCACTTGCGGGGCAGTGAAGCGGAGGCGGCAGGGCACGGTCCGTGCAGGCTGCAGTCTCGGCGGAGATCACAATCTCCCAGGGAATTCCGACGGGAGGGGCGAGAGCGTTTCAACGCGCTCCAGTGGCAGGCAGGGGCAGAGGAGCAGGCAGCCTGACCCAGGGGCAGAGAGCGACTCTAATTAGAGCGAGGCTCTCAAGGGTGAAGAGGCAGGCAAGCTCCCGAGTGCCACAGCCCTAGGAGGGGGCGATGAGGGGCGCAGTCTTACTCCGGTGGGAGGCACACACGGCTTGGCATCCAAAGACGAGCAAAGGCACCAAGAACCCACTAGTCCTGGGGTTCAGTTCAGGGAGCTTGCTCAATCAAGCCCTTGGAGAATGTTTCTTAGCACAAAGCAGCAAAGTCTTCAAAGCAAGTCTTCTTCTTCTCTTTTCTCAGCAAGGCAAGCAGCAGGCCAGTCCTCCCAGCGTCTTCTTCTCCTTCTAGTCGGGCAGAGGTTCTTCGTGGGGAAACAGGATTCTGATTTCTTAGGAGCAGAGCTCCTACCTTTATACTGCATTTCTTTTGTTCTTACAGGCCGGGGGGGCCTTTGCATAACTTCATTCAGTCTCTGAGTACTTTGTTGGTGTGTTCTGGCTTCTTCTTTCAGTGTGAGGGGCAGGCACATCAGACGCTCCACAGGAGGTGGAACCAGCATTGTGTGGACAGGGGCAGCCAGGAGTACCTTGATGACAGTGCTTCATCCTTCCTGGGCCAGGTGCCGGCTGAGTCATCAGTCGCTCCCAAGGGGCGGAGCCAGCATTGTTGTGGCAGAGCACGGCCTGATTAAGAGTCCAGGGCCACTCCTACCTCCCACTAAGGTGTAATCCTTGCATTCACCACCTGTCATCCCCCAGCCCTGTCACTCACACATCCCAGACAGTCAGATACACATACTAGCAGAGGTGGGCTGAAATGGTTAGGCAAGCAAAGGCTAACTTTCTAAAAGTAGCATTTGCAAACACAGGATATTAAAATAAACTTTACTAAAAGATGTATTTTATTATTCTGAGTTCAGGCATACTAAACATGACTCTCTACCATGTTCCCTGAGCCTGCTGGGATTATAGAGTGTAATAATTCCAGCAGCTCATCTGGCCTAAAGGGAGCAGGTAGCCTTACAATAGTGAAAAACGAATTTGGCTGTAATTAAGCATGGGCGGAAAATCCGTTACGCTCGCGGATTTTGCGGATTTTCTGTAAATTCGCAATCCGTGAACGCTCGCGAATTTACCGAAAATCCGCAAATTCGCACGCAGCGGATTTTTTTTTTCTTGGTGATACAATTTTGCGGCGTGCGGCGTTTACTTAGCGTCATTCAGCGTTTCCCGAGTTGTTTTTCTTGATATTTTGCGAGTGCTGCGCCATTTTGGATCTTGCTGCGGGATCCTGCGAGAATTTGGCGAGCGCGATTACGTAATCGCGGCTTGCCAACTTGCACAGCGAGAGTTTGTCAACGCGAGTACGCCGTGATCACGTATCGCGGTACTTCGCAATTGCGAGCTTTGAGATGCGGCGAGCAGCAACAATCTCGCACTCGCGAAAATACAAAATTTGCAATTCTGCACAAGAAATCCACCAGCAAGCAGCATAAACCTTCTGGAAATGATGATTTTTATCTGAATAACTCCTCAGGTTGACATTTGCCTGCACTTTTTTTGCGAGGAGTCCCTGTTCCTGTCCAGCAGGCTCCTCCCAGTGCTTTGTCCATCTCCTGGTCACTTTTCATTTGGATCTGGAGCTGGAAGGATTACTTTTTGTGGATGCTGCTGGATATTTGGATGTGAGGCCTTTTTGACTTTCTTTGGATCACTTTTGGATTAGAAATTTCACAAGTAAGTTTGTTTGGGGCATTACAGTTGCTGCAACTACAATTTTGGAATTTTCAATTTTTGGGCTGTTTTGGGGCCTTTTGCCCAGGGGTACTCAGTGGTGGGTGCACTCAGTCTTTCTGTGGGGTGTTTTGAATTTAAACATCATGGAGGGGCTGGATGGCTTGGGATTGTGCTGATTTTTCTGTGATTTTCGTTTTTTTTTGGCCTGTTGTGGCCTTTTCACCAGGGGTAGTGAGTGTTGCATGGGCCTAGTCTTTCTGTGAGTTTTCTTGAATTTAAACATCACGGAGGGGCTGGATGGCTTGGGATTGTGCTGATTTTTGTGTGATTTTAGTTTTTTTGGCCTGTTGTGGCCTTTTCACCAGGGGTAGTAAGTGTTGCATGGGCCTAGTCTTTCTGTGGGTTTTATTGAATTAAAACATCATGGAGGGGCTGGATGGCTTGGGATTGTGCTGATTTTTCTGTGATTTTCCTTTTTTTGGCCTGTTGTGGACAGGCCATGTGGTTGGGGGGCATTTTGAGTGCTGCTACAGGCCCTGGCCATGTGCTGGGAGGGAGGGGGGCATTTTGAATGCAGGCAGTGTTCTCAGGCCTGCACCCATTTTGCCTAGCTTTCATCCATTATGCCCAGGGGTAGTGAGTGGTGCATGGGCCTAGTCTTTCTGTGGATTGTCTTGAATTTAAACATCATGGAGGGGCTGGATGGCTTGGGATTGTGCTGATTTTTCTGTGATTTTCGTTTTTTTGGCCTGTTGTGGCCTTTTCACCAGGGGTAGTGAGTGGTGCATGTGCCTAGTCTTTCTGTGGGTTGTCTTGAATTTAAACATCATGGAGGGCTGGATGGCTTGGGATTGTGCTGATTTTTCTGTGATTTTCGATTTTTGGGGGTGTTCATGGGGACAGGCCATGTGGGTGGGGGCCATTTTGAGTGCTGCTACAGGCCCTGGCCATGTGCTGGGAGGGAGGGGCCATTTTGAATGCAGGCAGTGTTCTCAGGCCTTCACCCATTTTGCCTAGCTTTCATCCATTATGCCCAGGGGTAGTGAGTAGTGCATGTGCTTAGTCTTTCTGTGGGTTGTCTTGAATTTAAACATCATGGAGGGGCTGGATGGCTTGGGATTGTGCTGATTTTTCTGTGATTTTCGTTTTTTGGCCTGTTGTGGCCTTTTCACCAGGAGTAGTGAGTGGTGCATGTGCCTAGTCGTTCTGTGGGTTGTTTTGAATTTAAACATCATGGAGGGGCTGGATGGCTTGGGATTGTGCTGATTTTTCTGTGATTTTCGTTTTTTTGGCCTGTTGTGGCCTTTTCACCAGGGGTAGTGAGTGGTGCATGTGCCTAGTCTTTCTGTGGGTTGTCTTGAATTTAAACATCATGGAGGGGCTGGATGGCTTGGGATTGTGCTGATTTTTCCGTGATTTTCGTTTTTTTGGCCTGTTGTGGACAGGCCATGTGGTTGGGGGCCATTTTGAGTGCTGCTACAGGCCCTGGCCATGTGCTGGGAGGGAGGGGCCATTTTGAATGCAGGCAGTGTTCTCAGGCCTGCACCCATTTTGCCTAGCTTTCATCCATTATGCCCAGGGGTAGTGAGTGGTGCATGGGCCTAGTCTTTCTGTGGGTTGTCTTGAATTTAAACATCATGGAGGGGCTGGATGGCTTGGGATTGTGCTGATTTTTCTGTGATTTTCGTTTTTTTGGCCTGTTGTGGCCTTTTCACCAGGGGTAGTGAGTGTTGCATGGGCCTAGTCTTTTTGTGGGTTTTCTTGAATTTAAACATCATGGAGGGGCTGGATGGCTTGGGATTGTGCTGATTTTTCTGTGATTTTCGTTTTGTTGGCCTGTTGTGGACAGGCCATGTGGTTGGGGGCCATTTTGAGTGCTGCTACAGGCCCTGGCCATGTGCTGGGAGGGAGGGGGCCATTTTGAATGCAGGCAGTGTTCTCAGGCCTGCACCCATTTTGCCTAGCTTTCATCCATTATGCCCAGGGGTAGTGAGTGGTGCATGGGCCTAGTCTTTCTGTGGGTTGTCTTGAATTTAAACATCATGGAGGGGCTGGATGGCATGGGATTGTGCTGATTTGTCTGTGATTTTCGTTTTTTTGGCCTGTTGTGGCCTTTTCACCAGGGGTAGTGAGTGGTGCATGTGCCTAGTCTTTCTGTGGGTTGTCTTGAATTTAAACATCATGGAGGGGCTGGATGGCTTGGGATTGTGCTGATTTTTCTGTGATTTTCGTTTTTTTGGCCTGTTGTTGTGGCCTTTTCACCAGGGGTAGTGACTAGTGAGTGTTGCATGGGCCTAGTCTTTCTGTGGGTTGTCTTGAATTTAAACATCATGGAGGGCATGGGATTGTGCTCATTTTTCTGTTTTTTTTCGATTTTTTTGGGGTGTATAACTGAACTGATGTTCCTCTGTCTTCCATTGCTTTTAGCTGCACAAGACTCAAGAGAACCACCAGTGCCAGGAAGAAGTCCTGCAGCGGTGTGTGTGTGTAGCATAACGTCACGCGACGTCACGTCTGGCCAATGACAACTCTGCAACTCGTGCAACTGCGGCCTGCTGTTCTGACCTGCTCTGAAGAAGATAGCCCCCAAAAAATTTCTCCGTAGCTCCTCTAGCAAGAAAGTTGCCAGTAAGGAGCAGAAGAAGCAAGTTACCAAGGAGGCTGGTGTGCCGGCCGCCGCGTTTTTTGGGAGAAAAAAAAAAGTACGCCTGCAGCAGCAGCGGGATCTGCTGGGGACCAAGCTGGGAGCAGCACCCCCGCTCCATTGGGCTCAGTGCCTCCACCACCACCACCACCACGCCAACTTAAGTCAAAGCCCTTGAGTGCTGCACAGGCAGTCAGTGTACTTCTTCAATCACCATCAACCAGTGATGTTGGCTCATCGCAAGAAAGTAGCAGCAATGTCCCTGAATCAACACAGGTTGTTGTAACTCATCAACCACAGCCGCAACAACAACCACATGTGCAAGTACAAGCCCAAGTACATGTGGAAGGAGAGGCAGCGCAAGGAGATGTGCAAGCAGAGGTGCATGGAGGGTCACAAGTGCCCACAATAGTTGTTCCTCCCGAAGTAGGGGCACATCAGGAAATCGACAATCAAACCGAGGTATCATTTGAGGAAGCCACTCCTCCTGATGATCATTCATTGTCTTCCACATCCCTAGCAAGGAAAAGATCAAGGGGGGTGTCTACATCTTCTTCAAGCCCACCTCCTTCTGATGATATGGATCAAACTTGGGAACCTCCACTGCGGTCTGAGAGTGAGGCACACCATGATCTGACAAAGGTACCTAAGCGTAAAAGGAAGGTCGTCGAAAAACTCATAGCTATGGAGTGTGATGAGGCTCAACAAGAAGTGACGGATACTGCTGCTGATGAAGCCTCTCACGACGACGAGCCAGTCATCATAAAGGTCACTGCAGCCCCAGCGGGCATGCAGCAAAAAGACATATTGACCCTAGCCTGAGAAGCTGCTGCGCGTGATGATGTTGTCGACGAGGAGGCAATGGAAGAAACACCACAATCATTGGAGTTAACTAGTACACCAACACCTACCGCTTCCATATTTCTTAGTCGCCAGAAGGGACCTCCATCCACCTCGACCTCAATTAGTGGTGGTGAAAGTGCAAAACGTACTGAAGTTCGGCAATCCACATCCTCCACTTCATCTGGCATTAGCAGCAGGACCACCACCACCAGTATCGCCGCCTCCTCCGGCCCCCAAAGACATTTCAAGTCCGCAGTTTGGGACTTCTTTAGTGTTTCCACAAAAAAGGAAAACCTCGCCATTTGTAGCATTTGTAAGTTTGCAGTTAGTCGTAGTAAGTTTGGTTCCAACTATGGTACCGGAGGCCAGAGAGGTCATCTTGAAAGAAAGCACGCTGTCCAATGGTTTGCGCACCTACAGGCGATCAAGGAAGCCCGAATTGCACGTAATGCTGTTTCATCTGATGATGACGAGGAGGAAGAAGACGTGTCAAACACTTCTTTTACACCCAGTACCCCTGTCAGCAGCACACCCCATGTGAGCCACACTAAGAGTGTGGGAGAGAGTGAGACACCAATGCGCAAAAGTTCATCAGCGAGCGTAACTGGGTCGAAGATATCATCATCATCCCGTAAATGCTTGGTCCAGGGCAACATTAAAAAGATGTTGTTTACAGAAGCGCAATATGAACGCAACCACCCACTGACGCGTCTGTATAACACTAAGCTGGCTAAAATGCTAGCTCTGGACCTTCTCCCTTTTTCTTTTGTAGAAGGGGTTGGTTTTCTAGAATTAGTGGCAGCGCTCTTCCCTAAATGGAAGGTTCCTAGCCGGTTCTATTTTGCCAGAGTTGCGGTTCCAGCACTACATGAAGATGTGCTGGAGGTGATTGGGGCAGCTTTGCAGAAGAGTGCTGTTCACACTATACATCTGACAACAGACATGTGGACCAGTGGCGCAGGCGCTGATTACATGTGCATCACTGCACACTGGGTCTCTTTTTCAGGGGTTAAAGCAAAGCTAAACGCAGGTGTTGACCCGGACCAAGTTTTCAAAGCTGCTCGGAAACATGCAACACTAGCCATGTTTGGTTTGGAGAAATGTCACACAGCACAAAACATTTTGGATGAGTTTAACACAGAGGTCCTTGACTGGCTGTCCCCAAAAAAACGCCAGATTGATTATGTTTCCACGGATAATGGCTCCAATGTAGTTAAGGCAATGGAGCTGGGTCACTATTTCAGAGTGCCGTGTTTGGCGCACTGTATAAACCTGGTTGTCAAAAAATTCTTGAGTGATAAAGAGAGTCCAGCGTACGAGGTAGTGGAGACCTGCCGAAAAATGTGCAACCATTTCAGCCATTCTTTTAAGGCCCGGAAGCATCTGAGGAGCCTGCTACATGACAGTCGAATGCCAGTGAAAGCACTCATCCAGGAGGTGGTAACACGTTGGAACTCAACCTTCTACATGCTTGAGCATCTGTATGAGCAGTATACGGTACTCGATCAATATTTCTTAACACAGGGTACAGCTCAGAAGGACCTGAGGATGGTTGCGGAGCAATGGCACATAGTTAAAAGCCTGACACGCATGCTTCGTCCTTTTGAGGTCTTCACGCGTGCAGTCAGCAAGGAGGACTGTAATTTGGGAAAAGCTATCCCATTGTTGTACATGCTGGAGCACCAACTGAAGGAGGTGTGTTCTGTGTTTCAAAAAGATGAAAAAAACAAAGACCCTTTTGTTTTGGCGGAGAAATTATTAGAGCGCCTACGTGGTGATGAACGTCTTAAAATGATCCACTCAGAACAACATTACATTTGTGCTACTATTCTGGATCCACGCTACAAAAAGGCGCTGGCAGGCCAAGCATTCTTTCCTTTTGATGATGAACATGTTCCAAAGTACAAACGTTGGCTAGCCTTGTCAGCCAAGAGGTTTGAAAGAGAACGGCAGAAAATCGAAGGAAAAGGCAGTACATCAGCATCAGCAGGCCATCCCCAGTCAAAACAATCCACTTCTGCACCTGTGGCTGTGGCACAAGTGACCTCTCAGCCGTTAAAGACACCGGCAACCGGATCATCTGCACCAGACACAACAGAAACATTGGAGGCTGAAGAGGATTGGCTAGCTCGGCTTGGGTGGAGGAACCTTGGATGAGGACCTTGAGTCGATGGTGAAGGACTTTCTGAATGACTCAACAGAGGTCTATGTTAATGCTGACCCATTGGCGTATTGGCATGGGAAAAAAGAATTGTGGCCACAGCTCTCCAACCTGGCTTTAAACTACTTGTCTTGCCCACTCACAAGCGTGTCTTCTGATCGTGTTTTCAGTGCTGCTGGTGCCATTGTAACTCCCAAACGGAGCCGCCTCTCGCCAAAAAATGTGGAGAGGTTAACAATGATCAAGATGAATCAGCACCTCATACCACCAGATTACAGAGTACGAGAAAGCGCGCCGGATGAAGACGAGGTGGACAGCAACGTAGATGAGGGAATTTCTACTCTGTCAGGTGACACTGAGCTCACCCTGCCTGAATTCGCAGAGTATGAAGACAAAGCCTTATTCTTATTCCTGGACCTTAACACCGAGCCCTGAAAATGAGACAATGAATCAATAACTTTCTTTTTCGTCCTTATTCACTTTCATTCCTGTGTGTCTGTCTTTCTTTGTTGTGCACAGTTAATATAATTCAAACTTTAATCACCTAATCACAAAAACAAGCCCATCAGCAGAACTGTCTTCACTTGTTTGCTTATTGATTTGAAGGTGCCGCAGTCTGCATTCCTCAGGTTCACAAGTTCAGAAGAACATGCTCCTCTATCCTCCTCCTCCAGACTCCTATTTCCATCAAAGCAGAAGGCTGGATTACGCACAATGAAGAAAGACTCAGCACTTGTGGGGGTGTTCTACTTCTTTGCGGGTGAGTTGACGGCTCTGGGGCCATTGCTGGGAAGTTCCAATACCGGATAAAAGTGGTTTGGACCAAATCTGAGTCTGAATTTTTTTTGTGTTTTTGCTGACTTGCTTGCCTTTGAGGTGCTCTTTGGGGGGGTTCCGGCTGTTTGTGGGTGAGTTTCGGGGTCTGGGAGCACTGCTGGGACAGTCTATCTTGATTGCATTTGCTTTTCAGGAAATCCGTTGTGCTAAACTGGAGTTATGGCCTAGCTACACAGCGCGTTTGGACCGAAGGCCGAGAAATATTGTAAGTATGAGATTTTGCTTTTGGGCTGTTTGGGGGTGTTGTGCTTTTTGGCGGGTGGGTTGGCGGGTCTTGGGGCATTCCTGGGAAGGTCTAATACTGGATAGAAGGGGTTGGGACAAAATCCACGCTGATTTTTTTTGTTGCTATTTCTGACATTTTGCTTAATGTAGCGTTTTCGGGGGCCTGTTTGGGGGGCTTCCTGGTGTTTGTGGGTGGGTTTCGGGGTCTGGGAGCACTGCTGGGACACTCTAATCTTGATTGCATTTGCTTTTCAGGAAATCCGTGGTGGTAAACTGGAGTTATGGCCTAGCTCCACAGCGCGTTTGGACCGAAGGCCGAGAAATATTGTAAGTATGAGATTTTGCTGGAAATAAAATTGCGAGGTGCGCGCACGGTGCTCGCCCCCGTCAGCCGCCATTTTGTGCAGTTTCAGAAGAGAGTGAAAAACCAAAGTGGAGAACGTGAAAAGGGGGCAGGGTAGAGTCATCCTGACCCCCTAGGCCTTCTCAGGGGGTTTTTGAAGGACCCTGAAGGGCACCCCCTGAGAAGGCCTAGGGGGTCAGAGAGTCTCTGCCAAAACCCCTTTTCACGTTCTCCACTTTTGTTTTTCACTCTCTTGAGCCTCCAGGGCGCGTGCACCGTGCGCGCACCTCGCAATTTGAAAAAAAAAATCTTTTGGCCTTCGGGGTCCTCCCGGGACCCCCTGAGAAAGCCTAGGGGGTCAGGGACTCTCTAACCTGCCCCCTTTTCATGTTCTTCACTTTTATTTTGCCCTCTTTTCAGCCTCACACTGACAAAATGGCGGCCAACACTTCCTGGTTACTACCGAATCGAATGTTCACAGACGTCTAGCAGCAAATCAGAATTCCGCTCGCGCACACCCGATGCGCGCACGTAGTGCGCACGTGTGCGCGCACGGCGCGCGCTTATAGATATATAAAAAAAATATTCGATTTTCTCAACAACTACTGGAGGGATTTACACAATTTAAACAAAAGGGTGATCTGCGAATCAGACTCTACCATTTTGCCAAATTTCTTGTAATTCTGTTCAGCCGTGTCTAATCGTCCTATGGAAAATAACAAGGGGAAAACACGTTTTGGGACCCCCCTTTTTTCTCAGCCCCTGCTTGACAAATCCTCCCAAAACTTTCAGGGAAGGAGGGAGCGGGCCATCTTCTTTGAGAAATTCACGAAGATTCATCAACCAGCGCCAAAGTTATTTTCAATAGAATGGTGTGGATTTCATATGGAAACTAGGTCCTAACTATAACTACCTACTGGAGACCGCCAGTAGGTAATATATATATATGAGTGAGCAAGGTGACTGGGATCGCCGAAACGCATCAGATCGTGGCACCCCTGATTCACTCATTATAAAATAAAGAAAATACTGCTGCAGTCTTTACCGGATTTCAAGTGTCCGTTTTTCTCTTGGAGAGTGCTGGTATGCGCGGTGCGCTTTGAGAGCGTTAACGTATATATATATATATATATATATTATATATATATATATATATATATATATATATATTCCAAATCCTGTATTTAGAAGCCTCGTTCACTCCACGCGGAATCAAAACAGGACACGGACCCAATTCTCTTTTGTGCCTCAAATGTTTATTTCAGCCAGATGTCTGATACATATATATATATATATATATATCACCACAACCATCCCTCCAAAAGAAGAACGCGGAAGGCCAAGGGGAATGCAGGTCAGGCAACTCGTTTATTTCAGTCCCCAGCAATGGCGGCGAATGCATTTCGGCTAATGTAGCCTTCTTCAGCGCCCAGCACTGCAGCATGTGAAGCTCACAAATGTTCCCACCTGCTCTTGTATACGTTCAGCAATGACGCTCCTCCCCCTAATGTGGTCGACACACCTAGTTTTGAGTCCGTTTCAATTGTTGGACTGCAACTCCCAGAGTGCACTGTGCCGGCACTGCTGGGTCGGTGGCATGGGGGAGTGAGGCAGACTGTAGGTCCCACTGAATGCAGGTAGGTGGTGAAGCGCACATCCCTCGGCGAGACAGAAAGAAAACGGCAGCTGTCCTGTGTCCCCTTATGGCCACTGCAACCAGTGTACCAAGGATGTCCTTACTGGGTCGGGGCAGTCAATGCGGACTGAAAATCCCTTGGAAGTGGAATACCTCGCTCCCCCAGCATACAATCCAGGTCCTCTGGCGGTCTGCGTAGGTTACCGATCCCTCGATACCTTCTTCGCTGTAATATATATATTACCTACTGGCGGTCGTTTTTTCAATGTTAAATCTCAAAATTCTATTTGGAATAACTTTGGCACCGGTTGACGAATCTGCCTGAAAATTTCCTGAAAATGGCCTCGTCGAGCTCCGGTCCTTCCGTGAAAGTGTGGGGGGGATACGTCAAGCGGGGGCCGAGATAAAAGGGGGGTCCCAAAACGCGTTTTCCCCATGTTAATTTCCATAGGGCGGTCGATTTCACTTTTAGCCCAAACGGCTGAATGGATTTCCACCAAACTTGGCAAAATTGTAGGGACTGGTAGCCCGATGTGCCTTTGCTATGTCTCAAGATGTGTGCTCCTGTGGATTTTGAGTAATTTAGGTTCAAAAAAATATATATATCTATAGGCGCTCTCCGGTGCGCGCACCGGTGAGCGCTCCAGGCGCGCCACGCGACTTGCGCGCAGGAAGCTGATTGGCTCTCAGTTGTCTGTAAACATTCTAAAAGTCCGGAGCGGCCGCCATCTTGTGTCTCGGTAGGATCGAGACACGAGAGGTGGCCAAAACAAAGGGGGAAATGACCATAAGGGGGCAGAGTAGACACCCCCTGTACCCCTAGGTTTGATGTGGGGGCCATTAAAGGGCCCCGCGGGGTCTCACCTTTTTTTTTTTTTCGATTTTCGCGGGGGAAGCGCCTGGTACGCGCACCGGGGAGCGTATCGAGGAAGGTACTATGGAAAAATAATCACTTCAAAAAATTGTATGTTTATTAATTGTTTTTTTTTAAATTTTTTTATTTTATGTAAGTACCTACATGTAGGTACTAACGAAGAGACTTAAATTTAATGTACACCATCTTCTTTGTAGACATCTTGCATGTTGTTATTGTATTTTTTGTGGTATATGGAATTCATAACATAGTCTGTCTGGAAAGGAGAAACAGATCTTTTAAGCACTCCCTGAGAATTTCTAGGGGATCATGAGTAGTCTATCCTGCTCCCTTATGAAAATGAGGTGTAAAATATTCATATGAGATAATATAGTGGGAGAAAGGTAGTAACTATGAGTAAACTTACTATGTAACAGAAAAATAGTTGAACAGTATACTATAAGTCTCACTTTATATTTTAAACATTTTTGGTAATACTTTATGAATTACATATAAAAATGAATATTGTCTCAAACAATTTGAAATTATTAAATATAAATTTATTCCTCTGATTCTTTTTCATAATTTAATAAAATTTCTAACATAATATTGTCCGGAATTTCCTCATAATTATAAGTACATGATTCCATTTCTTCCAAACATTCTATTAACTGTTCATCCAAAGAGTCATCCATGAAATCTACTTCATCTTTTTGCTCTTCTGGTTTTTCCACCTTTATTTTGATAGAAGTAACATTTCCTTGATTTTCTCCTTCCATTTTCTTTCTGAAAATTGCATACAAATTAACTATATTAGTAGAGTTAGGGTACTGTATACCAGAGAAGCCTAACTCAATCCATAACTATTACAGATAAGTCTATCTCAATCTATAAGTATTACAGAGGGATAGTATATAACTAACAGAATATTTTTTCAGAAATTAACTTAAAGTGTACAATATACTTCCATAATAACAATTTACCTTGGAGAAATCAGTTGAAGTTGTCAGTGTAATTTGTTCTCAAATGTACTTCTAGAAGCAGTAGTCAAAATGGCTGTGTTTCCCTCTCTTCTTTTATATATATTCTTGTACTTAACCAATGAAACGTCAGGAAATAATCGTAGAAAATGAAAGAAAGTTTTTAATTGGTTGTAAATTCTAACATTTCATATGTGTTTTTGTCATGTAATTTACCTCAGGATATTTAGTCAGGCCTACAGCATAATTTTCTCAATGGAATTCCATCAAATTTGGGTAAATGGTAGGGACTGCTATGTAGTAGGGCCTATTCTATATTTGATGAAAGTGTCTCCAGTGGTTTTTTTGTAAATTGCTTTCCCACCTTTTTTTATCGAGCGCTCCGTGACGCGCACTGGCAGCGTTACGGGAGTCCTCCATTTTGTGTTTCGGTACAATCGAGAAACAAGATGGAGGGTAAACAATGTTCGGTATGGGTAGAAGGGGGCACGGTAGAGACTTCTTGACCCTCTAGGTTTTCTGAGGGGGGCTTAGGAGGCTCATAAACGTTTTAAAAAAAAAAAAATCTTTAATTTTCCGCGGGGGGAGCGCCTGGTACGCGCACCGTTAAGCGTACCCGAAAGCGTACTATGGTGAAAAATAGTGAAAAAAGTTAGAAAAAGATAAACGTTTTGAATGATCAGAGGTAGGGTAGCTCTGAAAAGAGCTTTTGGGTTTTGTGGTTGATTTAGGTACCTACAAGTAGGTTCCAATGCACATTCTTAAATTCAGGAGGAATATTCTATTCCCTTCATCTGAGAAGTGCACACCATCTGCTCTGTAGATGTCTTGCATGTTGTAACGCAAGTTATTATTGTATATTGAACCCATTCCATAGTCTCTCATGTAAGCAGAAACAGATTTATTCACATGTTTCCGTGCTTTCTCAAATTGTGGACAAAATTGGTTGGACCAGTTCCATTTCTGTCTTTGGCATATATTGGAATATACCAAGGCAGTTTGTGGAAAAAGTGTCATTAATTGATCAAAGGTGTCCTTTAAAAGCATTTCCAGACCAACCCCAGTCATAGTGCCTAAATCATTTCCACCACAGTGCACTATTAAGAGGTCAGGTTTTGGCAAATGCATAAAGGTTTTCACCAATGGTATCAATTGGTGACATTTTAATCCTCTCTGGCCAATCCACTTGATTTCCACATTTGATAAATCAAGGTTGTGAAAATGTCTGCTATCTGCATACCTTTGAGCCCAGTGGATGTAGCTGTGTCCAAGGATCCAGACTGAAAACATGATGAGAGATGGTTCTGATGCAGTCAGATGATGTGTGGGAATGAAATGGCAGTTGGAACAGTAGGAGTTTACAAAAAAATAATTGTGGAGTTTCACTGCTTTTGAATCAGAAGCAATGATTGGTGGATTCAGATAGTTGAAAACTTAAAGTTAGGGTGCATGGTTGTGTTGTGTTAAAGAAGCAATTTGAATGGTTAAAAAAAAGTCACTAAAAGCTAAAATACTCTGGATAGGCTGGTGTATTGAGAGGTCAAACAGCCTTGCTGAGTTAATTTGCAACATTGTACAATAAACTTTTGAACCTGAGAGTTCAGTTAGGAGGGAGTTGCTATGGAAACAGATAGAAAGATCTGAGAGGGGGAAGGGTGTTGGTTTGAAAATAGTGAGGGAAAACTTTTGATTGGTTGAATTAAGGCATATTTGTACAAAGTTAGAGATTTCCTATGCCAGTCTTGGTTTCAGTGTATTGAGTGCACACTTTTTGCTCTGCTAAAGAGAAATTGGTGTGTGTGTCTGACACTGTTTTCAATCTTCCAAAGCTTTTGTAAAGGTAAGTAATGATTTATTTAATTTACATAGAGACTTGTTTGCTCTATGGAGAATATTTAGAAGCAGATAGTTATGTTTTAGAAGTCAAATGGTATGCTAGTATATAAGTGCTGTGTTGTGTTTCCTATATGTTATTGAAAAATCGATTTTTGGGTGCAATTGATTGGTATTTGCATTTGGCCCTTTTTTATGATTGCCTTGTGCAGCTGATGCATCACTTTAAACATGGGTAATAAGTGATGCACTGGTGGCGCAAGGCCTTCATAAATAAGGCTCTGACTTTGTTTGCTGTTGATTTGATTTTGGATTTTTGATAATGCTTGATATCAACATTTGAAAGATAAAGGATTTGTTTTTGGGGAAACAGTGATGTTTCAAAAGTGATATTCTGTGCTTGTACATAGGTTGTGCGCAGTAATTTTTAAATGTTATTCAAAAATCGATTTTTGGGTGCAATTGATTGGTATTTGCATTTGGCCCTTTTTTATGATTGCCTTGTGCAGCTGATGCATCACTTTAAACATGGGTAATAAGTGACGCACTGGTGGCGCAAGGCCTTTATAAATAAGGCCCTGACTTTGTTTGCTGATATTGAGTGGTTGTACATAGGTTCTGCGCAGTGTTTCTTATATGTTATTCAAAAATCGATTTTTGGGTGCAATTGATTGGTATTTGCATTTGGCCCTTTTTTATGATTGCCTTGTGCAACTGGTGCATCATTTTATACATGGGTAATAAGTGACGCACTGGTGGCGCAAGGCCTTTATAAATAAGGCCCTGACTTTGTTTGCTGATATTGAGTGGTTGTACATAGGTTCTGCGCAGTGATTCTTACATGTTATTCAAAAATTGATTTTTGGGTGCAATTGATTGGAATTTGCATTTGGCCCTTTTTTATGATTGCCTTGTGCAGCTGATGCATCACTTTAAACATGGGTAATAAGTGACGCACTGGTGGCGCAAGGCCTTTATAAATAAGGCCCTGACTTTGTTTGCTGATATTGAGTGGTTGTACATAGGTTCTGCGCAGTGATTCTTACATGTTATTCAAAAATCGATTTTTGGGTGCAATTGATTGGAATTTGCATTTGGCCCTTTTTTATGATTGCCTTGTGCAGCTGATGCATCACTTTAAACATGGGTAATAAGTGACGCACTGGTGGCGCAAGGCCTTTATAAATAAGGCCCTGACTTTGTTTGCTGATATTGAGTGGTTGGACATAGGTTCTGCGCAGTGTTTCTTTCATGTTATTCAAAAATCGATTTTTGGGTGCAATTGATTGGTATTTGCATTTGGCCCTTTTTTATGATTGCCTTGTGCAACTGGTGCATCATTTTATACATGGGTAATAAGTGACGCACTGGTGGCGCAAGGCCTTTATGAATAAGGCCCTGACTTTGTTTGATGATATTGAGTGGTTGTACATAGGTTCTGCGCAGTGTTTCTTTCATGTTATTCAAAAATCGATTTTTGGGTGCAATTGATTGGTATTTGCATTTGGCCCTTTTTTATGATTGCCTTGTGCAACTGGTGCATCATTTTATACATGGGTAATAAGTGACGCACTGGTGGCGCAAGGCCTTTATAAATAAGGCCCTGACTTTGTTTGCTGATATTGAGTGGTTGTACATAGGTTCTGCGCAGTGTTTCTTTCATGTTATTCAAAAATCGATTTTTGGGTGCAATTGATTGGTATTTGCATTTGGCCCTTTTTTATGATTGCCTTGTGCAACTGGTGCATCATTTTATACATGGGTAATAAGTGACGCACTGGTGGCGCAAGGCCTTTATAAATGAGGCCCTGACTTTGTTTGCTGATATTGAGTGGTTGTACATAGGTTCTGCGCAGTGATTCTTACATGTTATTCAAAAATCGATTTTTGGGTGCAATTGATTGGTATTTGCATTTGGCCCTTTTTTATGATTGCCTTGTGCAGCTGATGCATCACTTTAAACATGGGTAATAAGTGACGCACTGGTGGCGCAAGGCCTTTATAAATAAGGCCCTGACTTTGTTTGCTGATATTGAGTGGTTGTACATAGGTTCTGCGCAGTGATTCTTACATGTTATTCAAAAATCGATTTTTGGGTGCAATTGATTGGAATTTGCATTTGGCCCTTTTTTATGATTGCCTTGTGCAGCTGATGCATCACTTTAAACATGGGTAATAAGTGACGCACTGGTGGTGCAAGGCCTTTATAAATAAGGCCCTGACTTTGTTTGCTGATATTGAGTGGTTGTACATAGGTTCTGTGCAGTGTTTCTTTCATGTTATTCAAAAATCGATTTTTGGGTGCAATTGATTGGTATTTGCATTTGGCCCTTTTTTATGATTGCCTTGTGCAACTGGTGCATCATTTTATACATGGGTAATAAGTGACGCACTGGTGGCGCAAGGCCTTTATAAATAAGGCCCTGACTTTGTTTGATGATATTGAGTGGTTGTACATAGGTTCTGCGCAGTGTTTTTTACATGTTATTCAAAAATCGATTTTTGGGTGCAATTGATTGGTATTTGCATTTGGCCCTTTTTTATGATTGCCTTGTGCAGGTGATGCATCACTTTAAACATGGGTAATAAGTGACGCACTGGTGGCGCAAGGCCTTTATAAATAAGGCCCTGACTTTGTTTGCTGATATTGAGTGGTTGTACATAGGTTCTGCGCAGTGATTCTTACATGTTATTCAAAAATCGATTTTTGGGTGCAATTGATTGGTATTTGCATTTGGCCCTTTTTTATGATTGCCTTGTGCAGCTGATGCATCACTTTAAACATGGGTAATAAGTGACACACTGGTGGCGCAAGACCTTCATAAATAAGGCCCTGACTTTGTTTGCTGATATTGAGTGGTTGTACATAGGTTCTGCGCAGTGTTTCTTACATGTTATTCAAAAATCGATTTTTGGGTGCAATTGATTGGTATTTGCATTTGGCCCTTTTTTATGATTGCCTTGTGCAGCTGATGCATCACTTTAAACATGGGTAATAAGTGACGCACTGGTGGCGCAAGGCCCTTATTAATAAGGCCTTGACTTTGTTTGATGATATTGAGTGGTTGTACATAGGTTCTGCGCAGTGTTTCTTACATGTTATTCAAAAATCGATTTTTGGGTGCAATTGATTGGAATTTGCATTTGGCCCTTTTTATGATTGCCTTGTGCAGCTGATGCATCACTTTAAACATGGGTAATAAGTGACGCACTGGTGGCGCAAGGCCTTTATAAATAAGGCCCTGACTTTGTTTGCTGATATTGAGTGGTTGGACATAGGTTCTGCGCAGTGTTTCTTTCATGTTATTCAAAAATCGATTTTTGGGTGCAATTGATTGGTATTTGCATTTGGCCCTTTTTTATGATTGCCTTGTGCAACTGGTGCATCATTTTATACATGGGTAATAAGTGACACACTGGTGGCGCAAGGTCTTTATAAATAAGGCCCTGACTTTGTTTGATGATTTTGAGTGGTTGTACATAGGTTCTGCGCAGTGTTTCTTTCATGTTATTCAAAAATCGATTTTTGGGTGCAATTGATTGGTATTTGCATTTGGCCCTTTTTTTATGATTGCCTTGTGCAACTGGTGCATCATTTTATACATGGGTAATAAGTGACGCACTGGTGGCGCAAGGCCTTTATAAATAAGGCCCTGACTTTGTTTGCTGATATTGAGTGGTTGTACATAGGTTCTGCGCAGTGTTTCTTTCATGTTATTCAAAAATCGATTTTTGGGTGCAATTGATTGGTATTTGCATTTGGCCCTTTTTTATGATTGCCTTGTGTAACTGGTGCATCATTTTATACATGGGTAATAAGTGACGCACTGGTGGCGCAAGGCCTTTATAAATAAGGCCCTGACTTTGTTTGCTGATATTGAGTGGTTGTACATAGGTTCTGCGCAGTGATTCTTACATGTTATTCAAAAATCGATTTTTGGGTGCAATTGATTGGAATTTGCATTTGGCCCTTTTTTATGATTGCCTTGTGCAGCTGATGCATCACTTTAAACATGGGTAATAAGTGACGCACTGGTGGCGCAAGGCCTTTATAAATAAGGCCCTGACTTTGTTTGCTGATATTGAGTGGTTGTACATAGGTTCTGCGCAGTGATTCTTACATGTTATTCAAAAATCGATTTTTGGGTGCAATTGATTGGAATTTGCATTTGGCCCTTTTTTATGATTGCCTTGTGCAGCTGATGCATCACTTTAAACATGGGTAATAAGTGACGCACTGGTGGTGCAAGGCCTTTATAAATAAGGCCCTGACTTTGTTTGCTGATATTGAGTGGTTGTACATAGGTTCTGCGCAGTGTTTCTTTCATGTTATTCAAAAATCGATTTTTGGGTGCAATTGATTGGTATTTGCATTTGGCCCTTTTTTATGATTGCCTTGTGCAACTGGTGCATCATTTTATACATGGGTAATAAGTGACGCACTGGTGGCGCAAGGCCTTTATAAATAAGGCCCTGACTTTGTTTGATGATATTGAGTGGTTGTACATAGGTTCTGAGCAGTGTTTTTTACATGTTATTCAAAAATCGATTTTTGGGTGCAATTGATTGGTATTTGCATTTGGCCCTTTTTTATGATTGCCTTGTGCAGGTGATGCATCACTTTAAACATGGGTAATAAGTGACGCACTGGTGGCGCAAGGCCTTTATAAATAAGGCCCTGACTTTGTTTGCTGATATTGAGTGGTTGTACATAGGTTCTGCGCAGTGATTCTTACATGTTATTCAAAAATCGATTTTTGGGTGCAATTGATTGGTATTTGCATTTGGCCCTTTTTTATGATTGCCTTGTGCAGCTGATGCATCACTTTAAACATGGGTAATAAGTGACGCACTGGTGGCGCAAGACCTTCATAAATAAGGCCCTGACTTTGTTTGCTGATATTGAGTGGTTGTACATAGGTTCTGCGCAGTGTTTCTTACATGTTATTCAAAAATCGATTTTTGGGTGCAATTGATTGGTATTTGCATTTGGCCCTTTTTTATGATTGCCTTGTGCAGCTGATGCATCACTTTAAACATGGGTAATAAGTGACGCACTGGTGGCGCAAGGCCCTTATAAATAAGGCCTTGACTTTGTTTGATGATATTGAGTGGTTGTACATAGGTTCTGCGCAGTGTTTCTTACATGTTATTCAAAAATCGATTTTTGGGTGCAATTGATTGGAATTTGCATTTGGCCCTTTTTTATGATTGCCTTGTGCAGCTGATGCATCACTTTAAACATGGGTAATAAGTGACGCACTGGTGGCGCAAGGCCCTTATAAATAAGACCTTGACTTTGTTTGATGATATTGAGTGGTTGTACATAGGTTCTGCGCAGTGATTCTTACATGTTATTCAAAAATCGATTTTTGGGTGCAATTGATTGGTATTTGCATTTGGCCCTTTTTTATGGTTGCCTTGTGTAGCTGGTGCATCACTTTATACATGGGTAATAAGTGACGCACTGGTGGCGCAAGGCCTTTATAAATAAGGCCCTGAGTTGCTATTGTATAAACTTAAATATGTTGCAATTTATTGTTTATATTGTTTGCTTTTTAACATTACTTTGTTGTTTGCTAATAGTGGTCTTTCATGTGTTTTTTTAACAGAACAACAGATTCAAATCAACTTCTGAAAAGCAAGCAAAAATGCCTTCAAGGCAAAGAATTATCAAAAATACCATACGGAAAAGGAGAACATCAACAACAGAGTTTATGGAATCCTCTTCAACAACTACTTCAAAAAACACCAGAAAAGTTTCTGGTAAGCCAATTAAGTCTTTTCTTCGCAACATATGTCGTAGAAAAAAAAATGATATTGCTAATGTAAATATACAGAAAAAGTCAACAAATCTAAAAAGGAAGGAGAGGCCCACAAAAAATGTCTCCATTGGAGCAGGAGAGAAGAGAATGGATAGCAATAGAAGGGTAAATCTTTTTAGGGACCTTCGTAGGCGAATGTTTCGCAATAGGGTAGTTTTAAATTTGCTAAAAAATGATAAGAAAAGTAAACTGAGAGCTGCTTTTTACAAGAAAAAGAAAAGTGTAGAAAAGATTGTTGATCAGGCTTTTGAAGTTAAGAAAAAATTATTTATTTTAATAATCAATAGAATTAGGATACTTAATAAGGCCATTGATGTTTTCAAATCGAACAGTAGATGGAAAAGAATTATTAATCCGAGTAATTTTTGTGAAGTATTTTCTGGTGAATGGATGCATAGTTCAAGTTCTGAGCCTTTTTTCAATGAGGAGAGTTACTTTCAGGAAAATGATTTGGTGCATGCAGTTGACACCAGTGGTCGAGCATATGAGGTGAAAGATGGTTGTGTGATGGAAAAAGAGAAACTTGTATCTAGAGATGCAGAAGAGGTGTTAGCTGATGAAGTTTTAGGGAGACGTACTAAGGGTCCAGTGTACACATGGAAATGCAGTAGTATTTGTAGTGTGCGACAGGAATCAATCGATTTGCTTAGAAATGTCTTACGTACATATAGTAAGAAAAGTCTCAAACAAAAAATGAAGATCCTGCAAGAGTTAGATCCTTGTAGAGTGAGAGAAAGCACAGGTTTGCATGGGCATTCACTAGCTTGTCTTTCTAGAAAAGTTTGTCGGAGTGTTTTTCATCATTTTAGGATGTTAGCAGTGCATCATAATAACGTGAGGAAATTAGTGAGAAAGTTGTATTATGCAAAAAGTCCCGCACTTAAGCTTAAACAGTTAAACAGTGCTCTTTTGCATGGATCTGAAGTGGATGTGAAGACTATTTGTGAAGAAATTGAGTTTTGTTATTTTGGGAACAAAGAGGACAGTGTAGAAATAGATATAGTAATGGATGGTAATGCAGAAGATAATGGACAGATTTCAAGTATTGAAAAGTTTGATGAGGAAATTATCAAGTTTAAGGTGAAAGCAAGTGAAAGGCCTAATTTAACTTGTGTGTGTTGTCGACGGACTCATTATAAGATTCAGACTAGGTTAGTTGATTTATATGCAAAAAGTGAATTGGAAAATAATAGTGAATGGAAGGATTTTGTAAGTTATTTGTTGGTGGAGAATACATTTGATTTGAGTTTGGATCAGCGTATTTGTAATTATTGTTTAAATAAATTAAATGAAAATAAAATGCCTGCTAGAGCAGTTTATAATAATCTTCAGTTGATAGATATTCCTTCTGAATTGATGGATCTAAATACTTATGAATCTATTTTGATTCAATGTGTCCATCCTTTTCAGGCTATTGTACGCATGGAGCCTAAGACAGGGAAATTTCCTCCATCAGATTTACTGAGAGGATTAAAGGGAAGAGTTGTTTATTTGCCTCTAGATGTAAAGAAAAATATTGATACAATTGGTGTAGAAAGAGTAGAAGAAGATCCTTTAGTTATTTTAGTTAATGGGGTTCCAACAAAGAGTAAGAAAATCTGGCAAGATTTAGTGGATGTTAAAAAAGTCAAAAAGGCAACGTTGTATTTGGTCAAAAACAATGAGTACTACAAAGATGTAAGTGTTGGAGCAGAGGAAACAGCTATAGAAGAAGATAGTGATTCTTCAGTTGGTCAAATTGAAAAAGTTGATGTGTCTAGAACTGAAGAAATATATGAACATTATACTGTTCATCCTTTGCATTCAAAAGAAGTAATGGGAAATGCAATTGACTTGTTTCAAATGAAAGCAGCAAAAGGAAGTCCCATTAGTGTATGGGAAGAAAGTTTGGAAGCTCGTTGTTTTCCACAATTATTTCCAACAGGTTGTGGTGGACGATATGATGATCGACCAGTTCAAATTCCTGCAGCTGAATACCGGACTCTAAGATTATATGCTGAAGATCCAAGGTTTCGTCAATGTATTCCATATTTATTTCATCTTCTGTTTGAAAGTGATTTGTCTGGGCTTTCTTATGCAGTTAATCATATATTGAAAAGTGGAGCTCATTTTCAAAATGTTTGTGCAAGGGACTTTATGGAGAAAGTTAATCTGCAAGACAGTATTTTGGAATCTCAGCTAATCAATCTCATGGCATGTCAACGTGGAACCAACGAGTATTGGTTTCGTCGTCATGGAGAATTGAAATGTATGCTAAGAAACTTAGGAACTCCTACATGGTTCCTCACTCTTAGCTGTGCTGAGTATGCATGGGACGATTTACTTCAATTTCTACGGGAGGCAAATGAAAACATACGAAATATAGAATTGAAAACACCAGGAGAACTGTGTTCTTTAGATCCAGTGAATGTTTGCAGATATTTTAATCATAGATTTGAAGCTATGATGTCTTTTATTACTAACAAAAAAAATCCTCCCCTTGGAGAGGTTTTGGATTTCTTTTGGAGGAAGGAATATCAAGCGAGAGGTGCTCCTCATATACATATGTTGTTGTGGATTAAAGATGCACCCAAATTTGGATCAGATTCAGATGAAACAGTGATGAGTTTCATTGAAGAGTATTCAACATGTGCTGTTCCAAAATCTACTGAAGAAAACAATTTAAGGCAACAAGTTTTACGTTTTCAATCTCATCGTTGTGGAAAGTACTGTCGTCGAAAATTTAAAAACAAGGAAAAGTTCTACACGAAATGTCGTTTTGCATTTCCTCGACCAGTGATTTCTAAGGGAAGAGTAAATAATTTAATGTCATCTCTACGACATACTGTGATGAGGAAATCTCCCAAAAATACATATAATTTGAAAAGAAATGAAGAATCTAAGTACATCAACGATTACAACCCAGTGATTTTGTCCATGTGGAATGCTAACATGGATATTCAGTTCGTTGCTGACAACTCTATTGCTGTGGCTCGATATGTGACATCTTACATCACAAAAAAAGAAAAGACAGAACTGAAGGAAATGTGGGAGGACATTTCACATGAAAAGAGTCTAAGCAAGAAATTATACAGTTTCAGTCTGAAGATGTTGTCGCATCGATAAATTGGAGCATATGAATGTTCTGATCGGTTATCATCAGCAAGTCTCTATGCCAAATCAAGAACAATCATTTGGGTGAGTCTTGGTCTTGCTGCAACACGAAACCGAGTTTTGAAATCTGTACAAGAAATTGAATATTTGGCGGAGAAAGAACCAAACAGTACAGATATTTTGAAGACAAATATGTTGGATACATACTATCCAAATAGAAGTACTCACCTTGAGAACACTTGTTTGTATGAAGTTCTTCAAAACTACAGTTATAAGAGGAACATCACAGAAGATATCAATAATGGAAAATATGCACTCATTGGCTATGAAGGATGTCTAGTAAAGCAGAAAAAAGGCCATTTGATTAATCATCGAAAATTGAGTTGTGAAGTTCCAGACAAAAGAGAATTTTACTATTTAGCTCTTTTGCAACTCTTTAAGCCATGGCGTACAGAAGAGGAACTACTTGGAGATTTTCTCTGTTATGAAGACTCTTTTAATGCAACTAAGGATACCATAGAATGTCCTATTTTTCTAAATTATCTGCAAATGTTGAATGCAGAAATGGAGCAAGAAACCGCAATTGCTGAAGAGATAGCTAGAAACAGTTCTCAAGATAGTCAGAGTTCTACTTCATTGAGCCAGGATCCACTAGGAGGACCAATTATCCAAAATGAAGCTGCCACTGCCATGGATGAGGTGGAAAGAGCTATGGAACAAGCTCAAGAGGATGGAGTTAACTTAGAAGATTTGGTAAAGCAACTAAACATTGAGCAGAAAAAGATATATGATGAAGTCACAGAGCAGATTGAACATGGATTCAGACATGAGAAAAAAGAGTGCTCATGTATATCATTTGACCCTGTCCGACTGTACGTAAGTGGAGAAGCGGGAACAGGAAAAAGTTTTCTAATTAAAGCCATTGCAAGTTATCTGCAGAAAAGGACTGATTCACCACTGTCTTGTGTTGTAACTGCTCCAACTGGTCTGGCAGCACATAACATTAAAGGGATTACTCTACATCGTTTATTGATGCTGCCAGTTGAACATGATAATAAATTGCATTACAACAAGTTATCTGGAGATGCGTGTTCTGAAGTTTCAAGAGTCTTGAAGAAAATGAAACTTCTTATCATTGATGAAGTAAGCATGGTCTCAAATCTAATGCTTGCTTTTGTGCATTTGAGAATGCAAGAAATTCTTAAAACAGAGTATGATGTGTTATTTGGAGGAAAACACATTATTGTTTTTGGAGATCTATTGCAGTTGACTCCAGTAAAAGGACAACCAGTGTTTAAAATGCTCACACATGAAGATACCAGGAAGTCCCTTGGAAGCATTGGAAACGTTAATACATGGCTAAATTTTAAATATGCTGAACTGCTTCAAAATATGCGACAGGTCAAGGATGAAGATTATAAAAATATTCTACAAGATGTAAGAATTGGAAAAGTGACTGAGCTTGGGAAAAAAGCTTTGCATAGTCGATTAATTTCAAATTTGTATCCAAATGAAAACATTCTTCCAGAGAATATTTTTAAAAAAATGACTGAGAAGAAATCTGGGATATGTTTGATGCCAACTCTGCAAGAATGTTCTATCTTCAACAACAAAATGTTAGAGTTAGAAAATGAAGAGATTGTGAAACTGGAAGCAATAGATAAAATAGAGCATATGGGTGCAACAATTGTTTTGTCTGAAAATTTGAAAACTAAATTGGATTCATTGGAGAAAAGTATTTCAAAAAGAGCTGGTTTTGAAAAGACTCTGAATGTCTGTTTAAATTGTCGTATCATTTTGAGAAGGAATTTAAATGTTGAAAGAGGTCTGGTAAATGGAGCAATGGGTTATGTTGTTGATTTTGTGAATTACAGAAATAGAGATGGAATTGAATTTTTAAAAATAAAATTTGATGGCATTGAACAAGTACAACAAATAAGTCGTGGTTCTGCTAGATTTTTACTTGTAAAAGACTTATATGTTCGCCGAAAACAGTTTCCTGTTTGTTTGGCGTATGCGGTGACAATTCATAAATCTCAAGGTTTAAGTGTAGATGGTGCTTTAGTGAACATTGGAAGATCTGTGTTTAAAGAGGGTATGGCATATGTGGCATTATCACGAGTCAGAACTTTATCAGGATTGTACTTGATTGCGTGTGATGAGACAAAGATTTCTGCAGATCTAGATTGTGTTAAAGAATACAATAGATTAAGAAGAGAATATGCTCCACATTTGCCTCAATATCCTCTGTTTGAAAAACGTGTGGTAGGCCGAAAAAGAAGAAATGAGGATAATTGTAGTGAGGTAGTTGCAAAAAGACAAAAAGTAGGGAAAACTGTAATTGAAAACAGGAAGAAAAAGAATTGTGGAGAAAATGTTGTTGGATTTCAGTTTGAAAATAGTTCTGGTGTCAACTGCTATGCTAATGTAGTGATTAATGTTGTTTTTTTTCTTAAAAGTTTACAAGAACAGATTGTTGAAAATCGGGATCAAAGATTGTGTGGTTTATTGAATTCTGTGTTTGAGAAATGTAGCAGTGTTACAGCACAAATAGAAAGTGTAACAGAAATTCGAAATATTTTAGATATGTGTTCTGGTCAAGATAAATTTTCACAGAACATTCAGCAGGATTGTCAGGAATTTTTATTGTATATGTTTGGTGTTTTGGAAGATGAAGGTGTAGATATAGATAATCTTTTCAGCCTTTCTTATCAATGGCAGCATGACTGCCAAAATTGTAGTTCATCAAGTACTACTAGAATAGACACTGAAAGATTTTTATATTTGACTTTACCAGACTGTAAATCAGTATCATTTAAAAATCTAGTTAAAGCAGCAGATCATAATATGGTGTGTACCCAATGTAACTATCCAATGGTATCCACATTATTTACACAAAGTTATGGTCAGTATATCATTTTAGTTTTCCAACGATGTAGACCTGATGGAACTAAATTGACAACTTCTATCAAAAATTTTGTAGCTTCTCAGTTATCAATTTCAGGAAGAACCTTTACAACTGAAGCTATTATTTATCATGATGGATCTTCGACAACCTCAGGACATTATACATGCTACTTAAAATCTGAAAATGGATGGAGTTACTGCAATGATTCTCATTTAACTTATAAACAACGTTTGCCTTATGACTCTACAAATTCTTATCTAGTGTTTTTAAAACCAAAGTTTTAGTAAAGGGAATTGGCCTTTGAAGACGGGAATAGATAATAAAAGTTAGTTAGTTAGTTAGTTAATCTAATATTTTAAATTATTTATCTCATGTAGATACTTTAAGTGGATCTCAAAGTAAAAAATACTGATATATCTGACACAAATTGGCCGTGAGGAAAGTGGAAGATATGATGTTCTTAGATCTTTTTTCATAGGAAGTCGATGAAATGGAAGATATAGAGCACAGCAGACTTTTTTTCCACCAAAAGGACCTTCACTATCTGCAATTTGGCGTCACGGAAAAGTAAGTGAATCAAAGATTAGTGTACATATATGAGATGTATGTTTGAATGGGTTTTTTTAAACACAATCTTTTAGATTGTGTTTTTTTTTCCCGCTGTTATATGATGAAGACTTTGATCTCACTAATTTAAGTGAAATTCAATATATTCTGAGAACAGCAAAAATAAATAATGTAACATATTGTAGAAGTTATTGTGTAGTTTGCATTGTGTAATTTATATTGTGTTCACATTGTCTTACACTCATTTTCTTTTTCACCCTTATTTACCTCTCTTTACTAATTTACACTCTTTTTTCATCGCTGTTTCTTTAGTGCACTTCATTCACAACTTCTCAATCTAATAGGAACTGTCTGCATTTCCTCTGTTCCTTCCACCACTTTTTATCTTTTTCATATTCTCACAGTACCACTGCTTTAGTTTCCTAACCCTCTCTTTCTTTTTCTCCATTTTTTTTTCTTTCGCACTCATTGTACTGTAGTTCACTTAGTTCTTCCTTTTGTCTTTCTGTGTACTTACTCTCTCACTCCTGTTTTATCCATCGTTCTATACTAACTTCATTCCTTTCATCCCTTCACTCTGTGACTTCACTTCACTCACTCTCAATCATCTTCTATTCCTCTTTTTTATTTATAGTTTCTCAATCAGACTTCTCTCCTTTTCACTCATTTTTCTTTTATTTTCTTATCTTTACTGATTTTGTTTTGATATCTTACATTCTTTTAGTATCTTATTTATCTTTAGGAATTTGTTTTCTTTCTATTTCTTTTTCCTTTTTTTTCTCTTTCTACATTACTTTCTTTCTATTTTTGTATCCTTCACTATTGCTTCATTTCTTAGTAAACTTTTGTAGATTTTTAAACCTCATGAACTGTTGCTTCTATTTTATTATATATTTTTAAGTAATTATAACGTGTTTTTTCTTTTATCTTTCACAGATACAAGTTTGCATTGATTATATGGTAAGTGTGTTTACAAAATCTTTTTTGTTATCACCTTTGGTTTTATTTTCACTATTTTTCTCTCACCCTACCTCACCCCTGTTTCCTTACTTTGCTTTTCTCACTTATTCTTTTCTTCCATGTTTACTTCCTACCACATTCAACTTCTTTCAGTACCTCTGTCTATGCACACTCCTTCACTTACCTTTTTTACTGGTTCACTTAGTCCCTTTGTGACACTCCTTCTTTTACTCTCTCTCTTCTTTCGCTCTATTATTCCCCATGTCTTACCCTTATTCACTTACATGTACCCTGTTTCACCCCTCTTTGTTATATTCACTGCTATTTACTTTCCCTCCATCACTACTATTCCTTTCCTCTCATTCCGTCACTACCTGTCATTCCCATACTTAACTGTCCTTCCTTTTACTTTCATCATCCATTTACATTCTCCCAGAACCTCTGCTTTAGTCTTCTTCCTATTTCTTCTTTTCTTTTGCTCCCTTATTCATTTTTCTTTTGTCAGTTACTTCCTCTTACACTTTTTATCTGTCTTACTATCTATTACACAGTCCCTCTGTGTTCCTCCCTTTAGCTCTCTTTCTCTTAACACCACTCTCTCTGTCCCCATTCCTTATGGTCACTCCTTCATTAATTTTTTTTTCTTTTTTTTTTGTTGGAGCGCTGACGGTACGCGCACCAGGGCGTTCACTGGTACGCGCACCGGGAGCGCTCCAAAGTCAAATTTTTTTAAAAAAAAGTAAAATACTCTTTTAAAATAAAAATAGTATCTTAATATACACTATAGTGTTCATTTTTAGAAAAACATACCTTTCTCAGCTAAAGACATTTGCGAAAAAATAAGCTTAGAAATTCACTAAAAAGTACATAGGTATGAAGCCCTACAAAAAGTTAAAAATTAGCATTAAAAAAACCTATGAAATTCACTGAAAAAACCATAGGTTTCACACCAGTTATAGTTAGGAATTAGCATTTAAAAAACCTATGAAATTCACTGAAAAAAACCATAGGTTTCACACCAGTTATAGTTAGGAATTAGCATTTAAAAAACCTATTAAATTCACTGAAAAAACCATAGGTTTCACACCAGTTATAGTTAGCTGGAAATTTTACTGATATAAAACCATTGAAATTCCCACGTTATAGTTAGTCGGACTCACTATAACTTGCGCGTGCAATGCACTGCTGATGACGTCACATATTACATCATTCATGACATGGTCAGTGACATCACTCATGACACTGATGACACCATCCAGTGAATGTGTGTCTTTCTGAAAAATAAATATTAGTGAGTAATGTTTAAATATTTAAATATATATATTAGTGTTTCACTTTGTGTATAAGTGGCTACATGTGTTGGTAAGTAGCTACATGCGTATGTATATGGGTTATTAGATGTTTCTCTTAGTATCAGTATGAGTGTCTATATGGTTTGGTGGGGGTATTACTTAGCACATAGATGCATGAGTGACTGACTCTCTGTTTGTATGTGTTTTGAAGACAGCATATGTGCAGGACTGTATGGGTGGATGAGTGTGTATATGTGTTTGTTAGTGAGTGAATGACTGTCTCACTATTGTCTTTATCAGTAACAACATATGTTTTAATCTAGTATATGTGAATATTGATGTATATAAGTGAGTATATGTGAGAGTAAGAGATTGAAAGAGTTCCTGTTTAAATAAGTATGTGTTTCTATAAGTGATTGTTTAAGAGAATAAATATGTGTAATTTTCAATAGAAGTAAGGTGGAAGTGTGTGTATAACTCTATATTCAAATAAATGGATGTTCAATAGTTTATTTGCACGTGTGAGTATGTCTGTGAGTAACTTCTCAATGATTGTCGGTGTGTAACAGGATGTATAGGTGTATCATTTCATATGATGAGTGAGTATATGTATGAGTGGATGTGTATATAGATGGTGGAATTACTGAATTACTTGTTGTAACTGATATGGGTATCTGCATTTTTTTTAAAATTTCAGTTTCTATTTTTGAATATGTGTTTCAAGAGTTACATTACAGTGAAAGGAGGTCTGTCACTATGTCACAAGGATGGTGTCATCAGTGATGTCACTGACCATGTCATGAATGATGTAATATGTGACGTCATCAGCAGTGCATTGCACGCGCAAGTTATAGTGAGTCCGACTAACTATAACGTGGGAATTTCAATGGTTTTATATCAGTAAAATTTCCAGCTAACTATAACTGGTGTGAAACCTATGGTTTTTTCAGTGAATTTAATAGGTTTTTTAAATGCTAATTCCTAACTATAACTGGTGTGAAACCTATGGTTTTTTCAGTGAATATATATATATATTCACTGAAAAAACCATAGGTTATAGACCATATATAGTTAGGAATTCGCATTTACAAAACCTTATTTTACTCACACAAAACCATTGAAATTCCATATATAGTTAGTTGCACTAACTATATATCGCGCACCCGCAATCCACTGCTGATGATGTCACATATTACATCATTCATGACATGGTCAGTGACATCACTGATGACATCACTGATGACATCTCAAATGACATCACTGATGACATCTCAAATGACATCACTGATGACATCACTGATGACATCTCATTTGACATTACTGATCACATCACTGATGATATCATTCATGTGATAATACGATGAACCTCTTCAGACTCTAATATAACCTTAGATACAATCAGTGTAAACAGACACTCACAGACTGTCACTCATCCATGGAGTTACTCACACACCTAGTCAGTCATGCAAAGAATCAATCACACCTCCATTTCCTCAACTATACAGTTATACAAACTTTACTTATTCAAACATATCCTAACACATATTTACTCTCTTATACAATCCCTGATACAAGTTCACAATGATCCATACAGCCACTCACACATTCACTGGCTCTTATGCACAGTTATTTATTTATATATGTCAACTCTCACATGTACTGTGTTTTACATATGTACTTACATTGACATGTAGCACTGAGATATCCATTCACTCACCAATACACTCATGCACACAGTCAACCGCCCATACAGCTGTTTCCACATGCACTTTTGAAACCATACGTCTAGTGAATCAACTGCTCACACATCTATGCACAGAGTCATACACCTCCAAGCCACCCACACACACACTCAGTCTCCCATACAAATACTTGGGCAACCAATCAATAACCCATATAGTTACTCATATAGCTACTTATCAACACATGCAACAGTTTACAGAACAACAGACATAATGATGCACAAATTAAGACAGTTTAGTCACTAACCCATGCACTCAGTGAGACACATTTAATCACTCACTCATGCAGTCAGTCATACACCTACTAAATCCTTCATCCAGACACTTATACATCCACTCATTCTTCAATATGTAAGACATATTTTAACTTTACAGAAACATACAGTCACTGGATGTTGTCATCAGTGATGTGATCAGTGATGTCATCAGTGATGTCATCAGTGATGTTACTGACCCTGTCATGAATGATGTAATATGTGACATCATCAGCAGTGGATTGCGGGTGCGCGATATATAGTTAGTGCAACTAACTATATATGAAATTTCAATGGTTTTGTGTGAGTAAAATAAGGTTTTGTAAATGCTAATCCCTAACTATATATGGTCTATAACCTATGGTTTTTTCAGTGAATTTTCAAGGTTTTGTAAATGCTAATTCCTAACTATATATGGTCTATAACCTATGGTTTTTTCAGTGAATTTCATTGGTTTTTTAAAAGCTAATATCTGTAGCTGTAAAATGTATTCTTCTTTAAATCCCAAAATATATTTTATATGTTTTTTATTAATTTTTTTTAAAAATATTTTTTTATCTTCGCTCCCGGTTCGCGAACCGGGAAGCTTCCCGTTAGCTCATCTTGATGCCGCGACCTAGTCCGCGAACCGGTAAACGTTCCGTTTGCGCAACTGCCGCGTTAGATATCAACATTGTGACGCGTCGCGGAAACGCGACGTATCACGTTGTCGCGTAATGCGTCTTATGACGCGCCGCGTTAGCGCTCCCGGAAGTGCTCCGGACCGCGAACCGGAAGCGATCCGGGGCGCGGCGCGCACCGCGTAACGTGAGCGGAACAGGTCATGTGACTTGTTTATAAAACTTTTCATTGGTTCATTTCACTTTTGGTTTCCAAATGATGTAAGACTAGGTCATATGACCTAAAAATAACACTTTTCATTGGTTTAGAACTTTTGCTTTTCCCAAATGATGAAAACCCCTCCTTCTTTCCTCACTCTGACTTTCATCTTGGTGAGAGAAAGACCCTTTTTCATAGTTGAGCAATGGCTTCAGTAGTTGCTTCAGCTGGTGCACCCCCACCACCACCTTCACCTCCTCATGGGAAGAGAGGACCACCACCCCAGTTCATCACCAACACAGAGGAGGAAGAGGATGAACTAGAGGAAGAGGAGACAGAAGGACCACAGTTCTTACAAGAGGTGCCCCGTGTTTCCCATCGGAAAACCAGTTTCATTTAGCAGTTTTTTTCACTCCCTCGAGGGCAGAAGAAAGTAAATGCTAAGTATGTCACCTGCCTCATTTGTAAAGACAAGTTATCAAGAGGCACTGATAAAAAGTATAGTTTTGGGAACTATACCATGCATCGGCATATGAGCAGGTGGCATCCATTGAACTACAGCCGTGCAGAGTTGCGTGACCTGCAGGATAATCCAACAACAACTCCTGTGGCCAGGTCAACTTCGCAAATATCGTTGACAGGAGCAGAGGCACGGGAAACCGTGCCAAACATTCAGCAGAACTTTTTACATATGAAATTAACCTGTTTGTATTGCGGTGCATTGCTTTCATGTGGTAACATGAGCATATCGTTAATGAACGTTGCTTATGAAAATCATAATTGCCCTAACCGCCCCAGACAGTAATTTTTTTTTTGCTCCTGTTGAGCCCTTTTCAATGCCTGTTTTTTGTTGTTTCCCCTCCATCAAAAACAAAAAAAAACATAAAACTGTTCAAAAAATACAAAAAAACAAAAAAATGTTCAGAAAAAAAAAAAAACCAACAAAAACATTAAAAAAAAAGTTTTTTTCAGAACTACCTCCCCTTTCAAATAAAATTGCTAGAATGTTTAGCACTCTGGCAAGCTCTATTTCTTTTGGTTCGCTTCCCCGTTCGCTGCCCGGTTCGCGAACTAGGAGCGAACCAAAACATTTAAAAAAAAAAAAAAGAAGAGTAAGTATAAGGGAAGTAAACAGAGAGTAATGTTAAAATAAAGACAGCTATAGGGAGTAAACCAGAGATACTGTTTAATAGATCTATTTACCGAAGAAAAGATGGAAGAGGGTATAATTGCGAAAAAGAAAATGGATAAGGAAGTGAAAGAAAAAAAAGAGAGTAGAACAATAACAAAGAAGAGTTTCTTGGAGAATGTGAGTGAATGTTCAAAATAAGATTAAAACATGTGGAATAACAGAGAGAAAAAATAGAAAACAGAAAAGAAAAAAATAACAGAAAAAGATTAATTGAAACAGCAAAGAAATGTAAATAACATAGAGCCATATCATCAACATAGGCAATAAAAGTTTTGCAGCTTTTATCAGCAGAAATATGTCGCCAAAGCATTCTAATTAGCTTGATACATATGGACCCAAATGAGGCCTGTCTTGCAACATGGTGCATCTTTTTCATCACTGCTGCATCGGTTTCATGTGGCACGGTTTTAAAACAGCATGACACATTTGCCTAGATGCATCAATTTGTAATTTTGACGCCTCATAGCAAATCTTTTGCACCGCCACTGCGTCACAAAACTGACGCACAGTGGCGCAAAAGAGGCATACACATATCATAAATCTGTCCCTAACATTTTAAATAAATAATTCAGGATGAAGATAAGGTGTGGTCTCTCCAGAGGCTTGTTTAAGGTGAGGCCTACTCAGGGTTGCAGATCAATTTTACGCTTGTTGAAGAATACAGAGGAGATAATACATGTGAAGGCCTACCAATGAAGTAAGTCATGTCCACTTATTACATTATTCATGACATGGTCAGTGACATCATCAGCAGTGGATTGCGGGTAGAAAGAGTAGAAAACATTTACCTTATAATTCTTGTTAACTTTTTCAATTCTTTTTTCATACTTTCAATCTGCGAAAGAGAGAACAAACATTTCAAAAATATTAAAACATGTATTTAAAAATTAGAAAAGACAAGGGAAAAGGTTCAAGAACAAACAGTTTTTCAACAACTTTGACATTTACAGAAGCCTCTGCTTCTCTACGTCCCCTACACAATCCTAAAGATATATATATTAAACAAACAGTATCTTGATGCTGATGAAGTGAGGCCTATTTTGGAACATGGTGCATCTTTTGCACTGCTGATGGCTCACAATAGTGATGCAATAGCAGCGCAAAAGAGATGTAAAGCCATCATAAAATTGTGTCTAACATTTTAAATGATTGTTTCAGGATGCAAATAAGATGTGTCCTTTCAAGAGGTTTCTTTGAGGTGAGGCCTATTCAGTTTTCAAAAAAAACAGTACCCAGAAGTGCAGCACTGTAAGCATTAACTTTGACACTTACAGAAGCCTCAGTTTCTCCATATCTACCTCACATTTCTAAATGTATATCATAAGTACAAAAAGTAGAACATTAATTATACATGTTAAATGGTTTATTTTTGCTGTTCTCAGAATGTATCAAATTTCACTTAAATCAGTGACTTGAAGGTATTCATCATGTAACAGCGGGGAAAAAAAAACACAATCAAAATGATTGCGTTTAAAAAACCCATACAACATAAGAAATCTGAATTCAAAACTCCTTAAAATTAACTTACTTTCCATAACGTCGAAGGATGTCCTATGAACAGCGTACACTCTGTTGTGCTATTAATATTTTCAGCCTGCCACTTTCTGAAAGTAAACCTCCATCGTTTTGAAAAATATGTTACATACAATAAAAGACTTCTCACATTCTACCACATGTTTCCACTTGGCCAAATCATGTTGCAGCGATTTACAACTCTTGTAATTCTTGTAATCAAATCCCGTCATTTTCTATTTTCGCAACTTTCAAAAAGAAAACATTTAAGATTACTTTCACAATCCTGGACTACTAATATCTTACCCTTCTTGCTCACTCATGTTCTACTTTTCCTATGACACTGATACTGCTTACTATGAAGCAGACTTACTTGCATCAGGTTTATATAGTTGGATTTTTAAAATGACATTATAATTAAAAGTTTTGGACCAATAATCTAGACAGCATTGCAGACTTACATTCCCTCTACTTCATGAACCTTTTGCAATTCCTCAGAGGAAATCCCGAGATTCTTTCCTTAAAATCTTGGTTTTAAAAACACCAGGTAAGAATTTTTAAGGTCAAACGGCAATTTTTTTTTGAAAGTTACAACAGAATCGTTGCAGAATGACCAGCCGTTTCTAGACTTTAAATAAGCTGTGTAATGTCCTGATGTTGTTGAAGGACCAACGTGATAGATAATTGCTACAGTTACAAAAGTCCTTCCTGATATTGACAGCTGAGAAGCAACAATTTTTTTAATTAAAGTTGACAATTTTGATCCATCAGGCCTACATCGTTGGATCATTAAAATGACATACTGGCCATATCTTCGTATAAATAATGTTGACGTCATTTCAGATTTACATTGGCTACACTCCATGTTGTGATCAGCTGCATTTACTAGCTTATTAAAGGAGACTGATTTACTGTCTGGCAAAGTTAAATATATAAATCTTTCTGAGTCTACACTAGTAGTACTTGATACCATACAGTTCTCGCAGTCATGCTGCCATTGATAAGAAAGCCCAAACAGGTGATCTACATCTACACCCTCATCTTGCAATACATCAAGCATATACATTAAAAACTCCTGACAATCCTGCTGATTATTTTCAGAGAAGTCTGTTTGACCTGAACATTCATCTAACAGATAACGAACTTCAGACACACTTTCTACTTTTGTTCGATCAGTGCTACATTTCTCTAACACAGAATTCAACAAACAGCATAAACTTTGTTCCGAATTGAACACAATCTGTTCTTTTAAAGTCTCTAGTGAAAAGAGAACATTAACCACTACATTTGCATAGCAGTTGACACCAGAACTGTTTTCAAATTGAAAACCGACAACATCTTCAACAGAATCCGTTTTCTTTCTGCTTACAATTTTCGGTTCATCGACTTTTCGGCTTTTTGCTACAACCTCCCTACTATTAGTGATATTTCTTCGTTTACGGCCTACCACACATTTCTCAAACAAAGGATATTGAGGCAAATGTGGCGCATACTCTCTTCTTAACCTATTGTATTCCTTAACACAATCTAGATCCGCACAAATGTTTGTGACATCACAATCAATCAAGTACAATCCCGATAAAGTTCTAACTCGTGACAATGCCACATATGCCATACCCTCTTTGAACACAGAACTGCCAATATTCACCAATGCACTATCTACACTTAAACCTTGCGATTTATGGATTGTCACCGCATATGCCAAGCAAACAGGAAACTGTTTACGGCGAACATATAAGTCTTTAACAAGCAAAAACCTAGCAGAACAACGACCAATTAGCTGTACTTCCTCAATGCCATCAAATTTAATTTTTTAAAATTCAATACCATCTCTACTTCTGTATTTCTCAAAATCAACAACATTACCCATTGATCCATTTACCAGACCTCTTTCAACATGTAAATTCCTTCTCAAAATGATTCGGCAATTTAAACACACATTCAAAGTCTTTTCAAAACCCGCTGTTTTAGATATAGTCTTCTCTAATGAATCCAATTTTGATTTCAAATTCTCAGACAAAATAATTGTTGATCCCATATGCTCTATTCTGTCAATAGCTTCAAGTTTCACAATCTCTTGCTTTTCTAAATTCAACATTTTGTTGTTGAAGATGGCACATTCTGCAAGAGTTGGCCTCAAACATATTCCGGATTTCTTCTCAGTAATTTTCTGAAAAATATTCTCAGGCACAACGTCTTGTTCTGGATATAAATTTGACAGTAATCGTGCATTTAAAGCTTCTTTCCCATGCTCGGTCACTTTTCCAATTCTAATATCTTGTAGAATATTCTTGTAATCTTCATCCTTTGCCTGACGCATATTTTCATGCAGTTCAGCATAATTGAAGTTTAACCATATATTGACGTTGCCAATGCTCCCTAGGCACTTCCTGGTATCTTCATGCGTGAGTATTTTGAACACAGGTTGTCCTTTTACTGGTGTCAGCTGCAGAAGATCTCCGAAAACAATTATGTGTTTGCCACCAAATAACACAACATACTCAGTTTTAAGAACTTCTTGCATTCTCAAATGCACAAAGGCAAGCATGACATTGGAAACCATGCTTACTTCGTCAATGATAAGAAGTTTCATTTTCCTCAAGACTCTTGAAACTTCACAACAAGCATCCCCAGATAACTTGTGGTATTGTAATTTGTTGTCATGCTCCACTGGCAGCATCAGTAGACGATGCAAAGTAATACCTTTAATGTTATGTGCTGCCAGTCCAGTAGGAGCGGTAACAACACAAGACAGCAATGACTCAGTCCTTTCCTGCAAGTAACAAGAAATTGCTTTAATAAGGAAACTTTTTCCAGTTCCCGCTTCTCCACTCACGTACAGTCGGACAGGCTTCAACGACGTACATGAGCACTCTTTCTTCTCATGACTTAATCCATGATCAATTTGCTTGGTAACTTCATCATATATTTTCCTCTGCTCAACGTTGAGTTGTTTTTCCAAGTCTTCTAAGTTAACCGCATCCTCCTGAGCATGTGCCATGGCTCTTTCCACTTCATTCATAGCAGTGGCAGCTTCATTTTCGATAATAGGTCCTCCTAGTGGATCCTGACTCAATGAAACAGAACTCTGACTGTCCTGAGAACTGTCTCTGGCAATCTCGGCTGCAATCGTTGCTTCCTGCTCAATTTCCAAAGTCAACATTTCTTGATATTTGGGAAAAGCAGGACATTCTATGGTCTCCTTAGCAGCAGTGAAAGAGTCTTTGTAACAGAGGAAATCTCCAAGCAGTTCCTCTTCTGCACGCCAAGGCTTGAAAAGTTGCAAAAGTGCTAAATAGAAAAACTTTTTTTCTGGAGATTCGCCACTCAATTTTTGATGGTTTACTAATTGGCATTTTCTTTGCTTGACCAGACATCCCTCACTTCCAATTACAGCATACACTCCTTTCTCAATATCTTTTTTGATGTTCCTCTTGAATATATAATTTTGTAGAACCTCATATAGACAAACATTCTCAAGGTGACTGCTTCGATTTGGATAATATGTATCCAACATGTTGGTCTTCAAAATGTCGGTACTGTTTGGTTCCTTTTCCGCCAAATACTCAATTTCCCGGACAGGTTTTAGAACTCGATTTCGCGTTGCAGCAAGACCAAGACTCGCCCAAACGATACTCCTGGATTTGGCATAGAGACTTGCTGAAGACAACCGGTCAGAACATTCGTAAGCTCCGATTTCTCGATGCGACAACATCTTCAGACTGAAACTGTACAACTTCTTGCTGAGGCTCTTTTCATGGGAAATGTCCTCCCACATATCCTTCAATTCTGTCTTTTCTTTTTTGGTGATGTAAGATGTCACATACCGAGCCACAGCCATACAGTTGTCAGCCACAAACTGTATACCCATGTTAGCATTCCACATGGACAAAATCACTGGGTTGTAGTCGTTGATGTACTTGGACTCTTCGTTCCTTTTCAAATTGTATGTATTTTTGGGTGATTTCCTCGTCACATTATGTCGCAGAGAAGACATCAAACTGTTCACTCTTCCTTTAGAAATCACTGGTCGTGGAAAGTTGAAACGACATTTGGTGTAGAACTTGTCCTTGTTTCTGAATTTACGACGACAGTACTTTCCACAACGATGGCTTTGGAAACGTAGAACTTGTTCTCTTAGGCTTTTCTTCTCCGTTGCGTTTGGAACAGCACACGTAGAATACTGTTCTATGAAATTCATCACTAAGTCATCCGGATCTGTTCCAAATTTAGGTGCATCCTTGATCCACAGCAACATATGTATATGAGGAGCACCTCTTGCTTGGTACTCCTTTCTCCAGAAGAAATCCAACACCTCTCCAAGAGGTGGATTCTTCTTATTTGTGATGAAAGACATCATAGCTTCAAATCTATGATTGAAGTACCTGCATACATTCACTGGATCCAAAGAACACAGTTCTCCAGGTGTCTTGAATTCAATGTTTTCAATATTTCCATTTGCCTCTCGTAGAAATTCAAGTAAGTCTTCCCAGCCATACTCGGCACAGCTCAGAGTGAGGAACCATGTTGGAGTTCCTAAGTTCCTCAGCATACATTTTAAATCACCATGACGACGGTACCAGTACTCATTAGTACCACGCTGACACGCCATGAGATTAATTAGGTGAGAATCCAAAATACTGTCTTGGACATTGACTTTATGCATAAAGTCACTTGCCGAGATGTTTCGCATCTGTATACCACTTTTTAAGATGTGGTTCACTGCATATGACAGTCCAGACAGATCGCTTTCAAACAGGAGATGAAACAAATAGGGAATACATTGACGAAACCTAGGATCTTCTGCATACAATCGTAAAGTCCGGTATTCAGACGCAGGAATTTGATGAGGTCGCTCATCATATCTTCCTCCTTGACCTGTTGGAAATAGCTGTGGGAAACACCGAGCTTCCAAACTTTCCTCCCAAACACTAATGGGACTCCCTTTGGCTTGTTTCATTTGAAACAACTCAATAGCATTCCACATGACTTCCTTGGAATGCAAAGGATGAACACTATAATGTTCATATATTTCTTCACTTTTAGAGGCCTCTACTTTCTCAATTTGGCCAGCACACAAATCGCTATCCTCTTCATCACTTACTTCCTCTTCTGCAACATATACATTCTTATAGTACTTATTATTTTTCTTCAAATACAATGTTGCCTTTTTGACTTTCCTAACATCCACTAAATCTTGCCATATTTTCTTATTCTTTGTCGGAACCCCATTAACCAAGATAACCAGAGGTTCCTCTTCCACTTTTTCTACTCCAATTGTGTTAATGTTTTTGTTCAAATCTAGAGGCAAATAAACAACTCTTCCCTTTAATCCTCTCTGTAAATCTGATGGAGGCAACTTCCCTGTCTTTGGCTCCATTCTTACAATAGCCTGAAAGGGATGGATACTTTGAATCAAAATAGATTCATAAGTATTTAAATCCTTCAATTCAGAAGGAATCTCAACCAATTCCAGATTATTATGAACCGCCCTAGCAGGCATCTGGTTTTGGTTTAATTTGTTACAACAATAAGTACACACACGTTGATCCGATCCCAAATCAAAATAATTTTCTACCATCAAGTATGTGGCAAAATCCTTCCATTCACTATTATTTTCCCTTTCACTTTTTGCATATAAATCCACTAACTTAATCTGATTCTTGTAATAAGTGCGTCGACAACACACACAAGTGAAATTAGGCCTCTCACTTGATTTCATCTGAAACGTGGCAATTTCCTTCTGTAATGTATCTGTACTAGAAACCTGTACATTATCTTCAACATTACCCTCTACTTCTGGGTCAATTTGAATATTCTCATCTTTACTTCCAAATATTCTTGACATCTATTTCAGAACCATGCAAAAGAGCAGCACATAATTGTTTAAGCATAATTGCTGGACTCTTAGCATGATACAACATTCTCAGTATTTTCCTCACTTTATTATGATGCACTGCTAGCATCCTGAAATGATGAAAAACACTCTGGCATACTCTCCTGGAAAGACAAGCCAGTGAATGACCACGCAAACCTGTCATTTGTCTCACTCTGCAAGGATCTAATTCTTGCAACAACTTCATTTTCTGCTTCAAACTTTTCTTATTAAATGTCCGTACAAAATCACAAAGCAAATTGATGGAATCCTGTCGCACACTGCAAATAGAACTACACTTCCAAATGTACACAGGACCCTTCGGACGTCTTCCTAAAACCTCATTACCTAACACCTCGTCTGTCTCTGTTGTCACAAGTTTTTCTTTTTCAACTGGACAACCATCCTTCACTTCATAAGCTCGACCACTGGTGTCAACTGCAAACACCAAATCATTATCCTGAAAATAACTCTCCTCATTAAAAAATGCCTCACAACTTGAACTATGCATCCATTCTCCGGAAAAAACTTCACAAAAGTTACTACGATTTACTTCTCTCTTCCATCTACTATTTGATTTGAAATCAGAAATTACCTTGTTTAGTTTCCTAATTCTATTGATTACCAAAATAAATAACTTTCGCTTAATTTCGAAAGCATGATCAATAATTTTCTCTACATTTTTCTTCTTCTTATAAAATGCCACTTTCTGTTGGCCTTTCTTAATATTTTTTAATAAATTAACTATTATCCTGTTGCGGAACATTCGTTTTTGAATGTCCCTAAACTGTTGTTTCCTTCTACTATCATGCACAGAGTTATCTCTTGCTCTAGCAGTAACATTTTTGATTGGTCTTTCCTTTCCATTTAAATTGCTTCTCTTTTTCTGGACTGAAACATTTTTTGTTGAAATACTTTTTTTACTACAAATATTTCTTATGAATGATTTCATGCTCTTATCCGGAGCTTTCTTGGTGATTTCACAAGTTTTTTGGGGAGAGGACTGCTGCAATAATAGATGATCCTGCTGTCTTTGACGTTTTCTAGCCTTTCTAATTCGATTCTTAGTTGGCATTTTTCAAATTTTGAAATGATCTGCAGTTGAATCTGTGGAAAAATATAATAAAAAATGTTATTAACCACTATTACCAAACAGTAAATGAATAACAGTCATCAAAAACTTAACACCCTACTTATTATTTAACATAGCAAATCTTTTGCACCACCACTGCGTCACAAAAGTGACGCACAGTGGTACAAAACAGGCATACACCTATCATAAATCTCTCCCTAACATTTTAAATGATTGATTCAGGATGACGATAAGGTGTGGCCTATCTAGAGGTTTGTTTGGGCCCAGATCTTTGGACTGGGGTGAATGTGTGTCATTGATCCACATTCGGTCCATCACCTGTTTTGTTTGTTTGAGGTGAGGCCAACCCACGGGTGCAGATGAGATTTTCGCTTGTTGAAGAAAACAAAGGAGATAATACATGTGAAGGCCTACCAATGAAGTAAGTCATGTCCACTTCACTCTTGAACAAAGGGCAGACCTCTTTTGAATCTGTGGTCAGACCTAAACTTCATCTGCACAATGTCATTCATAAACTTAGGAAACACTAGTGATGTAATTGAAAAATGTGGAGTTTCTTTTCCTCATTTCAGAATTACATCACCTGTGTTTCCTCATTGACTTAAAATGTCCTTAATACACATGAAAGCGTTTTTTTTGATTGCCCTTGCACCATTTATGGGACATTTTTAACATGGCTATGTAACTCCCATAATCAAAATCTAAATTTGCCAAGCACAGGTGGGAGCGTATTTACAAGAAACTTGCCCCATGAAGAACGCTTTCCATTTAAAAAGGGAAAAATAACATCATAGACACTCAAATGCCTTATAAATATGGCCCAAACAACCTATGAAGCTCTAGCAGTACATATCCAGAAATGTAATTGATTTAAAAAAATCGTTTTTAAACACAACATATAAATCAATTGTATACCTACATTCAGTTGGAAATGACTGTAAATGTCCTTAAGACACATGAAAGCGTTTTTTTGAATGCCCTTGCACCATTTTTGGGACATTTTTAACATGGCTATGTAACTTCCATAATCAAAATCTACATTTGCCAAGCACAGGTGGGAGCGTATTTACAAGAAACTTGCCCCATGAAGAACGCTTTCCATTTAAAAAGGGAAAAATAACATCATAGACACTCAAATGCCTTATAAATATGACCCAAACAACCTATGAAGCTCTAGCAGTACATATCCAGAAATGTAATTGATTTAAAAAAATCGTTTTTAAACACAGCATATAAATCAATTGTATACCTACATTCAAGACGAAATGACTAAAAATGTCCTTAAGACACATGAAAGCGTTTTTTTGAATGCCCTTGCACCATTTTTGGGACATTTTTAACATGGCTATGTAACTCCCATAATCAAAATCTAAATTTACCAAGCACAGGTGGGAGCGTATTTACAAGAAACTAGCCCCATGAAGAAAGCTCTTCAATTAAAATGGGAACAATAACATCAGAGACACTCAAATTCCTTATAAATATGGCCCAAACAACCTATGAAACTCTAGCAGAACATATCCAGAAATGTAATTGTTTTCAAAAATCGTTTTTAAACACAACATATCTGTTTCAGCTTACATGAGAGACAATGGAATGGGCTCCATGAACAACAATAACTTGTGTTACTGCATGCCAGAATGCTACACCGAATATGCAATTACAATTTCTCAAAGAAACAAAATCTATTTGTATATCACTTGAGACAAAGCCACATTTTAAAAACACAGCTTTCTTCATCATTTTCTCTTTAAATCATACTATTCTCTATCTAAATTAAATAAATCTTTTCTCACCTTAGCAAATACTTTTTGAGTTTCAAAACAGTCTCAGAAATACTCCAAATTGTCTTCAGCAGAACAAAGAGGATGCACTCCAGAGGCTGCAGCTACAGAAAGCACAGAAATGCTGATATTCATTACACATATCTCTCATATTAGCCAATCATAACTCTTCCCTCACTTTTTTCAAATCAAAACCCTTCCCCCTCTGCCCTCTCTGCCTTTTTTGCTTAGCAACCACCTCCTGAAAGACCTCTGATGTTTGCAAGTTCACACAACAATGTTTCAATTGAACTCTGAACTCTCAGTGCACCTGCGTATCCAGTGCAATCTTTCATTAAATGTTTTTTCCTTGACCATTCAAATTACATCTTTCAAAGAACACATCCATGCACCCTAACTTTCTGTTTTCAGAAATGGAAATGCACCAATCACTGCTAATGAATCATTAGCACTGGAAATCCACAGTTTTTTTTCTTTACAAACTCCTACTGTTTCAACTGCCCTTTCATTACCACACTTCATCTGACTGCAGCCCAACCTTCTCTCACCATGTTTAATGTCTGGATTGTTGGACATAGTTACATCTACTGGGCTCAAAGGTATGCTGAGAACAGAAATTTACCTAACCTCAATTTACAAGATGTGGAAATTAAGTGGTTGGGCCAAAGAGCATTAAAATGTCACCAATTGATACCATTGGTGAAAACCTTTATGCATTTGCCAACACCTGACCTGTTAATTGTGCACTGTGGAGGTAATGATTTGGGCACTTTGACTGGGGTAGGTCTGGAAATGCTTTTAAAGGGCACCTTTGATCAATTAATGGCACTTTTTCTTCAAACTGCCTTGGTATATTCCAATATATGCCAAAGACAGAAATGGAGGTGGTCCAACCAATTTTGTCCACAAATTGAGAAGTCGAGGAAGCATGTAAACAAATCTGTTTCAGCTCACATGAGAGACCATGGAATGGGCTCCATGTACAACAATAACTTGCGTTACTGCATGCAAGATATCTACAGAGGAGATGGAGTTCACTTCTCAGATGAGGGCAACAGAATTTTCATTTTGAATTTAAGACTGTGCATTGGTACCTACTTATAAGTACCAAAATGTACTGTAAACCCAAAAGCTCTTCTCAGAGCTACCCTACATCTGATCACTCACAATTATTATTTTTCTCTAACTTTTTTCTCTAATTTTCAACAAACTACGCTCCCCGGAGCGCTACCCGGTACGCGAACTGGAAGCTAACCGCGCAAAATTTAAAAAAAAAATGTTTTTTCCCCGCACATATGGTCCTCCTCAGCCACCCTCAGAAAACCTAGGGGGTCAAGATACATCTACCGTGCCCCCTTCTACCCATTCTGAACATTATTTGCCCTCCATCTTGTATCTTAATTCGAATGAAACACAAAATTGTGGACTCCCGTTACGCTGCTGGTTCGCGGACCGGGACGCATACCGGGAAGCGGTCCAATAAAAAAGGTGGGAAAGTAATTCACAGAAAAACGACTGGAGACACTCTCACCAAATATACATTAGCTCATACTACATAACAATCCCTTTCATTTTCACAAATTTGATTGAAATTCCATTTAGCCATTACGCCTGTAGACCACTCTAAATACTGTGAGGTAAATTACTTCACAAAACACATCTGAAGTGTTGAAATTGACAACCAATGAAAATGTTACTTTCATTTTCTACTTTTATTACCTGACATTTGATTGGTTAAATACCTGAATATATATAAAGGAAGAGAAGAAAACACAGCCATTTTGACTGCTACTTCTTGTTGTACATTACATTTGAATTGTTACTAAACACTTCAACTTGTTTGTGAAGGTAAGTTGTTATTTTTAAAACTGAAGTATATTGTGCACTATAACTTAATATGGTAAACTTTTTCTGATAGTTATATACTATCCCTCTGTAGTAGTTATAGATTTAGATAGACTTCTCTGTTATAGTTATGGATGGAGTTAGGCTTCTCTTGGTTAAATCACATACACTTTTTTATAGTCCTACTTCCACTCTGATACTATACACTGCCAAAAGATAAATTCACTGATAAAAACTGCCTATCTAAAATTAATCCCAACAGTGCCCTATCTCTAGTAATATATATTTTTTTAATCCAAATTTCAGGCAAAATGGAAGGCGAGCAGCAAGTTCAATTTAAAATTGTACTGCAAGAGAGCAGCCAAGGAAACATTGATGAAAATGAATTTATGGATGAAAGTAGGGACCAGGAACTACTGCAATGTGTGGAAGCAGTGGATAACCTGCTTAAAAATGAGGACATTTTACACCCTCATAGACTACAAAATATATTCAATGACAATTATGAAATTTCTGACAATGAAATGTTAGAAAGTTTAATAAATTATGAAACACAATCAAAATAAAAAAAATTGCTTAAAAAATAAAGAAAATAAAAAATAATCAACAAAAACAACAAACAATTAACATACAGTATTTGAAAAGTCTATCGTTCTTTTTTCCTTATAGTACGCTGCCCAGAACGCTTTCCGGTTCGCGGACTGGGCGCTCACCACGCAAAAAAAAAAAAAAATTTTTTTTTTTGCCCTGCTGGGCCCTTTTAAAACTTCCACATAAAACCTAGGGGGTCAACGAGGATCTACTATGCCCCCTTATGGTAATTTCCCCCTTTGTTTTGGCCTCCTCTTGTCTCTCGATCCTACCGAGAGACAAGATCGCGGCCGCTCCGGACTGTTTAGAATGTTGACAGACACCAGAGAGCCAATCAGCTTTGCATCGCAAAGTTCCGTTACGCGAAAAGTACGCGAACCGGAGCGCTACCCGGAGCGCTGTTACAGATATATATCTTTTTTTGAACGTTAATTTCTCAAAATCCACTGAAGCACATATATTGAGACCTAGCAAAGGCACATCGGGCTAACAGTCCCTACAATTTTGCCAAGTTTCGTGCAAATCCATTCAGCCGTTCGGGCTAAAAGTGAGGCCAACCGCCCTATGGAAATTAACATGGGAAAAACGCGTTTTGGGACCCCCCTTTTTTCTCGGCCCCCCCTTGACGAACCCCCCCCAAATTTTCAGGGGCTGCTCAGAAACAAAATGTGCCATTTTCCTGAAAATGTCAGATGATTCCGTCCACAAACGCCAAAGTTATTAGACATAGAATTTTCAAAAGTCCCATAGAGAAAAAATCCTAACTATATATACCTACTGGCGACCGCCAGTAGGTAATATATATATATATATATATATATATATCCTTCAACTTCTGCTCAAGTCGTGGTTCTGGTGCTGCTTTGTTGGCTGTGCGTTACCCCCGCGGGCGACCCACCCGCCCTTATTTTCCACACTCCTTTTCAAGAAGCAATCGGGTCGCACCACAGCAAAATGGTTCGTTTAAATCAGAGTTATTTTATTTATGAAACAAACACACCAACGTGTTTTTTTCTAAACCTAGAACTTTTTCACGGTGCCGCCCCCTCGACACTTCCTCTTTTTAACACAACACAATGTCATTTTCTATGTTTGTCTTACTGGGGCATTATGGTACATGTAGTTAAACAAAACAGTGAAAGTAAATTATTATCCCAAAACATTCAATAAACCAAAACTATATTGGAAAAAGATTGAATTTCAAACTGAACTGAAATTTAAAAATTAAATGAAGTGAAATTTTCACTTGAGGTCAAAAAATTATTAACAAATCATTTCTTTCAAATCAATTCATATGATTTCATAAAATGATCGCCTCCGGTGGCGTTGACCTTTGTTTTCTGCCTCCAGTGGCTTTCTTTATGGTCAACTCAACAGTTCCATTGTTATTATCATCATATTGTATTTGGACTTCACTAGTTTGGGATATAAAAAATGTGTGTATAAATTAAAATTAAAATTCAAAACTGGTAAATCACTTTGATATCAAAAGGATTGGGTTGAAATTACCCTCATGTATCAACCCCGAATCTCATCTGCTCAATTCATATATACTATTTACAAATGTATATACATTTCTTCACTTTGATTCAGTCCATGAGGATTCATTGTGCGAAAGTTTCAAATGTGCTTTGATTCTTTCATTCTCAATGATTTTTCTTTGTCCCCTCCTCGAATTGATTTTCTCACAGTATCAATTCCATAGAAAGATAAACTTTTCCAATTACTGTCATGGTACATTTCCATGTGCTTAGCCACGGCATTACTTCTGTCTTGATGTATGGTTGCCCTTACCAGTTCTAGAATCCTTTTTTTCACATTTTGTACTGCCTACGTATTTTAGATGACATGGGCACTCGATGACATAAACTACAAATTGCGTCTTACAGGTGATCAGTTCTTTGATATCCCAGATCTTTCCATTTTCCATAATTACATTCTGCACATTTTGGGCTATCTGGCATACCTTGCAGTTATTGCACTTTTTAAAACACGTGCTTTGTAGCCATGATTTCTTTTTCTCCTTATAAAAGTGACTATGAGTCAAACAATCTTTTAAGTTTGGAGCTCGTCGATATGTAATTTGAGGGGAATTACCCACTATTGGTCCTATGGTGGTATCTAATTTAAGAATCTTCCAATTTTTCTTCAAAATATTTTTGATTTGTGGTGACTCTTTCGATAAAGTTGTTATAAATCTGATTGGTTCTATTACATCTTTGTTCAACTCAGTCATGGGGGGCTGCAGAAGATCACTTCTCTTTTTTTGTTTAGCTTTTTCCCATCCTTTTTTAATGTGATGTTTTGAGTATCCTCTTCTCACAAATCTTTTTGCCATTAATGCACTTTGTTCTTCCCATTGGGATTCCTCCGAGCAAATTCTTCGCACTCTTAAAAATTCACCATAGGGAATATTCTCAAATAAACATTCTTGATGAAAACTGCTGGCATGTAAAGTTGAATTTGTTGCCGTTTTTTTTCTGTGTAGAGTTGTATGGATCTGGTTTGCCTCAATATAAATTTCAGTATCAAGAAATACTACTCTTTTGTCACTCATTTCATATGTGAATTTCAAGTTTGTAGAGGTGTTGTTTAGGATTTCGAAATAGTTCTTAAATTCATTTTCCGTTCCATCCCATATTAACAGGAGGTCATCAATAAAGCGCAACCACAACATTGTTTTGTTCACAAAAACATCATTCTCCGATTGCCAGGCTATTTTCTGCTCCCACCATCATATGGTGAGGCAAGCAAAAATCGGGCTAAAAGAAAAACCCATCGCTGATCCTTTTATTTAGGCAAAGATCTCATCTCCAAAATAAAAACGTTTTGATTCAAACACATTTGCATCATTTCCTCCAACATTTGATTGTGACTTGTATACTGAATATTTCATTCCTGTAAAAAGGAATTGCAGGCTGAAATGCCTATTTCATGATCAATATTTGTGTACAATGAAATAACGTCCATTGTTATAAGTTTGTAAGTGGACATCCAAGGGATGCCATCTAGTTATTTCAGCATGTCTGTTGTGTCCTTGATGAATGAGGTTAATTTTGAAACGTAAGGTAGAAGGAAAAAATCCAGATAGTTTGCTATGGGCTCAAATAAAGATCCTTTTGCAGAGACGATTGGGCGTCCCAGGGGTCTGGATCGATTCTTATGTACTTTTGGTAAAAAATACATAGTTGCTGTCACTGGTTGTTCCACTGTCAGGTATCGTAATTCATCATGATCTATTAATCCGAGATGTAACCATCCATTTAATTTCTTATCTAAGTCCAATTTCATAGATATTGTAGGATCCAAAGATTGCTGTTTGTAAAATTCTTCATCTTTGAGTTGTTCATGCGCTACATTTACATATTCAAGTTTGTCCCAAATTACAACATTTACACCTTTATCGGCCATTTTTATTTCGATGGTCTCATCTTTACACAGCGATGTTAGAGCTATTTGTTCTTCAGATTTCAAATTATCCACATAATGCTGTTTCTTTAATTTATAGATATCATGTATCACTGCATCGTGAAATGTATCAATTTTGTTTCCCGTGCTATTTGTGGATAATACCGTGATCGCGGTTTCTTTTGACTTAAACCTGCTCCTTGTTGGGTATATGCCTCATCTAATGTGATCTTTTTCCTCTTCAACACAAATTCAATAGTGTTACATAGCTGGTAGAATCTTTTGCCAATATTGTTGAACTTGATGTTTCTATAGTTTTCAATGTTTTACAATTTCTCATTTTGTTTTCCTTTTCTTTGAAATATTTTTTCAGTTTAATTTTGCGGACATATTTGTACAGATCTATTTGTGTTTGCGCTATATCCATATGTATGCTTGGGCAGAAATTTAAGCCTTTCTTCAATAACGAATTTTCTGAATTCGTTATTTTTCGACATGATAAATTGATCACTGTCAATTCCTGTGTATTTCCTAGAATGTCTTTTTCATCCTCATACTCCGGGTCATTGTACCCACTCTTTCCTTGCCGCTCACCTCTTCTTCCTCTCCTTGTCTGTTTGTTCTTGTTTTTGCCTTTCCTCTTCCTCGCTTTCTTTGGTTTTGCGGCTGAAATCCCCTTGTTTGCTTCCATTGGCGCTGTTGGAGGACCAGCCGCATATCCCCTGAAAAAGATTGTTTCTATCTATTTTCACTTTCACTCAAGCCATCGGATGTTAACAAAGACAAACTGTCTGACGTACTCGCATTGCTTTCAGAAAATTGATGTTGGTTCATATAATCTAATTTTTTTGCATACGTAAAAATTCTTCCTTCGCTATAATCTGTTTTATCACGTTGGAATTTCGTGCGTTTCCGGTTTTGTACTGATTCCTCATGTGCCTCTAGTTGTTTTTCTATTTCTGCCTTTAATTTTTTCATATCTGGGGTTAAATTGGGAGTTGATAACTCCTTTTACATTTCACGGACCTGTTTTTTTAATTTTTAGCAATGCAATTTCGATGTGCTTGATCAAAATATTCATTAATCCTAAAGATGAATTCAGGAGGTACTCCCCCCATTCTTGTAATAGGTCGTTACTTGAGTCTTGATGACTCGGCATTAGATGAATTCTTAAACCCCTTGGCACTCTTTGCACTTCTACGTATTTTTTTAAAGTGATTACCTCCCACCACTTATTTATTTATTTCTTTGAAAGTTTTCCCTATGCTTTTAATTTTGTTTTGGTGTCTGTTTTCTTTTTTGTTTTAGGGTCCACTCCTTCTGTCAATACTGTTTCAAAAAATTCTAGGGTGTCCATTAGTGTCTGTCTTTTTGCATCGCGATTTTCCATACTCTTTGTTTGTTTCAATTCTTTGGTTGTTGTAATTCTCTGTGTATATCTCGTCCTTTTTTTGCTGGCGTGACTTGTGACTTTTTATTACTCAATTTTGTCCAGTTGGATTACTGTTTATCCTTTAATTCAGTATTTTTCAAAGAGTTGCAAAAGGTACACACCATTCACGTGCCTACCGATCTGCATAAAGTCACAGTTTTTCACTTTTAAAACTTCTAAAACTTCCCGGCTCGCATGCATGCAGACGCTTACCTGACTTCAGGTTGAAAACACTGCCCTTCTCCCCTCCGGTTGTCGGGCGCGTTCTCGCGTCAAAGTAGGTTGGCGTTCAGCAGCTGCTTCGGCCGCTGGTCCTTCTTGAGTTTCCAAATTCGATCGGTGATCACCAAAGTCCACTTAAATTAATCCTTTACCTCCTGCTCAAGTCGTGGTCCTGGCGCTGCTTTGTTGGCTGTGCATTACCCCACGGGCGAGCCACCCACCATTATTTTCCAGACTCCTTTTCAAGAAGCAATTGGGTCGCACCACAGCAAAATGGTTCATTTAAATCAGAGTTATTTTATTTACGAAACAAACACACGAACGCGTTTCGTTCTAAACCTAGAACTTTTTCACGGTGCCGCCCCCTTGACACTTCCTCTTTTTAACACAACACGAAGTCATTTCCTACGTTTGTGTTACTGGGGAATTATGGTACATGTAGTTAAACAAAACAGTGAAAGTAAATTAATATCCCAAAACATTCAATAAACCAAAACTATATTGGAAAAAGATTGAATTTCAAACTGAACTGAAAATTAAAAATTAAATGAAGTGAAATTTTCACTTGAGGTCAAAAAATTATTAACAAATCATTTTTTTCAAATCAAATCATATGATTTCATAAAATTATCGCCACTGGTGTTGCAAAACAGTCCTTTACAGGGGAGCACAGTTTAGCTGGTGCACGCGGCGAGACAAGGGCCAATTCTTGCACATCTATTTAAAACAAGGTTGTGAAATTACGCGGCACTCTTCTTGGCTTGTAAAACTGGTTTATTCAGACCATTCCTCTACTGTTCCTATGCGTTTCGAAAGTCAAGTTCTTGATCATGGTAGTTAAACAGAGTCCTTCCTTCATTTCTGCTTTTTACACTAGACATCCATTAGTGCCTATAATGAAGCATTATGGGGATAATAGTTCTGACATTAATACCAGTTAGTCTGTACTTTTTGTTACAATCAGAGTGCTGCGTAATTTCTCAACCTTGTATGAAATATATATATATATATATATATATATATATATATATATATATATATATATATATATATATATATATATAGCTCTCCAATTCCTCCTGATATACACAAGAAGACAAACAGCACTCGGAAAGGTAGTTGTGCCAGTCACACTGATTTTATTTTTGCGGAAGGGGCTCACATATATATATATATGTATATATTGATATATCCACGCTCCAGATTCTCCCCAAATCCTTGGAAAAGAAAAGGCAGCACTCCCAGGACACTCCAGTTTCATGAAAACTTTATTTACAAGACAGACGCGTTTCGGGAAACCTCCCTTCCTCAGAGCTTTACAGAAACACGTCTGTCTTGTTATACCTTGTAAAGTTGCATTGTCACTTTAAATTGTTGGCCTGCCACATGTAACGTGTCATGTGATCAAGGTCCAAGGAGGACAGAAACGTGTCATGGCGACGGTGCTGGGCGAAAAAGAATAAAGAAACATTCAGCACAAAATTGGGTTTCTTTGTCTCTTGGGGAAAGAATTCCGTTGGTGTGAGACGAGTACAAGGAATGTTATTTGCCGGATAGACTTCCCCGGCAACAGTGTAACCCCTTCCTCGACATTTGGGCCGTGCGGCAGGAAGTGATTGCTCCGGTTTTTGAGCTGGGGTTTGTTTGTACTTCAAGGAGAAGTAGTCGCGGATGCCCCCGTCTAGCGAGAAGAGTGCTCCTGCGGTTCGTGGAAGTTTGCTGGAGAGTTGCCAGCTTTGGCTTTGGCAGTTACCGGCACCTGAAACGGAGCAGAAGCAGGAGATTTCGCATCAGACGGTGAGGAAGTAGGGCATTATTTACACGCAAGCGTTTGAAATTGCCCCGAGTTTGTTAGCACCATGTCGGCCGACACGTTACGCAGCCGGGAAGAGTCGGCGTGTGACTTATTAAGTGATGCCACGAGTGGGGAAAGTATTTCCAACACAAATGCCATGTCGGTCACTGATTCAAACACCAACATACAGGACTTATTTAAGAAATTGGAAAAGTTAATGAAATCTGAACAGGCAAAGTGGTGGGAGCATCGTTCTCTCAGCCGTTACTTGAAAGTGGGTCGCATATCGCGGGGGCTGCGCATAATTCTGGCCCCCCAGCTATGAGAATTCGGACCCTAATATGTTGTCAGAGTGGGCAGAGGTTAATTTGGAGTCCTCATGGAGATTAGTAGTGCTCCTAGTCAAGAATGCAGAAAGCAACAGAGAGAAACTCCAAAAAGAGATTGACTCCCTGAATGTGGAAATTGATAAAATAGAAACAACACCTACAATTATAAAATACAGAGATGATATGTTGGCCCGGTTATCTCGCGAGGAGGACATTATAAAAAAATGAAAGAGTTTCAAGTTCCATAGAGATAAACTGGATTATGAACATGGTCAAATCTTTACCTTCTCGAAAAAATATGACAGCGTGAAGGCTAACAAAAAACATATGCAAACACCACTGACAGCCCCCCCACGCAGCCAAATGAATTATCAACTGCAATATCAGCATCAGCATCGGACTTAAGCTCTGCAGTGGACAGTGGCTCTGACAATGAAAATACTCGAGCACAAAGGATGGGGTTTCAGAAATACACCTTGGCACAGAAAGTGGACTGTCTACGACAAAACAGGGCTCAAACATTACGTCCACGTGCACAAGGTGTTCAGAAAAACTCACAAGAAACCGTAAAAGATGGGAACGCAGGCAATGCTGCAAACAGCGCAGCAAAAAAACAGTACACCAAGAAGATGAAAAAGCAATGGAATCGGTAAGCAGCACATTGAGCCAGATTGAGGATGCACAAACTGTTATTAACTTAACGGATGTCCAATTATCAGAAAGTGAGCTCTCTATTCTATCTCTGGGCTTATCATTCAGTCCCAAAAGTGATTTCAAGTATGCAGACAGCCGTATAGACATATAAAAGTTTGTGCGAAAGATCAAATTGAAATAAAGTCATCTCCTGCAAGGAACAGGGAAACAAAAACAAGCAATGGTACTGACAAGTGGAAGTGAAAGCCCAGCATGTTTAACAGTACAGGATGCTGAGTTAATGCAAGATCTCCACGATTTAAGAGATGACGGCAATATTACATTGGGGACTTAGCCAAGTACCAAGAGAACAAGCTCAAGGGCCATTAACTGCTTTTAAATTAAAATCAAAATTTTGCCCAGTGATGATGCGGGACAACATCGATGTTTTTCATGAGAAAGTGACACAGGAACTAAAAATTCGATAGAAGAGACAAAATGAAGTTACAAAATGGTACACAGCCAAGGATGATGCTTATTTCAAGTTGATGAAGAAATTACGCCTGAACATCAATGTGATAGTACGCCAGTCCGATAAGGGAGGCAACATCGTCCTATGGCCGCGAAGTATGTACATGACAGAGGCAACCAGTCAACTTAGTGATAAAGATTGCTACAGACGAAGTGATATGGGGGCTGTAAAAACATCTTGGGAACGGATTTACTCCAGCCTGATAGCATGAAAGAGTACTGGTTTACTGTCTAATGATGAGTTCCCATTTCTCAAGAATGACCATCCGGTGATGCCTGTGGTATATTTCATACCTAAAATCCATCAGAACAAAGAAAATCCACCGGGCAGGCCCATAATTTCGGCCTATGGTAGTTTAATTGAAAATGTGAGCAAGTCTGTAGATTATTTTCTTCAGGAACATGTGCGAACTCTGCCTTCCTTTGTTTTGGATACTGGGGACTTACTACGAAAACTAGAGAGTGTGGTTTGGAAAATGATTTTATGCTAATAACGTTAGACGTCTCTTCAATATATACAAGTATACATCATAGAGATGGACTAAAAGCAGTGGAACAATTCTTAAAGAGACGTCCGATATGTTATTCTGAGCATAACAAAATGTTGATGGCGATCTTCACTATGTGCCTGGAAAATAACTATTTTTTGTTTTCAAAACTGGTGTACCAACAAATTAGGGGCTTAGCTATAGTGGCCTGCTTTTTTCCCCAGCTATGCTTGTTTGCATATAGGGCTGTGGGAGAAGCAGGCCCTCATGGCGGCAAGTGACGAGACTGTGAACAATCATATAATTCGTTGGTATAGGTACATTGATGATCTGTTAATCATTTGGAAGGGAACTGAGAGTGAAGCCCAGGTCTATATTGACTCTTTAAACATAAACAATCTAAACTTAAAATTTCCTAGCCACATCAGTAAGTCCTCAGTATTTTTTCTTGATGTTGAGATTTTTATTTCTGAGAACCAGTTAAATATTAGGCTGCATAGAAAAAGTAGAGCTGGAAATTCTTTGCTTCATGCAGAAAGTAATCATCCAGCACATCTAATCTGCAGCATCCCCTATGGGGAGATGCTGCGGATTAGAAGGGTATGCAGCCTGGATACAGACTGTCTCAAGGCTCAGTCTGAATATCGTTCCAGATTCATTGAGAGGGGATACAGTCCTAATATAATTGACAAAGCCACATTCAGAGCCAATGCGCAAGGTAGAGCTCAGGCATTGGTTACCAGGAGTACAGGTAGTAACATTCCTACTGTAGAGCAACCATTGCGGCTTATTTTAAAATATAGCAATCAACAACATGCTAAATCCAATGAGCTAAGATATTTTGTGGTGGACTGTATCGCCCCCGTTAAGATGTGGTGGTGACATGAGATTAAGAAAGTTGGAAACTAAATTTATACTAGAAATGGACACCAAAAGCCCCAATGGATTGAATTCCAGCGAAGATTTTTATACATACTTATGAATAGTATAAGAAGTGTGTTTTTTAGATATTTATTTTCGCATAGTGTCTATCACTGAATATTTCCCGTTGCTGCTTAAAAGAAAGTATCTGTATTTTAATTTTAATTTTGCACACTTTGGTTTTAGGGTGGGCACATATTCAATAGCACATAGCACTTCAACCATGGCTATGTAATTGCCCACTTTGACTATACACAAGTCTCTAATCGTCATTGCTGCTACTCTTATGAATTTATGACGTTGTGCAATACATTATAAAATGCTTACTGCCAAAGGGAATGCAATGTTAATTATGAGATGTATCAATTTTTTGACATCTTTTTTCATTTTATTCACTTGAGAAACTGTACAGGCAGTGATTTTACTTACATCTGTATATAATCTGTTTATCTCATTTAGTTTTATGAGGTATAATTGATTTTTTTCTTAGAATTTTTAACACAGATATTATTGAGTCGTGTTTAAAAAGGTTTCTTTGAAATTTATTGTTAATTAACAGTTCTTTTATCAAGGATATTTATTACCAAATATTTATTGATAAATTATACAGATTGTTTGTAATGATTGGCGCTATTTTGCACCATGACATTATGTATTTTACAGCTATAAGAGAAAACAGAGTATTGCATGAACCACAGTCTTTTGTCCATGGTACTACCTTGTAAAGTTGCACTGTCTCTTTAAATTGTTGGCCTGCCACATGTAACGTGTCAGGTGATCAAGGTCCAAGGAGGACCGAAATGCGTCATGGCAGCGGTGCAGGGCGAAAAAGAATAAAGAAACATTCAGCACGAAATTGGGTTTGCTTCGTCTTTTGGGAAAAGAATTCCGTTGGTGTGAGACGAGTACAAGGAATATATCTACATATATATATATTCACTGAAAAAACCATAGGTTATAGACCATATATAGTTAGGGATTAGCATTTACAAAACCTTAATTTACTCGCACAAAACCATAGAAATTCGCATATATAGTTAGTTGCAATAACTATATATCGCGCACCCGCAATCCACTGCTGATGATGTCACATATTACATCATTCATGACATGGTCAGTGACATCACTGATGACATCACTGATTACATCACTGATGACAACATCCAGTGACTGAATGTTTCTGTAAAGTTAAAATATGTCTTACATATTGAAGAATGAGTGGATGTATAAGTGTTTGTATGAAGGATTTAGTAGGTGCATGACTGACTGTGTGAGAGAGTGATTAAATGTGTCTCACTGAGTGCATGGGTTAGTGACTAAACTGTCTTAATTTGTGCATCATTATGTCTGTTGTTCTGTAAACTGCTGCATGTGTTGATCAGTAGCTATATGAGTAACTATATGGGTTATTGATTGGTTGCCCAAGTATTTGTATGAGAGACTGAGTGTGTGTGTGGGTGGCTGGGAGGGGTATGACTCTGTGCATAGATGTGTGAGCAGTTGATTCACTAGATGTATGGGTTCAAAAGTGCATGTGGAAACAGCTGCATGGGCAGTTGACTGTGTGCAAGAGTGTATTGGTGAGTGAATGGATATCTCAGTGCTACATGTCAAAGTAAGTACATATGTAGAACACAGTACATGTGAGAGTTGAATATATAAATAACTGTGCATAAGAGCCAGTGAATGTGTGAGTGGCTGTATGGATCATTGTGAACTTGTATCAGGGATTGTATAAGAGAGTAAATATGTGTTAGAATATGTTTGAATTAGTAAGGTGTGTATAACTGTATTGTTGAGGAAATGGAGGAGTGATTGATTCTTTTCATGACTGACTAGATGTATGAGTAACTCCATGGATGAGTGACAATCTATGAGTGTCTGTTTACACTGATTGTATTTAAGGTTATATTAGAGTCTGAAGAGGTTCATCGTATTATCACATGAATGATATTATCAGTGATGTGATCAGTAATGTCTAATGAGATGTCATCAGTGATGTCATTTGAGATGTCATCAGTGATGTCATCAGTGATGTCACTGACCATGTCATGAATGATGTAATATGTGACATCATCAGCAGTGGATTGCGGGTGCGCGATATATAGTTATTGCAACTAACTATATATGCGAATTTCTATGGTTTTGTGCGAGTAAATTAAGGTTTTGTAAATGCTAATCCCTAACTATATATGGTCTATAACCTATGGTTTTTTCAGTGAATTTCAATGGTTTTTTAATAGCAAATATGAAAAGCTGTAAAATGTCAAGTACGTGGTAGGTAAAAACATTTTCGTATTTATGCACGCTGATGTGCTTTGAACGCTGCCCCCCCCTCCTCTTTTCTTTTAAAAATTGGAAGAAACAAAAAGTATTCCCTTCCATAAATAACCCAAGACTTTTATTTTGTTATGGCAAGGGAACGAAATAGAGAATAAACTATAGTTGGTCATCATGGGGTTTAAAGAAGGGATGGTTCTTCACCAGATTAGATATTTACACAGACCCTCATTCTCCAATGTGATGAACTAGGCTAAAATTCTTCTGGTGCCTGCACCCTGTCACAGAATATCACCCTAAAACATGGAATCTCCCAAACACCAGATTGAGTTGAACCCCACAGTAAGCCTTATTTCTTCAGGGCCTCAGAATTTCTTTTGCTTTGCTCATGGAAATTGTGGGATATAGGAGAGATAAGGTGTCACCATTAAGAAAGGGTAGTATTTAAATTTGCATATCAATTATGTTAAACCTTTTAGACATATGATATGCTAGCTTGAACTTATGCTTTACATTTGAAGCCGAATTCAACAGCTTAAGTAAGTAGGTTTTCGTAGTTGTAACTTTAAAGGGTGATCTAGCAAGCTGTAAAGATTTTCTAAAACAGTGGAGCGTATTTAGTTTTTTAATGTACATGTTTATGAAACGATTACACAAATGAAACATTTGTGAGTTTTAAATTTCCGGAGAAGTATAATTCACCAATAGCTTTCTCTGTAGATGTTTTTCCATTAACAATCCCAGTTCCATCACCCGCCCAGGATATCACTACTGTTAGTTGTCATTGTTGCTTCTGTTTTAATAAAAAATGTTTTAAGGTGTTCACTGTTTTTGTTGTGATGTATATATTTATAAGTTATTAAAGTGTTATAATCCTAATAATTTTTTATCGATTATTGCTCTTTTTAGATATTCCCTGTCTACAAACAGAGAAGAATAGGAATATTCTGTCTCCCTTTGCAGATAGTGAAGGATAGGTAATGCGGACTTTTGTCCCCCGTTGTAATCCGTCATGCCTGTTTTTCTCCCCACTGATTGATTGATTGGCTGGACATTTATTGTTCAAGGAATAGGTCTTTCGAGGTATTCTCTGTTTGCAAATAACGTGGAATAGAAATATTCTGTCTAGTCTTTGCAAGTAGTGAAGGGTGGGTAATGCGGACCTTTGTCCCCCGTTGTAATCTGTCATGCCCATCTACTCCCCACTGATTGATAAACTAGTTCCACCCGGACCATTTATTAGAGGTACATCATCTGGCTCAACCGGAGGGTACCCCTAATAAAGAAGACATATGTAAAATACGAAGTAATCACTGTATCCTGTTAAACAGAAACTTTAGCATGAAACACACTTGAAAAGGAAGGGAAAGAAATCGAACAAAATCAGTATGCCACTGATGAGTTTTTGACTTCGCTAGAAATAAGAAACATGAAAGTGGTGAGAGAAGCCAAGCTTGACGTTACGGCAGCCACGAGGTAGCTAGGCTCTGCCACCCCCCACTGCTCCAAGCATGTCTGTCCCACCGCCCGCCACGCCCAATAACGGTAACATGAAATAGATACAAATCAGCAGATACCTACCCCCATTCCGGAAACTCCCGAAGTGCAACAGGTTCGCGGCTACGCCCATCCGGAAGACGAGGCCTTCGGCACGTGTAGGGCGAGTCCTGCTGGCAGCCGTCGGCCGGGGAGGTCGTCGCGTAAGGTGGGCCAGGAGAGGAGCCGAGGCCGACGGGATCCCTTGCCCCATCCTCTTCTTTCTTCAATAATGGCTGCGACAACGGGGGGAGATGTCTTGCACATGCCACCGAACCCCCCCCCTGGTATTTCCTGGTCTGGCCCCGGCTTGGTATGAGCTCCCCGTTCGGTCCTGAAGCGGCGCCCTGCAGGCCACGTGGGGGGGATGTCTTGCCTCTGCCTCCAACCCCTCCCCCCTCTTATCGCCTGGTCCGGACATCACGGATATCAATGCCAGTTGTCGGCGTGGGGTGCGCTGGGAGGGAGAGGCGGCGTGAACGAGCCTCTCCCACCCCCCCAGGTGGGGGCCCCTCAGCTGCACCCCCAGCGCTCCACTCACCCAACAAAAGGTCTCATCCACTATTGCGAGGCAATGATGCTTCGCTCACCCAGCGGGGGTCTCGTCCACTGTTGCGGTGCAACGGCGCTTCTGAGTTCAGCTAGAAAATGAGTCCTGCGTCCAGAAACGTTCTCCTCGACTTTGAAGATTCTATAAGAGCCACGGGGGGCCCGACCCCCGCAGACACCCCCGATGGGGAATGACTGCCATGATCACCCACGGAACGACCACGTCGTAGCCGCGGGACGTCGGCGCGCTCATGCCGGCGCCGGCCTCAGTCTTGAAATGACCAAAATCCTGCAAGACTACCAACTTGATCAGTTCCGGTGGGACACCAGTATGACCCGGTAGGAGAGATTGTTGCCTCCCACCCCACTTTGACTGATGGTTCATGTCGCCAGTCCCCTCTGCTACCCTTCAACGAAAACTTTTGGACTGCCGAAAGAGGTCCCGGTCCAACCACGAGTTGGTGGAGACATTTTGACTATACTTGGACCTTCCTGACCTCACCCAAAATGGCGCCGGTACAAATGAAACTCTCAACTCCTTGTTGTGCCCCGATTGCTCAGCCTTGATATCATGAGATATGTATGCAGTTTTTAGCACATGAATTGATATGGGATAAGACTGATTATATGTTCGGACAATGAATTGATCCGGGATGGGTATTGATTATACGTTCGAACAATGAATTGACATGGGACGGGTACTGATTACACGTTCGGACAATGAATTGATATTAAGTTCTAATGCATCATTGATTACTGTATTTATTGAAGGTTCGAATTGTCGACACCTTTGGTACTTGCTCACAATGAATTATCGATATGATTTTGTTGCACTTGTCGCACTTTTTACTATGAAATCAACGACCACTGACTCTGTTATGTTTTCCACAAATAAATACCCCCCCCCTTTTACAGTTCCAGCCTGCTCCGTGGCCGGCCCACGGGGTTGTAGGCCCGTATTTGTGCACCAACATTTTTATTAAAGGTTTTTGAAAAAGCCAACGTAGTTGTAACGCGTAGATTGGTAAGTTTCGAATAAATGGCCACTGTTTCCGATATATATTAAAAAAAAAAAAAAAAAAAAAAAAGCAGGTGAAATGAAGCAGCTCGATTAGTTAAGGGTTAAAAAGTATAGTACGCAGAAACATTGCAAATATGAATGGTCCAGGTTTGTTGTAACTTATGTTAAAAAGCGGCGACTGTTGAAAATGGCAATGTATATGTACATAAGCGGCGTTCATTTGTGTTCACCATACCCCTTGCTGTAAACAGAACGAATACCGCGAAACACTCACAGCATTATCCCGCCAGCATAGACCTATGCACGCACGCAAACGACAGCCATTTTTAGGCACCATGGCCTCTCTGCTCGTTTGTTAAACCCCCAGCACCCCTCCCGCGCACACAACTCATGCATCGACCATAAAGCCCTCTCCCTCTGCGTGACCCTCATGAGAAATAAAACTCTGTTCTTGTGTTCCTGCTTCCAGCGCCCGTCTCTTTATTTGGTAACCGTTCAAGATGGGAACTAAGTGGTGTCTTGTGCCAGCAGCCTGGGCATCGGTTGTAATCTGGGCTGAATTTTCCTCAGCACGGGGTGTGATTCTCAGGGAAGAGCAGCGCATATGGGAGGAGGTTTATGGCCTATGTATGAGAGAGAGAGCGTGGGTGACCAGTGCATGGGGGAGATGCTTGCGAGGGTGGGGAGCCATGCTGAGGATCGGCGGCGTGCAGAGAGTGGGTCTGGTCAAGGCATCTAAAATGGCTGCCGTGCACGACAAAAGTGTGGCATTGGAAAAAAAGCAAGATGGCGCAGACAATGTTTATCAATACGAATTAATTTATAACAATTATTTTTAACAATATATTTACTCGCAGTGTCAAAATGGCGGTCAACACTTCCTGATTTCCTTCGAATCGAACGTTAACAGACGTCACGATCGGCGGCGTGCAGAGAGTGGGTCTGGTCAAGGCATCTAAAATGCCTGCCGTGCACGACAAAAGTGTGCCATTGGAAAAAAAGCAAGATGGCGCAGACAATGTTTATCAATACGGATTAATTTCTAACAATTATTTTTAACAATATATTTACTCGCAGTGTCAAAATGGCGGTCAACACTTCCTGATTTCCTTCGAATCGAACGTTAACAGAAGTCACGCAGCAAAAAACATTTTTAAAAAACGCTCACGCGCAGCCGCTGGAAGACAAGTATCAACATATATGAGCCTCCTCAACCACCCTCAGAAAACATAGGGGGTCAGGATACGTCTCCCGTACCCCCTTATACCCATTTCTCACATTATTTTTCCTCCATCTTGTAATTTAATTAAAACGAAACACAAAATGGCGAATTCCCGTTTCGCTACCCGGTTCGCGAACCGGAAAGCGCTTCTACCGCAAAAAATCAAATTTTTTTTATTTGCCCCACGGGACCCTTTAATAACCCCAACATCATTCCTAGGGGGTCAAGAGAGGTCTACCTTGCCCCCTTTCATTAAATTCCCCCTTCATTTTTCTCCTCTTCTTGTCTCTCGATCCTACCGAGAGACAAGATGGCGGCCGCACCGGACTGTTTAGAATGTTGACAGACACCGGAGAGCCAATCAGCTTCGCTTCGCAAAGCTCCGTAACGCGAAAAGTTCGCGAACCGGAGCGCTACCCGGGACGCTGTCACAGATATATCTGTTTTTTAAAACGTTAATTTCTCAAAATCCACTGGAGCAAATATATTGAGACCCAGCAAAGGCACATCGGGCTAACAGTCCCTACAATTTTGCCAAGTTTTGTGCAAATCCATTCAGCCGTTCGAGCTAAAAGTGAGGCCAAACGCCCTATGGAAAAATGAATGGGAAAAACGCGTTTTGGGACCCCCCTTTTTTCTCGGCCCCCCCTTAACGAAACCCCCCCAAAGTTTCAGGGGCTGATCGGAATCAAAATGTGCCACATTCCTGAAAATTTCAGCCGATTCCGTCCACAAACGCCAAAGTTATTAGACATAGAATTTTCAAAAGTTCCATAGAGAAAAAATCCTAACTATATATACCTACTGGCGACCACCAGTATATATATATATATTACCTACTGGCGGCCGCCATCTTGTCTCTCGGTAGGATCGAGAGACAAGAGGAGGCCAAAACGAAGGGGCAAATGACCATAAGGGGGCATAGTAGATCCTCCCTGACCCCCTATGTTTGATGTGGAGGCTTTAAAAGGGCCCCGCGGGGCAAAAAATAAATAAAAAAAAATCGTTTTTTTTCGTGGGGTGCGCCCGGTACGCGAACTGGGTAACGAACCGGGAAGCGAATATAAGTGAAAATTAGTGAAAAAAGGTACATTCAAAATTTCAAAAGAGTAAATAAAGTTAAGGTAGCTCTGAAAAGAGCTTTTGGGTTCTGTGTAAGTTCTAGATACTTATAAGTAGGAACCAATACACATTCTTAAATTTAGTATGAAAATCCTGTTCCCCTCATCTGAGAAATGCACACCATCTCCTCTGTAGATATCTTGCATATAGTAACGCAAGTTATTGTTGTAGATGCAGCCCATTCCATGGTCTCTCATGTAAGCTGAAACAGACTTATTTACATGCTTCCTCGATTTTTCAATTTGTGGACAAAATTGATTGGACCACCTCCATTTTTGTCTTTGGCATATATTGGAGTATACCAAGGCAGTTTGAGGAAAAAGTGTCATCAATTGCTCAAAGGTGTCTTTTAGGAGCATTTCCAGAGCTACCCCAGTCAAAGTGCCCAAATCGTTTCCGCCACAGTGCACTATTATGAGGTCAGGGTTTGGCAAATGTAAAAAGGTTTTTACCAATGGTATCAATTGGTGACATTTCAATCCTCTTCGGCCAATCCATTTGATTTCCACATTTTGTAAATTGAGGTTGCGTAAATTTCTGTTATCTGCATACCTGTGAGCCCAGTGGATGTAGCTATGTCCAAGAATCCAGACTGAAAACATGGCTAGAGGAGTTTTTGCTGCAGTCAGATGAAGTGTGTGAATGAAATGGCAGTTGAAATAGTGAAGTTTGTAATGAAAAAAAACTGTGGAGTTTAAGTGCAAATGATTCATTAGCAGTGATTGGTGCATTTCCATTGCTGAAAACAGAAAGTTAGGGTGTATGGATGTGTTCTTTGAAAGATGTAATTTGAATGATTAATAAAAAATGATGTTATGAAAGATTGCAGTGGATTAGCAGGTGTACTGAGAGTTCAGAGTTCATTTGAAACATTGTTGTCAAGTCAAGTCAAGTCATACCATTTATATAGCGCACTACATACTCAGAGGGTTTCAAGGCGCTTAGGAAGGGGAGGTGGATTATTTGTCAAATATCCACGTTTTAAGCTGCTTTCTGAACGCAAGGTGATTCTGGGTGAGGCGAAGGTAAGCGGGGAGTGAGTTCCATGTTTTGGCAGCCAGGTATGAGAAGGATCTGCCTCCCATGGTGGTCTTGTTGATGCGAGGTACAGTGGCGAAGGCTTGGCTGGAAGAGCGAAGTTGGCGGGAGGGGGAGTAGAAGGAAAGTCGAGAGTTGAGGCAATCTGGTCCGATGTCGTAGAGTGATTTGTGTGCGTGGGTAAGCAGTCGGAAAGTGATCCTCTTATTGACGGGTAGCCAGTGGAGGTCTTTAAGGTGACCAGAGATGTGTTCGTTGCGTGGGATGTCTAATATGAGCCTGGCTGAGGCGTTTTGGATTCGTTGTAGTTTCTTCTGGAGTTTAGCGGTGGTACCTGCGTAGAGGGTGTTTCCGTAGTCCAGTCGGCTCGTGACTAGAGCGTGGGTGACTGTTTTCCTTGTTTCGGAGGGGATCCAGCGAAATGTTTTTCTGAGCATGCGAAGAATGTTAAAGCAGGAAGAGGATACGGCGCTGACTTGTCTGTTCATTGAGAGTGAAGAATCCAGGATGACGCCAAGGTTCCGTGCGTGGTCTGTCGGGATGGGTGCATTTCCGAGGGCTTCCGGCCACCAGGAGTCGTCCCATGCAGAGGGGGATTTACCTAAGATGAGGACTTCTGTTTTATCTGAGTTCAGTTTCAGACGGCTTTGTTTCATCCATTCGGCGACTTCTTTCATTCCTTCGTGTAGGTTAGTTTTAGCGGTGCTGCGGTCCTTGGTGAGAGATAGGATCAGTTGAGTGTCATCCGCGTAGGAGATGATGTTGAGGTTGTGTTGGCGGGCGATGGCCGCGAGGGGGCTCATGTATACGTTGAAGAGGGTGGGGCTGAGTGAGGATCCTTGTGGTACGCCGCAGATGATTTCAGAGGCCTCGGACTTGAATGGTGGGAGGCGGACTCTCTGGGTTCTTCCAGTGAGGAACGAGGTTATCCATTCCAGTGCTTTTCCTTGGATTCCGATGTTTCTGAGGCGTTGTAAAAGGGTGCTGTGGCAGACTGTGTCGAAGGCTGCGGAGAGGTCGAGGAGGATGAGGGCGACTGTGTCTCCATTGTCCAGTAGAGTTCGAATGTCGTCTGTTGCTGCGATGAGGGCGGTCTCAGTGCTGTGTTTGGCTCGGAAGCCGGACTGTGAGGAGTCGAGGGATTTGTTGGCTTCGAGGAAGGTGGCGAGCTGGTTGTTGACAGCTTTCTCGATGACTTTGGCCGGGAATGGGAGAAGCGAGATGGGGCGGTAGTTTTTGAGTTCGGTGGGGTCTGCTGTTGGTTTTTTCAGAAGGGCGGTGAGTTCAGCGTGTTTCCAATCTTCTGGGAAGGTAGCGGAGTTGAAGGAGCAGTTGATGACGTCTCGGAGGTGCGGAGCTATGACGGAGTCTGCTTTGTTGAAGATGTGGTGGGGGCATGGGTCTGTGGGGGATCCAGAGTGGATGGAATTCATCAGGCGGATGGTGTCCTCAGTGGAGATTGGGTTCCAGGCGTTGAGGGTGTTAACGGGGGGAAGATGGTCAGCTGATGGTAGGGTGGGTTGGCTTCCGGGTTGGTTGTCAAAGCTGTTGTGGATGTCAGCAATCTTGTTGTGGAAAAAAGAGGCTAGGGAATCGCAGAGGGTTTGAGAGGGGGTGATGTCGTTGGAGTTGGTCGAGGGGTTGGAAAATTCCTTGACGATGTTGAAAAGTTCCTTGCTGTTGTGGGCGCTGTTGTCAAGTCGATCTTTGAATGCTGTTTTCTTGGCTTTTCGGATCAGTTGGTGGTGAGTACGGATGGCGCTTTTGAAGGCGTCCTTGTTACTGGTGGATGGGTCTTTTTTCCAGGCCTTTTCAAGGGAGCGGCACAGTTTCTTGGATTTTTTGAGGTCGTCGTTGAACCATGAGGCCTTCTTGATGCCAAGTTTGTGTTGGCGTTTTTTCAGTGGTGCTAAGGTGTCGGCGGTGTTGGATAACCAAAGGGTGAGGTTGGAGGCGGCTTCGTTGGCGTTAGAAGAGAGGGCTGGGGAGGTTTGAAGGAGTGATGTGGAGATCTGCTCTGTGGTGATTTTGTTCCAGTTTCTTTGTAGAGTTGGTTGGAGGTGGATGATGGGTTTCGGCTTGTTGTATTTGAAGTGAACGCAGCTGTGGTCAGTCCAGAGGAGATCTGTAGTGTGGCTGAAGGAGACATGGTTGCTGGAGGTGAAGATGGGGTCGAGAGTGTGACCTGCGATGTGGGTGGGGGAAGTGACCAGTTGTTTAAGTCCGAGGTTGGCGAGGTTGTCTAAGAGGGTGGCGGTGTTGCGGTCTGAGATGTAAATCTGAGAGGTCTGGTAGGCGGTAGTTGCTATGGAAAAAGGTCAGAAAGGGCAGAGGGGGGAAAGGTGTTGATTTGAAAATAGTGAGGGAAGAGTTTTGATTGGCTCACATGAGAGATATGTGTGATGAATATCAGCGTTTCAGTGCCTTTGTTGGTTCCAGCCTCTGGAGTGCATACCTTTAATTCTGCTAAAGAATAATTGGTGTGTTTCTGAGACTGTTTTGAAATTCAAAAAGAATTTGTAAAGGTGAGTTATCGTTTCTATATTTTAGATAAAGACTAGTATGCTTTTTTGAGTAAATAAGAAAGTCAGCTGTGTATTTAAAATGATGTTTTGCGTCAAGTGTTTGCATTATGCTTTCTAAGGCGATTTTGCATTCTTTTACCAATTGTAATTGTAGTTAATGTAAAGTATTAGTACTGATAAGGTGTGTATGTACATAGGAGTTGTGCTGTGTTTTTTGAAATCATGATCAGAAAATCGTTTTTAAGGAAAAGGCATGATTTAAAAAAATATGAGAATTTATTTACTTGTGATGTGATTCCTGCAATGCGTCGCTTTTGCAGAACAGATGCATGATGCATCTGTGTTGTTATTGCCCCATGCTGTTCTACAGTGTATATGTAAAAAATGATGCATAAGTGTTGCACGGGCATTGTAAATACTCTCCTATGTGTCCCTAGCCATTTCAAGTCACTCCCTCTGGTTCAAGGGCCTTGTAAATACGTCCCCATGTGTGTCTGGTCATTTGTAGTCACTTTCCCCGTGGTGCAAGGCCCTTGTAAATACGCCCCGATGTGTGCTTGAAAAATTTTGTTTTTGATTGTTTGAGTTACATAGCAATGTAAAAAGTTATTGAAAAAAAGGTGCAAGTACCTTAAAAAAACGTTTTCATGTGTATTAGGGCATTTTAAGTCCATTCCCCATGAATGTCGGTGTATAATTGTTTTACTTAAAAAGTTTTAAAACTTTTTGTGAAATCAAATGCATGCACACTTTGGGCCCGATGTAGGTGGCCGTTTCTGGCCATTTACCGACCGGTTACGGCCGTTTCCGACCGGTAAATGGCTAATCGGTATGTAGGGGACTAAATCCAAGGCCACATGTAGATAAATCTACATTTACAGAATCGGTAAAATTACCGATTCGGTAAAACACCGAATCGGTAATTTTACCGATTCTGTAAATTCCATATGTAGGTGGGACTCTTCTGAGTCCCAAAGGCCTTAACAAATCGGTATTTTACCATGAAATCCAACTTCATGGTAAAATACCGATTCCGGTGTGCATGCACATGTGTGCATGCACACGTATGTCATGTGACAGGCAGGTATGCCTGCCACATGGCACCTGTGCCTGTTTTGGGGGTGGCAGAGGGTGTCAAAGTGACACCCCCTGCACCCTTGTGAATTCTTTAATTACCGATTCGGTAAATACTGAATCGGTAATGCCTAATCATTCCTATGGGCTTCAAAGCCACAAATCACAAGTGCTCAAAACGCCCCAGAAAGTGATTTTTTTTTTGTTGCTCCTGTTGAGCCATTTCTAATGCCTGTTTTTCGTTCTTCCCCCTGAAAAAACAAAAAAACAAAAACCCTTGTGAATTCTTTAATTACCGATTCGGAAAATACCGAATCGGTAATGCCTAATCATTCCTATGGGCTTCAAAGCCCATAGGAATGATTGGGCATTACCGATTCGGTATTTACCGAATCGGTAATTAAAGAATTGTTAAGGATTCAGTAACGAATCCAGATGTTGAGACCTACATACCATTTACCGATTTTGAAATACCGAATCGGTACAATTCGGTATTTTAAAATCGGTAAATGTTTTTTACCTACATCTGGCCCTAGAATCAGTATTTTACCATCAAATTGGTTTTGATGGTAAAATACCGATTCGTAAAGGCTCCTGGCACTCTGAAGAGTCCCACCTACATATGGGTGGCTTCAAATCGTTATATTTACAGATGTTTTTTTTTACCGAATCACACATAAAACATACACACATACTACTCTTTTCAATCCTTTTATCAGTCCCTCTTTTAACAGTAACTGTGTGTTACTCCCTCTATTTGTCTTTCTTTTCACATTACTCTCTGTTTATTTACTCGTCTTTTTTAAAAAAAAAAATTTTTAAGTACGCTTCCGGTTCGCGTACCTGAGCGCGAACCGGGAAGCGAAACAAAAGAAATAGAGGATGCTAGAGTGCTAAACATTCTAGCAATTTTTTTTAAAAGGGAAGGAAGTTCTGAAATGAACTTTTTTTTATTATTTTTGTTGTTTTTTATTTTTTTTATTATTTTTCTGAACATTTTTATACTTTTTTTGTATTTTTTGAACGGTTTTTTTTTCTTTGTTTTTTTCAGGGGGAAGAACGAAAAACAGGCATTAGAAACGGCTCAACAGGAGCAACAAAAAAAAAATCACTTTCTGGGGCGTTTTGAGCACTTGTGATTTTCAAATGCTCTGTTCATTAATGTAAAGCTCATTTCGCCGTAACAAAGCAAACCCCCACAATAAATGCACACCAGCTTGATATGTTGAAAATTAGTTTGAATAGCGGGGACCATCTCCCTCGCCTCTGGTCCCGAAAGACTTTAATGGGATGAGGTGGTGGCCACAAGAGTTGGTGGATTTTCACGTAGGTTACGCACCTCCGCCATACTATAATTTATTGGATGCCACCTTTGCATGTGACGATGCATTGTATAGTTTCCAAAGCTATACTTTTTATCCGTGCCTCGAGACAGAGGTTCTTTACATATCAGGCATGTAACATAACGTGCATTCACCTTTTTTTGACATGCAGGAATTGAAAAAAACTGCCAAATAAAATTGGCCTTGCGGTGCGATTTCCGGGGCTCTTCAGGGAAAAATTTTATTTGATGTACATCTTCTTCTTCTTCTTCCTCCTCTTCTTCAGGGTTGGGAATAAACTGGGGAGGTGGTCCATCCTTCCTAGGAGTTTGTGGTGGTGGTGGGGGTCCACCAGCTGCAGCTACAATTGAAGCCATCTTCCAATAATGAAAACAGTTCTTCCTCTCACAAAGTTGAAAGTCAGAGTGAGAAAAATAGGAGGGGGCTTTCATCATTTTGGAACAAAAAATGTTCTAAACCAATGAAAAGTGTTTATTTTACGTCATATGATCAAGCGTTCCATCATTAGGAAACTAAAAGTAAAATGAACCAATTAAAAGTTTTATGAATTAGTCACATGACCTGTTATGCTTACGTAACGCGCTTCACGCCGCGCCACAGATCGTTTCCGGGGCTCTGCGTTTCGCGCCTTGGTTCGCGTCCCAGAACGCTTCCGGGTGCGCTAACACGGCGTGTCATAAGGCGCATTACGCAGTAACGCGATACGCTGTGATTACGCGACGCGTCACGATGTGGCTTTCTAACGCGGTACTTGCACTAACGGAACGTTTACCGGTTCGTGGACCGGCAGCGAAACAAGAAAAAATAATTTTAACTATAATATAAATTGAATAAAAAAAATATAATACAAAAATATATAAAATATATTTGTGAATTAGAATAGGAATACATTTTACAGCTTTTGATATTTGCTATTAAAAAACCATTGAAATTCACTGAAAAAACCCTAGGTTATAGACCATATATAGTTAGGGATTAGCATTTACAAAACCTTGAAAATTCACTGAAAAAACCATAGGTTATAGACCATATATAGTTAGGGATTAGCATTTACAAAACCTTAATTTACTCGCACAAAACCATAGAAATTCGCATATATAGTTATTTGCAATAACTATATATTGCGCACCCGCAATCCACTGCTGATGATGTCACATATTACATCATTCATGACATGGTCAGTGACATCACTGATGACATCATTGATGACATCTCAAATGACATCACTGATGACATCTCAAATGACATCACTGATGAAATCACTGATAACATCTCATTTGACATTACTGATCACATCACTGATGATATTATTCATGTGATAATACGATGAACCTCTTCAGACTCTAATATAACCTTAGATACAATCAGTGTAAACAGACACTCACAGATTGTCACTCATCCATGGAGTTACTCATACATCTAGTCAGTCATGAAAAGAATCAATCACTCCTCCATTTCCTCAACTATACAGTTATACACACCTTACTTATTCAAACATATACTAACACATATTTAGTCTCTTATACAATCCCTGATACAAGTTCACAATGATCCATACAGCCACTCACACATTCACTGGCTCTTATGCACAGTTATTTATATATGTCAACTCTCACATGTACTGTGTTTTACATATGTACTTACTTTGACATGTAGCACTGAGAAATCCATTCAATCACCAATACACTCATGCAGACAGTCAACCGCCCATACAGCTGTTTCCACATGCACTTTTGAACCCATACATATAGTGAATCAACTACTCACACATCTATGCACAGAGTCACACACCTCCCAGCCACCCACACACACACTCAGTCTGCCATACAAATACTTGGGCAACCAATCAATAACCCATATAGTTACTCATATAGCTACTGATCAACACATGCAGCAGTTTACAGAACAACAGACATAATCATGCACAAATTAAGACAGTTTAGTCACTAACCCATGCACTCAGTGAGACACATTAAATCACTCACTCATACAGTCAGTCATGCACGTACTAAATACTTCATCCAGACACTTATACATCCACTCATTCTTCAATATGTAAGACATATTTTAACTTTACAGAAACATACAGTCACTGGGTGTTGTCATCAGTAATGTCATCAGTGATGTCACTGACCATGTCATGAATGATGTAATATGTGACATCATCAGCAGTGGATTGCGGGTGCTCAATATATAGTTATTGCAACTAACTATATATGCGAATTTCTATGGTTTTGTGCGAGTAAATTAAGGTTTTGTAAATGCTAATCCCTAACTATATACGGTCTATAACCTATGGTTTTTTCAGTGAATTTTCAAGGTTTTGTAAATGCTAATCCCTAACTATATATGGTCTATAACCTATGGTTTTTTCAGTGAATATATATATATATATATATATATATATATAATACCTACTAGTGCTCACCACTAGTAGGTAATACTAGTTATTATTACAGTTATAGTTAAAAACATGTTTCTGTAGGAAAAGCGTTTTTTGACTTGCCTATATCTTTGGCATTGGTTGACGAATCTTTGCAAAATTTAAGAAAAAGAAGTACCTCTGTGATTCTTTATCTGCATGGAAAGTTTTGGGGGGATCCGACAAGATAGGGGCGGAGAAAAAGGGGGGGTCAAAAACATGCGTTTCCTAGGGTAATTCCAATAGTATTTTAAAAACTACGACCCAAGCCTGAACTGCTGAACGGGATTACACCGAATTTGGCAGAAAGATAGCCATTGTTCCAGAAAATAATGTTTTGGTGTAATGGCATAAATCCATTTGGCAGTTTTGACAATATTGGGAAAATCAAAATTTATAGATACAGGGATGCTGAGGATCCAACAGTCCTCATGCTCAAATCTGATTGCTGCCAACAATTCAAATCAGTAAGTGTTGGCAGCCATCTTGGAACTCTGCTTCAGCTGAGTCCCCAAAAAAGTATGTAAAAAATGCTCCTGCCAAAAAATATATATATTTTTTTTAAAAACTTTATTTTTGGTGCAGACAATGATAGCATATAACAGTCGCGTCAACAGCCACAGGAAATCAACAACATCATGTCATAGAACTTTTTTCTGTATACACGGCCCATCAGCCCACAACCCGAGGGCCGGGCGGCGGTAGCTGGTAGCATAGAAGCCAGGTCCTGAACCTAGCCCTGTGACTGCACGGCAGGATATTCTGATCCGCTTTTCTTTCGAGTTTCTTCAATACAGGTTACCCCCCAACTCCCCAAAGGAACCCCGCCCCCCAAAACTTTGGCATTCATGACTAAAACATGTGTACACAGGTCGTTCACCTCATTATGGCACTCCTATTGGCTGGCATAGCAGTGGTCAGCACGTACATTAGGAATGACGCCTTGAGATACAGAACACAATACTTCCCAGTTGTAACCTACATGTGCGTGTGCGGCCAGACACTCCCCCAACTCACCGGTCTCCCCCACCCTCTCCACCGTCCTCACCGTCCCCATCCTCAGACTCTGTATCCCCAGGGGTGAACAACTCCGCACTCGTACCATCCGAATCTTCGGCCGCCTCACCCAGCACTCGCATCATTCTCCACGCAAGCAGGTCGTCCTGCAGTTTTACATCTCTGCGCACAGTTTGCATAAAGGTTTCCTCCGCCAGGGACCATTCCCCCACATCCCTAAGCCAATGTGACATCTCCGGGGCCCTCTGTCCCATCCACGTGATGGCCACCCTCCTCCTCGCCAGTACTAAAAGTAGCTGTAACATCTTGTAGGGCAGAGTACACTTCCTGGGCTTGGGGACTAAGGCTAACAAGCAGTGAAGGGGGGTCAGTTCCATCCGGAGTGCAGTAACTCTGCAAATGTGCGCCACCACCGACTGCCAGAAGGCGTAAACCAGTGGGCAGTCCCATGCTAGATGGAGAAAGGAGGCCCCCGGCACGCCACATCTAGGGCAGTTATCGCGCTTGTCCGGGGCAATACGCTTCAAAGCAACCGGAGTCACATACGTTCGGTGTAAGAAGTTAAAGTGCGTCAATTTGAACCGTGCGTTGCACGACACCTTCCGGGTGAGTGTACCAATGCGTTTGCGCTGTGTTGGGTCTAAGGCAACCCCCAGGTCAGCCTCCCAGGCCGCCCATGTCGGAGGAACCAGTGGCGTGGAGTCCTGCCGCATGGCTGAGTACAACAGCGTTACCAGCCTCCTGCCCCTACCACAGGATAGGATAATATTGAGGGTATGGGACCAGGGGGGTGCATCAGGGAATTGCGGCCAAGTGTCTCGTGCCATTGCATGGAGGCCCCTGTAGTGTAGGAACTGTCCCTCCCCGAGTCCGAACGTCTCTGTCGCCCGTTCGAAAGATAGGAACGTATCGTCTGGGTAGAGATCTGCCAACAGCTCGCACCCTCCCGCTCTCCAGTCATGGAAGGGCATGTGTACCTCCATGTCCGCCACCGGGGCCATGATCCATATCGGCAGCTCTCTGTGAAAGGGGGCCCTCCGTAGGATTTTTTCCACAACACGCTGACAAATGGCTGCGGTGTGGCGCACTATATATGGCAACGTCGCATCCGCGCCCCTGCCGCGCATCAGTGCCATCTGTACCGCTTTTTCATCTGCACTACCCGCAAGGAGCCGAAGTTCCCAGGTGTCCGCATCCGCGAACCACCTGGCAGCTGGCAACAGCTGAGCTGCATAGTAGTAGAGGTCGAATCTCGGTGCCTCCAACCCCCCCTCCTCCCAACTGCGGACCACCGTGTGCAAGGCAACTCTACTACGCCTGCCCGCCCAGAGTAAAGACGTAAGGAGAGTATTAAGAGTGCGGAACATCCGCGGGGGAAGTGGGCACAGCGAATTCTGTAACACATACAGTACCTGCGGCAGCATCACCATTTTCGCCACTGCCAGACGTCCCATCAGGGAGAGAGGCAACGTGTTCCAGAATGCCACTGATTGTTGTAGGGAGTGCACTACCCTGTCCGCGTTGCGGGCCAGCAATTGTTAATCCGACGACGCCACCTGTATCCCCAAATAGCGGAAGGCCTCCAGTTCCCACCGCAGACCCAGGTGTGGCAAGTCCCCGCGCGCGTCCACATTGCAACCCGCCAGGGGGAAGATCAGGGACTTCCCTGCATTGATACGCAGGCCCGAAGCTGCGCCAAAATGGTCCAGCAGCTGTAGCAAAGCTGGTAACGCGTCCTGCGGAGACGTTAAATAAAACAGGGCGTCGTCCGCATACAAGGACACCGTGTTGATGTTACTCCCCACTTTGATCCCCCAGTGGCCCATTGTGGCGCGGACCTCCACCGCCAACGGCTCAATCGCCAAGGCGAACAGGAGCGGCGAGAGGGGGCATCCCTGACGGGTGCCTCTCTCCAACGCCCAGTCCTCCGAGCGTGCGGCCCCAAGTCTGACTCTGGCCCGAGGCGCCCGATACAGTACCTGGATCCATTTGTGAAACACGGGCCCCAATCCCACCTGCTGAAGGACCTCTGCTAGGTATCCCCAGCTAACCGTGTCAAATGCTCTGGCCAAGTCTATCGAGACCAGGACCTGGGGATCTTCTCTGCCGCGTACCTCATGCATAATATGGGTCAATCGTCGCAGATTCATCGCGGTGTTGCGTCCGGGGATAAACCCACACTGGTCCTGGTGGACCAACTGGGCCATGTGCGGTGCCAACCGAGCGGCTAAGAGTTTGGTTAGGATCTTGACATCCGTATTAATCATTGTGATAGGGCGGTATGCCGCAGGGTCACAACCATCACCGCCCGGCTTTAGGATCATGCAGATCTCGCCCTGGTACATCATGGGCGGGAGAGCTCCATCCTCCAGCGCTGTAAGAAAGACCTGGAGGAGGAGGGGGCCGAGGACGTCTCCGAATGCGTGGTAGAACTTGGAAGGAAATCCGTCACCTCCTGGGGATTTCGCCGTCGGTAGGCTGGCCATAGCCACCCGTACTTCGTGGAGGGTCAAAGCCCCATCTAATTCTTCCGCTGCTTCGCTCGGGAGGGCCGGAAGGGCCACGCCACGGAGGTAAGACTGATAGGATGCTTCCGTGACCAGCGGATCTGCCATATACACCTGCTGCAGGTGGGATTTGAGAATCCGCAATATACCGGACTCCGAATGCACCATGTTCCCGTCAGGGCCCCTCAGGGCCAGTATCCGAACCGGTGCCGATTCTTTCCTCAATATCCAGGCCAACAATCGGCCGGATTTGTCCCCTTCCCTGTGGAGTCGCTGTCTGAATTGACCCAGCGTGTACCTGTCGAGGCGCGTAAGGATATCGTGGACTTGCTCCTGGGCTTCCCGCTCCAGGGCCAGTTCCGGTTCCCCAGGATCTGGTGAGGCCTGGCGAGTCCGCAGGGTGTCTTCAGCCTCCCTCAATTCGCGGGTCAGCTGTCGGCGGACCCCATAAGTAAGAGCCATGCATTCCCCTCGCACCACCGCCTTCAGTGCGTCCCACCTAGTTGACAGAGGCACGTCGTCCCCCTCCCAGTTGAGGTCTACGTAGTTAGTGAGTGTAGTCTGCACATGATCTCTACCCAATGGGTCCTGCAGTAGGTCCGCAGGCATCCGCCATGTACGGGGGCGGCAGGGCTGGTCGATGTCCTGCGTAGCACACAACACCGGGGAGTGATCAGACAGGAAGCGGGCCAGATGGGTGACCTTTAGGGAATACGATGCGTCCATATTCGCGGCGAGGACCCTATCTAGTCTGCTATTGGTGTCGTGTGTAGGGGTGTAGCAGGTGTACAATTTCTGCGACGGGTGACCCTGACGCCACACATCTACCGCTCCCAAGTTCGCCATGACCTCGCGCAGTCTTGCCGTCATGCGAGGTTTCGTCCCCGCACGGGGAGGACGCCTGTCCAGGACCGGGTCCAAGACACAATTAAAGTCCCCGAACCACAGGAGAGGGCTGTCCACGTCCGACACTAAGACGTCTTGCATTTGTGGGTAGAAGGTCGCATCGTCAACGTTGGGTGCGTAAGTATTAAGGAGTGTAAGGTCCCTGCCATTCAACTTCACTCTCAGCAGCAGGTATCTGCCCTCGATATCTGCCTCAGCATACTGTACTGCAAGGGGGACCCCGGGCGCCACCCAAATCAAGACCCCACGCGCATATGTCGAAAAGGAAGAGTGAAAGACCTGACCCCGCCATTTTTTAGCCAGCTTTTGCGCCCCCTCCTCATTCAGGTGTGTTTCTTGTAAACACGCAATCGAGATGGCATGCCTCCGGAGGAAGGACAGGACCCTATAACGTTTGGTACAAGTGCCCAACCCACGCACATTCCACGTTAAGAATTTGTATCCCATTTTTTCAGTAAGTGCCCCGCCGGGCCATGTAGTCTGCCGCCAAAATACCGCCTCCTAGGGGCCTGAACAGTGATACACATGATGCCCATACCAACATTTTTAAACAGAACCCCCCCATCCACCCCCCCTCAACGTTGCAACATTTGCAGAACACTTCCCCCTCCCCCCACCCACGAGCAGGACAATGACAACAACCCAACCTGTCAACCTACCCTTCCCCCGCTGGTGCCAGGACGTGCACAGCCTCCCCACACACCCCTCACAACCCATCACACACCCACACAACAACAAACTGCATACACCCCCCCCCCCCAGCTCCCCGCAAGACCCAATGCTCACATGATGTACGCCCGGCTCCGGCCCAGCCGTAGTCGACCATGCAGGACCAAGTCCGACAATAGCGCTCCCGCCTCCCAAAAAGCAATCAGTACCCACATTGCAAATCTACTGGCCTCCGTTTCTCCCCTTTATGTAAAGTCTGGTGGCTCCGGGTACAATGTCTCACCAGTGTCCACCTATACCCCTCTCCACCCTGAGAGCCGTCGCAGCCATCCAATAACAAAGTACATAGGGCTTCTACATCACCTCAGGGTGGGCCATTCACCTCCAGGGCCCCAGCTCCCCCAGTCTCCTGAATCACCAGGTCCGACGGTGCCATGTCCCTCACCGCAGCTGGTATCGTGTCCGGGACCAGGAGTTCCGCAGGTTCCAGCTGATTTTGAGACTCCGCCTCGGCCCCCTGCAGCAGGGGTTCCAGGAGCATTCCGCCATCAGGCCCCACCGTGATTCTAGGTTCCTCCGTGTGCTCCGACGTGGAGCGTCGTCTCCGCCCGCCTCGGGGCCTCCGCTGCCGCTGGGGACGGCTCCCCCAAGTCTCCTTGGACCCACCACGGGCCCCCGGTGGAACCCCATCTCCCCTAACCTCCAGCCATTCCCAAACTTCCTCCGGCGATTCAAAGAAGTGCGCCTTACCCTGAGCCAGCACCGTAAGTTTGGCGGGATATAGCAACATATATTGTAGCTGCATCGCCCGGAGCTTCTGCTTAACCCCCAGAAAGGATTTCCTCATCTCCTGAACCTGGTGGGTATAGTCTGGGTATATTGAAATCCGGCTATTTTCAATGGCCATGTCCGGGTTCTCCCTTGCTGCTCGCAGGATGCAGTCTCGATCCCGATAGTTCAATATCTTGGCAATCAGAGCTCGCGGCGGGGCCCCCGGTTGTGGCGGGGGAACCAGGGCTCGATGAGCTCTCTCGATAACAAACACTTCTGAGAGACCCTGTGGGCACAACTTCGCCCTGATCCATGCTTCCAGGAAGCGTTCAGGGTCTCCAGCCTCCAACCTCTCCGGGACTCCCAGGACTCTAATGTTGCTGCGACGCGCCCTCCCTTCTGCGTCCTCAGCTCTCCGTTCCAGGGCACCATTCGTAGCCGTAAGTTGTGTGACCGTCTTCCGGAGGGAGGCCACCTCCCCCTGTAGCTGTTCGATGTTAGCCTCCGCATCTGTGACTTTGTCCGCCACCTTACGGAGGTCCGTTCGCAGGAGATTGACGTAGATGGAGACTGTTTCAATTTGCCTCTCCAGCGCTGAGTGGGAGCCCTGAATAGCCTTTAGGAGTTCCGCACGGGAGGGCTCACCGGAGTCCCCGGGCTCCTCATCCTGGCCCGATTGGCGTGTAATCCTCTGGGGCGGCAGCCTTTGCGTGGTGTACTGGGTGATCGTATTGGCCTGCGACGAGCGGGACGCCCTGTCTTTACGCATCCTCAGGATGATCCTAGTGCGGGGATGGCCCGCCTGTAGAGTAGCAACAAGTCCACCTCCACCTCCACCCAGCCGGTGGCAAATTCCACAGGGAGTCGCGCTCGAGTTCTCACCCTTGTGTAGTCAGCTGGGCGACCCCACTCTCCCAACACTCCCGTCACAGGCAGGTCGCAGGGACCGCGGGCACCGTCAGGAAGCTTCTTGCACCGGCAAAGGGGGTGCCCGGCAACTACACCCCACCAGCGGGGCGGCGCGATCTCGTCGTGGGCCCCTGTGGCCTCTAGCGGGGGCGGCTCCGCGTCCCTTCATCCAGTCGAGCCCCACAGGAAGCAGGTCCCTCTATGCTCCGCACCCGGCCGGTGCGGGCGGCTTAGTTCTTATGCCCCGATCACCCAGCCAGTGGTCAGGTAGAAGGGGGGCCCCCAAGGCGCACTGCTCTGGCGCTGCAATCAGGAGTCCAGCCTGCACCCCTCAATCGATATGACCTCCAGTGGCCCGGGGCCTCCTCTAAGAGTCAATGGGGGCCCTCGCCCCCTCCTCCCCGCACTTCAGGAGGCAGGAAGGCCCGGAGGAACCAGGACGGCCCCACACAGACTGTCAGGGGCTTAATGTTGGTGCCTGCCCCGTCTGCGCCGCTCGCCTGTGCTCTCCTGGGCCCCCAGCCTGCTCCTGCCCCCCTGGCACACAGTTCTGCCGGGACCCCGATCAGCAGGCTCCGCCGGTCACTCACCGCCTCCCCAGCCCGACGGCCGACCTCAAGATGGCGGCCCGGTGGGGGGAGGGGCACGCACTGGTCCTCGGCTCTCTCGTCGCTCCTCCGGTCCAGGAGAACCGACCGTCCCTCAGGCAGGCAGCGGCACAGCCGGGCAAGCGCACTTCAGGGCTCCCACACTGGTCCGGGGCCCCCTGACCTGTACTCGGGAGCCGCGGTCTGCTTCTCCGGGGCTGAGTCTCCTCCTGGGGCGTCCCTCGGTCCAGCGCCGCTCAACACGCCCTCGCACACGGCGTCGTCCCCCGGGTCAAGGTCCAGACCCAGGGCAAGCTCCGTGACCGCTCTGCAGGCCCTCCGCAGTACGTCAAGATACGGCCTCCCCCGGCCGACCAGGCCCCGACCGCGGCCTCGCGTAGGCTCGGCGGCCGCACTAGATCACCGGAGTTGCTCCACGGACACACCGCCACTCTCGCCGGCCGAAAATCGGCATGGGTGTTCCCCGCAGCTTCAGGGATTCCTCCGGACTGTCAGGGCTATTCACCGGAGCCTGGGCAGGATCACAAACAGGATTTTACGGGTCCGCAGGACGGGAGCTGGCAGAGCTCACGTCCTGTCGGCCATGCTGCTTGGCCACGCCCCCCTGCCAAAAAATAATTAAAATAAGAAGCTGGGACTCCTGCACTTATTTTCTCATAGAACCCTGGGTGGGCTATGCGCTGGGGGGCATGTGCAAATATGTGGAATAAGGGGTACATGGGTCCACCCTTCTAGGGCTTATAAAAGGGGGGATTGTCACCTCCCCGGGGCACTGGTTATATTGTATTTGGGAGGTGTGGCACCCCCCTGTGCTGGGGACTGCCACCTCCTAAGGGCAAATTTCAAATGAATGATTAGGGGCCCATACTGCCTGCCCCATCATGTATGTGGGTGGGCCTGCTGGGCCTGTCAGCAGCATGGAGACCACCACCTCCCCAGGGCAAAACTTCAAATTCACGCAATGGGAGCCTGTATGGCCTCCCCCTGCAGCCCAGGTACCACCGACTCCCCAGGGCTATATAAAGCATTAATGCAGGGGTGCCCATACTGTAAAAAAAAATGTAGAGCTTATATAGCGCACAAATCACCCCCGAAGGGGTCTCAAGGCACTGTACACATACCGCTGTGGAACCCTTCCTGGCCCTCCCTGTGAAGTTCCGAATCCTGGGAACCCCAAGGTGAAGCCAGGCATCCTAGCGCTGTTGGGGCCGTTGTGGAGATTAAGCAAGCTATTGCCCGGAGTTGCAGAGTGCGACCCATGATTAGAATAGCCACAGAGGCGAGAATTATCAGGTCCAAGGAAATTGAGCCCAAGACCCGCCGAGGCGGGAATTGAACCCTGGTCCGGGCCAGACCTCTGCATCAGGGTCTGCCACTCTAACGATTGAGCCACACTTCTCAACTACTGCTTTACCCCAGCCCCCGGGACTTTAGATAACAGTAATGCGAGGTGGCCTATATGACCTACCCCGCAGCACCAGGGACTGCCCCCTCCCCAGGGCTATATATAACAGTCATATGGGGGGCCAGCTCACCTCCCTACAGCCACCTTCCTGGAGAAATGTATTAAAAATAAGGGGAGCACATGGCCCCATCCTGCCTGGGGATTGCCAACTACCTGGGGCTGAAAGAAATTAACTTAGGGGGGTCCATCACAGAAACCCGATCCTGGGGACCACCACCTCCACTGGGCTCCAAAGAGCTTTAATCGCCCCCACCAAGCCACGGTCAAACTGTCCGCTTTCAGCGAGCGAGAGCAGTGAAAATGCTCTCGCTTGCTGAAAGTAGAGCATTTTTCTGTTTCTCTGCCTGCTGTCAAGTGAGCAGGGAAACAGACAAATTGCATTCAGACATAGGGAACTGCATATTTAGCTGCTCTCTGTGTCTGAAAGCAAAGGTGTATCCTGCAGGAGGCGTGGAGATAGCATGGACCGTGGGTTCCTTCAGGCTCCCTCCGCGATCTCAATAGAGACTGGGTGCCCTGGGAGCACACAGAACAAATGGCCATGGTCCAGTGAATGGGGCTCCCAGGGCCAAATTCAACCCGGGGAGGGGGGATTATATAGCTCCCCTTGCCAGGGCTGATATTGGCCCAGGGGAATCCTTCCCCCGTGACCCAGCCTTTTTTTCAAATTCATTTTTATTGGGGTGGGCATGTGGCCTCCCTTCCCAGGACCCGTTCTCCTAAAAAAAAGGCCAGGAACCATACTTTTGTCCCACCATTGAGGTAATATATAATGCCATTGGCTGTCTAGTTAAATCATCAATTGATGAAGTCAGATTTTTCCTCCCTTTTCACCAGGATTTTAATTGGCACTTGGCCGCCTGGATTTGTTTGAGAACCCGAGCGGGATTGTGAAGGGTGATGTGGATGCAGTTAAGCGAGCGTTCTTTCTGGACAGAAAGCTCAAAAAGAGAAGGTGAGGAGCTTGCGAAACCAAGTGTGAGAAGATTTGCTATGTTAAAAACAGGAGATATAATGGAGCCCTATTTGATGGGATCGCTGACTTCTCATGAGAAGTTCGTTCTAACGAGGTTCAGATTAAATCTTTTTCATCATCTGCTGTTTAGACCTAAAAATGCTGCTTTTATTAAACCTACAGCTTCCTGTGGCTGCGACGGTATGCATCCACAGGATATGCTGCATTTTATATTTTTATGTAAATATTATGAATATCCTCGCAAACGCTATCTGGTTGATCTTTTAAAGAAACTTAATTTTAACCAGATCAGACCAGCATTATTGTATCTGCAACTTTTGCACAGTGACAGTATTCTTCAAGTTACTGGATTTTTAAAATTGTCTATTAAGTTGAGAAATTATTTGGACCAATGATGGTATCTCTGTTGATTTGACTATCTTTACTATTGAATTTGCTATGTATGGAATTCGCTGTACCCTGCACTTTTGCACTATCTGCTCATGTTTTATAATTACTGTGTGTCTTAATATGTTTTAAATTGTTTATACTGTAAATGCACTTTTATGGTTTGAATCAAAACCGAATAAAGTCCTTTTGACTGATTGACTAATTGGCACTTCTTATTCACCAGTGATCCTCCCTGCACACAGAGTGTTTCATGGTTGATAAAGAGTGGCCCTGTAAACATGTTGTGACTGTATACAAATAATGACTGTCAAAAAAGTGGTTGCTCAATTCTTGAACATACGTAAATCTAGTTCCCACAGACCTAGAAAAATATACACAGATATAATAAGTCCACTAGTGGGCGTAATTTTGAATAATAAGGGACTATCCCAAAACAGTTGAAATTGCGATACTTAATGTGTATATATTCCATTCATGATTAACTCTTTTATTGCACCACTGATTTTGGGGTGTTAATAATCAAACTAGACTAAAATTATCATAGAAGCAACAAAGGGTCAATTCAAATCGAAAAATCAAAAAGCGAAACACATATGTTGACAAATTCATGTTATTTTATACACTTTCATTGGTGGTAGTATTCATATATAGGTGGGTTTTGAATAAACACACTACATTAACCACAATGCAAAGTGATGCACGAAAGGAAGTGATGTAAACAATCCTTGATTTCATATAATGCTGTTTGAAATGCCGCACTTTGGGGCATATTATCAAGGAACAGTGTTAAAATTTTCGCCGCTTTAGCGACAGGAAACTGCCACTAAAACTGCGATAATGGGCTTGATAATATGCCGTAGAGAATTCCAATAGAAGGCCATGCTAACACCAAAACATTTGCTTCTATTAGAATACTCCAGGGCATATTATCAAGCCCATTGTCGCCGCTTTAGCAGCAGTTTCCTGCCGCTAAAGGGGCGATAATTTTAACGCCGTTCCTAGATTATATGCCCCTTTGTTTTACGTGTGACCTGTTACCCATGACCTGTGACCCGTGACCAAGGGCTTCGAGAGACTGAAAAGCATTGGGCTGCGTTGAATTGTCATAAAATGTTGCTGCTAGAAAAATAAAGTACTGGAGATCAAATATATCTGCTATAATATATATATATATATATATATATAGTGAGTGAGTGGTTTCACAACTAAACTTGATTCGATCTGAATCACACACGCTGTCAACATAACTGAAGCCCCGCCCACTACAATCATAATGTTCTTGGATGCCATGAGGAACGAGGAAGCAGCGGATGTGTTTAAATGTATCCCTATGCAGCGCCCGGACAAAGTCAACACCAACAGCACTCCTAATTCATTAAGGCATTACTTAACAAACTGGAACATTTGGAAAGGGGAGACCACTCGGTCCCCCCGAACGTATGGATGGGTGCCCCGATCCCCCGGGAAACCATTGTGGGCTGGGGGCGTGACCCGGCTGGTATGCCTGACGCGCTGTAGCCGGAGCACGCCCCTCCCGCCCAAAAGAGGTTGTTCTAGACACCCGCCCGGAAGTCCGTGCATGGATGGGCGTGCTTGAGGCGGGTCCCCGCCCTCCTGCAGCTGGATAAATAGATGGGAATCCAACGAAGCTTCCTCTTGTTCCTGTGCTCTGAAGGCTGCACCACTCGTCGCTCGTGAGCCCTCAAGGGAACAAGCTGCACTTTTTTGAGAACTTGTAATCCTTGTCTTTCTCTTTCAGTTACCAAGGCGTGTTGGGAGATCAAGTCACCTTTGCAAGTCAAGTCGGACAGATTGATCGAAGACATACCTGGCAGGAAATCCGGAAAGAGCTCCGAGATGGAAAGGATGCTGCGCACGTTGGTGAACCAAGTGGCGGTGATGGACCGAATGTTAGGTAAGGTAGACCGGCTGGATCGTGGCCTAGCGGTCATCAGGAAACAGGTGGAGGCCCAGAATGTCCCCTCGGGCCGGCCTAAAAAGGTCATAGGACCGGCATTGCCGAACGTCACCCCACTGGATAAGGGTAAGAAAAGGAGGGGGAGGGGAGGTCCCAGTGAGGCCCCAGTCCCAGTAGTAACTCCTCCGAGCCCCGTCACGCCGTGGCCAGCCCGGTACCAGGACCGGATGGGGGATCGCCAATTCCCGTGGTTATCACGCCACTGGGGGATGACCAGATGCCCCCGGAATTAGCACTTCAGTTAGCAGTGGTATTACCCTGGCTAAAGAAGGGAGCAGGGGGATCAGCGGCTGCGGGAGACCCGGCCGAAGAAGCCAGATTAATTATTGAGCAGTTGCGGCAGGCAAGGGATGCCGGGACAGCGAATGTGCCTTCTATTCCCCCGCAGATGGTGAAGGTGGTCACGACTGACGATCGGGAGAAGACAACGGACACAGCTGGAAGTTCGGCTGAAACCGGTAAGAGAGTGTTGCCATTGGTGGGGGAGGGCCCGGTGCCCTCAAGGCGGGAAAGTTTATCTCAACATATTCCCATGGTTACGAAAGAGATGGTGTGGGGAGACAAGTACATTACAACAAACATAAAGAGTCGGAAGGTCTGTTAAACGACGTAGCTGAGTCTATGAGGTCCTAATGAAGTGATCCTTTTGGATTGCACTGAACCAGGCCAAATGGTCACAAGACACAGATATGTGTTAGATATCCTATCAGCCCACCCATTTGGCGGAGCCTCGTCATGTAGGACATCTAACCAGGGTGGTGAGTCCAAGCCCAGTGAATTGGCCAGACATCACACACTACTGGTTCATCTTGTAAAAGTGTCTGTGCCACTGAGTGGTGCTGAAAAAGTGCAGTGCAAAACAGGGAATAAAGAATAAGTGCATTAACTAGATATAGTATAGCGCAAGTTGGTAATTTGATAACCCCACCTCCAACATGACAGCATTAGGTTAGACTCTGTTCGCGCCATCTTTTATGTCCCTGGTAAATTCACCCGAGGGCATAGCCAAAGATCATTGTTATATGTTATAACCCTCGTGCCTCACTGTGATCACATCCACTACGCCTAGGATCCCTTCCGCTATATTTGGTTGTTGATCCTGGTATTTCATACACTCTACATCTAGTGTCTCTATATCTATATAGTGTATTGATCAACTATGGTCTGTAGCCATCTATACCATTGCCAATACAGGCGCAGTATTCTGAGGTTCACTGTCCCCTTAGGATACTTTGTTTCATTTAAGGGACCATAACACACATGGCCACGCTCGTTGTGTGAGCTGGAATTTACCGTGTCATCCATGTGGCCGCCGACTGAGAACCCCTCGTTTTTCAGGTGCGATTGGTTGGTTTACTGTAGTGAAGTATCGCTACGCCCTCCGCTTGTTTACTTGTTACTCTTGACAACTAGAAGTGGTTTTGCACAACTGAGCATGCGCGTACTAGCGAGGATTCCGAGGCGTTCTCTATATCAGCCCGTGTTTCCTCTGCGCATGCGCTGCTCCTTTACCAGCGCTCGCGTGCATTAGTTGGAGATACCGCATCGCGCATGCCCGGTATTGTACACACAGCGTTGTGCAGCGCCACTTAGCCGCGCATGCGCACAGGGCATGTCCTCGCAATACCGGCAGTGGCGATAGGTACACAGCTGCTGCCTATTACCCAATCATACGGGGTATAAAGATATGAACCTCACCTCTCCTCGTTGCCTCCCCTTCGGCTTCGGTGTCTGCCTAGGGGTACCGACGGAGAGGTGAGTAGCTAGATCTTGATGCACACTGCCAAGTTCTGTGATCCTGCTGTGACCCCCTTTTCATGCATAGCTCATTTTTAGGTTGTTTTCCTTGTAGGTAGACGCTACTTTTAGCCATAACCTTACAATTGAGCTCTTTTTACTCCTTCTTTACCAACAGATTAGGGAGACAGTTCCAGGCTCACTTCACCTTATGTACTCTTACAGATGAACACAGGACAGGGGTCGTTTTTAACTTAGACCCACTTTTCTGTAATAATCAACCCTGAGCCATACTATATACATTTTTTCCTTGGCTCAGTGAGGGTGGGAGTGTACAACTAACTGTATAACCACAGTATAGGCACTAGATCTTTATGGGTGCTCATTCCAGGGTGACTGTGCTAGCCAGTCACTAGTCACAAGTTTTGTCTATTAGTCAGTCTATTCCTTGTCCTCCATGGGACAGCGTTCGGTAAGGACAGTCACACATCCAGTTTTCATATGCACAGTTTGTACAACCTGACATTGACTACAGACCTCTGAGTCAACTCAGGATGACATGGTATATTTTTATGTTCTGTGCACAGAGCGGGGCCTCAATCTCCGAGCCGTTGCCGGGTGAGGTGAGGCTTGACTCCCACATACTGCTGGGTAAGTCCTTTCATACTTGTTTGAAATTAATGTTCAGCAATGACTGATGGGTTACTTTAATATGAAACCTTTATAACATGCGGCTGTCCTATTAGGGACTCGCCTAGCTGAGTTTATATGTTGGTTCTGATTTCGTGAATAGTCTATTATGATTGTAGAATGTACAACATTTTTGTCTCTTTTTTGTTTCCAATTTTTAGGAGTACTTCCTCTATCAACTTCTGATCTGGAGGATATGGTAGGATGGTCTATATGACCACACCAATAGTTTGGACAGGTCTTTAACAAACAATTTGGTCTGTCCTTTTTTTGTTCCACTTTTGCATAAATTGTCTGAGTGTATCTTTGCAGTAGCAACATCTTATTGTAGTTGGCCCTGAAGAATGCCGGTGCAGTTTCACCTTCGGCAGAAACATGTTGGCCTAATTCATAACACAGCAAAGCATCACAGTGATTTTTTCACACTGTTATACACTTCCTTTTAATCTGACGTCTTGGTGAATATCTTCATTAAAAATAATTTTCTTTGCCTCGACCGTCATTTTAGATCACTTATTCTTTATTCCCTGTTTTGCACTGCACTTTTTCAGCACCACTCAGTGGCACAGACACTTTTACAAGATGAACCAGTAGTGTGTGATGTCTGGCCAATTCACTGGGCTTGGACTCACCACCCTGGTTAGATGTCCTACATGACGAGGCTCCGCCAAATGGGTGGGCTGATAGGATATCTAACACATATCTGTGTCTTGTGACCATTTGGCCTGGTTCAGTGCAATCCAAAAGGATCACTTCATTAGGACCTCATAGACTCAGCTACGTCGTTTAACAGACCTTCCGACTCTTTATGTTTGTTGTAGTTTGATTAGGGGTATAGAGTTTGGTAGGTCTATAAATATAGTCCCCTTGACCCTCCTCAACCTTTGTTTTCGAGACAAGTACATTAACATGTTTTCACTTTTGACTGACCATCGTGAGTTAGAATATGCAAAGACCCAGAAAGATCTCTGGCATCCCAGTGTATGGCGGGCCAAGATGGCGGAATTCAGGGTCGAAGAGACCATGGTGAACTGGGTCAGGGCCTTTTCTATCTTCGCGGCAATTATCGGAGAACGTAAACCAGGAGTGTTGACTGACCTGGCATGTTATCAGAACAGGATCATGAATTTCCATGCGATGTATGGGGGAAATGAATGGAAGGGTTATGATTTTGCCTTTAGAAAAGCAAAGGAGTTTAACCAGGCCTTGACATGGGATTGTTTGGATACAGTGTCTTGGCACCCCCAGCTCTTGCCAGGGCCGGCGGGTGCTTCGGCGCCAAGCACGAGTAGCTCTGGGGGATTCCATCAGAGGCCGTCACAGCCCTTTCGGGCGAGCGCCGGGGGGGAAGCCCAGCCCAGGTCTAGCGGGAATGGAGGCAAGCGAGGGGTTTGTTGGGGATTTAACAAAGGAACTTGTAACAGGCCTCAGGGAACGTGTAGGTTCCGGCACGCACGCTCAGGCTGTGGGAATTCCTCACACCCGGAAACCAGCTGCCGATCTAAAAGCAATGGCGCGGGAGGAAAGGGGGGATCCAAGCAGGATTGATGCGGTGCCTCGGAAGCAAACATCTTCGCCCATAGATATCTTGGCTTTGACCCCCTGGCTGAACCGATATCCTGATCATGCGTCCGCCGGGACTCTGAGGGATGGCTTTTCATATGGCTTCAGGATCCCGGCGGGCAATTTTCGGGGGAGCCCTTCCTGTAAAAACCAGCTGTCTATTCAACATAACCCAGCGGTGGCCGCCAAAAAGATAGCGAAAGAACTTAGCTTGGGGCGAGTGCAGGACCATTTGGCGGCCCACCAGTACCCGATTTTGTGTGTTCACCCTTAGGAGTGGTTCCGAAAAAAGACCCGGGGAAGTATAGACTCATCCACAATCTGTCGGCCCCGAGGGGAGCCTCAGTAAATGAAGCTATTGACCCCGAGGTATGCTCAGTGAAGTATGCATCGTTTGATGACGCAGTCGTACTGTTGAATCGCCTGGGCCCCGGTGCATTGTTGGCTAAATCAGACATTGAATCTGCATTCAGGTTACTCCCAGTACACCCCCAAGACCAGCAGCTGCTGGGATTCACGTCCCAGGGGAAATTCTACATGGATAAATGCATGCCCATGGGTGTTCGATTTCATGTGCTTATTTTGAAATGTTTAGCCCCTTTTTGGAATGGGTGTTCACAGAGGCCACGGGCCATAGACAGGTGATGCACTATTTGGATGATTTCCTCTTTCTGGTCCCAGCGGGCACTCAGGACTGTGCGCAGGCATTGCAGGACTTCTGCGTGCTCATGCGGGGTTTTGGGGTCCCATTGGCACCAGGTAAGACGGTGGGGCCGTCTACCTCCCTCGAGTTTCTGGGTATAGAACTGGACTCAGAGGAGAGGTGTTTCCGCCTGCCGGCTGAGAAGGTGGCCAAGTTTAGGGCCTCCCTGGTACAATGTCTCCGAACAGAGAAGGTGACCCTACACCAGTTACAACAGACAGTGGGTCAGCTTAACTTTGCATTGAGAGTGATGCCGATGGCTCGCCCTATCTCGCGTTCCTTAGCGCAGGCTATGGTGGGCCTTAAGGAGGGACACCACCGCACTAGACTGTCGGCAGAGGTTCGCCAGGACATGCTCATTTGGTTGGCATTTCTGGAGGGCTTCAACGGTCGAGTGGTGTGGAACAAACCCCCAGCCTCGTCGAGCGAGCTCGGCTTATGGACCGACTCGGCGGGGAGCGTGGGGTTTGGTGCAATTTTTGGTAACTAGTGGTCGGCACAAACATGGCCGGCGTGGTGGCACTCAAGTGGCCTAACAGGTAACATTGGTTTCTAGGAGTTATTCCCCTTCTGGGTGGCTCTGATGGCATGGCCAGAAGACTTTAGGGACCGCTCAGTGGTATTTTGGTCAGATAACATGACAGTGGTCGAGTGCATTAATCACCAGGCAGCATGCTGCAAATGGATCCTACGACTGTTGAAGGAAATTGTATTACGATGCATGAGATTGAACGTACAGTTCAGGGCAAAACATGTACCGGGTGTACTGAATAATGCAGCTGATGCACTCTCTCGTTCAAAAATGCAGGCTTTCAGGGGTTATCTACCCACAGCGGAGCTAGTGGCGGCACCTTTCCCCGAAGCACTATGGCAGATCGGTGCCCTGGACTACAAGACCTCATGGCAGCCAGTCTAGCGCCAAGGACGAGGAAAGCTTATGAAGGGGCGTTCCGTTCATACTGCACCTTTCTGGGGCCAGTAGGGGAGCATAGATGGGGGCGGGAGGAGTCCTTGCTCCAATTTTTGGTGGCACTTCATAGAGAAGGCCGGTCGGCGGCTACCGCCAACAGGTATAGGGCCGCCATATCATTCATGGCGCAGCTCCACGGGGTAAGGGACCCGATGAATTCCTTCATAGTCAAGAAGGCTCTCCGCGGCTGGCGGCGCCTGGAGGGTAGCAGACAGGATAACAGGCACCCGATTGGGTTGGATAAATTGACCACCTTACTGGCGAAACTGGATGAGACATGCTCCTCACCCAGCGAGGTAACACTGTTCCGAGCAGCTTTCGCATTGGTGTTCTATGGAGCCCTGCGGGTGAGCGAACTAGTGGCAGGAAATAAGAAAGATGTGGAAGGAGGTCTACGCAGGGATCACGTCCAAGTAAGGGGTGATTCTCTACTGATCTCGATAGCCAGGTCGAAAACAGACCAGGCGGCCCTGGGGAATAGTGTGGTGTTGCAGCGCGCACGGGGGAATCCCGGTTGTTCAGTGGGGCATGTGGAGGCCTACCTGAAACAGAGGTTGACAACATGGGGGGGGCCCTGCTTAGACACATGGACGGCACCCCATTGACGAGATTTCAATTTCAGAGGGTGCTGGCAATTACGATTGCATCGGTGGGCTTGAACCCGGGTGATTTTGGGACCCACTCATTTAGAATAGGGGCCGCTACGGAAGCTACGGCTCGGGGTCTGCAAGCGGACGAGGTGAAACAATTAGGCCGTTGGTCCTCGAATTGTTTCAAGAGGTATGTGCGACTGCAAATGTTGTAAAAGACTGATGAACTGCACTCACGGTTGTTGTCTTTTGTTTGGATTACAGTTTCGCAAGCCTGTCACGCTGGGCGGAAATTGGGATCGGCCCAGTATCAGCTGACCAGCGGGAAGGGATCACCGAATGGAGATCAAGTGGTCTGGGTTGTGGGCCACTCATACGTGAGGCGTGCCGGGGACATATTCAAAGCAGGTGACGCGATCCACGCATCTGAGGAATATGGGTTCAGAGTGACCTTCCATGGGAAGGGAGGCTCTGTATTGACCAATTTCAAAATTTTGTGGAGGAACTCTTAGGGCGGCACAGGTCACCACCATCTATAGTCATAGTGCACGTGGGGGGCAATGACTTGGTGAGACTGGGAAGACGGGTGTTAGTTGAGCACATATTGTCTGCAGTTAGCTGGTTGGCCAAGAGGCTCCCTGGGTGTACGATTGCCTGGTCTCACATGATTCCCAGGAGAATATGGCGGGGGGGGGGGGTTTGTCTACGTCAGCATTGAACCACTCGGTAAAGAGGGTCAACAACAAGATTGAGAAACTGTTTCGCTCAGCTCATCTCCAAGGCATTTCCCATGGGTGTATTAGGGGGGATTATTATTATTTGAATGATGGGGTGCATCTGTCCAGGGCTGGGAATGAATTGCTCATAGGAGACTTCGTAGCTTGGCTAGTGGGTTTGAGGAGGCATTACCTATAGGAGGTGTGGCGGGCCAGATAGTCGGTCAACTATCTGGCCTGTGGCGGTAAGGTCATGAGCGGTGAGCAGTGATTTCAAGGTCCCTAGGGGGGGCGCCACCCTTTATGGATGGGAGCGCCCAGGGGAGGCGGCCATTGGCCCCTCCCATGGGAGGGCGGCACCCACTACGGATGGGTCACCCAGGGGGAGACGGCCATAGGCCCCTCCCAGGGGGAGACGGCTATATGCCCCTCCCATGAATTTCCCGGGGGCCGGATATCCGCTCCGGCGGAAGAGAGTGTGGGGAAGGGGGGGAGTCCACGCTGTCCTTCTTACGGATACCTCACACTGGAACTCGGGGCCCCCATGACAAGGGAAGTTACAGTTGGCTGCGAGGGTAAAGTCCTTTGCGCATGCGCCACTAACACCGTGAGGGCAGGAAGTTGGTGATAGGGATCTGACACCGGTTAAGACCTTGCCGTTGGCCCTTATTGCTAGGTTGTACAAATTCAAAAATGTAATGCATTTATCAGGATGCTAGACTCGGCTAGGAAACCTTTGTATTAGAGATTTATTAAGGTTAGCCTGAAAAACCTGTCTTCATCAAAATGTAATTGAAGTTGAATTTGTACGTGATTCATGAAACGTTTTTAATTTAAAGTTTTACATTTTGTTTCATATTTTAATAAATACGGCCAGGGGGGTCGTGAGGCCCCCCGCCTTCCAAAAGTTTAAATCTGTGTCTGTCTCCTCCCATGGGGAATGGTGTTGGGAGGGGTGGCGGGCATCCCGGCCCATATGATGGAACGTGAAATACGTAAATGGTGGGAAGCGACCTCACTGCAACATTACTTGGAGGTCAAACGTGTCCCACGTGGATTGCGTATCTATACTATCCCGTCTTATGAGAATCCTGACCCTGCACTACTGGAAGAATGGTCAGAATTCACGCAGGAAGCGAGTGCAGGTATGCTCAAGATCCTCATTAAGTTTGCCTGGAGTGACCGAGAGAAATAGCAGATGTAGAAGCATTGATTGATGCCAATACAGAAGTGGCTGATAAAGACGACTTACGTGAAAAAATGAAAGCACGATTGATTGCATATCAAGATAAAATTAAGCAAAGAAAACATACAAAATGTAATCGTGATGCCAAAGACTATGAGCAATAAATGGGTGCAACAGATAGATATCTGGGAAACCTGATGCACAGCTCAAGTCACTCACATGGAGTGTACATTGCGAGTTATTAATCAATGTAGCAAAAAAGAAACCATTTGCATCAATACATATACATAATCAAGACAACATTCTTTATAAAGAACAACATATAATCTTCAAGCTTTGGATTGATATACTTTATAGTAAATCATAAAGTTCAAGGACAATGTTCAAAGTCACAAAATCCTGGTAATGAATATTTCAAACATGCTTCAGTTCAATCTTGCATTAAAAATCCCAATGCATTTCGGGCTTGGGAATTAGCCCTTCTTCAGGGGAAGCTAAGGAAACAATATGAGTACAATTTGCTATTATAACATAAGTGGAATGAGCAGTAGACAGTCATGCGCCCAATGGGGGAGGGGATACATAGGTCACAGTTGGTGTACTAAAACGAATTTCTCAAATGAACTAAGTTAAGACATGCCAAAATAATGCAACAAAAAAGAGAAAATGAATGTGATATAAAAGAAGGCAAAAAGACGTGTGGTGATACGTAGACATGAGAAAGATGCCATACAAACCCATTGAAGTGCACCATAAGTGGTAAACCGATGCGAACAAGCTTAATGATGGGATGCGTATTCTTACCAAAATGAGCAACGCGCTAATCAAAATCTCAGGTGCACAATACATCGACCAACAATCAGCTCAAAAAAGGTGAAAGCTGTATAAAAACAATGTGGGAATGTGGATGTTAAGGAAGCAGACACGAGAAGAGTGAAGTGCACGAGTCAAAGAGAAGTGTTGCCATCTTACCACTAGCTGTGTCGGACAAAGCAGGACTCAATGTAAAAAAGTGGCAGTTCCTGTAAACGACACAAACCTTAATGTAGCAGAATCGTAAATGTGAAAACGAGCGGCCAGCGTGAGCAAACATACAAAGAAACAAACTCACCCGCTAAGAGAAGTGGTCATAAGGTGCACACGAAGCGTGGAGTCAAACAACCGAACCGTGGGGAGAGAATCGGAAGGGGTATAGAGTGAAAAAATAGAAAAAGGACTACATAAATCCAATGCGAAGGTGGCCATCTTAGGGTGGGAAAGCAAAATAAATAGGAGACACAGAGATGAAAAGAGGTGAACGTGTAACATGCCAGTGATGAGAAATTCAATTGTACAATAGAACAGGCTATACAAAGTAAATGACCACAGGGAAGTGGAGATAGGCAACTTAGGGGAGGTCCAGCAATTAATAGTAATGCAAACATGACAACAATATTGCAAACAGATATATTGCGAAAAAATATATACATCAAGGAGGTAATATACAATATCATAATGATGGTAATATGAATATGACATGAATAATACAGTAAACAGTACGATAAAATAGTACAATGTGAAAAGAACACATAGGTGACTGAATGATAAGTGCTGGATCATAGGTAACATGCTAATTCGAATTTGTCATTAAGCCCAGTAGGCATTAGTGTTGCATGAACCAGATCCGATGTGTTTCGCGTTGTGATAAAAATGTATTGATGTCTCGATCAGGACGATGTTCAATGAGCTCCAAAACTCCACATTTGAGTTGGGCTATGTTATGTCTCATTGTTCTCCAATGCTGCGCAATGGGGAAGCTGGTGGTGTTGGTCCTAATCCGACTTTTGTGTTCCGTAATGCGGGTGTGCAAGGCTCGCTCTGTTTTTCCCACATAAAATAATTCACATGGATATTTGATGAAGTAAACAAGATGCTGACTGTTACATGTAGCATTAAAGTTGAGGGAGATAGGTTTTCCCCACCTCGGGTGCTGTATCGTTTTTCCTGTAACAATATTGTTACAATTAGAACAGTTCATACAGGTCATCATCCCTCTATAGTTTGCTGTGGGTTTCAAGGATTGATTGAGAATTTCATTCAAGTTACGTGAGCGTTTATATGCAAACATTGGAGGTTCTGCGAACATACCCTTAAAGTCGGGTTCTGATTGTAACAAGGACCATCTTTCAAGAATGATAGACTTCATCAATTTAGACTGAGGCATGTAAATGGAGACAAAATACCTCTCATTTTGGAGAGTCTTTTCTCGCTGTTTTAACTAGTAGGTCTTTGCGGTCACGTGTAGCGGCCCTATTTGCTGCTTGGTCTATAACTGTAGTAGGGTAGCCTCTTTGTGTATATTTTTGCTTAAAAATGTCTATGGTCTGCATGCCATTTTGCTCATCCAAATGCATATGTTTAATACGCAAACATTGAGAGAACGGTAGGTGGCGCTTTAGTGACCGAGGGTGAGCGCTCTGATAAAGCAGAGCGTTGTTGCGATCAGTATTTTTTGTGAATAGACTAGTAGTAATTTGTCCATTTTGTAATGTGATCAACACGTCAAGAAAAGGAATGCCAGTTGCTTCAATTTGGTGAGTAAACTGAGTCCTTGAGTTAATGGTGTTAATTTCATCAATACAATCCTCTAGTAAAGACTGTGGTCCGTGCCAGATGATTAGAATATCATCAATGTATCTTTTAAATACAACAAGATGATCAGTCCAATGTGTTTTAGCTAGAATATGTTCTTCTTCATATTGCATCATGAAGATATTGGCATAACTGGGAGCTCCAGAAAACCCCATGGACGTGCCATTGGACTGTAAGTAGGAACGATCTTTCCATTGGAAATAGCTGTGAAATGAACAGAAATGGATAATCTCTAGGAGAAAAACACGATTGGCTCTCAACTGTTCACATTTCAATAGTGCCCATTCAAGGATTGACCTTTTGTCCCTCTAAGAAATCATAATACACTCAAACACGGATTGATCTGTACTTGTTTACCCTTAAATTGAAGTTACGCAAGTTTTTTAAATTAAGGGGGCAAAATCAAACGCTTGCCCCTGTAGGATTCGGTACAAGTACAGAAACGACAACTCTGACCGGCTCAGATCTCAGAACTCTACAAGTGATGTCAAGCCAAGAACCAATTGACTCTCAAGACTCTGATTCAAATTTACTAGAAGTAAGGAGTTACGGCATTCAACAAAAATCAGTACCCACGAAATTCAAACCAAAATCAACCTATATACCTATATCGTCTTATGATGCCATAGATGGATTTGAAGAGGCAGTTAACCAAGATTTATTGAAAATGAGAACCTCTTCAGTGCCACACTTCGAATATAACTTAAAAAAAGGAGAACAGAAGGCCTTGGAAGAATTACAAGGTAACCAGGCTATAATATACAAGCCCTCAGACAAAGGTGGGAATATCGTCAAGAGAATACTATACCCAGGAAGCAATGCAACGGTTATCAGATGAGAACTGTTACCAAAAAATTACTAAAGGAGAGTACATTACTAGTATTCAACAATACCATCAACTGATCATAAAATGGGCAGATAAGAACATGATCAATGATAACGAACAGAAATTTCTCTCATGCCCTTATCCCGTAACATCAACCTTTTACCACCTACCAAAAGTTCATAAAGACACTAAAAGGCCACCTGGGAGACCCATCGTCTCCTCAATTGGTTGTTTGACAGAATCCATGTCTCAATACATCGACTACTTTCTTTCAGACTTTGTCAGAACACTGCCCTCATATATACAAGACTCTACACTTTTCATTAAGAGCATTATGGACATAACATGAGAGCAGGATATGTGAATGATTGTACTTGATATATCTAGTCTATATACAGTGATTGAACACCAGAAGGGATTACAGGCAGTTCAGTACTTTTTGAAAGGAAGGTCACTTGAATTTTCAGAACATAAAGAGATGCTATTGCAGTTTACAGAATTTGTTCTTAATAATAACATCTTCCTTTTTGATAAACAACACTACCATCAAATAAGGGGGACCGCGATGAGCACCTGCTTCGCCCCCAGCTACGCGAATTTATTCGTGGGCTGGTGGGAGAAGCAGGTGGCATGGGCGGATCAGTACAGTGGATGGGTGCGGTTTTGGAGTCTAACAGCAGTCACCAAAAGAGTTTAAAGAATAGCATACCATATGGTGAACTACTACCCCTAAAGAGAAATTGTTCAAACAATGACGATTTCGAACATGCAGCTAGTGATGCAATTGGTAGGTTTCAGGCGAGAGGATACAAGATTGAACTGTTAACAAAAACATTTGAGAAAGTGAAAAAAATTCCACGCGGCAGCTTACTGAAAGAAAAGAGACAACGCACTGAGCGTGAGACCGATTCCTGTAGATTTATCATCACATTTTCTGGTGATGCAGGGGCACTGCGACAAATTTTGTTTCGTAATTAGCACATTCTAAAGCAGATCTGGTAGTTGGTAAAGATTTACCAGAACATCCCCAGATGACTTTCAGACGCAGTAGATCACTTAAAGACCACCTGGTAAAGAGCCACTACGAACCAGTCCCCTTTGTCCCAAAATTGAGCACAATGACAGGATTTTTCCCATGCTCTAAATGCAAGGCTTGTAAGAGCAGTTCTAAAGTCCTAGCCTATCAGGTCCCAGGCAGACAAGATAAGAGGAAGATCAATAAATTCCTAACATGCAACACACCTTATTGTGTTTACTGCCTGGTATGCCCATGCATCAAAATTTACGTGGGTAGTACCATACATCCAGATTGCAGGGCTTGTAGAGCCTTCCCAAGGTGGATCAGGTGATCCTGCTAGGTGGAGCTAAAAACAGCAATATCATCAAGATAAGCTGCACTAAAGGACTCCAACCCAGTCAGGACTTGTTTCACCAACCTCTAGAAGGTGGCAGGGGCATTGTGTAACCCAACAGGCATTACATTAAACTGATAGTGCACATCAGGGGTGGAGAATGCTGTTTTTTCTTTGGCTCCTGGGGCCATGCCAATCTGCCAGTACCCTGCAGTTAAGTCAAAGGTACTGAGAAATGTGTCTGCCCCTAACTTGTCTATCAACTCATCTGCTGTTGGAATGGGATGAACATCTATCTTAGTGACAGAGTTGAGCCCTCTATAGTCCACACAGAACCTCATCTCTCTCTTTCCACCCTGTTGATGAGACTTGGGGACCAGAACCACTGGGCTAGCCCAGGGGCTCTCAGAGGATTCAATAACCCCTAGCTCCAGCATCTGGCTGACTTCAGCTTTGATGCTTTCCTTGACTTGGTCTGATTGTCGATAGATTTTGTTTTTGACAGGGTTACTGTCACCAGTGTCCACATCATGGGTACACCAGTTGGTAAGACCAGGGGTCAAGAAAAGAGACTAGCAAACTGTTACAAGACTTGCTTGCACTCCGTCTGCTGCTGGGTAGAGAGGGTGTCTGAAAAGATCACTCCATCCACTGACCCATCTTTTGGGCTGTAATAGAGGAGATCAGGGAGAGGTTCACTCTCTGCTTCCTGTTCCTCATTAGTCACCATCAGCATGGTGATGGCAGCCCTGTCATTGTGTAGTTTAAGGCGGGTCACATAGATAACCCTTTTGGGTGTCCTGCTTGTGCCCAGGTCTAGTAGGTAAGTGACCTCACTCTTTTTCTCCAGAATAGGGTAAGGGCCACTCCATCTGTCTTGGAGAGCCCTTGGTGCTACTAGCTCCAAAACCCACACTTGTTGCCCAGGTTGAAATCCAACCATGGCAGCTTTTTGTCGTACCAGTGCTTCTGAAGCTCCTGGCTGGCCTCAAGATTCTTGGATGCCTTTTCCATATACTCAGACATTCTGGACCATATGCCAAGCACATAATCCAAAATGTCTTGCTTGGGTTCTTGGAGAGGCCTATCCCAACCCTCTTTCACAAGACAAAGTGGTCCCCTTACAGGATGACCAAACAGAAGTTCAAAGGATGAAAACCCTACTCCCTTATGTGGCACTTCCCTATAAGCAAAAAGCAGGCATGGCAACAGGACATCCCATCTCCTTTTGAGTTTTTCAGGGAGTCCCATGATCATACCTTTCAATGGCTTGTTGAATCTCTCAACAATGCCATTGGTTTGGAGTGGTATGGGATAGCAAACTTGTACTGCACACCACACTCCTTCCACATGTGTTTCAGGTAAGCAGACATGAAGTTGGAACCTCTGTCTGAAACCACCTCCTTAGGAAACCCTACCCTGGTGAAGACACCCAGGAGGGCCTTGACTACTGCAGGAGCTGTAGTAACCCTAAGGAGAATTGCTTCAGGGTACCTAGTAGCATGATCCACTACTACTAGAAGTAATTTTTTTCCTGAGGTTGTGGGATTTTCAAGTGGACATACAATGTCCACACAGTCCCTTTCAAAGGGTACCCCCACCACTGGCAGTGGTATCAGGGGGGGCTTTGGGTGGCCACCTGTCTTGCCACTGGCCTCACAGGTAACACAGAAGCTCACAAACTCCTTCCCCTTTTGGTGCATCTGGGGCCAGTAGAAGTGACTAACTAGCCTTTCCCAAGTTTTGTTCTGCCCCAGATTTCCAGCTAGGGGGATGTCATGAGCTAAAGTTAGGAGAAACTCCCTGTACTTCTTTGGCACTACCACCCTCCTGGTAGCTCCAGGAGTGGGGTTTCTTGCCTCAGCATACAGTAATCCCTCTTCCCAATAAGCTCTGTGGGTACCACTGACTGTGCTTCTGAAACAGCTTGCTGCCTCAGGGTTTCAAGAGTGGGGCAGTCTCGCTGACCCTGGCACAGCTCTTCCCTAGTGGGCCCCCCTTGGGCCAAGAGTCCAATCTGGTAAGGCTCAGGCTCCATGGGATCAGTTCTCTCTAGGGTTTCCAAGTCCTCTCCCTGAGGAGAGGGGTCCTGAGAGGCTGGCTATGTAGAAGCTGATCCCCCAGTCGTCTTGAATTTTTTTCTCTTGGTTGGTTCGGCCATACTTTCAGGTTCCAAACTTACTTGCTCACCCTTATTGTTGCTCTGTGCTCTGGTTTTCACACACCAGTCTAAGGATACCCATCATGGCTGCATGGGTTACTTGCTCAACCTCAGCCCAGGCTGAGGCTTCCAGGTCATTTCTAAGCAGACAGTCAGCTGGCAATTGCGGAGAAATCACTACCAGTTTCAGGCCAGTAACCTCCCCCCAACCTAATGTCACCATAGCCATAGGGCGTTGGGTGGTGATGCTGTCAGCATTGGTGACTGGGTAAGTTCTCCCAATCAAGTATTGCTCTGGGGAAACCAGTATATCTTTCACCATAGTGATACTGGCACCTGTATCCCTCAGGGTGTCTATTCTAGTTCCATTAATGGAGGGGTATTGCAAATACTTATTCAAGTTGGGTGGCCAACCAGCTACATTGGGAAACTCCATTTTCCCCAAAGAGACTAGACTAGCTTGAGTGTATTCCCAAATTTGCTCTGGGCACTCCTCTGATCCCATCTGTAGACTTGCTGTTCCTGGAGTAGCTGTACTGGGTGCCTTAGGGTTTTGTTGTAGGGGCAGTTTTTGTCTACAGTTAAATGTCCCAACTTCTTACAGTTGTTACAATAGGCCTTGTTAGGATCAAAGTTCTTCCCCCTATAGGACTGAGGCATATAGGGAGTAGTTTGGGACCCACCCATCTGTACAGGTTTTTGGGGCCCTTTGGAAGACCCAGTCTTATTATCTTAGGGATTCTCACCACCCTCCCTCTGGGGAGGTTTTGTAACCACCTTCTTTTGGTCACCCCCAGTGGTTGTCCTTGTCACCCTAGTCTTGACCCAATGGTCTGCCTTCTTTCCCAATTCTTCATTGGGCAGGGCTCCCCATCTTCAAGATGGCCGGAGCCCGTGGTCGTGCTTCACCTCGCCTCTCCCACCTGAGGGGTGGGGTTGGCACAGGCTGGCACCCTTGATGCAGTGTTTCCCAGCAGTATTCCTGCCAGAGTGGGGGGTTAGAACTGGTGGGGGCCAGTTGCTGAGTACAGCAAGTGGCCTGGAGAAGCTCATGGCGGCATGCCTTTGAAACTTCCACCTGCCCATCATGGGGGAGGAGACCTAGCACCTCGCCCAGGATATGCATTGTTGCAGGCCCAGGAAAGCGAGGGGCTCTCCACCCAGGGGTCCAGCAACATGTCTGCTGTGTGGCAGCCTCGGCAGCCACTCAGTTCAGATGTGGATTGTAGGTTAGGTTTCAGGTGGCATCTCTAAGATGCCCTCTGTGGTGCATTTTACGTTAAATCCCACACTGGCATCAGTGCGGGTTTAATGTGCTGAGAAGTTTGGTATCAAACTTGTCAGACTTCAGTGCAGTCTTCCGAACACCATATACTCTTAATGGCATCACTGCACTTACAGTGCCCAGGAATGGCCCTGGGCACTGTAGGGGCACAGGTAAGGTAAGGTAATTTTATTATGCATAGTTAATTAAAACCAGTGCAAACATTTTACAAAACAGATTAAATATCATAAAAGAAGTTGTGTCTTTAAAACGTCATTAAAAGAGCAAACAGTAAAAGCCCAATACAAATTTCCAGATGCATTACTTTTGGGTAAGAGCAGGTGTCATTAAGTTCAAATTAGTGTCTATATGCTGTGTAATGTTTTTGGGCAGTTTCTGCTCAATTAGCGCAAGGAACTTTACATACCTGCAGTTCAGTTTTGTGTTTGCAGGGTTAAGACAAGCCAGTACTGCTTGCCTTCTAGTGCGAGTTCCTATCTGTTTAAGTTGGTCCTTTAAGAACAGCTGGCGTGCTGGCCTGAACTCTTGGCAGAGGCAAGTCATATGAAGTATGTCGCCCTTCTCTGTATTGCAGAAGGTGCAGGGTTCGTGGCCATTGCTCCTTAGCCATGGTGGCAAATGCTCTCTGGTAGGCAAGACCCCTAGTCTGTATTTCAGAAACTTCAGTTTTATTGTCTTGGGATAACCCTGGCTGAAGTATGGTTGAGGTGTCAGGGATTTATATGTGTTTATGGTCATCCATGCATGGTTTCTTTTAGCGAATGACTCTTTATCCTCTAGTAGTGAAAGAGTTTTGACAGTTTTCCAGACCAGTTTTTTAAATGCTTTGTGGCCGAGTTGCAAATCCCAGATCGCAGTTAGTTTGGTAGTCCCCAAGGCTGTCTTCAGGTAAGATCTTGCCTGAGATACGTCCCTGCTTTGAATGTCTTGCCATAACAGCTCATTTAAAGTGTTAGTAATAGCAGAACGAAGTTTGTGGCAGCAGATGATGTAAGCTCCCTGTCTTGCAAGAGCTTGTTTTTGTAGTCCAAATTCCAGCCTGAGTTGGGCGGGCGATGTATAGGATGGAAGCGAAAACATTGTTCGGTAGGCTTTTGTCTGGATTACGTCCAGATTCTTGGCATCTCTCCCACGTAGAGCCTCGCTGCCGTAGCAGATGGATGGTAGTAGCTTAGCCTGGATGATTTTCAAGTAAGGAGTCAAAATTGGTCCTATTAGTTGGTTAGCTATGCTTTTTAATGTGGCGGCAATACAAGACGCTCTCCTTTTTGCTTCCAGCATTTGCTGTGAAAATGAACCGTCTTGGTCGAAGATGACTCCCAAGTATTTATAGTCCGAAGCTGGCTCAATATTTTGGCCGCCCAGTGTCCATATCTTCTGCGGCTTTTTGTGCATGTTTATTGACATAGTGCGAGTTTTGCTTAAATTTATTTTTAGTTTGTTTTCCATGGCATAACTATGCATTTGAATTAGTAGTTGCTTGAGGCCGATGTAGGTATGGCTCAGTAGCACAACATCGTCTGCGTACAGAAGGTTGCTCAGGGGTTTCCCTCCCAGCCTCGGGGGATGTGAATTGCAAGTGTTTAATACGCCTGGTAGATCCGCCATATACAGATTAAACAGTGTTGGGGCGAGCACACACCCTTGCTTAAGGCCTTTGGTGGTGCGGACTTTAGATGATAAATGTGTGCCGCCTCCTAGCTTCACCTGCACCCAGGTGTCGGAATGGAGAAGCTTCAGCATACTTAACGTGGAATGCGGTATTCCCCATTGTGCCAGTTTCCTCCAGAGTCTGTCTCTATCGATGTTATCGAATGCCGCACTGAAATCAATGTAGCACATGTGCAGCGGCAATTTCCGTGTTTTTGCTGCGTCGATCATTAGTGAGATGGCCAGAATATTTGTGGTTGTTCCAGTGTTTTTACGGAAGCCGGTCTGGTTCAAAGGTATAATCTCATTGGAGTCCGCCCATGAGACAATCTCCTCCAAGATTGTACCCGCAAAGTATTTTGCCTCGTTGTCAAGAAGGGCTACTAGACGATAGTTGTTTGGATCAGTTTTATCGCCTTTTTTATATATGGGGACGATTGTCGACCCTCTCCAGGATTCTGGGATTTTATTTAGAAGTCTAACTTCACAGAATAGCGGTTGCATGATAGTGGCCCATTCTGTGCTCTTTTCCTTGAATAAAGCTGGCGGTATGCGATTGGGACCTGGAGCGCCTTCTTTCCTGCCCTTGCGAATTTGTGTTGATATTTGTGTTATTTGCTGAGAGGCTGATGCAACCATAATGCTTTCCTGTAGGCCTTGCTCCTTCTTAATCTGAGACTCCGACAAGGGCGTTATGCGATGGGGCTCTTTTTTGTTGGATTCTTGGGTTCCTGCCTGTTCCAGGTGATTGTTGAAATGGCTGGAAAGGTGGTTTATCCATGTCTGTTCCATGATGTGCGAGCCTGGTTCTTTATATTCTGGACGCAGAATCCTATTCACCGATTGCCAAAAGCGTGCGCTATTACTGCTTTTGGTATCAAATAGCAGTTTTGCCCATGTTTCGTTTTCAACCTCTTGTTTTATGTTCCATTTTGTGCGTTTGAGTTCCGCTCTTTGTTTCCTCAGCTCTATCCGAAGGTTTGTTTTCTCTGCAGATGATCTTAGCTTCCGTAGGGTCGAGTTAATTTGTTTTTTGTGTGACCTTAGTTGTGATCTCTGACCTCTTTTTAAGTTGGATGTGGTGCCCTTATTAGGAAGATTGCTTTTTTGGATGGGATTGGTGGCCAGATCTCGTAGCAGAGACTCAGTGTATAGCTCCCAGCATTGAATGTGCCCAACCACATTTGATTGTAGCGTGTTATGTAATATAAGGGCAGTTTCTGCCAGAGATGTTAGATTGGTTGGCGTGCATTTAAGTCTTTTTTGATTGATGGAATAAATAGCCCCTATCATTTTGTCTGGCTTGAATGCAGTGGGTATTTTTGCCGTTAAATGGCATTCCTGGGGGCGGTGATCACTTTCACCCTTGTCCCCCATTCTGAATCCCAGGATGTGGGGAAATAAGGCCAAACTGGCAAATGTATAATCCAGGATGGAGCTCGCTGTTTGTGAGTAGAATGTTTCTACAGGCGGAGAGTCGGTGGAGAATCTTCCGTTTAGTGCCCGAAGATTGTAGTGTTCTAGGTCTTTGAGTAGAGCATTGTTTAAAAACCTTTTCCTGCGTAGCGGAGAGTTTTGTGGAGGTATGGTGTAAATTTTGTTTAAAGCCAGAGCCTCTTCTTCTGTTGATGAACCGAGCATGTTTTGATTGAAATCCCCAGTCTCTTCAAATACTTTATTCGGTTCTTGAAAAAAACATAAAAGTTTACAACAGATACAATTTACAGACCAATTATTAAAATACATTTTAAGAGACCAAAGTACAGTAAAATAGAGTCCCAAACAAAAGGATTTAGGATGTATCGTAGGAATTCATAAATAATAACTTAAGTTCATTCCAGATATTCAGGGAGGGAAACACGGTTTTATGGGGTAGAAATCATGTAAGTCCCATAGAGATATTGGGCCATCTCTTACTTGGGGCGGGCAGGTTTTCAAATAAGGTACAATATTTCGATCTCTAAAACGCACAAGTACCAAGTCCCCAGCCACATCTTTAGGAAGAGAGCCTAACCAGCCCACCCTTCTAACGCTCCTAATTGCTCCGTATAAATTACGGGGCAGTGGCCTATGCTTTGACAGCCAAAATTTAGTTTTATGAAGGAGGTCATATTGTCTCTCAATTTTGCCAGGTGGAAGGGAAGGTACACCCGCAAGGATGCACACGTAGGGGGCCGCTTCCGGTGGTAAGTGGATGGAGTGCACATTAATTAGGCCTGCTCTGGGTGCGGCCGGATAAGAAGGAGGGACTTTTACAGGGTGTTTAACTGTTTGTAGCCCTGGAGCGCCAGGGCCAATAGATTGTGGTTGACAAGTTTTTTCCTGCACAGGTGGATTTAAACCTAGACAAGTAGGAAATGTCTTAGGGCAATTGGAGGCGTCACTACATTTATCAGCCTGCAAGTTTAACTTAATGGCTTTCTCTATCCCAGAAAGCCTATCCCCTAAAGTGACAATTTTTTCTAGCAGTGGGGCTATCATTGCACTAACCATTTGTTCAATGAGGGGTAGTAAATGGAGAAGGGGGGGGGGGGTGTTTGTACTTGGGGGGATTCAGCAATCAGAGGAATTGTTGGGGAATTAGCACAGGATGGGGTACAAGACTGTTTTTCAATTTGGGATTTATTTCCACCACGGTTAACATCGTTAGGGTTCCGTTTCACAGAGGAAACCTGAGAAAGTTCAGTGCTTAACATGGTCGGGTTGCGGGAAAAGTTAGTTAATATTGGGGGATCTGGAGGGGTACCATAACTGTGGGACACCTTTTTGTTCCACATCGCAGCACTGCTTTCTTTGATTGCATTTGCCGCAATATATTTCATTTTTCACTGTTTTTTCTTAGCGCTCTTGCTTTTAATCCTCAATCTTTTACACATTCATCCTTCTTTCCAACCTCAAACCAGGAAACGCAATTTTCCAAAATTTTTCTCATGTTAATGTTGGGCCATCCGAACCTCTTGACAAAAACACGTACTGATGCCAAAATCCATTTAAAAAGCAGTTTATTTAAACCCAATGCATTTCAGGCCTCTTGGGGCCTTTCGTCAGGGGTAACTGAAAGTACAAAATAAATCCATTAAGATTCCATCCACCCGTTTAAAACCACAATATCATGTACTTCAATGATTATTATCCAGATTAACATTATGTAATTGTGTTAAAAATAAGCATCAAACAAGTTACACACGAGAATTCCCCACTTAGTGCAACTCTAATTATCACCTGTGAAATGCTAAACCTCGCCCATTCCCAACTGATTACTCACATTCTCAGCATTTCACAGGTGATAATTAGAGTTGCACTAAGTGGGGAATTCAAGGAGAGAGGAGTGAAAGCCACGCTTTTAAACTGAGAGGATGCAAGAGAGATTATTTTGTTCTGAGCTGGAGTTAGCACGCTGTTTTAACAGCAGGTAAGCCAGGAAATGTTTAAAAAGGGCTTTATAACGGGAACCAGTGAAAAGGTTATATTTAAAGATGGACAGTTAATGATTAAGAGAGCAAACAGTTGGTCCCATAAAACACAGGGAGTGCAACTCAGGAAGGCAGCAATGTATTAACTCGGGTTTATGTAAGAATGAATTCTCGTGTGTAACTTGTTTGATGCTTATTTTTAACACAATTACATAATGTTAATCTGGATAATAATCATTGAAGTACATGATATTGTGGTTTTAAACGGGTGGATGGAATCTTAATGGATTTATTTTGTACTTTCAGTTACCCCTGACGAAAGGCCCCAAGAGGCCTGAAATGCATTGGGTTTAAATAAACTGCTTTTTAAATGGATTTTGGCATCAGTACGTGTTTTTGTCAAGAGGTTCGGATGGCCCAACATTAACATGAGAAAAATTTTGGAAAATTGCGTTTCCTGGTTTGAGGTTGGAAAGAAGGATGAATGTGTAAAAGATTGAGGATTAAAAGCAAGAGCGCTAAGAAAAAACAGTGAAAAATGAAATATATTGCGGCAAATGCAATCAAAGAAAGCAGTGCTGCGATGTGGAACAAAAAGGTGTCCCACAGTTATGGTGTTCAGATTATTACGTGCAGTATGGGCTGAGCACGTCACGTGTGCACGCGATGGATTAAAAGGACTGCGTCAATTAAAAATGGATAATTAAAACTGAGTAAATATTGGAGTGCTGCCCCTTCATGTATGTGATCTGGAGGGGTAGCCATGTCAAAGGGGGTACTCGCACTTTTAGTCATGGGTGGAGTTTCCAGTATGGTATACTTGGTTTTACAAAGAAGATTTAAATCATCTATTAAAGAATACGTTTCCCCAGCGCACTCCTCACCGGTGGTATGGTCCCCCTTGGAGGTCATGGTGGGAATGGGCTATAGGGCCGTGGGGTATTCAGAAATCCGAGAGTATGTAAACAAGGTAAATAGAAGTGGTCTTTACCTTATGGAAATTATGCCTTTATGTATCAACCGTAAGGGGGGTGGCCCGTCCCGTCCGTATCCGGCCTTTGAGGGCCGTAGAGGGCCCGCCCTTTGCCCGGGCTTAGCCCCGGGCGCTCCCGCGCGCTACCGCGCAGCGGTCACCTCAACCAATTAAGTAGAGCTAGGGCAGGGGGCGTGACCGGCAGGGAGAGCGGCCTCAGCTGATACAAGCAGGGACTCCTGGTCAATTGAGTCCCTGCCAAGCTGCTCGCAGCCCTGCCGGTACAGAGAAGCACAGTTCAACACAGTCAGTGAGCCCCACAGAGCCAGGAGTCGAAGCGGGACCCGCGCAGCGGGTCCGGCAAGGAGTCGGCAGTTATCCTTGTCCCGCGAAGTCCCACGACGGTCTACAGGTACACCACAGTCCGTAGGGCGCTCCCCTCCACAGAGTTTCCCCAGTCAAGAGGAGGAGTGGTTTTTCCATTTGAGCGACATACTCCGCTAGTTGGTTTGAAATTGAGTTAGAGTCATTGACTCTATGTTTGGGGTGAACATATGCGTTAATCAGGCATATCTCTTCTTCTTTGTTGCCGAGCTGTAATTTTATCTTTACTGATAAAGTTGTTGATGTGGAAGATTTCATAAGAACTGCCGATGAGACTGTTGTGTTAGATATGTATGTAGCCAAGCCTCCTGACTGGTGACCAAATCTGTTGACTCTAGTTGCTGCCGATGAAAAGCAAGTGAAGCCCATGATGTGTTGTGTGGATGTTAACCACGTTTCTTGCAACATAACTATGTCAAATTGAGAAATATACTTTTGGAAATCCATGTCATCCATTTTTGACGAGAGGCCATTTATGTTCCACGAGCAGATGCCTATAAGTGGCGCACTGCCCTTTGTATCGTCTGTTGTCTGTTGGTGGCATCATGCCTCCTCGGGGCGTAAGAAGATTGTTCGAGACAGTGTTTCTCTTGTAAATGCTAGATTTTGATGGGGGGCTCCCCTCAGTGTAGCTTCTGTCTGATCCCCTGGTCTGCATGTATTGTTGTTTGGGAGGCTTCCTCTCAAAAGTTTGGTCGTAAGAAGGGTGTGTGTCTGATTGTCATTCGGCATTGGCCTTCGCCCTCTTGTTAGATGAACTTCTGATACCCTCGGTCCGTCTTCTGAGTATTGCCACGATATGTTTTTTCTTTTTGTGGGCGAGCTGCTCAAGGCACCTCTAAGGACGCTAAGAGGGCACAGGGCTCATGCACCTGTGCCCACACCACTGGCATAGGGCACCCAGCTAGAGGGGTGACTGAGGTATGCCAGGGCAGTGAGTCTTGTGGGCATGGCACACAGGGATGTGTGCCATGTCGACTCTTAGTTTAGTTCTGTACTTAGACACTCAGCCTGCAAAGGCAGTGTGTGGGTGTCAGGGTACATGGCCCCTAAGGGTGGCAAAATAAGTGCTGCAGCCCTTAGGGGTCGTCTCTGGTCACCATGCCCTGGGTACCTAGGGTACCATTTACTAGGGGCTGCCAGGTAGCCAGAGAAGCCAATTTGGGTATTAGTTTCAACACAGTTTTAGGGAAAGAACACAGGCCCTGGCATCTGGTTGGCAGGAGCCCAGGGCACACTCAGTCAAAGCACATCAGCAGTTCAGCAAAAAGTGGGGGCATACCCATGCAAGAAAGATGGCACTTTCTCACATCACCAAAATATCCCTTTCTAGACTCTTCCCTCCTCGGCTGCTCCTTGTATCATTTCGACCCTCTTTTACCATAGGCATCTAACGTCCACGCTAACCATCCCTCATGCCTGGTACCTGATAAAGTGTATGTGCGATTGAAAACTATGGTGTCTTATATTTTATCCTTATAATTTGGGAACTGCTGCCAATCCACAAAATGTGCAAATATGGGTATTTTTGGAGTGTTTAAATCCTTTATCTTAGCCAGGCCAATAAATGACGTTTGTTGCATAGTTTTGTTCAGGAAACAAGAATAAGCCATGCTCTGAACAAAGCCTTGTTCCCCTGAACCTGCCAATATTTAGTTCCCCAAATTGATTTCACATCTACAGTGTCCCTCCAAAAGTCAAACATTTGTGTGGACAACAGGGAGAGAAAAGCTGCAGAATAAATCAGCTTGGTGTCAGTAAGGATATTTTTTTTTTCTGGTGATGATATGAACCTATAATATTAAAACCCTTGGTCTATTCAATTATGACCTGAAAATATGCAAATCTCTGTCCAAATGTTCTACAGCTACCTGAGGTGGCGTAGGGCACTGTTCCCATTATGTGAATATAAATAATGCATGTGGAGTACTTACTTTACGCAAGAAAAGATGACCATGATGCTGGAAACAGAAAATGTTATCATGGTTAGCACTAACCAAATACAGTTGAATGTTCAGGATCTTCTAGCATTTCACGCACTGTATGAATGTCCCAATCATCAGACATAGAACCATGGGTGATAAAACCATTCAATGAAATTGTGAACAAATATGGAATTCGTAAAAGTTCAGTATGACCAATATATTACAATACCCTTTCCCAAGCAATCCCATCAGGAACTACACAGTAGAAATGTTCACCAGGGAAAGGTCTCTTTGTACTTTGCGTGATGAAGAATGGGGTTTCAAATTCAAGTTAATAAGTTCAACAGCAGAACATTCATGGAGACAATGTCCATTTAGTAGCGGGAAAAATACTGTCGCCAAACCAATCAAAAGGAACAGGAATAGTAATGATATAGCAATCAAAAGGTATAGCCACAGACTTACAAAGTATTTCTTCTTCAGGCAAATGCAGAAAACTTTCAATCTACCTCGCAGAGGTAGAGACGGAGGTGAATCCGATGCATCTGAAGGGAAGTCATTGTAGTTTATGAAGTAGCTGGAGGCTGGATGATCTGTTTTGGCAGCTCTGTAATTTCCGCAGAACTTGAAGTTTGCTTGAACCGTGGTATATTAATAGGTTTTGAGCTGATATCTGTGTTTCTGTACATGTTGTTTGTATTGTAGTTGTCGATGTAGCAGATAGAAGAGCTACTTTACTGTTAGCTATCCCCAGTAAGAGAGAAGAAGCGTCATCCATGATCAAAGCTTCCAAAGGATTTCCTATATGGTAGTGAGAGGAGACAGGAACTACCCAAGAGCCCATCAAAATCTACTGTGTAGAACCGGCCACATAATGTGGTTTGATTTTGATGATATCTATTGACACAAAATCTCTTGTTTTTGCAGCCAGTGAGAAGTGGTAAAAGGACAGTTCTTGTGCCTTCAACAGCCAGGACAGGACAGGCACTCTGTAAGACGGCCCAAATTCCTTCTTGTCCCTAATCATCTCCCAGACCAGGTCCTCAATCTTAGGGATCTAACCAGAAGTCGTTGGTGCTTCATTTACTTCTCCAATGGAGTTGCATTTTACTTGGACTTTGCTTTGTGCATCCCGGAAGCTGCTGACTTCCTGTAAAACGTTCATTGATTTGAAATGGTGTTTCTGCTGCCACTGTGGTGGGACTATTGAGGTCTGGCACCCACATATTAACCCCAAGCAGGATCTCATAGGGAGTCTTGACCACCCAGGGATTTTGTAGGTAAGTTGGTTAGTGCTCTTTAGACCCCCATATCGGAGATGGGTCCAACTGGGACCTGAGCCTAATATCCTTGCTGCTAAAGAGTGCTTTATGTCCCCATTTTTTCCCTCCACAACCAAATTTCACTCAGGATGGTATGAAAAAGAATACCACATGGTCATACCCAACCTTCCCATGATGTCTTTGTAAGCCTTAGAGGTGAACAGCGGCCCCTGGTTGGAATGGAATGTGCCAACTGTGTATGTCCTGATAGAAATCTTGCAAGTCCTTTATGACAGTTTGAGTGTCAGCTGATCACTGTGGCCATACCCATAGGAATCTAGAGCAGAAATCTACTGCAACCAAGATTTATTTATAGGCCCCATTTGATTGCAAGGAGCCGCAGTGGTCCAGATAGATGAAAGCAACTGGCATGTTTGAAATTAAAAGAGGTGTCTGTGGTGGGTGCGCTACAGTGGAACCCTTCATCTACTGGCCATTGTCACATTTAAGGACAAAATCATTGGTCTGTTTGTAGAGTCCTTACTACAATAGAGTTGCTACAATAGTAAAATTGTAACCGCCTCCCCTGCGTTTGCAGATGCTAGACTCTTATGTGAAGCTCGAATTAAACCTATCCTGCTGTCTTAATTTGGTATCACCTCATCCCCCACTACGGGAATCTGAGCAAATGGAATGTTTTATGCACTTTGGGCCAGATGTAGGACCCGTTTTTGCATGTGCAAGCGGGTTTGCGAACCCGTGTGTGCATGCAAAAACATATTGGGCCATGTACAAAGTCTATTTAGCTAGTCACAATTTTTTTGCAACTTGCTAAATATGTTTTGAGACTCGCTATTTGGAAGGGGCATTCCCTTCCAAATAGAGAGTCTCAAAACAATGTACTAATGTTTTGCAACCGCAATGGTCGCAACACACTCGCAATTACCACCTTCTTCAAGTAGGTGGTAATGCATTTGCAAATGGGAAGGGGTCCCCAGAACACCCCTTCCCCTTTGCAAATGCATGCAAAATTATTTTTTAAGGGCATGCAGTGGTCCCACGGACCACTGCCTGCCCTTAACAAATGAAACACTAAACGTTTCATTTTTATTTCTTTTTTAAATGCATCCCGTTTTCCTTTATTAAAAAGCAGTCCCAGACATGGTAGTCTGATGAGCCCAGCAGGCCACCATCCCTGGGAGGGCTGGCATTGACAATGGACTTGCAAATTGCGAGAGGCTCATTAATATTAATGAGCCCAGCAATTTGCAACCCTATTGGGAATTGCAAAAAATGTAAACAATGTTGTACATTTCATTTAGCTCCTAGCAATTTGTGACTCGCAATGTGTCGAATTGCGAAGAGCTAAATAAAAGGGTCATACATCTGCCCCTTAGTTGGAAAGAGTACTTTGTGGGAAAGCCTTTTGGCAGGTGGGTGCTGTTGCGTGCAGTGTTGACAGCCACCATGATATCTCGATCTATCCTCGTAATAGAATGAGCTATTGCAGCAACTGCAACAGTTTTCACTGTTGCTTTTGCAGCTTCATCTGCCTAACCATTGGTAACTCAAGGTGTGAATCGCATGAGTTTGTGACAAGCATCCTTTCAGCTTAGCCACTTGTCCCAAAAGCGTTTTATGCTTTATTGTGTACCCTCTGGAGTCTCTGAATCCATTCTGGCTCCAGTAATGTAGGTATTCACTGTATGATTGAACATAATAATACGGATCACACACTATGAGCGAGGGGAATCCGGTATCCTTATTCTCCAGGAACATTATCAAGGTTCTGAGTTCTGACCACTGTGCAACGCAGTCACCTAGTGACTGTGTGTAGGTCTTTTCAAGATAGAATTCTCCATTCTGCATGCACCCTTTCATGACTGTGCACGTAGCCAAATATTGATGCTTTGTCCCTACGGCAGGCTGAGCAGAGCCATCATTATAGATGATATAATCATACTGATCAAGAGAAATAACTTCATCAGGCAGAGGATATTCATGTTCGTATTGTAGGAAACTGTGCGAGTCCAAGATGTAGCCCACCTTTGTTGCGGTGAGAGAGTTGGCCAATTGTATCCATCTTGTATGCAAAGCTTTTGCATTAGGAATGGTTGCCTTTGTCATAGCCTCTAAGGCCAGAACTGGTGTGGCAACAATTATTTGTTTCCCTTGAGCCAATGCTTTCTGTCTCACTACAGCAGCCTGTACCGCCATCAGGATTTTTTCTGTTGGTGCAAAACACATTTCCGCATTTATGGTCATTGTTCACGTAACAAACTGTGTCAGTCTTCTATATATTCTGACTGAAATGTACAAAATGTTACTGCTATTAAATTAGCTATATTTAGATATGATGTGTAGTCAGCTAAGACTGGCCAATTTTCTTCCTCATTATTACGGGGACCTAGTCTAACTCCGATTTTATAATGTGTGGTAGGATGCCGTTAAACCAATGTTGATGTTCTTGGTAAGGTAGTGGTAATTTTAGATCTTTGTAATCTGTGTAGTAAAGTGGAACGTTACTTGAAGTATAAAAGTGAAACAATCTTGTTCGATCGCCTGCTTTTGGGAATTTAACCCATGAATAGAATACCTCTGTCCTAAATGCTTCATGGGCCGTAACATCCCCACCTGTGAGGGTGATACAATGTTGTTTCAGCATCTGAGTAACTGTATGTCTGCAGTTTTCAGCTATGTTTACTGCTGCTTGTTTGGCCATCAGAGAATGTGTAAATCAGAGAGGGTAAGACTATGGGACTATCCTTTCAAAGTTTCAAGCTTGAACATCCTACAGCCAAGGATAGGGGGTCTTTTCTCATGAGGATGGTTTTCCCTAACACTTCGGACATCTCCATTTAGTATGTGCAAAGGGTTTTTGGGCTATACAAAACAACACTACTTAGGCTTGTACCTCATCTGTAAAACTGTGCTTTTATTACACAACATAAACATTGGGATAATGTTAGTCTGATTCCGTACACCCCCTCAGGAGATGTTGGCCTATAGTCCTGCTAGCTCACAGTGCATACATTTGCATCCCTAACCTCACAGGGTAACAAATGTGTGTGCAGCCTCAGAACTTGACAACCCTGACTCCCCAAGAAAATCATGGTAAAATATCTAGAACCTTTTCATTTGCACTCTCATGCATACCCAAAGGAATTTGCAAGAAATAGAGAAACTGCAGTTTAAATATTAATTGAAGCAGTGAGACTCTTGAGTAAAATTGAGTAATTGAGACTTCTCCTTAATATCCCTGTCACAGCTACCTCACCGGACACTTGAGAGACCTCTACTGGCTTCCAGTCAGCAAAATAATCACCTTCAAGCTCCTCAAACATGCCTACAAAGCCCTACACGATGCAGGACCTGCACACCTTAACCACCGCCTCGTACTCCACGTACCCAGCAGACACCTCCACTCCGCCCAACTGGCCATGGCTACCATCTCACTTATCCTCAAGACTACAGCTGGAGAATGATCCTTCCCCTACCTCACAGCAAAGACCTGGAACACCTTCCTTCTCCACCTCCGTCAATCACCATCAGTGCCTCAAATCAGGAAGGACCTCAAGACCTTGCTCCTCAACTGAACCACAGTGCCTTCAACGAACCAGTAGTCCCACCCCCTCCCTGTGTGCTGCAATTACAAATAGAATGAAACAAATTAGCATGATTAGTAATACAAGAAAATTGGAGATGGTGAATATTTCCACCATTGTAATGAAATAAATAATATATGCTGGCATATATGTGGTATAATATAGTGTGCTCCTACCTAGCACTCCCTAACCGAGTTTTGCCTAGCATGAATGATCGACCAAGAATCTCTGCAGGGTGATCTAACTCCTTATTACCTGCGGGCAAGTGTCATCAGGCTGTCCGTCTTGAAGTAGGATGGGACATCCCTCATAGAGATAACAGAAATTGGCTGATCTGGGATTCCTGCATGCAGTGACCGCCGAAGTGTCAGCAGGGAGCTCCTCTGATTTGAACGAGGAAGCAGATTTGTATATATAATCAACAATGCCTATGCTGAGATGTTGAGGGCTATGTCAGGCCTCAATTGTTTATATTAGCTAACGGGCAACAATAACCCATGACATTTTGTGCAGTAAACTTTATACATCGTACTGAATGTTCAAGGTGGGGGCCTTTGAGGCTGCACTGACACATATGCAAATGTATGTCCAAAGTCACTGTGTTGCAGTCAGACAATGCTTGTTAGAAAAGTTCAAACATTAAGTTAATTAAAAGTTGCACATTGGTTACAAAACATGTCACCTGTGATCCTAAACTTTACCTAATTTTCTACAGATCCTTTATTGCAGTTCTAACAATGCTTAACAATCTAGGGGTCTGATTTAGATATTGGTGGAATCTGCCCCACCATCACTTTTTGAATGGTTTCACCGCCCTCTTACTTGGCGGTCTACCCGCTCTTTTTAGATGTTGGGGTGTCTATGGACGAAAACCATCCAAGTGTTACCTACTTCATCAGGATTCTTCTCCTGCATCATTGGCATCATAGGCAGAAACGGCTGTTGGCGCGAGTGTAGCCAAGATTACCGCAGGGACAATCGTGATGTGCCTTTCTATCGAGGAAGCAGTGGCGGGGATATCTCCTACTTTGAGTTAGCAGAATTGAAGGAAATGAGACCGAATTTTACCTTTTTGGGTGTTTTCCACTTCCGTTTCTGTTTTTAACCCTATTGTCCAGGTCCGTCCTTTGCAGTTACTACTTGACCCCGACGCTAATCAACTCCATTGTCATCAAGATTGTAGTGTAGTTCCTATATTCCCAATAGGCTCTGCGCATTGGAATAACATAAACAGCAGTGTAGACGTAGGACTGAGGTCATCTAGGTCTGTACTGACTATGTTAGACTTAATTAGTTTTTGCCAGCTAGCTCAGAGGTCACTAGAAACTTTCTCAAATGAATAGAGAGGGGTTAACTTCCCTGATTTAGACAAGAAGGGATTAGCTTCTGACAACCATATAACATGACAACTTTGCTCCTCCAGAATAAGGAGTGTATCTCCAGAGTCGTGTGAAAACAATAGACAGCTATTTCACTCAGTCAATCGTGCATGCTTAGTTCCACCAGAGTGCAGATAAATAGAAAGACGGGCGTTTTCAATAAAAAGGTGTTATTTTATTGAGCAGTCTTCTTTCTCGTGCAAGTGAAATGAATTGCCACAATTGCAATACTTATCATGAAGTAAAGTGCGTACAGTAAAAGGAGTATTATAAAATAATACTGTAAAAGCATTGATATGGTTTCTTAGCCATATGATACTTTAAAACGGATAAAATATTTACATACATAAAAACATTGACTAACAAACTCAACTGGTGCTTCTAAGATACGCCTACCCTGGTGTACCTGACCTAAGCCTAATACGTGGGAAGGAGTAAGTAAGTTGCAGTTTTAAGTTAAGTTGCGTTTTTTGCCAAGAATCTGAATCAAGAATTCTCTCTAGGGTTTGAATCAGCTCCGTACATTGTTTATAGAATGAAGGAGGTCTTGTATCTCGTTTCTCAGGACTCGATCTCCCAGTAACCCGCAAGGATGACTGGAAAACACCGGAGCTGGATTTCTCGGCATGAGAAAAGGCAGCTTCTCCAGTGTGTCAAAGGGGAGGGGCGGCTTCCTTCAGCTCTCGCATCAGCTGGGCTTCGGATAAGTAGATAGTCGCTCTGCTCCACACCACCGTGTGTTGCTTAAGGAAAGTGTTGGTATATTTATACCTAGAAGGTGGAGTGTTTGACGTAATGTTGGACATAAGACATCAGTAAAGGATGTCACTAAGAACTGACTGTTCCTTTAGTGCTCGCAGGAGTTCAATGACAAATGAAAACAAAGACTTGGGGAATTCCCAGGTTGCTGAAGGTTTGGTGTGTCGAAAGAACTCGTTGTGCTCTCTATGAATCTAAGGAAGTAGCCTTGCCGTATTTGGGCTGCGTGGGCTATGGCTGAATATGGGTAAGATTCGTATGCCTTCATTAGGACATGATTTATCATAACCGCATAAAGGCATGAATCAGGAATATTTAATTAGGGTCCTAGATACATTGACAACAAGATCTAAGGTAAGCATTTTTTTCACTTGTCAGTATGAATCGTATATTAACATGTGCTTTGGCAGCGTGTATTTTCACATTGCTCTTACATGCAATTCTTTTCTTATACCTCTTGCAGTCGCAATTTTTTTCTTATATCTAATGCAGTAGAGTTAATTTTATGAGTTATCAAGGTAAATTCAACACACCTGTATTGATACTTAAAAAACACTATTTGTTTGTTGTGGTGGTTGTAGGTGTTGTGCTTGTGGTGCCTGTGGGTGTACATTCAATAGTGTGTGTATGTTTTTTGTGTGCTATAAAATATGTACAAAAGGGGCGTAACACATTAATTACATATATTTTTGAAGCAAACACTACATATATGTGTAGTGTCACAAAGACAAGTAGTACTTGCCAGTCTCCACTCTTCCAGGGACTCACTCCATCAGGAATCCGCCACTAGGACAACGCCCGCACAACAGGGAAATCTAAATAGGCTTGGTGCAAAGCCACCAGCCTGATGGTGACCAAGTGCTCTTAGCCAGCAGAGGAGTTGGCTGCGTCGACTCAGGTGTGCCGCTTACATGATGCAAGATAGTCTGTTGATGAGGACAGTGGTTCAGTCAACATATCTAAATACAGTGGAGGGGGCCCCATCAGCTCGACAGAGTACTTGTAACCGCTGCCACGGAGGGAAAATGGGAGTCCTGCCAATATCTAAATCAGGTCATTAGTATTCTTCTACTTTTGAGTGTATGTGTATTTGGGTTCAATGCATGTATATTTTTGTGTGTTCTTTATTATTGAGCTCCTAAGACCTCCTATCAGATTCCGTGTGTTCTTGGCTAATTCAATCTCCTGCTCCTATTGTCTAATCATATTTAAATCTATTGAAAACACATAATATATGCTGGTGTGCCTGTGTGCAAATGCCATACATTCCTTCAAGCTTGCTAAACCCAAGTTTTCATTTAACTACAACCTTACTGGTCATCAAGTGAACTCTTCACCTCTTTCTCATCAGCCTAAGTTTTTGGCCTGCACTGCTCGTTCACCACATATAGCTGTGTGACTGCTGTTGTCTGCTGTTGCGCCGTGTTTTCATATTTCATTCCTTTTGTTACATGTACCCCTCTAGTTGATATTTCAGCTACTGGTTCTAAACCTTGGTATACACTTGGCACAAAGTTATGTGTTGCCCTGAGCATATACTACATGTGTTGGTGTCCTAACTGGAAACATCCCTCCCACCTTTGTACCAATCCTTCTACAACATGCTAAAACTAAATGACTAGTACAATATACAACTTGTAGGACCACAATAGCTGCCAGCAAGGTTCGCAACAATCTCGACATCTAGCATGGTAGAAGAGAAAACCATCTTTTAAACAATTATCTGGGGCACCTCCATCATCTAACATTTTCTTCTGTACATTATACAAAGTTCGTATGGCTTCTAACAAAGTTATTTTTTTCTGCATCATTTTATGGGACATCCTTACAGCAAGTGGTTCCTATCTTGGCACATACCCCTCCTTACATGGCCGTCATAAGGTCAAGAACATAACAGTGCAGCATTATCATCATTCTCCTAGCACAAAATGGCAAAAAATCTATCTTTTGCAGTGTTGATACTCTCGAGAATATCCAATTGACTCATCTGCAGCCATTGAGCTGTTGCCTTAGCCTGAACAAACAGTAGAATACTATCAACGAACAACTATGCGTCATTAAACAACTGATGGTCTTGAGGAAAATCATGCCATAATACTCTGCAGTCCTCTTCCTTCAATGATGATGTAATAAAGTATTTTGCACAGCTCATAGGGTTATCATGTAACTTGATCTGTTAACTGAGGAATTACCAACACTGGGGCATGCAAAGTGACCAAGGTGTGTAGTCCTCCCTAGTTCTTTGGTAACTGGGTGTACAGTAGTTCTTCACACTGCCAATATTAGTCCATGAGGTTAGAGGTGCCCCCCTGCAAGATGGAATTATCTATTGTGGTGCTACAGTTGATATTCTGTGACTGTCCTATATTAATGGTGCCCTTTCCTCTTTAACACAAAGATACAGATTTTAGTTGCATGACTGTCTGAGGACTCACTGTACTATCTACCCTAGTGTAACATGCAATATTATTATTCCATATCCATGCACACTTTCTTACTACGCCCTAGCATCAGTACCATTCCATAAAGACATGTCCCTACAGAAAAATTCAATATCAGAATGCCATTGATCATGGGCAATCACTGATCCGGTAACTCTAAATCTTGACCTATAAACACAATTTGGGGGTAAAGGATTTTCTAAATAACTATTACACTTAGTAGGTGGGTATCTTACTCCTAAAATCTAAATCTCAGACCATTTGTATTTATTCTGGAGAGGTAGGATGACCTGTTTTTTTCATGCATGCTGTTGCATCCTTAATGTACTGTCTATCTATTAGGATATATAAAACATCGAATGTCTGACATAATATCGACATCAAAAATATCGGAGGCGGAATATCAAAGTCCTATCTACATTAAGGTAAGTACAAAAATATCGAGAAAGAAAATATTGTTGTAAAAAATATCGCACAAATATTGTTTTTAATGTTTAAAAATAATGTAAAATTAAATAAATAATACATATAATTAAAATAAACATAGTTAAACATATTTTTAAAATCATAAGTAATACATATAGGGGCCGGTTCCGATTCGGGAAAATCCCTTACAAGTAGCCGTACGGAGCATATTTCTCGTACTAATAACCATACGACTGTAATATACGTACGATTTGTATCCGGAAGAGGCATTACGTGACGTCCGTACGTAAAGAAGCAGCAGTTTCCGGCCCAGCAAGTACGATTCGTCTCTGCGACACTCCGCATGACCCTTTTTCTACGAGAGCTCAAAAAGTCCGTAAAAGCAGAGTCCGGCCCAAACCACATCCCTGGGACGCGACATATACACCATGAACCCCATCGTCCGTGTCATCCCAGTCCTGTACGCCTACGTCCTGGTGCACAGAAACCGACGACGGCGCATACGGTGAGCACAATGTACCGCAACACCGGAAGTGTACTTGTACGGTGCATCTTACACGCTCGCGTATGGCACCATTGCAATAGTGATACGATGCGCACACACGCCAGGAATGTTGGGGTATGGTACGTTTCACGCACTCGCGTATGGCACCATGACAATAGTGATACGATGCGGACACACGCCATGACTGTTGGGGTACGCTGCATTTCACAAGCTCGCGTATGGCACCATGACAATAGTGATACGATACACACACACGCCAGGAATGTTGGGGTACGGTGCACTCGCGTATGACACGATTACAATAGTGAGACGATGTGCACACACGCCAGGAATCTAGGGGTATGGTGCGTGTCACAAGCTCACATACGGCACCATCACAATAGTAATACGAGGCACACACACGCCATCAACCCCATGTGGCCGACAGTATGGGGTGGGTGGATATGACTCCCAGCAGTGCCCAGCCATATGAGGTGTGGGTGCACATGACTCCCAGCAGTGCCCAGACATATGGGGGGTGGGTGCACATGACTCCCAGCAGTGCCCAGACATATGAGGGGTGGGTGCACATGACTCCCAGCAGTGCCCAACAGTATGGGGGTGTGTGGATATGACTCCCAGCAGTGCCCAGACATATGAGGGGTGGGTGGATATGACTCCCAGCAGTGCCCAGACATATGAGGGGTGGGTGCACATGACTCCCAGCAGTGTCCAACAGTATGGGCATGGGTGGATATGACTCCCAGAAGTGCCCAGACATATGAGGGGTGGGTGGATATGACTCCCAGCAGTGCCCAGACATATAAGGGGTGGGTGCACATGACTCCCAGCAGTGTCCAGATATATGAGGGGTGGGTGGATATGACTCCCAGCAGTGCCCAGACATATGAGGGGTGGGTGCACATGACTCCCAGCAGTGCCCAACAGTATGGGGGTGGGTGGATATGACTCCCAGCAGTGCCCAGACATATGAGGGGTGGGTGGATATGACTCCCAGCCGTGCCCAACAGTATGGGGGTGGGTGGATATGACTCCCAGCAGTGCCCAACAGTATGGGGGTGGGTGCACAGGACTCCCAGCAGTGAGCAACAGTATGGGGGTGAATGGATATGACTCCCAGCAGTGCCCAGACATATGAGGGGTGGGTGGATATGACTCCCAGCAGTGCCCAGACATATGAGGGGTGGGTGCACATGAGCCCCAGCAGTGCCCAACAGTATGGGGTGGGTGTACATGAATCCCAGCAGTGCACAACAGTATGGGGGTGGGTGCGCAGGAATCCCAGCAGTGCCCAACAGTATGGGGTGGGTGCACAGGACTCCCAGCAGTGCCCAGACATTAAAGGGGTGGGTGCACATGACTCCCAGCAGTGCCCAACAGTATGGGATGGGTGCACAGGAGTCCCAGTGGTACCCAGACATATGAGGGGTGGGTGGATATGACTCCCAGCAGTGCCCAGACATATGAGGGGTGGGTGCACATTAATCCCAGCAGTGTCCAACAGTATGAGGGTGGGTGCACAGGACTCCCAGCTGTGCCCAACAGTATGGGGTGGGTGCACAGGACTCTCAGGTGTACCCAGACATATGAGGGGTGGGTGGATATGACTCCCAGCAGTGCCCATACATATGAGGGGTAAGTGGATATGACTCCCAGCAGTGCCCAACAGTATGGGGGTGGGTGCACAGGACTCTCAGCAGTGCCCAGACATATGAGGGGTGGGTGCAGAGGACTCCCAGCAGTGCATAACAGTATGGGGGTACATCATCATCAGCATACCACAACTACATGGGGGTATGTGCACATCCCTAAGTTGTGACTATAATGATAGTGACAGAGCAACACATCACTTACAGCAGTGACCGACTCCCTGGAGGATGGATTACTGTCACACACTGTGTGACACACCACATGTGGATGTGAAGTCAAATTCCACATGCATACCAACCCATGGAGGCTGCAGGTGAAATACACACCCTATCATCATGACACAATAGTGTATAGTCATGTACTAGCCCACCAAACAAAGAGAGCGAAAGGGAACACACACTGTTACGTACATCCCAGGGCTGATATGAATGTCCAGGTGGTGGTCATACCACCAAGATGTAGTCTCTCATGGAAGGAATAGGGTTGAAACCCCTTAGATACAATGCACAAAATTGTGAGTCATGTGCCCAAATACCCTGCATAACAATTCCCAACATAGGGGTAGGCTGTGATAACACACATGCATAGTGGTAAAAAGGGTGAATGTGTCCATGAAGGCATTTGTGCATAGGCAAAACACAAGCACAGTGAGTTTTAAGCATGGCACAGACGAATGAGCAGTAGACATCTGTGAGCATGCATGGCCATTGTTGAAGGGAACCGTCACCAAAAAAGGAAATGTGCACACATGTCAGCACAACAATTGTGCAACTGTCTGCAGTGATCTCAGGTGTCACAGAGGAAGGAACACTCCTTGGGACAATGTCTCTAGTCAACCTTAACCCACACAACCAATGATTAATTGCAGAGACACTGTGATGGCACACAGACACCATGATGCACCTCATGACCATCAACCAAAAACATCTTTCAGAACCCCAAAACATTACCATGACACCAACTCCAGGGCCCCCTTCACCAACATCTATTACATGAAATGCAATAGTGTTGAACGTAAAATAAAAGGCTTTATTCAGCATGAATAGAAAAGAAGTGCAAAAATGAGTCTCTTCTCAAATAAGGCCAATGGCCAGTCCAGACAATAGTCCTTCTAGGGGGACGTTAGTTAGGCCGTCTACCCCAACTTGCCTGCACATGGATCTGTTAATGGGATGTGGACCCTTGGGGGGCATCATGGGGGGCAGGACCAGGCACCACAGGGTCAGGAGTGGTAAGGGTAGGTGGGGTGGGTGCAGGGGCGGACACATCCTCCTCAGTGGTTTGTGCAGCTCCGAAGGGGGACTCATACCCAGCGCTGCACACTGCAGCCAGATTGGCTAGCCTAACCCCTACACCCGAGGACACAATTGGAGTGGAGGTCGAGGGCTTTGAGGGTTGCGCACTGTGACTATGGCTGCGAGTATGCGGTCTATACCCAGTCCCCTTGGGCGTGCCTACAGTCCCCTGAGTTTGCATGCCAGGAGGTGTGTGCTTCGACTTTTGTGGGGGTGTGCTGTCTGGGTCTGTTGTGGTGTGTGATGGTGTCTTCCTGCATGTGCGTTGGACAGGTTTGGGAGTGGGGAAGGTGGATGGGTCCGAAGGAGGAGGGGCAGACTGCTGCAGGAGGGAAACTGCTGCCGTCAGTGAGGAGTCCATGGACTGTATTAACCGACATTGGTCAGACATCGTAGCTGACATGCCCTCCATGAACGACAGCAACTGTGTTAGGATTCAGGTGTGGCCAGGAAGGACATTCAGCATTGATGTCTGACCAACCTAAATCTGGCGGAGTAAGTCCACAGACTCCGCACTGAGGGCAGCAGGGGAGACAGAGGAAGGGGCAGGGGCTGCGGTGCCGGGGCCGAAGGAGATATGGGGGGCTGCACGGACAGAAGGGACCGGAGCAACTGGGAGGGTAGAGATGGTTCTGGAGGAGGCGGGACAGACACAGTGATGCTGCCAGGTGTTGTGGGGTATTCCCCCTCCTCCTGGGAGTCAGAAGCGGATCTGTCTGCGTGGTAGGATGTGTCGCCTTCCAACAGGTCCGCAGCCTGACTCCCCTCACCCTCCGTGCCACTGGCTCCCTCCGACTCCTCAGTGCTGGTGGCACTGTGGCTGGGTCCCTCCTCCAGGTCCATGCAGCTGTCTCCTCCTGTCTCTGTTGATGATGCTGTAGGCAAGGAGAAGAAACAGAAATAAATCAGTCACCTGTACACATCTGACACATGCGCACAAAATCAGTAGGTCACACTGGAAATCATGGCATGCATATTGAGTAACATCCAGATAACTCTGCACATATTTGAGCCTTGAACTGCCCAGTTGGTATAGACACAACGCTACTTGGACACAATGATCCAAAGAACACACCAGATCACAACTTGAATGAGAATTACACAGAGAAGCTAGTGTGTGTTTACAGAAGAGCAGATCAATACAATGAAGTGATGCCACCTCAAGTTCACAAAGAAATAAACACTAACCCACCTCACACCCCAAGCTGACTCCACATTCCGAGCCCTGTAAGTACATTTGGCAAAAAATAATTGTAACTAAATGTTGGCATCTTGGGACTCACCATACTTGACACAATCGACATGTATTGAATGTGTTAATTCACCATCTTGTGAAGAGAACACGTATGTGCCTGCATGAAAGATGTCTCACAATAAAATGCACACAAACAACATTTACACATTCATTGAAACAGCTGGCACCTTTTAAGATAAAACACTGTTAGAAACAAATTGCGTTGCAGATTTGCCATATAAATGATCCAACGGAGGTCTTGATGTCTTGACACTCATTAGTTTATTGACAACAAAGGAGTTTCAAGACCCCAAGACCACTGTGGGGACATGCATATGGAGATCAAGGCACACCATTAATCACTAACACTGGGCTCTTTCAAAAGGTGCCAGCTTCTTTCAAAAAGGTGGAAATGTCGTTTTGTGTGCACTACCTTGTGAGACAACTATCATGCAGGCACATAAGTGTCCTTTACACAATTCATAAGATTAACACATTGTAAACATGAACAACTTTTACCAAGTGTTGTGAGTGCCAAGGTACAATCATTTATGTGACACAACTTGAAATATGGCAGTCCTCACATGGGCATCCATTCCCTGATGACACAGTGGCTTGCACATAAAATCTACTGGTTGCCATGTGGAGTGGCACACATGTCCCAAGTCTGGACAATGCTTAAGCAATTGGGCCAGCAATTGTGATGAACAAAATCATTGCTGCATTGTGGACACACCGTTATCCCCAGGCAAAATGTCAACACAGAAGTGTGCACACTAAGACAAAACAGTGTTGAATCTGAACTACATACATGTGGCAAAAATGTATGAGCCTGAATCATGTCTTGAACAAAATGACATAGGCACGATTACAATAGTGAGACGATGCGCACACGCGCCCGGAACGTAGGGGTACGGTGTGCTCGCATATGGCACTATTACAATAGTGAGACGATGCGCACACACACCCGGAACGTAGGGGTACGGTGTGCTCGCGTATGGCACGCTTACAATATTGAGACGATGCGCACACACGCCCGGAATGTATGGGTACGGTGCTGTTAATGCAGGGGTACAGTGTGTTTGACACGGTGCATTACACACACTGATGCCAATGCAGGGGTACGGTGCATTTCACACGCTGATGCCAATGCAAGGGTAAGGTGCATTTCACATGGTGCGTTACACATGCTGATCCCAATGCAGGGGTACGGTGCGTTTCACATGATGCGTTACACACGCTGATGCCAATGCATGGGTACGGTGTGTTTCACATGCTGATATGAATGCAGGGGTATGGTGCGTTTCACATGCTGATGTGAATGCAGGGGTACAGTGCATTTCACACGCTGATGCCAATGCAGGGGTAGGGTGCGTTTCACACGCTGACGTGAATGCAGGGGTACAGGGCATTTCACATGCTGATGCCAATGCAGGGGTACAGTGCATTTCACACGCTGATGTGAATGCAGGGGTACGGTGCGTTTCACACGCTGATGCGAATGCAGGGGTACGGTGCATTTCACACGCTGATGCGAATGCAGGGGTACGGTGCCTTTCACATGCTCACATATGGCACCATTACAATAGTGATACGAGGCACACACACGGCAGGGATGTAGGGGTACGGTTCAAACAAGGATGTCTATCAAGTTCTTGTCATTGCATACTTTCATGTGCAGGCCCTAGGTGTGGCAGCCAGTGATATAGCACAGGGCATCTAATCTTGTTGCACAATTGATGTGTGATGACCTGCTGACACATGTCATGTGTGATGGGCACTATGTGGCACACATCACCTTGACACTTGTTACATGTGTATCATCATGCAGATTTTGTCATACACAGCAACACTGGGATGGCACTGTCATTGCTACCGGAACCTGTCTCATGATGCCAGGGACCGGGGCACTTTGTCACTTGACATTTCACGCTCAGCATGACCCTATGTGACTATGTCCGGTGTGTGTCATGTTTAACATTGAGCTTGCTGTTTGTGTTCCGTAAAGTGCATCTCCCGTTGGTGCATTTAACATGGGTCTGTGTTGATATGGGAATGGTTTCACATCTACGCACACCATGCCACATGTGCATTCCCAATGCTTTTGGGTCTGATGGCATCAGACATCATATTTCCCCAGGCATACATGTCTGCATCGTGACAATGGCTGTGTTGTTTTGTTGTCACATGCACACCTTAATCGCAATGTGTTTGATATGTACATTTGACATTCCAAGTGACCTGTGCGTGTGCCTTGCAGTCAGCTGTCTGGATGGGATGACAACCTTCCACTGCAGATATCGTGATGTGTGTCACTCCCGTGATATCTCGGGCTGTTCATTCAGACCAGCACAGCAGCTCATTTCAGGGCATGTCATGTTTATTTGTCAATCAACAGGTGTATCCGAGTTTTCATAGGAGTGCCAGCAAGCTGCCATATGTGACCTGGATGTATTGCACACGCCAGACTCCAAAGTGACCTGATGTGTAGTAGCAGTTTTGCATGTGCTATGTACATTGTCATTAATGTTGGCTGACTGTTAATCTCCATTATTTCCAAATATGTCCTGCAGGGCACCGCCTCTACCAAGGCCATTCCCAGACTTGGCTACCATGAGGAAACGTGCCTGCATCCGAGGTTACAGATTCACTCGCCAGTTCATTCAGGATTTGACGAACAAGCTGGCACCACATCTCCAACCGCAACACAGGTATCCTACTGCGCTGACCCCCAAGATAAAGGTGATGGCAGCCCTCCATTGTTTTGCTACAGGTACCTTTGAATTAACCATAGCTGATGTCGGTGGAATGTCACAGACGATGTTCAGCCTTGTCCTGCCTGATGTTTTGGCAGCCGTGTTGGAGCACATTGATGAATTCATCACATTTCCAACTCCTGAAGAGTTGAGATGTCAAGGTTGATTTCTATGCCCTGGGAGGGATGCCACATGTCATTGGGTCCATTGATGGGAAACATGTGGCGTTGGTGTCACCACAGGCTCAGGAGCAGGCTTACTGCAACCGTAAACAATATCATTCAATAAATGCCCTGGTGGTGTGTCTTACTAACATGCTGATTTCCCACATTTGTGCACGTTTTCCAGGATCGGCACACGATGCATTCATCATGAGGCATAGCAGGGTGCCACAAATGATGCTGCAGCTGCGCAACAATTGGGCATGTCTTGTTGGTGGGTAAACTCTGTTTGTCCTGTGTGTTTCAGTATCTTTTGCTCTAACTGCATCTCTTGACCCACTTATTTAAATGATCTTTGTAGGTGACTCAGGATATCCCAACATGCCATGGCTAATGACACCTCTCCTCACCCAAGAACAGCTGCAGATCAGCGGTACAATAATGCACACGGGCAGACCAGGCGAGTTTGGCCTCCTGAAGAGCTGATTCCGGTGCCTCGATAAGACGGACGGATCCCTCCCATATGAACCGGACAAGGTCTGTAAGATCTTCATCGTTTGCTGCATGCTGCACAACATGGCAGTTGAGAAGGCAGTGCCACTCATCCTGGATTCTGAGGAGCAGGAACATCCACCCGTTGAGGATCAAGGGCTTGGTCACGATCCAAGTGATGAGGAGCAGGAGGATGATATCCGGAGTCAGCTCATACGCAACTTCTTCTCATAATTGTGAGTCACTGGGAATGAGTGAGCAAGCTTGCAGCATTGAGTGGCATGTGTTGCAATGTGTGTGTCCAGCTGACTGTATGCAAAGTAACTTTGATGTGTGTTTTGATGTGTCACACAAGTGCTGATGTAATGCCACACAGTAATGTGCAATCTCTGAGCATGAAATTTGCATTTGTCCAACATTGTTTCTGTTTCGTACATGCCCATGTTTTTTGCAAAGATTTTTACCAGTGACCCCTTGTGTGTCTGTCATTCCCAGGTTGCTGTGCCTGTTGTCTGCTCGTGTCATCTTAGTCCTCCCCCTATTCCTCATGATGATTGCAACGTGGGCCGAATCAGCGTTCCATGCACGGACATGTATAAATGTCAGTTCGGGTAAGAGATCCAAACAGGCTGTTTGGGGTTGGTATGCTTTGTAAATGTGTGGGAACTGTTTCTAAACAACAAAAAGAGGTGCCAGTGCTGATAATAATAACGTAGAACTGTGATTAATCCTCCACAAACTGAAAATCAAATTCAGAAAAGGGAATGCTTCTTATTCGCAGTTTTATTATATATTCAACAATATTTTATAAAATCCATTTTTACATTTGAGAAAGAAACATTAGAGGGAAAACAATAATGCAAAACGGACACATGAAAATGCAATCAATTTGGAGCGAACCACCATTCAATACTGCAATCATATCACTTACACCATACATTCAAAACATGCAAACTACTCTCACACATACCATATTTACATTATCTACAACAGGAAAACATAAAACTGGCACTGCCTTAGTATGAACACAATATTTGCAATTTGTATTGAAAAATAGAACACTACCAAAAGTTTTTACAATTTCAAGCAGTCTTAGCAAATTAAACAAAAATAGATAGTGTACAACAAATGGCAAGAGATCTATACAATGATGTGACTCTTAGATCAATTGGCAGACCAGTAAGGAGGTGGGCCTACGCGTTTCGAATCTCCTTTAATTCTTTGGAGATTCTCATCAGGGCCTCGGGCAACTGAACAAAAGAAGAGAAAGAAAACAAATGTATTTCTTTTAAACAAAAGAAGAAGTGCAACGATGACAATTGCGGCAAGTATATAACAGGTTGACACATTTGTAAATATCATAAGCTAGTAACACATTTCAGAATCTCTAAAACTCAGTGGGTCCCCAGTCTGGATAGATCTCTTGAAAGGAACAGAATTGGCGGAAAACAGAGGTTCACAACACCCCAGTCGGGACTCTGTGCTAATAACACATTGGACAGCTGCAGAGTGACACTCAGAAGTCTATAGTGTAACCACAATGTATTTAGCTGCTGTGAAGGATGGCCAGTATAGAGGGAGACTTACTAGGCATGTTGTAGTACCATCCATACATCCATCCATACATGTCTCATCACCATGGATCAAATTACATGTTGCACCACTCCCATGACAGGACAGTCACCCTTCTTTTTTTTTTTAACTTTTTTATTGAGCAGAGCACAGGTAAGGTACAATACAAGCAATGGAATTTTGAGCAAAAAAGATGAAATACAAAAAATCTTTAAAAACTTCATGTTAAGAACTGCGACAAGAGGAAGCTCTTCAACTAAATACAGTCCATAAGTAGTCAAGTTACAGAGTATAAATGCATTACTAATTGACAAGCAATGTGCAAAATACGCAAATTCAGACCTAAAGTGCAAATGCAATTACAGTACACTACAAACGGAGACAAAAAGTGCCAGTGCATTGGAATTTTCAAATAGTGCAAAATACGCCAAAGAAAGTGCATTTAATAGCTTATCAATTGAACCTGTCGAAAACTTAGGACTGCTACCGTATATTTTTTACTTAATATCAACATTAATCTGGGATGTTTAGCTTATTTAGCTTAACCCCCTCGTAACCTCAAGAGTCTCCAGATATTTCTAGTTACTTTCAAATCTCCTGATTGCACCCACCCTCTTAGCATAAGCTTTTTAAAAACTCCTTGATCTCCTCATTTTATTAAGCCATTTCAGATGTAATGGAACTTCCTTGATTTTCCAATTTTGGAGAATTAGGGAACGAGCAATGACACAAGAAATAAATACAAATATTACCTCTGCATTTTTAAGGGTATCTCTGTCATTACTTATCCCAAATAGGGCCAACGCTGGCTTGGGCAAAAGTTTTTTACCACCTAGAGCCACCTCCAAGTCTGCGAAAATGGCTTCCCAGAAAGATGTAATCTGGGGACAAGTAAAAACAATATGAAGACAACCACCCTGGCTCTCAGCTTGGCATCTGAAGCACTTATTCACAACCTCAGGGAACCTTTTCCCAAGTGCCTCCGGAGTCCAATACGCCAACCAGCGGGACAAAAAGGCCATTCTCTTGAAATTGGCAGCACGCAAAGATTTATGGCCCAACACACTTAAAGTTTCCCAGTCTTTATGTGTAAAATTACATTGTGTTAGGCTGACTATTTTAACTAGAGGACGATCTATCATAGCGGCTTGCCCCTCATAGTGAAGCTTCTTATACCAGTTTCCTATCCCGCTGATTTTAGACTCGTACAGAAGTGTTGCCATCTCGCTCGTTGAATCTAGTAAACCGCCTATATCTTTCCTTAGGAAGTGAACAATTTGTAAATATTCAAAAAACATTGGTCTGTCAGAATTACATACTATAGCCAATACTTCTTGCCATGTGATAATGCTATTGTGGATAATGAAATGCCTTAACTCCCTAAATCCCAGATTCTCCCAATTTATTTTATGGCTGTTTCTTATTTGCAGGCCCAAGCAAGTACACTCTCGTAGACTCAAGAACTTAGAGGCAGGGGAGCCGAGGTTTTTCTTAAAAAAGGACTGTACTCTGAATAAATAATCTTTCAGAGTCTTATATTGTGTCCTTTTTGGGAGCTTTGCAGTTTTTAAAAATACCTGGACTTGAGAGTCAGCCTCCTGTAACATCTTTTCAAAGAAGAAGCAATCACGAATGTTTTTTGCGCCTATCAGGCTTGCCACTATATCGATAAAGGCTGCTTCATAATACGTTTTAACATGTGGCAGAGCCAGTCCCCCCTGTTCAGTTGGAAGTTGAATTACGGACAACTTCACCCTAGGTGCTTTCCCACCCCATACAAAACTTCTAATCATAGTTTCCATGTCCCTGAAAAAGATACAATTCAATTTAATAGGAACATTACAAAACAAGAATATTAATAGGGGAAGGATCGACATCTTAATCAAGGATACCCTGCCAATCAGAGTGAGGGGGAGTAAAAGCCATTGAGCAAAAAGACTCTTAATTTTATTAATCATTCTTCCATAGTTGAGAGAATACAGCTGATTATATTCGCAGGTCACATATATGCCTAAATATCTTATCGGGTCTCGGCTAGCAGCCTGAGCACATAGACAAGATGGAAAGAGGCTGAGTTCAGTATTTAACCCGAGAACTTCAGTTTTCTTTGGATTTATTTTGTAACCTCCTATTTGTTCATAGGCCTTGAATTCCCTCAAAATACAATCTATATTCTCTTTATTTGGCCTTAAATAGAGGATAATGTTGTCTGCGAAAAGCTTGAGCTCCGCCATCCCATGGATGGGGGGGAAATGGACGGGTTATTTCTAATTTTGATCACCAAGGGTTCAATAAAAAAAGTAAAAAGTAGGGGAGATAACGGGCAGCCCCGCCTGGTACCACGACTGACTTTGATAGAACCGGCATTGCTTGAGTTTATTATAACCTTCGCTGAAGCATCCTGGTAAATATTTTGAAGCATCTTAATCACTTGTTCTGGGAACCCAAACTGCCCCAGAGAATAAAACAGAGTTGACCAGTTTACTAGGTCGAATGCTTTTTCCGCATCGATCATTAGGATGCAAGCAGGGGTTGAATTAATGTTGAAACAATCCAGAGCCTGGATTAAAAATTCAGTATTTGAGGCCATTGAACGGCCAGCTATAATTCCAGACTGGTCGAAATGTATAATTTCTTGTGCAGCATATACAAAACGACGAGCCCAGATTTTCATAAGGATCTTATAATCTGAATTTAAAAGGCTAATAGGCCGATAAGAGTTGACATCTTCTGGATTTTTATCTTTTTTGACAAATGATACTATAGTTGCTTCCTTGAAGGATGCAGGTACCAGTCCACCTTGTTTAATATGATTTAATACATTTTTGAGAGGTGTCGATAATTCCTTTATAAAGGTTTTAAAAAACTCAATTGGGAATCCGTCCTGCCCACAAGCCTTCGGCCCTGCTGTGGCTTTTATAGAGTCTACTATTTCCCCTATACTAATTTCAGGCCCAAGTTCAGAAGCCCGATTGGCTGAGATCTTTGGGATTTCTATGTTAGAAAAGCAATCCACTATTTGATCCTCCCCCACCAACTATTCTGTGGTATAAATACGACCAAAATGCTCCAAAAAAGCCTTTTGAATCAGATCATTATTCACTAATTCTTGGCCGCTCGTGGGATCCCTAATTTTAACTATAGAGGCAGACTCCTGTCTCTTCCTCGTAGAATTAGCCAGGAGCTTGCCCACCAACTGGCTATCCTCATACACCCTCGGCTGGAAGGTTCTAGAACTATTAATTTCTTCCAGAATAAAAAAGTCTCTTAGCTCTGCCTTTGCTTGTTCCAGTTGATTTGGAGGTGAACGGAGCTGGAGGGCGAATTCTTTATGTACCGTTTTTTGAAGTATTGATATTTTTAGTTTCCTCTCTTTAGCCAAGGCTGATGTAAAAGATATTATCTGACCACGAGCGCTGCCTTAAACCCCTCCCAAACCGCAAATGGTTCAGCTGTGTCATTATTGATTTTAAAATATTCCGCAATCCATGCCCGAACCCAGTTACTCACTCCTGGTTCTGAAGCAGAGTGTGGTCCAGCTGCCACCTGGATTGGTCCCTGCCTCCTACGCTAATACTAACTTCCAATTCTACCTTCCCATAATCAGAAAAAGGATTGCACCTGATAGATGAAGCTAGGGTCTGGATGGATCTAGATATTAAAAAAAAATCAATCCTGGACGCCGTTCTGAAGCGATGAAAGTAGCAAGTAAAGAACTCCCCATCTGGGTTTAACTGGCGCCATGGGTCAATAAGTTGGTATTCTGACATTAAGGCACCTAAAACATTTTTGGTGTTAGGTTTTAATTGTTTCTTATTTTTATTGGAGGTATCCTTTTTTAGATCTTGTATGAAGTTAAAGTCTCCTCCCATAATAATCTGCCCAGGTGCCCCTCTCAGAAAATTGTTGATTTCTAAGATACTGGAGACTTCATCAAATACTTACCCATATTAGTTGATAACATTCATCACCTTCCCGTGTAGTCTGGCCACAACCCATATCCATCTCCCTTTAGGATCCCTTTCAGTTTGTACAACTTCCCAAGGTAATCTTCTGGAGAAGTAAATGGCAACACCTCTCTGGGCGACCCCTGCTGCTGATGCAAATAAAGCATGGGAAACGTATCTTGGAACAAATAGATTAGGAGCATTTTATTTTAAGTGGGTCTCTTGGAGACATAACACATGGGGATTCTGGGATACTGCCCATTTTATGAGAGCGCCATATTTCTGTTTGTTTAAGACACCATTGGCGTTCACTGATAGGATACCACATTTATTCATTTCCAGAAAAAAAAAATTCCCCCAATTTTACGTTCTCATATGTGAATAAATTCAAACCCTGCCTGCACCTTCTGCTCTTTTTAACTGCTTTCCCCCCAACCCCCCATATCCCCCAACCCCAGATGGATCCCCACCCCCCCTGAAATGTGGAGCATTCCGTCCCCCCCACGCCAACCACATTTCACCCCTTCCTCCTGACCTGGGTGTCTTCTTGTTACACCTTGCGTGACCCTGAAAACCCCCCGACCCCCTCCAGCAAAAGTGAACTACATCCTATTTTCTATTATTCCGATAGAAGGGTGAATCAAATATCTTATACATAATACGTATATAATCAAACTTCATAACACCCTCCTAAACAGAACTATATATTTGCTCAAGCATTCACCCCTGAAGAGATCTCCTTGAGGAGAGATTGAGCCTCCTCAATGTCAGAAAACATATAACACTTTCCCTTCACCAGGACCTTTAGTTTCGATTGTTGAGCAATTGAAGCCTGCGCCCCCTGAGATTTAAAAAGATGGAGTATTTTTACAAATTCTTTCCTCCGTCGTGCTGCCGTCGCAGTCATGTCAGAGAAAATTCTACATTTAATTGTCTCAGTTGCTGAAAATTGTCGCTGTTGGAACGCCTTTGATAGGATTTTTTCCTTTATCCTATAGTCCGCTAAATTCATCAAAATAGTTCTAGGAAAAGCTGAGTTTGCGAATCTCTGTGCCGGAACCCGGTGGGCTTGCATCATTTTTAAGTCCCTTGAGTTAGTTTGCCCGGGAAAACATGGCGGCCGCTGGTTAAGCAGTCGCGGTGCTCCGGAATGAGCTCCCGGAGAGGATCGCCATATCACACAGGATAATGCTGAGTTTCATCTGTGACAACCATAGCACCCGGGGGGGTTGAGTTTCGATCCCGGGAGGTCGCACCACTTGCCGAATCGGAGGATTTTGCGACCAAGAGTGTTGGGAATGCAGAGGCGCTTCATCGGGACTGCTTCTCCTCGAGTGCGGAGCTGAGGTAGAGGGCGGGGTAAGTGCTGGCTGCTGCCGGCTAGTTTTGTTTGCCTGCCCCGATCTCTGCTCACCTTCTGAATTCGGCTGCTCGAGTGGCTGCGGGGCTGGACGACCGTGGACTGCAGTTTGTTCCCCGTGGTTGGAGCGGTGTCTACTACGCGAGATATGTAAGGAGATATGTAAGGAGGATTTAACTTTTGCCGAGGAAATCTTCAACGCTACGGTAAGCCTTGGTAGGGCTGCGTTTGAGGAGGAGGCTCAGCGTTTCAACATTAAGAGGTCCCCTTGTCATCTTTCCGATTTTCCAGATAAATGTTTGTGGGGAAACTCGCAGGGGACGGCGTCTGAGAAAAACCATCACCGCTACCTCGTCTCCGGTCTGCCGAGCTGGAGCTGAGAAGAGGAAGGATACTGCGAAGTTTGGGGCAGCCATATCTCGCAGTCTCCTCTGATACAATTTCGCGCAGTGCCCCAGAAAATATAACTGCACAGCCAAGCTCACAGGTAACACAAATCCATATCCCAACATCAATACCATCAGCAGAGGCAGACACAGTGGAGGAGTTAATATCTGGAAGGAGAGGTAAGGAGCCTCTGGTTATATCGGATCCTCTCACTATAATACCATCAGGGCAAGAGGGGACAATAAAGACAATAGTTACCCCTGAGTTTACAGGAAAAGCGCCCCCCACTATCAGCAAACATTACGGCAAGAGAGGGCGGAAGAAGAAAGGTGCTCTGCTAGAAGACAAGGGTGGAGTGTTGGGTGCACCTAGTGGGGTGGTAAACAGTAAAGCAGTAGTGGTAGACAAAAAACCCTCCTCTTATTTAAGCACAGAGGTCAAATGCAGAGGCACTAAACACAGCTCGAAATCTAAAACTAAAGGTAAACCTAAAACCCAGAACACTGCACTGGAGAAAGGCTCTAAGATTACTCCTTCCTTACGTTCCTACTTTAAAGTAGTGCCCCAGATATTACATTTGTCAGGGGATCAAACCATGTCATCTGGCTCTGAACTGGAAGCTGCTCCCCCAATAGATATGGTTTATCCCCTTCAAGGAACAGGAGAAGGTGTCATGGAACGTGAAGGTTGTGCATTGGAACTTGGAGAAGGAGATGGAGACAACGAAAAAGAGGCAGGATCACAATCGTCCCACGCTCAGGAGGAGTCAGACCAGGGGGCATTATCAGTTACTCAATTGGGAGACCTAGAGGTCCTGGTTGTCACTGAGACTGCCCCTAGTGGATCTAATGAAGAGGCCGGGGCAATCGGGGGGCATCTTATTGATCAGATTGAATATCCCATAGACTCCCTCACGGATCAATCCAAGTTCGATGCTAAAGATGACATAACTCCTGCGTCTATACTAGGTATGTTCTCAGCTCTTACGATGGAAATAAGAAAAGGTTTTGCGGAGTCTTCTGCAAACCAAGCTGAAATAAAAAGCTATTGTGAGTCCCTTGACAATAAAATAGAGGGTCTTGCTATAAGAACTGGAGTCCTTGAAGAGATTACAGCAACATTTTCTGTCTATTTGGACCAGGCGAAAGTTGATATTCAGAAGCTTTCCAGAGAAGAGCAAGCACTTAGTGAAAGGATGGAGACTTTGGAAAACAACGCGAGGAGGGGGAATCTCCGAATTTTGAATGTGCCAGAAGGCTCTGAGGGTTCTGACATACAGCAGTTTATAACGGGTCTGTTAAAAGAGTCCTTGAATTTAGACCTCTCACTAGAAGAGCTAGCATTGGACATCCAAAGAGTTCATAGGGATCCCTTTAAACGTAACCCCCAGAGATCTAAACCTCGAAAAATCTTAGTAAACTTTCATACATATGTATTGAAAGAGAGAATACTTAACCTAGCGTTAAAACAAAAATCCCTGGATGCAAAGGGGTTTACATTCTTAATAAGGTCAGATCTCTCTAGAATTACTTTGGAGAAACAATGGGAGTTCGGGAGGCGCCTGGAAGCTTTTAGAGCATTGGGAGCCTCAGCTCAATTAACATTCCCTGCTGCAATGAAAATAATGTATAATAATAAGATGATCAATATCAGGTCAGTACAGGCAGCCGACGAACTCCTGATGCAGATGGGAAGCAAAAAGAAATAAAGATGGAGTCTTAACCCTGGGACTCATTAATAAGAACTGGTGTCAAATGCCACCTCATGATTTCTCTGAGGCCTTACGTATTTAGAGTAAAGTTAATTTCCTTACGGATATAAAGGGAACGCAATCAACTGAGTGTCACTATTAGATAAAAAAAAAAATTCTCTCATTTTCTTCACTTATAAAGGTGGTGTATCTCTCCGGGAGTTTACGGAGGGGCGCTATCAACCGGACATTGCACCGGTTAGATATCGCAAGGGTTTTCCAGGGGTTGGGAGGTGGGAGGGTGGGAGGCACGTAGTTAAGGTAGGTGGTGGGGGGTGGAAAAAAAAGTAAAAAAGTCCTCAGTAAGCTAAGATATGATAGAAGGAAAGTGATTTTGCAATTTAATGGAAAGAGATTTAGACAACAATGGGTCGGTCTAGTTTTATCAGCTTATTTCTTCCTCTTGCGGGACATCTATGCCCAAGATGATTAACATAAAATACTTCTCCTGGAATATTAATGGCCTGCGCACCAAACCAAGGGCAAATAAAATCATGCAATACTTACGGGATCTGGATGCGCAGGTCATTATTCTCCAGGAGACTCACTTAACACATTTGGAGATGTTGGATTTTATTAAAAGAAATAGATGGATAGACTTTGCGGTTTCAACTACTCAGACCAGTAATACTAGAGGGGTTTCTATAATTTTCAAAAAAAGAGCTAAAGCTAGGCTGCTTTCTCAACTGGTCGACCCAGGTGGCAGATGGGCCATCGCGTCTGTGGCAATAGCGGGCTCTCAAACCACAGTCTTGGGCTACTATGGGCCGAACCAGGATGATCCTTCTACACTGGAGGTTATGTTTTCACATCTGCTTTCCTTTTCAGAGCCAACTATTATAGCTGGCGATTTTAACATTGTTCTAGACCCAGTTTTGGATAAATCTCCCAATAGTCGATCCTTAGCTCTGTCAAAATCTAGGTTAGTGTTACAGTCTGCAATGAAAACATACGGCTACCTTGACATATGGAGAGAAAGGTCCGGGCGCCAGCAAGGAGTGTCGTTCCGGAATTATAAATATAAACACCAGTCAAGGATAGATTTCATTTTAATCAGGTTGAGGCTGGCTGAGCACGTAAGATCCATTGAATATTTACCATCACATCTCTCAGATCATTCTGCAGTACTAATGGACTTAGCTTATGAAACAGAGAGATTGCCCTCTAGATGGTCCTTTGATCGTTCACTTCTTTCTTCTCCTGATGACATCACATATCTCAGTATAGAAACACACAATTTTTTTCTGATTAACAATGACTCAGCAACTACAAGGATCATTTGGGACTCGTTCAAAGCATTTTTGAGGGGCCTCATAACAGGGAGAGTGTCATACAAAAGGAAGCAATATAAGGAGAAAATCTCGTCTATAGAGGAAAGTATAATTAATCTCCAATGTCTTATTGATAGCAGTACTGGGACAGATGAGTCCATTATAAATAGTCAAAAGAAAGAAATGGCGACCCTGAAAGCCAATCTGGGCTCAGTTTTGAATCTTAGATTGCAGCAGAGATGGGAAGCAAGCAAATTAGCCCATTTTGAGTACAGCGATGGCGCAGGCAAAATGCTCACCTGGAAGATTAAAACAGATCAGGTCCGGAACAACATTCCCATCATCAAAGTGGGCCACGATTCCTTTACTTCGGACGTTGAAATTAGAAAGGCCTTCAAGGAATTCTTTGGATCTATCTATAAGGAGGACATCGTAACTCACCCTGAGGAGGTCGACGATTGGTTAAGACATATGAATCTCCCCAGTCTTACATATGATCAGTCCCAATTTTTGGATGGTACGATTACTGAAGGAGAAGTCAGGGCCGCTATAAAAAGAAGCAAGAAGGGGAAGGCTGCAGGGCCCGATGGGCTACCTGCAGAAATTTATAGAATCTTAGAGGATGAGATAGCCCCCTTCCTCACTAAAATGTTTAACCAGATACTTCTTGAAGGTCATACTCCCCCTTCATCATGGGACAATGCATCAATCACACTCATATTGAAACCTGGAAAGCCTAAGGATGCCTGTGAATCATGTAGGCCAATATCAATCTTAAATGTGGACTATAAGATTTTTACCACAGCTCTGGCCTCCAGGTTGGCCCTGGTAGCCCCGTCAGTTCTTCATATAGATCAAAAAGGATTTGTAAAGGGGTGTCAGTTATATGAACTGACATATGACCTAATAGGGGCAATAGATATTGCGGTGTCAAAAAATATGCCCTTGACTGCTCTCACACTGGACGCAACTAAGGCCTTCGACAGGGTTAACTGGGTTTACCTGTCGGGGGCTTGGCCAAGTTCGTAGTGGGGGAGAGATTTCGTAGAGCAGTTAGTCTGTTGTACGCCAGCTCAGTGGCGAGCCTATTAATTAACGGGGAGCTGTCAGACCCTTTTATTATAACTAGAGGGACTCGGCAGGGTTGCCCGCTTTCCCCCCTTCTGTTTGACTTTTATATCGAGCCTCTCGCACAAGAACTGAGGAGAGAGAATGCCATCAGTCCTTTTTGTCACAAAGGGTGGGAAAAGAAGGTGGCATTATATGCTGACGACCTGCTTATTCTCACATCAGATGTAACTACGGCACTCCCTGCCATATTTGAAATAGCTCAGGGGTTTGGACGGATATCAGGGTACCAGATCAACACATTAAAAACAGAGATGCTGGTCTGGAATAATGATGCAAGTTCATTGGAAATACAGGCGGGTGAATCACTACGTTATCTGGGCTTAAATATCATCAAGGATCTTAATAAACTTGCAACTATAAATCGTACAGCAATTACTAAAGAGTGTAGGAAATTAATGCAGTCATGGTCCCAACTTCAACTATCCTTGATTGGGAGAGTTAATCTGATCAAAATGTCCATTTTGCCCAAATTTTCATTTCTTTTTAACACTATTCCCCTTTATTTTGATCAGACTCATATAACTAAAATACAGTCAGATATCACTTCTTTTATATGGAACAAAAAACTACCAAGAATAGCCTGGAAGAAGCTTAGAAGGCGATAGGAGAAGGGGGGACTAGCCGCACCAGATTAAAAATTATATCTGTGGGCGTTCCAGTTATCACATACTTGAATGCTCCTATAAAGACCTACAGACTATGGGGTAGGATTAATGTTTTCAGCCATGTTGGATGGGGAAGGTCTTAGCCAGTCGGGATACTTATTCAAATTTGGCAACCCGAAATTCTTTAAAAAGATCAAATTAAAGGTCCTACATGGTTTGGCGGAAATGTGGTTTGAGGTAACAAAATCAATTAAACAGGGGTATTACTGCGATAAAACACCGCTTTGGGGGTTACCTGAAAGTCCAGTTTGGTTGGAAGATACTCTAGCCACTCCCTTGAAAGAGGCAGGCCTTAAAGAATGGGGGATCTCTTCTATGAGGGAGATCTGCTTTCCTGGGAGCATTTACAGAATAGAATAGGTCCAACCATCTCGAGATTTAAATACTTACAAATGAGCAGCTGGACACAGGCCTATAAAAACCCACCTATAAAAAGAAACAGGTTTCCTCTTGCAGGGCATAGTCAATTAATAACTAACCTGGTGAATATTGCTTCAACCAAAAGTGAGATATCACAATGGTATAAACTCCTACTCGAGGAATCTGATGGGGACTTTAAACTACCAGCTCAACTTTGGGGTGTCTTAATAACGAGACAAGATATACAAGAACTTTGGACTACCTCATTTGAGCTTTTAAAGAGCTTAGTGAAACCCTCATGGCTTCGCAGAAACCATCTCTATACCCTTCATAGGGAGTATTACTCTCCCCAGAGATTATCCAAATTTGCCACAGGAAACTCAGTGGCATGTGCAAGGTGCGGGCTGACTGCAGCTTCAGACATTCACATGTTTTTTGAATGTCCTCGGGTCGCTGCAGACTGGGATGCTATTGGTAAGACTCTTACGATATCGTTGGGTTGCCCAGTTATCATGGATCTCCCCTTAGTGATCTTTGGAGTCCTGAGGACATCTCAAAATGCAGCTAGAAACCTGGGGGCAGATTTATGTTAACTGGCGCATCCCCAGGGATGCGCCAGTTAACGTGTGCCACAGCTCCGCCACCCATGGTGCAAAAACGGCACAGATGCGTGATGCATCTGTGCCGGAAATGTGGCGCATTGCTGGAGTTGCGTCGCAAGCGCGACGCAGCTCCAGCACGGCTCGGGGGTGCCCCATCTACACAATGCTGCATCAAGACCTACGCCTGCTTCAAGCAGGCGCAGGGTTTTGACGCAGCATTGGCCTTAAAGTGACTGAGTGAAATCTCATAGATTTCACTCAGCCAGTTTCAGGAGGCGTTCCTGCACAGGAACGCCCCCCCTGTGCAGGAACGCCTCCTTATGGAGCAGGGCTTTACAACGTGACGCATTTGTAAATAGGGCGCATTGTTTGCGCCGCAGTTGCGTCAAATAAAGTGACGCAATTGCGGCGCAAGGGCATCATAAATCTGCCCCCTGGTGTTTTACATGGTCCTCTTGGCCAGGAGGGAAATCTGCAAGAGGTGGAAAGATCCCCTCCCTCCTTCCCACGGGGACTGGTTGACATCCAGTCTACAGACGGCACAAATGGACCTAGCCAGACCAGGTAACCAAAGTAAAAGGGCTTTTTGGCACAAGCTTGCATGGGCACAATAAAGATCCGTGTTTTTTTTTTTTCCCGGGTCCAATGATTACACTACTATGGTGCCAAAAACCAGAAGATATCCGGTCATAGCCCGGCCCAGGCCCAACGGTAGGCCTCCCCATTGGTAGCCAAAAATGATATTAAGCTAGTGACAGCTGCGGGATGTGTTGTCTCCCCCCTCCAAATGGTCCCATCCAGTTTCAACACTCTGTCAGCTGTAACTTCGCTTATTCTAGATGGCTTTCTTAAACCATGGTGGATATGAGGACAAAAATAAAAGAAAACATTTTTTTTAAGTCCCCCTCAAACTCCGGTAATACTTTTTGGTGAATAAAGGAGCTGGCCCATGAGAGCATGTCTGACCCTTCGAGGCCCTCAGGGACCCCACTATCCTTAGATTGGATCTACAAGAGTGGTTCTCCAGTTCCTCGAGTTTATTCTCAAGTTTGCGCTCCAACAAACTCTTTTTACTGGCTGTCTCTTTAGCTTCTGCTCTAGCTTGATTTATGTGGTCCCCCAGAGCCGAGATTCTTTCCTCCGCCTCATGCAATCTATTAGGAAGTCCTGACATCGACTCTTCAAATTTTTCTAGTCGGGAGTGTAAGGCGTTGTATCTCAACTTGCTGATTTACTTTTATCTCACGGATCTCATCGAGAATTAAGTTTAACATCTCGCGAATATCGAGCTGATAGTTCATTTCCTTATCCAAGCTATCACTGTTCCCCTTAGCTTCGACTGCTGGAGTTACAGATGTAAATGACGTAGATGCCTTTTCTTGCTCTGATATAGTTAAAAGAGATTTAGTAGCTGTACTCCAGCTTTCCCCTTCACCTGGGCCTGGGATACTTGAAACTGCCATTGGTGCCCCATCAGAGTTATCTGGAGGGCACAGTTGGAAAGTTTTTGACTTTGGCTGTGTTGACTGTGTTACATTCTCGGGCGATTTCGGCGGAGAGTTGATCTTATCATGCACTACCACAGGTGTGGGGGGCGAGACTAGAGAAAGGGCTGATAGTCCAGAGTCTTTTTCCAGCTGGACCAATGATAATTGCGGAGCATGGCGAGCCTTTTTAACAAACAAAGGAAACAATTGATTTTGCCCTTCTTGAGCTGGTTTGGGCAGAGCTGCTGACGGAGAATCTGTATCTGCCTCTATTGCTAACACGTCTTCCACCACATTTTCTCAAGGAATTGTAGTGTTTTCAATCTCCTCTACACAGACACCTCTCGTAGCAGTTTCTCCAACCCTTTCGTTGGATGGAGAGGTTAAGGAGACATGAAGTTCGTCTTCTGAACTTTCTTGCATTTCTAACGTTGTGTCTTGCCCCGGAGCAGGTACGGCCTTATCTCTCTCTTTAGCTGCCAGCCGAGCTGCTTTTCTAGCCAAGGCTAGACGAGTCTTAGTCTTATGACGGGACATTGTTTCAGACTTGGTAGTTTTATTAGGCTCCTCGTTGTCCTTCAATTGCTTCCCCATTGTCTTAACAGTAGGCTCAAGTCAAAACTGACAATTAAAAAAGGATTTTTTTTTTTTTGATGCTTTGGCACTCTATAAGGGCAAGATTTAGTGGTAAAAAGGGGCAGAAAAGACAAAAGGGACACCCAATGCTCCCTTTATATCGCCCCTCCTCGCCTCACCATGTTTCTTTTGCAGAAGTCCAGCCCGTGTTTTTTCACTTGCCAGGAGCCTTTGGGAACCCTTTTTTTCTTCTCCCTTCCAGTCAGGAATAAGCGCTGCTCCTTCTTGCTCCAAAATTGTGTCCTTATCCATCGTCGTCCCTCTATCTCTCCACTGCAAGCAAAGCAAAGTAGCAAGAGCCGCTGAAGCTCTCGATCAGTTTCGATCAACGCCCGGACATCAAGGCGTGAGGGCGCCGGAGAACAGTTATTCTGGTCAGTTTCTTGCAGTTCCTCAAGGACGCCAGCTCACGCTTCCAGATGTCAGGGTGTCGAGGGTGACGAGGTTTCAGCTCAGCGCCGCTTTCCTGCCATTTTTCATGACTCAAAAACGCCAGCTCGCCGCTCCTCTCGCCATTCCTGCTTCCTCTACAACTCTCGAGGAGGGGGCGGGGTCGCAGGTCACAAGGCTAACCAGAGGCGTGGAACTCCGGAGCCATCGGTAAGACAGTCACCCTTCTTGACAGTCATCTGTAGTTGTGTAAACCTTGCCCCTGACACTTTGCGAATACCACGGGTTGACATTGTGTGGGACATCACAACCACAGGCTCTATGGGAAAATGCAGCCTCGTTGTGTGCAGCAGGATGTGTTTGGCTCATCCACTTAATCTTGTGCTCCAGTACATTCTGTTTTCCATCAACCATGTTGTGAAGGTTTAGGCCAGCGTATGTCCCACATGTTCTGTCAATCAATCAATCAATCAAACAAATTTGTAAAGCGCGCTTGTAGGAAGGTGGATATCTGACTATGGTTACCCCCAAACTTTTTGCCTGGTGTTTAGCTGGTTTTTGACTTAGTTGGCCTGGGATCCTGCTATTCAGGGCCCCAGGCTGATTGCTCTCTCCTTAAAATGGACTCCATGTACCTTAGGTGCATAACACAATTGGAATTGGTTCACCTTATAGGCCCCTGTAACAGTGTACCATAGGTACCCAGGGCATAGGTGTAGCCAAGGCCTACCAGGGGCTGCAGCATGTATTGTGCCACCCCTGGCCTGGCCTCCATATTTGACACAACTGGCTGATCACTCAGCTGGGGTAAGTTGGTGTAATCACCTCTTACTTAGGTACAGTATGCCTGTGCCTAACCCTAAACTGGACACATATGTTCCTATCAGCCACTCCTATGGAAGGCCTCATCAATCCTGGAGGCAGAGTGCTTGGAAATATGTGAGATGGTGCTCTAGCATGAGCTGAGCCTGTCTGCAGCTGTCGGGAACCACTCCCTAAGCTGTTCCGGGATATTGCCATACCATATACTCTTAAGTGCATTATAATCCTCGCGGTTAAATGCTATCTTTGGTTTGGCTTTATCAAAACATGTCGAGTAAGGTGTCATACGAATTGGAATACTATCCCCTCGCCAGTTCTGGCGACGGGGATAGCATTCCACCCTTCTAGAGGGACACGACATGTGTGTAGCCTTAACCCCGGTTAAAGTTAAACAGAGCCTCAGCATCACAAAACGGATGCTGCCACCACAGACACATGTCTGACCTCCTGCTGCTGGGAGTCCTTCCAGCGAGGAGGGCCTGGACAAAGGGTTTCCTGCCTGGGGAGGTGCGAGCACCACCCCAGACAGGGTTTTGTGTATTGGGTAGGACAGGGCTGAATAGAATCAGACATGCCCGGGGCACACAAGGTGTCCCCGTGCATAGGCCAGTCCAAACCGGTTCTGGGGCCTTCCAGCCCCAGTCCTGGCGCGGAGCTGGACAAAGGAAAGGGGGTGTAACCGCCCCCCTTCCTGGTTCCTCCCAGAGGAGGGACCTAGTAGGTGATCCACCCCCAGTTTGGGAATAAGAGGGGGAGCAGTGCCATTGCACAGCAGATCATCCCGAAATCAACTTTAAACAAGAAGAAGACTGGACTTCGACATTCTGCTGCACAGAAGACTGAAGAGAATCTCCCTTGTGGCCTAGGAGTGGCCACCCTGTGAACACAGGTACCAACCAGCAACTCGACGTCTGCTTTGCCGCCGCCTCCCGCCGGAGACCGAGCCCAGAGCCCGACAAGAACCAGACTCCCAGACTTCTCAGAGCCCGATCCACAGTCCCTGCAAAGAAGGGACCCGTGGAGGCACCGAGTGACGTGGGACCGGACCTCTTGGAAGACACTCGAAAAGCTGACTGCGCAGCTTCTGAGGCATCCTCGACGTTGTGCTTTGGGGATTGAGAACCCCCACCACCGAGCAGCCCTTGCACCGAAGATCAGCCCTCCAGCATCTCCACGATCTGCGTGGGGCCCTTTTGCATTGTGCCACTCGACGCGCCATCCCGGCCACTAGCCACGTGGTCAGCGGCCATCTTGGCGACGAACCCGAAGATTTAAACAGCAGGTCTGGTTGCTCCAGACCTACCCAAGCTCCTGTGAAAAGGAGCACCCGCTCTGACCTTGCTGGTCCGAGTGAACAGCATCTTTCAACTTCTGTGTGGCTTGCATTTGCCAAGGCCTGTTTGCTCCGATCAGGTCGCCGACACCGCCAACAGCGAGAAGCCTACGTGGGACAGCTCGTGACCGACTCCTGGACGTCCTCGACCCCGGGTATCCACGTGGCTGCAGAAAGAAGCTACCCGACAACGCCTGTTTGCACCCGACATCGCCTGGTTCCAATCTGGTTCCACGGTAGTCACTGGCTAGTGACTTTGAACACTGTCCCCTCTGCTTTCAGGTCTTCACATCTTCAGATCCACCCTTGGATCCACCGGAACTCTTCTCATCGAACCGCCTGCAGCATCTTCAGCTCCAAGCACCATCGACCAGCGTGACGAAACCCGACACAACTTCGACCCTGTGCACCCGCTTCCTGTGGGTGAGGTAACTCAGCTCCGCCGGTGCTCCTGCACTGGTACACATCCCAAGGGCCTGTGTTTTAAGTTTCAGCTCCGTAGGTCACTCGGAAGGTTCCTAACTTTCTAACTTTGTGCTTTTTACGCACCATAGACTTTGTATTGAGAAGTGCGTGCACTTTGAACACTGCACCCGAGTCCCGTGGGCCTTTCCCGACTTAGTCATTGCCAGTCTCGAATAGCTCCAGCGATTCCCAAGGCCCTAGGCCTCTTCACTTTCCTCCTGGTATCTCTTATACCACTTTCTTAGTATATGGTTTAGGTGGCCCCTAGGGCTCATCCATATTGTGCAACTTTTGTGTATTTTAAACTGTCTTGTGATTTAACGCTTGTGCTTCTGTGCTCATAAAGAGTCCAGGGGATTTTAATAGTTAATAAATCAATATATATTTTCAATATATATCTGTGTGGTGTCCCTTTCATTTGGTATTCAAGGGGGTTGTGTGTGGTATAACAGCTGGCTTCACATGCCTTTCAGAGTTTAGCCTAAGACTGCTTTGTCCACGTTACCACTAGGATAACTGGTCTACAAGGTTGAATTACAACCATCATCATAAGGGTTGCTTGGCATGATACAAAGTGATCACTAAGAATTAGTGAGCATTATATATCAGGCCAACTTCTCACATTGGTGAGCAGCGGATTGGGATCTGAGCTTGCTGTTGTTTTACCATTACAATCTTTGAGATTATCATTTGAAAGATCATACAGGTACCTGCTAGGTACATATAAAACAAGACTAGTATACATAAGTTCTACTGAACTTAGTTGTTGTAGAGCAAAGGGAGTAGCACACCCTAGCTACAACTACTAGATAGGTTTAGTAGGTAAACACCAGTGTAGGTAGATTGCAACACATCCACCCACACTAGAGCAATGTCTGGAACAGAGGGGTCCAGTGGACTTACTCCTGTTGAGAGTGACCCTCCAAGGGCACCATCCCAGTTTGCTATTTTTCCCTTTAAGGAATAAAGACAGCTTTGTGTCTTAAGGGGTCTGAAGACAGGGCCTTCCCCTACTACAGACCACCTAAGAGAGCTCTTGGATCAGTCTGAGGCTCTAAAGACCTCTAAAGCAAACCCCACAGGGGATGCTGAAGGAGGCCATCCTTCAGAGGATGACACTGTAGACCCCCCTGCCCCTATCATCCTGGTAGATGAGGAAGCCTCCACCACTGGAGCTCCTCAGGTAGATGTAGAGGAAGAGGAGGAAGAGGAGGAGGAGGTGGAAAGCAGTGAGTCAGATGATGACAGAGATAGTCAGGTGCTGGTCAGTAGACTGAACCAGGCTAACTTAAGTCAACTTGGGAATGAATCTGGTAACAACCCATTCAGACCCCCAGGTGGACTTAACCAGAAGCCTAGGAGGAGAAGGACTCACTCAGGTGACTCTGACAACTCCCATGCTTCTAGAGGTTCTCATGGTCACTCCAGAAAAAGGATGACTAGCCCTCAGAGAAGGGAACATGAGGCCAAATTGAGAGAATCTCAAATTAGAGAGGCTGAATTGAGAGTCCAGAGACAAGAGTTAGAGATTGCCCTGGCCCAAGAGAAACTTGCTAGAGCAAGACAGCCTAGAGAGAGTGGATTAGGATCCACTGGTGGCAGCAATATCCAGAAGGATAAAGACAGGTCCTTTGATACAAGAAACCTGAGTAAGATTGTGCCCCCCTACAAAGCTGGGGATGATATCCACAAATGGATGACTGCACTTGAGAGAGCCTGCATGGTACAGCAGATCCCTCAGGAGCAGTGGGCAGCAATCTTGTGGCTCTCCTTTGAAGGTAGAGGCAGAGACAGACTCCTCACAGTTAGTGATGAGGATTCTAGAAACTACATGGTCCTGAAGAGTGCTCTGATTGATGGGTTGGGCTTAACCACTGAACAGTACAGGTTAATGTTCAGAGACACCCAGAAGACACAGACTCAGGACTGGTCTGAATTTGTTGAGTGTGCCACTAAGGCTCTGGAGGGCTGGTTGCTGGGAAGTAAGGTTACTGACTATACAGGATTGTATAATTTAATTATGAGAGAGCAAATCTTAAGTAATTGTCAAAATCAGCTTCTACATCAGCACCTGGTTGACTCTGATCTGACCTCCCCACAAGAATTGGGTAGGAGGGCAGACAAATGGGTCAGAACCAGGATCAGGCCTAAGAACCAGGGTGGTGACCAAAAGAAAGAGACTACCAAGCCTCAAGAGAAGGGTGGGGATAAAAGTAAGGAAAAGACTTCCCCAGGGCCCCAAAACTCCAAGAATGGGGGTGGGTCCCAAGACACTTCTACATCCCAGAAAAAGCCTTATTGTCATACCTGTAAACAGGTGGGGCATTACAAAACAGATAGCTGTTGTCCCAAGAATGGCAATAAGGAGAATATACCTCCAGGTAAGGCTCCAACACCTCCTGTCACTGTTAGCAGTGGTCCCCCAGGTGGTGGGAGCACCCCCAAGAATTTGGGTGGGTTTACTTTTGGAGGACAGGTGGACTCTGGCCTATCCAGGTCCCCTAACTCAGATACTCTTGTCTATGAGACTGGCATGGGGTTTGCCAATTTCACAGCTTGCCCAAACACTTTGAGCAAGTATAGACAGGAGCCCCTCATCAATGGCTTGAAAGTTGAGGCCTTCAGAGACACAGGGGCTAGCATCACCATGGTGGCTGAATGTCTAGTCCCCTCAAGGCAACTTTTACCTGATGCCAAATATCAGGTGACAAACATTGATGGCATAGAATCCAATCATCCCATGGCAGTAGTCAATCTTAGCTGGGGAGGTGTCACTGGCCCAAAAAGAGTGGCAGTGTCAGCAAACTTGCCTGTAGATTGCCTACTGGGTAATGATTTGGAAATCTCAGCCTGGGCTGAGGTTGAACAGCAAACCCATTCTAGAATGGTAAATCTCCATGGAAAGGTTAGTGGGGCTGTAATGGCTACAGCCCCAATTCAAGATGTCCTCCCTGAAAAGGTTGGGAGGGCTGAGCAAACCTCAGCCCCATCTTTAGATAACTTCCCTCCTGGAAAGAGTAGCAGGGCTGTACTAGTAACAGCCCATACCCAAACTGAGTCTCCTCCTGAAAAGGTTGGTGGGGCTGTGATGGCCACAGCCCAAACTCAAACTGATACATGGGTAGTGAAGCCTGAAATGATGGATCACTCCACCCAAACAGAGAGCATTGAGGAGGAAGAGAAATCTCCCTCCCACCAGACTTTAGGAAAGGATCAGCCTCCTCAGGGAACTGATCTTACCCCTGATGAAGGAACTGTCCCAGAGGTTGTTAGGCCTGGCCTAACAGAGCCTCTGATGGCAGTGGACCCTTCTCAGGTGGGACCCAATCTGAAGCAGGTAACCTGCCCCTCTCTACCTTGCCTTACTCAGCCCAGGGCTGCAGAGGACAAGAAGGACAGTGAGACCCAAAGGGCCACCTGTCAAATAAAGCACCCCCATCAACAGATTAGGGGCACCGAAACCAGTAGCCCTAGTGAGGTGCAAACTTTAAAAACTCCTGAGGGATCCCCCTTAAAAGTAGTTAGGGACCTCCCCCAGATGGATATTGTTGGGCACAGCCAAACCTGGGACCCTAAGGGCCCAAACCTGAACTGTCCCTCCAGTAAGCCAAACAGAGGGACTCAGCCTCCAGCTTTAGGTAGCCAGAGGTTGACCCTGAGAGCACAGTGCAACTCAGTCAAAGAAAGAAAGGCACACATGGTGGAGAGTGATTGGAGGAAGCTGAGCCCTACAGAGGAAACTCACTTCAGTACTCCATCCCAACACCAGCCTTTGACTTTGCAAAGACACACCACAGGTAGAGATTCCCTATGGTGGAGACCCTCAGATGCCCTTAGGGTGAGGGATTGCTTAGTGGACCATGAGACAGGGGGTTACCAAGCCAGAGCTGGTACTTCCTTATATGGCCACTTAGGCAATATAGGCTTACCTGGTCAAGGATAGCCTTATCTCCTTTCGTTTGGGGGGGGGGGGGTTATGTAGGAAGGTGGATATCTGACTATGGTTACCCCCAAACTTTTTGCCTGGTGTTTAGCTGGTTTTTGACTTAGTTGGCCTGGGATCCTGCTATTCAGGGCCCCAGGCTGATTGCTCTCTCCTTAAAATGGACTCCATGTACCTTAGGTGCATAACACAATTGGAATTGGTTCACCTTATAGGCCCCTGTAACAGTGTACCATAGGTACCCAGGGCATAGGTGTAGCCAAGGCCTACCAGGGGCTGCAGCATGTATTGTGCCACCCCTGGCCTGGCCTCCATATTTGACACAACTGGCTGATCACTCAGCTGGGGTAAGTTGGTGTAATCACCTCTTACTTAGGTACAGTATGCCTGTGCCTAACCCTAAACTGGACACATATGTTCCTATCAGCCACTCCTATGGAAGGCCTCATCAATCCTGGAGGCAGAGTGCTTGGAAATATGTGAGATGGTGCTCTAGCATGAGCTGAGCCTGTCTGCAGCTGTCGGGAACCACTCCCTAAGCTGTTCCGGGATATTGCCATACCATATACTCTTAAGTGCATTATAATCCTCGCGTTTAAATGCTATCTTTGGTTTGGCTTTATCAAAACATGTCGAGTAAGGTGTCATACGAATTGGAATACTATCCCCTCGCCAGTTCTGGTGACGGGGATAGCATTCCACCCTTCTAGAGGGACACGACATGTGTGTAGCCTTAACCCCGGTTAAAGTTAAACAGAGCCTCAGCATCACAAAACGGATGCTGCCACCACAGACACATGTCTGACCTCCTGCTGCTGGGAGTCCTTCCAGCGAGGAGGGCCTGGACAAAGGGTTTCCTGCCTGGGGAGGTGCGAGCACCACCCCAGACAGGGTTTTGTGTATTGGGTAGGACAGGGCTGAATAGAATCAGACATGCCCGGGGCACACAAGGTGTCCCCGTGCATAGGCCAGTCCAAACCGGTTCTGGGGCCTTCCAGCCCCAGTCCTGGCGCGGAGCTGGACAAAGGAAAGGGGGTGTAACCGCCCCCCTTCCTGGTTCCTCCCAGAGGAGGGACCTAGTAGGTGATCCACCCCCAGTTTGGGAATAAGAGGGGGAGCAGTGCCATTGCACAGCAGATCATCCCGAAATCAACTTTAAACAAGAAGAAGACTGGACTTCGACATTCTGCTGCACAGAAGACTGAAGAGAATCTCCCTTGTGGCCTAGGAGTGGCCACCCTGTGAACACAGGTACCAACCAGCAACTCAACGTCTGCTTTGCCGCCGCCTCCCGCCGGAGACCGAGCCCAGAGCCCGACAAGAACCAGACTCCCAGACTTCTCAGAGCCCGATCCACAGTCCCTGCAAAGAAGGGACCCGTGGAGGCACCGAGTGACGTGGGACCGGACCTCTTGGAAGACACTCGAAAAGCTGACTGCGCAGCTTCTGAGGCATCCTCGACGTTGTGCTTTGGGGATTGAGAACCCCCACCACCGAGCAGCCCTTGCACCGAAGATCAGCCCTCCAGCATCTCCACGATCTGCGTGGGGCCCTTTTGCATTGTGCCACTCGACGCGCCATCCCGGCCACTAGCCACGTGGTCAGCGGCCATCTTGGCGACGAACCCGAAGATTTAAACAGCAGGTCTGGTTGCTCCAGACCTACCCAAGCTCCTGTGAAAAGGAGCACCCGCTCTGACCTTGCTGGTCCGAGTGAACAGCATCTTTCAACTTCTGCGTGGCTTGCATTTGCCAAGGCCTGTTTGCTCCGATCAGGTCGCCGACACCGCCAACAGCGAAAAGCCTACGTGGGACAGCTCGTGACCGACTCCTGGACGTCCTCGACCCCGGGTATCCACGTGGCTGCAGAAAGAAGCTACCCGACACGCCTGTTTGCACCCGACATCGCCTGGTTCCAATCTGGTTCCACGGTAGTCACTGGCAAGTGACTTTGAACACTGTCCCCTCTGCTTTCAGGTCTTCACATCTTCAGATCCACCCTTGGATCCACCGGAACTCTTCTCATCGAACCGCCTGCAGCATCTTCAGCTCCAAGCACCATCGACCAGCGTGACGAAACCCGACACAACTTCGACCCTGTGCACCCGCTTCCTGTGGGTGAGGTAACTCAGCTCCGCCGGTGCTCCTGCACTGGTACACATCCCAAGGGCCTGTGTTTTAAGTTTCAGCTCCGTAGGTCACTCGGAAGGTTCCTAACTTTCTAACTTTGTGCTTTTTACGCACCATAGACTTTGTATTGAGAAGTGCGTGCACTTTGAACACTGCACCCGAGTCCCGTGGGCCTTTCCCGACTTAGTCATTGCCAGTCTCGAATAGCTCCAGCGATTCCCAAGGCCCTAGGCCTCTTCACTTTCCTCCTGGTATCTCTTATACCACTTTCTTAGTATATGGTTTAGGTGGCCCCTAGGGCTCATCCATATTGTGCAACTTTTGTGTATTTTAAACTGTCTTGTGATTTAACGCTTGTGCTTCTGTGCTCATAAAGAGTCCAGGGGATTTTAATAGTTAATAAATCAATATATATTTTCAATATATATCTGTGTGGTGTCCCTTTCATTTGGTATTCAAGGGGGTTGTGTGTGGTATAACAGCTGGCTTCACATGCCTTTCAGAGTTTAGCCTAAGACTGCTTTGTCCACGTTACCACTAGGATAACTGGTCTACAAGGTTGAATTACAACCATCATCATAAGGGTTGCTTGGCATGATACAAAGTGATCACTAAGAATTAGTGAGCATTATATATCAGGCCAACTTCTCACAGCGCTACTCACCCGCTAGGGTCTCAAGGCGCTGTGAGGGGGGGGGAGTTGCTACTGCTCGAACAGCCAGGTCTTGAGTTGTTTCCTGAAGGAGAGATGGTCGTTGGTCAGCCGTAGGTGGGTGGGGAGGGAGTTCCATGTCTTGGCCGCCAGGTAGGAGAAGTATCTTCCTCCGGCGGTGGATTTGTGAATTCTTGGGATGGTGGCAAGGGCGAGGCTGGTGGATCGGAGCTGGCGGGTGGGTGTGTAGAATGTGAGGCGGCTGTTGAGGTATTTGGGGCCCATGTCATGGAGAGCCTTGTGTGGGTGGGTGAGGAGTCTGAACGTGATCCTCTTGCTGACGGGGAGCCAGTGCAGGTCTTTCAGATGGGGAGAGATGTGGCTGTGATGAGGGATGTCCGGAATGAGTCGTGCAGAAGCGTTCTGTATGCGCTGGAGTATTTTCTGGAGTTTGGCTGTTGTTCCAGCGTAGAGGGTGTTCCCGTAGTCCAGTCGGCTGGTGACGAGGGCCTGGGTGACCGTCTTCCTGGTTTCGGTGGGGATCCACCGGAAGATCTTTCGAAGCATGGGCAGGGTGTTGAAACAGGATGACGAGACGACGTTGACTTGCTTGGTCATCGTGAGAGATGAGTCCAGGATGATGCCCAAGTTGCGTGCATGGTCCATGGGCTTGGGGGCGGTGCCCAGCGCAGAGGGCCACCAGGAGTCGTTCCAGGCAGAGGGGGCTGGTCCCAGGATGAGGACTTCCGTCTTGTCTGAGTTCAGTTTCAGACAGCTGAGCTTCATCCATTCCGCAACGTCTTTCATTCCTTCCTGGAGGCTGGTTCTGGCGTTGGCGGGGTCGCTGGTGAGGGAGAGGATCAGCTGGGTGTCATCCGCGTAGGAGATGATGTTTAGGTTGTGCTGGCGTGCGATGGCTGTGAGAGGGCTCATGAAGATGTTGAAGAGGGTGTGGCTGAGTGAGGATCCTTGAGAAACACCTCAGATGACTTCGGTGGCCGCGGATCGGAAGGGAGGGAGGCGGACTCTCTGGGTTCTACCGGCGAGGAACGAGATGATCCACTCCAGGGCCGTTCCTTGGATTCCAGTGTTGCTGAGGCGCTGCTGAGAGGTCCAGGAGGATGAGGGCAGCTGTTTCCCCGTTGTCGAGCAGGGACCTGATGTCGTCGGTAGCTGCGATGAGGGCAGTCTGGTGCTGTGGTTTGCTCGGAAGCCGAACTGCGAGGGGTCGAGGGAGCCGTTTGTCTCGAGGAAGGCGGAGAGTTGTTTGTTGACGGTCTTCTCAATGACTTTGGCAGGAAAAGGGAGGAGCAAGATGGGCGGAAGTTCTTGAGGTCCGTGGGGTCCGCAGTGGTTTTCTTCAGGAGGGCGCTGAGCTTGGCATGTTTCTAGCTCTCCGGGAAGGTGGCAGATGCGAAGGAGCTGTTAATGATGTCCCGGAGTTTGGGTGCGATGATCTGTCAACTTCCTGTGAGTCTGTTCGTATGGATGCATTGCCCCTTGTGCCAGTATGTCATGTCACTGTCACGCCGTTTCCTCAGGGCTGGTGGAGAACACTGCTTTGCAAGGCTTCTCGGTAAGCTGAAGTTAATTTTCTATTCCCATGATGCCAAGACTGTTGCCCTGATGACGTCACAACGTTGTGCTGTAGCAAATGTAAACGCTTCGGGGGCACCAGTCGGGTGCCGTTAATCCCAGGATTCTCTAGTGGCGTGCTGCATATCCTGGTCACAGTAGGGGTGGTTTTGTGCCATCGCTCCTCATTACTCTCTGTTGAGTTCTGGGCCAGCAGTTTGTTCTGTTTGGCATTTCAAAGCCCAGTTGGACGAGCCAATGACTGGCTCTTGCGGGGCTTCCTTGTGTTTACCTAATTCCCTCCCTTGTTGGATGAGCTTCTTAAGGCTCTTGCGGGGATGTGGAATTTCCCTTCTTCACCATCACTGATTCCCAGGGGTAAGTACGGATTGTTGGCTTTGTGTAAGTTGCACTGCAGCGCATTTGAATTTCTGTTTATTGGAGCCTTATTCATACACTGTGATTTTCAGGATTACCGCATGACTCTAATTGCATTGAAGCAGCCTGCAGAGCGTTATACCCCTTTCATATAGCTGCAATACTCTGCTACCTTTTATGTGTCTTCTGTGAACCCTGTGCTAGTTGCACAATCCTTGGAATAGGATCATAATATTGGCCAGTTCTTTAGCAACTCGTACAACATAATCTTTGGTGTGTTATGGTGTTTCATCACCTTTCCATGTGCTATGAATCCATAGGGAGTGTTCATCTGTTTTCACAGCAGGGGATTCTAGAGCTCATCCTGAAGTAAGCTCAAATTTCCCAGTTACGTGGCAGTTAAGACTTTTTGGTTGATGTTGATAACTGCTGGATAAATACATCTAAACGCATGGAACAGCCTTCTTTGTAAGTGTGTAGTGATGTCCTTGTTCGATCCTCAGATCTAGTATCACTTTCATTACTGTGAACCCAACTAGGATACAGTGGCTGTTGTTTTCCTTTACAGGTGTAACTGTTACAGTATAGGTCCTGAGGTATTCTGTGATTCTGTGACAAGAAGTGTTGAATCCTTATGCTTGTTTACCGTTGTTTCAGATCTCCCTCCCTGCTGTTCCCTTCCTTTCCTTCCCCCGCCTGATCACCCTTTTGAGTCTGTCATTTCTACTCGGACCAAGGGGCTATCGGGAGATGGACCACTTTGAACATCACACGTTTCTGAGGATTCAAGGATCTGACAGTCCCAGGAAGTCCTGTGCACATTGTTTCACCAGCAGTACAGGTAAACTCATTGCATGACTTGTATTTTCTTCAGAGGAATGGCACTGGCCATGGACATTGGCTAAAGCAGCATGGCCTCAACACATACTTGATCCATTTGTGTAGAAAATGCGTTCACCACAGTACAATGTGCCTCATCACTGTCATCGCAGATCTCTTGCCACTTTGCATGCGTCATCTATGACATAATTGACAAAGATTGTGCATATGGGAGTATGTGTACTGTGGCAACATGCATGCAGTTTATCATGGCTAATGATTCCTATTGTGCATGAAGTACATGGTTGTGTATGTATTTGTGCAGGTTGCTACCCACAAAGGGCAGGCAACACCTGCTGACGCCGTGTGTCCTGGGCGCAGCTTGGCCTTTTGATGCCTGATCCTGTGCCCGTCATTTTTGGTGTTAGTTCTTCCATTTTCTTTCAGTGATCCATGAGTAACCAGACACTCATTCCTTTCCATACACATGTTACATTGTGCCTTTCTAACCTCCTTGTCTTTGTGTGCTAGTTTTTGCGTGGTGTCTCACCCCTCCCGCCGTCAGGTGTTCACTCATTCCTGCTGCTGCTTCACCTGCGGCACCGCACCACCTGATTCTGCAACCCACACGCCTCTTAGATGCTCCTCCCTCCCTCCACTCATTCTTAATGCAGGCAGCCGCTTGTCTGTGCCACTGTTGAGCCACCTCCGTGCCAAAGGCAGGACCGTCAGCACCTGCAACGTGCATAGTGCAAGACCCTCTGTCTTTGCATGACCCACGTAATATAACAGACTCATTCTCCAGCCACCATCCAAACAATGAACACCAGATAATCAACCACCTGCTATTGGGCAACCCCTAAGCGAACACACGACAGTTTTGCATGCTGTGTGTGCAACTCCTACTGCCAACACCGCGCTGCCCCGCCTGGCAGACCTTGTCCGTACAACCAGGTCATGTGCCTCCTACTGCACACCCGCTCCATCCACCAGCTTGCCATTGGACTCTGTTACCTCATCAACACAACAGCCCCACACATTGCCTTCATTACAGTAACGGGTTGAACGCATTCTCAGCACAGTACTTCAACATTGCCATCACAGACAGATATGAGATCCCCCGCAGGGACCGCACCAACAATACAGGAGGATGTTTTGCAATTCATTCTGAAGTACACCCTCAGAGTCACATACAACACCAAGGACACACTCAGCATTGTGAAGCAGCTGCACTTCAGGTTTCCCACCAACCCCCTGACCACCCTCAGTCTAACTATCATCTGCAGATCTCCAGGCCTACACCCACAGTCCCACAAAGCCATCTACAATAATAATAATATTAGGCATTTATTGAGCGCACTGCTACCCCAACGGGGTGTCCCAGCGCTGTAGTGGGCAGAAAATGAGGCAGCATACAGAGCAGCAACTAATCAAGCCGGTTAAATAGCCAGGTCTTAAGGGCTTTATGAAACTCACATTCAGACTGAATCAGACACAGCAGAAGAGGTAGCTTAGTCGAACATTGGGTAGTTCATACCTAAAAGGTTTAACCTCCTGATCTAGGTTTTGTGAACCGAGAAGTAATGAGCAAGCACTTGTCATTGGACCGTAGAGATCACGATTGACCATAGGGACGGAGTCTCCTCCTAAGGTAGAGAGGTCCACAGCCTTGTCCTGCCCTGAAGGCAAGTGTCAGCACCTTGAATCCTGTTAGTTTAGTCATGGGCAGTCAATGGAGTAATTGAAGATACGGGAAGATATGTTGTCAAAGTGGGACTCCACATACCAGGCGTGCAGCTGCGTTTTGGACCGTATGCAGTATACGGAGCAAGCCTATTGAGAGACCCATGTATGAGCCATTTACGTAGTCTAAATGGGAGGTAATCAGCGCGTGAACCACCATTTTCCAGGTTGCATTGGGCAGATTGTTAATAAATCTCTTGATGATTCTAATCTTGCCAAAACAAGCGGCAGTCACTTCTTGCACCTGTATGGCAAGGGATAGCTGATTGTTCCATCTAACTCCCATATTCCTGACCAAGTCCTTGGGTGCCGGAGCAATGCCCAGTTCCTCTGGCCACCACTGATTGGAAGAGAGGGGAGAAGGTTGGATAAAAAATAGGATATCGGTCTTATCTGGATTAAGTTCCAAGAAATTGCGGTCCATCCAGGCCGCAATATTATTGACACAATTTTTCAGTGGGTCAAAAGTTGCGGCAGACACAGCATTAAAGGTGAATAGAAGCTGAGTATCATCAGCATATGAAATGATTTTGACTTCAGACATGGCAATCAATTCAGCCAGCGGGGTAAAGTAAATATTAAAATGCAGGGCTCAGAGCAGAGCCCTGCGGCACACCGCACTTCAGTGGTTTGACTGGGGAGATGAACGGATAGGTTCGGACCTGCTGTGTGCGGTCAGATAGAAAGGACAATATCCAGTTCAGCACTGAGCCCCCCACGCCTATGGTCCTAAGGCGGTTCAAATGAATGGGATGGGCGACTGTGTCAAATGATGCAGACAAGTCTAACAGCACCAACACCGCCTTGGAACCTCCATCGACCGCACAGCGTATAGAGTCTGCCATTTCAATGAGGGCCGACTCCGTACTATAGCCGGGACGGAAGCTGGATTGGGAGTCGTGAAGGAGGATATTATCTTCAACAAAGGCCATCAGTTGCTGACAGATACATTTGTCTAAAATCTTGGCAGGAGCTGGTAAAAGAGAGATAGGTCTATAATTGCACGGAGATGCAGGATCTGCGTTGGCTTTCTTTAAGATGGGCAGGAGGAACACGTGTTTCCACGCATTCGGATAAGAGCCCAATCTGAGGGAAAGTTTCCAGATGGCGTTTAAATAGTGATTGTGAATTTTAGCAAGGATATTGCATTGCTTGGAGGGCAAGGGGTCACTAGGGGAACCGGATTCACACTTCAGCAATTCGAGAAGAGAGGCTGCCTCAGAAATTGTGGCAAAATCTGAGAGCACAGAGCTGGGAACCAGCTTTACTGAATGGTCTTCAGACATTGGACAACTACATCAGCATGCAGGCCCTCACCTACACAGACTACATGGGGCAGGGGGACAGCAACTTCTGGCTGGAGGACAACCACACCACCATCCTTCATTGGTACATCAACATTTGCATCCAGTTGTCCGACATGCAACACACTGCACCACACTCCGCTACAGATCCACCAAAGATGTTTGACATAAGTCACCACAGATGAGCTGTGTGGCACCCTCGCCCAGGACACTCCAACCAATGCCACCGCCACACCCTGCAACCGCACACACTGGATCAGCAACTGATCCAACACTCTTGCCACATTGGCTGACTTTCCTGTGTGGCACAACAGTTAAGCCACCTGGGACAAGGCAGACCTAGTGGACTCATACAGATGTAGCCGAACTCTCGTGCAAACCTTGCAAGACAAACAACCATCAGTTACCTTGCAGCCCTGGAATCCACAACACACAGACATCACCATAACATCAGCATAGACAAGGGGACATCCTTCAGGTATGGCCTATGCACCAACATACACAACATGAAGGACCTCATCGGCATCGTGAGTGAACTATCTGACCCCAGCTCTACATCCAAAAGATATACCACACTTGCAAGGCCAAGGGGATCCCTTGCAACATTCTATCACTGCAAGCCTGTGGACATACACAACAGTCTACACGACAGGCTACACAACAGTCTAGCCACACAGAGGCCGACAGCGCTTTTATCCACAGGACATACCCCCCTCAGGTCCTGGACTCCCGTCAGCAGAACCACCCGGCTCATGTACAGCATCCACTCCGGCTCTCCAACAGGACCCTTCCCACACAATATCTCAATCACAGCATACACCATCTATGAAGCCCACCTGCGGCACGTCATGAATGTCTCCTTTGAGAAAGCCACTTTCCTTGGGAGCTGGAGGCATGCAGAGACCCAGGCCCTTCTTTAACAACGGACGGGAGTACCACAGGATCTCCTGGAACATCACCCTGCTTAACTACCCGGCAAATGTCATCAAGAAGACAGTCAACAAGCAACTGACCATCTCCCTCCAAACAGTAATCACCCTACTTCAACAGCCCTCATTGCCACCACCAACGACATCTTGGACCCTGCTTGAACAATGGTGAGACCATCACCCTCACCCCATCGACCTCTCAATGGCATACTACACCATGTGCAACCACACTGTCAGATCACACATCTCAGGAAGGCCCAGGATGGAATCGCCAAGTACCTCACCAGCAAGGCCCAGGGATTCTGCCTCCCCCTTTCACCACGTAGTACAATGGGGTCATCGGGCACATGCCCCAGCGCTCATCTTTCAGCATGACATTCTACAATGTCTTCATGACCCCCCTCTCCACCATCACATGCGCACACGACCTCATCATCATGTCCTATGCAATTGACACCCAGCTGATCCTCACCCTCACCAAAGACCCAGCCACTCCCAGATCCAACCTTCAAGAAGGCATGAGTTGCGTTGACAAATGGATGAACATCAGCCACCTGAGGCTGGACTTGGATAAGACTGAGCTCATCATCTGAGGAATGTCCCCTTGTGGCTGGGACAACTCCTTGTATCACACCTGCCTGGGCAGCGCCCAAGCACACAGTGGCCACGCACGCAAGCAGGTGTTCATCGTAGACTCCTCGCTCAAAATAACCATGCAACTCAACACCATCTCTACCTCATGCTGCAAGTCCCTCCCCATGCTGCAAATGATCTTCAGATAGATCCACTCCTAGTCATGACATACAGTCATTCAGGTCCACAACACCAGCCAGCTCAACTCCGGCAACGCCCTCTGCGCAGGAACAACAGCCAGGCTTGTGCACATCCAGGGTGCATCTGCATACCTCATCCTCAACATCCCCCGTCACAGCCACATGACCATCCACCTGAGATACCTACAATAGGCTCTCTGTCAATTGCAGGATCTCCTTCAGACTCCTCAGCCACACTCAGGAGGCACTCCACAACCACAGCCCCAAAGACGAACATGGACTTCTCCCATCAAACACCCCTTTGGCCCAACTCCATCCAGCCAATCTTGCCCTGGGCACCATTCATCACATCTACAGTAGACTGCATGTGGGAGATAGTTCTCCCACATCACCAAACTGACGTGGTACTCCCTCCCTGGGCACCTCTACATGACCCATGACCTCTACACCTTCATAAAACTCTTCCAAAACTGTCTGTCCGAGCAGTATGGCAAGCACCCCCTCCTCAGCAGCTTGAAACCATCACGGGTGAGTATTGCACTCCATGTATGTATTTGATGATACATTGTGACCTATGCGTGTCCTCGACCGGACTCAAATCCCAGTGTATGGATGGCTTGAGTTTGTTCCACACTCTGGCATACTTTGACATAACCCCACACGTATGTTGTTGACTCATAGTAAATGACTGCAACATCAATTTCACTTGTGTTTGTTTTGTTTATTTATCTGTCTTGTGCGGGAAACATGAGTGAGTGATATGTGCTGTACAAAAATGCCCGGAATCCAAAGTTCACAGAGGGAGATGTGATGCCTGGCATAGTTTGTTAAAATGGACCCGAGCACAGTTAATTTTTAGAATACACATTCGCCCGAGAGTAAACACTTGAATACTCACGCGGAGTACATGCGGTGAATTACAATTTAAATAACTAGTATCGGGTTTGGAAATTTGTGGCTTACAACGTTTTTTTATCACATTACTGTTCATAATCATTTGAATGCATTGCTATGAGTCTATGGTTAGACATGTTTTATTAAGATTTACTGGAAACATGAAGTACGTAGGATCGATATTGAATGTTGCATTATTTTGTTTTGTTATAGATATATCCCCTGGAAGAAGGCATATTAATTGCCGAAATGCATTGAGAAAGTCAAAATGTTTATTCATGAATTACAATGAAAAAATATGAGCGTTTCATCCATGTGATGACAACAAGATGAAATAAACAACAAGTTTCAAAAAGATAAACCGTTGTATAAACTCATTCAACCTTCCTTGTAGAAGGAGTTATTGGAGCCCGGGGGACAAACCCCATGTCTATGGGGGTGCAGCCGTAGAGTGATGCTGTTGCACACACAGTCAAAATGCCAGACCAGGTGACCTGGGAGATGCGCATGGCCCACTGCCTCTCACTGTCTTTTCCGTGGACGACCCATCTTCCTAGGGGACCCTCATATGCAGGCCTTGACGATGCATGGGACGCTCCACCAGACGATTCCTCCTCCTCCTCCCTCCCTGTGACTGTTGGCGGTCTTCGCCTGGTGACACAGGGAGGGTGCTCCATGTTGTCTGTGATCCTACTGAGTGAATGGCTTATATCCTTTTGCACCGCCAGGAGCTCAGCCAGTCTTGCCTCCATCCATCCTTGGTGGTCTTGTTGACTGGCGTGTTGCTCAGTCTGCAGGTTTTTGATCTCTGTGAGTGTCCCCACTATCTGGCTGAACTCCCTGGTGTCCCTCCGGTATGCCTCCATGATGTTTCGCAGTTCAGACATACAGGGCCCTGCAGCTGGCTGGTCAGGTTCTCGCCTCCACCGCCCCTGCCCACACGAGCACAGCCTACCGTTGTGGGCACATCGGGTCGACGGGACCCCTGAGGGATGGCAGTAGTGGTGTTGTCTGCCACCTCCTGGGTGCCCGGCAAACCTTGTTCCTCATTGTCAGACTGGCTCAGTTGTTGAGTGTGGGCAGGGCTCCGAGAAGTCTACTGGAATGTGACAGTGTTGGACAGGCCTCGTGGCCGGGCCGTCCCCTCCCCGCATGGCGGGTCGCGGACCCCTGCTCCTCCTGTTCCCCGGACAAGAACCACCACTGCAACCCGCCGGGGTAACCCCCGGCCCTTCCCCGACGGCACCCTGGCTCCTGAACACCACCGTATCGGCTGGCCCGGGTCCCTTCCAGAACCCCTATCCCCGGCCCAGCCGCCATTTTGGACACTACACGACCAGGCCTCGTGGCCTCGGGTCGACCTCGGACTCGGGCCCAGCCAGGCCCCGACATCGAGGCACCACCATCCACCCAGGGGGTGAAGAGACCACTTGGCAGGTCAATGGGAGAAGGAGTGTCGATGGCTCCCCTCCGCCAGGTGTCGATCGCCCCCCGCCTCCCTGGGCGCTGGCTCCACCCCCCTGCTGGGTGTCTGGACTCCCTCATCCCGGACCTCCCGACCTCCAAGTGCGAGGGTCTGGACATCAAAGGGCGCCAGACCTATAACTGGGGCAGCTCCAGAGCAGGAAGGCAGTTGTATCCTGGAGTCGAGAGACACCGAGACAAACTCATCCTTGGAGGCCTGCTGGCGCTGCCGCGGCTCCTCTTCGTGAACGATTTTGAAGGCCTGCTGGCGCTGCCGCGGCTCATCATCCTTTCGTGAACCATCTTGAAGGCCTACTGGCACTGCCGCGGCTCATCCTTTTGTGAACCATCTTGAAGGCCTGCTGGCGCTGCCGCGGCTCATCCTTTTGTGAACCATCTTGAAGGCCTGCTGGCGCTGCCGCGGCTCATCCTTTCGTGAACCATCTTGAAGGCCTGCTGGCGCTGCCGCGGCCCCTACTTGCGAACCCATCAGCTCGAGGATTGTGAGCTCCATACCTGCTACCCCCGTACCTGTCCGGTACTGAGACTGTCCCGCTACCCTTTCCCCCAAAGAGACTAGAATTGACAGGATTCTCTTATCCTGGTCCTGCTGTATCATCAAGTACCCTACTTAAAGATATATATAAAAGTGTGCAGAACTCATCCCTGTGTGGTGTCTATCTGTGGGGGGGAAGTTACTTGTCTGTACGAATACCGGAGAGGGTCCTCGTCGGAGGCCTCTCCCCCCTGTACTCGGCCGAACCTCCGGGTCCCCGTCTAACATTGGTGGCCAGCGGCGCGATCGGAGCCGACGCACAATCGTACAGAGAGTAACTCACCCCACAACACACAGCCACCATGACGACCAAGGAGAGTGGAACAACAGAAAAATTTCAGATGGAAAAGCTGGAAGAGTACAGCCACAAAGAACTAAAGCAATTTTGCATAGAGCTGGGCATTGCTACCACGGGACTGAGCACGAAAGATGACCTCAAGCACGCCTTAGAATCTTGGGTGGATACGGAAACATCCCCACCCCAAAATCAAAGCCTCGAGACCACCGAACCAAGTACCACCCCTGCAGACGAAAGAAGATCGGGCCTCTCGTCCGAAGAGGCCCGAGAACGGGAGAAAAGCCGGCTCCACGAATTGGAGCTGGCTCGACTCCGCTTAGATGGAGAACTCAAATTGGCAGAACAAAAAATAACCCTCGAACACTTACGGCTCAGGAAAGAACGAGAAGAGAAAAAGAGCCAGAGGGAGCTGGAAGAAAAAAGGCTAGCATACGAGCATGAGCGCAACTTGAAGGAGCTAGAAATTCGACGGCAGAACAAAGACCTCGGCGTCTCCGGGCACCAGAGCCCCACTGCCCCTACGGACCCCAAGGTCCACATCCCCAAGGACGTCGTCAGGGAATACTACCGGAACGATGATATCCAGCAATGGTTTAAAGCCTACGAGGTAGCAATGACCTCCCACTGAATCCCACGGAGCGACTGGGGAGCCGGGTTATGGGGAAAATTCGTCAACAAAGGAAGAGACGCCCTGCTGCAACTCCCCGACCACCAGATGACATCCTACGACCACATGAAGGCCGCCCTCCTCACTCGCTATGGGCTCACGCCCGAGATGTACCGGCAGAGATTTCGGGACTGCAAACGAATCCCTGGTACAACCTGGGTGGAGTACGTGAATTTTTTTAGCCGAGCCTTCGAGGGATGGATCAAGGGCAGCCAGGTCACCACCTACGAGCAATTATTCGACCTTATTGTATGGGAGCACCTCTCCAATAATTGCTTCATCGAACTAAGACAGCACCTCCTTGATAGTAAACTGACCGAGCCTCGGAAACTCGCCATCGAAGCAGACCGATGGGAGAGCACCCGAGTCCCTCGAAGCTGGCCCAACGAACAGAACAGAGCCTCCCAAGGGCCCCACCGCCCAAGGGGGGGGAGGAGGAGGCCAGGGTCGGGGCCGGGACACCGTCACGGTGCCCTCCACTAGCAGCCCCCCGCCACCGGCCGGAAGAGGAAGCCCTCCAACGCGACCCGGGTTCCGCTCCAACGTTACCTGCCACAAATGCCAGCGACCAGGCCACTACGCCAATGATCCCAACTGCCCAATGTTAGACGGACCGGGAGGGTCGGCCGAGATTACGGGGAGAGGTCTCCAGGGAGAGCCGTCTCCAACGACTGTACAGACAAGTAACTTCCCCCCCACAGACGGACACCACACAAGATTGAAGGTTAACGAGACTTTATATGCAATTCTTAAGTTACGTTGGTATGATACAAGGAGGTCTGGACTCAGGGGTCCCCTCGATTCTAGTCTTTGGTTGAGGAAAGGGGTAGCGGGACAGTCTTAGTTACCAGTGAGTACAAAATAGCTCTCAATCCTCGAGCTCGGCGTTCTAGATGATCGGGCCGTGGAGGAGCCAAGCAGGTCCCGAGATGGATGAAGGAAGGACGACGGTCCGCGGCGGAGCCTGCAGGTCCCGGTGAAAAGATGACGGTTACAACGGTCCGCGGCCACGCCAGCAGATCCCGACGACGATGAAGGATGAAGGTTACGACGGCTGTGGCAGCGCCAACAGGCAGGACGATGGTGCACAGGACAGAGCTATGGCAGCGCCAGTAGTCCGTCCAGGATGAGTTCCTCTTTACGTCTCTCGACTCCAAGATACAACTGCCTTCCTGCTCTGGAGCTGCCCCAGTTATAGGGCTGGTGTGCTTTGATGTCCGGACCCTCGCACTTGGAGGTCGGGAGGTCCGGGATGAGGGAGTCCAGACACCCAGCAGGGGGGTGGAGCCAGCGCCCGGGGAGGCGATGGGCGAGCGGCACTTGGCGGGGGAGAGCCATCGGCACCTCTTTCTCCCATTGACTTGCCAAGTAGCCCGCTCACCTCCTGGGTAGAGGGTGGTGCCGGAATGTCTGAGGCCGGGCTAGGCCCCGGGTTGAGGTCGATCGGGGGCCAGGCGGCCTCGTGGTGAAGTGTCCAAGATGGCGGCCCGGGCTGGGCGCGTGGGCCGGCAGTGGATCGGATCCACGAGGTTAACGTGCTCGGGGGCAGGGGTCCCTGAGGGGACGGAGGACGTGCAATGGTGGTGTGTGGAGCTTGCGGGACCGGGCTCGGGCCTGGTTGGGCTGGGGGAGAGCGGCCCTTCATGTGGCCTGTCCAACATGCGTCCCCCCCAGCTGAAGGCGGGGAGAGTTACCCATCCTCTTGGGGACTCTCCTCGTCGAGGCGGAAAAACCGGGACAGGCCATCTGCGTTGGCGTGGTCTGACCCAGGCCGGTGTTCGACTGTGAAGTCCATACCTTGCAAGGAGATGGACCAGCGTAGCAACTTTGGGTTTTCCCCCCGCATATGCATCAGCCACTGCAGGGGTCGGTGGTCGCTCTGCACCCGAAAGTGGGTGCCAAAAAGGTAGGGCCGGAGCTTCTTGAGGGCCCATACCACAGCGAAGGCTTCCCTCTCTATGGTGCTCCAGCGTTGCTCCCGTGGTAGGAGTCTCCGGCTGATGAAGGCCACCGGTTGATCAAGGCCTTCGGTGTTCACTTGAGACAGGACCGCTCCAATGCCCTGGTCGGAGGCGTCCGTCTGGACGACGAACTCCCGGCTGTAGTCTGGGGCCTGGAGCACAGGAGCGGAACACATGGCGGCCTTCAACTGTTCGAATGCCGCTTGACACTCTGGGGTCCAGTTCACCTTCTTGGGCTGATTCTTTGACGTGAGTTCGGTGAGAGGCCCCACTATGGTACCATAGTCTTTCACGAATCTTCGGTAATAGCCCGTGAGGCCCAGGAAGGCTCGTACCTCGGTTTGGGTGATAGGGGGCTGCCAGTCCTGGATGGCGGCAATTTTCAGCTGTAGAGGGGCCACTAGGCCGCTTCCCACCTGGTGTCCGAGGTAGGTCACAGACCCTTGTCCAATTTGACACTTGCTGGCCTTGATCGTGAGGCCAGCTCGCTGAAGGGCTTGCAGCACTGCTCGGAGGTGGTGGAGGTGCTCGGTCCAATGGTGGCTGTACACAGCGATGTCGTCTAGGTAGGCGGCGCTGAACCCTTCGAGCCCCGCCAGGACCTGATTGACGAGCCGTTGGAAAGTCGCTGGGGCATTCTTCATGCCGAAGGGCATGACCGTGAAATGGTAGTGGCCATCGGGGGTGGAGAAGGCAGAACGTTCCTGTGCTCGGGGTGTGAGGCCGATCTGCCAATAACCTGCTGTTAGGTCGAAGATGCTGAGGTAGCGGGCAGCTCCCATTCGGTCGACCAGTTCATCTGCCCGGGGGATGGGATGTGCGTCCGTTCTGGTGACTTCATTCAGGCCCCGGTAGTCGACGCAGAACCGGAGTTCTGGTGTGGTTCCGGGGGCGGCTGCTTTGGGGACCAGTACGACCGGGCTGGCCCATGGACTGTCTGAGGGCTCGATGACCCCGAGCGTGAGCATCTTAGCCACTTCCGCCTGGATGCAGGCCCGTACCCGATCAGGTACGCGGTAGGCCCGGTGGCGGATAGGAGGGCTGTCTCCGGTGTCCACATCGTGCACACACCAGGAAGTGACACCTGGGGTGAGGGAGAACAGACTGGCGAACCGTGACAGGAGGGCTTGGCACTCTTGGCGTTGTTCTCTGGTGAGGGTCTCCGAGAGTCGGACCCCATCCACGGAGCCGTCTTGCTCCTGGGTCCGCAGGAGGTCGGGGAGAGGCTCGGAGTCGTCTTCAACCCCATTGTCTGTGGCCATCAGTAGGCTGAGTTCTGTTCGTGCAAAGTGGGGTTTCAGTCTGTTGGTGTGGAGGACTCGGAGTGGGTTCCGGGAGGACTCCATATCGATCAGATAGGTGGCAGGGCCCTTGCGTTCGATTACCTTGAAGGGTCCCGTCCATTTGTCTTGGAGAGCGCATGGCTCCGTGGGGGACATTACCCATACCTGTTGCCCCGGCTCGAATTCAATGGATGAGGCGTTCTGGTCATACCATTTTTTCATGTCCTCTTGACTGGCCTCTAGGTTGGCTTTTGCTAGGTCTCTGAACCGCCGGGACTGGTTGCGGAGGGTGAGGAGGTACCGGAAGACATCTGGAGGGCTCTTGGCCGGAGGCATCTCCCAGCCTTCTTTGATCAGGCTGAGCGGCCCCGCACTGGGTGCCCATATAACAGTTCGAATGGGCTGAAGCCTAGGGATTTCTGTGGGACCTCTCGGTAGGCGAAGAGGAGGCACGGCAGCAGCACATCCCACTGGCGACGGAGGGGCTCTTCCAATCCCCCGATCATCCCTTTTAGCGTGCGGTTGAACCGCTCAACAAGTCCGTTCCCTTGGGGGTGATAGGGGGTCGTGAACCGGTAGGTGACCCCACACTGTTGCCAGAGGGATTTCATGTATTTAGAGATAAAGTTCGTGCCTCTGTCGCTGACGACTTCTCGGGGGAACCCCACACGGGAGAAGATACCCATCAGGGCCCGGCCGACCACTGGGGCTGTCACGGTCCGGAGAGGAACAGCCTCAGGGTAGCGGGTGGCGTGGTCCACTAGCACCAGAATGAAGCGATGGCCTTGTTTTGTACGCGGGTCCAGGGGTCCCACAATGTCTATTCCGACCCTCTCAAATGGGGTCGTGACTACTGGAAAAGGTTGCAAGGGGGCCTTTAGTTTGCGGCCGCTCTTCCCACTGGCTTGGCACGTGGGGCAAGACCGGCAATGCTGGTGCACATCGTTTCTCATTTTGGGCCAGAAGAAGTGGGTCACTAGGCGACTGTAGGTTTTATCTTGTCCCAGGTGCCCTGCCAGGGGGACATCGTGGGCCAGGTTTAGCAGGAAGTCTCTAAAGCGGAGGGGCACTACTAGTACCCGGTTGGCCCCCAGCTCGGCGATTCGTTGCTCGCTGTACAACAGATCATTGTCCCAGTAGACCCAATGAGTTCCGGAGGTATCCCCTGCGCTTTGGGCGAGCGCTTGTTGGCGGAGTCCCTCGAGGGAGGGACAGGTCTTCTGTTCCTGGCGAAATTGTTCTTGTGTGGGTCCCCCCTCTTGGGCCCACTGGTCAAGGTTAGCGAGGTCGGAAGGTTGAGCAGATTCGAGGGGGGTGTCATGGTCGGGGGTCTCGGCTGGGGCGACCGGAGGCGGTGGCGCCGGCCATTCTGGTTCTTCCGGATGATGGTTGGCACGGGCGGCCATGGACCGGGTGGTGACGCACGCCCAGTCCGGGACGCCCAACATCCCCAAGTGTTCTTTTCGCTCCACGGCTGCCCACGGGGAGCTCTCCAGGTCATTTCCGAGGAGGCAGTCCACGGGGGCGTCGTCTCGGACCGTCACCTTCAACATGCCGGAGACCCCTCCCCACTCAAAAGGGACGCAGGCCATCCGACACAGACTTTCCGAGTTGTCGGCTGATCGCACAGGGCAGAGAATGTTCGGTAGATATTGTTCTGGGGTCACCAGGTGACAGCGGACGGCTGTCACACTGGCCCCGGTGTCCCGAAGGGCTTCGGCCCGTTGTCCATTGATGTTCACCCATTGGCTGTACTTCTGGGTGTTAGCGGGTAGGGGGACCCGCGGGACCATGTCTCTTCCCCCTAAGCACGCGAGAGTCATGGCGGCTGGCTCCCACTCTTGATACTCTTGCTCGTCTGTTTCTTGTTCCTCGGAGGTCTGTTCTTCCCCTAGTGCCGCGGCGGCCACATGGCGGGGTTTTGGACTCTGATACTGCGGGCAGCTTGGGTCGTTTGCATAGTGGCCGACTCGTTGGCATCGGTGACATGTGACATTGGCTCTGTACCCCGGTCGCGCCGGGGTGCTGCCCCGGTTGGCCGGGGGGGTGGTGCTGGTAACGGGGGCGGCCGGAGTGTTGTCTTTTCCTCGTCCCTGGCCCCCTCCTCCTCCTCTGGGTCGGTGGTGACCATTGTTGTTCCTGTTCTGCTCGTAGGACCCATTCCGGCCCACTCTGGTGATCTCCCACCGGTCAGCTTCGGCTGCGAGCTGCCGGGGATCGGTTAACTTGCTGTCGAGGAGGTGTTGGCGTAGTTCAATGAAGCAATTGTTGGACAGATGCTCCCATACCATCAGATTGAACAGCTGCTCGTAGGTCGTGACGTTGTTCCCTCTGACCCAGCCTTCGAAAGCTCGGCTAAAGTACGTTACATAGTCCACCCAAGTGGTACCCGGGATGCGTGTGCAGTCTCGGAACCTCTGACGGTACATCTCGGGCGTGAGGCCATAGCGGGTGAGGAGGGCCGCTTTCATATGGTCGTAGGAGGTCATCTGGTGGTCTGGGAGTTGTAACAGGGTATCGCGGCCCTCATTGAGGAATCTGCCCCATAGGCCGGCTCCCCAATCGTTTCTATCGATCCGGTGCGCAGTCATAGCGATTTCATAGGCCTTAAACCATTGCTGGATGTCGTCCTCTCGAAAATATTCTCGGACAACATCCTTGGGGATGTGTACTTTTTTCTCCGTGGTCCCTGGGGTGTGTGGTCTCTCGGGCACCCCTAACTCTTTATTCTGCTTGCGCAGGTTGATCTCGGCTAGGTTCCGTTCGTGCTCGTACGCTAGTTTCTTTTCCTCGAGCTCCCTTTGTCTCTGTTTCTCCTCTCTTTCTTCTCGGAGACGTAGGTGCTCTAAGTTTATTTTTTGTTCGGCCAACTTGAGTTCTACGTCCATCTTGAGTCGGGCCATTTCTAGCTCGTGTAGTCGGGTTTTTTCTCTTTCTTGGATCTCGTCTTGCGAGAGACCGGTTCTTTGCCCTTCAGGGGCCATGTTGGTTTTTTTCGCGGTGCTTTGCTCAGGGGTTTCGGCATCCCCGGTCTCTGCCCAAGATTCTAGGGCATGCTTAAAATCGTCCTTGGTGCTTAGTCCGGTGGTAGCGATACCTAGTTCGATGCAGAACTGCTTTAGTTCACGATGGCTGTATTCCTCTAGTTTTTCCATTTGGAACTTCTCAGTTGATCCGCTCTCTTTAGTTGTCATTGTGGTTCGTTGTGGGGTGAGCTACTCTCTGTACGTTATGCGGTGATTCGGATCGCGCCGCTGGCCACCAATGTTAGACGGACCGGGAGGGTCGGCCGAGATTACGGGGAGAGGTCTCCAGGGAGAGCCGTCTCCAACGACTGTACAGACAAGTAACTTCCCCCCCACAGACGGACACCACACAAGATTGAAGGTTAACGAGACTTTATATGCAATTCTTAAGTTACGTTGGTATGATACAAGGAGGTCTGGACTCAGGGGTCCCCTCGATTCTAGTCTTTGGTTGAGGAAAGGGGTAGCGGGACAGTCTTAGTTACCAGTGAGTACAAAATAGCTCTCAATCCTCGAGCTCGGCGTTCTAGATGATCGGGCCGTGGAGGAGCCAAGCAGGTCCCGAGATGGATGAAGGAAGGACGACGGTCCGCGGCGGAGCCTGCAGGTCCCGGTGAAAAGATGACGGTTACAACGGTCCGCGGCCACGCCAGCAGATCCCGACGACGATGAAGGATGAAGGTTACGACGGCTGTGGCAGCGCCAACAGGCAGGACGATGGTGCACAGGACAGAGCTATGGCAGCGCCAGTAGTCCGTCCAGGATGAGTTCCTCTTTACGTCTCTCGACTCCAAGATACAACTGCCTTCCTGCTCTGGAGCTGCCCCAGTTATAGGGCTGGTGTGCTTTGATGTCCGGACCCTCGCACTTGGAGGTCGGGAGGTCCGGGATGAGGGAGTCCAGACACCCAGCAGGGGGGTGGAGCCAGCGCCCGGGGAGGCGATGGGCGAGCGGCACTTGGCGGGGGAGAGCCATCGGCACCTCTTTCTCCCATTGACTTGCCAAGTAGCCCGCTCACCTCCTGGGTAGAGGGTGGTGCCGGAATGTCTGAGGCCGGGCTAGGCCCTGGGTTGAGGTCGATCGGGGGCCAGGCGGCCTCGTGGTGAAGTGTCCAAGATGGCGGCCCGGGCTGGGCGCGTGGGCCGGCAGTGGATCGGATCCACGAGGTTAACGTGCTCGGGGGCAGGGGTCCCTGAGGGGACGGAGGACGTGCAATGGTGGTGTGTGGAGCTTGCGGGACCGGGCTCGGGCCTGGTTGGGCTGGGGGAGAGCGGCCCTTCATGTGGCCTGTCCAACACCCAAAAAATCAGAACCCCATGAACCGCCAGATCACCGCCGCCGCCCTGGGAGAAGAGCCGGGCCAAGAAGACGCCGAAGAGTACGAGCAGTACCAGCCCGAGTGGGAACCAGCCGCCATGTCCCTGGTCTGTCTAGGGGAGAGGGACATGGTCCCGCGGGCGCCCATCCCCGCCAACACGCAGAAATACAGCCAGTGGTTCATCATCAATGGACGCCGGGCTGAAGCCCTCCGTGACACAGGGGCCAGTGTGACCGCCGTCCGCTGCCATCTGGTGACCCCTGACCAGATCCTACCGAATGTACTTTGTCCAGTGGGGTCCGCAGACAACTCCAAAAGCCTGTGCCAGATGGCCCGCGTCCCCTTCGAGTGGGGGGGGTGTCCGGCATGCTGAAAGTAACTGTCCGCGACGATGCCCCGGTGGACTGCCTTCTGGGGAACGACCTCGAGAGCTCCCCCTGGTCAGTCGTTGAGCGGAGGGAGCACCTGGGGATGCTTGGTCTCCCTGAATGGGTCTGTGTAACAACCCGATCCATGGCCGCCCGCGCCATCTCCAGCCCAGAGGAACAGGAGTGGCCCGAACCTCCTCCGCCGATCGTCACAGAAGAAACCACCCCTGAGCCTGGTCCTCCGGGGTCTGGCAACGAAGAACTGGAGCAACTCCAAGACCTCCCGGAGTTGGCCCAGTGGCGCCAAGAAGGTGGCCCCACTCAGGAACAGTTCCGCCAGGAACAAAGAGCGTGTCCCTCCCTCGAGGGACTCGGACAACAAGCCATAGCCCAGAGCGCAGGGGGCGCCTCGGGGGCCCACTGGATCTACTGGGACAACGAGCTGCTCTACAGTGAGCAAAAGATTGCCGAGCTTGGAGCCAGCCGGGTGCTGGCGGTCCCCCTTCGATTCAGAGACTTCCTATTGAACTTGGCACACGATGTGCCTCTTGCCGGGCACCTGGGGCAGGACAAGACGTACAGCCGCCTGGTGACCCACTTCTACTGGCCGAAGATTCGGAACGATGTAGCGAACCACTGCCGGGCCTGCCCCACCTGCCAGGCCAGCGGGAAAAGCGGCCGAAAACTGAAAGTCCCCCTGCAACCCTTTCCCATCGTCACCACCCCTTTTGAGTGGGTGGGAATAGACATTGTGGGGCCCCTGGAGCCCCGGACAGCACAGGGACACCGGTTCATCCTTGTCCTGGTGGACCATGCCACCTGCTATCCCGAGGCCATACCTCTCCGGACCGTGACGGCGCCCATGGTGGGCCGAGCCCTGATGGGGATCTTCTCGCGGGTGGGCTTCCCCCGAGAAGTCGTCAGTGACAGGGGCACGAACTTTATCTCCAGGTACATGAAGTCCCTCTGGCAACAGTGCGGGGTCACCTACAAATTCACGACCCCCTATCACCCGCAAGGGAACGGACTAGTAGAACGATTTAACTGCACCCTCAAGGGGATGATCATGGGCCTGGAAGAACCCCTACGTCGCCAATGGGACGTGCTGCTCCCGTGCCTCCTGTTCGCCTACAGGGAGGGCCCCCAGAAATCCCTGGGCTTCAGTCCGTTCGAACTCTTGTATGGACACCCCGTCCGGGGCCCCCTCAGCCTGGTCAAAGAAGGGTGGGAGGTGGCCCCTCAGAAGACTCCCCCTGATGTATACAAGTACCTCTTGACTCTCCGTAACCAGACCCGGCGGTTCAGGGACCTTGCCAAGGCCAACCTCGAAGCCAGCCAAGAAGACATGAAGCGCTGGTATAATCAGAATGCATCATCCATCGAGTTCGAGCCGGGACAACAGGTCTGGGTGATGTCCCCAGTTGAACCTTGCGCCCTCCAGGACAAATGGACAGGACCCTTCAAAGTGGTGGAGCGCAAGGGCCCCGTCACCTACCTGGTAGACATGGAGTCACCCCGAAACCCCCTACGTGTCCTCCACGCCAACCGACTCAAGCCCCATTTTGTGCGCTCTGAACTTAGCCTCCTGATGGCTACCGACAGTGGGGCTGAAGAAGACTCCGAGTCACTCCCCGATCTCCTGAAAACGCTCGAGAAAGACGGCTCAGTGGAGGGAGTCCACCTCTCCGATGCCCTGTCCCCAGCGCAACGCCAAGACTGCCAAGAACTGCTACTACAATTTGCCGACCTGTTCTCCCTCATCCCTGGGGTCACCCCCTGGTGCCTCCACGACGTTGACACCGGGGATAGCCCCCCTATCCAACACAGGGCGTACCGGGTGCCTGATCGAGTACGCGCCTGCATCCAGTCGGAAGTCTCCAAGATGCTAGCTCTGGGAGTGATCAAGCCGTCCGACAGCCCCTGGGCCAGCCCGGTCGTGCTGGTCCCCAAGGCCGCCGCCCCAGGCGTTGCCCCCGAGCTCAGGTTCTGTGTAGACTATCGGGGTCTGAACGCCGTCACCCGAACCGACGCTCATCCCATTCCACGAGCAGATGAACTGATCGACCGCATGGGGGCCGCCCGCTACCTGAGCATCTTCGATTTGACAGCGGGCTATTGGCAGATCGGCCTCACCCCAGGTGCCCAGGAGCGATCCGCCTTCTCCACCCTGGATGGCCACTACCACTTCAAGGTGATGCCATTCGGAATGAAAAACGCACCCGCCACCATCCAGAGACTAGTGAACAAAGTCTTGGCGGGTCTGGAGGAATTTTAGCGCCGCCTATCTGGACGATATTGCTGTGTACAGCCGCCACTGGGCAGAACACCTCCACCACCTCCGGTAGGTCCTGAACGCCCTCCGGAAGGCCGGGCTAACCATCAAGGCCAGCAAATGCCAGATCGGCCAAGGGTCAGTGACCTACCTGGGACACCAGGTGGGAAGTGGCCTGGTGGCTCCCCTCCAGCTCAAGATTGCCGCCATCCAGGCCTGGGAGCCCCCGGTCACTCAGACAGAGGTCCGAGCCTTCCTGGGGCTCACTGGGTACTACCGGCACTTCGTAAAAGACTATGGCAGCATTGTAGGGCCACTCACAGAACTCACGTCCAAAAAGAACCCCCAAAAAGTCAACTGGACTCCTGAATGTCAGGCGGCCTTCGAGAACCTGAAGTCCGCCATGTGCACCGCCCCCGTGCTCCAAGCCCCCGACTACAGCCGGGAATTCATAGTACAGACGGACGCCTCAGATTATGGCGTGGGGGCCGTCCTTTCCCAACTCAACACCGAGGGGGTCGATCAGCCAGTGGCCTTCATCAGCCGACGCCTGCTGGCCCGAGAACAGCGCTGGAGCACCATCGAGTGGGAGGCCTTCGCCGTAGTGTGGGCCCTCAAGAAGCTCCGGCCCTATCTCTTCGGTACCCACTTCCGGGTGCAAACAGATCACCGACCCCTGCAATGGCTGATGCAGATGCGGGGAGAAAACCCGAAGCTGTTGCGTTGGTCCATCTCCCTGCAGGGGATGGACTTCACTGTGGAACATCGCCCAGGCCAAGATCACGCCAATGCAGACGGCCTGTCCCGCTTCTTCCTCCTCGGCGAGGAGAGTACCCAAGAGGATGGGTGACTCTCCCTGCCTTCAGCTGGGGGGGATGCATGTTGGACAGGCCTCGTGGCCGGGCCGTCCCCTCCCCGCATGGCGGGTCGCGGACCCCTGCTCCTCCTGTTCCCCAGACAAGAACCACCACTGCAACCCGCCGGGGCAACCCCCGGCCCTTCCCCGACGGCACCCTGGCTCCTGAACACCACCGTATCGGCTGGCCCGGGTCCCTTCCAGAACCCCTGTCCCCGGCCCAGCCGCCATTTTGGACACTACACGACCAGGCCTCGTGGCCTCGGGCCGACCTCGGCCTCGGGCCCAGCTAGGCCCCGACATCGAGGCACCACCATCCACCCAGGGGGTGAAGAGACCACTTGGCAGGTCAATGGGAGAAGGAGTGTCGATGGCTCCCCTCGCCAGGTGTCGATCGCCCCCAGCCTCCCTGGGCGCTGGCTCCACCCCCCTGCTGGGTGTCTGGACTCCCTCATCCTGGACCTCCCGACCTCCAAGTGCGAGGGTCCGGACATCAAAGGGCGCCAGACCTATAACTGGGGCAGCTCCAGAGCAGGAAGTCAGTTGTATCCTGGAGTCGAGAGACACCGAGACGAACTCATCCTTGGAGGCCTGCTGGCGCTGCCGCGGCTCCTCATCGTTAACGATCTTGAAGGCCTGCTGGCGCTGCCGCAGCTCATCATCCTTTCGTGAACCATCTTGAAGGCCTGCTGGTGCTGCCGCGGCTCATCCTTTCGTGAACCATCTTGAAGGCCTGCTGGCGCTGCCGCAGCTCATCCTTTCGTGAACCATCTTGAAGGCCTGCTGGCGCTGCCGCAGCTCATCCTTTCGTGAACCATCTTGAAGTCCTGCTGGCGCTGCCGCGGCTCAACCTTTCGTGAACCATCTTGAAGGGCTGCTGGCGCTTCCGCGGCTCAACCTTTCGTGAACCATCTTAAAGGCCTGCTGGCGCTGCCGCGGCCCCTACTTGCGAACCCATCAGCTCAAGGATTGGGAGCTCCACACCTGCTACCCCCGTACCTGTCCGGTACTGAGACTGTCCCGCTACCCTTTCCCCCAAAGAGACTAGAATTGACAGGATTCTCGTATCCTGGTCCTGCTGTATCATCAAGTACCCTGCTTAAAGATATATATATAAAAGTGTGCAGAACTCATCCCTGTGTGGTGTCTATCTGTGGGGGGGAAGTTACTTGTCTGTACGAATACCGGAGAGGGTCCTCGCCGGAGGCCTCTCCCCCCTGTACTCGGCCGAACCTCCGGGTCCCCGTCTAACAGGCAGGAACGGTGGTGGTGGTTGGCGCAGATGTGCCTGAAACAGGTGCTGCTGGGGTTTGGGCACCAGAGGTGCCAGGTTGGTCGGGGTCATCCGTGGAGTGCTGAGAGGCGTCGCTGTCAGTGGGAATAGTGTCCTGCGGAGCCTGGGACTGTGATTCATCTCCCCCATTGTTGGGGGTAGATTCCGCACGTTGCCCTGTGGGTGCGAGAGACAGACAATATTAATTCCATTTAATGCAACATCCATTTTTCATACACATTGTCGTTGGCACTGTTCCACCTGGTAGTTGTCTATGCTTTGGATTATTGTCAATGTTCACTTGTGGATGGGTATGTTGTGGGCTCAGATTGATCTGTGCTCAGGAGTCATTGACATGTGGGTGTATATTTGAAATGACTAGCACAGCCCTGCATATCAGCAGGGATTTGCCAGTCATTGTGCACCACAGCTATGCTAGCATGGATGCGACACATTAATAATGCGAAGCACCATGGTGGAAAAACGGCACAGCTGTCTCACGCATCTGTGCCGTAGGAGTGGCACATTGCTGGAGTTGTGTCGCCGGCGCAACGCAGCTCCAGCAATGCTTTGTGGGGCCCTATCTGCACAATGCTGTGTCAATCTTTACACCTGCTTCAAGGATGCGCAGGGTTTTGATGCAGCATGTGCTTAAAAGCGACTGAGTGAAATCTTGAAGCCACTTTTGGGAGGTGTTGCTGTACTGTGACGCCCACCCACCCCAACCCACCCCCTGCACCAGTAGACCTATTTCCGGCACAGGGCTTTAGAACATGACACATCTCCCAGATGCGTCACCTTGTAATTACCCCGCACCATGGGGCCACTTTTGTGCGGCCACTGCCTCACAAAGGTGATGAAACAGCATTGTGAAAAAGCACAAGGGGCTTGTGAATCTGCACCATGCATTTTCTGCTTGGATGCTTCAGCAGGTCTGTATTGGTTTTGTTATGTTACATGACGATTGTGACAGTGGGACACTCCATTGCCTGTCCCAGAAGGCTATGTTGGTGTAAGGGGTGTGTGTGACAGGCCGTGCTGGTAGTTGAAGTCGGATTTGAAACTGGGCCTCCCTCATGGTGTGGCTGCCCCCCCCCCCTGGAGCATGCTGCCATTACAGTGGTTGTGAGTTCCTGTTCAAGATATCTGACCTTGTTGTCCTGGTGTTTGTGTTTGCATTGGTCACAGGAGGGCCTTGTGCAGCCTACACCAGGGCCCTGTGTCAGCTATCTTGTCAGTACATTCCCACTCCCTGTGCATTGAGTATGGTGCATGGGTGTGTACGTGGGCCATATGTGATGAGGGACATTAGGCATGGGCGCCCACACAAATGTTTTTGGTGGTGGGCAAATTTTTAGCTTCATCACCATCCCCCTTGCTCCTTTCTGGCCCTCCCCCTTGCTTCCTTCTCCCCACTGCCTTGCACCCTTCTCTCCTCTGCCTTTCACCCTTCAGGCCCTCTGCCTTGTACCCTTCTCCCCACTGCCTTGCACCCTTCTCACCACTGCCTTGCACCCTCCTGGCCCTCTGCCTTGCACCATTCTCCCCACTGCCTTGCACCCTTCTCCCCTCTGCTTTGCAGCCTTCAGGCCCACTGCCTTGCACCCTTCTCCCCACTGCATTGGACCCTTCTTGCCCCCTTCTCCCCACTACCTTCCACCCTCCGTGCCCTCTGCCTTGCACCCTTCTCACACTCCCCCTTGCACCCTTCTGGCCCTCCCCCTTGCACACTTATCCCCACTGCCTTGCACCCTTCTTGGCCTCCGCCTTGTACCCTACTCCTCACTGCCTTGCACCCTTCTTACCACTGCCTTGCACCCTCCTGGCCCTCTCCCTTGCACCCTTTTCCCCACTGCCTTGCCCCCTTCGTCACACTGCCTTGCACCCTTCTCGCCCTCTGCCTTGCACCCTTCTCCCCACTGCCTTGCACCCTTCTCACCATTGCCTTGCACCCTTCTCCCCCCTGCCTTGCCCCCTTCTCCTAACTGCCTTGCACCCTTCCCACCCTCTGCCTTGCACCCATCTCCCCACTGCCTTGCACCCTTCTCACCATTGCCTTGCACCCTTCTCCCCACTGCCTTGCCCCCTTCTCCCCATTGCCTTGCACCTTTCTCGCCCTCTGCCTTGCACCCTTCTTGCCCTCTGCCTTGCACCCTTCTCCCCACTGCCTTGCCCCCTTCTCCCCACTGCCTTGCACCCTTCTCGCCCTCTGACTTGCACCCTTCTTGCCCTCTGCCTTGCACCCTTCTTGCACACCCCCTTGCACCCTTCTGGCCCTCCCTCTTGTACCCTCCTGGCCCTCCCTCTTGCCCCCTTCTCCCCACTGCCTTGCCACCTTCTCCCCACTGCCTTGCACCTTTCTAGCCCTCTGCCTTGCACCCTTCTCCCCACTGCCTTGCACCCTTCTCACCACTGCCTTGCACCCTTCTCCCCACTGCCTTGCCCCCTTCTCCCCACTGCCTTGCACCTTTCTCGCCATCTGCCTTGCACCCTTCTTGCCCTCTGCCTTGCACCCTTCTCGCACTCCCCATTTCACCCTTCTGGCCCTCCCCCTTGCACCCTCCTGGCCCTCCCCCTTCCCCCCTTCTCCCCACTGCCTTGCACCCTTCTCTCCACTGCCTTGCACTCTTCTCACCCTCTGCCATGCACCCGTCTCCCCACTTCCTTGCACCCTTCTCGACCACTGCCTTGCACCACCCTCCTGGCTCTCTGCCTTGCACCCTTCTCCCCACTGCCTTGCACCCTTCTCGTCCTCTGCCTTGCACCCTTCTCCCCATTGCCTTGCACCCTTCTCACCACTGCCTTGCACCCTTCTCCCCACTGCCTTGCCCCCTTCTCCCCACTGCTTGCACCCTTCTCACCCTCTGCCTTGCACCCTTCTTGCCCACTGCCTTGCACCCTTCTGCCCCTCCCCCTTGCACCCTCCTGGCCCTCCCCCTTGCCCGCTTCCCCCCACTGCCTTGCCCCCTTCTCCCCACTTCCTTGCACCCTTCTCGCCCTCTGCCTTGCACCCTTCTCCCCACTGCCTTGTAGCCTTCTCACCACTGCCTTGCACCCTTCTCCACACTGACTTGCCCCCTTCTCCCCAATGCCTTGCACCCTTCTTGCCCTCTGCCTTGCACCCTTCTTGCCCTTTGCCTTGCACCCTTCTTGCACTCCCCCTTGTACCCTTCTGTCCCTCCCCCTTACCCACTTGCCCCCTTCTCCCCACTGCCTTGCACCGTTCTCCCCTCTGCCTTGCAGCCTTCAGGCCCTCTGCCTTGCACCCTTCTCCCCACTGCCTGCCCCCTTCTCCCCACTGCCTTGCACCCTTCTTGCCCTTTGCCTTGCCCCCTTCTCCCCACTGCCTTGCACCCTTCGTGCCCTCTGCCTTGCACCCTTCTCCCACTCCCCCTTGCACCCTTCTGGCCCTCCCCTGTGCACCCTTCTCCCCAATGCCTTGCACCCTTCTTGCCCTCTGCCTTGTACCCTTCTCCTCACTGCCTTGCACCCTTCTCACCACTGCCTTGCACCCTCCTGGCCCTCTGCCTTGCAACCTTTTCCCCACTGCCTTGCCCCTTCTCCCCACTACCTTGCACCCTTCTCGCCCTCTGCATTGCACCCTTCTCCCCACTGCCTGGCACCCTTCTCACCACTGCCTTACACCCTATTCCCCACTGCCTTGCCCCCCTCTCCCCACTGCCTTGTACCCTTCTCGTCCTCGGCCTTGCACCCTTCTTGCCCTCTGCCTTGCACCCTTCTCGCACACCCCCTTGCACCCTTCTGGCCCTCCCCCTTGTACCCTCCTGACCCTCCCTCTTGCCCCCTTCTCCCCACTGCCTTGCCCCCTTCTCCCCACTGCCTTGCACCCTTCTTGCCCTCTGCCTTGCACCCTTCTCCCCACTGCCTTGCACCCTTCTCACCACTGCCTTGCACCCTTCTCCCCACTGCCTTGCACCCTTCTTGCCCTCTCCCTTGCACCCTTCTTGCCCTCTGCCTTGCACCCTTCTCGCACTCCCCCTTGCACCCTTCTGGCCCTCCCCCTTGCACCCTCCTGGCCCTCCCCCTTGCACCCTTCCCCCCACTGCCTTGCCCCCTTCTCCCCACTGCCTTGCCCCCTTCTCCCCACTGCCTTGCACCCTTCTCACCCTCTGCCTTGCACCCTTCTCCCCACTGCCTTGTACCCTTCTCACCACTGCCTTGGACCCTTCTCCCCACTGACTTGCCCCCTTCTCCCCACTGCCTTGCACCCGTCTCGCCCTTTGCCATGCACCCTTATTGTCCTCTGCCTTGCCCCCTTCTCGCACTCCCCCTTGCACCCTTCTGGCCCTCCCCCTTGCACCCTCCTGGCCCTCCTCCTTGCCCCCTTCTCCGCACTGCCTTGCACCCTTCTCACCACTGCCTTGCACCCTTCTCGCCCTCTGCCTTGCACCCTTCTCCCCACTGCCTTGCACCCTTCTCACTACTGCCTTGCACCCTTCTCCCCACTGCCTTGCCCCCTTCTCACCACTGCCTTGCACCCTTCTTGCCCTCTGCCTTGCACCCTTCTTGCCCTCTGCCTTGCACCCTTCTTGCCCTCTGCCTTGCACCCTTCTTGCACTCCCCCTTGCACCCTTCTGGCCCTCTCCCTTGCACCCTCCTGGCCCTCCCCCTTGCCCCTTTCTCCCCACTGCCTTGCCACCTTCTCCCGACTGCCTTGCACCCTTCTCGCTCTCTGACTTGCACCCTTCTTGACCTCTGCCTTGCACCCTTCTTGCACTCCCCCTTGCACCCTTCTGGCCCTCCCTCTTGTACCCTCCTGGCCCTCCCTCTTGCCCCCTTCTCCCCACTGCCTTGCCACCTTCTCCCCATTGCCTTGCACCTTTCTAGCCCTATGCCTTGCACCCTTCTCCCCACTGCCTTGCACCCTTCTCACCACTGCCTTGCACCCTTCTCCCCACTGCCTTGCCCCCTTCTCCCCACTGCCTTGCACCTTTCTCGCCATCTGCTTGCACCCTTCTTGCCCTCTGCCTTGCACCCTTCTCGCACTCCCCCTTGCACCCTTCTGACCCTCCCCCTTGCACCCTCCTGGCCCTCCCCCTTCCCCCCTTCTCCCCACTGCCTTGCACCCTTCTCTCCACTGCCTTGCACTCTTCTCACCCTCTGCCATGCACCAGTCTCCCCACTTCCTTGCACCCTTCTTACCACTGCCTTGCACCACCCTCCTGGCTCTCTGCCTTGCACCCTTCTCCCCACTGCCTTTCCCCCTTATCCCCACTGCCTTGCACCCTTCTCGCCCTCTGCCTTGCACCCTTTTCCCCATTGCCTTGCACCCTTCTCACCACTGCCTTGCACCCTTCTCCCCACTGCCTTGCCCCCTTCTCCCCACTGCTTGCACCCTTCTCGCCCTCTGCCTTGCACCCTTCTGGCCCTCCCCCTTGCACCCTCCTGGCCCTCCCCCTTGCCCGCTTCCCCCCACTGCCTTGCCCCCTTCTCCCCACTTCCTTGCACCCTTCTCGCCCTCTGCCTTGCACCCTTCTCCCCACTGCCTTGTAGCCTTCTCACCACTGCCTTGCACCCTTCTCCACACTGACTTGCCCCCTTCTCCCCAATGCCTTGCACCCTTCTTGCCCTCTGCCTTGCACCCTTCTTGCCCTTTGCCTTGCACCCTTCTTGCACTCCCCCTTGCACCCTTCTGGCCCTCCCCCTTACCCCCTTGCCCCCTTCTCCCCACTGCCTTGCACCGTTCTCCCCTCTGCCTTGCAGCCTTCAGGCCCTCTGCCTTGCACCCTTCTCCCCACTGCCTGCCCCCTTATCCCCACTGCCTTGCACCCTTCTTGCCCTTTGCCATGCCCCCTTCTCCCCTCTGCCTTGCACCCTTCGTGCCCTCTGCCTTGCACCCTTCTCCCACTCCCCCTTGCACCCTTCTGGCCCTCCCCTGTGCACCCTTCTCCCCAATGCCTTGCACCCTTCTTGCCCTCTGCCTTGTACCCTTCTCCTCACTGCCTTGCACCCTTCTCACCACTGCCTTGCACCCTCCTGGCCCTCTGCCTTGCAACCTTTTCCCCACTGCCTTGCCCCTTCTCCCCACTACCTTGCACCCTTCTCGCCCTCTGCATTGCACCCTTCTCCCCACTGCCTTGCACCCTTCTCACCACTGCCTTACACCCTATTCCCCACTGCCTTGCCCCCTTCTCCCCACTGCCTTGTACCCTTCTCATCCTCGGCCTTGCACCCTTCTTTCCCTCTGCCTTGCACCCTTCTCGCACACCCCCTTGCACCCTTCTGGCCCTCCCCCTTGTACCCTCCTGACCCTCCCTCTTGCCCCCTTCTCCCCACTGCCTTGCCCCCTTCTCCCCACTACCTTGCACCCTTCTTGCCCTCTGCCTTGCACCCTTCTCCCCACTGCCTTGCACCCTTCTCACCACTGCCTTGCACCCTTCTCCCCAATGCCTTGCACCCTTCTTGCCCTCTCCCTTGCACCCTTCTTGCCCTCTGCCTTGCACCCTTCTCACCACTGCCTTGCACCCTTCTCGCCCTCTGCCTTGCACCCTTCTCCCCACTGCCTTGCACCCTTCTCACTACTGCCTTGCACCCTTCTCCCCACTGCCTTGCCCCCTTCTCACCACTGCCTTGCACCCTTCTTGCCCTCTGCCTTGCACCCTTCTTGCCCTCTGCCTTGCACCCTTCTTGCCCTCTGCCTTGCACCCTTCTTGCACTCCCCCTTGCACCCTTCTGGCCCTCTCCCTTGCACCCTCCTGGCCCTCCCCCTTGCCCCTTTCTCCCCACTGCCTTGCCACCTTCTCCCGACTGCCTTGCACCCTTCTCGCCCTCTGACTTGCACCCTTCTTGACCTCTGCCTTGCACCCTTCTTGCACTCCCCCTTGCACCCTTCTGGCCCTCCCTCTTGTACCCTCCTGGCCCTCCCTCTTGCCCCCTTCTCCCCACTGCCTTGCCACCTTCTCCCCATTGCCTTGCACCTTTCTAGCCCTATGCCTTGCACCCTTCTCCCCACTGCCTTGCACCCTTCTCACCACTGCCTTGCACCCTTCTCCCCACTGCCTTGCCCCCTTCTCCCCACTGCCTTGCACCTTTCTCGCCATCTGCTTGCACCCTTCTTGCCCTCTGCCTTGCACCCTTCTCGCACTCCCCCTTGCACCCTTCTGACCCTCCCCCTTGCACCCTCCTGGCCCTCCCCCTTCCCCCCTTCTCCCCACTGCCTTGCACCCTTCTCTCCACTGCCTTGCACTCTTCTCACCCTCTGCCATGCACCCGTCTCCCCACTTCCTTGCACCCTTCTTACCACTGCCTTGCACCACCCTCCTGGCTCTCTGCCTTGCACCCTTCTCCCCACTGCCTTTCCCCCTTATCCCCACTGCCTTGCACCCTTCTCGCCCTCTGCCTTGCACCCTTTTCCCCATTGCCTTGCACCCTTCTCACCACTGCCTTGCACCCTTCTCCCCACTGCCTTGCCCCCTTCTCCCCACTGCTTGCACCCTTCTCGCCCTCTGCCTTGCACCCTTCTTGCCCTCTGCCTTGCACCCTTCTGGCCCTCCCCCTTGCACCCTCCTGGCCTTCCCCCTTGCCCGCTTCCCCCCACTGCCTTGCCCCCTTCTCCCCACTTCCTTGCACCCTTCTCGCCCTCTGCCTTGCACCCTTCTCCCCACTGCCTTGTAGCCTTCTCACCACTGCCTTGCACCCTTCTCCACACTGACTTGCCCCCTTCTCCCCAATGCCTTGCACCCTTCTTGCCCTCTGCCTTGCACCCTTCTTGCCCTTTGCCTTGCACCCTTCTTGCACTCCCCCTTGCACCCTTCTGGCCCTCCCCCTTACCCCCACTGCCCCCTTCTCCCCACTGCCTTGCACCGTTCTCCCCTCTGCCTTGCAGCCTTCAGGCCCTCTGCCTTGCACCCTTCTCCCCACTGCCTGCCCCCTTATCCCCACTGCCTTGCACCCTTCTTGCCCTTTGCCTTGCCCCCTTCTCCCCTCTGCCTTGCACCCTTTGTGCCCTCTGCCTTGCACCCTTCTCCCACTCCCCCTTGCACTCTTCTGGCCCTCCCCTGTGCACCCTTCTCCCCAATGCCTTGCACCCTTCTTGCCCTCTGCCTTGTACCCTTCTCCTCACTGCCTTGCACCCTTCTCACCACTGCCTTGCACCCTCCTGGCCCTCTGCCTTGCAACCTTTTCCCCACTGCCTTGCCCCTTCTCCCCACTACCTTGCACCCTTCTCGCCCTCTGCATTGCACCCTTCTCCCCACTGCCTTGCACCCTTCTCACCACTGCCTTACACCCTATTCCCCACTGCCTTGCCCCCTTCTCCCCACTGCCTTGTACCCTTCTCATCCTCGGCCTTGCACCCTTCTTGCCCTCTGCCTTGCACCCTTCTCGCACACCCCCTTGCACCCTTCTGGCCCTCCCCCTTGTACCCTCCTGACCCTCCCTCTTGCCCCCTTCTCCCCACTGCCTTGCCCCCTTCTCCCCACTACCTTGCACCCTTCTTGCCCTCTGCCTTGCACCCTTCTCCCCACTGCCTTGCACCCTTCTCACCACTGCCTTGCACCCTTCTCCCCAATGCCTTGCACCCTTCTTGCCCTCTCCCTTGCACCCTTCTTGCCCTCTGCCTTGCACCCTTCTCGCACTCCCCCTTGCACCCTTCTGGCCCTCCCCCTTGCACCCTCCTGGCCCTCCCCCTTGCCCCCTTGCCCCCACTGCCTTGCCCCTTTCTCCCCACTGCCTTGCCCCCTTTTCCTCACTGCCTTGCACCCTTCTCACCCTCTGCCTTGCACCCTCCTCCCCACTGCCTTGTACCCTTCTCACCACTGCCTTGCACCTTTCTCCCCACTGACTTGCCCCCTTCTCCCCACTGCCTTGCACCCGTCTCGCCCTCTGCCTTGCACCCTTATTGTCCTCTGCCTTGCCCCCTTCTCGCACTCCCCCTTGCACCCTTCTGGCCCTCCCCCTTGCACCCTCCTGGCCCTCCCCCTTGCCCCCTTCTCCGCACTGCCTTGCACCCTTCTCACCACTGCCTTGCACCCTTCTCGCCCTCTGCCTCGCACCCTTCTCCTCACTGCCTTGCACCCTTCTCACTACTGCCTTGCACCCTTCTCCCCACTGCCTTGCCCCCTTCTCACCACTGCCTTGCACCCTTCTCGCCCTCTGCCTTGCACCCTTCTTGCCCTCTGCCTTGCACCCTTCTTGCCCTCTGCCTTGCACCCTTCTTGCACTCCCCCTTGCACCCTTCTGGCCCTCTCCCTTGCACCCTCCTGGCCCTCCCTCTTGCCCCTTTCTCCCCACTGCCTTGCCACCTTCTCCCCACTGCCTTGCACCCTTCTCGCCCTCTGCCTTGCACCCTTCTCCCCACTGCCTTGTACCCTTCTCACCACTGCCTTGCACCCTTCTCGCCACTGACTTGCCCCATTCTCCCCACTGCCTTGCACCCTTCTTGCCCTCTGCCTTGCACCCTTATTGTCCTCTGCCTTGCCCCCTTCTCGCACTCCCCCTTGCACCCTTCTGGCCCTCCCCCTTGCACCCTCCTGGCCCTCCTCCTTGCCCCCTTCTCCGCACTGCCTTGCACCCTTCTCACCACTGCCTTGCACCCTTCTCGCCCTCTGCCTTGCACCCTTCTCCCCACTGCCTTGCACCCTTCTCACTACTGCCTTGCACCCTTCTCCCCACTGCCTTGCCCCCTTCTCACCACTGCCTTGCACCCTTCTTGCCCTCTGCCTTGCACCCTTCTTGCCCTCTGCCTTGCACCCTTCTGGCCCTCCCCCTTGCACCCTCCTGGCCCTCCCCCTTGCCTCCTTCTCCGCACTGCCTTGCACCCTTTTCACCACTGCCTTGCACCCTTCTCGCCCTCTGCCTCGCACCCTTCTCCCCACTGCCTTGCACCCTTCTCACTACTGCCTTGCACCCTTCTCCCCACTGCCTTGCCCCCTTCTCACCACTGCCTAGTACCCTTCTCGCCCTCTGCCATGCACCCTTCTTGCCCTCTGCCTTGCACCCTTCTCACTACTGCCTTGCACCCTTCTCCCCACTGCCTTGCCCCCTTCTCACCACTGCCTTGTACCCTTCTCGCCCTCTGCCATGCACCCTTCTTGCCCTCTGCCTTGCACCCTTCTTGCACTCCCCCTTGCACCCTTCTGGCCCTCTCCCTTGCACCCTCCTGGCCCTCCCCCTTTCCCCCTTCTCCCCACTGCCTTGCACCCTTCTCACCACTGCTTGCACCCTCCTGGCCCTCTGCCTTGCACCCTTCTCCCCACTGCCTTGCGCCCTTTTCCCCACTGTCTTGCACTGTTCTCCCCTCTGCCTTGCACACTTCTTGGCAACCCCCTTGCACCTTTCTCACCCAATGGAGGGTGCTGCCACCTGGAACAATGGCACCATTTCAAAAGCAGTCCTACCAGCCCTGACTGGGCCCACACCAGACACACTGTTAGACGGAGACCTGGAGGGTCGGCCGAGGACAAGGGGAGAGGCCTCCGGAGAGGGCCGTCTCCAGCGATCGTACAGACAAGTAACTTCCCCCCCACAGACGAACACCACACAAGGATGAGGTCAACACTCTTTATATAAGATTCTTGAAGCAAGGTTATCAGCGATACAGTGAGATCGGGACACGAGGGTCCTCTCAATTTTAGTCTCTGAGGGGAAAAGGGTAGCGGGACAGTCTTGGTACCGGTCTGGTACGGGTGGTACGATGAATAGCTCACAATCCTCGAGCTCGGAGTTCTGGAAGGTCGGGCCGCGGCAGCGCCAGCAGGCTTGGATGATAAGTCTCACTTGAGCAGGGCCGCGGCAGCGCCAGCCGGCAAGGGCGATGGTTCACTCAAGGATGGACCGCGGCAGCGCCAGCAGGTCCCGACGAGGATGTAGGTTGCAGAGGGCCGCGGCAGCGCCAGCAGGTCCCGACGAGGATGTAGGTTGCAGAGGGCCGCGGCAGCGCCAGCAGGTCCCGACGAGGATGCAGGTTGCAGAAGGCCGCGGCAGCGCCAGCAGGTCCCGACGAGGATGTAGGTTGCAGAGGGCCGCGGCAGCGCCAGCAGGTCCCGACGAGGATGCAGGTTGCAGAAGGCCGCGGCAGCGCCAGCAGGCAGGACGATGGTTCACAAGGCAGGGCTGCGGCAGCGCCAGCAGTCCGTCAAGGATGAGTTCTTCTAGGTGTCTCTCGACTCCAGGATACAACTGCCTTCCTGCTCTGGAGCTGCCCCATTTATAGGTCTGGCCTCCTTTGATGTCCGGACCCTCGCTCTTGGAGGTCGGGAGGTCCGGGATGAGGGAGTCCAGACACCCCGCAGGGGGGTGGAGCCAGCGCCTGGGGAGGCTGGGGGCGATCGGCACCTGGCGGGGGAGAGCCATCGACACTCCTCTCTCCGATTGACCCGCCAAGTGGTCTCTTCACCTCCTGGGTGGAGGGTGGTGCCTCGATGTCGGGGCTTGGCCAGGCCCAGGGTTGGGGTCGACCTGAGGCCACGCGGCCTTGTGGTGCAGTGTCCAAGATGGCGGCTGGGCCCGGGCAATGGTGCTGACGGTGGCCCGGGTCAGCCAATGCTGGGATGTTCGGGAGCAGGCGTCCCGTGGGGGACGGGTTGCGGATTGCTTCTGTGGGTTGCCGGGGTAGTTCTTCTGGTGACACCGGGAGAGCCGGTGTCCGGGCCCTGTTATGCGGGGAGGGAGCGAGCTCTTCACGAGGCCTGTCCAATATGCGTCCCCCCCAGCTGAACGATACAGAAAAGGGGGTGGTGATGAACAGAGTGTCTGAATTAAGCAGACCACTCTTACCCAGTCCAAAGATCAGGGCTTGATCCATCACCGTTATTTATCTCACTACCCCATCCCAGCTCAGAACCTGGCTATATGCAAATTAGTCTGTCCCTGGCCCAGTGCATCATGGGAACAGGGCAGACCAAACTACCAAGCCAATTCTTCACCAGAAAGGAGACAAGCTACCGGGGACCGGTTTCTGGCATTTCAGCCTCTTCGGCCCGGCTTGCTTGAATCCTGATGGAGCAGTGAGAAAGGGACTCATGTCTGAGTATACCCTGCCACACCTATAGTGGCCAAAAACGATACAGAAAAGGGGGTGGTAAGAATTGGCTTTTGTAGTTTGGCTTGCCCTGTTCCCATCATGCACTGGGACACGAACAGACTAATTTGCATACAGCCATGTTCTGAAACTGGGATGGTGCAGTGAGCTAAAAAACGGTGTTGGATCTAGCCCTGATCTCTTGACTGGGTGAGAGTATTCTGTTTAATTCAGAGACTCTGTCCCTCACCACCCCTTGTTGTAAATATTTTTGTCCACCCTAAGCGTGGAAGGGTATACTCAGATGTGAGTCCCTTGCTCATTGCACCATCAGGATTCAAGCAAGCCGGGCCGAAGACGACTGAAATGCCAGAAACCGGTCCCCGGTAGCTTGTTTCCTTCCCAGTGTAAGAATTGGCTTTTGTAGTTTGGCTTGCCCTGTTCCCATCATGCACTGGGACACGAACAGACTAATTTGCATACAGCCATGTTCTGAAACTGGGATGGTGCAGTGAGCTAAAAAACGGTGTTGGATCTAGCCCTGATCTCTTGACTGGGTGAGAGTATTCTGTTTAATTCAGAGACTCTGTCCCTCACCACCCCTTGTTGTAAATATTTTTGTCCCCCCCAGCTGAAGGCGGGGAGAGTCACCCATCCTCTTGGGTACTCTACTCGTCGAGGCGGAAAAAGCGGGACAGGCCGTCCGCGTTGGCGTGGTTCTGGCCTGGACGATGCTCCACGGTGAAGTCCATCCCCTGCAAGGAGATGGACCATCGCAACAGTTTTGGATTCTCCCCCCGCATCTGCATCAACCATTGCAGGGGTCTATGATCGGTTTGTACCCGGAAATGGGTACCGAAGAGGTAGGGCCGGAGCTTCTTGAGGGCCCACACTACTGCGAAGGCCTCCCGCTCGATAGTGCTCCAGCGCTGTTCTCGAGCTAGCAGGCGTCGGCTGATGAAGGCCACTGGCTGGTCGATCCCCTCTGCGTTGAGTTGGAAGAGGACGGCCCCAATGCCATGATCTGAGGCGTCCGTCTGGACGATGAATTCCCGGCTGTAGTCGGGGGCCTGGAGCACGGGGGCGGTGCACATGGCGGCCTTCAGCTTCTCGAAGGCCGCTTGACAGTCCGGGGTCCAGTTGACTGTTTTGGGGTTTTTCTTGGATGTGAGTTCTGTGAGGGGCCCCACAATGCTGCCATAGTCTTTCACAAACCGCCGGTAGTATCCGGTGAGCCCCAAGAAGGCTCGGACCTCGGTTTGGGTGATGGGTGGCTGCCAGGACTGGATGGCAGCGATCTTGAGCTGGAGGGGGGCCACCAGACCGCTCCCCACTTGGTGTCCAAGGTAGGTCACGGACCCCTGGCCAATCTGGCATTTGCTGGCCTTGATGGTAAGGCCGACCTGTTGGAGGGCGTGCAGGACTTCTCGGAGGTGGTGAAGGTGGTCGGTCCAGTGACGGCTGTATACAGCGATATCGTCCAGGTAGGCGGCGCTGAACTCTTCGAGGCCCGCCAACACCTGGTTCACGAGTCGTTGGAACGTGGCTGGAGCGTTTTTCATGCCGAATGGCATCACTTTGAAATGGTAGTGGCCATCCGGGGTAGAGAAGGCGGATCGTTCTTGGGTTCGGGGTGTGAGGCCGATCTGCCAGTAGCCCGCTGTTAGATCGAAGATGCTCAGGTAGCGGGCAGCCCCCATACGGTCAACCAGTTCATCTGCCCGGGGAATGGGGTGAGTGTCGGTTCGGGTGACAGCGTTCAGGCCCCGATAGTCTACACAAAATCGGAGCTCGGGGGTGGTGCCTGGGGCGGCAGCTTTGGGGACCAGTACGACTGGGCTGGCCCAGGGGCTGTCGGATGGCTCGATGACTCCGAGTGCGAGCATTTTAGAGACTTCGTCCTGGATGCAGGCGCGCACCCGATCCGGCACTCGGTACGCCCTGTGTCGAATAGGGGGACTATCTCCAGTGTCCACGTCGTGGAGGCACCAGGGGGTGACCCCCGGGGTGAGTGAGAACAGGTTCGCAAATTGCAGCAGGAGAGCTCGACAGTCTTGGCGTTGGTCCGGGGTCAAGGCATCGGAGAGTCAGACCCCGTCCACCGAGCCATCTTTCTCACAGTTCCTCAGTAGGTCAGGGAGGGGCTCGGAGTCTTCTTCCGCCCCAATATCTGTTGCCATCAGTAGGCTGAGTTCCGAGCGTACGAAGTGTGGTTTGAGTCTGTTGGCGTGGAGGACCCGGAGGGGGTTCCGGGGGGACTCCATGTCTATTAGGTAGGTGACAGGGCCCTTGCGCTCAATCACCTTGAAGGGCCCCGTCCATTTGTCCTGCAAGGCACAAGGTTCGACTGGAGACATCACCCATACTTGCTGACCGGGCTCGAACTCAATGGAGGAGGCATGCTGATCGTACCACTTCTTCATGTCCTCCTGACTGGCCTCAAGATTGGCTTTGGCGAGTTCCCTGAATCGCCGGGTCTGGTTGCAGAGGGTCAGGAGGTACTTATACACGTCCGGAGGGGTCTTCTGGGGGGTCATCTCCCATTCTTCTTTAACCAGGCTGAGGGGCCCCCGGACAGGGTGTCCGTACAGGAGCTCGAAGGGGCTAAAACCGAGGGACTTCTGGGGAACCTCTCGGTAGGGGAAGAGGAGGCACGGGAGCAGCACGTCCCATTGGCGACGTAGGGGTTCCTCCAGGCCCATGATCATCCCCTTGAGAGTGCGGTTAAACCGTTCGACCAGTCCGTTTCCTTGCGGGTGATAGGGGGTCGTGAACTGGTAGGTAACCCCGCACTGCTGCCAGAGAGATTTCATGTATTTGGAGATAAAGCTTGTGCCCCTGTCGCTGACGACTTCCAGGGGGAAGCCCACTCGAGAGAAGATCCCCATTAAGGCTTGGCCTACCACTGGTGCTGTTACGGTCCGAAGAGGAATGGCCTCGGGATAGCGGGTGGCGTGGTCCACCAGGACCAGGATGAACCGGTGCCCCTGTGCTGTTCCGGGGTCCAGGGGCCCCACAATGTCTATTCCCACCCGTTCGAACGGGGTGGTGACGACGGGGAATGGTTGCAAGGGTGCTTTGATTTTTCGGCCGCTCTTCCCGCTGGCCTGGCAGGTGGGGCAGGCCCGGCAGTGGTTGGAGACATCATTTCGCATTTTGGGCCAGTAAAAGTGTGTTACCAGGCGGTTGTAAGTTTTGTCTTGTCCCAAGTGCCCGGCAAGGGGAACATTGTGCGCTAAGTTCAAAAGGAAGTTTCTGAAGCGGAGGGGCACCACCAGCACCCGGCTGGCCCCCAACTCAGCAATTCTTTGCTCGCTGTACAGTAGGTCATTGTCCCAATAGATCCAGTGTGCCCCTGCGGTGTCTCCTGCGCTCTGGGCGAGTGCTTGCTGTCGGAGTCCCTCGAGGGAGGAACAGGTCTTCTGTTTTTGCCGGAATTGTTCCTGTGTAGGTCCACCCTCTTGACGCCACTGGGCCAGTTCTGGAAGATCCTGGAGCTGAGTGGGCCCTTCTTGGTTTTGCTCTGGGGGATCAGTACTGAGGGTGTCTTCCTCTGGGATGATCAGGGGAGGAGGTGCTGGCCATTCGGGTTCTTCGGGACTGGGGATGGTGCGGGCGGCCATGGACCGGGTCGTTACGCAGGCCCAGTCCGGGATGCCCAACATTCCCAGGTGCTCTCTTCCCTCAACGGCTGCCCATGGGGAACTTTCGAGGTCGTTTCCCAGGAGGCAGTCCACCGGGGCATCATCGCGGACAGTCACCTTTAGCATACCGGACACTCCTCCCCATTCGAAGGGGACGCAGGCCATCCGACACAGGCTCTCCGAATTGTCAGTCGATCGGACGGGGCAAAGAACGTTTGGCAAGAATTGTTCCGGGGTCACCAGATGACAGCGGACTGCCGTCACACTGGCCCCGGTGTCACGCAGGGCTTCGGCCTTGCGCCCATTAATGTTCACCCACTGGCTGTACTTTCTCGTGTTGGCGGGTAGGGGAGCCCATGGAATCATGTCTCTTTCCCCTAGGCAAGCCAGGATCATGGCGGCGGGTTCCCACTCGGGCTGTTCCTGTTCTTATTCTTCATAATCTTCGGGAGCTTGCTCCTCTCCTAGGGCGGCGGCAGCGACCTGGTGGGGTATGGGACTCTGGTTCTTCGGGCAGTTAGGGTCGCTGGCATAGTGGCCGGTCCGCTGGCACCGGTGGCAAGTAACGTTGGCTCAGAACCCTGGACGCATCAGGGGGTTTCCCCTACCGGCCGGGGGCGGGGTGTTGCTGACGGGAGCTGCCGGGACGGCGTCTCTGCCCCGTCCCTGGCCTCCTCCTCCTCGGGGGCGATTGGGACCTTGGTTGGTTCTGTTTGGTTCACTTGGCCCACTTCGGGCAACTCGAGTGCTTTCCCATCGGTCAGCTTCGGCGGCGAGCTGCCGAGGTTCAGTCAGTTTACTGTCGAGGAGGTGCTGCCTGAGCTCGACGAAGCAATTGTTGGAGAGGTGCTCCCACACAATGAGGTTAAAGAGTTGCTCGTAGGTTGTTACGTGGCTGCCCTTGATCCATCCCTCGAAGGCTCGGCTGAAATAGTTCACATACTCCACCCAAGTTGTACCCGGGATCCGCTTGCAGTCGCGGAACCTCTGGCGGTACATCTCGGGCGTGAGTCCGTATCGAGTGAGGAGGGCGGCCTTCATGTGGCCATAGGATGTCATCTGATGGTCCGGGAGCTGCAGCAGGGCGTCGCGCCCTTCATTGACTAACCTCCCCCATAGCCCGGCTCCCCAGTCACTTCGATCAATCCGGTGGGAGGTCATGGCGATCTCGTAGGCCTTGAACCACTGCTGGATATCATCGTTCCGATAATATTCTCTGACGACATCCTTGGCGATGTGGACTTTTGGTTCGGCAGTGCCCGGGGTGTGCGGGCGCTCGGGCACCCCGAGATCTTTATTCTGTTTCCGCATCTCTATCTCTGCTAGCTTGCGCTCATGTTCGTATGCCAGTTTTTTCTCTTCGAGTTCTCTCTGCCTTTGTTTCTCTTCCCGCTCCTCTCGGAGCCGCAAGTGTTCTAAGGTTATCTTTTGTTCCGCCAATTTCAGTTCTCCGTCCAACCGGAGCCGTGCCAACTCTAATTCATGGAGTCTGCTTTTCTCTCGTTCTTGGATCTCTTCCAGGGAGAGACCCGCTCTCCTTCCTTCCGTCGGAGTGGTGTTTGTTTCTGGTGCCTCTAGGTTTTAGTTCTGGGGTACGGCCGTACCCGTTTCTGCCCAAGATTCTAGGGCGTGTTTGAAGTCCTCTTTCGTGCTCAGCCCGGTGGTAGCAATGCCTAGTTCTATGCCAAATTGCTTTAGCTCTCGGTGGTTGTACTCTTCTAGTTTCTCCATCTGGAATTTCTCTGTGGATCTGCTCTCTTTTGTTGTCATTGTGGTTGAGTCGTGGGGTGAGTTACTCTCTGTACGATTACGCGTTGGTTCGGATCCCACCGCTGCCACCAATGTTAGACGGAGACCTGGAGGGTCGGCCGAGGACAAGGGGAGAGGCCTCCGGAGAGGGCCGTCTCCAGCGATCGTACAGACAAGTAACTTCCCCCCCACAGACGGACACCACACAAGGATGAGGTCAACACTCTTTATATAAGATTCTTGAAGCAAGGTTATCAGCGATACAGTGAGATCGGGACACGAGGGTCCTCTCAATTCTAGTCTCTGAGGGGAAAAGGGTAGCGGGACAGTCTTGGTACCGGTCTGGTATGGGTGGTACGATGAATAGCTCACAATCCTCGAGCTCGGAGTTCTGGAAGGTCGGGCCGCGGCAGCGCCAGCAGGCTCGGATGATAAGTCTTACATGAGCAGGGCGCGGTAGCGCCAGCCGGCAAGGGCGATGGTTCACTCAAGGATGGGCCGCGGCGGCGCCAGCAGGTCCCGACGAGGATGTAGGTTGCAGAGGGCCGCGGCAGCGCCAGCAGGTCCCGACGAGGATGTAGGTTGCAGAGGGCCGCGGCAGCGCCAGCAGGTCCCAACGAGGATGTAGGTTGCAGAGGGCCGCGGCAGCGCCAGCAGGTCCCGACGAGGATGCAGGTTGCAGAAGGCCGCGGCAGCGCCAGCAGGTCCCGACGAGGATGTAGGTTGCAGAGGGCCGCGGCAGCGCCAGCAGGTCCCGACGAGGATGCAGGTTGCAGAAGGCCGCGGCAGCGCCAGCAGGCAGGACGATGGTTCACAAGGCAGGGCTGCGGCAGCGCCAGCTGTCCGTCAAGGATGAGTTCTTCTAGGTGTCTCTCGACTCCAGGATACAACTGCCTTCCTGCTCTGGAGCTGCCCCAGTTATAGGTCTGGCCTCCTTTGATGTCCGGACCCTCGCTCTTGGAGGTCGGGAGGTCCGGGATGAGGGAGTCCAGACACCCCGCAGGGGGGTGGAGCCAGCGCCCGGGGAGGCTGGGGGCGATCGGCACCTGGCGGGGGAGAGCCATTGACACTCCTCTCTCCCATTGACCTGCCAAGTGGTCTCTTCACCTCCTGGGTGGAGGGTGGTGCCTCGATGTCGGGGCTTGGCCAGGCCCAGGGTTGGGGTCGAGCTGAGGCCACGCGGCCTCGTGGTGCAGTGTCCAAGATGGCGGCTGGGCCCGGGCAATGGTGCTGACGGTGGCCCGGGTCAGCCGATGCTGGGATGTTCGGGAGCAGGCGTCCCGTGGGGGACGGGTTGCGGGTTGCTTCTGTGGGTTGCCGGGGTAGTTCTTCTGGTGACACCGGGAGAGCCGGTGTCCGGGCCCTGTCATGCGGGGAGGGAGCGAGCCCTTCACGAGGCCTGTCCAACACACACTGATGATCCAGGGGGGGCCAACAGCCCCCTTTGCCCCCGCTGCAGACGCCCATGCAATTGGGTCTGATTTGGAGTCCCACGATGCATTTTGTGACACCCATTCTCCCAGCCTACAGGACGTCCATTCTTGGGTCTGTGCTTCCTGTAGCATGGGACATAGCATGGCCTTGGTTTGTCAATGGGGCATACACATGTTAGTGGCATTAGTGTTATTTTTGCCTGTAGTTGTGGGCGGCGGGCGCTTGGGGGTTGTTGCTTGCATTTTTTGTACTTGGGATGTGGATGCCATTACCCCCATGTTACATGAGTTGTTTGTGTACTCAACAGGCTCTACGACTCCTTCAATGCCATGTACTCCCACCGGTGGTAGCAGGGCCATGACCTTCTCCTCCCAGGGATGGTGCTCTACTGGTCTGCGGGGACCACCACCTCCAGTGAGGTGGCTCTGAGCATAGTCTTCGTCCATCTTCCGCTTGACCATCCTCCGCAGATCGTACCACCTGGCCTGGCACTCCCCCCTGGTGCATCTGATGGGTGCAACAGCATTGACCCTATTGACTATCCTCTCCCACTGGTGAGTTTTCTCAGCTATACTGGTCCATCTGACCAATGCGCCAAACAGCTGCGGCTCGACTCTGATGACCTCATCTACAAGGATCTCCATCTCCTCCTTTGTGAACTTTGGATTCTTCTGTGCGGACATGGTGAGGGGTGACGGGGTGTATGGATGTGGGTGTGTGGGTCTGAATGCGAATGGGGGGTATGTGTGAAGGTGGATATGTGCAGTTGTTGGTGTGTTGTCAGTGTCTCTTGCTAATTGTGTATGTTGCAAAGGATCATGGTTTGTGTGTAGGCCCTTTTTATTGGTCCATTTGTGGGTGTGGCTTAGATTGAATTTTTGGTGGGTGTGTTATAAGGGGTGGTTCTGAGTTAGGCCCTCTGTTTGCCTGTTTGGATCTGGCCAGGACATTAATTTCCATGGTTTGCACACAGGAGACATGTTTTGTGGTGTAGCGTGAGTCGTTTTGCCCCTCCTTGTGCTGTTTTTCAGTGTTCGCGTGGTTTAGTACGGCTCGTTTACTTGTATTTACTTCTGTTTATTTGTGTGCTCAATGCGACGTTCACGCAGTACGAGTCGTTTTCTGCCTCCTTGAGCTGTTTTTAGGGGTTCACGTGCGCTTCGTTCAGGGGGGTTTGTCTCATATTTACTTTTGTGGCTCGCTCATACGCGACGTTTTTGCGGGGTTCGTGTGCACTTCCTTCATGGGGACTTTGTCTCGTATTTGATTTTGTGGCTCGCTCATACGCAATGTTTTTACAGGGTTTGGGTGGAGAGTCCTCCAAATCCTCAATGATTAACTCGATTTTCTCCTTGAAGAATTTGGCAAGATTCTCACAAAGTTCCTGAGATGGGACAATGGAGTTCTTAGCACACTCAGGGCTGGTAAGACTATTTAGTATGTTAAAAATATTCCTAGAGCTGTTGGTAGCATTACAAATCAAGGACGAAAAGTAGTCAGCCTTAGATTTCCTGATCAGACTCTTATATTCCAAGATTTTATTCTTCCACTGCAGCCTGTTAGATTCCTCATATTCAAGCCTCCAACTTCTCTCAGCTTGTTTACAACCCAGCTTCAAGTTTTTCAGCGTGTCATTAAACCAAGGGGCAGAGGTTTTCCCCTTGCAACTACTTACTTTAAGGGGGGCATGAGACTACAGTGACAGCATAATTTTTGCGCAGAGTGAGGCACAGTTCTCCTCTACTTGCTTATCCAAAGCAAAACACTCTCCAACTTTAAACACCAAATCAGAGGACTTCACTCGAGCAAGAGCCTTCCAGTCTCTGCACAAAAACTCCTTAATTACCTGTGGAGCCCTAATCTGGGAACCCTTAATTTTGACATAAAATTTGACGAGGGAATGATCTGTCCAGTCAATAGGCAGGATTTCCCCCATAACCAACAGGTCTGGAACAGTGAACACCAAATCAAGGAGGTGCCCCGCCTTGTGAGTAGCTTCTTTGACTTGCTGAAAAAGACCAAAGCTTTCGCAAGAGTGAAGCAGATTTACTAAGCCTAAGTCTAAGGAACCATTTAGCCAAAGGTTAAAGTCCCCTAGAATTATCAGCTTGTGGTGGGTAGCTGTAATGTTAGTGAGGGTAGCTAGTAGCGATTTTTGATGCTGAGCACAAAAAGCCCCTGGAGGTCTATAGCATAAAACACCAGTAAAAATAGTCCCGGAGCAGCTCTGAATAGATAGGCCAACAGTTCCGTACCATCATCCGGGTCCATGTTAATGGTTCCAATCTACCAAGTTGCTTTATAAATGACTCCTACCCCCCCAGCCCTCCCGTTTGGCCTAGGGAGATGTAAACATTTGAAACCAGATGGACATGCCCAGCCGGGATCAACCATACAATCAGGGCGAGTCCATGTTTCCGTCATAAACAAGACATCAAGCTCATGTGTCTCTATCATCAGCTGGATCTCCACACTATGCCTAGGCAGGGACCTTACATTCAAAAGCCCACACATCAAGAGATCGTCGGCAAGAATATATGCCCGTGGGTAGGCTGAGTGCAGCAGCCTAAGTGTCCCCTTGTCAGCGTGGTGCTTACCGATGTGTAAGAGAGTCTCTCTAGGGTACAGAGGGCCGGATGGTAGTTGACATTCCTCAGAGTGACCAAAACGGGCAACGTGACTGGCACAGGGCGCTTCCTTGGCGCGGACGGGCGCACATGGGCTTGCCTTTGGCGCGCCTTCGGCGCGCCACCGGCGTGACCGCTGCGCTCGCCCGCTGCGCGTTGGCTCCAGTGTTGTTTTTATGGAGCTCAGAGCGTGCAGCCAAAAATATATATAACAAATTATAAAAAAGAATTTAAAATAAATTATACACTACATTAACTAAAACAGTAAATATTGGATACTGTAGGGGTAAAAATTTCTATTCCAACTCCAGAGGGTGCAGCAGTAGGGAAAGTGTTGGATAGCGTAGGGATTAAAATTACTATTCCTACTCCAGAGGGTGCAACAGTAGGGAAAGTGTTGGATAGCCTAGGGGTTAAAATTACTATTCCAACTCCAGAGGGTGCAACAGTGGGGAACGTGTTGGGTAGCATAGGGGTAAAAATTACTATTCCAACTCCAGAGGGTGCAACAGTAGGAAAAGTGTTGGATAGAGTAGGGGTAAAAATTACTATTCCAACTCCAGAGGGTGCATCAGTAGGGAAAGGGTTGGATAGCGGAGGGGTGAACATTACTATTCCAACTCCAGAGGGTGCAATAGTAGGGAAAGTGTTGGATAGTGTAGGGGTTAAAATTACTATTCCAAATCCAGAGGGTGCAACAGTAGGGAAAGTGTTGGATAGCGTAGGGGTTAAAATTACTATGCCAACTCCAGAGGGTGCAACAGTATGGAATATGTTGGATAGCGTAGGGGTTAAAATTACTATTCCAACTCCAGAGGGTGCAACAGTAAGGAAAGTGTTGGATAGCGTTGGGGTCAAAATAACTTACTAGTGATTAAAATACTATTTTTGTAAATAATAATAATTTAATTATTAAATTACAATAAATTAATTGGCAATACCAATAAATAATTATTTAAAAATAATTAGCAATTACAAATTAACAATAAACATAAATACAATTAAAAAATCATTATTAAAAAATGTTTACCAAATAATAATACTAATAAAAATTAAATACCAAAAAACAATAATTATTTTAATTTTTTTTCGCAATTACTAATTAATTAACAATAAATTATTGATAAATACCAATAAATTATAAATAATCAAATATAATTACCAATTAATAATTAATGGACAATATATTAATTTAAAAAAATTGTTCATTAGTAAAAAGTTATTACCAATTAGTAATTGATTAACAATAATTTAATTTTCAATACCCAACACTAAAATAGATAATTACTTAATTAAAATTAAATTAATTCCCACCCTATTGCCCTATAACCTCACAACAAACTTCAATAATAAAGTAATACACTTAATATAATGACCTATTACTCAATTAATAAAAATTAATTACCAATAATAATTATTTAACATAAAATTACTTATCAATACCAATAAATACAAATTAAATAATTACTTAATTACAATGAAATGACTTCCCACCCTATTCCCCTATAAACCCACAGCCCGCTACAGAACTAAAACACAAAGGGGCCCATTAGGATCTCGGGGGATCGCCACCGCCCGCATGGCGGTGGCGATCTGCCCGAGATCCATCCCCACCGCCACCCATTTCCCCCACCATATTACTATGGCGGGGGGACCACTACAGATGGAAATACCGTCCACCACTTTTCTGCCCAGTCAACAAGTTGACCGGGCGGAAAAGAGTTTAATATGGTGGCGGTGTCTGTTAGACACCACCATCCATATTACTATGGGGGCGGAAACATGCCTTTCCGTGGCAGCATTGCCGCCATGGAAAGGCATGCAGGAATTGCTTGCGGGGGCCCGTTGCGGGCCCCCGTGGACTCTGGAGGGTGGAGGGTACACATGGGGGGATACCTATGGTACCCCCTGCAGTTCCATGGACAACATGGCAGGCACCGCGAGGTGCCTGCCATGTTGTGCTTGGAAGTGCACGACATGCCTTTCTGGCATTGTGCCGGGTGGTGCTGAGTGCACCGCCCACCACAATGTCAGGGATAATGGATGTGCCCGCCACAGTGGCAGGCGCATCCTAATGGCCCCCACTGGAACCCCCGCCCTCATGGCGGGCGGTCCCATTTCACGATTGTCCACCAGCCGTCCTAATGACCCCCAAAATGTATTTAAATATTTAATAATTCCTAAAAAATATATATTTAATTTACTATAATTAAATGACTTCCCACCCTATTCTCCTATAAACCCACAACCCGCTATGGTACTAAAATACCTAATTTACTTAAAAAAATTATTACTAACTCCTAAAAATTTAACACATATATTTTTAAACTAGTACAATAATTAAAAATAATTATAAAAACTAAAATATAAAATACATAACAAAATACATAACACTAATATTAATATCGATATTAGTAACATCAATATTTTTGCTATCAATATTACTAACTTCGATATTAACAAAAACAATATTTCTTACCTTCAGGTCGATATCCTGGTCGTCGATATTCTTAATTTCGATATTCTATCCCTCCGATATTTCCAACTCGATATTCTTGTAGGTCGAATAAAAAAATATGATATTTAGACTGTTTACCATAAAACATCTGCTGAAGAGTCATATTCTGTGGAATTGACTAGAAACATGCTACTTTGGCAAATGTTAGTCACACTTGGGCCTTAATTCTATACAAGTAGAGGTACAATATACATAGAGCTGTCTTTAGTTGAATGTAGCCTATATGATCCTGTAGCATGAGGAATTACAGAGCAAACAAAACATGATTCATTGGTGCTTTCTGAACCTATATCTGACATAAGCTGATACCATATATTATCTGATAATCTAGTATGAACACTATTGGACACATCAGGAAGGATAGAAAGTTCTCTTTGTATGTGTGTGTGGTTAGAACTAGAAAACATGATGCATTGGAAGAGAAACAATAAAAAAGATAGTATTAAGAGACAAAAAAATAAAAATACATTACTTATAATCTGTTATTCCAAAACATTGTCCAAGGGAAGAGGTTGAGGTGGGAATTTTTACAATGACAATCTTCTCCAACCTCTTGTTCCATTTACATTGTTGATGATGCTTCGTGTGATGCTGGATTTAGATAATTAACGGTGGATCCAAGATTTTCTGCCATCCTCCTTGAGGGCAGAGGGGGTCACTATGGTCACTGTACAAGGTGTGTCAAATCTGGGCTGTTTCCATTTCCAGACAATATTGTGAACAAAGATGATGTCACATTTTTGTACAACTTGGAGGTGGACCTCAGTGGTGGGACTCTTCTCCTTGCCTTTGGTTACCTGTTTAGAAATAAACTTTGCAACTTTGATTAAAGCACAGAGGTAAACATGCATTTTGTTGTTTAAGATTTCTGCTGTGCTTTCTTCCTGTACCTTACTTCTTGTGGCAGGTTTTTGTACATCCATGGGTCTCATTGCCACTATGTGATGGGGTGTCAGGTGATGATTGGATCCAAGCATATTCCCAAACGAAAAGAGTGCCAGTGGTAGGCAATACAACCACTTCTTATGCAACGTGGCACATAGATTGCTGATCTTATTCTTTAGCACACCGTTGAGGCACTCAACGATTTCATTGCTTTGGGGATGGTAAACAGAGAATAGTTTATGTTTTATCCCTAACATTGTCATAAAATGTTGAAGATTGCTATACAAAAATGTGTGCCGTTGTCAGATTTTATTCCTTCTGGAACTCCCCAGCATGGAATCACCTCTCTAATCAAAAAGATAACAGCTGACTTAGCATCACCATGGATGCAAGGTCCTGCTTCAATCCATCAGGAAAAAAGAAAACTGCCACTGTAAGATACCAATAGCTGTTGCATCTAGCATGTCTATGAAGTCAATATGGAGAGCTTTCAAAGGACCTTGTGTTCGTGGGATAGTAGAATTTACAGACTATTTCACAGACAAATGATCTCTTGAAATATGAGCTGGTATGCAACTGATCAAGAGCTATCATAAGTAAACCCTGACTGGTTTACCTGCAGATATTTGTATATATATATTAGGTCATCCACAGACTGGAAGCATTTTCTAGCCTCCCATGACTGTTTCTCAAGTGCTGGAGCAGCCTTTTGCAACTCTCAAAGATGTAAGCGCACTGTCTCAGCATAAAGAGGCGCAACATTATCTATGGTAGCGTTAGATTCAGGTTTAGATGGTGAGGCAGTTTGAGCCACCAAAACAGGGACATGTTGTGAACACGATGGCACAGGTGGGAGTGTGAGGCTAGCCACATCTTTAGGTGCCCAATCTGCTGGTGCATTACCCCGAGAACCAAAGTCCTGTCCATTTGTATGCACTGCACATTTCACAGCTGCCACTGCCTGTGGTAATGCAAGTGTCTCTATTAAAGCCTTGAGGAGATTCCTATGCATAACAGGACGTACGTCTAACTTAAGGAACCTCTTGTGATGCTTGAATGTACAATGGTAGTCACATAAGCTGAATCTGAATAGATCATGATGACTTTCCCTGCTCCTTGCTTGAGAGCCACTATCAAGGCTATCATTTCTGCTGCTTGTGCAGAATGATATTCAGGTAGCGTTAACTGCACTACTATGTGAAGTGTGTCTGAAGAATCATGCTGTTGTTCTCTGACTACTGCTGCACCTGTTTGTTTCACTCCTGTATCCTGCCTGGTAAATAGTAGAAAAACCATCAACAAAATAGACAATGCTACCTGGTGTAGAGTCGTCTGTTGCTTGACTAGATTCCTTAGGGCGGTAAATTTCACATTCATGTGCATCATCCTCAGAGTCTAATATAGGATGAGCAAAGAATGTTGCAGGATTTAATGTAGAGTCACTATAGAGCACCGTCTCGTTTGATGTATTGGACCCCCATCGCGGACCTCCCTTTCCTACCGATTCTGGTTTTCGTTATATCGCCTATCTCAAGCTGCACACGACTACATACTTTGATTGCGGGTAATTTCTTCCCCTAATTTTAACCACCCGGTTTACATTCTGGTTGACTCCTCCCGGATATCGGTTGAAAATTTTAATTAGGTATGTAAAGAAGGCATGAATCACAATGTCCTGAAGATGATCCCATCATTTTAAAATAGGGATCGAAACGTCGTCGACACCCTACGCTATATACTTGATCATATCATAAGAAAAGTCACAATAGTTTAATTATGAATTATTAGTCTGCTAATTTGGATTCTAGGCAGACTGTCTCTTCTTGCCTAATCCCCACCCTCTATGTATGTCACACTTGTCTATATGTGGTACAGGCTGTGTCCCACTTGATATTGTATAGATTACTGACTACACAACTGTATATGTTATTAAACATTGTCCGGCTGGACAGACAATATAGAATCGATTTGTGATCTATATTTATTGTTCTTATGTATTCGCTTACTGTCTAGGGACCATTGTCTTTTGAAACAGCACCTGTATGTCTCACTCCTGTATCCTGGTAAATAGTAGAAAAACCAACAACAAAATAGACAATGCTACCTGGTGTAGAGTCGTCTGTCGCTTGACTAGATTCTTTAGGGAGGTAAGTTTCACATTCATGTGCATCATCCTCAGAGTCTAATATAGGATGAGCAAAGAATGTTGCAGGATTTAATGTATGACATTTCACAACCTTCAAAGACGGTAGTGAAAGTATTACCTTATATCCTGACACTCTCTGTGTAGTCAGAGTAGTCTTAGCCTTCCGAATGGAAGCAAACACTGCATGCTCTGCATAGAGACTCAAAGGTACCCCCATGACAATGACAGTGCTCTTCTGCATTACAAATGCTGCAGTGGCAAGAGCTTGCTAGCAAGGATAATGTCCTCTCATCACTGAATCCAACAGTCCACTAAAATATGCAATGGGTTTGTGTCCTAAAGGATATTTCTGTATAAGGACAGCTGTCATCACTTGACCATTGCAATGAGAAAAGTGATAAAACACCTGAGTATAATCTGGAGTTCGCAAAACTGGAGCATTTGTTAACTCACCTTTTAACTTCTGAAACGTTTTCCTCTCTAATGTAAGATCAGGTCGCTCCTTTATCTATGAGGAATGCATGCCTCTTGTTACTGATAGCTACCATCACAGTGGGTTCCTCTTCTGGTCTGTGAGTCATTGACAATATTGGACACATGGAAATACTCTGTTGGCACCTTCATTGCTTGTATCTTCTCACATAATTTGTCTGGAGAGGATTTCTTTCACTCACAATCACGCCTATTTGTCCACTTTGAGGTGGAACTACCATTGGGGGTGCTTGGTAATTTTGCTGTGGCAGCACTTGTTTTGCTTTAGGCCTAGGTGGAGTATGCAGAGTTCTGCTATACCAAACTTCACGAAGTGACAAAACAACTCTGCTGTGCTCCGCAGAGACCACGACGCAGCGGAGTGAGGTAAGTTGTGCTTATTTTTTAGCACAGCTGTTCTGTTTTACAGCACAAACACAACCATGCCCAGAGTAAGACGGCACAGCTCATTTCTGCCACTCGAGTAGCTGTTCTGCTCGAGCAGCAGCTTCCTCTTTATTCCTACCACGACTGTCCACGTTGAGAAAATCTTGCAGGGAGGTGGTCTAGTGTTGGATTTTTCTTGCTAGCACTCGTCAACTTGTTATGTTATGTTAAAAATATGTATTAAGCGTGCGTACACCAAACGGTTTCATGGCGCAGAGAACAAAGGGGAGGCAGCATCGATGGAACAGTTAGCTTACTCGTATGACTGGGAAAACAGCCTGGTCTTGAGCTGTTTTCTAAACTGTGCATAGGGAGTCACAGACCTCAATTCCACAGGAAGGAGTTCCAAAATTGCAGGGCCAATACCGCAAATCTGAGCTCCCCATGTTTTTTGCGTTTAAATGAGGGAGTGGTCAACAACTTAAGATTGGAAGAACGCAGTTCCCAAGAAGGGATATAGCACTGGATCCTTGAGGAAATGAAAGCTGGGTCATTCCCGGCGAGGGCTTTAAAGATGGTACATCCCAGGTTAAAGGCACAGCGTTTAGCCACCGGTAGCCAGTGTAGACTCTTCATCAGAGGTCTGACGTGATGGTGTCTGGGCTGATGGTAGATTAACCTGGCCGCTTGGTTTTGCACCAACTGCAAGTGATGTAATTGATATGCTGGGATGCTAACATATAGTGAGTTGGTGTAATCAATGCGGCAGATTACCAAAGCTAGAATAACCAGAGTCAAGGCCTCAGTGGTCAAGAATCTACTGATCTTCCGGATTCTAGACAGATGGAAAAATCAGGCAGAGACCACTGAGCCAATCTAGGCTTTCATGGACAGGTCATTACTGATCACAATCGCCAAGCTCTTAACGGAGCCTGCTGGAAGTGGGGGGCTACCTAGCAGTGGAGGCCACAAATTAGAGTTCAATGGGTTAGCAGTTCCTGCTGTGAGAATCAGCTTGTTTTATCAGGATTTAGTTTCAGTTGGTTGTCATTCATCCATTCACTGATAAAGCTCATGGTAGACTGGAAATTAGACTCTGAAGAAGGTTGTCAGCGTAGTTAAAGGTTTCAACCATTCTTTCACGCAGAGACCAAATCAAGGGTAATAAGCACAAGTTAAAAAGAAGGGGCAAGAGGGAAGAACGACGCAGGTCAAGTTCATTTTTTTGGAGGAGAAATTGGCAAAGCAAACTGCTTGAGATCGGTTACTAAGAAAAGAAGAGATCGACTTAAACACCAGACCCTGGATCCCGGCGTTGCTGAAACGGTCGATCAGGAGGCAATGATCGACCGTGTCAAAAGCAGCTGACAAACCCAGGAGTACCAGGGCCTGGTTGAGGCCTTTGTCGGCCCCATTCTAAGCTCATTCATGACTGCAAGGATGACTGACTCCGTTGAGTATGCAGGTCTAAATCCTACCTGGTGCGAGTCAAGGAAGTGAGAGTGTTCAATGAAGGAGCTAAGACCAGGGGGTCAGAGCTGGGCTTCTTCAGGATTGGGACAAATTAAGAGCTTTTAAAGGTATCGGGGACAATGCCCAGTTTAAGAGAATTATTAAGGAATAAACGGGGTGGGTCTGGACAAGCGAGGAAAGCTTCCCGTAAAATATGAGGAGGACAGTAATCTGTGGGGGAGCCAGATCCAGCTTTTTAAAGTAAAACAAATAATTCTTCCCTTGAGATTGGGGGAATTTGATCCTATAGGAGTGGGTTTTAACACAGGATTGGGGAGTTCGTAGAAGAGACGAGGGTAGGGATACTAGCCTTGATGGTGGCAATTTTCTCAATGATGTAGGCGTTGAGAGAAACACATAAGGATTGTGAGGGAACAGGCTTTGCCATGACTCTATCACGTTGAGCAGCTCATCAACTATGGAGAAAATATCCTTGGACTTATTAGCCGAGTTTACGATATTTTAGGAGAAGTAAGCTGCCTTAGTCTGGAGGATGCAAAAGTCACACAATTGATGGATGGAATGCAGAACAAATCAAAACATTCCCTCCCAGTCAAGAGATCTGGGTTAAATCCATCATTCTTTTGCTCACCATGCCATCCCAGTTTAGACCTGGCCATATGCAAATCAGTCTTGACCCTGTGCCTCGTGGGAATAGTCCAGCCTGATCTGTCAAGCCAGGTCCTCCCTGGACCGGAAACAAGCATCCTAGGACTGGTTTCGGGGTTTCACCCCGCTTCAGCCAGGATAGCTTGATTCCAGTGGCACAGTGAGCCCAGGACCCACGTCTGGGCATACCTGGTGCACTTAGGGCGAGAAAGCAAAAAACTCACAATTGATGGATGGAATGCAGAACAAAACATTCACCCTCAGTCAAGAGATCTGGGTTAAATCCATCATTCTCTTGCTCACCATGCCACCCCAGTTTAGACCTGACTGTATGCAAATCAGTGTTGACCCTGTGCCTCATGTGAACAGTCCAGCTCAAACTGCCAAGACAGGTCCTCCCTGGGCCAGAAACAAGCATTCTAGGACCGGTTTTCACCCCTCTTCAGCTTGCCTTAAGGCTAGTTTCTTTGATTTTAGGTCATCAGAGAACCAGCATTGGGCGTCATGTGGTCGCTTAATCTTGATTTTCCTAAAGGGGGCAATGCTATCACTGGCAGATTCAAGCCACTTCTTGATGGTTGTTGCCTGGTTGCAGAGGGACTTCTGTTCAATAGGCACTGTGGCAGTTAATAATGAGCAGAATTTACCAATGTTGGCACGATTCCTGTTTCTGGCCAGATGATTTCCTATCTGGGGAGTTTTGGTTGGGGGAACACAGGACCTAAGAAATGTAATAAAATGATGATCTGACCATGTACATGGGGAGATTGATAACTTTGAAATTTCCAGGTTAGATGTTCAAACTTGGTCCAAGATGTGCTCCTTTATATGGGTGGCTGCGTTCACATGCTAGGTACAATTCATTCCAGAGAGGATATCTGTTAGTTTTATAGAGCCAGCACTCTCCCTTTGGCGAGTTTTTCTTTAGACGAGCCACAAGAGAGTAAAAACTACTCTACGCACTGCTACGCAGAGCTTTTTGTAACTCCGTGCTCAATGTGGATTGGGAAAAACTCTGCAAACTCCATGAGTGGAGCAGAGTTTACTGCCCAGGTCTATTTTGCTGGAGGCATTACAGATTGGTGCACATTTTGTGGTGGTGTCAGAGGTGCATATAATATTTGTGGGTTTGCCTGTGGCTGTTCTGCTGTATTTCCTGGCTTATTGTAGAATCCCACCCCAAATAAAGACTCGGAGCCTGGAGTCATGGAAGGCACGTCTTTACTCTTCCTTTCTGCCTTACGACTAACTTCGTTTTTCCCCTTCCTGTCTATCCCCCGCCCCTTCCCTTCCTGCCTGCCCTGTCTCAACTGCGGGTCAGGCAGATGCGATACGACACCTCCCCCTTTTGTACAAAATAGTCTTACTGTCTTTAAAGTGCTTCAATGAGGCAAACTGGTCGCTTGATGTGTTGTCGCGGACGGCGGGGCCGCTCCGACCCCGGAATCTGCCGATCACTCACATCTTCATGGCTGGCCGGGCTGAAGTGATCTCGGTCACTGCTATCACTTTGACTCAGGGAGTCGGCACTAAAGTCATAAGCTTGAGTGTCATCACGCTTCGGGGACGCGCATCTTTTGAAGTGTGATTTGTTTCGAGTTATTCGCTTGTGATCTGCTTCAGCTGTGATCATGGTCCTATTCCGACTGGAGACTCGCAGGGGGTGAGCAAGGTATCGACTGTCCTCTTTTGTCGTGCGATCTCGTCTGACCATCACCCAGTCTCCTTCCTGAATGTCTGCATGCTTTGCATGTCTCCGCTTATCAGCGTATATTTTCATCTTCCATTTCTTGTCATGATCCAGTTTGACCAAGGTGTCATAGTCAGTGGTCACATCTCGAGACTGTGAGGCGTTGCTCAACGCAGGTAGCCGGGTGCGAGGAACTCATCCTAGCATTAGTGTGTCTGGGCATTGATTTGTGGTGCTGTGAGGGTGGTGCGGTATGCCCGCAGTACTTCATTCAAGACCTGTTGTATGTCACGGTGAGCGAGCTCAGCTTGTTGGATTGATTTCTTGAGTGTTCCCAGAAATCTCTCAACCATGCCGTTGGCTTGGGGCCAGAGCGGTGTTATTTTCTTGTGTTTGAAATTAAGATGTGTTGCAAATTCAGCGAACTCATGTAGGTTGAATGGTGGCCCATTGTCCGATTTTACTCTCATGGGGATGCCCCAGGCTGCAAAGGTTTCATCCAGGATGGGTATCACTGCTGTTGCTTTGGTGGAGGAAACTTGATGTGCGATGGGGAATCGTGAATATTCGTCCATGAAGACGATGATGTACTTGCCCGACTTCAGAGGCCCGAAGAAGTCGATGGCCACTTGCTGCCACACCCCTTCTGGTAGATCTGACATCTGCAGTGGGGCTGGCGGTTCCTCACGACTCATTAGCTGGCACGGGGTACAGTCTTTAAGTGTGTTTTCCACCATCTGGTCCAGTAGTGGGAACCAGACACGTTCTCTGAGTGCTTTCTTGGTAGCGACTATTCCTCTGTGGCCTTCGTGGGCCAAGTTGATGACACCTTGTCGTAATTTCTGCTGTACCTAGGAGCCTTAGACTGCTTGCTGGCGTGCATTGTGCTGTGCCCTCGCAGTTTTCACTTTCGTTTCTGCCCTCCATTTTGGTGTTGTGATATCCCCTGACCCGCCTCCACGATCCCGCCTCCCAGCTGACCCTCCCACACACGTAGAATTCACCGTCCTCAGACCGATCCTAGCTGTGACCGCCTGGATTCCATCCTACACGGTCGCTCCCCTACGCTCCCTTGCTCAATAGATTTGCAGCACCTACAACGCAGCTGAAGCCCCTTGCACCTACAGACCTACAGACTGCGCCTGGTATTGTAGCGCCAAACAGATAAACCGCGCTTAGAAGATATTGCTGGTGTAGCGTTTTGGATACTTTTGTATCATTCATTTTACCGCGCTTTGTGCTTGTAGCGCTGTGATTACAACAGCGAGTATTGTAGCTGCATTGGATACTTTGTATCACTCATTTTATCGCGCATTGTGATTGTAGCGCTGTGATTACAACAGCGAGTATTGTAGCTGCTTAGGATACTTTTAAATCAATCATTTACATCGCGCTTTGTGCTTTGCTTGGTGAATAGCGCTTTTAGTGGAGAATTAGTCTGCTGTACCTAGGAGTCTTAGACTGCTTGCTGGCGTGCATTGTGCTGTGCCCTCGCAGTTTTCACTTTCGTTTCTGCCCTCCATTTTGGTGTTGTGATATCCCCTGACCCGCCTCCACGATCCCGCCTCCCAGCTGACCCTCCCACGCTCCGCCCCCTCCACCATCCATTAATGGCCAATGTCCCCACGCGCAGCGTCCACGCGCTACGGCCACGCCGAAGGTGCGCCAAAGGTAAGCCCGTCTACGCCCGTCCGCGCCTGGCCCGCGCCCAGCGCCATACCCCCTGGTCCTCGTAATGCCCGCCCCTCCCACATTACCTACGATGCCACCACCCTCCTAGCCCTTAACCCCGGCCGCTCCCCCAACTGCGTCCAAGCCGCTCCTGGACACACCCATGGACCTTTCTCATGCTACTCCTGCAAATTCATCGGCACCGACAACAACTCCGCTACGACCACACCACAGATTCCCGACCCCAACCACCTACAATGCATCTTGCTCAACACCCGATCGGTCCACAGGCACGCCATTGACCTATGGAACCTACTAGACACCATCTCTCCGGACGTCGCCTTCCTAACAGAAACATGGATGAACGCCTCTTCCGCCCCAGACATCACCATTGCCATCCCAGAAGATTATAAGATCATACGCAAGGACCGTACCGGCCACACAGGAGGAGGAATCGCTATCGTCCATAAGAAATCCATCCACATCTCAACCAGCTCAGACGTCAATCTCGCCAACTCTGAACACCTTCACTTCCAGATCCACATCGACCCCAAGACCACACTCAGAGGCACCCTCCTTTACAGGCCACCAGGACCCCGCGCACAATTTAGTGAGGACATCACGGACTTCATAACTCCACACGTGCTCCCCTCCAAAGATTACATCCTTCTGGGAGACCTCAATTTTCACCTTGAAAAGAACAACGACCGCAACTCCACCACCCTTTTGGACAACCTCGCCAACCTCGGACTTAAACAACTGGTCACTTCCCCCACCCACATCGCAGGTCACACCCTCGACCCCATCTTCACCTCCAGCAATCATGTCTCCTTCAGCCACACCACGGCTCTCCTCTGGACTGACCACAGCTGCGTTCACTTTACCTACAACAAGCCCAAACCCAACAACCACCCCATACCAACTCTGCAAAGAAACTGGAACAAACTCACCATCGACCAGATCTCCTCATTGCTTCTTCTGAACCCCCCAACTCACTCCTCAAACCCCGACCAAGCCGCCACCAACCTCACCCTATGGTTATCCAACAGCGCCGACATCCTAGCACCACTGAAAAAACGACAAAGCAAACTTGGCAGCAAGAAGGCCTCATGGTTCAACGATGATCTTAAGAAATCCAAGAAAATCTGCCGTTCCCTTGAGAAGGCCTGGAAAAAAGACCCAACCACCAGCACCAAGGACGCCTTCAAAAACGCCACCCGCATACACCACCAACTGATCCGAAAGGCCAAGAAAACCGCCTTCAAGGACCGACTAGATAACAACGCCCACAACAGCAAGGAACTTTTCAACATCGTCAAGGAATTTACCAATCCCTCGGCCAACTCTAACGACATCACCCCCTCTCAAGCCCTCTGCGACTCCCTAGCTTCATTCTTCCACAACAAAATTGCAGACATCCACAACAGCTTCGACAACCAACCCGGAGACCAACCCACCCAACCATCTGCTGGACCTTCACCCCCCTCGAACATCCTTAATGACTGGAACCCAATCTCCACTGAGGACACCATCCGCCTGATGAACTCCATCCACTCAGGATCCCCCACAGACCCTTGCCCTCACCACATCTTCAACAAAGCAGACTCCATCATAGCACCGCACCTCCGAGACGTCATCAACTGCTCCTTCAACTCCGCCACCTTCCCGGAAAGCTGGAAACACGCTGAACTCAGCGCCCTTCTGAAAAAACCCACAGCGGACCCCACTGAACTCAAAAATTACCGCCCCATCTCGCTCCTTCCATTCCCGGCCAAAGTCATCGAAAAAGCTGTCAACAACCAGCTCGCCGCCTTCCTCGAAGCCAACAAATCCCTCGACTCCTCACAGTCCGGCTTCCGAGCAAAACACAGCACTGAGACCGCCCTCATCGCAGCAACAGACGACATTCGAACTCTACTGGACAATGGAGACACAGTCGCCCTCATCCTCCTCGACCTCTCCGCAGCCTTCGACACAGTCTGCCATAGCACCCTTCTACAGCGCCTCAGAAACATCGGAATCCAAGGAAAAGCACTAGAATGGATCACCTCGTTCCTCACCGGAAGAACACAGAGAGTCCGCCTTCCACCATTCAAGTCAGAGGCCACTGAAGTCATCTGCGGCGTACCACAAGGATCTTCACTCAGCCCCACCCTCTTCAACGTGTACATGAGCCCCCTCGCGGTCATCGCACGCCAACACAACCTCAACATCATCTCCTACGCGGATGACACTCAACTGATCCTATCACTCACCAATGACCCTAGCACCGCCAAAACTAACCTACACGAAGGAATGAAAGAAGTAGCCGAATGGATGAAACACAGCCGTCTGAAGCTGAACTCAGATAAAACAGAAGTCCTCATCTTAGGTACCTCCCCCTCCGCATGGGACGACTCTTGGTGGCCAGAAGCCCTTGGAAAAGCACCCATCCCGACAGACCACGCACGGAACCTGGGCGTCATCCTGGATTCCTCACTATCAATGAACAGACAAGTCAACGCCGTCTCCTCATCCTGCTTCAACATTCTTCGCATGCTCAAAAAAACATTTCGTTGGATCCCCACCGAAACTAGGAAAACGGTCACCCACGCTCTGGTCACGAGCCGACTGGACTATGGAAACACCCTCTACGCCGGGACTACCGCTAAACTCCAGAAAAGACTCCAACGAATCCAAAACGCCTCAGCCAGGCTCATATTAGACATCCCACGTAAAGAACATATCTCTGGTCACCTGAAAAACCTCCACTGGCTTCCCGTCAATAAGAGGATCACTTTCCGGCTCCTAACCCACGCACACAAAGCACTCTATGAAATCGGACCAGAATGCCTCAACACACGACTGTCCTTCTACACCCCCTCCCGCCAGCTACGATCATCCAACCAAGCCCTTGCCACTGTACCTCGCATCAACAAAACCACCATGGGAGGTAGATCCTTCTCCTACCTGGCAGCTAAAACCTGGAACTCACTTCCCACTTACCTTCGCCTTACCCAGAACCACCTAGCATTCAGAAAGCAACTTAAAACGTGGATTTTCGACAAGTAATTCCCCACCCCCCCTCTAGCGCCTTGAGACCCTCTGGGTATGTAGTGCGCTATACAAATTCTCTGACTTGACTTGACTTGACTGTAGTTCTTGGGTTTTGTGGCTACCATTTTGAGAGCTGTCCTGCAGATGTCTCCACGAGTTGGTGCGTATGCGGTTCATGACGTCCTGAAAAACGGGATCTTGCATTGACGCGTCACGGATGGCTTCCAGTGGTACTGTTGGAGGGCACGCGTTGTCAATGATGAAATGAATATACTCCTCTGCCATGGAGCTTCTTTCCTTGGTGTGTGGACGGGGGTGTTGCGACATGTAGTCTGCTGGATTCTCTGATTTTCCAGGTTTATTGATGATGGTGTAGACATAGTCTTGGAGGCACAGTCCCCATCTTTCGATGCGCAGGGGCATTTTGGCTCTGGGGTTTCCAAATATCGTGACAAGGGCTTGATGATCCGTAATGAGAGTGAAGCATTTTCCATATACAAAGAGGTGGAAGTGTTCGCAGGCCCATACAACCGCGAGGCTCTCCTTCTCGGGCTGCGAGTATGCTTTTTCAGTATCAGTGAGGCTGCGACTGGCATAGGCGACTATGTGTCGCTGATCAGAGTCCTCTTGATATTGCGCGAGGATAGCGCCTAGTCCGACTGGGCTGGCGTCAACAGTCACTTCCGTCTTTCGCTTAGTGTCGAAGTATGTGAGGTTGATGGCCGAGCCCACTGCTCTCTTGATTTTGTTGAAGGCTTGGTCACAGACCTGTGTCCACAGGAATGGTTGTCCCTGGCGAGTGAGTTCTTTGAGTGGATAACTGATTGTTGCATAGTCTTTGATATATCGTGCGCCGTAGTTCGCCATCCCTAAGAAGGATCGGAGGTCACTGACGTCTTGTGGTTGTGGTGTATCTGCCAGGGCTGACACTTTCTCTGGGTCAGGTTTCATGCCGTCTTTGGAGAAGATGCAGCCATAGAATTTTAAGGTCGATTTGTGGAATTCACACTTTCAAGGATTCAGAGTAAGGTTGGCATTGAGCAATGCATGGCAAACTCTGTCTAGTGCTGTGTCATGTTCAGTCTGATTATTTCCAAATACCAGTTTATCATCACTATAGTTGAAGGCATTGGGGAAGCCTTGAATTACTCGCCTGATGGCCTCTTGGAATATCTCGGCGGCCGAGGATATCCCAAAATTGAGGCGCTTGTAACAGAACAGTCCTTGATGGGTTATGAAAGTTGTGATATACCGTGACTTCTCATGTAGTTCTAATTGATGGTATCCCTTGTTGAGATCCAGTTTTGAGAAGACGGTCGCTCCATTGAGGCGGGCGATCATATTACTAATGTGAGGTCCTGGATGCCTTTCTCTCTCGATGGCCGTGTTGGGCGCACGCATGTCCACACATAGGCGTACTTTGTTGTCTTGCCCCTTTTTAGGTAATACCACCACCGGCGAGACCCAAGGTGTGGGACCAGAAGAGCGTTCAATGATGTCCGTCCTTAGTAGTTCCTGTAGTTCATCATCTACGGCCTGCTGCAGATGGAATGGCACTTTCCTGTGATGCTGTGCCACTGGCGTTACTAGCTCATCGATGTGTAGTTTGACCTTAAATTGGTTGAGTTTTCCTAGACCCTTGAAGAGGTTTGGAAATTTGCTGACGATGTCAGGGGCGTCATCTACCATGTAGAGAAGGTCTACGAGTTTGAGTTGTTCTGCTGTTGGCAGACTGAGGACACAGTCTGCTGCGTCAGGACCTTCGACCACATGAACGTATGCTTCGATTTGTCAATCTTTGTATGTTAGTGTGGTACTAAATCTGCCTAGGCATGGCAGCGGTCTTCTGGACATCCATGTGTAAACTTGTACTGCAGCAGGTTCTAACTTAGGTGTGGGAATCATGCTTTGGTATTCTAGGGTGCATTTATAGTTCAAACACGCTCCAGAGTCTAACACGAATTTCGCTGGGGGATTTCCGATTTTAATGTCTAATTTGGGATATTTCTTTAATCTGTCCGGATCTGACACCATGCATATGTATTCGTCACTGTCCTGTGACACGGGGGTATGTGGTGATGAATCTCTGGAAGTTGACCTTCTGGATTGGTATGAGCCGATTGAGCGATCGCTTGATCGTGATGAGCTGCCTGAGCGTCCTTCCTTCCCTTTTACTGCTCGAGCATGATGGCGCGTAGTCAGCCGTGATATGGTTGATTTCCGCTTAGACTGTCGCGTTTGGCAGGCCACTTCAAAATGATTATCCCTTCCACATCTGTGACATTGTTGACCGATGGCGGGGCATTGCCCCGAGTGTGGGTATTCTTGACCACATCGGTAGCATCTTGATGCAGGTTTGCTACTACTATCATGCCGTGGCTAATAACGTGATGATGTTCTTTGGCGAGATGACGTTTGTTTGGACGTCTGCGTGAACTTTCTTGACTTGGGGTGATCCGAACGACGTTTAACATCTGTGCGAGCTTGCATCCTAAAGGCCTGTTCTTTCCTTTCAGGCTTGGTGGCTTCCATTTTCTTCGCGTGATCTTCCGCCTGATCATTTATTCTCGTCATTTCCTCTATTTATTCCAGCGTGTAGTGTTTCTTCAACAGGCGGCGTCGCAGGGATTCGGACTGGCAGCCTTCAATTATGTGCAGTCGCAGCGCATCCTCTGTGTTGAAGGTGTCGAAATCGCAATGTCGGGCCAAACACTTGATGCGCACAATGATATCACCCATGGACTCGTCCTTTTCTTGTGACGTCAATTGAATGTGTAGCGCTCGTAGTCCAGGTTGCGCTTGTGTAGGAATTTCCGGTCTAGAGCCCCTTTTACGTCATCATATGAGGCGGCATTGGCGGCGGGCAATTCTTTGATAATCTGTACAATGTCTTTCCCCACTAGATTTCGCAGTGCTATTAATTTTTGCTTGGAGTCCTGCACTTGGGATCCGGTCATGAAGTCTTCAAAATCCTCTGCCCAGCTCTTCCACTTAGGTCCAATGCTATTTCCTGAGGTTAGCTCCAGGGGATCTGGTGGGCGCAGATAGGATATTCCCATGAATACTTACGGCAATTGTTTGGGTTGAGCTGCCGCTCCGGTGCCCGAGGTGTCAGGCTGGTTGCTCATCTTGAGGCTGTTAGTCGATTCCTCTTATCACTTGCTGCTCGACGCAGTTTCTTTTATGTCTCCTTCACTTAGGCCTTGCCTGACTTTAAGATGGCCGCCACTGAAAATCCAATAGGGTCCTATGGGTGATGCCTGACTTTAAAATGGCCGCCGCTCGGGACAAAACTCTTCTCCCACAATCATTGAATATGTCTCTCTCTCTGTTGTAGGGGTTCTCAGACTGCAGTATCTTCACTCTTATAAAGAATTTAAGGCACACTTCAGCTCATGCACTGTAACTCACAGGGAGATGGGCTCCTGGTCGTTTCCACACTCCTAACGCATCTCGGCTGGAGTTTCTTCAATCTTCCCTGCAATCTGTGTCCCAGCGTGGACCCTGTGTGCTTGGGCTGCTCCTGGCGTGCAGCGCTCCTGTTGGGCAGCACTCCGGTGTCGCGCGGGTCTTTCCGCGGTTTTCACGCACTTTTCGTTTTGAACGCGGTCTGCCGGCTCTTCAGTCTTCGACCGCGATTTTGCGGCGGGTGCAGGTGATGTGGGTTTTGAGTTATCCCACCCTCGTCGCCGATCTAGAATCCCACCCCAAATAAAGACTCGGAGCCAGGAGTCATGGAAGGCACGTCTTTACTCTTCCTTTCTGACTTACAACTAACTTTGTTTTTCCCCTTCCTGTCTATCCCCCGCCCCTTCCCTTCCTGCCTGCCCTGTCCCAACTGTGGGTCAGGCAGATGCGATACAACAATTGTAAACTCCTATCCTTCCATTTTGCTCATCCCATCTCTTAGTTCTGCAGTCTCTAATAAAATGGCCATATATGTGACAATAATGACATACTTGAGCCATCCTTTGTGGACCTAACCTGCCTCTTCCTATTCCTCCTCTACTACTTCCTTGTGCCCTTACACTGTCCTGCTGTTGTTGGTACTGTTGTTGGATGGTTCCTGGGACCGATCCCACAGACATTGCAGTCATCTGAGTGGTGGCTGCAACTACAGTTCCTTCCACTGCTCCTTCTTTTGTCAAATTTTGCTGCATCAACTTAGCTACTGCTGTCCCCGTCACTTCCTGCTTGTTTCTCTCTTTCTCCTACTTCTTCAAACAAAAATGGATTATATGCACCTGTGCCTTTGCCCAGGGACTGGCTTCCATTGCCACTATATTACCAAGGTTATCCTGTAGATCAGAGGGTAACCCGTTTGTCACAACATTTTAAAAGAACACAGCATTTCCTCCGGTTACTTATCAAACCTGACCTACTTTTTTGGTCCACATTTCTTTCATCCTACTAAGAAACTGAGTGGGGTCCTCATTTAGCTGCACTTGTTGAGTCCCAGTGTCTGGCCTGTCTGGATATATGTTCCTTAGCTGTTCCCAAACTACTGTCCTCACTAAGTTAAATGGAAATCCATCATCTTTAGTCTCAGTGAGGGTAACATTTCTCACTCCAGCTTTCTCAAAAACAGTGTCTGTTTCATCTCCTATAAGAGAACGAAGCAAACTCTTTATGTCTCCTACTGACAAGGTGATACCGGCAGTTTGCTTTTCAAAAGGTGTAATCCATTTCAATGCTCCCTCTGTAAGCGGTGGTAACAGGTTCTTGAGCTTCTCCTTGTCCATTTGTGGCCAAGGAACAATATGGAGTGCCCCAGGTTCCTTGCATCTCAAGGGCATCTGATGCACAAGACTGGCAGAAATTGGGGATTGTGCTGTCTGGCACATTTTTGCCAAACACGCAAACAATCATTGATGGCCTTTTTCTCCTTCTATGTGTGCTACTTGTTGTGCCACTTTAATGACTACCCTGGGGAATCCTTAGACTCTGACGCATTCCGAGGTTTACAAAACCTTGTAAATCTGGGAATGATCATCAGAATCCATGGGTCATGGGTGTTGTTTGGGGAACACCCTCAACAACGACCACAGAATGCCCCTTTCACGCAGAGTAATACATGAAATGGGGCCATATTTACAAGGCCATTAAATGCCACGCAGGGTTGCTTTGCGTGGCCTTGCAAACATAGATCAGCATTGAGCACCACCGGAGTGTCAGAAAAAGTGATGCTCCGTGGCGCATGGGCCTTAAAAATATGCCCCCAAGTATTATTCTACTTTTAAATGCATGTGTATTTGGGGTGAATGCATGTGTGTGCTTCATCATTGTGCTCCTAAGACCTCCTATTAGATTCTGAAAACACAGAATACAAGCCAATGTGCCTGTATGCTAAAGCCATCAATTCCTTCAAGCTAGCTAAATATGAGTTTTCCTTTAACTACGACCTTATAGGTCATCAAGTGAACTATTCGCCTCCTTCTCATCAGTTTTTGACCTGCACTGCTCTTTCGCCATGTATAGCTGTGTAATGCTCTCTGTTGTTGTCTGCTGCTGTGCTGTGTTTTCAGCTTTCATTCATTCCATAACACTTCTATATGAAATACTTTTAGAAATGTACTGAACATGTTGCTATATCTGAAACAGAAAAGATTATGATCATTTTTTAAAGATAATACTTACATATACTTGATAAACTATCAGACCGTATGTGAAACACAGAAAAGTACAACCTATGTCTTCACATAACCCTTCTGATCATAAGGCACAGTCAGCATGTGTTTCTTTGACTAGACTTCCTCAGGGCTTAGCAAACTGAGTAGGTATCTGATGAAGAAACTGATAGTAAAAGAGCCAAATCATATAAATTCAGTTGTAATAGTGTTTCTAAATTAAATATGTTTGTAACATTTGAAAGTTGTATTTATGTATTACAAACAAAAGTTAAATAATATTATTGAATTAAAAAATAAGTTTCATTTCAATATAACTTTTAACATGATACATATCTATAATGCTATATATATATATATATATATATATATATATATATATATTCAATGAAAAAACCATAGGTTATAGACCATATATAGTTAGGAATTTGCATTTACAAAACCTTATTTTACTCGCATAAAACCATTGAAATTCCATATATAGTTAGTTGCGCTAACTATATATCGCGCACCCGCAATCCACTGCTGATGATGTCACATATTACATCATTCATGACATGGTCAGTGACATCACTGATGACATCACTGATGACATCTCAAATGACATCACTGATGACATCACTGATGACATCTCATTTGACATTACTGATCACATCACTGATGATATCATTCATGTGATAATACGATGAACCTCTTCAGACTCTAATATAACCTTAGATACAATCAGTGTAAACAGACACTCACAGACTGTCACTCATCCATGGAGTTACTCACACACCTAGTCAGTCATGCAAAGAATCAATCACACCTCCATTTCCTCAACTATACAGTTATACAAACTTTACTTATTCAAACATATACTAACACATATTTACTCTCTTATACAATCCCTGATACAAGTTCACAATGATCCATACAGCCACTCACACATTCACTGGCTCTTATGCACAGTTATTTATATATGTCAACTCTCACATGCACTGTGTTTTACATATGTACTTACTTTGACATGTAGCACTGAGATATCCATTCACTCACCAATACACTCATGCACACAGTCAACCGCCCATACAGCTGTTTCCACGTGCACTTTTGAAACCATACATCTAGTGAATCAACTGCTCACACATCTATGCACAGAGTCATACACCTCCCAGCCACCCACACACACACTCAGTCTCCCATACAAATACTTGGGCAACCAATCAATAACCCATATAGTTACTCTATAGCTACTTATCAACACATGCAACAGTTTACAGAACAACAGACATAATGATGCACAAATTAAGACAGTTTAGTCACTAACCCATGCACTCAGAGAGACACATTTAATCACTCACTCATACAGTCAGTCATGCACCTACTAAATCCTTCATCCAGACACTTATACATCCACTCATTCTTCAATATGTAAGACATATTTTAACTTTACAGAAACATACAGTCACTGGATGTTGTCATCAGTGATGTCATCAGTGATGTCATTTGAGATGTCATCAGTGATGTCATCAGTGATGTCACTGACCATGTCATGAATGATGTAATATGTGACATCATCAGCAGTGGATTGCGGGTGCGCGATATATAGTTAGCGCAACTAACTATATATGGAATTTCAATGGTTTTATGCGAGTAAAATAAGGTTTTGTAAATGCAAATTCCTAACTATATATGGTCTATAACCTATGGTTTTTTCATTGAATATCAATGGTTTTTTAAATGCAAATTTCTAACTATATATGGTCTATAACCTATGGTTTTTTCAGTGAATTTCATTGGTTTTTTAAAAGCTAACATCTGTAGCTGTAAAATGTATTATTCTTTAAATCCCAAAATATATATAGATATTTATTGATAATTTTTTTTAAATATTTTTTTCTTCGCTTCTAGTTCGCGAACCGGGAAGCTTTCCGTTAGCTCATCTTGATGCCGCGATCTAGTACGCGAACCGGTCAACGTTACGTTAGCGGAACAGTGACGCGCCGCGGAAGCGCGACGTATCACGTTATCGCGTAATGCGTCTAATGACGCGTCGCGTTAGCGCTCCCGGAAGTGCTCCGGACAGCGAACCGGAAGCGATCTGGGACGCGGCGCGCGCCGCGTAACGTAAGCGGAACAGGTCATGTGACTTGTTTATCAAACTTCTCATTGGTTCATTTCACTTTTGGTTTCCAAATGATGTATGACTAGGTCATGTGACCTAAAAATAACACTTTTCATTGGCTCAGAACTTTTGTTTTCCCCAAATCAAGTAAACCCCTCCTTATTTCCTCACTCTGACTTTCATCTTGGTGAGAGAAAGACCATTTTTCAGAAGTTCCACAATGGCTTCCATTCTTGCTGCAGCTGGTGCACCCCCACCACCACCTCCACCTCCCCATAAGAAGAGAGGACCACCCAGTCAAATTATGACTAACAGAGAGGAGGAAGATGAGGAAGAAGAAGAAGAGGAGAGAGAGGGACAACAATTTGTTGATGAGTTGCCCCGGGTTTCTAAACGAAAAACCAGTTTCATCTGGCAGTTTTTCACCATCCCTCCTGGAACCAAGAAAGTGAATGCAAAATATGCCACCTGCCTCATCTGTGACTACAGATTGTCGAGAGGCACAGAAAAGAAGTACAGTATGGGGAACTATACAATGCATCGTCACATGAGCAGGTGGCATCCCTTGAACTACAGCCGGGCTGAGTTAAGGGATCTTGTAGACAATCCGACGGCAACTCCTGTGGCAAGATCTACATCCACATTGTCTTTGACGGGAAGAGAGGCACAAGAGACTGTGCCAAACATCCAACCTAACTTCCAGCACATAAAGTTATCTTGTGTTTACTGTGGAGAAATGCTGTCATATGGCAACATGAGTATCAACCTCATGAACATTGCATATGAAAATCATAAATGCCCTAATGCACCCAAAAAGTAATTTTCTTTTTTTTGCTCCAGTTGAGCCGTTTTGAAAGCCTGTTTTTTGTTGTCTCCCCTCCATAAAAAAAACAAAAAAAACATAAAACAGTTCTAAAAATACAAAAAAATCAAAAAATGTTCAAAAAATAAAAAAAAAATATAAAACAACAAAAACAAAAAAAAACAGTTCTTTTCAGAACTACCTCCCCTTTCAAACAAAATTGCTAGAATGTTTATCACTCTGGCAAGCTCTATTTCTTTTGGTTCGCTTCAAGTTCGCTGACCGGTTCGCGAACTTTAAGCGAACTAAAAAAATATTTTTTTAAAAAAAAGAAGAGTTAGTATAAGGGAAGTAATCAGAGAATAATGTAAAAAGAAAGACAGCTAGAGAGAGTAAATGAGAGATAGTGTCAATGACATCATCAACAGTGCATTGCGGGTAAAAAGAGTGGAAAACATTTACCTTATAATTCTTGTTACCTTTTTTTAATATTTTTTCATACTTTCAATCTGTAAAACAAAGAACAAACATTTCAAAAAATATTAAAACATGTATTTAAAAATTAGAAAAGACAAGGGAAAAGGTTCAAAAACAAACAGTTTTTCAACAACTTTGACATTTACAGAAGTCTCTGCTTCTCTACGTCCCCTACACAATCCTAAAGATATATATTCGAAAGAAACTGTATCTTGATGTTGCTGAACTGAGGCCTATTTTGGAACATGATGTTTTTTTTGCACTGCTAATGTCTCACAATAGTGATGCAATAGCAGCGCAAAAAAGATGTAAAGTCATAATAAAATTGTGTCTAACATTGTAAATGATTGTTTTAGGATGCAAATAAGATGTGTGCTTTCAAGAGCTTTCTTTGAGGTGAGGCCTCTTTTTTTTATAAAAAAAAAAACACTACCCAGAAGTACAGCACTCTAAGCATTAAAATTGATATTTACAGAACTCACCTTACCCATATGTACCACACATTTCTAAATGTATATCATAAGGACAAAAAGCATAACATTAATTATACATGTTAAATGGTTTATTTTTGCTGTTCTCAGAATGTATCAAATTTCACTTAAATCAGTGACTTGAAGGTATTCATCATGTAACAGCGGGGAAAAAAAAACACAATCAAAATGACTGTGTTTAAAAAACCCATACAACCTAAGAAATCTGATTTCAAAACTTCTTAAAATTAACTTACTTTCAATGACGTCGAAGGATCTCCTATAAACAGCATCCACTCTGTTGTGCTTTAAATATTTTCAGCCCGCCACTTTCTGAAAGAAAACCTCCATCGATACGTGAAATATGTTACATAGAAAAAAAACTTCTCTCATTATATCACATGTTTCCACTAGGCCAAATCATGTTGCCGCGATTCGCAAATCTTGTAATTCTTCCAATCAAATCCCGACATTTTCTATTTTCGCAACTTTCAAAAATAAAATATTTGAGATTATTTTCACAATCCTGGACTACTAATATCTTACTCTTCTTTGTCAGTCATGTTCTCCTTTTCCTATGACACTGATACTGCTTACTATGAAGCAGACTTACTTGCATTAGGTTTATATAGTTGAATTTTTAATCGAGACAGCATTGCAGACTTACATTCCCTCTACTTAAAATTTTGGTTTTAAAAACACCAGGTAAGAATTTTTAAGGTCAAACGGCAATTTTTTTTTGAACGTTACAACAGAATCATTACAGAATGACCAGCCGTTTCCAGACTTTAAGTAAGCTGTATAATGTCCTGATGTTGTTGATGGACCATCGTGATAGATAATTGCTACAGTAACAAAAGTCCTCCCTGATATTGACAGCTGAGAAGCCACAAAATTTTTTATTAAAGTTGACAATTTTGTTCCATCAGGCCTACATCGTTGCATCATTAAAATGACATACTGGCCATATCTACGTATAAATAATGTTGACATCATATCACATTTACATTGGCTACACTCCATGTTGTGATCCGCTGCATTTACTAGCTTATTAAAGGAGACTGATTTACTGTCTGGCAAAGTTAAATATATAAATCTTTCTGAGTCTACACTAGTAGTACTTGATACCATACAGTTCTCGCAGTCATGCTGCCATTGATAAGAAAGCCCAAACAGGTGATCTACATCTACACCCTCAACTTGCAATATATCAAGCATATACATTAAAAACTCCTGACAATCTTGCTGATTATTTTCAGAGAAGTCTGTTTGACCTGAACATTCATCTAACAGATAACGAACTTCAGACACACTTTCTACTTTTGTTCGATCAGTGCTACATTTCTCGAAAACAGAATTCAACAAACAGCATAAAATTTGTTCAGAATTCAACAGAATCTGTTCTTTTAAACTCTCTAGTGAAAAGAGAACATTAACCACTACATTTGCATAGCAGTTGACACCAGAACTGTTTTCAAATTGAAAACCGACAACATCTTCAACAGAATCCACTTTCTTTCTGCTAACAATTTTCGGTTCATTGACTTTTAGTCTTTTTGCAACAACCTCCCTACTATTACTGCTATTTCTACGTTTGCGGCCTACCACACGTTTCTCAAACAAAGGATATTGAGGCAAATGTGGCGCATACTCTCTTCTTAACCTATTGTATTCCTTAACACAATCTAGATCCGCACAAATGTTTGTGACATCACAGTCAATCAAGTACAATCCCGATAAAGTTCTAACTCGTGACAATGCCACATATGCCATACCATCCTTGAACACAGAACTGCCAATATTCACCAATGCACAGTCTACACTTAAACCTTGCGATTTATGGATTGTCACCGCATATGCCAAGCAAACAGGAAACTGTTTACGGCGAACATATAAATCTTTAACAAGCAAAAACCTAGCAGAACAACGACCAATTTGCTGTACTTCCTCAATGCCATCAAATTTAATTTTTAAAAATTCTATTCCATCTCTATTTCTGTATTTCTCAAAATCAACAACATTACCCATTGATCCATTTACCAGACCTCTTTCTACATGTAAATTCCTTCTCAAAATAATTCGGCAATTTAAACACACATTCAAAGTCTTTTCAAAACCCGCTGTTTTAGATATAGTCTTCTCTAATGAATCCAATTTTGATTTCAAATTGTCTGACAAAATAATTGTTGATCCCATATGCTCTAATTTGTCGATAGCTTCAAGTTTCACAATCTCTTGCTTTTCTAAATTCAACATTTTGTTGTTGAAGATGGCACATTCTGCAAGAGTTGGCATGAGACATATCCCGGATTTCTTCTCAGTAATTTTCTGAAAAATATTCTCAGGCACAATATCTTGTTTGGGATACAAATTTGACAGTAACCGTGCATTTAAAGCTTCTTTCCCATGCTCGGTCACTTTTCCAATTCTAATATCTTGTAGAATATTCTTGTAATCTTCATCCTTTGCCTGACGCATATTTTGATGCAGTTCTGCATAATTGAAGTTTAACCATATATTGACGTTGCCAATGCTCCCTAGGCACTTCCTGGTATCTTCATGCGTGAGTATTTTGAACACAGGTTGACCTTTTACTGGTGTCAGCTGTAGAAGATCTCCGAAAACAATAATGTGTTTCCCACCAAATAAGACATCATATTCAGTTTTAAGTACTTCTTGCATTCTCAAATGCACAAAGGCAAGCATGACATTGGAAACCATGCTTACTTCGTCAATGATAAGTAGTTTCATTTTCCTCAAAACTCTTGAAACTTCACAGCAAGCATCTCCAGATAACTTGTTGTATTGTAATTTGTTGTCATGCTCCACCGGCAGCATCAATAGACGATGCAAAGTAATACCTTTAATATTATGTGCTGCCAGTCCAGTAGGAGCGGTGACAACACAAGACAGCGATGACTCAGTCCTTTCCTGCAAATAACAAGAGATTGCTTTAATGAGGAAACTTTTTCCAGTTCCCGCTTCTCCACTCACGTACAGTCGGACAGGCTTCAACGACGTACACGAGCACTCTTTCTTCTCATGACTTAATCCGTGCTCAATTTCCTTGGTAACTTCATCATATATTTTCCTCTGCTCAACGTTGAGTTGTTTTTCCAAGTCTTGTAAGTTAACTGAATCCTCCTGAGCATGTGCCATGGCTCTTTCTACTTCATTCATAGCAGTGGCAGCTTCATTTTCGATAATAGGTCCTCCAAGTGGATCTTGACTCAATGAAACAGAACTCTGACTGTCCTGAGAACTGTCTCTGGCAATCTCGGCTGCAATCGTTGCTTCCTGCTCAATTTCCAAAGTTAGCATTTCTTGATATTTAGAAAAAGCAGGACATTCTATGGACTCCTTGGCTGCATTGAAAGAGTCTTCGTAACAGAGGAAATCTCCAAGCAGTTCCTCTTCTGCACGCCAAGGCTTGAAAAGTTGCAAAAGTGCTAAATAGAAAAACTCCTTTGTTTCTGGAGATTCGCCACTTAATTTTCGATGGTTTACTAATTGGCATTTTCTTTGCTTGACCAGGCATCCCTCACTTCCAATTACAGCATACACTCCTTTCTCAATATCTTCTTTGATGTTCCTCTTGAATATATAATTTTGGAGAACCTCATATAGACAAACATTCTCAAGGTGACTGCTTCGATTTGGATAATATGTATCCAACATGTTGGTCTTCAAAATGTCGGTACTGTTTGGTTCCTTTTCTGCCAAATACTCAATTTCCCGAACAGGTTTTAGAACTCGATTTCGCGTTGCAGCAAGACCAAGACTCGCCCAAACGAGACTCCTGGATTTGGCATAGAGACTTGCTGAAGACAATCGATCAGAACATTCGTAAGCTCCGATTTCTCGATGCGACAACATCTTCAGACTGAAACTGTACAACTTCTTGCTGAGGCTCTTTTCATGGGAAATGTCCTCCCACATATCCTTCAGTTCGGTCTTTTCTTTTTTGGTGATGTAAGATGTCACATACCGAGCCACAGCCATACAGTTGTCAGCCACAAACTGTATATCCATGTTGGCATTCCACATGGACAAAATCACTGGGTTGTAGTCATTGATGTACTTGGACTCTTCGTTCCTTTTCAAATTGTATGTATTCTTGGGTGATTTCCTCGTCACATTATGTCGCAGCGAAGACATCAAACTGTTCACTCTTCCTTTAGAAATCACCGGTCGTGGAAAGTTGAAACGACATTTGGTGTAGAACTTGTCCTTGTTTCTGAATTTACGACGACAGTACTTTCCACAACGATGGCTTTGGAAACGTAGAACTTGTTCTCTTAGACTTTTCTTCTCCGTTGCGTTTGGAACAGCACACGTAGAATACTGTTCGATGAAATTCTTCACTAAGTCATCCGGATCTGTTCCAAATTTAGGTGCATCCTTGATCCACAGCAACATATGTATATGAGGGGCACCTCTTGCTTGGTACTCCTTTCTCCAGAAGAAATCCAACACCTCTCCAAGAGGTGGATTCTTTTTATTTGTGATGAAAGACATCATAGCTTCAAATCTATGATTGAAGTACCTGCATACATTCACAGGATCCAAAGAACACAGTTCTCCAGGTGTCTTGAATTCAATGTTTTCAATATTTCCATTTGCCTCTCGTAGAAATTCAAGTAAGTCATCCCAGCCATACTCGGCACAGCTCAGAGTGAGGAACCATGTCGGAGTTCCTAAGTTCCTCAGCATACATTTTAAGTCACCATGACGACGGTACCAGTACTCATTAGTACCACGCTGACACGCCATGAGATTAATTAAGTGAGAATCCAAAATACTGTCTTGGACATTGACTTTATGCATAAAGTCACTTGCCGAGATGTTTCGCATCTGTATACCACTTTTTAAGATGTGGTTCACTGCATATGACAGTCCAGACAGATCGCTTTCAAACAGGAGATGAAACAAATAGGGAATGCATTGCCGAAACCTAGGATCTTCTGCATACAATCGTAAAGTCCGGTATTCAGACGCAGGAATTTCACGAGGTCGCTCATCATATCTTCCTCCTTGACCTGTGGGAAATAGCTGTGGGAAACACCGAGCTTCCAAACTTTCCTCCCAAACACTAATGGGACTCCCTTTGGCTTGTTTCATTTGAAACAACTCAATAGCATTCCCCATCACTTCCTTGGAATGCAAAGGATGAACACTATAATGTTCATATATTTCTTCACTTTTAGAGGCCTCTACTTTCTCAATTTGGCCAGCACACAAATCGCTATCCTCTTCATCACTTACTTCCTCTTCTGCAACATATACATTCTTATAGTACTTATTATTTTTCTTCAAATACACTGTTGCCTTTTTGACTTTCCTAACATCCACTAAATCTTGCCATATTTTCTTATTCTTTGTCGGAACCCCATTAACCAAGATAACCAGAGGTTCCTCTTCCACTTTTTCTATTCCAATTGTGTTAATGTTTTTGTTCAAATCTAGAGGCAAATAAACAACTCTTCCCTTTAATCCTCTCTGTAAATCTGCTGGAGGCAATTTCCCTGTCTTTGGCTCCATTCTTACAATAGCCTGAAAGGGATGGATACTTTGAATCAAAATAGTTTCATAAGTATTTAAATCCTTCAATTCAGAAGGAATCTCAACCAATTCCAGATTATTATGAACTGCCCTAGCAGGCATCTGGTTTTGGTTTAATTTATTACAACAATAAGTACACACACGTTGATCCGATCCCAAATCAAAATAATTTTCTACCATCAAGTATGTGGCTAAATCCTTCCATTCACTATTATTTTCCCTTTCACTTTTTGCATATAAATCCACTACCTTAGTCTGATTCTTATAATAAGTGCGTCGACAACATACACAAGTGAAATTAGGCCTCTCACTTGATTTCATCTGAAACGTGGCAATTTCCTTCTGAAAATTATCTGTACTGGAAACCTGTACATTATCTTCCACATTACCCTCTACTTCAGGGTCAATTTGAACATTCTCATCTTTACTACCAAAGTAACAAAACTCAATTTCTTCACAAAGATTCTTCACATCTATTTCAGAACCATGCAAAAGAGCAGCACATAACTGTTTAAGCATAATTGCTGGACTCTTAGCATAATACAACATTCTCACTAATTTTCTCACTTTATTATGATGCACTGCTAACATCCTGAAATGATGAAAAACACTCTGGCATACTCTCCTGGAAAGACAAGCCAGTGAATGACCACGCAAACCTGTCATTTGTCTCACTCTGCAAGGATCTAAATCTTGCAACAACTTCATTTTCTGCTTCAAACTTTTCTTATTAAATGTCCGTATAAAATCACATAGCAAATTGATGGAAACCTGTCGCACACTGCAAATAGAACTACACTTCCAAATGTACACAGGACCCTTAGGACGTCTTCCTAAAACCTCATCACTTAGCGCCTCTTCTGTCTCTGTTGTCACAAGTTGTTCTTTTTCAACTGGACAACCATCCTTCACTTCATAAGCTCGACCACTGATGTCAACTGCATACACCAAATCATTATCCTGAAAATAAGTCTCCTCATTAAAAAATGCCTCAGAACTTGAACTATGCATCCATTCTCCAGAAAAAACTTCACAAAAGTTAGTACGATTTACTACTCTCTTCCATCTACTTTTTGTTTTGAAATCAGAAATTACCTTGCTTAGTTTCCTAATTCTATTGATTACCAAAATAAACAACTTTCGCTTGATTTCAAAAGCATGATCAATAATTTTCTCTACATTTTTCTTCTTCCTATAAAATGCCGCTTTCTGTTGGCCTTTCTTTTTAATATTTTTCAATAAATTAACTAATATCCTATTACGGAACATTCGTTGTCGAATGTCCCTAAACTGTTGTTTCCTTCTACTATCATGCACAGAGTTATCTCTTCCTCTACCAGTAACATTTGTGATGGGTCTCTCCTTTCCATTTAAATTACTTCTCTTTTTGTTAAGAGACACATTTTTTTTGAGCAAAATTTTTTTTACTACAAATATTTCTTAAGAATGATTTCGTGCTCTTACCCGGACCTTTCTTGGTGTTTTGACAAGTATTTGGGGAAGAGGACTGCTGCAATAAAACATCATCCTGCTGTCTTTGACGTTTTCTAGCCTTTCGTATTCGACTTCTGGAAGGCATTTTCCAAACTATGAAAGAATCTGCAGTTGAATCTGTGAAAAAATATAATATAAAATGTTATTAACCACTATTACCAAACAGTAAATAAATAACAGTCATCTAAAACTTAATGCCGTACTAATTATTTAACATAGCAAATATTTTCCACCAGCACTGCATCACAAAAATGACACTCAATGGTACAAAACAGGCATACAACACTCATAAATCACTCCCTAATATTTTAAATCATTAATTCAGGATGACGATAAGATGTAGCCTATCTAAAGGTTTGTTTAGGCCCAGATCTTTGGACTGGGGTGAATGTGTGTCATTGATCCACATTCAGTCCATCACCTGTTTTGTTTATTTGAGGTGAGGCCAACACATGGTTGCAGATAAGATTTTCACTGAAAAAAAACCAAGGTAAAAAAACATGTGAAGGCCTACCAATGAAGTAAATCATTAAATGAAAACCAATACATTTCTGGAAATATGCACTACTAGTGCTTCATAAGATGTTTTGGATCATATTTATAAGTTAGTTGAGTATCTAGTATGCTATTTTACATTCTTCATGGTGCAAATTTATTGTAAATACGCTCCCACCTGCGGTTGGCAAATTTAGATTTTGATTATGGGAGTTAGATAGGCATGTTAATAATTTCCCAAAAATGGTATATAACCCCAAACAACCTTTGAAGCAAATGCTCTTAGCCATGTTATCCACCTCCCATTGGATAACATGGCTAAGAAGTGCTTGCAAATGTGATAAAAAAAGGCCTGCAATGCATGAATAACGCAGAAAAATCAGCGATATTCATGCATTTTCCAACAAATGCTCTTAGCCATGTTATCCACTTCCTATTAAATAACATGGCTAAGAACTGCTCAGGGCACCATGAGGAACGCTTTCCATTTAAAAAGGGAAAAATAACATCAAAGACACTAAAATGCCTTCTAAATATGAACCCAAACAACCTATGAAGCAATGTGAAAAAAAACTGCCGCAATGCATGAATATAGCAGAAAAATCAGCAATATTCATGCATTTTCCAGCAAATGCTCTTAGCCATGTTATCCACTTCCAATTAAATAACATGGCTAAGAACTGCTCAGGGCCCCATGAGGAACGCTTTCCATTTAAAAAGGGAAAAATAACATCAAAGACACTAAAATGCCTTCTAAATATGAACCCAAACAACCTATGAAGCAATGTGAAAAAAACGGCCACAATGCATGAATATAGCAGAAAAATCAGCGATATTCATGCATTTTCCAGCAAATGCTCTTAGCCATGTGATCCACTTCCTATTAAATAACATGGCTAAGAACTGCTCAGGGCCCCATGAGGAACGCTTTCCATTTAAAAAGGGAAAAATAACATCAAAGACACTAAAATGCCTTCTAAATATGAACCCAAACAACCTATGAAGCAATGTGAAAAAAAACGGCCACAATGCATGAATATAGCAAAAAAATCAGCGATATTCATGCATTTCCCAGCAAATGCTCTTAGCCATGTTATCCACTTCCTATTAAATAACATGGCTAAGAACTGCTCAGGGCCCCATGATGAACGCTTTCCATTTAAAAAGGGAAAAATAACATCAAAGACACTAAAATGCCTTCTAAATATGAACCCAAACAACCTATGAAGCAATGTGAAAAAAAACGGCCACAATGCATGAATATAGCAGAAAAATCAGCGATATTCATGCATTTCCCAGCAAATGCTCTTAGCCATGTTATCCACTTCCTATTAAATAACATGGCTAAGAACTGCTCAGGGCCCCATGAGGAACGCTTTCCATTTAAAAAGGGAAAAATAACTTCAAAGACACTAAAATGCCTTCTAAATATGACCCCAAATAACCTATGAAGCTCTAACAGTACATATCCTGAAATTTAATTCATTTCAAAATTCGTTTTTAAACACAGCATATAAATCAATTGTATACCTGCATTCATGAAGAAATGACTAAAAATGTCCTTGAGACACATGAAAGTGTTTTCTGGAATGCCCTAGCACCATTTTTGGGACACTATTAACATGGCTAGGTAACTCCCATAATCAAAATCTAAATTTGCCAAGCACAAGTGGGAGCGTATTTACAAGACACTTGTCCCATGAGGAACACTTTACATTTTAAAAGGCGAACACAACATCTTAGACACTCAAATACCTTATAAATATGGCCCAAAACAACCTATGAAGCTCTAGCAGTACATATCCAGAAATGTAATTGATTTCTTAAATCGTTTTTAAAAGCAACATATCTGTTTCAGCTTACATAACAGACCATGAAATGGCCTCCATGTATTACAATATCTTCTGTAACTGCATGCCAGAATGTTACACCAAATATGCAATTATAATTTCTCTTTGAAACTAATTCTATTAGTATATCACTAGAGACAAAACCACATTTTAAAAACACAGCTTTCTTCATCATTTTCTCCTTAAATCATACTATTCTCTATCTAAATTAAATAAATCTTTTCTCACCTTAGCAAATATTTTTTGAGTTTTGAAAACAGTCTCAGAAATACACCAAATTGTCTTCAGCAGAAGAAAAAGGATGCACTCCAAAGGCTGCAGCTATTGAAAGCACAGAAATACAGATATTCTTTTCACATATCTCTCATATTAGCCAATCATACCTCTTCCCTCACTTTTTTCAAATCAAAACCCTTCCCCCCTCTGCCCTGTCTGCCTTGTTTCCATAGCAACCACCTCCTGGAAGACCTCTCATGTTTGCAAATTCACACAACAATGTTTCAATTGAACTCTGAACTCTCAGTGCACCTGCGTATCCAGTGCAATCTTTCATTAAATGTTTCTTCCTTGACCATTCAAATTACATCTTTCAAAGAACACATCCATGCACCCTAACTTTCTGTTTTCAGAAATGGAAATGCACCAATCACTGCTAATGAATCATTAGCATTGTAAATCCACAGTTTTTTTTCTTTAGAAACTCCTACTGTTTCAACTGCCCTTTCATTACCACACTTCATCTGACTGCAGAACAACCTTCTTCCACCATGTTTAACGTCTGGATTGTTGGACATAGTTACATCCACTGGGCTCAAAGGTATGCTGAGAGCAGAAATTTACACAACCTCAATTTACAAGATGTGGAAATTAAGTGGTTGGGCCAAAGAGGATTAAAATGTCACCAATTGATACCATTGGTGAAAACCTTTATGCATTTGCCAAAACCTGACCTGTTAATAGTGCACTGTGGAGGTAATGATTTGGGCACTTTGACAGGGGTAGGTCTGGAAATGCTTTTAAAGGACACCTTGGAGCAATTAATGGCACTTTTTCCTCAAACTGCCTTGGTATATTCCAATATATGCCAAAGACAGAAATGGAGGTGGTCCAACCAATTTTGTCCACAAATTGAGAAAGCGAGGAAGCATGTAAACAAATCTGTTTCAGCTTACATGAGAGACCATGGAATGGGCTCTCTGTACAACAATAACTTGCGTTACTACATGCAAGATATCTACAGAGGAGATGGAGTTCACTTCTCAGATGAGGGCAACAGAATTTTCATTCTGAATTTAAGACTGTGCATTGGTACCTACTTATAAGTACCTAAATGTACCATAAACCCAAAAGCTCTTCTCAGAGCTACCCTACATCTGATCACTCACAATTATTATTTTTCTCTAACTTTTTTCACTAATTTTCCACAAATTTCGCTCCCCGGAGCGCTACCCGGTTCGCTAACCGAAAGCTAACCTCGCGGAATTTTTTTTAAAAAAAAATTTTTTCCGCACATATAAGCCTCCTCAGCCACGCTCAAAAAACCTAGGGGGTCAAGATAAGTCTACCATAACCCCTTCTACCCATTCTAAACATTATTTGCCCTCCATCTTGTATCTTAATGCGAACGAAACACAAAATGGTGGACTCCCGTGACGCTTAAGGTTCGCTAACCGGGCAGCTTCCCGGAAAGCGGTCCTAAAAAAAGGCGGGAAAGTAATTTACAGAATAACGACTAGAGACACTCTCACCAAATATAGATTAGCTCATACTACATAACAATCCCTTCCATTCTCACAAATTTCATTGAAATTCCATTTAGCCATTTAGCCTGTAGACCTCTCCAAGTACCGTGAGGTAAATTACTTCACAAAACACATCTGAATTGTTGGAATTGACAACCAATGAAAATGTTACTTTCATTTTCTACTTTTATTACCTGACATTTAATTGGTTATATACCTGTATATATATAAAGGGAGAGAAGGAAACACAGCCATTTTGACTACTACTTCTTGTTGTACCTCCTATTTCAATAGCTTCAAAAAACTTCAACTTCTTTGTGAAGGTAAGTTATAATTTAATATATTGTGCACTATGACTTAATATAGTAGACTTTTTCTGCTACATATACACTATCCCTCTGTAGTAGTAATGTATTTAGATAGACTTCTCTGTTATAGTTATCAATGGAGTAAGGCTTGTCTTGGTTAAATCACATACACTTTTTTTTAGTCCTATTTCCACTCTCATACTATACACTGCCAAAAGATAAATTCACTGATAAAAACTGCCTATCTAAAATTAATCCCAACAGTGCCCTATCTCTACTAATATATATTTTTTTAATCCAAATTTCAGGCAAAATGGAAGGCGAGCAGCAAGTTTCATTTTCGATTGAACTGAAGGAGAGCAGCCAAGACAAACTTGATGACTTTATGGATGACAGTAGAGACCACGAACTTCTACAATGTGTTGAAGCAGTAGACAACTTGCTTCAAAATGAAAAACAATTACACCCTATAATAAATTATGACATTTCTGACAATGAAATGTTAGAAAATTTAATAAAGTATGAAACACAATCATAATAAAAAAAATAAATAAATAAAGAAAACAAAAAAAAACAAGAAAAACAACAAACAATTAACATACAGTATTAGAAAAGTCTTTCATTCTTTTATCCATAAAGTTCGCTGCCCAGAAAGCTATCCGGTTCGCGAACTTGGCGCTTACCACGCAAAAAAAAATTTTTTTTTTGGACCCTCCTAGGCCCTTTTAAAACCTCCACATAAAACCTAGGGGGTCAACGAGGATCTACTATGCCCCCTTATGGTAATTTCCCCCTTTGTTTTGGCCTCCTCTTGTCTCTCGATCCTACCGAGAGACAAGATGGCGGCCGCTCCGGACTGTTTAGAATGTTGACAGACACCGGAGGGCCAATCAGCTTCTCATCGCAAAGTTCCGTTACGCGAAAGGTTCGCTAACCGGATAGCTGCCCGGAGCGCTGTTACAGATATATATCTTGATTTAAACGTTAATTTCTCAAAATCCACTGAAGCACATATATTGAGACCTAGCAAAGGCACATCAGGCTAACAGTCCCTACAATTTTGCCAAGTTTCATGCAAATCCATTCAGCCGTTCGGGCTAAAAGTGAGTCCAACCGCCCTATGGAAATTAACATGGGAAAAAGGCGTTTTGGGACCCCCCTTTTTTCTCGGCCCCCCCTCCACAAAACCCCCCCAAATTTTCAAGGGCTGCTCAGAAACAAAATGTGCCATTTTCCTGAAAATTTCAGCCAATTCCGTCCACAAACGCAAAAGTTATTAGGCATAGAATTTTCAGAAATCCCATAGGGAAAAAATCCTAACTATATATACCTACTGGCGACCGCCAGTAGGTAATATATATATATATATATATATATATATATATATATATATATATATATATATATATGTATATATGCATGCATATACTTTTATAAGCATATATATGCACATATATTACCTACTGGCGGTCACCAGTAGGTATATATAGTTAGGACCTAGTTACCATAGGAAATTCCGAACATTCTATTGGGAATAACTTTGGCGCCGATTGAGAGATCTGCCTGTAATTTTCCTTAAATGTGCCTCACTGCGCTCCGCTCCTTCCCTGAAAGTTTCGGGGGGATTCGTCAAGCGGGGGCCAAGAAAAAAGGGGGGTCCAAAAACGTGTTTTCCCCATGTTAATTTCCATAGGGACATTCTGACAAGGCTACAGCTCGAACGGCTGAACGGAATTATACCAGATTTGTCAAAATGGTAGGGACTGGTATGAAGCAGTGCCTTTTGTATTTTTGGTGTAAATCCCTCCAGTAGTTCTTGAGAAAATTGAATTTGACATTTTTCAAATGGCATTTTCTATGTGACCTTTAGACACGGCTACAGCCCGAACGGCTGAACAGAATTACACCAAACTTGGCAAAATGGTAGGGACAGGTATGCAGTAGTGCCTTTTCTATATTTGGTGAAAATCCCTCCAGTAGTTGTTGAGAAAATGAATTTGAGCAACTTATATATCTATATGCGCTCAACATTCTATTGGGAATAACTTTGGCGCCGATTGAGGAATCTGTGTGTAATTTTCCAGAATTTTGGCCAGCTCCGCTCCGCTCCTTCCCTGAAAGTTTCGGGGGGATTCTTCAAGCGGGGGCCGAAAGTGGGGTCCCAAAATGTGTTTTCCCCATGTTAATTTCCATAGGGACCTTCAGACACGGCTACAGCCCGAACGGCTGAAAGGATTTACACCAAACTTGGCAAAATTATAGGGCCTGCTATGCAGATGTGCCTTTGCTATGTTTGGTGAAAATCCCTCCAGTAGTTCTTGAGAAAATTGAATTTGAAATTTTTCAAATGGCATTTTCTATGGGACCTTTAGACACGGCTACAGCCCGAACGGCTGAACGGAATTACACCAAACTTGGCAAAATGGTAGGGACAGGTATGCATTATTGCCTTTTCTATATTTGGTGAAAATCCCTCCAGTAGTTGTTGAGAAAATTTTATTTGATCAAATTATATATCTATATGTGCTCACCGTACGCGCACCGTACGCGTACGGTACGCGTACCCTTATGTGCGCGAGCGAGTTTCTGATTGGCTGGCAGTCGGCTGTCAACATTCCAAACTGTCCAAACCAGGAAGTGTTGGCCACCATCTTGTTTTTCAGGAGAGCTGAGGCACAAGAGAGCCCAAAACAAGAGTGGAAAACACGAAAAGGGGTCAGGGTAGAGACCCCCCAACCCTCTAGCCCTTCTCAGGGGGTCCCAAAAGGAACCCCAAGGGCAAAATAACAACAAAACAATTGCGGGGTACACGCACCGTACGCGTAGGGTACGCATACCGTGCGCGTACCCCGCGGTTTAAAAAAAAAAGAATTTTTTTTTTGCACTTGGTGGTCCTTCTGGGACCGCCTGAGAAGGGCTAGGGGGTCAGGGGGTCTCAACCCTACCCCCTTTTTGCGTTTTCCACTCTTGTTTTGTGCTCTCTTGTGCGTTACTTCTCCTGAGAAACAAGATGGCTGCTCAGGTGGTCCCAGAAGGACAATAACATATATAAACGTTATCCGCTAATAGAATTAGCATTTACAAAACCTGTGAAATTTATTGAAAAAAAATGTAGGTTTCACGCCTGACATAGTTAGGAATTAGCATTTAAAAAACCTTGCAAATTCACTGAAAAAACCATAGGTTTAAAGCCTTATATAGTTAGGAATTAGCATTTAAAAAACCTTGCAAATTCACTTAAAAAAACCATAGGTTTCAGTACTTATATAGTTAGGAATTAGCATTTAAAAAACCTTGCAAATTCACTTAAAAAACCATAGGTTTCAGGCCTTATATAGTTAGGAATTAGCATTTTAAAAACCTTGCAAATTCACCTAAAAAACCATAGGTTTCAGGCCTTATATAGTTAGGAATTAGCATTTAAAAAACCATTGAAATTGCTCCTATATAGTTAGTTGTACTAACTATATTTTGCGCACCCGCAATCCACTGCTGATGATGTCACATATTACATCATTCATGACATGGTCAGTGACATCACTGATGACATCACTGATGACATCTCAAATGACATCACTGATAACATCACTGATGACATCTCATTTGACATCACTGATCACATCACTGATGATATCATTCATGTGATAGTACGATGCACCTCCTCACACTCTAATATAACCTTTGATACACCCAGTGTTAAATACAGACTACCATTCTTGAAACTATTGACACACCAATACCAGTTACTACATACGCACTCACTGATTCCTAGGTCTACACACACATTCACTCATTCACCCATAGAATCACTCATACATACAGTCACTCATCAATACAACACTATCATATGCACTCATACACCTATACAGACACTCACACACTGCCATTCATCCATGGAGTTACTCACACACCTAGTCAGTCATGCAAAGAATCAATCACACTTCCATTTCCTCAACTATACAGTTATACACACAACACCTTACTTATTCAAACATATACTAACACATACTTACTCTCTCATACAATCACTGAAACAAGTACACAATGATCCATATAGCCACTCACACATTCACTGGCTCTCATATATAGTCATTTATATATGCCAACTCTCACATGCACTGTGTTTTACATATGTACTTACTTGCACATGTAGCATTGAGATATCTATTCACTCACCAACACACCCATGCACACAGTCAACCGCCCATATAGCTGTTTCCACATGCACTCTTGAACTCATACACCTAGTGAATCAACTGCTCACACATCTATGCACAAAGTCACACACCTCCCCGCCACCCACACACACACTCAGTCTCCCATTCAAATACTTGGGCTACCAATCAATAACCCATATAGCCACTCATATAGCTACTGATCAACACATGCAGCAGTTTACACAACAACAGACATACTGATGCACACATTCAGACAGTTTAGTCACTAATCCATGCATTTAGTAAGACACATTTAATCACTCATACAGTCAGTCACGCACCTACTAAATCCTTCATCCAGACACTTATACATCCACTCATTCTTCAATATGTAAAACATATTTAAACTTTACAGAAACACACAGTCACTGGATGATGTCATCAGTGATGTCAAATGAGATGTCATCAGTGATGTAATTTGAGATGTCATCAGTGATGTCATCAGTGATGTCACTGACCATGTCATGAATGATGTAATATGTGACATCATCAGCAGTGGATTGCGGGTGCGCGAAATATAGTTAGTACAACTAACTATATAGGAGCAATTTCAATGGTTTTTTAAATGCTAATTCCTAACTATATAAGGCCTGAAACCTATAGTTTTTTAAGTGAATTTGCAAGGTTTTTAAAATGCTAATTCCTAACTATATAAGGCCTGAAAATTATGTTTTTTTAAGTGAATATATATATATATATAGAGAGAGAGAGAGTGAGAGAGAAAGAGATAGAGAGATTGATATAGATATTTATATAAATAATTCAGTTTGAAATATTTGTATTTCTTTCACCTTGTTTGCTATGAGGTATTGTTTGAATTCTCTGTCTCCATTATTTTCTATGGGAGTGTTTTAGAGTATCTGTTACTGTCCTTTTGTAGCGCTGAACTTACTCAAAGACTTGGCTGGAATACATTGACAACTGTTTTGGGTCCCTTTTGGCACTAGTAGCGTTAGAAGTGTAATTTGTGAACAACAAAGTGCTAAGTTACAGTACGGAATCTCTTCACCAGGTGGGTTCCATACGTTTTATCCAGTTGTATAGGGAGTGGAATGGCGCCAACCTGCAGCCAACAGAGACTTGCCAGTTATAACCACCCCTCAACTAATCCAACAGCTACCACAATCTACTTCCATATTGCAATGTGGTGTTTAAATTTGCATATCCCTCCCTAAACCCTTCCTCACCTCTCCCTAAACCCTTCTTTAGTCCTCTCTAATCCCCTCATATTTAGTAGTATTCCCCAAGCTCCTCCCATATTTACTACTGAAAGGAATACGTACATGTGTGAAGATCTCCGAACATGTGGTAGAGTTCGCCATATACAAAAGATAGGAGAGGTGGAGGTCTCCATCCATAGGTTTGTGAACAGTATGTTGTAGTACGAGTAATACTACTGTAGTACCATTAAGTGCATGACAAAATGCACAGTGTGAGTAGACCGCAATATCTGCAACACATCATAGCATACTCAGTCAGACCCTGGATTCAATGGAACCATGCAGAAAGTCCCTGCAGAGCCAATTCTGTTATAAGGCTGCATCAATGGTAGATCGTGCACCGTAAAAATGCCAGCGATGCAACATCATATTGGACGTACTAAGGGGCTTATTATCAAGGACCGGTGTTAAAATTATCTCCGTTTCATCGGCAGGAAACTGCAGACAAAACAGCGATAATAGGCTTGATAATACGCCCTTGTTAATTCCCATAGAAGCCCATGTTAACATCAGAACATGGGCGTCTATGGGAATTAACAAGGGCGTATTATCAAGCCCATTATCGCTGTTTTATCGGCAGTTTCCTTTCGATAACACGGCGATAATTTTAACACCTATCCTTGATAACATGCCCTTAAGGTTCCACGTAGGGTTTGTAATGTAAAGTCACAGCCAGATTGATTGAACAGGAACAGGCTTTATTATAATCCCACCAGGGAGGCAAGTCTTCCAGCAGCAAAGTCCAGGATGCAACTGCCTGGCTTAAACACAAACATTCCCAAACCCCAACCCAACATTCTTTAGCAGAATTCTACATTTAAAGGAGAAATTACAACAGTTTGCCAATTCATATTAAATATTGGTGTATGACTAAAACAACGTAAATGTATTTCCTCCTCCTATATCCTGCACTGTATGTTAAGTTGTGGTTCTTTAAATTTAGAAATGTCACTGATATGACTTTATATCCAATTCGTGCTTACCCGCTGAGCAATGCTGAGATAGCATTGTTTGGTGTGTTACATTAAGTACCAATATAAAATCAACGAGTTTACTAGAAGCTGTCGGCGGCAATCAGCGTCCACTTCCTTTCACATGTGATGAGCTTGGAAGCCCCTGACATTTCCCAGAAATACGTCCCAGCTTTTCCGTTCATAGAAGGATAGGATTCCGCCCGAGGAGACCGCGCGAACCCGCGGCATCCAACCTGATCCAATATTCCCCCTGGGTAAATGCTATCAGATTGTAATTCATCACTTCTGTCACTAATACCTGGTAGAAGGCTGTCAGGGGGATATTTCGGATGGATTTCCTAACAGGCCACGCAACGTGGACTTTATTCCGACGGCCATGTTGGGAGTTCTAAGGATGAATGACTTCCCGGCAATGTTGAGAGCGGAACGACATCTAATATCCCAGAGGGAATCAGATGGACTCGCAGCGGTACCTTCTTCAGCGAGCCCCTGTGATGTGGTGTAATTAACCACTCCCTGTGTATCTGCTTGTAATAATAATCTGAAACAGTCTGTGACTATCGGCCCTCCAGAAATGAAGAGTTTGGTAACAATACAAACCTGGTGCCATGATGCAAAGTGGCAAGGTGAACATTTATTTTACGAAAGAGAGGGAGGAAACAGATTGTTAAAACGTTGCAAAAACCACACAATTTGTTGACAGAAATTGCGTTCGTGAAACACGTTAAAACTCTTTTTTTTTATTTTTTTAAATGAGGCAAATTGTATTGCATTATTTTTTGCTGCTTGCAGAATAAGACACGGAGGAAGGGAGAGAGGTAAATGCAATATGCAAAAGGGTCTTTTTAGACCGAATGGCCCGATTCACAAAACTATTTGCACAGGTAAATTGAATGTACATTTCCAAATTGATTAATTGAGAGTGCATACTTAGGTTTTGCATTCACAAAAGTTGAAATTGCACTTCTATTTATTTGTGTAGAAAAATACCACAACACGTTTGAAAGTATGTGAATTTGTAAATCTGATTACATGGGAGGGCAGTAGGCATTCGAGGAGGGGGGATCAGCTGGAATATGTATGCACACTCATAAATGTATAGAATGGAAATGTTCAGAGAATTTTTCCTGTCAAACAAACCAGGAGTAAATCGGTTTCCAGGGTGGGAATGAGAAGAAAACAATCCCATAATTGGAGGTGGTGTGGGAGAATGGGGGGCATATTATCAAGGGGGTTTATCTCCGCTTTTTTGGCTTTAAAAGCCAAGAAAGCGGAGATAAAATTATCTCCCTATTACCTAGCTGTCGCTAACACCAGTTAGCGACAGCTAGTAGGAGATAGCGACCATCTTGGGCCCCACTTTGCATGTCAGTGATATTTACCACTAATGACATGCAAAGTGGACGTGCCAAGATGTTAGCGACTGAAAACAGTCGCTAACATCGCTATCTCCTATTACCAACTTTTGGAGATATTCGCGCTAAGCGCGAATATCTCAATAAGCTAACACCTGCCCTGAGCAGTTCTTAGCCATGTTATCCAATGGGAGGTGGTTTATCTGCGATAAAAATCGCCGCAGCTCGGCGTTAATTTTTTCACTCTAACCAAGCAATAGAGATAATTATCGCTATTGCTTGGTAATATGCCCCGGGGTTTCTCCTCAGCGAAAAGTATTATCCACATGTAAGAGAAAAAAAAAGAAATGTTATTGAGTGCATTTGCACTTGCCTGAGATTTTTGCAAGAACAAATATGAAATTCTACATTTGCACTTGCAAAAACCGAATAACTGAAAAGATTCCAGGAATACTCAGTAATAGTGTGACTATGGCAGCTTCATTTGGATTAATCTTGGCCGCCTTTGTAAATTCCAGAAAATCAAAAAACTATGCTCAAAAGTAGGTTTAAAACAACAAGGGTAAAGTTTCAAATGTATTTGACGATCAGGCCTACAGTGGCGTAGCAAGGTCAGGTGGTACCCGGTGCGGAAAATTTCTTGTCACATCCCTTTGAGAAACGCTGCTCTAATACAATTAACAGTGATGAAGCCAGCAGATTACCTTCATGCAAGATACACCCAGTGCGACAACGCTAATCAGGAAAGATGTACCGCTGTTCTCCAGCTGAACACAAGTCAAGTGCCATGATCTTCGTGAAGGAAATTTCTTATGAATGAAGGGGCATATTAGCAAGGGCCATATAGCCGCTTTAGCTGTACTTTTTGCCGCTAAAGCAGCAATATTTTTATCGCCCTAACAGAAAACTGTCGCTAACAGCAGTTAGCTACAGCTTTTAGGCGATAGCAACCGGTTTGGGGCCAGCTTTGCATGTCAGCGATATTTATCACTAATGACATGCAAAGTGGGCATACCCAAACTGTTAGCGACTGAAAGCAGTCACTAACACAGCTATCGCCTATTAGGAAGGCAGGCAAAGCACAAAAATAAAAAATCGCGCTAAGCGCTATAATCGCTATAATCTAATGCCTGCTAAAAACATGGCTTACCTGTTTATCCAATGGGAGGTGGATTTTCAAGTTAAGTCCCCATTGACGTAATGCGTGAATATCGATATTCACGCATTTCAACGCTATTGCTGCATATTTTAGCACAATGGAGAAAAACTTTGCTAATAGCATGTTTTCTCCGCTAACATATCCAGCGATAGGCAGCGATAAAAAAAAATGTGCTAAGAGCATTGTGCGATAAATATCGCTATTCCTTGCTAATATACCCCAAAATTTGTTTACTTAATTTCGCAGCTTTGGCTTAATGTACAAATACAAACAAATATCATGCATCAAAACATTTACGTTACTTACCAGACTCAATATCATAGAGAAGAGGAGGATCACAATGAATCAATGAACTAAAATATTTAACAACATTAAATTCAGCATGGCACTTATAAGCTTCAGTAATAATGAACAACTAACTCAACAGAATGACATGGGGTGACTGACCAGCACGGCAGCGGATAGAATTGGTTGCGGATTAAGTGATGATGAGCCACAGGTTGTTTACTTCTCGCTCGAGTACAAACTGCAGAAACAGACTTCGACGTAAAGAAACACCCCCTACCCTTCCTTATCCATACACTCTCCACTACACAGTGTTGAGTTCAGTGGCAGTAGATAGGATACATAGCTGCCAAGGTTTTGGATTATGATGTGTGACATTTCCATAATTTCAGTGTATCTATGAATGACATTTCAACGATTATGAGTGACATTTTATCATGAGCAAAATCAAGCAATGAAGACAAGGGAAACAGTCTCTCTCCACCCAACTGTCTCCCATCACCTTTTGCCTCTTGTATTACTCCTTTATCTCTACTCATTTCACCCTCTTCCTGTTGTCCGTACTCCCTCCTGTTGCACCACTTTTACACTTGTCTCTCTCTCTCTGACTCCTGTTCATGTTTAGCACTACTGCCTCTTTTAGTCTGAAGAACTCTTATTTAATGTTGACTTCCTAAAATGCTCTTTATCCTGTGTAACACCTTATTATAGTTGTAACTTATTAACCTACATGATGTTACATTTTGGGACAATTGATACTACTGACTAAAAGTGTGAAAAGACGAAACGGTCACTTGGCAGCCATAACAACTGAAGCAGTTTATCTGGTTTGTGTGAGAGGCTGGCTGAGCTCTTTCCTGTAAGGTACATCTTTGACAAAACATGTCTCACATGAGCATACATAAGTCTATTCTCTCTAGTTCTGAAAGAATGGTTTACAGTGCAGCTTGCCTAAGTTTTTGCGGCGTGAACCGTGTATGAGTGCTGAATACGCTTCCAATCACTAATAGTTTACTTAACGTGGATTCCCGGTGCACTGACCTGTCCGAAGGGCACAGGGGCCTTCTAGGGTGGCAGTGAAAGCAACATATGCATACAAAAGACATGCAGTACAGGCAGCGCAGCAAAAGTGGTGGAGGCGAGTAAACTTCATTCCAAATCCCATAAAGTAGAGCAGAATTAACAGCTGTAGTGAAATCCTCACAAAGAGGCTCAGCAAAGGGAATGGCACTGCAAGCCTCATTTTCCTACATTGCTACTGAGCAATTAGCAGTTCAACTGTCTCAGGGATGAATAGAAATTATAAGTCATAAAAAGGTCCGATAAGACTCTGCTCACCTGCTGCACCATCGAGCCTCGGAAAAACCCCAAACCGTGGCTGTTACGCGATATCAGATATTTTCTTGTGGCCAGAACAATTTTGCTAGGATTCTCATTTTTTTTTCTCACACTGTATACCCAACCCAGTGGGCCATACTTAAGCGACTGTCAAACTTCCCCTTACCAGCACACACTCTACTGGCGGCGCAGCGGCAAATCTCGTGGTGCATGTCAGGCTTCATAAAGCACGCATGTGCGTAATGGTAGTGACCAATCACTGCGCTAACAAATAAAATGCCGTCCAATCACAGTGAATCAACCAGCCTCATCATAACTTGCAAGAACATCAATTGACTGGTGAGATCCCTTGATCTACGTGTGTATAGGTAGCCGTACAAAAAAAAATAGGAACTGATACTATAGATCTCAAAAAGAGGTAACACGCCTGCTCAATCAACTCTTATAATAAGCTGATGTTCGTGACTATATTGTTGCTTGCAGTAATGCAGTATTTTGACTTAAAATGCGTTAGTATAACACAAGATGTGTGACACATGGCAGGGCTGAGGACTGGTTGCAGGTTGAGTGATGATGAGCCACCTGTTGTTTACGTCTCGCTCCAGTACAAGCTGCAAAGACAGACTTTGGCAGAAAGAAACACCTCCTCCCCTTCCTTATCCATACACTACACTACACAGAGCCGAGTTCAGTCGCTTTAGTTGCGATTGTTGACTGAACTAAAACGTTTCAATACGTATTATGTTGACTTGTTGAGGTTAATTAATTGTCAGGTGAAGTTATTAAACTCGTTTTAAATAATATTATTTTTTTACAAAAAAAGTGTTTTGAGGCCCAAAAATTTGATTTTATTTAAAAAACACAGGGGCAGATTTACAAGCCCCTTGCGCCACTTTTGCGTCATTTTAACATGGGAAAAATGACTCAAACGTGGCGCAAGGGGCTTGTAAATCTACCCCACATAGTTTGGCATTTTACCACCCCCCTCAGTGATGTGCACCCATCCACCGCACCCCCCTTCCTATGCCCCTGAAGGCCTAATGTTGAACGCTTTCATAAGCAGTTAGATGAGCATGATTTTAACAAGATTCATGTGAAGCCCAACTCTATGCTCAAGAAAGGGCAGGGGCATTTCAATGTGCTCCCCCCCCCCCCCCCGCACACACACACACACACTCCCCCACGACGTAAGGGGACACCCATAGCCTTGTGCCTTTGTGTGCACTCACATAACTCTGCAAGGTTTTATTTTATAATGACTGTAGTGCCCGGACATGTAGTTTTGGCCTTATTCCTGTAGGTGTTTGGTAAACAGTGGCACTAGTAAAATATGTTTTCATACAACAACCCAAGCTCTTACTTTTTTCTAAGATTTTGCTTGAGAGTTCTAAAGAAAAAATGTGAACATCTTCCATTAAGAAACTTTTTGAGCACTCGAGGCTTCCTCCAGCGCCATGATTATATCCGGAATGACCTCAATACATTAATACAATGCAGAATGTAGATAATTGGTATAAAAAAATTGAACTTTTTTTCTTACAGATGCACAATTATTTAATGGTTGTAAAATTATAGCTTGCATATGTTGTTCTCTTTTCCACCAAGCTAAATAAATAAATGAAAACATTTTTGGGGGTATTTCTTGGAATTTAGTGCCCTTCTGTGGCCATTGTGGAAACACCTTACGAAACTGTCAAGAGCGGCCCTAATCTAGAGCGCTAACCTTTTTGTTGGCCATTTATTGTATCTCAGCGCTCTCTCGTGGCCATTGTGGTAACACCCTGCGAATCTGTTGAGAGAGGCGCCTTAATCGAGCACTAGCAATGGCGCTGCACTGGGGTCAGTTTTGCTCCGGTCTGCAAGACAATTCCTGCCTCAGTCTCTTAAGAGAGAGTTACAACGGGGAAAGAGCAGAATATTTTGTCATCTCACCAGAGTGGGTTAGTGGAATGTGTGTAAAAATATCATAGCCTTAATATCGACTATAGAATATCGCGAAGGAAAGTATATGTTGCTACATATAGATAATTCTTTTTTTGCCTCCACATAGCTACCTATACACTGACAATATATACACATATTTTCAAGGCACTATGCGGAGTTACGGATAGTAAATATATACATACTTATCAGTACTTACTTAGGGCCATATTATCAAGTAAGGGCGATACATTATTGCTGCTTTTATCAGCAGGAAAGTGCCGCTAAAGCGGCGATAATGGGCTTGATAATATGCTCTTGTGAATTCCCATAGAAGCCCAGATTCTGGTGTTAACCTGGGCTTCTATGGGAATTCACAAGGGCATATTATCAAGCCCATTATCGCTGCTTTAGCAGCAGTTTCCTGCCGATAAAAGCGGCAATAATGTATCGCCCTTTCTTGATAATATGGCCCTTAGTTATACTTACTGTATCCAATAATATTGTACGATATTTTTATGAGGGTCTTGTTTCTCTGAGAAACAAAAAGCTTGCGTGAGAGAATGGAGACCGATAAGGGAACTCGTGAGCAGGACTTGGGATTCAGGATGGTCTGAGGTAAAATGTAGGCCCATTTATTTTGTGCACCTCGCTTAGTGATTCGCATATTGTCGCGCTGACACTGTGTGCGGTTGTGCTCCTTGTAAAAGAGTAAATACAGTCACTCAAAGTGAATTTAGCCAGTGACTGGAGTGGACTGGTCCAGGCTGTAATGGATGGAAGGATAATGTGAATGCTACAACGGCAGTCCATTGGTTGATCAGAGCATATTAAAAGCCCTATAAGTATGTATATTATACATATAATTTTAGTAAAATTAAAATGTATTGGCTAATCCTAGACGCAAAAAGGGGCCTGACATATGTAGAGGTGAGTGGAGAAACTGTATTTTGTGGTGTCCCTTTGAACTGGGGCTGTGCCAACTTTCAGAGTATGAACTCAATTTTGGTTATGTTTCTCTGATCATTTTCTCTCGCTCACATCTTCCTCTTCTCTTCTGCAGACCTTGCTCTGCCTACTCTACTACAATTAACTTGAGGGAGCTAAATAAAGTGATGGAGGAGTCAATAGCAGCCCTCAAACGGCACAGATGCGTTACGCATTTGCCCCATGGTGCGCCGCATTGTAAATGCGGCGCATCTTGGGTGGCTGAGGCATGGCGCACAATTACTGGCGCATCCCTGCTAATTTGCAGGGATGCACCAGTAATTGTAAATATGCCCCCAATGGCTTTGGCACAGATGTTTGGTTTTGGGCTTTCATGGAAACTTCTTGTGCAAAGTAGAAACAAACTGTGGTCTGTGAAACAAAGGAAGCATGCTACCAATTGTTTATCTGACACATCATACCACTACCATGCTTCTAACTACTGCAATTGTCCCCTATTTCACCTTGAATAAATTATCTCCTCTACTTTTATATTAAGGAGCTACTTTGAGTACAGTAGGTGGTGGTGTTGGGATGATGTGGGACATAGCTTTATTAAAGAAAGATACAATGAAAACTGCACTTTTCAGTGATGACAAATCTTGAGCCTCAATGCAGCTGACTGTATCAATCTTGAAATATAGGGCCGAGGAAGATGGCCGCTTCTGGAGGCCCTTCCCCCTTATTCTCCCCACGCCAGCCTTGTGGTGACCAAGTTGAGGCACTCGCTGGGGCCCACATAATGATGAGGGCAAGAAACCTCGTGGCACTCAGAAAACCAAATTGGATGGATTCACACTCCTCTAGGGAGACATGCCAGCTCTGGCAGCTTCGGCACCCCTCGACCATGAGCCACTATCACTGCACTTCATCATGGCAGCTTTTCGGGGGTAAAATCCTGCTATAGTCCAGACAGCCCACAGCGCCCCTGCGCTCAAGTATGAAAATGCCACCATCCCTTTTTTCCCAGACTTTACTTTGAAAGTTCAGAAACTGCACTGTAGCTTTCTTGAAGTGAAAACATTACTTAAAGACTGGGAGATCAGTACTCCATGATCTTCCCAGTGACACTCCGAGTTGTGGATGAAGGCAACAGTTGGGTGTTTTCCAACCCAGAGGAAACATGGGACTGGCTGGGGGCTGGAGAATGCTGGGAATGCCCCACCAGCGGACATGAACTGGTGGCCGTGATGGAGGAGCGGAGGCATTGAGATAGCAAGAAGGTGTCTGCCCTCAACAGCAAGAACACGTTTTCCATAACGACCTGAGGGAGTGTTCACACAACTAGTTGTAGTTTCATACTGATTGCCTGTGAGTGATGGATGGGCCAGAATCTAGCAAACGTTCTTAAAAAATCAGACACAGACCTGTATAGCCGGAATAATGCATACAGATTGGCTGCTGGTAAATGAACCAATGCCTAAAGACTGGCACCGGATGACTTTGCCTAATATGTTATTCTCAGGTATTGTTGATAACACTTCTCCTAATGTCTGATGGGGGATGGATGGTGGACACCTCGCGTCTGACCATCATCTTCACTCGGTTACCCATGTTGGATCGGGGCGACAGGCACTCTGCAGAGTTGAGGGGTGGTCCCGCCATGCAGGAAGGGAAGGATGTTTGGGGGCGGGTATATTTTCATTTTGTATTGTTTTTCTCGTTTCATTCTTAGTAGCACACTGCCACAAATAGAGCGCGACTCTCCTGGGGGAAGCTCTGTCTCCTCTTGACTCAGTACCCCATTCCCACCAGTCATGGCCACCAAACTGGCCACTCCTCATTTTAAAATGCTCTCCTGGATCGTAAATAGCTGGGGATGAAATTAAAAGAGGAATGGTACTCCATTACATCAAAAGACACGCCCCCGATGTTGTGCTCCTCCAGGAGACTCATGCTCATGGAAACTCTAGTTGCGTCCTAAATAGATGGGGACACAGAATGGTGACACACAGGATACAGGTCAAGCTTGAGAGGATTGTCCTTCTTACTATACAAATCTCTACCACTCACAATACAGAGCACTTGGCCAGACACACACAGTATATATGTAGCTCTCTCTGGCCACTGGGAGGGTATCAATATCCTCCTGGTATTTGTTTCACCAAGATTGCATGCATCGCTGTTCTGAGACCTGGGTGCTCTTCTGCTCTGCCAACCAGATGGTAGCTGATTATAGGAAGTGATTTTAACCTGGCCCTAGATGACTGTAGGGACCTTTGGCCCCCAAGATGATGCATATGAGGCTAACCAAATCAGAAGTGCAATTTAGGAAACTACTAAAGACTAGACTGTTTGAATATCATCTGCAGGACAGTGCTGTGTGTTTTAGCCAGCCCCGAAAGCCCTTGTGAGTAGCCATGTGCTGAATAAATCTGAGAATAGAATAGAATAGAATAAAATAGACCCTCTGATGGAGCATATGCCGATCTCCTATCGGATTTGGGACTGTTAGACACCTGGTGCTTCCGTATCACTGTGACCCAACACTTTACTTTTCACTCAGGGGCGCACAGCAGCCTATCATGCATTGACTACATTCTCACTTTGGCATCACAGTTCCTGTGCTTTACGGAGGTCTCTCCGATCCAAAATCATAAACAGTTCACTTCAACAAGGTTGCGTCCCAGATCACCTCAAAGTAGGCCAAGTATCACCCATACTAAAGAAGCCCATGGCAGACCCTGCGGACCTAAACAAGTACAGCCCTATTTCCAAAATTCCAACCTTAGCCAAGCTCCTGGAAAAATGTGTGCATCTACAACTAACAAAGCATAAACACCAATCAGGCTTTCGGGCAGGTCATAGCACTGAATCAGCCATGACACACATAATTGATGATGCATTGCAAATCCTTGACCAAAATGGTTCCTGTTTACTCTTCCTTCTAAACCTCTCCTCAACATCGGGAGGCAAGATGGCGGCGGCGTGTTAGACCGCTGTGAGGCAGCTCCCAAGCCAGCGCTTTGAAAACGGCAAAGAAACAGTAAAGAAACGAAGATGTCTCGGCTAAATAACCAAAACTAAATAATGGGTGTAGAAGGACTTACCCCTTTCCTCGTAGCTGCTTTTTTATCCCAGATGGCGATTTTGGAGTGATGTCTGGGATTAGAGCGGAAGGGCGACCATTGATGGCGGCACCTGACCCGAGTGCTCTACAGCTCCGCTTTTCATTTTGTACGTCATTGATCGGGGTACAGGTGCTGAGATTAATTGCCCGTATCCAGACTGGAGCAACTACGCAAAAGAAGCAAGATAAACTCTTAGGGCTAAAACAACTAACTCAGCTCTCTGACTCAGCTCCGCCTTCACGGAGTGACCCCTGTGACATGGCGCCGAAAAACGCCGCTACGATAGCTGCTGCCGCAGCCAAGACCAGAGCAGCGAAACAGGCTCTCCGCGATAGAGAGCTGGTGGCAAAGCGAGGCGTCGCACGACTGGAAGGGAGCGGCGATTTTGCTGAGTCCGACGCTGTAGCGGGTCAACCGACAAAGGGCTCCAGACAACAACCTAATACGCCCGTAGCAGGTCCCTCGATAATTGAGCTGCTCCGGAAGACTCCCGCTCCTGCTTCTGTGTCTGCTCCGGCCCTGGCCCCGATTTCTTCAAAACAGTTACCGGCAGATCTACCATCAACTTTGAATATCCAGAGTGCTATTCCAGGATCTACAGCGACATCAAGTGGGCAAATCCAGAATGGCAAAACCGGAGATATGGAAATAATGGACACTAGTGCAATTACTTCTACAAATGGTGAAAAAACCTCTACGATATCCAAGGAATCTATGGCTGCTGTGGCAGGAATACTAGACTCCAATACTGGGGCAGACCCTAACGCTGGAATACAAGGTATGGAGAACCTTTCCTCGTGCAATACCCCTGTTTTCTCTACTATCTCGATAGCCTTATCAACACCACAGACACAGACCACACCGGTAGTCTTACCAGCGCAAGCACCAGTAACATTACTTGAAGCTGTACCAACGGTCTGTAATACCCCAGTGATTGTGGCTGAGCAGGAAGGTCAAACGCCGCAATATGAGCTCAACCAGGCCATATGCAACGCTCCAGAGAACGATTTGGGGATATTAGAGGCAAGAGATATCTCAAAAAATCTGGTGGATTGTTGGGGGCCCCTGATGGTAGTAAGAAACCCGATGGAGATGAGATAACCCCCGACCCCACTGATACTGACAGGGATCCCTCTGATTTTTATTCGATATCAGAAGGGATAGAAGATGCAAGATGGTCAGATGACTCTGAGCTTGATATTGAAACTAACACTGGTTCCGAGACGGAGAGTGACCACGAGGTGAGAACTGCAGAATCCAGGGAAAATAAAAGAACTACCATACGGAAGAAAAGGGCCCTGGGATTAACATGGGACTACTCCCCCTCTATAGCACTAGGTCCTCAAGAACATGCCACCGGCTCACGTCCGATACAACGGCACTCTTCTCATCAACAGGATGCTATGCTTTCCACGGTAATGGATACAGTTCTCCAGGCTATCGCTTCCCATCGAGAGGAGACATCAAGGGATGGACGTAAAGCGCAATTAGCTCTACACAAGGTACAAGGTGTAGTGCGCAAATTATCAAGATCAGTCAATACCTTCAACACCAGAATGACAGAAATGGAAGACCGTATAGTCATCAACGAGGCAGAAGCTACAGCCACACAGGAACAAGTCGAATTACATGAAGCAGAGCTAAGCGATGTCAGATGGAAGCTCGAGGACATGGAAAACCGCCTCCGACGTAATAACCTACACGTCCTTGGGATACCTGAAAATATTGAAGGTACTGATATCCGAGCCTACATCATCCAACTCTTTAAAGACACACTTCCTGAGCTCTCTTCATGGAATTGGGAACTTGAGGTGCAACGGGTGCACAGAACCCCACTTACCTTAAAACCCACCAAGAACCAGGGAAACTACCCATGAGCAGTCCTGGTATTTTTCGGAAACTTTCTTCTCCGACAAGCCATTTCAGATAGAGTCAGTCCAGAAGCTCGACGGACTAGGGATTCCATCTCCTATTTTGTGAGACCGGATTTCTGCCACACTACGGTGGAAAGGAGGTGGCGTCTGCGACAACTTATCAAACCCTTTATGGAGAAGAAAGCACAAGTCTACCTTACTAATCCAGCCAAATTGAAAGTTCTATACAACGGTCAGACCAAATTTTTCACTTCTGAAATAAATGCCAAAGAATTTCTAGACAGTCTCACCTAATGGCTCACTAGTGATAAAACCAGCATAGATGATTCTTGAGTGGCTATTGGCTGAGAAATGGGAAAGACAAGGAACTCGGATACTGGACTAGAGAGTAGTGAGAGGAGAAAAGAGCGCGTATTAGATATTATTCAGACTCTATATGGACATGTTAGGCCAATTCGCCTCTTCTCCCTCTTTATATTTTCCTTATTTTTTCCTTTTTGGCTCTTTCTCTCTATGTATATTTTCAGCCTAGGCCTGGTTTGTGAGTGTCTCTCCATCACTAAAAGACTCTCATAGAGTCTATTTGCCTCACTTTGCGGGTGGGGGAGGGTGAGGAGTGGGTTATAGGGGGTTGGAGGGAGGGGGAGGGTGAAACGGGGGAAAAAAATAAATAAATAAATAAATAAACCTCTCCTCAGCCTTCGATACGGTCAACATGAAAACCTGTTAAACCTCCTGGAACACAGAATGGGTCTATCAGGGGCAGTACTTAGTTGGTTTACCTAATTTCTTCAAAATCGGACGCAACAATTCAAAGTCAATGAATCCTTGTCCAAACCAGTCCTAGTGACGTTGGGAGTGTGACAAGGTTCCTCATATCCCCCACACTGTTTAATCTCTGCATGGAACCACTCACTGAAATTCTACAAGCCTCCAACGTGCAATATCACATGTACGCAGACGACACACAACTATACCATAAGATCCACACCCTAGAGGACATCAAATTGCTTAACACAACGCTTAGAAATACCCAAGCCTGGCTAGCAGAAAATCATCTCAAACTGAATGCCCTAAAGAGATTGAATTCCTTCTAGTAGCTCCACCCACATAAATCCCCAAAATGCAAGATTGGCTCAAACACATTATGGCGCTCAACGTCCAACCCTCCATTGTGGACTCAGCGAAGTCACTGTGAATAACATTGGACAGCAACCTTAACATGCAAAAACATATCAGTAGTGCTACAAAGGGAGCAAACTTCCAGATACACACACTGCGATAAATGAAATCCTTCCTACCACCCAATGACTTCAAGCAAGCAGTACAATCTCTAATTATCCCTAGAATAGAATACGGATGTGTGTCTCTGTGCAGTCTACCTAAAGCCTCTACGGCTCCATTACGAGCCTCAATCAATGCAGCAGCAAGACTCATAACAGGTTCTAAACTAAGCTCCCACATTTCCCCTGATCTACAATCCCTGAACTGGTTACCCTTGGAAGCCCGAATTCATCTGAAAATAGCATGCATGACACACAAAGTCATGCATCACAATGCCCCCAGGTACTTGGCACAGAAGCTGGCAATCTCGGGTGGGATCAGACCCTCATGAAATGCTGAAAAACGACTTCTGAAACCTCAAAAATTCAATAACAAAAAAAATATAACCGATCCTTCTCTGGGATGGCACCCAGAATTTGGAATGCCTTACCCCCAGAATCCAGACCCAACCCTTCCACTGCCTCATTTAAAAAGGAAGTAAAAGCCATCCTCATGGCCAAATTCACATTAATATGGTACATAGAAATCCTCGACCTGTACGGGCTAAAAGTCCCTTGTAAGCAATCTTGGCATTATACTGACACTCAGTCTCACACTACGAGGCAGACTGTATACCGCTTCTTACTTTGTTTGTCTTTGTATAATACACCCCTGTACATATGATGTTGTTTTGATCTGCTCTTCTTCTCTTTGATGTACAAGTAACATTTATTGACTGTTTAGCACTCTGATATCCGCCAGGATGTTATGTTATGTTATGTTATGTTATGTTATGTTATGTTATGTTATGTTATTAGGGGATTTGTATAGCGCTCAGCTACTCAGACAGAGTGTCCCGGCGCTAGCAGACCCATATAGCACAAAAGGAAGACACAGATGAGATTACTGGCTGAAGAGCCATGTCTTGAGCTCTTTTCTAAAAGATAGTAGATTGTCAATTCTCCTTAAGGCCACTGGCAAGTCGTTCCAGGCCTTGGGCGCCAGATGTTTAAACGAACGACCGCCGGTACAGGCTTTTTTAATGGCCGGTGTTCTGGCCAAGGCCAGTGAAGCTGAGCGAAGTGCTCTGGCTGGATGGTGAATGCCAATCCAGTTCCTCAAGTATAGCGCGCCCTTGCCATGCAGAGCCTTAAATGCAATTGTAAGGGTCTTAAAAACAATACGCTGTCAAATGGGCAGCCAGTGGAGCGATTGCAGGATCCCAGATGCATGGGATCTACGGCCGTGACCAAGAATTGCCCGTGCCGCAGAGTTCTGCACCACCTGCAAACGGGACAAGAGATAGTCAGGGAGGCTGAGATAGAGCACGTTCGCGTAGTCCAGTCTGGATCCTATCAGCCCCTGGACCATTGTCCTTCTATGAGAGATAGATAAGAGTGGAAGGATTTTCTTCAACATCTTGAGCAAGCCAAAACACTGCCCAACCAGACTCATAATCTGAGGTTTGAAAGAGAGACCATTATCCATTTTCATTCCGAGATTTTTCGCCACCGAAGTGTCTGTGGCTGGAGGAAACATGTCTGCCGGCCACCACGATTTCCAGCCAGGGACAGGGGAACAACCAAAGAAAAGAACCTCTGATTTATCAGAGTTACACTTCAGCTGATTACACTGGAACCAGGCGAAGACGGAGTTCAGGCAAATCCTGATCCGCTCCCCATCAAAATCGATGTTCTTCTCGCAGGTGAAGAGGAGCTGGGTGTCGTCAGCGTAAGAGACGATCTGGGCACCACACGACTCAGCCAGCACCGCCAAAGGGGCCATATAGATATTAAAGAGAGTGGGGCTCAGAATAGATCCCTGAGGAACACCCACCTCCAGAGGTGGCACCACGGCTGAGTACGGGGGGGCCCAGACCGTCTGTTGGCGGTTCGATAGAAAGGATTTGAACCAGCTGAACACCGTCCCCTCAATCCCGATCTCCGAGAGACTAGCAAGGAGACGGCTGTAGGGGACGGTGTCAAACGCCGCCGACAAGTCCAACATTACTAGCAGCGCTTTCCCTCCTCTGTCAAGAACCTCCTTAATGGCCTCAGAAACCTCCAACAGGGCAGTTTCAGTGCTAAAATTGGCTCTGAAACCTGACTGTGTCTGATGAAGGATATCATGTGCTTCAACAAAATCCGAAAAGACTGTCTGAACGTGTTTTTCCGTTACCTTTGCCAAAACCGGAAGCAGGGAAATGGGCCGGTAGTTAGAGTGGCATTTAGGATCGAGAGTCGGTTTTTTCAGATGGGGTAGCACCTGAGCCTGTTTCCATGCCTGCGGCACTACCCCTGACTCAAGAGAGCGATTTAAAATGGGATTCACTATGGTGTAAATGGCCGTAGCAGTTTTAGCTAAAAACTTAGCCGGGCAGGGGTCCATCGGGGAACCTGTTTCATTTTAGAAAGCAGATCCAACGAAGTTAGGTGGCTGATAGGCGGGAATTCAGACAGCTTAGATCTATTCAGTTCCGTCCGAAGATGGAGAGGTGCGGCATTATCAGTCACCCCTGTCACAGCCGGCCCCAACGTGGCCTTACTGCTACAGATTTTATTAGCAAAAAAACCTGTTAGATCCACGATCCATGGCTCCGAGAGAGCGCACTTAGTAGTTGCTGAAGCAGGGGATGTGAATTCCTTCACGATCGTGACGATTTCTTTACTTATATTAGGTGCCTCCTCAATCCTCCTAGCATAATAAGCCTTCCTCTCTGAATAGATGTCTTTGTGATAAGCCTTAACACACTGCTTATAGGCCACTTTAAGAGCCTCTTCGTAATTCGATCTCCATGCTCTTTCTGCCTTCTTGCAATGCCTCCGGCTGGTGTTAAGTGCCGGCGTAAACCAGGGAGCTGAGGCCTGCGCCGAGTTCTTATGCACCGGTAGAATGGGTGTGAGTTCATCAAGGCAGCGCGCCAACCATGAGCGAAACCTCTCTAAGTCATCCTCCAGGCTACCCGTGAGCTCACAAGGATAAGACATTAGGTACTGCGCCACCATATCCACCAAAATACGGCCCAAAGCACGCTGAGGCTGAGAGTTGCAGCCAGGACCCCTGTTATGGGGCCTGGACTTACACAAGATGTCAAAACTAACCAGCATGTGGTCAGACCACAGCACTGGTTCAGGTACAGCTGCTAGAATATGGACCGTGGAGAATATTTGGTCAAGAATATGGCCCTTATTATGGGTAGGGGACACCAAATAGGGTAGTAGGCCCAGTGATCCAGTGGTATAAAAAAATGTCATGGTGTCTGTTGCACCAGACTCATCCATGTGGATATTAAAATCGCCCAGCAATAAGCAGTGTTTAAACTTCACACTGAAGGCAGATACCGCCGTATATAGCTCCTCATGAAAAGCCACAATAGGACCCGGGGGTCTGTAGACTAACAGTCCTGCGCAGGATTGGTAGGGCGCAAGAGATCAAACAGAAGCCAAGGGCCTCTGCTCCATCAATGCCCTCCGTCGGGACCACGGAGCAGCTATAGTGCCTATCGATCACTAAAGCCACTACCCCGCCTCTGCCAACTGCTCGGTCTTTCCGAATCACAAAATAATTCGGGGAAAAGACAGCAGCAATGTCAGGACCTGAAAGCTCGCCTAACCAGGTTTCTGTCAGGAAAAGACAAGCGGGCTTGCGTTCTAGCAAAAGGTTAAAAAGATCCAGAGCATGAATGCTCACAGACCGGGTGTTCAGCAGCGGACAGGGGAAGTGTCTGTCCGCCATTCCCTTGTCATTCTTAGTAGCAACCTGAGAATCCTGCACCTCAGCGGCTTCATGAACTAAGACCTTTTTTGCAGTCCACCCGCATTTGGGGCAGTGAAAATTACTGCCTGAGCAATTGTATCCCCCTGAACACCCATTGATAAGGTTTACTCTTATACTTAGCAGGGATGCTGAGGAGTACCTGAGTAAAAGCCCTGGAGAGTACGCCTGGGAATCCCCTACTCGTCCGCCCCCGTCTGCCTCCGGGACGCTGACGGGCGCAGACGAGCTTTCCTTTGGCGCTCCTTCGGCGACAAGGATCTTGTTCGCGCTCTATAAAACTTTCAAAATAAATAAATTCTCTTGTGTGGGTGGTGTACAGACAGCCTCTTCACCATGTCCACAATATAATAGTGCGCAATCCTTGGTACCTCAGAGTGCCTTGCGTTCATGAGGGCCTCTGTGAGGCCACAGAGTGATACTTTGCTGAGAATAAGGGCTCTGTGACCTCTGCATGGGCCTTACGGGAGGTGTAGAAGATGGTCATAAAGGGTCTGAGCCTTTCCTTAATGGCGGTATATTAAAAAAAAAAGAGGGCGCACATGGAGGGAGAGAACAAACTAATAGACTCGGACCTCACAAATTGTTACAACATTCAACATGATCTCAGTTTCAAACAAAATGAGCATAGGGACACTGCAGTGGAGGCAGTGAAGACCAAATTTCACGCCAATCAATCACACCTCTATGAAGTAGGAGACAGGGCAAGGAAACTCCTAGCATGGTTAGACAACAAAGAAAATATAAATAGATGGGTTCCTAGCATACTAAAGGACTAAGGAGATCGAGTTGACACCCAACAGGGAATAGAGGATTCCTTTGCGGCCTATTACACCCACCTCTACTGTCTGACATTCACGGCCTCCGCCGAGCAGTCTCGTGAGCTACTGGCAGATATTCCATTACCAGGGCTGGCACCAGCAGACAGGGCGGAGAACGAAATTGTCCAAGCAATCCAACCCAGAGTATGGTTTTAGGCCCTAACGGACTGCCAATCGAACTCCAAAAGCTCACAGCCCCTATGATAGCACTGCATTTGTTTCAAATGTTTAAGAAAAGCTGGAACTTGGGCCTTTTGCCCTGAGACCAGAGATTAGCTAACATTGTTGTTATAGACAAAGAGGGAAAACCTCTTGAAGACTGTGCCTCACATAGACATATCTCACTAAGAAATGTTTCAGTGAAAATCTAACCAAAATTGCTGGCCACCAGCTATTCCAGGAGATAACATTATTAATTCATCCTGACCAATCAAGCTTTATGCCCAAACGGGACACCTCGCTTAACATGCACTGCCTACATGGCGTCCTGGGAGGCTGTGGTAGAATGCCCTCATGATATTGTTTGATGAGCATATAACCTCAACACCGTGGAGTGGCCATATATGTTCGAGACCTTGGCAAAGCTGGGCATTTCAGCTGTGGCGCAAAACACAACGGTTGCCCACTCTCTGCACTATTTGCTGTGGAGACAGTTTAATGAAAGAGGAATCCGCACCTGCAGATCCACAATACTAAAAAGCCTGGACTCAAAGGATCCGCAATTAATCTGCAAACTGATAACATTTTTAACCTGTTCTGAGAACTTAACGAAACAATGTTATACGCCACACGCATTGCTTAGCTGTTCTTCTCAGTTTTAATGTTTCGCACAAAGTAATCTTACATTTTAACATTGGGGTATATTTTAACATACAGAAAAATCTGATATTTTGTATTAGAATATTGTGATGGTCTTAACATGCAGAGAAATTGGATTTCATGTATTGCAACATTGTGATGGTTTTAATTAACTATACAATAAAGAATTTTCTTTCTTTCTTTCACTCTCTGCACTCATAATTGCCTTAGTCCTGGAGCCCCTTGCAGCTTTGATAAGGCAGAACCCCTTAATCCAAGGACTAAAATGGATGGAGGACTGGGAGGATCGCATCTCCCTTCACGTGGACAACATCTTATTATATATATCCGACCCAGCCCCCACCCTTGATAGAGTAATGCACATCCCCACTTTATTCTGCCACTACTCAGGGTACACCGTTAAGTGGGATAAATCCATTAATTACCTCCTTCACAGAGAAGACCCACGATTGCCCAAGACTGCATGGCTAAACTGACAGCTTGGGATTCCAATATCTAGGGATTTACATTACAGCAGATCCAGAAATTGTCTTTGCTAGAAACCTGGAGCCACCTCTGACACACCTCCGAGGAGATATACAGCATTGAAGGACCCTGGCCTTGTCCTTTTTGAGGAAAGCTGCCCTGTTTAAAATTATGGTACTGCTCCGCTTTCTATTCTCACTTCATAACTAACCCTACCTGGTCCCTCCCTCTTATTTTCAGGTAATTGATAAGGAAATCCGCGCGCTACTTTGGAATGGGAGGGCTGTCACAATGCACAAAAAAATATGGACAAGGGGATGGTACGATGACGGCATCACCCTCCACGACATCCAAAGGTCCTGCTGGGCAGCACAGCTTATCACAGTTAATCAGTGGGCCTACCCCCTAGAGGAGGAACCAGCTTGTCATCTGGACTGGTTAGCCATGCACCCAGGGGGTTAACTGAGGGAATTTTATGGCACTTCACACTTCAAAACCTTTTGATTCCCTACAGCAACTACATTCTCCCTCTGGCATTTGTTGTGCCTTAGGCTGCAGAAGAAAAGTTGCATCAGCTACCCCACTCTGGGACAACACACAGCTCTGGGAAAGCAACAAGGATTTGACAAATGGGGCATCATTGGTCTCTCCAAAGTGGGCGATAAATGGAAACAGGGAAAGGTCATGCCATTCATTGAGCTCCAACAAGACTATCAAATGGGACCAACAGAGGCATATGTGTACCTGAAAATCCATCACGCCCTTTAGGAGGCGGTCCCAAGAGGGGAGTAGCTCCCTGAATCTTCCCCATTGGAGAATCGACTCATTGACAAATACATGCCTAAAAAAGCAATTTCCCTCACATATCGTAAATCAGCCTGATACCCTGGTTAGGCTATGAGAGAAGTAGGAGAAAGATCTAGACGGCATAGAAGATGATGAATGCCTGGAGGCATTGGCATCTCCATGTGAAGTGGCTTAGAGACAGGGTCCGCCTTGTACTGTTAACAATCCTACATTTCAGCTTATTTCTCATGTACCACCATGGCATGGATGGATAGGGCGTCAACCTGAATGTGTCATCATGGTTGCACCCAAGAGTGGATGTTTTTTCATAAGATACGGAATTGCCCTGCTATTCAACACCACTGGAGCTCTGTGATTGCATGCTTAAATGAGGTATGCGGGCAATGAGTAGGCTTCTGTGAAGTGGTTCCTACTTAACATCTGGGAGGCCACGGATCTCCCTGCATGGACGAAATTCACATAACAGTGTGGTTGATAGTGGCGAGGGCCATCCAGGTGCCCTGACTCAGTGCCTGGAAAAAAGACACGGATTGGTTCATGTTGGCAGAAATGGCTGTCTATACAGGAAGGGTCTGCCCTAAAAATGTAACCAAAATATGGGGGTAAGTGGAATCACTTCTCATGTGGTATTTGTTCTTTGACCGATCCCACTGACTCTGGTGTTCTTTGCTTGGTGCAGCCTACTGACGATGGGCTCTGAGGTCTTGCTGCAGAGTCAGGGTGGAGGGAAGGCAAGAGCTTCAGGGCTTATTGTATTTCAGTGGATACTTGACTCTGCTGGGATGCTACTATGGTTGTGATTCAATGTTCATCTGTTATTGCTTTTTCCTGAAATAAAAAGGTTTATTAAAAAAATCTTGTGATTGAGAATGGGCCCACATACTTTAATGCAAATTTAGGGTGATGGCATTGGATAGGTTAAGAGTGAAAGGCAAACTGTTCTACTACTAAAACTGGACTTGGACTACGATATTGGTCAGCTAAGGTCTTATATTTAGCTTTCCTTAATATCAGATGGGTAAGGGAAGATTTATGGATCTTACTAATGTCTTTGAGAAGTGATTGCACAGAGGGAACAGTGCAGGTTGAGAAGATGGGAATCCAAATGCCAGGTTGAATGTCTGAGAAACAGAAGAAAGGGGACTATCATAAGGAGCTATGAAACACATTGTTAAACGAAAACCCTGAATGTGGATTCACCAAACTCACTAATGTAGGTGATACATGAGAAAGCAGAACAGATATTGCTATAGCATTTGATTGTGTTTTTCTGTCTGTCCATCTGTCTGGAGGTGATCTCTAGTAGATAAATAGTGCATAACTCCTACTCTTTATATAATAGAGCTGTCCGTAATTTAGCTAAAATCTGGGAAAATCTGTGATGATAATGTATGGTGGCTCATGAAGGCAGACAACTTCCTATAGAAACATTACTGGTAAAACAGTAAACAGAAATTGCAGGAATCTATTCAAGTGGAATAAAATGTTTAGTTGGGTAAACTAGTAGTAAACTAGTTGCAACATTGATTTCCCCTCTCATTGAGCTAAATCTAGGAAGAAATTCATGCAGGTTTTTGACAATGGTTGGTACGGTATTGGCGGTAGCTGCAATAACCCTACTAGTTTTTTTCAAGGTATCTTAGCTGAAGCACAGATTGCACACTACTAGACATATTTCTTTATTTCTTGTTTCATAACCAGCCACCATTAATGACAAATTATGAATTCTAGTGTCTTGTGCATTCCAGGTTGACCTGCTTTTTTGGAGAAACATGCCACCATTTACTGGTCTGGTTCTGTAAAATCTATCTCAAGGATAAACACATTCTCAAGGTGCCACAGTAGCTTACTTTTGAAAAGAAAATTCTCTTTATTGAAGCAAACTCATCATACAGGGCAGGACAGAGACGACATAGAGAATCACAACAGCGTGTATAATTTGAGACGCCATGAACATATTCCTCATTTGAGCCATTCCCATCAAGTTTGGTACACGATTTGCATTGCCTGGGCCAACAATTGTATGGTATACAATTTGGATAGCTTGCATAGCTTAATATATTAACATTTCTTCAGTTATTTCCTCCAAACACGATTATACTCCAGCTCCCCTAAAGTCCCTCCAGGCCACTCATATTTTATCCCATTTTCTGGGGCAACCACAGTTCATATATCACCTTTTTTGCCCTCTGACACCAATCAAAGTTGGATTCCCAGCCCAGAACACTTATGGGGGTTGGTGCTCCCCATTTCCTTGTGATGTGTTTTGAGTCCCCTGGCCACTATTGCCAGCCATATTTTATGGTGGCTGGGCCAGTTTTCCTCTCCTTCTACTATTTGGAGCAACCAATTAGCATCTAAAGGCATCTGCAAATATGTGACCCAAGACATCACCCCAGCGTCACTCAGCCAAAATTCTTGAACCTCTGGGCAGTCCCATAGGATATGAAGGAAGGTTCTCTCCTGTATGCAGCCTCTTGTACTTAATGGTGTATTGGCTTTCCCGATTTTATCTAAGAGGGTCCGTGAATAATATGCCCTATGTAGGATCTTAAGTTGTACCAACCTTAACTGAGATCGCATTACTATTTAACGCGGCCTTCTAGCCAGTCATCTTCATCAAGGTCTTTCAAGTCAACTGTCCAGGGTTATCTCAGGGCTCCAAATAAGTTGGAAAGTTATTGATTATCTTCAGGTAAATTGTGGAGATACCTTTCTCGAGTATGGGCTGAGTGAGTAAGTGGTCCTCTAAAGGTGGAGTGTCTGGCAAGACGCCGCTCTGAAGAATATGCACCCACAGCACATCTACTATCTGAAGATATCAGTAGCGTTCAGTTTCCACCATCTCGTATTCCTGTCGGAGAACCTTTGAACTCTATCAACGACTCATTTCTCCACACATCAGAACCTATTGTCGCCCATAGAGAGAACCCTGTAAGTGTACTCACCTCTCGTAGCAGGTCACTATGCCACAGTGGGGTTAGAGCTGTTAGCTTGTGTCTCTAACCAAGGAAACCAAGGATCTCCCTCCAGGTTCAGACAACCATACTCATGTGTGATGGCGATCGCTTTTCAAGTCACTTACAATAGAAGATTGCCTCAAGTTCCCCACTCCCCATCACCTCTCTGTCTATTTGGTAGAACGGTTGCTGTCTGTCACAAAAACCCATTAGTTGAACACCAATAGTTGTGATGCCCAATAGTATTTTTTAACATGAGGGATTGTGAGCCCTCCATCATACACTATACACGGGAGCAAACAGACTTCCTGATATAATTTATGGAAGAAGTCTGCTGGAATCGAGTAGGGTGTATTCTGCAGCACATATAGAAGGCAGGAAGGGTCATCCTTTTGTTGAGCGTGGACCAGGCCATCAGTGTCAGTGGCAAGGTGCACCAAAGGGCCACATCATTATGAAGTTGTTCCAGCTGGGGAGACCAATTTCTATGAACAGATATTTGAGTATGGGGGTGATGTAGATCCCAAGGTACTAAAAGCCCTCAGTCACCACTGGGGCTGTACACTCAGTAGGAAATGATGGCAAAGGCTCAACAGGGGGAAAATGATGGATTTAGACCAGTTTATACAGTAACCAGAATAACCACCAAAGATGTTTAATATCCTGGCCACTGAAAAATAGGGTCTAGTGATGTACAGTAGGACACATTTGGTGTATAGTGAGATACGTTTTTCACATATGCTGGGGGCTCTAATGGCCCACACCAGCGGATGCTGTTGAATAGAGGCCACAAGGTATTCCAGCACCAGGGCAAAGATCATGGGTGATAGAGTACATCCTTGCCGTGTCCCCTTCCTCAGTTCAAACCTGCCAGATGTCGTACCATTGACCCGTGCCCTGGCTATGGGGCCCTGATAAAGGAGCATCACCCATCCACAGAACTTTGGACCAAAGCAAAATATGGCCAAGACTGTGAACAGATAAGGCCACTCAATACTTATGAACGACATTGTGGTGTCTAAAGCATAGGAGCACATGTTCTGCACCCGGCTTGTTGGTCATGTCGAGCACTCCAAAGAGTCTTCTCAAATTAAGGTGCGTGTTACGGTGTGGCATAAATACAGATTGATTCCGTTGTATAATAGTAGTAATGACCCCATCAGACTCATCACCAGGACCTAGGCCTACACCTTGGCTTCTACATTAAATAGGGATATGGGTTTGGAGGAGCCGCAGGCAGTCTTGGGTATTCCTTTTTTATGTGTGACCACAATCGTGGCCATACACTGGTCATCTGGTAGCTGGCCCTGGGTCAGTGCAGTTTGAAACATAGCCAGCATAGGTTCAGTCGCCTTATCCGCTAACCTCTTAAACAGCTCTACGGAGCCTGCTCCAATTCCACCTCACTAACGGTTGACACCCCCAGATATGGTCAGACCACAAATTTATCCCCCTTAGTATCAGGATGCCAATCGTGTTACATCCTGCTAAACAAACTCCCTTCCCGCATCCAAGGCGCAAGTGGACGCAATTAGTTACCAATTCAAAGCTGCCCACTATTTCTCATGCTTGTGCCCCTGTCCTAACTGGCAAAACTTCGGAAGACTCACAACTCTTCCATAATTAGATAACTTAAATAAGCGATGAGTTAGCCCTACTGGAACAACCTAATAAGAAAGTAAAAACCAAAACCCAAAAAGCCCCTTGGTATAAGCCCGCCCTGGCTCAACTACATCTCCTATGTAAGCAACTGGAACATAAGTAGAGAACCAGCAGACCAAAAAACATTTAAAATACGTAGGAGACAATACCACACACATTAAATTAGCTTAAAAAGAATACTACTCTAACAAAATACTCAAGGCTCACCAAGATCAGAAAACCATCTTCTCAATTATAAAGTCTTTCATCAAACCCAAAACACTGAGTAGAGAAATTCCCCCATCTCCGACCTTATGTGATCAGATCTCGATCTTCTTTGAGGAAAAAATCCAGAACATTCAGAAATACTTCACCACAATCCCTATGCAAAACTTGGACTTTGATTTAGAGTCCGACCCCATTAGCATCAGCCCCTCTCTTCAAATCTTTGACACAGTCTCCCTCGAGCAGACACGTAGAGCAATAGCTGCCTGTAAATCAGAATCCCCTCTTGATGCTAGCCCTCCCATGATCCTTCACCAAATCATAAACATTGTTAGCCTGGTGATTAACCAGATAGTCAACTCCACGTTAACTACAGGCATAGTCCCAGATGAATGGAAATTGGCCATAGTAAAACCACTGAAAAAAACAACAAATATAGACTCATCTAATCTTTCTAATCTCCATCCAATATCACTGTTACCTATATTGGGTACAATCACTGAAAGATTAATTAACAGAGAATTGTCTAACTTCCTTGAAACTGCCAGGATCCTTCAACAGTGGCAATCAGGTTTATGTCCTAGACCTTCAACAGAATCTGCGCTTTTGGAAATATCAGACACACTGACATACATCTATGGCTGACAAAGGCAGGAAGGCAGGCTTGATTTTACTCAACCTGTCTGCTACATTTGATACCATCTCACATGGCATTCTCCTTGCACAGCTAAAGTCTAGTGGCATCTCAAACACCGCATTGGCCTGGATTAGATCCTTTTTTAACAATCGTAGGCAAGCAGTGGCTCTTGGAATGTTCCTCTCTGCCGACCGTCCCATAAAATCAGAATATCACAGGGCTCATCTCTCAGCCCTCTGCTATTCAATATATACATGGCCCCTCTCATCTCCTTGATATTCTCTTTGGATATTGAAGTTACTTACGTCCTAAGCAGACGACACACAATTGATCCTATCCCTGTATAAACTTTCCAGCAAGGCAGAACTAAATTTCAAACTATGCCTAACAGAGGTCATCCAGTGGATGAAGCTCAACCATCTCAGGTGCAATACAGATAAAACCGAGATCCTTCTGATAGGAAAGGACAATCCCTTCCAGCCAAGTGTGTGGTGGCTGGAAGATGCAACAGCACCCCCAAATACTGTTGAAGTAGAAAAGAACTTGGGAGTGCAATTCAACACCTCACTTTCCTTCCGACCACATCCCTTGACGGTGGCAGGGACTTGTTTTAATGTAATCAAGACACTAAAAAAAATCTTTGGCTTTATTCCTCTCTCTGCAAGGAAGACAGTTGTGGTGGCACTTTTCCTTTCACATCTATATTATTGCAACAGCCTATTAGGGGGAGCAAATAAACAATCACTAAAGAGAGTATAAGTGGTACTACATGATGCGCCTCGTCTAGTTCTAAAATTACAACGTAGGTCCTCTGCATCAGCTGCTCTTAAAACCCTCCACTGGCTACCGCTGCATAAGGGAATCATATTCAAGATACTCTTAATCACCTTCAGAGCATCATTAAATTTAGGTCCAAAGTATCTCTCAGCTAGATTCACCCCCTATATCACGGCCAGGACTCTCAGATCCTCATCGGCAAACCTCCTCAAACCCCCCCTGTTTGAGGTATAAAACCAAGGGAGGAAAAACTGTAGCCACACTAGGAACCAAAGCTTGGAATCTCATGCCAACACACCTGAGGTCGCTGAAAACAGAAACACAGTTCAGGAAGGCTCTGAAGACCTGGATCTTTGGATCTTCAGACAAACTCTGCCTATCCCTCATATAGGGCCCCCCCTGTCCTCCTTGTCTTCCTTCCGCCCAGTGCCCGGATGCTCCTTCCAGAGTGACAGCCTACGCTTTATAAATGCCTATTCAAATTCTAATTCTAAATCTATGGGTAGGGCATGGGCCCATCCGCCTTGCCAGACTGTAAGCTTCGAATGTCTGTTGCCAGCTCATCCTCCATCAAATCTGCTTCCAAGGCCTCTACTGCATCAGCCACATTTGTGGGCAAGGAGATTTCTCTCACAGTCAGGATCCATCCTAGTACTTGAGGGGTTGTTAAATGCCTCATAGTAAGTTGTGAATATGTCAGCTAAAAATCTCATTTCAAGCCATGCGAGTAGTTTAGTGGCCTTTTCTCCCACATTGTACTGCTGCGCTGCATTGCCAGTACATAGAAGCATGCCACATTTTCTGCTAAGCTCCTCAGGCCTAGTTGACGAAAAAGCAAATTGCAACTCAGGTCTGTCCCTCCCTTGGACACCACCATTACCTCAATGGTCTGTATGTCTTTTTCTATAGCTTCACACTCTTTTTTTGTGTCCTTGCTTTTGCCACCTATGAGAGCCTGAGGAAAAAAAATCCGATTTCCCCTATAGTAGCAATATTAGTTATATATGTATCTTTGTCAGCATGATGTATCTATATATTCTTAACGTTTTAGTATGCATGAGGCCTAACAAAATGTGTTTTAGCTAGGTTGATGAGGGCATACGCTACTTGTATGTCCTGTTCACATTGAAGGGGCCGAGAACCACACAGACGCCACCTTTGCCCTGCCTGTGTTAGACCCGAACATCGATCACGTGATTACTCTCCAATAGTCGTTAGGCCCCTGTCTAGTTGAGTTACTGAGAGCAGCTGAATGCACACTATTCTTCTCTTCCCTGGGACTCAAGGTTGCATCTGGCTTTGGGTGCGATACGAGCATTCCTGGAGGTGCCATGCCTGCACTCCCGGGCACCGGGACGAAAGCGAGTCACCCCTCCGGACCTTCCCCAACAATAGCTAAGCAGAGCTTTGAACTAATCATGTGTGCCATATATGGTCTTTCCTCAGGGCCCAAGAGCCAAGTAATATTTTTCCATTTACGGTGACTTCATGTGTTGAACTGAAAGTATATATGTGCTGTATTGACTATGATTTAGACGTTGGATTGTGATGAACAGTCGCACTCCTATAGTTTGGTGTCTAAAGCATAGGAGCACATGTTCTGCACCCGGCTTGTTGGTCATGTCGAGCACTCCAAAGAGTCTTCTCAAATTAAGGTGCGTGTTACGGTGTGGCATAAATACAGATTGATTCCGTTGTATAATAGTAGTAATGACCCCATCAGACTCATCACCAGGACCTAGGCCTACACCTTGGCTTCTACATTAAATAGGGATATGGGTTTGGAGGAGCCGCAGGCAGTCTTGGGTATCCCTTTTTTATGTGTGACCACAATCGTGGCCATACACTGGTCATCTGGTAGCTGGCCCTGGGTCAGTGCAGTTTGAAACATAGCCAGCATAGGTTCAGTCGCCTTATCCGCTAACCTCTTAAACAGCTCTACGGAGCCTGCTCCAATTCCACCTCACTAACGGTTGACACCCCCAGATATGGTCAGACCACAAATTTATCCCCCTTAGTATCAGGATGCCAATCGTGTTACATCCTGCTAAACAAACTCCCTTCCCGCATCCAAGGCGCAAGTGGACGCAATTAGTTACCAATTCAAAGCTGCCCACTATTTCTCATGCTTGTGCCCCTGTCCTAACTGGCAAAACTTCGGAAGACTCACAACTCTTCCATAATTAGATAACTTAAATAAGCGATGAGTTAGCCCTACTGGAACAACCTAATAAGAAAGTAAAAACCAAAACCCAAAAAGCCCCTTGGTATAAGCCCGCCCTGGCTCAACTACATCTCCTATGTAAGCAACTGGAACATAAGTAGAGAACCAGCAGACCAAAAAACATTTAAAATACGTAGGAGACAATACCACACACATTAAATTAGCTTAAAAAGAATACTACTCTAACAAAATACTCAAGGCTCACCAAGATCAGAAAACCATCTTCTCAATTATAAAGTCTTTCATCAAACCCAAAACACTGAGTAGAGAAATTCCCCCATCTCCGACCTTATGTGATCAGATCTCGATCTTCTTTGAGGAAAAAATCCAGAACATTCAGAAATACTTCACCACAATCCCTATGCAAAACTTGGACTTTGATTTAGAGCCCGACCCCATTAGCATCAGCCCCTCTCTTCAAATCTTTGACACAGTCTCCCTCGAGCAGACACGTAGAGCAATAGCTGCCTGTAAATCAGAATCCCCTCTTGATGCTAGCCCTCCCATGATCCTTCACCAAATCATAAACATTGTTAGCCTGGTGATTAACCAGATAGTCAACTCCACGTTAACTACAGGCATAGTCCCAGATGAATGGAAATTGGCCATAGTAAAACCACTGAAAAAAACAACAAATATAGACTCATCTAATCTTTCTAATCTCCATCCAATATCACTGTTACCTATATTGGGTAAAATCACTGAAAGATTAATTAACAGAGAATTGTCTAACTTCCTTGAAACTGCCAGGATCCTTCAACAGTGGCAATCAGGTTTATGTCCTAGACCTTCAACAGAATCTGCGCTTTTGGAAATATCAGACACACTGACATACATCTATGGCTGACAAAGGCAGGAAGGCAGGCTTGATTTTACTCAACCTGTCTGCTACATTTGATACCATCTCACATGGCATTCTCCTTGCACAGCTAAAGTCTAGTGGCATCTCAAACACCGCATTGGCCTGGATTAGATCCTTTTTTAACAATCGTAGGCAAGCAGTGGCTCTTGGAATGTTCCTCTCTGCCGACCGTCCCATAAAATCAGAATATCACAGGGCTCATCTCTCAGCCCTCTGCTATTCAATATATACATGGCCCCTCTCATCTCCTTGATATTCTCTTTGGATATTGAAGTTACTTACGTCCTAAGCAGACGACACACAATTGATCCTATCCCTGTATAAACTTTCCAGCAAGGCAGAACTAAATTTCAAACTATGCCTAACAGAGGTCATCCAGTGGATGAAGCTCAACCATCTCAGGTGCAATACAGATAAAACCGAGATCCTTCTGATAGGAAAGGACAATCCCTTCCAGCCAAGTGTGTGGTGGCTGGAAGATGCAACAGCACCCCCAAATACTGTTGAAGTAGAAAAGAACTTGGGAGTGCAATTCAACACCTCACTTTCCTTCTGACCACATCCCTTGACGGTGGCAGGGACTTGTTTTAATGTAATCAAGACACTAAAAAAAATCTTTGGCTTTATTCCTCTCTCTGCAAGGAAGACAGTTGTGGTGGCACTTTTCCTTTCACATCTATATTATTGCAACAGCCTATTAGGGGGAGCAAATAAACAATCACTAAAGAGAGTATAAGTGGTACTACATGATGCGCCTCGTCTAGTTCTAAAATTACAACGTAGGTCCTCTGCATCAGCTGCTCTTAAAACCCTCCACTGGCTACCGCTGCATAAGGGAATCATATTCAAGATACTCTTAATCACCTTCAGAGCATCATTAAATTTAGGTCCAAAGTATCTCTCAGCTAGATTCACCCCCTATATCACGGCCAGGACTCTCAGATCCTCATCGGCAAACCTCCTCAAACCCCCCCTGTTTGAGGTATAAAACCAAGGGAGGAAAAACTGTAGCCACACTAGGAACCAAAGCTTGGAATCTCATGCCAACACACCTGAGGTCGCTGAAAACAGAAACACAGTTCAGGAAGGCTCTGAAGACCTGGATCTTTGGATCTTCAGACAAACTCTGCCTATCCCTCATATAGGGCCCCCCCTGTCCTCCTTGTCTTCCTTCCGCCCAGTGCCCGGATGCTCCTTCCAGAGTGACAGCCTACGCTTTATAAATGCCTATTCAAATTCTAATTCTAAATCTATGGGTAGGGCATGGGCCCATCCGCCTTGCCAGACTGTAAGCTTCGAATGTCTGTTGCCAGCTCATCCTCCATCAAATCTGCTTCCAAGGCCTCTACTGCATCAGCCACATTTGTGGGCAAGGAGATTTCTCTCACAGTCAGGATCCATCCTAGTACTTGAGGGGTTGTTAAATGCCTCATAGTAAGTTGTGAATATGTCAGCTAAAAATCTCATTTCAAGCCATGCGAGTAGTTTAGTGGCCTTTTCTCCCACATTGTACTGCTGCGCTGCATTGCCAGTACATAGAAGCATGCCACATTTTCTGCTAAGCTCCTCAGGCCTAGTTGACGAAAAAGCAAATTGCAACTCAGGTCTGTCCCTCCCTTGGACACCACCATTACCTCAATGGTCTGTATGTCTTTTTCTATAGCTTCACACTCTTTTTTTGTGTCCTTGCTTTTGCCACCTATGAGAGCCTGAGGAAATAAAATCCGATTTCCCCTATAGTAGCAATATTAGTTATATATGTATCTTTGTCAGCAGGATGTATCTATATATTCTTAACGTTTTAGTATGCATGAGGCCTAACAAAATGTGTTTTAGCTAGGTTGATGAGGGCATACGCTACTTGTATGTCCTGTTCACATTGAAGGGGCCGAGAACCACACAGACGCCACCTTTGCCCTGCCTGTGTTAGACCCGAACATCGATCACGTGATTACTCTCCAATAGTCGTTAGGCCCCTGTCTAGTTGAGTTACTGAGAGCAGCTGAATGCACACTATTCTTCTCTTCCCTGGGACTCAAGGTTGCATCTGGCTTTGGGTGCGATACGAGCATTCCTGGAGGTGCCATGCCTGCACTCCCGGGCACCGGGACGAAAGCGAGTCACCCCTCCGGACCTTCCCCAACAATAGCTAAGCAGAGCTTTGAACTAATCATGTGTGCCATATATGGTCTTTCCTCAGGGCCCAAGAGCCAAGTAATATTTTTCCATTTACGGTGACTTCATGTGTTGAACTGAAAGTATATATGTGCTGTATTGACTATGATTTAGACGTTGGATTGTGATGAACAGTCGCACTCCTATAGTTAATTGTGACTTTAGAATCCAAGTGAAACAGTGGGTAGGTGCAATCAGGTGAACCCTCCTGAGTTTAAGGGTATGAATAGATTCAATAGAAGCGTTGTCCAAACAGTGGGCAACAGGACTTGATTGCACTCTTTTCAATAAAGTTCATTCCATTCAAAATAAAATTAGTAAGATAAGGTTTTCTTGGTTGTTCATTATTTTTTATTATTTATTTTTCTTTTTTCAAAGTTCACATTGATATATCCAAATTCAGATTATTTTAATCATAATCGTTGTCTTGTATGCCCAATGCATTTCGGGGCTTGCCCTTCATCAGGGGCTTTGAATTTCTATAAGAAGTAGAATACACAACCAATTTAGTGCAATACTCTCATGAAAACAAGATTAACACCACATTTCATGTGATTGAGTAGCAATAGTGACTATGAAATGCAATGCACCTTATGGAGGTGAAAAAAGTGAAAAAAAAATGTTGGGGGAAAAAGTGCGGCAGTGGGTACAATGTTGTAAACGGACTAAAACAAACGGTGCATTTAAGGACAAACGATGAAGAGAATGTGACGGAAATCAGGTAGGTAGTGAGTGATGTGTTAAGATGCGGAAGTATAGAGAGAGTGGCAAAGAACAAGTGACAAGAAAAGATTCTATTACCAGTGTGAAGTGGCCAGGTTAGGAATGTGAAAGAAAAACTAACGTGCCGGTCGCAAGACTGCTGTGAGAGCGGTTGCGCGGTTACTTGATATCTCCAAAGTATTCAAGTGTTCCCGAAGTTGCTGAGAAGGCACACAGGTGAAGTAACTAAAATTGAGTACGAAAGGATGTAATAAACAGTACTCAGTGTCTTCATCAAAATGATGTATCTGAAGAAAATGGACTTACGGGTATCCAGTGAGGTCCGTAATATGACCATACGATAGCGTTCAAGACCGGAATGGTAAACTGTAAATAAAAACACATCCACATTGAAATACGCAGGGTGTTTAAAAAGTGCTGGGTGTTTAAGAAGTGTCAAGCATTACGGACCACTTGCGGTTTCAGGAAGAAGGTGCAAGGAGGAGGGTAGCGTTCTGCCTGGTGGTCCGCCATGACAAGTCAAGTCAAGTCAAAGAATTTATATAGCGCACTACATACCCAGAGGGTCTCAAGGCGCTTAGGGAGGGAAGGAGGATTACTTGTCAAATAACCACGTTTTAAGTTGTTTTCTGAATGTTAGGTGGTTCTGGGTAAGGCGAAGGTAAGTGGGGAGTGAGTTCCATGTTTTAGTTGCCAGGTATGAGAAGGATCTACCTCCCATGGTGGTCTTGTTGATGCGAGGTACAGTGGCGAGGGCTTGGCTGGAAGAGCGTAGTTGGCGGGAGGGGGTGTAGAAGGACAGTCGTGAGTTGAGACATTCTGGTCCGATATCGTAGAGTGATTTGTGTGCGTGGGTTAGAAGTCGGAAAGTGATCCTCTTATTGATGGGTAGCCAGTGGAGGTTTTTCAGGTGACCAGAGATGTGTTCGTTACGCGCGATGTCTAATATGATCCTGGCTGAGGCGTTTTGGATTCGTTGGAGTTTTTTCTGGAGTTTAGCGGTAGTACCTGCGTAGAGGGTGTTTCCGTAGTCCAGTCGGCTCGTGACCAGAGCATGGGTGACTGTTTTTCTTGTTTCGGTGGGGATCCAGCTAAATGTTTTTTTGAGCATGCGGAGAATGTTGAAGCAGGATGATGAGACGGCGCTGACTTGTCTGTTCATTGAAAGTGAAGAATCCAGGATAACGCCTAGGTTCTGTGCGTGGTCTGTCGGGATGGGTGCTTTTCCAAGGGCTTCCGGCCACCAAGAGTCGTCCCATGCAGAGGGGGATGTACCTAAGATGAGGACTTCTGTTTTATCTGAGTTCAGTTTCAGACGGCTATGTTTCATCCATTCGGCGACTTCTTTCATTCCTTCGTGTAGGTTGGTTTTGGCGGTGCTGGGGTCATTGGTGAGAGAGAGGATCAGTTGAGTGTCATCCGCGTAAGAGATGATGTTGAGGTTGTGTTGGCGGGCGATGGCCGCGAGGGGGCTCATGTATACGTTGAAGAGGGTGGGACTGAGTGAGGATCCTTGTGGTACGCCACAGATGACTTTAGTGGCCTCGGACTTGAATGGTGGAAGGCGGACTCTCTGGGTTCTTCCGGTGAGGAACGAGGTGATCCATTCAAGTGCTTTTCCTTGTATTCCGATGTTTCTGAGGCGTTGTAAAAGGGTGCTGTGGCAGACTGTGTCGAAGGCTGCAGAGAGGTCGAGGAGGATGAGGGCGACTGTGTCTCCATTGTCCAGTAGAGTTCGAATGTCGTCTGTTGCTGCGATGAGGGCGGTCTCAGTGCTGTGTTTTGCTCGGAAGCCAGACTGCGAGGAGTCGAGGGATTTGTTGGCTTCGAGGAAGGCGGCGAGCTGGTTGTTGACAGCTTTCTCGATGACTTTGGCCGGGAAAGGAAGGAGCGAGATGGGGCGGTAATTTTTGAGTTCGGTGGGGTCCGCTGTGGGTTTTTTCAGAAGGGCGGTGAGTTCAGCGTGTTTCCAGCTTTCCGGGAAGGTGGCGGAGTTGAAGGAGCAGTTGATGACGTCTCGGAGGTGTGGTGCTATGACGGAGTCTGCTTTGTTGAAGATGTGGTGAGGACATGGGTCTGTGGGGGATACTGAGTGGATGGAGTTCATCAGGCGGATGGTGTCCTCAGTGGAGATTGGGTTCCAGTCGTTAAGGGTGTTCAAGGGGGGTGAATGTTCAGCATTTGGTTGGGTGGGTTGGTCTCCGGGTTGGTTGTCGAAGCTGTTGTGGATGTCTGCAATTTTTTTGTGGAAGAATAAAGCCAGGGAGTCGCAGAGGGCTTGAGAGGGGGTGATGTCGTTGGAGTTGGCCGAGGGATTGGTAAATTCCTTGACGATGTTGAAAAGTTCCTTGCTGTTGTGGGCGTTGTTGTCTAGTCGATCCTTGAATGCTGTTTTCTTGGCCTTTCGGATTAGTTGGTGGTGTGTGCGGGTGGCGTTTCTGAAGGCGTCCTTGGTGCTGGTGGTTGGGTCTTTTTTCCAGGCCTTCTCAAGGGAGCGGCAGAGTTTCTTGGACTTCTTAAGATCATCGTTGAACCATGAGACCTTCTTGCTGCCAGGTTTGCTTTGACGTTTTTTCAATGGTGCTAGGATGTCGGCGCTGTTGGATAACCATAGGGTGAAGTTGGTGGCGGCTTGGTCTGGGTTAGAAGAGTGGGCTGGGGTGTTTAGAAGGAGCAATGAGGAGATCTGGTCGATGGTGATTTTGTTCCAGTTTCTTTGCAAAGTTGGTTGGGGGTGGTTGATGGGTTTCGGCTTGTTGTAGGTGAAGTGAACGCAGCTGTGGTCAGTCCAGAGGAGATCCGTAGTGTGGCTGAAGGAGACGTGATTGCTGGAGGTGAAGATAGGGTCGAGTGTGTGACCTGCGATGTGGGTGGGGGTAGTGACAAGTTGTTTAAGTCCTAGGTTGGCGAGGTTGTCCAAAAGGGTGGTGGTGTTGCGGTCGTTGTTCTTTTCAAGGTGAAAGTTGAGGTCTCCCAGAAGGATGTAATCTTTGGAGGGGAGCGCGTGTGGAGTGATGAAGTCCGTGATGTCTTCACTGAATTTTGCGCGGGATCCTGGTGGTCTGTAGAGGAGGGTGCCTCTGAGTGTGGTCTTGGGGTCGATGTGGATCTGGAAGTGAAGGTGTTCAGAGTTGGCGAGATTGACGTCAGAGCTGGTTGAGATGTGGATTGATTTTTTATGGACGATAGCGATTCCTCCTCCTGTGTGGCCGGTACGGTCCTTGCGTGTGATCTTATATTCTTCAGGGATGGCAATGGTGATGTCTGGGGCGGAGGAAGCGTTCATCCAGGTTTCTGTTAGGAAGGCGACGTCTGGGGAGATGGTGTCTAGTAGATTCCATAGGTCAATGGCGTGCCTGTGGACCGATCGGGTGTTGAGAAGGATGCATTGTAGATGGTTGGTGTCGGGAATCTGAGCTTTGATCGTGGCGGAGTTGGTGACGGTACCGGTGAATTTGCAGGAGTGGCATGAGAAAGGTCCATGGGTGTGTCCAGGAGCGGCTTGGACGCAGTTGGGGAAACGGCCGGGGTTAAGGGCTAGGAGGGTGGAGGCATTGTAGGTAATGCGGGAGGGCTGGGCAGCGCAAGGGGCAGGGGGTCTGGCGCTGGGCGCGGTCCAGGCGCGGACGGGCGTAGACGGGCTTACCTTTGGCGCACCTTCGGCGCGGATTGGGCGCGGTCGCTGCGCGTGAACGCTGCGCGCGGGAGCTACTGTCATAAATGGAAGGTGGAGGGGGAGGGGCGAGGGCGGCTCAGCTGGGAGGCGGGGCGGGCTCAGGAAGCACAACAACAACAACAACAGGGACAAAATGGAGGGGGGAGCAGATCAGGGCGCCGGGGGATAACGCGCAAAAAGCAAACTACAATGCAGAAATGCTACAGGCAAGCGAGGCAAACACAGATTGAATTGCAGGCGATAAACAATGGCACAGTTTAAATACAAAGCAGCACAGCTTCTACGATACCGTGTCTCGGCAGCGAGACAAGGGAGCGAACCACTCAGGCAGAGGCGATGAGGGGTCACAGCGCTACGAGGTCCGGGGGCGCCGTAAATAGGTAGTGGGAGGGCGGCTCAGCTGGGAGGCGGGGCGGGCTCAGGAAGCACAACAACAACAACAACAAGGACAAAATGGAGGGGGGAGCAGATCAGGGCGCCGGGGGATAACGCGCAAAAAGCAAACTACAATGCAGAAATGCTACAGGCAAGCGAGGCAAACACAGATAGAATTGCAGGCGATAAACAATGGCACAGTTTAAATACAAAGCAGCACAGCTTCTACGATACCGTGTCTCGGCAGCGAGACAAGGGAGCGAACCACTCAGGGCAGAGGCGATGAGGGGTCACAGCGCTACGAGGTCCGGGGGCGCCGTAAATAGGTAGTGGGAGGGCGGCTCAGCTGGGAGGCGGGGCGGGCTCAGGAAGCACAACAACAACAACAACAGGGACAAAATGGAGGGGGGAGCAGATCAGGGCGCCGGGGGATAACGCGCAAAAAGCAAACTACAATGCAGAAATGCTACAGGCAAGCGAGGCAAACACAGATTGAATTGCAGGCGATAAACAATGGCACAGTTTAAATACAAAGCAGCACAGCTTCTACGATACCGTGTCTCGGCAGCGAGACAAGGGAGCGAACCACTCAGGGCAGAGGCGATGAGGGGTCACAGCGCTACGAGGTCTGGGGGCGCCGTAAATAGGTAGTGGGAGGGCGGCTCAGCTGGGAGGCGGGGCGGGCTCAGGAAGCACAACAACAACAACAACAGGGACAAAATGGAGGGGGGAGCAGATCAGGGCGCCGGGGGATAACGCGCAAAAAGCAAACTACAATGCAGAAATGCTACAGGCAAGCGAGGCAAACACAGATTGAATTGCAGGCGATAAACAATGGCACAGTTTAAATACAAAGCAGCACAGCTTCTACGATACCGTGTCTCGGCAGCGAGACAAGGGAGCGAACCACTCAGGGCAGAGGCGATGAAATAGGAATTATTGTGATGTGTTAAGATGCGGAAGTATAGAGAGAGTGGCAAAGAACAAGTGACAAGAAAAGATTCTATTACCAGTGTGAAGTGGCCAGGTTAGGAATGTGAAAGAAAAACTAACGTGCCGGTCGCAAGACTGCTGTGAGAGCGGTTGCGCGGTTACTTGATATCTCCAAAGTATTCAAGTGTTCCCGAAGTTGCTGAGAAGGCACGCAGGTAAAGTACCTAAAATTGAGTACGAAAGGATGTAATAAACAGTACTCAGTGTCTTCATCAAAATGATGTATCTGAAGAAAATGGACTTACGGGTATCCAGTGAGGTCCGTAATATGACCATACGATAGCGTTCAAGACCGGAATGGTAAACTGTAAATAAAAACACATCCACATTGAAATACGCAGGGTGTTTAAAAAGTGCTGGGTGTTTAAGAAGTGTCAAGCATTACGGACCACTTGTGGTTTCAGGAAGAAGGTGCAAGGAGGAGGGTAGCGTTCTGCCTGGTGGTCCGCCATGACACGTAGAAGTGAGAGGCTTAGTTGTGTGCTCACGTGTGAGTGACGTTTAATAAACATAGACGCTTGACGCAGAAGCAATAAGAAAGCTGATCAGAGAGAAGTAGAAGACAGATCCCAGGAGAAATAAACAAAGTGTATTCGGGGTGCGGGATGGTCTGTAGGTCGGTCTGTTATTAACCCCTGTCCGATGGTCTCTTGGTAGTCTTCGGACTGCCTGATTTTGGTATCTGTTGGTCTGGTAATCTGAATTTGTTACTTCTCCATGAACGGGAGTCGACGGGCTCCGTTCTTCTGTTTTGGAAAAGACATGTCGTTTTTGAAATTTTCTTTTTGACAATATTTATGTATGTATTGTATTGTATGTATTTTTGATTTTGAATGATGAATGGAATGTTCAGAATGTATGAACATGGTCATGTTTGAAAGATCGTTTTTCTGAATGAGATTGAGTTGTCAGTGAACAAAGATGCCGTGTTTTAGTAAATTATGTTTTGGATGTTGTTGCCGCTGAAAAGGCACGCGATTGGATGAAAGCCAGCCTGCCCCACCAGAGGGTAGCCCGAGCTATGATATGTATGTTAAACATGGAATTTCACCCATTTTGTCTAATGCGTTTTGGTACAAATATACTAAAGACAATGTGGAACTTCAATGGCCTTTAACCAGGTCTTTTAATGAGAAAAAGATACATTATTTGCAGGATCGTTTATTTTCAAAGCGTAGTCGGCAGGCAATGTTTGATTCTTTAAATATGTGGCAAAAGGAAGCAAAACGTGGACGCATTAGGGAGGAGAAGTTATGTAAGATGAAAGGAGATCAGACGGTTACACAGAAAGCTATAGCTTATGATAAAGACCAGAGAAAAATATTGATTGCGCAAATAGGCAATTCAGATTGCAGGTGGATAAAAGCTATGTAACAAGGACTGAGCCAGAGGATGAAATAGAGGATTTATTAGATGTGCATCCGCCTCCTCCTTATGCCCCTCAACACATATACCCTGCGGTCCCTTTAACTCTAGCCTCGGCCCCATTGGCTTCGGCACCCGTTGTATCCTCTTCCCCTAGCCCTTTGGGAACCTCTTCTTCCCCAACATGTGTATCAGCTACTCTGATACCCGATGCGTTGTCCTCTCCCACCATGTCCACTGTTGTTTTGTCTCCCCCGACTATAGCTTGGGTTTCTCAGTTTTCGAGCATGACCCCCACCCTAGCTGACCCAACTCCCTCTCATGTTCCGGTAAATCTTGGCGCACGATGGTTATATACTCGATCAGCATTAGGGCTAGATGAGAAACAGATGATTGCGAATCAGGCATCCCAATGGATACGGAACACTATTTATACTATAACTGATATATGGAGGACACTTAGAGACTATGAGCCTGTCATGCAGCAGCACGCCCTGGAGCACATGGCCACCCGTCTTATTTCCCTAGGGAACAGTGTTTCCCGGACGGGAGAGCCCCTAAAGTGTTGTATGATATTCTGGATCGGGCTCATAAGTTTGAGTTAGGATTGGAAGATGTGTACAGGAATGTCGAGATTTTATTGAAATATCGAGAGCGGCTGTACTTGAAATGTCCAAATTGGGACTCACAGCTTCCTATGCGGGAAGTCCATCCTATTTACCACCCCGAAATACCAGAACTAAGAAATGATCAAGATCAAGTAACTAGAGCACATGTGGAGGCTTGATTTCAGGAGCAATGGGTCTATACCCCTTGGAAAAGGAGTGATGTCCTCTCCCTGAATTTGCAACTTCCCGACCCCCGTAAAAATCCTCCTGCTTACTATAAAGAGCTCACCGAGGCTGCCTCTTCAGCTGTTATGACCCTGGCTGACATAGAGTTATTTTTTGGTTTGCTAGTCCCTGTTGATGTGTGGCGTCAGGTGCATGATCAGGATCATGCCAAAGAGTTGGGAGGGACTTGGGAGCAGATTAAAAAATGGGACAAGGATCCGAAGCCTGGTGATAAACCTAAACCTGAACTTTTGGCTTTACCGGGTCGGATTATTACCTACATGCATTCCTTAATTCCGCCGCGAAAGGTAGATTGGGACAAATTGACAGCGTGCAAACAGAAAAAGGACGAGAGCGTTTCAGATTTGTTCACCAGATTTGAAGGCATGTTTATTGACTTTAGTGGACAGGATTTGTCAGTGGAAGGTGGTATTCGATTATTCGTTAATTGTTTTGTGACAAATCTGTTACCTGAGATCTCTGCGCGGCTACAAGCTGCTGAGAGTACTTTGACCACTTCCACACCTTTGGTTATACTGAGCATGGCTCAGTATTACGAGCATAGGGAAAATGAGAATAAGGATGAGTCAGAAAAGAAAGCGAAGGATCTTAACCTGTTAACCGCGGCGGGAATTCCGCCTCGGTGCGGATGTTTTCGTGCGCGGGTGAGGCGCCGTCCGCCAATGGCCGACGGCAGCACTGGCGAGGTAGTGCTGCCGTCGGCCATTGGCCGACGGCCGCAGAGAAAGGGTTAAGACACAAGTATTGTCCTACTCGGTCATTTTGCTGGCCGCGCCCACCGTATTACTGTGTGTTATGTGGAAATGCTTTACACATTGCCTCTGAGTTAAACCTGTCTGCTCATGCCAAGTTACCAAGGGGTAAGCAGGGGTTATTTTAGAAGTGTATCCCCCTCATCCTGACTAGAAGGAAGGATCCGTATTTGGACAAAGGTGCAAACCATTGCCAGCTAGAGACCCCCATTTCTAACAGTCATAAATTGGAGTGCCTGTCGTAGAGTGGAGCCGAGTGTCATAGAGTGTTGTACAGTGGAGTACAGCGGTATAGAGTGGAGGGGCATAGAGTGAACTAGAGTGTTGTAGAGTGGAGTGGCATTGAGTGGAGAGTTGTGTCATAGAGGAGAGTGGAGTAGTATGGCGTGTCATAAAGTGGCATGTGTGAAACTGTCTTAGAGTGGAGTGGCTTAGATTTAAGTGGCATGTTGTAGAGTGGAGTGCCTTGTCATAGAGCGAAGTTGCATACAGTGTAATACAGTGGAGTGGAGTGGCGTATAGTGGCATTCAGTGGAGTGTTATATCATAGGTAGAATAGAGTGGAGTTGCTTTTAGTGGAGTGGTATGTCGAAGATCACGGTGGTGTGGCATGTCATAGAGTAGCATGTTGTAGAGTGTCTTAAAGTGGAGGGGTAGAGTACAGTCGCTTAGAGTGTAGAAGCGTATCATAGAGCAGAGTGGCATTTTGTACAGTGGAGTGTCATGGTGGACAGTGGAGTGGAGTGGCGGGCATGTCATACAGTAGAGTGAAGTGCCATGTCATACAGTGGAGTAGCATGATGTGGAGCGGAGTGGAGGGGTATTGAGTGTCTTAGAGTGGAGTGGAGGGTCGTACAGTGGAGTGTCATTTCGTAGAGTGGACAAGTGTGTCACAGAGTAGAGTGGAGTGATATACAGTGAAGTGGCATGTTGTGGAAAGGAGTGAAGCAGCATGTTGTACAGTGTACTGGCATGTCATACAGTGGAGTGCCAAGTAGTATAGTGGAGCGGTGTGCAGTGTCATAGAGTAGAGTGGAGTGGAGTGTTCTAGAGTCGAGTGGCTCTCCACAGAGTTGAGTGGCATGTTATAGAATGGAGTGGCATATTGTAGAGTGGAGTGGAGAGCCATGGAATGTTGTAGAGGAGCGTAGAGTTGAGGGGCATGGAGTGGAGCAAAGTGTTGTAGAGTGCAGTGCCATAAGTGGAATAGTGTGTCATAGAGTGTTTTAGAGTGGAGGGAGCTACAGTAGAGTGACATACAGTGCAGTGGAGTGTCCTACTGTAGAGTGGTCTATTGTAGAGTGAAGTGGCATGTCATAGAGTGGTATGTTATAGAGGGTCTTAGAGTGGAGGGTCGTAGAGTGGATTGGCATGTGGTATAATGGAGTAGCATGTCATAGAGTGGAGTTGCATGTTGTAAAGTAGAGTAAAGGGGCATGTTTTAGAGTGGAGTACAGTGACGTATAGTGAAGGGTCACAGAGTGGACTAGACTGTTGTAGAGTGGAGTGGCATAGGGTGTAGTGGAGTGGCATGTTCTAAAGTAGAGTGGAGTGGCATGTCATAGAGAGACATAATAGAAGCTGTCTGGATTTGTTTAGAGTGGAGTGGCGAGAGTGGAGTGGCATGGCATAGAGGGGAGTTGCACGAATGAAAAGTAACAACCCAGGACATTTGGCGGTACAAATCACATGTAAATCAGATACGATATAAAAGTAAACTACAGCTAGCTAAAAAAACAGGCTTTTATTAAACATTTAACACAAGTAGAAAATCATTCATGTAACATCAATTGACAATTATAAAATCACATTATATACCTAACAATTACATATAATAAATTCATACACAGTTTTTTTAAAAATTAAAATATAAGAGTAAGTGGCATCAAAATTTGGTCTCTACGCGCGTTTCGGCGGCCAGCCCCTTCTTCCTGGAGCAGCCACACAATATCTACAAAGTCAAAATACATAGAATATAAATTATATCAATTCCAACTCACAGATTAAAAGCATGTTTCTAAACATTCTCATTACTTTAAAAAATTAAGCTTTAAAGTTATTTTAGCAGCTGTAGAAAAAGAGGAGACAACTTAATAGTTTACATCTATCTTGTCATTTCCTTAAGGAATTAGTTCTGTCTATTTGTAGGTTGGGGACTTTAGAGAAAGAGGTACATGCCATCGATGGGCATTTTATAGAGAAAGGTACGTGCCAATGATGGGCAATTGTCGAGAAAGGAGTTCTCTGTAAATTAGCATTTATGTTTGGCACATTCTAGATTAATTTTTATTAAATTTCTGGAGGTATTCCGGAGGTACAGAGTGGAGTAACCAATATCCAATGTTACGCAATAGATACATGAATTTTTTAAAATTAATTGCTGATATTCCTATGTCTAAAACTGCAGGGATAAGTTTTTATGTATTAGGGGGTTCAATACTTACTAATTGGTCGTTTTATCAAAGAGTTGATGTTAAGATAAATTTTCGTTCTCTCATTCGGAATCTTTTGGTGATAAGTTGATAAAAACTGAGGATAGAAAGGACAATTCCATGTTTGTCTATTAATTTATAAGTTACCGTACAAATCAGGTGTGTAAATCTGTGGTTATTTTACCTGATTGGTTCGATGAGAAAATAGTAAATCCCGCCAACCGGAACCCTTTTATGATGGAATTGGATAAAATTCGTTCTTGGGTATTTCTGATTGATGCCATGATAGGAAGAATAAACATAATGGATGCGTAGGCATTTTATCTATTAACAGCTACTTTTTTCTTTAAAGACGATCCATCTCATTGTCTCAGATAATTGTTTAGAATATATGGGTTATAGTTTCTTACCTCCTAGACTTTATCTAATTTGCTTTGGGTTTGGTTCAGTAGACTTCAAATTGATAGTTGTTCTAATTTTCTTAAGGATCTGATAACCTAGGGGGGTATATGAATATTATGATCAGCGGTTTGACATATGCTGTATCTATAGTGGTCACTATATTCCTTCTAGTAATACACTATGTCTTACCTAAGAAGAAGAAAGATGCTTATCCCAGGTTTCAGGTTTAGGAAAGATGTTAATCCTTAGATGTATTCCAAGCAAAGTTTTTAAAAGATCTCCCTGCCTGTGGATTTAAAAGGATATAAAGGGAGACAGGTGTCACTGGAAGCTAAATATTAAAATCTATTTTTACTTCTCTCAAGTGATCTATTTTTGGGGGCCTCTGGTGAGAATTTTACCTGTAACTGGTCGGCAGGGCTCCCTATGCCCGGTGGCGGGATGCGAAGTCTTGATGAGCGGCGAGCGCGGGAAAAAATGAAGGTTGTTAGTCTGTTTCCTAGCGCCGTTATTTATGTGGTCATTAAGTGCTCTAAATTGCTAGCACCTGCAATCACGTAGCTAGAACGTGAGGGTGCGGAGTTGCGGAGTTTTAATTAAACAATCGCGGAGTTTAGAGAGTTCTTCTTTGATTGGGTCTGAGATGGGAGCGGAGTCTCCTATCTTCGCTTTTGATTAGCGCGCGCCCGTTCACAACTTTTGATTGGTTGGCCGGCAATGTTTACATTCATATCAGTGTTACGGTGTACGCTGTTTTATCAAATAACTACAAGTTGGAGCGTTCCGAATGCCTCCTTTTAATGCTTTACGTGTGACTCGAAGGTGATGCAGAGTTTCATATACTCGCGTTTAGTTGGTGCGCGCCCGTTCTCTACTTCTAATTGATTTGCCGTCAATGTTTACATCCTTGGCAATATTACGATGTGCGCTTATTTTCCCCAAGTGCACTTATTTTCCTCAAGTAACTGCAAGATGGAGCGTTCCGAATGCCTCCTTTTAATTCTTGGTGTGTGACTCGGTGGTTTAGTTTTTCCAGTTAGTTCTCAAGGGTCACGTTTACAGTGGGATTCTTTTATGTTGTGTGTGATCGCTAGAGACACTGGATAAAGTTGTCGATATCCTAAGTTAACATATTAATGTTAATATATAATTTATGTAGCATAGAAGATGTGATTTCTTTGTTGTATCACAAAGGTAAATCTTCGTTAAACCATTACTAAGCGCAATGAGTAGTTTCACGTGAAATCTTCCTATTGATCCTATTATTGGGTCGTGTTCGAACGCGACAATTTCTCTTTTCAAATGGTAAGGGTATGTAAATAAAGAGGTCATTGTCTATATTTCGGTCTTACATTAGGTATTATCTTAGACAGTGATTCTAAGGTTGGGATACTTATATCTTAGTATGTTTAATTGGTAGTTTAGATTTCTAGATTGGTCCGGTGTATTTTATTATTTCAGAGGGGCTAAGGGTGTTAATCTATGTAGAAGATTCATGAAAATTAACGGAGCACTATTTTATGGTTATATGGACATCAAAGTGTGTTGTTTGTATATTAGGATTTATTTATTTTAGAGAATTGCGTGTTCCCACGGAATTTCGCTGTTTAGGCCTTGTTTAAAAGTGTTGAAGACAAAAATCCAAAAAACTTCTCGTTTCTTGCGGACAGATGTGCCTCCTTTAGAGTCTGGAAGGTGGATCTTCTCTAGGATCCTCCATTTAAAATCATTAGCACCGTGCCCTTTGTCTAGAAAGTGTTTGACCATTGGGCATATAGTTTTTTTGGTTCTTATCGCCGAACGATGTTCATTCAGGCGTGTTTGAATAGCTCTCGAGGTCTCACCTACGTATCCTTGGAGACATGGACATTGTATGAAGTAGACTACGTTATTTGTTTTACAATTCCACATTTCCTTTGCCTTGGTTCTGTGGCCATTGTGTTCAAATTCCTCGCCTAACAAGATGCTGTTACATGAGTTGCATGATGAGCACGGAAAAGTTCCTTTTAGTGGGTGGTTGGTTATAATTGAACGTTGATTTAGTACATCTTTTTGGGAATTATCCGCAAAGCGAGAGTGAACGATGAATTCCTTTAGATTTTTGTTTCTTTTGTGTGCAAAAATCGGTTTCATCAGTTTCTGTTCGTTGGTACTATTACTATTTAATATATGCCAGTTTGAATTTATGACATATCTTATTTTTTCGTTTATTGTTGAATGCCTTGTTATGCATACCAATTGATCATTGGGTTTGGAGGTTTTTGTTCTGAGTAAGCAGTCCCTATCGTAATATCGGGCTCGTTTATACGATTCTCTTATTAGTCAGTGTGGATAGCCTCTCTCAAGAAATTTTGTTCTCATCACTGCTGCTTGTTTGTCGAAGTCTTTTATATTTGTACAATTACGTCTAACACGTAGGAACTGTGAAAAGGGGATGCTATTTTTCTGTGTCCGAGGGTGGTAGCTTTGGTAGTGAAGTAGGGTGTTTCTTGCTGTGGGCTTTATGTGGAGGTCTACTTCCAGGGTTCCTTCATTGTCTAAGATTTCTATATCCAGAAATTCAACTTTCTTGTTGCTAACATGAGAAGTGAAGTTTAAGTTAGGGTTCGCTCCATTTATCCATTGTAGGAATTCGTGGAGATTCTCTCTCCCATCGGTCCAGACAAAAAAGATGTCATCAATGTATCTGGACCAATGGGAGATAGACTCATAGAAAGGAGCAACTTCATTATGGATGAATTCTTTCTCAAATGCTGCCATAAAGATATTGGCTACTGATGGGGCTACTGAAGCCCCCATGCTGACGCCCTTGACTTGGCGGTATAAGTGGTTGCCGAATTCAAACACATTCTCCGTTAATACAATTTCTAAACATTTAAGCAGGAATTCTTTTGGGCATGGTATTTGGTGGAGATCGATGAACCAACTTGTGGTTGTCAATGCATCTGTCAAGGGGATATTGCTATACAAGGACTCTACGTCCATTGTAACCAGCAATTCATTATTTGAATTGAAGGGTGTTCCTTCAATTTTTTGGATTATATGTCCCGTATCCCGAATGTAGGATTCGATCTTGGGGACAAAGGGACGTAAATAGTTATCCACGTATTTGGAAAGTGGCTCAGTTGGTGTTCCTATTGTGGAAACTATTGGTCTATATGGGGGGTTGTTAGCATCTTTATGGATCTTTGGTAGACCATAGATGCAAGCAGTTTTTCCTTGATGATGGTTCAGATAGTCATATTCTTTCGCACTGATTAAGCCGTTTTCCTGAGCAGTTTTGGTTAGAGACAAAATTCTCTTAGATATTTTAATTGTGGAGTGGGATTTGAGAGGAACATAGAATGTGGGGTCATTCAGCATTTTTAACATGTTGGCTTCATATTCTGGAGTATCTACAATCACAATCCCTCCACCTTTATCGCATCCTTTAATGGTAAGGTCTTTATTTTTAGAAAGGGATATTAAGGCTTGATGTTCCTCTTTCCCTAGATTGTAGGTAGGTTTAGGGATGAATCTAAGTGCTTGATCTAATTTTTTTAGGACTACTAATTCAAAGATGGTTACTTCTGGCCCTAGTTGTTCAAGACCCGGACAAAAGGTGGATGGGAGGCAAAGTGGTTTCACAGGGGAAGTTTCTTCGTCTAATGTAGTATTCGAGGCAAAGAATTTTTTCAGGCGAATTTTACGAAAGAAGGAGATAATGTCGCAGTACAGTTCAAAAAAATTGACCGTAGAATGCGGGACATAAGATAACCCTTTGGACAGTAAATTTGTACTATGTTCATCTAGTTCTAATTTGGCTAGGTTAAAGATAGGAATTATATGCCCTGCTTCCAATACTGTCTGCTTCTCGTTTCTCGTACAAATTGTGGTTCTTCCTGTTGATGGTGGTGTTGCGGTTGGTAGTTGCCTCTCGGTTGGCCCTGGAAATGGACTCTGGGGCGTCCCCGACGTCCCCCGCGGTTCCCTAAAAAAGGCTGCCTGCGATTCCCTCTATTGGATGTTTGATTATAGAGTAAATCAGAATCATAGTAACCTTCATTACTTTCATTTTCAGAGTCGGAAGTTTCTGAAAAGGTGTTTACCCTTTGGTTCTGTTGTTGGTGTTCATTATTTTCAGTGGTGTAATGATTCTGTTGGTAGAAATCAGTTCTTAAGTAGGGGTATGTGTTTTCAATTGTAGCATATCTTTTGTCTTTCAGTAATTTATAGTTTTTTCTTTTTTCTAGGTAGCTCGTAAATGATTCTATTTCTTTATTACATTCCTCTATTTTCTTTTTGGCTTCTTCTATGTCACCTAATTGTTTGAGTTTAGTTTCTAATTCTTCTATCTCGGACCTTACTTCTGCTGCTAATTCTTTTGCAGTCTCAACGATGAGCATCATCAGGTCCCTTGAGCATCTACTCGCAATTCTGCTCCATTTATCTAAAAAGGCTTTGTAGTGTACAAATAAACCCGGGATGTTTCTCACTCTGAGGCCCATGGGGATTATGCCTAGCCTAAGATAGGCCAGCATAAATTCCCCATGTGCCTCAATTCTTTTGAGTTTCTTTTTCAGGTCTAATAATTTTTTAGTATCATCATTGCGTAGATTGGAGTTAGAGGTTGAGGTTCCAAAAGTAGAGGATATACCTACGAGTGTTTCAAATTCTTCGTCTGTAAAGCCGAAGGTTTTTTGAAGTGCCATATTGATATCGAATTTGGATCTGATGAATAATAAATTTGAATGACAGCGATTGAATAAGGAAAAGACAAGAAGGGTAAGATGTATTTAAGATAATACTGAGGAATCGCCCTACACAGACAGGCTGTGGGAAAATCAATGTATATGTATCAAGGACCCCCTGAATTAACGAATCTCACAATTCCTAGGCCAGGGAAATATGCACGAATGAAAAGTAACAACCCAGGACATTTGGCGGTACAAATCACATGTAAATCAGATACGATATAAAAGTAAACTACAGCTAGCTAAAAAAACAGGCTTTTATTAAACATTTAACACAAGTAGAAAATCATTCATGTAACATCAATTGACAATTATAAAATCACATTATATACCTAACAATTACATATAATAAATTCATACACAGTTTTTAAAAAAATTAAAATATAAGAGTAAGTGGCATCAAAATTTGGTCTCTACGCGCGTTTCGGCGGCCAGCGCCTTCTTCCTGGAGCAGCCACACAATATCTACAAAGTCAAAATACATAGAATATAAATTATATCAATTCCAACTCACAGATTAAAAGCATGTTTCTAAACATTCTCATTACTTTAAAAAATTAAGCTTTAAAGTTATTTTAGCAGCTGTAGAAAAAGAGGAGACAACTTAATAGTTTACATCTATCTTGTCATTTCCTTAAGGAATTAGTTCTGTCTATTTGTAGGTTGGGGACTTTAGAGAAAGAGGTACATGCCATCGATGGGCATTTTATAGAGAAAGGTACGTGCCAATGATGGGCAATTGTCGAGAAAGGAGTTCTCTGTAAATTAGCATTTATGTTTGGCACATTCTAGATTAATTTTTATTAAATTTCTGGAGGTATTCCGGAGGTACAGAGTGGAGTAACCAATATCCAATGTTACGCAATAGATACATGAATTTTTCTAAATTAATTGCTGATATTCCTATGTCTAAAACTGCAGGGATACGTTTTTATGTATTAGGGGGTTCAATACTTACTAATTGGTCGTTTTATCAAAGAGTTGATGTTAAGAGTTAAGAGGGGAGTTGCATGCAGTGTAATACATTGGAGTGGAGTAGAGTGGAGTGGTGAATCATACAGTGGAATGGCATGCTATAGTTAGAGTAGATTGGAGTCGCATATAGTGAAGTGGACTGTTGTGTCTAGAGTACAGCAAAGTGGCTTGTCATAGAGTGGCATGTTATAATGTGTCTTAGATTGGGGAGCGTAAAGTGGAGTGGCGTAGAGTGTAGCCGTACTGAGTAGTGGCATGTTGTAGAGCAGAGTGACATTTTGTACAGTGGAGTTTTGTATCGGACAGTGGAGTGGCATATCACAGAGTAGGGTGGAGTGCTGTATCATAGAGGAACATGTAGATTGTGTCAGTGTGGAAAGGCATAGCATGGCATGGCGTAGAACAGAGTGGCATGTTGAAGAGTGAGGTAGCCAGTCACAGAGTGGAGTAAAGTGGCGTGTCACAGAGTGGAGTGGGATGTCATACACAACTGTGGAGTGGAGTGTCATAGAGTGGAGTGTACTGTCATAGAGTGGAATGGCGTGTCGTAGAGTAGAGATGATTGTGTACAGTGGAGTGGCATGTTGTACAGTAGGGTGAAATAGCGTGTCATGGAGTGGCGTGTCACAGAGTGTCTTAGAGTAGAGTGGCATACAGTGGAGTGGAGTGGCCTGTTGTAGAGTGGAGTGGCACTCATAGATTGAAGGGGAGTGGAGTGTCATACAGTGGATTGGATGTGGTAGAGTGGAGTGACATGTCTTACAGTAGAGTGAAGGGTCATAGAATGGAGTTCCAAGTCATGGAGTGAAGTAGGGTGGAGTTGAGTGTAATAGAGTGGAGTGGCACAGAGTGGAGTGGCATAGAGTGGAGTGGTGTAGAGTGGAGTGGAGTGGAGTGGAATGGCATGGAGTGTCTTTGTGACTCTCTAGCTCTAGAGGTTTTGTTGAGTGTTTTGGTTTGAATAAAGGAGCTGCTCTATACCTAAACTTGGGAACTACTCAGAGTTCCCTATTTCCTTTTTTGCATAATTTATGTGACACTCTAAACATGAAAGGGTATTGGCTTGACTTATTCTGGGAGCTCCTTTTTGTCTAGGAGAGAAAGAGACAGAGAGAATGTATAACGGTTCCAATATTGTGTAGAGAGGTTCTTTTAACATCATAAACCATAGGGCCTAAGGCAGAGTGGGTGTTAAATGCCACCAGAACCAAGGATGTTCTTGGGGGCCAAGTGCCCATCTTGTTACTTCCAGTAAGTCCTACACAGTAGGATTGTTAAAACGTCTTCGGAGGCATTGCCCCCTTTCTCCACCACTCTGCAAACGTGCCTCCAGGCAGACTACGGGATGGGGGATGACATCCACTTTACTTCTGAGGGACCTTGCGGGCCAAGAAGCCCTCCTGGTACCTCTTGTAAGTCCTACACAGCGGAATTTCTGAGAGCTGGTTGGAGGCCCAGCACCCTTTCTCAGCCACTCCGCAAAAGTTTCAACTATTTAAAGAAGTATTTGCAATGCAATAGGTTTGGCATTTACAAGAGTTAGAGCTATTGGCGTTGTAAATGTAAAAGTTTTTTACTAATGTTTTTTGGAGTGAAGTGGATGTATGTTGTGTGTAGTGGAATTATGTGGTAAGTTGTGCAGTGAAATTATGTGGATAGAAAGTATACGGTATTTAGGGTGTAGGAATTATGTAGAGTGGGATTATGTGTTATGGAGAGTAATTATGTGGTATGCTAGTCTTTGTTGAGGAGTTGTAACCTCAGGTTTAGTCTTCCTTGTTTCCATAGAAGCTCAATTATGAACTCAGTTAGACAAAAAAAGAAGGAATCACTGAGGAACACTTGTGGACCTAGTCAGAGGTATGAGCAGGACCACTGCATATGCGACTGTTTGGCTACACCAACCTTCGCATAATTGTACATTTTCCACATTAGCCACATAATCCATTATCTACTCCCTAATATTCAGATTTGAAAACAAAAGTCTTGTTTCTAGCTCAAACATTATAAAAAATGAAGCGACAAGTGTAATAGAATGGTGGAAAGCCCTTTGCAAACCTAGAACGTATTGCTAAATGTGGGTGTTAAATTGGTACCAATGGTGTGCAAGCCACTCTTGCTTCCTTCTGCGCCTCTCTTGCCTCTTGCCTATTTTGTTGCTTCTTTCTGCAAATGTATTTCTTTTTCTTTACTTCTCTTGCCTCTTTCTACAAATCTCTTCTACTTTCTGTACCTCTCCTGCTTCTTTCTGTACCCTTCTTACATCTTTCTGCACCCTTCTTGTCTCTTTCAGCAACTCTGTTGCTTCTTTTTGCACTTCTCTTCCTTACTTCCGCATTCCTCTTGCCTCTTTCTGTACCTCTTTTGCAAATGTCTGCATCCCTCATGCCACGTTCTGCACCCTTCTTCCCTATTTCTCCATCTCTCTTGCTTCTTTTTGCACTTCTCTTGATTCTTTCGGCACCTCTCGCGCAAATTTCTATATCCCTCTTACCTCTTTCTGCACCCTTTTTCTCTCTTTCTGTACCTTTCTTCCCTGTTTGTGCACCTCTCTGGCCTCTTTCCGCACCTCTGTTGCTTCTTTCTGCACTTCTCTTGCCTCTTTCTATACCCTTCTTGCCTCTTTAAGCATTTCTGTTGCTTCTTTCTGCACATCTCCTGACTCTTTATGTACTTCTCTTGCCCTTTTCTGCAGGTCTCTTGTCTCTTTCTGACCCTCTTTTGCTTCTTCATGCACTTTTCTTGCCTCTTTCAGTACCTCTCTTTCCGCTTTCTGAACCTCTGTTCCCTTTTTCTGTAGAGCTTTTGCCTGTTTCTGCAACTCTTTTGCAACTTTCTGTAGGCCTCCTTCTGTACCTCTCTAGCCTCTTTCTGCACTGTTCCTGCTCTTTCTGCACCCTTCATGCCTCTTTCAGCACCTCTGTTGCTTCTTTCTTTACTTCTCTTCCTGCACCCGTTGTGCCTCCTTATGCACCTCTGTTGCTTCTTTCGGTTCTTTCTGCACTTCTCTGGCCGCTTTGCGTATTCTTCTTGCGTCTTTGAGCACCTCTTTTGCTTCTTTGTGCACTTCGCTCTCCACTTTCTGCACCGCTCTTGCCTCTTTCTGCACCTCTGTTGCTTCTTTCTGCACTTCTATTGCCTCTATCTGCACCGCTCTTGCTTCTTTCTCCACCTCACTTGCCTCTTTCAGCACCTGTTTCTTTTTGTTGAAAAAATTGGCGGACAACGGTAGGCACGGTAATCACACTTTCCTGCTGTGTTCCCTTTGCATTTATCTCAAGAATATGTCCCAGCGAGTGTGCACATGCAACTCCAGCACCTGCCGTCGTTGGGTGCCAGCTGCTAGGCAGAGGAAGAACAGACCCAAACTTGGAGTGGTGCACTACTCAGAAGCAACGGTTGTATATTAATAATTCAATTAGTCTTGTTGTATTGCATCAGTAAATGCTTTATTTTCATAAACATCCAACAGTGAGAGATACCAGCCAACGCGTTTCGTTCATATGAAATGAAATTCTTCAGGGCTGTAAGTTTCAATGTAAAAAACATAAATATATATACATACACACATTAAAATACACTTGACACAGGATTTTTGCAACAATAACAAAAGAGAAAAAAAATAAGTACGAAAGAAAAAATTATAAACAGAGAAGAGCAAGAGTGGCAAATAATATATTACGACCAGAAAAAAGCAAGAGAGGCAAGGAGTATAAGTGATGGAGAAAAGGGGAGGGTAAACAGCAGGTGTGGATACAAGTGTAGTATGAGTAACAAGACACAATAATAACCAGAGAGTATAAAAACACCTTTACGATGTGGGAACACAGAATGTATAACAAAACATAAACACACAAAATGGGTGACATTACATAAATAAACCATGTGTGTGATAAACATGTAGTCCGAAGTGTAGCTAAAACAATCTGCCTTTGTACATGTTAAAAGCGTATTTCTCAGGCTAGTAGCACAAGGTGTAACTTAAAACAATTTGCCTTGGTGTGTGTAAAGGCGCGCCTCCCGGGCTTTAGTCCGACAAGAAAAACCAGGGCCTGATCGGAGTGTCATGTGGGAATCCATCCCAATGTGAGTGTTGGGGGGAAGCAATAAATGACACGTGGGACCCTCTACTATATAAAGACAACCCCACATGGGTGTGAGAAAAATCAAAAAAGGCACATGGTGATAAGACTTGTTCAAAACAAGCGCAACTGTTGTGCGTAATGCATGTACATACCATTGAGTGATGTGTGATATTGGCGGGAAATGGTCCTGGGTTCCCCAGATGTTCTCATAAATAAAGCATGAACTTGGTCCAGTTTGTTCAATATGCCACAAAGAAGAATAGGCAGTAACGAAGAATATGTTGTGCACAAATTAATGTAACTATTTAGGCCTCTTTGATAAGGGCCAGCACTCAGTGAGTCTAAGGAGAAGAACAGGCTAAGAATCAAATGGGGTCAGCTATAACACTGGAAGTGAAAATGAACATTTGGGCGTAACTGGAAGGAAGATAATCTAGACCAGAATTCTTCAAACTGTGGGGCGTGCCCCCCATGGGGGGCGTGGCACCATCCCAGAGGGGCGTGCACTTCACCGTAAAAGCGTACGTTTGTTGCTTTCTTTTCCCTCTGTCCTACGTCGCAAATTATCATCCATTTCCAATGGTGATTTTTGATCGGATAAAGCCGGAGCAGCAGCCAATCAGCACGTAGGAACGTCACCAGTGACGTTCTACCAATGAGGGGGGCAGCAGCTGAGATTGCAGGAAGTGCCGCGAAATTTGCGGACATAAAGCTCCTGCATTACACTTTGGCTGCCTTTTCTTCCTGGTTTCCTGTGAATGTGTTCCTACCTTTTGCTGTCGCTTTGCTGTGAAGAACTGCTTCTGAAATCTAAACAAGTAAGAGGGCTTTTTAAAAGACCGGGGGTGAGGGTAGAGGGTGTTGTGGATGTTGGGCTGATGTTCGTCCATGCCCCATAACGGAGGGTTGGATGGAGGGGAAATCGACGTGCCTATGCTACTGGAATTTCACAGGGTTAATTCCTACAGCTGAAATGCTCCAGCTGTACTGGGAGACACGGAGTCTCCTCTGCTAAAACTGAATCGGTTTAGCAGAAAAGACTCCGTGCCTCCCAGTGCAGCTGGAGCATTTCAGCTGTAGGAATTAACCATCTCGGGCAGTGGTCCAATCTGCCACCTCCCACCTTCTCTCTCGGGCATTTTGCTGTGTGAATACATAAGTGCATAATGGTGGCTGCGGGAAGTGCAGATAGTGACGATAGGAGGGTAGGTGGAGGATGGTAACTACTCTGAGCGAAGCCACTGAAGGAAACTTAAGCACTGTCAAAGAGCAGGGATGGAAGTAAAGACGGCAGAAGGAGTACTGATGGAAGGGGGATAGTAGTGTAGAAAAAAGTGGAAGAATTAAGGGAAAGGGATACAAAAGGCAGCGATGAGGGGAGAAGTGCCAACGCTTGGGTTAGAGCGGGTACTGCGGAAAAAAGGAGTGTCTAAATACAAAGGACAGGAAAGGTAGTACTGATTAACTGTGGGAAGGGCAATGAAAAAAAGTAGATCTGTGAATAGCATGCGTACATGTTTGTTTAGCGGGGTATATGCACATTTCCTCCTCTTTGGTTGGTCTGTGTCTAACCTCAAGGGGGGTTTCTCAAAGGAGCCTTTTGTCCCACAGGCTGGTTGTTGGGTTCTTAAAGGTGACATTGTTTCTGTGGCAGTCCTCCAACTCTGCTGACTAGGTTTTCTGCTGTAGGATAATATTTCTCCTAATGCTTCTTGCCCTAATGGTGGGTCACTTTCTCTTGGGGCCTTCACAATGCAGGCTAATTTTAGTTCAGTATGAGACCGACTTTTTCTTCGGTTCCTTGAAGTCATAAACTTTAGAATAATTCCCTGCTGAGTGGGGTGACAACAGAGTGCTTCAATTCAAAACATATATGTCTCCCCTCCTGTAGGAGGAAGGAAGGTGTGTGTCTCTGTGTGTGTGTGTCTGTGTGAGTGTCTGTGTGTCTCTGTCTGTCTGTGTGTCTGTGTCTGTCTGTTGCATGTCTACTGCCGCGGCCGTTGTGGGAGAGACTTGTACTGCGGCATCGTCCTGGGATGTTGATGGCACTTAAACCTTTCAGTATACAAAATGGTTGCTTTTTCCTAGGCTTGTCTTTTTATTACTACCACATGATGGCATAATTCAGTGAATCTTTATCTGTGGCCATGTCCCTTGAGAAGGGACAGGCTGGAACACATGTCTGCCAGTCGCCCCTCCACACCCTTTCGCCCCTGGGGGCGGCCTGATCAAAACTGCTTTTCCAAGAGGAGCAGGGACTTGTTGCAGACATAACCTCACAACCTGCAGCCCTTACAAGGCCTGGTGCGGGGGAGCCTCCGAGGAGGGAGGGCTTGGAAGCAACTTGGGAAGCTACCTCCCAGGGAGCGCAGTAACTGGGCACACTGATGGGTGGATGAGTGAGTGAGTGGGAAACCGGCTCCGAGGGAGCGCAAGATCCAGGCGCACTGATGGGTGGATGAGCGAGTGAGTTCTAAATCGGCTCCTAGGGAGCGCAAGAATCAGGTGCACTGGTGGATGAGTGAATGAACTCCCAACCTGCAGCCCTTCCAAGCCCTGGTGCAGAAAGCCTCCGGGCAGGGAGGGCTTGGAAGCTGGCTTCCAGGGAGCGCAGGAACCAGGCACATGGATGGATGAGTGAATGGGAAATAGGCTCCAAGGGAGTGCAGGAACCGGGCACATGGATGGATTGATGGATGGATGAGTGAGTGAAAGGGGAATTATGTAGTGTACTAGATTCCTGAAATTTCTGTCAGGTGGTGGGGGGCCCGACATTTCAAAAAATTCAGCTGGGGGGCTCAACTTACAAAAGTTTGAAGACCTCTGGTCTAGACAAAGAGTTTCGGATGAGCCTTTGATCCCAAAAGTGGGTGAAAGATAAGGATACAAGAAAAGGAGAAAGAAAGAGCACATGGTGGTATTACGCATGACACGCCCAAAGGGACACAGCTTAGCATGAAAGCAGCGTCTGCATGGCCTGTCAGAACAGAGAGATAATACCTGGCCTGAGAGAAAAAAGAGAAAATAAAGAGAAAAGTGTGGCAGAATCCGCTACATGTGGTTCATGCTGACTGTCTCCTAAGATAACGCATGGGCTTAAGGTTGTAGTGTCTATGGGGCAAACAGGGGGATAAATATGGGAGAAGATGAGTGCATATTGGGGGCAAAAGCTAATACAGTCTTTGCAGGAAACATGGATGGTGACACATACATCCGTTATGAGAACGGCATGAAGCCTGAGCAGAGTGTTAGCCAAGGTAAAATGGGAGTAAGAATACACAAATGGTATGATGCTGAGCAGAGTCCTAGCTAGGGTCCAACGGAAGTGGGGAAACACAGAGTCGGGTGCACAGCAAAGTGAAAGGCGCATGAGAGACTCGTACCTGAAGACATGGATGCTGCCATTGGATCCTTCAAAAGTTAAGTGATGCCGGTTGGGAAACCTAAAGGTATACGCTGGGAAGCACGGGAGAACATAATTGACCTACGTGAGAACGTGCAGCAAATGGAGGAAGAAACCACATGCACAGTGGGGTGGGCAAGGGTCTATAGCGGCTAGTAGAGAGGCAGATGAGTCCTTGTCTTTGAAGAGACATCTGGTGTGAGGCAGTGTCAGCATAAGTTGACACTGGGCAGGTATGTGGTGGGTGCGACCTGAGGGGGCAGTATCAGCACAAGTTGACATTGGGCAAGTAAAGGAAAGGCGGGGCTGAACTTGGCCGCGCCACAGTTATGGCGGGGCGCACCGCCCCCCCCACCCCGGGTCACCTGGTGACCCGGAAGTCATTGAGTCACTTCCGGGTCACGAAGGGAACAAAGGCCAGGCCAGTTAGATCCGGCCTGGCCGAAGAGGGGTTAAAAGGCCGTGGAGCATGAGGGTCTGCCTCTTTGACTCCTGCTCGCCATGGCCTGCTCTTCCAGCCTCTAGGAGCCTGTGAATTATTTTCATTTTGTTTCCCTGCAGGTGTTGTAGCCGGGAAGATGGGCCTGGCCCTCAGTGCACGATATTCGGAGTTGTTGATTGATGGCGCCCGGTCTCACTGGCTTTCGTTTTCGATGCTGATCAAGGAGTGGACTAGCAACTCGGAGCTGGGAGCATCGGAAGGGGTCGAGGCGGATGAGGGGTGTTTTGCCGGCGGAGCACGGGAAGAGGAGCATCGGAGCAATGGCGAGGAGCAGCGTATGCAGAGACGCTGTGGTCGAGTTGCCTGCTGTGGGGCTCACACACATGGGTAAGGCTGCTGGGGCAATGCTGGACTGGTTTTTGGTATATTGTGTGCTCGCAGAGAGGGCCCTGTCTCAGTGCGCGCCTTTGGACGTGAGGTAAAGAGACTGAGAGCCTTACTGCTGGCAGCAACTAATAGTGGAAAATGTATTTCTCACAAAATGTAACGGCTCCCAATCTGTCGAGCTTTACCAAATCTACATGAATAAAAGCAAAATGTTCCCTTCCATTAGACCAGGAATCCACACAGAAAATGTCCCATACAAACCATTATTTTGCAAATACTTTGCTATTCATTTAGATAAGGCTTCTAAGCACAATTGATGGGGAACGACAAGTTATGTGATATATGCGAAATGTACACAATGTATATTTAGACTGACAAAGCCTATGCAATGCATATAATGCCATGCACTCGAGAGATAAACATCACAATAAAAATTCCCAGCCTTGGTAAGCGGGACTGCGTACATTTGTTGACGAGGAACCCTGCATGCTCCATCAAAGGAAAACAAAGTGTGGTCAGCAGGTGCTGTGGGATATATTAAAACAAGTCTGTGATGGGGCGTGGCTGACTGCCGAGCATGGAAGGCGTGAGCTGAGTGAGCTCTGTCTTCCACCCCGACACTATGCTGAATATCCTGAGATTCCTGGATCCCTGAAACCTGCTTTCAGCCTGACGCACAACAAAATACTGGAGGATTGACCAGACGACCTGCAAAGTCTCTGGCTGGCCGATAACCCGCTGAATTTGCCTGCGGTCCGGAGCGACTCTGGGTGGACGAGGACAAGGGGCGGAGTTACGTGTGGGCTGCATGGAATGAGGAAGGACGCTTCGGGCTCGTATTGGCCCGGCAGCATGGAGTTTGCTGTACTGAGGACGCTGTAGGTCGCGGGACATGTAACTTACTGTGCCGACTGGAAGCCTTTCCTTTCCCCTCCGGTGAGGATTTGCTTGATGTTGCGAAGCCCGCCTCGGCGATGCAGGACAAGATGGCGGTCCGCCAGTGAACTCTCTTGCATCAGAGTGAGGGTTATCCGCACCTAATCAGCGTATTGACTGGTGGTGAGGTATGCGCATGGGTATTGTAGGTGCCCACCCCCACCCATAACAAGCTTGCCTGAGGGCCACATCGATACAGCGCCGCACTGGATGGAGCGGGGTGCTTATGAGGAGTACACAGCCTGTGATTCCCCCGGCGCCTCTGGCGAGACACTGTTGTAATAAGGCGCGCTCCCAACAGTCCCTTTACTATACATAGTGCCCATGTGAACGGTGGCTGGCCGGGCTTGGAGTGGGTTGCCCTGCAGATTCCCCTGCTAACGCGGTGAATGAAAGGCCGCACGGACACTCGCTCACGGTCATCCACGCATTGGACACGGCATCACCGATACACGCTGGGCCCCTGATGCCTCCTTGCGAAGCCGCCACTGACCACAGCACTGGTGTGACCTTGGAGACGGTCCTGCCACCCCCAGAGGTTTCTGTGCCTACTCCGTGGCCGTGGCTGACCCCTGCTGCAGGTACGGCATTGTGCTCTTCACGGATCCTGTCACGGTGTCGTATGCGACGCCACACCTAGCACTGCCCTAGGGAACCCGCCCCTCTGGACACACTGGTAGGTGGCATATTGACCCACCTACAATGCAGGTTGCGGCCTCTACTGTTGGCCGCCCATTGACGCGCCGGGCAGGAGAAAGTGCCACTATTTACGTACCCGGCTTGGGGCATTACCCCGGTGCCCCCCACGCCTGGACATACTGGAGCAGAGACGGGTGGGGGCCCAGAGAGGCACCATGGGGCCCCCTAAAACAAAGCAAGCGGATGCCACAGCGGACAACGCAATACAATCCTCAGCCGCTGGTGTCCCTTTCAGCCCTCTGGATAATGAAGTTATCCCACCTACGGGAATGGATCCCCATGACGCCAAGCTGGATTTGATACTAAAAGAAATCCGGAACTCCAGAATGGTGCTGGATATGCGAATAGACACGATGTCAATGAGGCTTACTTTACTACGAGCTGACCATAAAAAACTGGTTGACAAGGTCAAATCGAACAAGCTAGCTCTAGATGACCTTGTCCCACTGCACTCCACACAACTCAAAGAATTCCAATGCCATCATCAGGGACTCCAGGAGAGGGGTAGACGATGCAGAAGGGAGATCCCGACGCAACAATGTTCGCATTTCGGGCATTCAGGAGTGCAGTGAAGGGTCTAACCCCACGCAGTTTGTAGAGGACTGGCTCAGAGATAAGGTGACCACGACAGGCCTTACTCCACTCTACAGTGAGGAAAAGAGTGCACTCTGTGCCGTCTCGACCGCCCAGACCGGGTGCGCCCCCTAGTAGCGCGCATCCTGCACTACAAAGACAGTGACACCGTTTTAAGGGTGGCCCGAGAGAATGCACCAGTGAAATTTGAAAAAAAACCTGTCTCACTTTACCCGGATATCACCCCGGCAGTCCAGAAGGCTAGAGCAACGTTTCTGGGAATAGAAAGAAGCCTTGAGACCACAACTTGAAATATGCCTTACTCTTCCCGGCGTGCCTAAAGATGATCCATAATCAAAAGTCATACTTCTTTGAGACTCCAGACGAAGCGGCAGAATGGGTTGAGATCACCTTTGCGTCGGAACTCTCTCAAGATCCACTCTTGCAGACCCACCCAAGCATCGTCTCCTCCCGGCAAACAGCGGATCAACAGGGACCGGGTCGCAAATGCGATGGGAACCCCTCGGCGCCGGCCCCAACGCTGGAGCAAATCACCACCAGCCAAAAAAATGCACTCCTAACGGCGGCCACCCTGGCGGCTCATGATGCCCAAACTGCCAACCAAGTGGAACACTTATCGGATACCAATACAGTATGTTCAGAATCGGACGCCAGACAACCGCTTTTTCCATCGATCACAACGCAGAAAGCGAAGTGCTTTTGACGCCTGCCGGGGTACCCTGCGGTGGTAACGTATACACCAAACCTGATGTGGGGGACTAATGTTCTGACTTGTTGATATGACCCCAGGTACCCAAGCTTCCAGGGGCACGGTCCTAATGTTGCGAGGGACTGTTTGTTCCGGCGCAGACATGGCCTTCGCCCCCCAAGCGATTGCGTGTTTTTCTCTACCCTTTGATGCCCATGTTGGGCTGATAGTCTTGGTTTAGTCCTCTATAGTTTTGCAAGAGGAACCTAGAATTGGGGTGTTAATGGGGGTTTACATGCTCAAATTCCTTACCATGTTCTTCAGTGGAGCTGTCACAATAGGTTCCACCCTTGCACGATGTCATTTCCATGGCGACGGCACCTAATGCATACACTCTTTGCACCTGGAATGTGTGTGTACTGGGCTCTATCCATAAGAGGCACAGAGTCCTGGCTCAACTGCATACCTACAGGAAACGCACCTTAATGGGGACGAGACAACTAAACTACACAAAAAATGGAGGGGACAATTGTTTACTACCAAATATTCAGCTTTCTCTGGTGGGGGGGCAATTTGGGTGAGGAAAACGGTTCTCTTTGCGCCGTTGGAACAAAAAGTGGACAGTAATGGCAGATATGTTTTGCTACATGGTTTATTGGATGGGAGACTTGTGGTGCTGGGCTGTATATATGCGCCCAATACTGACCAGGACAGATACTTAGCAACACTCAGCACAATACTGTCTGAATGGGCTGAATATCACTGGATACTAGGCGGTGACTTTAATGCTGTGCTAGACCTCACCTTAGATAGATCCCACCCTCCATTACACGCCACTGAAAGTAGAAAACAAGCAGATGCACTCAAGGGTTGGGCACGAGGCTGGGATTTACGGGATGCCTGGAGGACAAAACACATGGAGCACAGGGAATATACATTTTACTCCCCACTGCATGGCTTGCACACTTGAATAGACTGTTATTTATACTCCGCCACGCTGATGAACTCTGTCACCTCAGCAACCCACATGGGGAAGAACCTATCAGACCACAATCCAGTGGAGCTGCGAATACAATGGGGTAGAATACCGACACCGATCCCCACATTCAGCCTACAACCAGATATGCTGGAAGACCTAGTCTTCAGAATGGCTTTGTCTGAGGCAATATCGCACTATTTTGAATAGAATGTAGTAACTGCTAGCTCTCGGCAGATAGAATGGGACGCTTTTAAACCAACAGTATGGGGAGTAGCTATTAGTACTAAAATTGGAGTGCGACAGTCTCTCACCGACCGGCTCAAGAGAGTAGAAGAGAAGCTGGCTGCGCTGGGAGGCGACGCAGTGGGCACGAATGACCAACTCACACAACTGCAGGAGGCCAATATTCAATATGCAGAGCTTTGAGAGGAGCTCCGGGTGGTGAATTCCCGCCTGTACACTCAAAAACAACAGTCACAAGCAGATAAATCCGTAGTACTACTTGCACGATTAGTTCGCAACACACCTGCTCCCACCCCTATCATCCGCATACACAACAGCACTGGTGAGGAGGTTAACACGCAGCTGACATTAACACAGCATTCAAAGACTATTATACATTCCTCTATGGCCCTCCCCCACCACAGATTGATGACCCTTTTGCTGAATTCTTTGATGGCATATGTATGACTCACCTGACGCGGGAACAACAGAAAGACCTGGCACGTCCCATAACAGGTGCAGAAATACGGCATGCTATCAAGGCCTTGCCCCGCAATAAGACACCAGGGAGCGATGGCTTCCCTGCAGAGTTCTATGCCACATTTGCTGACACACTAGTTCCCCAACTGCAAATCCTCTACCCGGAATCTCTTGAACGAAAAAGTCTACCACACACAACACTGCAAGCGCTGGTGGTCTGGTTGTTAAAGCCAGACAGGGAAGCTCTACACATCCCCAACTACAGACCCTTGTCCCTTCTCAATACCGACTACAAAATCCTTAGCCGCCTACTGGCCACCTGATTGAACCAATTTATTCCTCTGCTTATACATCTGGATCAATGTGGCTTTGTGCCAGGCCGTAGTACAGCCCTCAATATTAGGCTCTAACATCAGATTATGCTGGGTGCCTGCTTACCAGGCAATGAAGAGGGATGCATTTCCCTCGACCTTAAACAAGCGTTTGACTCGCTGCAATGGGATTACATGTTTTGGGCCCTAGCGTGCCCCGGCAAACCACAGGAGTACATTGCATGGGTACGTTTATTGTACACAAACCCTACTGCGCAAGCCCGCACATGCCGCCATATCTCTGGACAATACACGATTGCTCGAGGGACGCGACAAGGCTGTCCTTTATCATCCCTACTGCTCATCTTAGCATTAGAGCCCCTATTGAATAGACTACACACTTTTGCGTCTCCCGAGGGGTGATACGTGGCTCTACAACCCACATTGTCTCTGCTTATGCAGACGATCTTATACTCTACTTAAAGGATTTGGGTGCAGATCTTGATCCAATTCCTGATATATTTGCCGCCTTTAGCACAATATCTAGCCTCACTATAAATGAATCTAAGCCTCATGCATACTATTTTGATGACGCGCGGACTGAGGGATCCCGTGCGATTCAGCCCTTGGGTATTCTAGATAGCGCCTGCTACCCTCAAGTATTTAGGGATACATGTGTACCGTAACACCAGGGACCTCCTAGACGGAAACTTGGGCAGGGCACTCACGACCCTTAAATCCCGCATCCAGTTCTGGACTTCCCTGCCTCTGTCAACAGCCGGTACAGTAGCCATTACAAAAATGGTGATGCTGCCACGACTGATATATTTTTTCACTAATCTCCCACTGCCTATTCCTGCACGCACATTTCAACTAATGAACACCCTACTGACAGACCTCATACGGGCAACGGGGCGGCGTCATGTCGGTCTGGCGAAACTACAGATGCCTACCACCCAGGGTGGCATGGGAATCCCGGATATGCGGGTATATAGTTATGCATGTCAGTTACAATGGCTTTGGTATTGGCTGGCTGGGTGGAATCTCCATAAGCTGGATTTGACGGAACGTGACAATGATACAGGACTTATTCATAGGCTACTCCTACCCCACGCTCCCATAGCACCGGCCTTACCGCACTTGCTCCGGTTGGCGATTGGTCAATGGCGCAGTGCTCTGAGGTATACTAGCAAACTAATACCATATGCCCCTACTATACCTATACTCGGTGTGCCCACTAGATCGGGTGTACTCACTGGCCTTGCACTTAGGGTTTGGTCAGAAGCTGGAGTCACGACTCTAGGAGATTTCTTCCGGGAGGGCACCCTAATGTCACACGCCAATTCGTGCACACGCATGAATCCCCACCCACATTATTCCTCCTGCATGCCCATATCACCCACTATATTCGCACCACATGGGGACCTACCGGGGCTGAACCTCCCACAAACACACTCGTCGCCATGCAGTAAATGATGGGTAATGGCACACGTTTGGTGAAATGGCTGACCCACGGGATAAGAAACGAAAAACAAGCATTTACAATGCAATGGTTTTGCCTTTGTTAAAGTTAGAGCTATTGGCATTGCTCTTGACATTATTTTTATTTGTTTTTTTAAAACAAATAAATGGCATTGTGATTTACAATGCCAATAGCTTAATATCTCGCAAATGACACACACAAACACCCACAGAGAGCCCCCCCACACACACAGAGCCCCCCCACACACACACCCACACAGAGCCCCCCCACACACACCCACACACACCCAGATCCACACACACACCCACACACCCAGAGCCACACACACACACACACACCCAGAGCCACACACACCCACACACCCAGAGCCACACACCCAGAGCCACACACACCCACACACCCAGAGCCACACACACCCACACACCCAGAACAACCAAGGTCAGCCTCTTGTGCTAAAGAAATGGCCAGGAAGGACACAATTTCAGATTCTCGCGTTTGTAACTTATTTACAGAGGTCCCATTTGCTGTGTTTACTTATCATGTTTTCACCTTCTGTTTTGTGACAAGCAAGTGGCAGATTAAATGATTATTAATGGTCCTTCTTAACTTTAATCAGTCTGGCGCCAGCACGCTCCCCCCCCCACACACAGCCACACAGAGCCCCCCCACACACACCCACCCAGAGCCACACACACCCAGATCCACACACACACCCACACACCCAGAGCCACACACACACACACACCCAGAGCCACACACACCCACACACCCAGAGCCACACACCCAGAGCCACACACACCCACACACCCAGAGCCCCACACACCCACACACCCAGAACAACCAAGGTCAGCCTCTTGTGCTAAAGAAATGGCCAGGAAGGACACAATTTCAGATTCTCGCGTTTGTAACTTATTTACAGAGGTCCCATTTGCTGAGTTTACTTATCATGTCTTCACCTTCTGTTTTGTGACAAGCAAGTGGCAGATTAAATGATTATTAATGGTCCTTCTTAACTTTAATCAGTCTGGCGCCAGCACGCTCAAGCTGGTACAGTTGGTACTTCACTACACTCCTGTCATCACATGCTAGATCAACCAGGTACAAAGGAAATCTATTACTAGAAGTTAAAACACTTGCTAAAAGGCAGTCTTCACATGCTTAATTCTAAAGATGCTTCCCACTATGATCAGAAGGGGCAAAGATTTTAAGAAAACGTGTGTACTTATACTGTGCATATGTGTATATAATATATACATACAAACACACATACATGCATATACACTTCACAATTGTCCTTTGTAGAGAGCCCCACCAATTTGATCTATGGCTCATTGGATGTTCCCCTCCCCCTTTAAAATCATTTGCCTATTTGCTGTGACTAAACACACAATTCCTCCTGTCTCTCCAAGTGGACAACGGAGGCTGTGTTATTGGCATGGAGACTGAAGTCTAGCCTTCTACATCTGGGTAAGTGCTATCTACACAGCCCTATCCAGGGGTGACGTCATTTTCAGTTTTATTATCTTTTACTGACACTGATCATTTATGTACACTGGCATCTCAAATACGACATTTCTGAGTGCTTGCATATAGACCCCAGTTTAACGGTGCCTGTTCTGTTAATGTCAGAATGATGAAAGGCGGAGTCTGTCCTGCTAGTTGTTACAATGTGTGATACCAAGACCTCTGCAGGGAGCACCTGACCTGCTGAGTTCTTATCGGGGCTCGCTTCCAGTTCAATGGATGCTGACCATGGTCACGGGTTTTAAGCGTCCGTGGCACATGGTACGTTCCAAAGCCCAGAAACAAGGCGCGACAATCATGGCCGCCTGTCCTTGACGACAGCGGAGGTTGTGGTCACTGCAGTCTGTCCACCTGACACAAGTGGCCGCAATCATAACCCTGCGCTCTCCCTGGTGACTCCAGGCTCCGCGCCCCGCTGCTCCGGGCACAATGCTCCGTTTTGGTGCGAAGCATTTTTCCCTTGGAGGGTGCCCGTGTGCCATTGTGTTTTGTTTGCCAATAGTTTGCGTGGGCATTGCCTCTGATTTAAAGGGCGCTTTGAGATTAGTATTTCTCCGTGTGTGTGTGTGGAGACAGAAGGTGGGGGAGGAGGAAGAGAGAGATAAAGCGCTCAGTAGGGATTCCTCGCTTTTTTCTGAAAGGGTTGGATAGTGCGTGTGTGGGTGTGATCCAGCTGAAGCTAGAGTGCCGGGCTCCAGCAAGACACGGTCTGGACTCCTCCAGGGCTCGGACTGGGTTCTGCGCTGGCTGCCCCCTTTCTCTAAGCGCACCTTTGTCTTTGGTACAATACATCACTAGGCTATTGCAATCCAAACTGCCAGTACGTAGCTACTGACAGTGCATCAGGTGCAGTGACACCAAGGATCGGGGGACTGGGGAGCTCACTCCACCCCAATTACATATTTTACTATAGCAAGCCAGGGGATGGGTGTCCTATTCCTTTGGCTTGCGGACATCTTCAGGAGACCCTTAGGGAGGATCGTATCCGACATGGGGCAGCAAACTCCAGGATCCGCCTTGCTGCAGTGCTCCTCTATGCACAGGCAGCACCAAAACCCGAGGCTCGCCCGTGCACGATCCCTAGCGCTGTATGAAGCGCTTTAAACAGCCAATGTCGTCCCCGATAGACTGCTCCGTCGCCCGTACATCTGCGGGCCCTGCCGGGAGCTCCTCCGGCTATAGGGACTCAGAAAGGTGCGTTCACCCCACCAGAGGAGCCGGCCTCGAAGCCCGCCCTCACCTCAGCAGGAGGCAGCCTTCCCCTCAGCACTCTTCCTCTTCCGTGCTTCAGCGAGGAAGTGGGTGTCGATAAAACGATGCTTTCGGCGCGCACGTGTCGCAGCTTTTCTTGCTGAGACAAGACCGGTTCTGGGGGATTTCCCAGCCAGGTACAGACCCTCCCCAGAGGAACCAGTGAGGAGACTCGACTGTGTAATTTGCGAGTCACGTTGTGGAGTCCTGGCAGGGCTGACTCAGCCTTTCATCCTTCTGAGGGCCAATAAAGCACCGGTGGCTTTGGTAATTACAGTAACATCTGTTATTGGCAGCCCTTGGAAGTCCGAGTGCGATGTATGCTTTATATAAAGCTCAGTTCTTATGATTATACCATGCGTGCAGGAGCATCGGCGCAAGAACACGAACATGCAGTAAAGTCCATTTTTACTGAACAGCTGCAGGCGTTGTCCACCCCCACAAAGATTTAAAAAACTAGAAGCTTGTGCTTCGTTGTATGTTTTTTCCACTGCTCCGATCATTAAACGTTTCGGAAACATGACCGAGATATGGTTCCGTGACACGCCCACACAAGTGTGTTTACTCTATCTGGACCTGGAGTCCGAGGGCAATTTCGTTATAATGCACAGCAGATGCTTCCCAAATGAAGGTGAAAACGAGGCTCCGGGGCCGATGGCCGGCGCGGGACAGCTGCAAACATCTGCTGACGTCACTACTTTTCTGGGAACTAAGTCAAGGTACAGAGACGGACGGGGCTTGGAGGAAATGGGACGTGTTCCCTATGGACCGTAACTCTAGGGGCAGGGATAGTCAAGTCTCGTTTGAGGTAAGGCGGTGGCTGGAGAAAATAGCCGACCCTCTCTTGCAAGTCTTCTACCGATGTCACTGACTGCGCACTCACAACATAAACCCCGCCCACCGAAGGCGGGTGGCGGCTCAATGCCGGTCCAGTTTCGGGGGCGTTCCCAAGGGCTTTTGGCTGACGTCGCGTGACGTAGCCAAAAGCCAAAAAATCTCGGGAACGCCCCCGAATCTGGTCCGGCATTGACAGACAGGCCCGTCTTCCAATGGCTAGCCTTCATTTATGGAGCTAGCCAATGAAAGACGGGGGCGTTCCTGTCTCCCGTACTATTCTCATCAGGTTTTCGCCTGCGCGAACAAGATGCGCAGAGCGCATCTTTTCGCCAGGCAAAACCTAAAAAGCTCTCCCTGCAGATAACACGGGACAAATGGGAGGGAGATGCAGGCCGCACGTTCACGGACGCGGAATGGAACAAGATCCTAGAGTTACCGAGAAAGGTCTCACAAAACCATAAATTTAAGTTCATACAGCTCATGCTGCTACATAGAGCGTACTTAACCCCACAGCACTTACAGGCTATGTTCCCAGACGCATCGAATGAGTGCCCGAGATGCCGATCACCACAGATGGGCTTATTGCCCTAAACTGAAAGGTTATTGGGACACGGTTCGAGATAGTCTGGCAGCGGTGATTCCGGCACGCCCGTACGATTCCCTGGAATATTGCATCCTGGGGCTGGGGCCTCGTGCAAAGAAAGGTAATCCCTCTGCGCACTTTGTTAATCTTGCGCTTCTCCTGGCCAAACGTACAGTAAGGACCCGATGGAAGTCGACTAGACCTCCATCCCCAATGGAATGCCATGCAGAGGTGCTTCGCTGGGGCAACGCAGGGGCAATGCAGAGGGGGCGGAATTAGGGAGAGAAGAATATAGGGAACTGAGGCTGACGCCTATTTCCTTAGAATGGCACGCGCTACTGAATGATTTTGCTGCACTGGATGTCACTGTCTGCTGAGTGCGCACCCACCTTGTGATGCGTGCTCCGTGAGTTGTGCAGGAGCCGACGGAACACACCTCCGATCCCAGGGCGCGCATTAAGGTGTATCCAGCAACTAACGTTATAGCACAGATCAGTGACGACCGTTAGCACTACACTTTGCACACAACGGGAGGACAGGAATCTAAACACACTGTCACTGAATAATAGGAACTGAGCACGGGGAAGCTGGGGAGGGGGGTATGATGTTTAGAGTACATGTCTTGATTTTTGCTTTAAGGCACTACTTGTTTGAAAACTGATGAAGGTACTGAAGTTATGTTCTGATAATAGTTTGAGTAATACTATGACCTGTTATAATCACCTGTACTACATATATGGCCTAACTAAACTAATACACTTGCAAACGTATTGTTTTTCTATTATATGGTCTGCATTTACAATAGTATGATTTGTGAATCCCTCCTAGATGTACAGTCGATAACAATGTGTTATAATGACAATGTATCGTCCTCTGTTTGTAATTTCGAAACAATAAAAACATATTTAAAAAAAAAAAAGTCTGTGATGGATGTGTGGCGGCATATGTTTCCGCTCTGCCTAAATTGCTGTTCGGTAAAATCGCTCTTTATCTCTGCTCTGAATAAAATATTGCTACTAGTTAAATATACACTCCTCTTTTGCTTTAATTAAATATGCTTCTTTTTTCTTTAATTAAAATGCACTTGAACAGTTCAAAATGGGATACTTTTCAGCTAAATTGTAAAACGAGAGTAATGAGCGAGCTGACTGAAGTTGGATAATGAAACGATTGGCAGACAGTGCAAAAGACTTGCCCCAGTCCATCGTACAGTGGCTTGTGAACCTTTTGATTGTCTTTGGTTTTGTAGAGGACGGTTCGCTCAGTGTTTAGTACGGGAGCCACGTGGTGGCACAATTTTGCCGTTGTTGTAAGTTTATTTTGCAAAAAGATTTTGGGACAGGACACCTTCTGAGCAACGCATATGATGGCTTGGTTGATTATATACATGGCATTCTTAAAGAGGTACATACAGGGATAATCAAGGTTGGGCGGTGTTATCCATGAACAACGATGTTGGTATTCAATTGACTGACGCACATTTTCATCATTGTTGCTCATTGGGGTCAAGACGTACACAGGCCAATCTATGGTTGAGGCACAGCCATTTTCTTGGTACATACGATGAGTTTGCGGTGTTCACCTTGATAGGCATTTTTTCGGTTACACGTGCATCTTCGAACGTGGGCACTGTAAATTCTATATTGGTAACACCTAATATTTAAAGCGCATAGAATTGGCAGATATGAGTCATGAGGCGCTATGTCAATATGACAGTTTGTGGCCCAGAATACAACCGTACTTTAATATTGTTGGTCGGTCCTGTGACTATAAATATTTAGAGTCAACTGATGTGGATCGTTAGCCGTATTTTGTAATATTTATGAAAGAATAAAGCCAATTGGACTTTAATCTATGCATTCTATACATCACTGCACATAACTTCATAAATAATAATGACTGTGTAATGCTCAGCACGTGGCCCTTGCAGCGCCACTTAGGTTGTTTCATAGAAACGGGAAGATACAGTTGCATGCGGCGCATTGCCTCAGCCTGCGAGGCGTGGAGCGCGTGGTTCGTGTAACTCACACTGACGGGCACGCTCGTGCTAATGGTATGTAACAGCTGTAAAATATCCGGTAATAACCAGCGCACGCAAACTTCTCTGTGGTAATTGTTAATACCTGACGACCTCACATTGAGCTCAACTCCCCACTGGGAAAGACCGTACTGGTGCTACAAGTGGTTCCCACCCAGGCCCCCAAAATAAACATTGCGATACTCGGCGGCACTTGTTTGTTGATGTCATTTTAAATTAATATGTTGCCGTCCATCATACAATGCTGGGTGTAATGTTACTCTTTCTTCCCCCAATGACTCTCGGAGACGGATGGTGGTACCAACGTCTTTATTCAAGTACATACATACAAGGAGCGCAAAGCATGTCCTGCGCCCAGCCTGCTCGCGCTCTGAATGCCGCGCTCCGCCTGCCGCGCCTCTACGTCAACGCACGTCACGTAGCCACGTGACGTGCCGTGCTAGCGCGCTCACTACATATCTCCCTTTTTTCCAAAGAGTTATGTGAACAAGTCCTGACTCATATCATAGTCTCTGAACCTCGCTGGTGGGACCACCGCCCTGCCCCTTCTCGTCAGTCTTACCGGGGAACTGGCAGTCGCTGCTTCTTCACTCTGTCTACTCTCTAGCGCAGCCGCGCCAGGCACACTCCGACTGCTGTCTTCCTCCGGCTGACACTCTGCACTGGCCTCTTGATCTTCGTTACTACTTTCTCCTAAGTCCGGGTCCTCACCTCCATAGTCACTGGAGTGGTCACTGTTGCTCTCCCTCTCTTCCCTGTTGTCTCTGCTTCTCCAGTTGACTATTTTATTGCACCTGGCCATGCGATCCTGCGACCACACGTTTCCATCGCTCAGCAAGGCCGCCCGGCCCTTGATTTCCACAACTCTCAGGGGCCTGCTGTATTTACTTTCCCCTTTTTTCTGTAGAGTGGGCAGTCTTACTCTCACCCATTCCCCCTTTTCGAGGGCAGTGTCTTTTACATTCCTCCTCGCATCATAGTGTTTGGTATACACTGCTTGTGCCTTCTTCAGATTGGCTTGCACCACTGCCGGTGACCACTCACTCTTGATAACTCTGTCCTTCCATATCCTGTTGTCTTGGATGAACGGCTCCCGGCCCCTTAATATCTGGAAAGGGCTATAGCCAGTGTTCGTGGGAGTTATCCGATACGCCCACACCATGTGCCATATCTCCGCCTCCCAGTCTTTGTTGTCTGCAATAGCCGCTTGTATCGAGCCCATCACCACTCTATTGAAGCGCTCCACCAACCCATTCCCCGCCGGGTGATATATGGATGTGTGTTTAGACGCTATTCCATTTCTTTGCATAAATTGGTTCCATCTGTCAGAGCGGAATTGGGGCCCATTGTCACTGAGGACACACTTAGGGATGCCCTCTCTCACGAAGGTCTCCGCCATGAAGCTCACTATTTTCTCAGTGTCCATTGTTTCTTCGATCTTTACTTCCGGCCATTTCGAATAACGATCCACCATTACACAAATGTATTTCTGTATACCCTGTGCATTCAGCACTGGCCCTAAAATGTCGATGGACAGTTCCTCCCACGGGTTTTGTGGAGGATCAATCTTTCCCAGGGCAGGGCGCAATGGTTTGAGCGTTTTGTCCGCGCCTTGGCACCTCAGGCACTCTCTCACGTGTCTTTCCGCTCTTATGTCCATTCCTGGCCACCAATAATTTTGCTTGGCCCTTAGTTTCAGCTTTCCCACTCCCAGGTGGCCTTCATGTAACATGTCCATCAATCTGGGTATCATCGTTGACGGGGGTATGACTCTTTCCCCTCTGTATATAAATGTTCCCTGGTCATCCATAGATAGTTCCTCTCTCACCTCGAAGTAGGGGACTAGGCCCCGCTCTAATTTGCATTTGTCCGGCCAGCCTCTCACAATGTATTCCTTCACTTTCTCCAGATTCGGGTCTCCTTCATATGCCGTTCTCCATTCTTGTTTGCTGATAGATACTTCGAGGTCCTCGGTGAGTGCGACCCACTCTTCCCCTGCCTCCGGGCATTCTGTACTGGGCTCCATCGCTGCCGCTCTACTCAAGTAGTCCGCCACTTTGTTCCTGTTCCCTGGAATGTGTTCAACATCATAGCGGAACTCCATTAATTTGAGCGACATTTTCGAGATCCTCGGTGTTGCTTCCGCATGTCCACTGGAGGTGAGCACTTTGAGCAGGGGCTTGTGATCGGTCCTCAACCGGAACCTTGTGCCCCACAGGAACTGCCGGAACCGGGACATGGCCCACACCACCGCCAACATTTCTTTTTCAATCACACTATATCTCTTTTCAGTGTCATTCAGGGTGCGGGATGCGAAGCATATGGTTTCGACTCTCCCCTGACCTCGGTCTTGCATGAGGACTGCCCCCAGTCCTTTATCACTTGCATCTGTGGTTCGTATGGTGCTTCCTTGGGGGTCGAACCCTTGCAGTGGAATTGCCCCTGCCACTTCTCTCTTTACCATTTCAAATTCCCGTTGGGCTTCCTCTGACCAACAGAACTCGCTGTTCTCACGGGTTGACAGCCTCATGTGGTGAGTTTTCGAGGCGAAATGTTCAATGAATTTCCCATAGTATTCCGCCATTCCCAGGAATGACCTGACTTCCTCCTTGGTAGCTGGTGATGGTGCGTCGCAGATCGCCTTTACATTTTCACTCTTGGGAGTCACACCTTGAGCACTGATTTCGTGGCCCAAGTACGTTACCTTCTCCATCCTTATCCGGCATTTGGCCCATTCTGCTGTGAGGCCCTTCCCTTCCAGGATGCCCAACACCGCCTCCAGCTTCCTGTCGTGGTCCGTCCTGTCCTGGCCCATCACCAATATATCATCCTGGAAGTATTGCACTCCCTTGAGGTCCTGAAACAGCTGATGCATGAGCTTTTGAAATACTGCAGCCGCCGAGGCTAGCCCGAACGGCATGCGGCGGAATCGATAGCATCCGAAGGGAGTTATGAAGGATGTTAAGCTGCGGCTCTCTGGGTGTAACGCTATCTGGTGATACGCTGAAGTCAAGTCTATGGTGGAGTACCACTGAATACCCCTGGTGCTGGCCAGCATCTCCTCTATCCGGGGAAGAGGAAACTTCTCCACCACTATATTTTTGTTCAATTCACGTAGGTCCACGCACAAACGGACCTTCCCGTTTGGTTTCTTCACCACCACCAACGGCGATAGCCATTCAGCACAGGCTATCGGCTCAAAGATCCCTCTTTTCTCCAGCTGTTGTAGTTCTTCCTTCACGTCGTCCCTTACTGCTAGCGGGATGTTTCTCACCTTGTGTGCCACCGGTACGGCTCCTTTTTTGAGTACGATCTTGTGTGCAAATCGGTCGAGTTTGCCCACTGAGCCTCCGAAGACCGTTGGGAACTTCTTCCTCCATTTATTCGTGTCCAGCGCTTCCTCCGGCTCCGTCAATAGTATCTGTTCCTTGCCTCCCGGGTCTAGCTTGATGCCCAGGTCTCCTTGGTCGAGCCACCCTAGGACGGAGGGACCTTTCTCGGAGACATACAGTTTGCACCTGGCCTCTCTGCCCCTGAACTCGAAGTTCAATCTCCTGCACCCGGCCATGGGGATTCGATCACCGTTGTAGGTAACGGGACGTATGTCCAGCTTGTCCAGCTCGGGGCCCAGTCGCGGAGCAAACTTCTCTTCCCACACGCTCCGGGGAATGATGGTGTAAGGCGACCCTGTGTCTGCCACCACCTGGACTTCGACGCCTCCGATCTTCATTTCCATGACGGGTTTCATCGTTCTACCTCCGCCGGTGCCACGGCCTCGGTCGTTTATGCTTAATACTTCGTCGTAGATGCAGAGAACGGTGATCACCTCTTCCTCTGCTGCTTCTTCTGGCTCCTCCGGTGCTTGGGCCACGTACTTCACTGCATTCTTGGCTGCCTTCTTCCTGCACGCCTTTTCAAAATGGCCGATTATTCCGCAGAACGTGCATTTGGCGCGAAGCGCGGGGCACTTCCGGTCGTGCGCCTCGTGCGTCCAACTGCCGCATCTGTAGCAAGGCCGTTTGTTACTTCCGGCCTGTTTGCCAGGGTTGCCTGGGCTGTTCCGCCATTTGTCGGGACCCTTTTCTGGCTGTTTCCGTGCCTGATTATCCTTGTGGTGTTCTTCCTCGTCTACTTTGTTCACCGTCCCACTGGGCCCGATCTCTTTCTTCGTAGCCGCTGCACACCTTCGTGCCAGTTCAGCCCTTTTCACTATCACCAACACGTCCTTGAGAGAGGTGTCCCCTGCGGCCCATAGCTTGTCCTGCACGCTCGTGCACGTGGTGTGCATCACCACTTGGTCTTTTATGAATTCACTTTCCCAGTTGGCATATTTGCACGATACCGCCAGTTTCTTCAACGCCGCCACATATTCTTCCACCGTTTCCCCGGGTAGTTGCTTCCTTTGCTGGAAGTTAAACCTGTCTACTGAGACGCACACCGAGGGTTTGAAGTGTTCTTCTAGGTCTTCCAGCGCATGGGCATACACGTCATCATCCTCTGTCTCTCTCTTCTTCGGCACCAAGCTTTTGTAGATCCTTAGGCCTTCAGGGCCCAGATTCAGCAGCAGGATGCGTTTCTTTCTCGGCGGCTTGAACTTCTCCTCGCTCTCGTCTTCCATCACTTCTATGAAATTGTCTATGTATTCCTTCCAGTCCTCCCATTTCATGAGCGGTTCTCCGGGTCGGAGAAGGAACTGGACTGGCGCTATCGCGTAGCCCGCTTGTGCATTCATCTTCTCCGCCCGGGTTGCGGGTAGCGTACCTTCCAGGCTTCTCGGGCTCCCTGGTGCACCGTTTCGCTCTTCCTTCTCGAGCAAGGGTGGAGGGCTGTTCCTTTCAGCCCTTTCCTGTTCGGGTGGAGTAGCCAGTGCGTATCCCGGTGGGCCGTGACCGTGACTGGCTTCCTACCTCGGTTGTTCAGGGTTCTTCGACCGTCGCTATTTGTGCTCTGTTCGCTTTGCTGATGGTTGCGTTGCGCTCCTTGCCGTGCCCTATGAGGATGGGGTCGCTGTGCGTACCCTCGGGCCTTCCTCGTTTCTCCTGCGCCACCACTCCGTTCCGCCGTGCTTCTCGTAGTCTGCGTGGTGGGGGGTCGTGGGTCGGTATCCCACCCTCGTCGCCACTGTAATGTTACTCTTTCTTCCCCCAATGACTCTCGGAGACGGATGGTGGTACCAACGTCTTTATTCAAGTACATACATACAAGGAGCGCAAAGCATGTCCTGCGCCCAGCCTGCTCGCGCTCTGAATGCCGCGCTCCGCCTGCCGCGCCTCTACATCAACGCACGTCACGTAGCCACGTGACGTGCCGTGCTAGCGCGCTCACTACACTGGGATTTTATGTAGCAGCTTTCGGACCACAGAAGGGCTGAATCTGCCTGGTGTTATAACGCAGGGGTTATGGTATGTAAACCATCTGCTACCTAACCTTTTCCCTCCTGAGGCGGAAGCCGGGAGGTCTCCTTCCTTTTCTTGGCACCTTTTATCTGAGCGTGTTTGACTTTTGTGACTTTTGTGTTTAGTCATTTTAAAACTGTGTGCAGTTTAGGATTGCGCTAGATTAATTAGCGTGTTGCTGCCTTGCCAGAGACTTCCTAGCGCTTTTAAGCGCTTCGCCTGCTCCCCTCCCCTTACCTGGGTTTTCAGACCGCCCTCGGCCGAGTATTGACGCCGAGGGCTGGGATCTGATTTTGGCCGCCATCTTGGGGGTAGGACTCTCCGCCCTCGCGCTCTAGTAGCGCTATAAAAGGGAAATCGTGATACTCCATCTGGGATTACCATCTGCTACCTAACCTTTTCCCTCCTGAGGCGGAAGCCGGGAGGTCTCCTTCCTTTTCTTGGCACCTTTTATCTGAGCGTGTTTGACTTTTGTGACTTTTGTGTTTAGTCATTTTAAAACTGTGTGCAGCTTAGGATCGCGCTAGATTAATTAGCGTGTTGCTGCCTTGCCAGAGACTTCCTAGCGCTTTTAAGCGCTTCGCCTGCTCCCCTCCCCTTACCTCGGTTTTCAGACCGCCCTCGGCCGAGTATTGACGCCGAGGGCTGGGATCTGATTTTGGCCGCCATCTTGGGGGTAGGACTCTCCGCCCTCGCGCTCTAGTAGCGCTATAAAAGGGAAATCGTGATACTCCATCTGGGATTACCATCTGCTACCTAACCTTTTCCCTCCTGAGGCGGAAGCCGGGAGGTCTCCTTCCTTTTCTTGGCACCTTTTATCTGAGCGTGTTTGACTTTTGTGACTTTTGTGTTTAGTCATTTTAAAACTGTGTGCAGCTTAGGATCGCGCTAGATTAATTAGCATGTTGCTGCCTTGCCAGAGACTTCCTAGCGCTTTTAAGCTCTTCGCCTGCTCCCCTCCCCTTACCTGGGTTTTCAGACTGCCCTCGGCCGAGTATTGACGCCGAGGGCTGGGATCTGATTTTGGCCCCCATCTTGGGGGTAGGACTCTCCGCCCTTGCGCTCTAGTAGCGCTATAAAAAGCTCCTCCCCTCCTCTGCGCAGCGGACGCGTACTGCGGACGTGCCGGATCTGCGCCGGAGTCGTGCCAGAGTCCTGCCCGTCTGCGCCCGTCAGCGTCCCGGAGGCGTACCGCGTGGCAGGTTCTCTTGGTTGTTATTTTGTCCCCCTTGTCTCACTATGTTTTCTTACTCCTCCCAGGAGCTCTACTCCCTACGCACTTTGGATGCGTCCTGTCACCTAGTATTTCCTGGTCGCTATAGGGGTAAACATAAGTGCCCTGTCTGTAACTGGCATCCTACTAGCAACCTCCTCCCCACCCGTCCCGCGAAGGACTGCAGCATTAAACATCTTTGCCTACTCCTTAATACTAGGTCGCTGCACAGACACACTCAGGAGATCTTTGATCTCCTTTCCACGACCAGCCCTACTTGTCTTATGCTCACTGAGACTTGGCTCAATGAGTCCTCCCATCCGGACATAGTGGCAGCCATTCCCTCCGAGTATATCATCCATCGACAAGATAGAGCTAAGGGAAGAGGGGGTGGAGTCGCCCTAGTTGTGAAAAAATCTCTCACGTGCACAGTTATGCACACAGAGACCATCGCGGGCGCCGAATCCCTCGCCTTTACCCTATCCCTATCACCTCAACAAGCGGTGAAGGGTCTCGTAGTTTATAGGCCCCCGGGTCCTGTGGGATCTTTCTTTGATGATCTCCAGCAGGTCCTGTCTGCACTAGTCTTGAGATCTGAGCAGTGTCTATTGGCGGGAGACTTCAACTTCCACATGGAAGATCATCAGGATCAAGATGCTATTAAGCTGCTGGATATCACGTCTACCGTGGGCTTATCCCCTTATCTCTTCGGCCGGACCCATGACAAAGGTCATACGCTTGACCAGGTCTTTTCCAGATGCCAGCGCCTTGAGACCCTACGGGTATGTAGCGCGCTCTATAAGTGTCACTGATTGATTGATTGATTGATTCCACTTCACCAATCGTGGCTACTACACTTCTGCCAGTATTATGGTCTGACCATTGTCTTGTCCATTTTCAAATATCTGCTACTGAGAAACCAGCTGTCAGTGCCATGAGACAACAGGGCAGTAACTACAGGGCGTACCATCGGGTGACTCCAGATCTGTTAGCCCAGGCCCTGGTGGACCATCCTCTGTCCTACACTGGTGATCTGGATAACGACCTTGACATTCTGCAGTCCTGGCTTCTAGCTAGATTGAATGAGCTAGCCCCATTACAGCCACCTAGATCTGATACCCAACGGATCTCGGCCCCTTGGTTTACGGAGGAACTGGCCCATTCCCGTAGACAATGTAAAGCTGCCGAACGGGCATGGAGAGCCCATTATGATACCGAGGCTAAACAGACCTACAAATCCATGATGAAATCTTATCATCGTTTAATCCTACAGGGCAAGAAATGCTATTTTGCCAAAAGAATTGAGGAAGCAGCAAACTCCTGCAAGGAGATCTTTTCGATTGTTCGAGAATTTACCACCCCGCGTTCAATCTCAGCACAGGAAGCCCCGGCTGAGACTTGGGCCGACACCATTGCTAATTTTTTTACTACCAAAATTAGGCAGATACAGGACTCCTTTCCCCCAAGACCGACAGCTGATCCTTCGACTCTGTCTAACGAGATAGCTCACCTGCCTACCTCCGGCCCAGTTCTGCTAGACTTTCCGCCCCTTACGATATCCTCATCTCTAACATTGATGAGGAATCTTAAATCTGGCTCACCTTGCGATCCCTGCCCGGCAAAATTCCCAGCGAGAATGGCAGATGTTGTCAACCCCATAGCCAATCCTATTCTCAACCTCTCCTTGAGTCAGGGAGTTTTGCCACACTCCTGGAAACAGGCCATGGTTATTCCTCTTCTTAAGAAGCCCAACCTCGACCCGGAAGCCCCGTCCAATTACAGACCGATCTCGCTCCTTCCAGCACTTACTAAAATCTTGGAGAAACACGTTCATAGCGTGCTCTCTAACTTCCTGGAGTCGAATGAGCTACTCCGTGCGTCCCAATCGGGCTTTCGATCCAACTTAAGTACCGAGACGGCGCTTTTGGAAGTCTCTGAGATTGTGAAGGAGGTGCTGGATGCTGGAGGCAGGGTGATGTTAGTTATGTTAGATCTGTCGGCGGCTTTCGACACCGTCCCCCATGAGGATCTCCTCACTAGATTACATGACATCGGTCTAGGGGGGACGGTGCTCAACTGGTTTTGTTCCTTTTTAGCCAACCGCCGACAGACGGTCTGGGCCTCACCTGGATCTGCCGAAATGCCGCCATTGGGAGTTGGAGTCCCTCAGGGCTCAGTACTGAGCCCCACTCTATTTAACATCCTCATGACCCCTCTGGCGACATTGGCGGAGTCCTATGGGGCCCGGATCGTCTCATATGCTGACGACACCCAGCTTCTTTTCACCTGCCGCAAGAGCGAAGATTTCGATGGGGAAAGTATCCGTGAGTGCCTTGGGGCTGTTTTCAACTGGTTCCAACTGAACAGCCTCAAGTGCAACGCGGATAAATCCGAGATACTTTTCTTCGGATGCCCATCGGAACCGGACTGGCATGGTTGGTGGCCTGCCGACATGTTCCCCCCAGCTCAGTCATCTAAATGGGCTAAGAACCTGGGAATTAAAATTGACAACGAGCTCACGCTCAAATCCCAGGTGGCTACTCTCACAGGGACGTGTTTCGGTATCCTCAGGATGCTTCGAAAGTTCTTTCCTCTACTCTCTGTGGAACATCGGAGGATAACTGTACAGGCACTCATAGGATCCAGATTGGACTATGCTAATGCTTTGTATCTGGGTCTGCCGGAATATCTCTTACAGCGCATGCAGGTGACCCAGAACGCTGCAGCACGAGCGATTTTTGGCCTGCATCGCCGTACCAGTGCCTCTAACTTGCTCCAATCCCTTCATTGGCTTCGCATATGGAAGAGGATAATGTTCAAAGCCATGACTTTAGCCCATAAAGCCCTGCATGCCACTGGTGCAAAATACCTACAGAAGAGGCTGGACTTTTACCGGCCAACACGATCCTTGAGATCGGAGTCACGGGCACTGGCTCTGGTTCCACGTATAAAGAGGGCCCGATTGGGCGGCCGGTCCTTTAGATTCCTGGCCCCCCAGCTATGGAATTCTTTACCGCTGTCCCTTCAGGCCACATCTAATCTGCTTGCCTTTAGGAAGGGTCTAAAGACTTGGTTATTTTCTGGTTAGTGCGCTTCCATCTTTAGCTTCTGTTTTTCTCTGCTGTTATGTTTTTCAGTTTCCTCTTGGGTCTGGAGCACAAAGCGCCGGGACACTCCCTTGGAGTAGCCGTTGCGCTATATAAGACTCATATATAACATAACATAACATAACATAAATTCCGTGGGGGGGGGGGGGTGGGGGGTGTGGGTGTTAGCTAGGGCTGCTGGAATCCTAAATGCGGGAAGGTTGACTACATAGATTTGTCTGTACCAGGGGCTTTTTAGTTTTATCATGGGCTTTGAAAACCAGTAGTGTGTAAAAGACTCTTATCTCATTTATTAGGATGGGGAGACCAAAACGCTAAGCTCAGCAAGGCACCTGAGGTGAGCAAATTTAGTGTGCCTCTGATGTTGAGAGTGCTCTATACTGGAGCTGCTTTCCACCTAAACTTGAGAACTACCTAGAGTTCTTCTGCTTCTTTTATTGCATAATTTATGCAGCACTCTATTTTCTGAACGGGTTTTGTTTTGAGTTAAACTGAGTACTCCCTTGGTATGGACAGAGCTATACCTCTCTGAGGGCTCTGATGAGAGTCAAACACATGTCGGGGGTTGCTTCAAATAATTTCAGGTGGGCTTGGATGGTATTTTACCAAAAGCCAAAGCTGGAGTGGTAAAAGGCTTTGGGCGAAGTTTACAGCGCAGCATGGATAGCACTGTGCTAATCCTATGCAAAAGTCTTTGTCCTTTTTGATCTTATATCCTATGCCTAAAGACTTTGATAGAAAAGCAGACATTGGAAGTGATGTTATGGGCTTTCAGCATCATGTCTTATTCAATTATGCTGGATTCACAACGCTCCGAGTCCTTTAGCTTCAGGTCAACCAGTTCTGAAAAGAGCCGATGCACTATTACATTAATTGCACGCTCTCTCACGTGGAAGTACGATGTAAATGTTACTCATGTAAGGAAAATGGTACTGGCCTTAGCGGGGGGGAGGGAATTTTTCATAAGGGACTGAAAGAGCTCCAATTTATACTCTATACCTTCCTTAAGTAACCATGAAGGCGCTATTTATGGGTCGTAGATACGGCATGTGCCCTCGGTGGAAGTTGTAACAGTAACCAGGTTTACGGTTCTGGAGCTATAAGGGCACTAGGTCATTCAGCTTCTAACAGAGGACAGGGCTACGCCACCTGGTTCTATATAGCCACATTTAGCCAGCGGGTCACACTTCCTACCCATAACTGCAGGGACGGCCGCTGTTGCTCCGACACTTTATACCCGGTGCTCTCAGTGAGTAACTAGGGAGGCAGTATTATATTCCACTGTATTGTTTCATTTATTAATTGAGGGGGCAATAGGTTAATCAGTTTCTAACAGAGGACAGGGCTACGCCACCTATCTGTATTCCATGCTTTTGCAGTCGCAGTGATAGGATTAGATCCCTCACTGGGGTACTCTGATTTGTAATCTCAGGGACGATGTTGGGAAGAGAAATAGCGGGGAGGGTCACTCAGGTACCCTCTCAACACTGATGATGTCAAAACAGTACACCACAGGCCCTGTTGTCATACCTTCAAGGGTATCCCTGTGCGCAGTTGCGGCGGTACATAGGAATTTGGGGCCTGTATCTAAAGCCCTAGGCACCATGTGCTGGTACACGTGAGCTTTTGGGGGGGGTGCCGTGTCACACGGATACGCTCATACACATATGTGTGTCAGACTTTGGGAATACCAATAGCATCGGCCTTCCAAGAAATGTACTTGGTGGCAGAATACCTTTTAGTAACCATGAATGTGATATTTCAATGCACTTCACACTTTGTACTGTCCTTTAGTGCTATGGCACTCACTGTAGACTCCAGGTCTATTCCTTAATGAAGGTCATACTACCAGGCACCCTCACTGTAACACTAATTTAAATGCTCTGCATATGACACAAACTGGTGCTATGCTAAACACTCGCAGTCGCAAGTTTGATGGGAATGCATCTGGTGCTAATCTTAGCTAAGGCTTAGAATGTGACAGCAATGTAATACGGGCATGTGTACTGGAGCTTTCGTCAGGAATCCAGAAACACTAATCGTTTGTGTCAGTTTTTTCATTTATGTATGACCGGATCCATGGCGGATACCTGGGAAGCGCTCCAAACCACAACTGCAGGAGGTGGACAGCCAAGGGGACCTGTACACCCGGAACGGGAGTGTCAGGCAACGGCATCAAGTGTGATGGGCGATCAATTCAACTGCTCAAGCGGTGCCAACATGAGAAGGTGCTACCCATGCATTATAGTTGGAGTGCGTAATTGTCACCCATTTGTGTTGCCAGTTGTGGGAATGGGCAGTGCACTGCATTACAGGTATATTCTGTCACAGCTTGACCAGGAGCACAAGTATTACGGAGGAGGCATCACAAGAACACCCTTGTTGTGAAACGGTTACTGCTACGACGGCGCCTGTGCTCACGGGCGCCTCCATAATTGACACTGCGTGGTGTTAGGAGGCTCCGTAGTAGGACGGTAGGCTTGCACAGAGCTTAGCCTTACAATGGTATAGTTGCACCAACAATGATTAGAATTGACAGGGGAGGTGTGAATATCCAGTGTAGCATGATGCTGATGATGGAGGCCAGGTAGTGGCTCCAAGAGGGTGTGTCAAGTTCCTATGGGTAGGCCAGCCCCAGCTTTATGACCCTGCAACTTGAGCAGGATTGGGTGTTCAGGAACACTGAGGTAGATTGGTTTTACACGTTTAGGGCCAAGATACGCCCTGTCACAGTGACTCCAGGGATTCCAAAGATGGTGTCTGTCCGTCCAGAGTAGGGAATGAAACCTTCGGAAAGACCGTTAGGCCCAGTTAGTGGTGTATAGTGAGGCGACCTGTTGGTGCATCAGGGTACACCCAGACATTCCCGAGCCTCCAAGGGGAGGAAGTGAGTCTGTGATGCCATTGGGCCATTGAAAACATACTTAGTAACAAACTGCTGAGGCTAGCTAGGGCTTGACACTTACAGACTATAGCACAGGGGTGGATCTGGGGGGAACCGTGCTTCTTAAGAAGATGGTGTCCATTTGTTCACACCGGGGACAAAGCTGTCACAGGGGATCTTCATGCCTAGTTAGACACGTATAGGGACATGGCATGACCTTGCAGTAAGTTGGTAGGGCTTGATAGTTGGGCTGAAAAATATAATGGCTTGGCTAGGGGAATTTTTGGGGCAGGGCATGACCTTTCAGTGTAGGAGGGTGGGGGGGCAGATAGTCGGTCAACTACGCTGGCCTGTGGTGGTAAGGTCATGATTGGTGAGCAGTTAATTTAAGGTCCTTAGGGGGCGGCACCATTCTCGAATGGGGTCGCCCAAAGGGAGCACAAGTGGTCTCTCCTAGAACTCCAGGGGCAGTTACAGCCTGATGGCTACATGGGTGCGGGGGAGGGGAGAGTCCCGCTTTCTCTAGGCTGGTTGGCCACCCCGCACGTGCACAATGATGCCAGTAAACGGCGCAGAGATGCAAGGGCCCCCTTTAATGGAGTTAATAGAGCGTAGGGGGGTAACCGGGGGGGTCAAAGTACCCTCACTGTAAGTGGGCCCTCGGCGCATGCGCACTTCGACGGAAGGGCATAGTTAATAGAGCGTACAGGGGTAACCGGGTGGGGGTGTACCCACATGGTAAACGGGCCCTCTGTGCATGCGCACTCCGACAGGAGGGCGTGGTTAATAGGGTGTACGGGGGTAACCGGGGAGGGGGTGTACCCCCACGGTAAACGGGACCACTGCGCATGCGCACTCCTTCAGGAGGGCATGGTTTAGTGATAAGAATCTGACACCAGTTATTAACCTTGCCGTAGGCCCAAATAGGTACGCAGAAAATAAATATTGTATAATGTGATTGATATGTTAGTCTCGGATAGGAAATACCTTGTACTAGAAGTATGTTAAGGTTAGCCATCTGATATCTGTATATATCAATTGTAACGTTTTCTGCGTAATTGTGTAAATATTGTTTATTTCAATTTTTGATTTATTTTGTATGTTTTAATATATATATGGCCAGGGGGTCGAAAAACCCCCGCCTTCCAAAGAAATCCCTCTCATGTCCTGGTAATAATGTTGGTTAACGGAAGGGTGGGGGTCCTCCGGCAGTTCCTGGCCATAGTGGTGGGTGCAAGCTGAGGGGACAGTGTCAGTACAAGTTGATACAGGAAGATCAACATTCGATATGAACACACTCGGCGTCTCGGGTCAAAATGAAACAATTGTAATAGACGGAGCATGATCACTCCTATGGCTCGGTCCGGGTGTGAAAATGAGATGGTATGAAAGGCAGAAAGGTGTTCCTGAATATGGGGGAGGCCTCTATTGGCTAAAGTGGAGGCAGAAGAATCTAGGTGCTCGCATGGATATAGTAAAACACCCCAGATCTGGAATAGACGTTATGTGGAATACACCTGTGGTTAGGTCTAGGCGTGGTATAAAATGGTATGAAGGACAAAGTAGCGTTACTGAATCTAGGGGATGCCTCTAGTTGCTGATAAGGAGGCGGAGGAGTCTAGGTGCTCGCTCAGTATGTGTGGTGGGCAGGGGCAGCATCAGCACTGATGGCTTGGGAAAACCAGAATAGATCGCCGGGCCTGGAAGTCTGGTCCACGGGCATCCGGCAATAACACAAGCCTAGTGAAGTTTGGATAGGGAGGCACTCCTGAAAAGAGGTCGGCGGATGGAGACGTTATCTTAAGAAATAATGAAACTCATGATCAGTGTTGAGTCCCTTCTTGACCGCATTGAGTCTTCAAATCCACTTGGCCTCTGCCCTCCTAAGTGTCAGTTCCCTATTCCCTTCTCGATTGTTCGGTGGGATGTGGTCAATGCCAAAGAAACTGAATTTAATGGGACCAGTGTGTGTAGTGCAGTAGTGCTCAGTCATTGGGTATCTGTCATCGCCATTGATAAGGGCCCTCCGGTGCTCTTGGATTCTGGTCTTGAGGTTGCGAACTGTACTGCCCACGCAAATAATGCCACAGGGGCATTCCAGAATATAAATCACAAACTGTGTGTGTTGCAGGTGATTTGAGGGCCCTTATCAATGGCGATGACAGGTACCCGATGACTGAGCACTACCGTACTACATGCAACATGACATCATCCCACATGAGACGCCTAGCAGTAAGGCCAGGCATTCCCTCTGTTGTTCATAGCCAACTTTAGGAGAAAAAAATAAACTTATGAGCATGCCAACATTCTCTGCAGACACTGCCAACCATCACACTTCTGCCTATTTCCATGCCAGAGTTATTCACTATGACCCACTAAAACTATTGCCAACAGTAGCCTCTCCCTGCCTCATTTGTATGCTCCGATGCCACCTTTATTTAACAGATTTCATAACGTGGTTCGCTATAGCCTCTGTTTTCAACAGAAATGTCCTAAGGGTACCTATACCATGCTGCTGGGTGGGAAGGGGGGCTGCTGATAGTAAAAGTTTGGGGCGCCGCACCTGCAAAAATACAGTCATATGCTCCTTGTTGTACCTTTCAATAACATAACTGCAGCAGGATTGTATGGTGCCCCTGTTGATTGGTAAAAGAAACTGTCAAACAGCTTTTTACCCCCACGTTGCCCCTATCCATTTTGGGTGCACCCCATAAGGGAGGATCGGAGCAATAAAAACTAGTGGTAGCCCCCCAAAAAGTACCCAGAAGCCATGCCATTCTGTGCACCTCATCACCCTTCACGCTGCACCTGAGCACCTTTTAATACTGCTCCCTGAAATTGTGATTGACCCCCCCCGCCAAAAAAAATCAGAGCGTATAGGGGGGTGCAATAAAAAAGTATTTGCAGTTCCCCACCATAAGTCTGAGCCAATTTAATCATCCCAGATGAGAGCTAAGTAACCACTTAATGAGCACCCACTTTTGGCCCCATACTGATCTGACCACTCTCCTCTGCCTTGCTGAGGGTCTCAGGATCCACCTCCATCTATGATCCCTTCTTAGTCCCTCAGACCCTACACCTTTTCCTCTGCTCTCTGACCCCACCCGATGTGCCCAGGTTCCTCCTGAACTCCTCCTCTCAGACCAGGCTCCTCCTAAACCGCTCCTCTGCTGCTGACCCCACCCATTCTGTCCAGGGTCCTCCTCGTACACACAACACCTGTTTCCTTTCTGTCACCTGTCTCTGTTCAGGCCACACCTATTTTACTTACCAAACCAATCTACAATCCCTCATTCACTAGGCATGATTCCACTCTTACACAACACACAGACACATTTTACTTACCAATTGGTCATTTAGGCCCACCTCCAACTCACCTCTGCCACCATCAGCCACCTGGTGAAGAACCCGGGATTTGAACCCTGGTTGCCTGGATGGAGGGCAGGACCTTACCCACTGGACCACACTGGTTTCCGTTTAAGTAGCCTATCAAATTGTCCTTATGTCATGGTCATCGTTTTCATGTGCAATGGAAGCCACAGGGAAGGACACCTATGCCTGTATGTTGGTTATAGTTACTACTGCAATCCCCTATACCACCAAGGAGCTATAGCTCAAAGGTAAATCTTGCACCTTTGGATATGTTAAGGATACTGCCCACATCATCAATCTATTGGAAGGTCCGGCATTTAACGAAAAAAGACAATGGTTAGTAACGCTAGACGTGGAGAGTCTATATTCTAACATCCCCATTGATGGCGCCATTCTGGCTACCCAATCGTTTAACAATTCCTACGAAGTAGACTGTAATGCAACTTTCATCTTAGACTGTCTCAAGATAGTCTTGGAAGAAAATATCTTTGAATTCCGAGGGAATTTATATAAACAAACCAAAGGAGTCAGCATGGGCGCTTCTTGCGCCCCCACCATTGCAAATATTTACATGGCATCATTCGAACACAAAAAAAGGTCAGCCTGCGCACTCCCTTTTGTGTGCTCAAGTACTCTATAATTATGCAAAGTTGGAACGTTGTTAGTGTGCTGTTTGGTTGGAAGGCAGCCAGCCCTAATATATGATCAACCTCTGGTGGAAACTCCACTAGTATTCCAAACGCACTACTGGTTTAAAGTATTACCATTACACACAATTAATCCATTGTAACTTCTTCTAGTAATCACTTATGAAAATATTTTCAAAAAAATCATCTTTGTATTTTTTCAAGCTGTACATTTATATTGCAGATTCAAAGAACGAGTAAATTTATACATGGTAGTGAACAAAACATATACATCAACGTAATAATGTAGTGATTATAAGAACATGAACGCACGATCAATCATATAGATTACACCATTACTCTACTGACAAGCACATAATAAAAAACGCAATTAAAGAAAAAAGCCCAATGCATTTCGGGGGGTTCCCTTCTTCAGGGGCACTGTAAGAAACAAAACATTGAATCAACTCATTGTAGCAATCTATTTCAAAAGTATGTGCTAATTAGCTCAAAAAACTATTCATAATCAATTTAAACAGGCAGTTCTATTTACACATGAAGAGGACATCTCCAGCAGCACTGAATAACACTATATGAGCTTATTAAGGAGGTCAAAAAGTAACAACAGTGAATGAAAGAGCGACTAGAATAGTAGCTACGCCACCAAGAGAACACCATGTGTGTGTGAGGTAGACTAACCCCTGCCAGCTCTATCGAAAAAACGTCAAAACTCCTAAAATAGCGGTTGTATAATTGATTGCGAAATCCCAAAGACACCACTGAGTGAAAAAACAAGCAAAATGGTCTTTATTTCCAACATGATTCACTTACACTGAAAGATCGATAACCGTGATGACAAAAATGAAAAAGACCTAACGTGGTGAACCTGATGGGAGAAGTAAACACACTTATCAGCATATAGGAAAACACCAATTGCTCCTTATGTAAGAATGGAAAGAAGAAACTGCGTCAATGCACTTACTTAGATAACTGACAACCATGTAATTCATCCGTGCTCTCTTAAATGCAGTCAACTGAGGAGCTACTCGTTTGCAGGCGTGGGTGTATGCGTCTTCTAAACTCTCCTGTTTACTTGTCACCTGCGTGAGGGAGTAAACGAAATCCCTATGGATATATTTCTCAACGGAAAATGCTTGTTATCCTTGCCTACTATGACAAAAACCTAGCAACCAGTTGTTGCACTAGCCGTGAAACCTTGCTCAAGTGACTCTGAATACCTCATTTATATGTAAACCTTGATATAAGCACTGAATAGTCCCACTCTGGTACCTCAGCCAATAATCTATAAACTGTAAATGCGAAGTATCAGTAGGAATACAATGCTGCGTTAATTCCCATTGCTTCAAAACTTGGATGTATGCTCAAATACCAGCTCACCTCACATAACGGCCTGCATCATATAGAAGGTGTCTCCTGCACACATCGTCTGTACTTGAACAGCGGGAACGACTGATGTCGAAAAAAAGGCTCCTTCTGCTCGCCAATTCTAGACAACGAAAAAAACGATCAAAACCACGAAATCCTGATCCACTACTCTAACCAAGACTCGCATCTACAGAGATTGCGTGCTTACCGCCTGGAGTCCAACGCGCCCGAACTCGTGGCCCCGGAACTGTATCCGTACTCCCTACTCCCTTCCGTTTTGAAGGCACACCTTCTACTGATCAGTGCGCAGCAAAAGAGGACTGCTGGTGGCCGCTGAGGTCGGGCCGCCATATTGGAAAAACGCTATGTGTGCGCTGAGTTAAACTCGCGATTACATTACATACCACTAGATTATTTCCTAATAAATACAGCGCCTTGGCAGTAAATCCGTAAAGCTAACCACTAAAATGTACCTGCCCGATAAAACATGCCAAAAAACGTAGCTCCGCGAGGTATTCGAGTCAAAGTGACTAACATAAAAAAAGTACAGATACACCTATTCGAGTGGACCGCATTGTGATGATAAGGTGGTGGAAAAAACGAGCGATTTACTGAAATCAATGTGCCTATTCCTCTGCCATCTTCATCGTGAAACGCAACTTCAGTAGTGGATGCATGAATGCTCTATTGTAAAAAGAAAAAATGATACAGCTGTCATTGATCATTGATGTTAACTAGAATAGTGTGTACTCAGGATCTCTAAATAAACAGTAATTTGTATTCTGAGATGCCATCAATTACCGCAAAAGCAGCAGGGACAATAGTTCATGGAATAAAGTGAAAACAAAAAACAGGACTAACTGCCAGGAAAGACAGATAGTGGAAAGAGCCAATTGAAAGAATACAGAATAGAAGAAAAGGAGAAGCATAACTTGCTTCTGGAGTGCTCAAACCAAACCATGAAAATTATTTGGCCTGAATATAAGCTCATTTACAAACAGAGCTGACTACACCTCATGCCATTCCATAAAAGTCAAATGATTTAAACTCCAATATTATATTATGGATAACAAAGATTGTTACAGAAAGCATTGCAGTTCAATTCTATCATTCAACCCGTTGGGTACCAGTGTCTGCAAATATTTAATCCACCAAGCTTCTCTTTGTGCCAAACTTATTATGTGGTTCTGATCTGGTTTGACTGCTATGATCTCTAATATGGTAAACTTAAGTTGGGCATTTGTGTGTTGATGCTCTAACCAATGTGTTGCGAAGTAGGACTTGGTGGACTTAGTTCTGAATGTGCTTTTGTGTTCTGCTATGCGCACTTTGATCTTTCTAGATGTTTTGCCCACATATAAGATTCCACATGGGCACTTGATAGTGTAGATTATGTTGGCACTGTTACAGTCCCCATTGTATTTGAGTGAAATATCTTTTCCCGACTGTGGGTGATGAATCACATTTCCAGTCATCACATTATTACAATGGACACAATTGTGGCATTTGCGCATTCCATGGTATTGTTGTTGATTTTCAACTGATTGGGAAGTTAGGATCTCCTTGATATTTTTGCTTCGTGTATAGGCAAAAAGAGGTTCCTCATCATAAAGTCCCTTAAAATCAGGTTCTTGCCTCAATAATTCCCATCTCGATTTAATGATCTGTTTAATAGCTTGAGATCTTGATGAGTATTTAGACACGAAAACGTGTCTGTTTGTTTTCTCTTTAGATTTAGTGAGTAACAACGTTTCTCGTTGTTTTGATTCAGTCTTACTCAGAGCTGTTGATAAAATTTCTTCAGGGTAGCCTCTTGCATTGAATTTCTCTTGCTGATGTTGTAATGCTGATTGCAAATTAGATGTATTAGATAACATTTGTTTCATCCTCAGCATCTGTGAGTATGGTAAATTGTTTATTAAAGAAGGTGGATGAAAACTTGTGTACAATATCAAATTGTTTCTAACTGTAGGTTTGTATACACTTGTGTCTCAAGCTTGCTGTCCCTTTGAGTGATCATTACATCCAAATAGTGAATAGTATGTTGATTAATCTCATGAGTGAATTTGATTCTCTCATGTTTGTTGTTCAATTCACCAATCATTTGTTCCAGCAAAATTTGAGAACTTTTCCAAACTAGGAAAATGTCGTCGATGTATCTAACATAAAACGCTAGATTGGTAGACCAGACTTCTTGGCTGAAAATATGTGTGTCCTCGAATTGCGCCATAAATGTATTGGCGTACGCCGGCGCGCCTGAAAAACCCATGGAGGTTCCGCTCACTTGTAGGTAAAACTTGTCTTTCCAAACCAAGTAACTATGTTGTAAACAAAAGATCAACAATTCAAGAATGAAAATTTTGTTGACAGGTAGTTCAGGTAATTTAAGAAGAGCCCACTCACCGGCTTCAACGCCTTCTTTTAAGGGAATGGAAGTATAAAGAGCAGTTACGTCAATTGTGCACATCAACCAGTTAGGATTGTATACCTCTTGTATTTGCTGCAACAAGTTCAGGAAATGAGTAGTATCCTTTACATGACTGCGCCAAGACTGAACAAACTTTTGTAGAAAAAAATCAATCAATTGGCCCGCTGGAGAAAAAATAGAATCACAGCCTGACACTATTGGTCGGAAAGGTGGGTTGTTCAAATTCTTGTGCACTTTAGGAAGCATGTACAGCCTCGGTCTTCTTGGGTATTGTACTGTAAGGAAATTGCGTAATGTTGATGTAATCCACGCCATATTTTCTGCTTTGTCAAGAATCTGATTGAGAATTTCCATGAAACTGGAAGTCGGGTCTTCATCCAGTAAGATGTATGTTGTAACGTCATCAAGATGTTCATTGACCTTCCGTATGTAGAAACTGGTGTCCATTACTACTAAAGCACCTCCCTTATCCGCCATTTGAAAAGTTATTTGTTCATCTGATCTTAATCTGCGTAAGATGTCCATCTCATCTTTCCTCAAATTCGACCGCAATCGTGGCTGCAAATTTAGTTTAGTTAAATCATGACGTACCAATGATTCAAAGGTGTCGAGAATTTTATGTGACACTGGTGACATGAAGGTACTTTTCGGTTTGGATGATCTTAATTCCGAGTCATCTTCTTCCTGAATCATTGTTGGTGTATCAGAAGACGGTACTACATTTGTGAAAAAATGTTTTAACCTTAAGTTCCTTAAAAACCGGAAGACGGACACTTCCAGTTCTAATTTGTTGGTGTGATAGACTGGGTCAAAAGAGGTTCCTTTGTTCAATACCATTTCCTGAGACCTAGTCAATTGCTTGGATGAAATGTTGATTACGAGGGTTTGCCTTTGCTCCTCAAACTCCGAGCTTCCGCTTCCTTCTCCTTGGCTTCCCTTTCCTTTGTTTCTTTGCCTTTGACTCCTCCTTGTTTTTTTAGGACGTCTGGAGGTCTCCCTCCTCCTTGGACCTTGTCTAAAAAAGGCTGTGCTGTGGATGTACTAGCTCAGTTTTTAGTTCCAGATGTCGATGATTCTTGTCCTGTGGATAGTGGCTGTCGAGATGGGTCCAAATCAGTGTCAGATACTATTGATTCTTGAGACGAAGTTGCAGGTTTTTGATAGGGTCGCCGTTTTGCGTACACCTCTGCCCAGGTGTACACCTCGTTCAATTTATAATCAATTGTATCTCTTCGGAATTTCCGTAGTTTTCTTTCTTGTATGTCTTTTCCGTAAGATTCTAGTTTACTCTTGAGATCTTTCAAAGTGAGCTTCCAAAAATCTGCCTCACAACGCGTTGACAAGTCAGCTTTGATGATGTGGATTTCTTCCTCTAGCTCTTTAATGGTTTTTGAGAGTTCCTCAATTAGAAGCAAAATTAAATCAAGTGAGCATTTGTTTAAAACTGCTTGCCACTTTTCCATAAATCTTTTGTTGTATTGAAATTTGTATAATAAAGGTTTGATGGGCAACCGTAAACCACGTGGGATTCTTTGCACCTTATGTTACTGGATTAACGTCGAAGCATGTAGTCGTTGACTCAATGCTCTTTTAGCTGTAAACTCAAGTTGTTTCAGTTGTTGTGGAATAGAACTGCCTTGTGCGTTGAACAAAGGTGTTTGTTCAATGAGCGAATATATGCCTTCAAATTGTGTGTCTGTGTAGGTTCTAGTATCTGCTCTATTTTCAGTCAAATTAGAAATGCTGTCAAATGACATATTTGTTTGAAAGAAATGCGGGGTGCTGCAGGTCAGTATGAGTGGCAATAGGAATACTACAAAAAAAGGTCAGCCTGCGCACTCCCTTTTGTGTGCTCAAGTACTCTATAATTATGCAAAGTTGGAACGTTGTTAGTGTGCTGTTTGGTTGGAAGGCAGCCAGCCCTAATATATGATCAACCTCTGGTGGAAACTCCACTAGTATTCCAAACGCACTACTGGTTTAAAGTATTGCCATTACAAACAATTAATCCATTGTAACTTCTTCTAGTAATCACTCATGAAAATATTTTCAAAAAAATCATCTTTGTATTTTTTCAAGCTGTACATTTATATTGCAGATTCAAAGAACGAGTAAATTTATACATGGTAGTGAACAAAACATATACATCAACGTAATAATGTAGTGATTATAAGAACATGAAAGCACGATCAATCATATAGATTACACCATTACTCTACTGACAAGCACATAATAAAAAACGCAATTAAAGAAAAAAGCCCAATGCATTTCGGGGGGTTCCCTTCTTCAGGGGCACTGTAAGAAACAAAACATTGAATCAACTCATTGTAGCAATCTATTTCAATAGTATGTGCTAATTAGCTCAAAAAACTATTCATAATCAATTTAAACAGGCAGTTCTATTTACACACGAAGAGGACATCTCCAGCAGCACTGAATAACACTATATAAGCTTATTAAGGAGGTCAAAAAGTAACAACAGTGAATGAAAGAGCGACTAGAATAGTAGCTACGCCACCAAGAGAACACCATGTGTGTGTGAGGTAGACTAACCCCTGCCAGCTCTATCAAAAAAACGTCAAAACTCCTAAAATAGCGGTTGTATAATTGATTGCGAAATCCCAAAGACACCACTGAGTGAAAAAACAAGCAAAATGGTCTTTATTTCCAACATGATTCACTTACACTGAAAGATCGATAACCGTGATGACAAAAATGAAAAAGACCTAACGTGGTGAACCTGATGGGAGAAGTAAACACACTTATCAGCATATAGGAAAACACCAATTGTTCCTTATGTAAGCATGGAAAGAAGAAACTGCGTCAATGCACTTACTTAGATAACTGACAACCATGTAATCCATCCGTGCTCTCTTAAATGCAGTCAACTGAGGAGCTACTCGTTTGCAGGCGTGGGTGTATGCGTCTTCTAAACTCTCCTGTTTACTTGTCACCTGCGTGAGGGAGTAAACGAAATCCCTATGGATATATTTCTCAACGGAAAATGCTTGTTATCCTTGCCTACTATGACAAAAACCTAGCAACCAGTTGTTGCACTAGCCGTGAAACCTTGCTCAAGTGACTCTGAATACCTCATTTATATGTAAACCTTGATATAAGCACTGAATAGTCCCACTCTGGTACCTCAGCCAATAATCTATAAACTGTAAATGCGAAGTATCAGTAGGATATACCGTTTTTCCAATATGGCGGCCCGACCTCGGCGGCCACCAGCAGTCCTCTTTTGCTGCGCACTGATCAGTAGAAGGTGTGCCTTCAAAACGGAAGGGAGTAGGGAGTACGGATACAGTTCCGGGGCCACGAGTTCGGGCGCGTTGGATTCCAGGCGGTAAGCGCGCAATCTCTGTAGATGCGAGTCTTGGTTAGAGTAGTGGATCAGGATTTCGTGGTTTTGATAGTTTTTTTCGTTGTCTAGAATTGACGAGCAGAAGGAGCCTTTTTTTCGACATCAGTCGTTCCCGCTGTTCAAGTACAGACGATGTGTGCAGGAGACACCTTCTATATGATGCAGGCCGTTATGTGAGGTGAGCTGGTATTTGAGCATACATCCAAGTTTTGAAGCAATGGGAATTAACACAGCATTGTATTCCTACTGATACTTCGCATTTACAGTTTATGCTCTCAAGAGACAACTGGATGAGGTCCAGTTACCCGATGGGGTGGTGTTGATACAATACGTCGATGACATCCTTTTGGCGGCCGACACCACTCAACTAGCAATCACAGCCACTGAGGTTCCGTGACGATTTGAACCCGTGTTTTCAATATTGTCAGAAATACATAATATTGGTATCAGCGAACCGCAAATGATCCGTTTAGCATATCCTGGTGTTTTCGCTATGCTACGAGCAAGAGTACTCCTGTTACAAACACATTTCTGATCTACCCATGGCATCCATCTTAGATCATGGCAGCCATTTTGTGTTTCTTGCCCTCACATACGCAATAACCTCTGATCACTTCATTTCAATTAAGGACACGTAGGCTTAGCCGGCGATTCACCTCTTTAGTGACACGTACACCTTGGAACAGAACACGCTGTAGCTGCATGACTCGACAAAGGCTGCCTCCTCTGCCCGAGGCCAGCCCTACTGAACTGGTTCTCGTGTCCATTGTCCCGATCATGATTAGGCGGCCGAAGCCGGTAGCCTTGCCCATTTACAACCCACAAACATCCCTTATCCCACTTTCCTATCTTCCACACCTGGCTCCGTTCCTTTTCTTTCCAAATCTTTATTAGGGGGAGGTAACGAAATTTACGATGAGGCGGTCCGGCTCTTGAATGCAATATTGACAAGGGATTGTGATGAACTAGTGGGAACCCCTCTTCGTAATGTTTGGCATCAGATATTATCGACGGTTCCTGTGTAACGCCAAATATTTATTGTTTAGGACACAAAGGTTTGGGAATGTACTAACATGTAAAGAATTCGCCTCAAGCTCAAATTTTAGTATATAAGGAGCAACCCTCTATGTACAAATCGAACAGGCTCCTAGACACTGCCCATGCGTGGTTTCTGTGACTTCTGTGTCCCTGCAGTAATAAACCTTTGGTCTTTGACGCCACCATCGAGAAGCCTGTGTTTCTGTTTATTTGTGCACCAAGGCAGGTGGAACTCCGGGGTCTTCGGGTGTTGTTCCCTGACACCTCTGGACGGAACCAAAAAGTCCAGAACTCCAATTGGCGCCCAACGTGGAGCGACGTCATTTGGTACCGGTCCAAAAGCCTGAAGAGTTCGAGAAGCTTCGTGTGAAGATTCCTGAGGGAGGCGCCCCACTTCATCGATCCCGGCATATCGCAAAAGTGGCCCGAAGTTCTCTTCCACGAGGGTTCCCGTTCAGGACGGCTGCAGTGGGCCGTTGCCTTGACCGTCGCCCTGTCTTGGACCCGAGGTGCAGTCCTTAGTACGGCGAAACGTGACGGGTTTCTCCTTGGTGACGTCTTCAGTGCCTCAGTTAAGTATTTAGTGGTTGCTAGTTGGTTACTTCGTGAGGGTTGTTAAAATCCTTTTTGGTTCTTGGTTTGGTTTGGTTTCGTAAGATTATCTCTGGTTGTTCTGGTTACGATAATCTATTTGGTTTAGTTTGGGTATCGATACATCAGTTCGCTTTTGGTAGGCCTAAATTCTTGGTTCAGGTGCACATATCTGTTTCGTGTTTTGTCTGTTTTGTGTTCCGGATTGCAAAATGGTAAGTCGGAGAAATTGTATGTTGTCGTGTTTTGGTTGCAACAGTGATTCACGATTGGAGGACTCATGTCTGGTTCCTCCGATTGGGACTCCCTTATACGATCTGTACTGTAAACATGGTGTGGGTCCTATATCTTATAATGAGGTGTGGGTCCGCTATACGAAAAAGGATGGTGTCCTTAGTTGGCCACTGCATGGTAGGTTTGAACCCGAAATCCTTGATAATTTAGAAGCAAAATTGTTTAGGAAGAAAGCCCGGCCGGCAATGTTTGATTCTTTCCGTTACTGGCGAAAAGAATCTAAACAGAGAGAAATTAAAAGGTTGAAGAAAGAACAGAAAGAGCAAGAAGAATTGACTTTAGAACAAGCGGCTAAGCAGCTGCAAGTCAACGAGTCTGAGAAGGCCATAGAGGTGGCCATTAGAGAGCATAATTTAGCGATTGACAAGTGCTATCCTGCCTTGCCATCGAAAACAGCTAAGATACTGGAGGACCCCGAAAACGATCCTCTGTTGTCTTATCTGTTAAGGTCACCTCCACCGTATGCACAGGGTGCTACGGCTCCACCTGTACCGAATGTTCAATTGCCGGTTGCTGGACAACCTGGTATTCCTGCTCCTGCCCCTCAGAATCAAGCTCCTGTACCTCCTGTGGTCAATGTGAATGTTCCTACGGCACCTCCTCTTCCTGGATTGCCGACTTCTATACCTGTATCTGTATCGCTTACACCTACTGTTCCACAAACTATCTTCCTCGATACTCCTACTGTTCCGCTATCTGTTCCTACTTCTACTGTGTTCTCTGCGTCTGCTAGTGTGTTGACTCCACTTTCTGTTCGTCGAAGAATCACTGATTCTGTTTCTAGCATTCTGTCTCCCCTCTATAAAACTTTAATCAAGACTCCTTCTTCTGACTCTGTTCAAAGACGTAGTCAGCTTCCGAGTACTGAGGAACGGGGAATTTTAGATTCCACGGCTCTCAGATGGATTTCGAAGAGTAGGAGATATAGAACGAGAGATGTACTAGATACATTTATGCAATGGAATGAACCAACGCAACGGTATGTCTTTGACGAGATGTGCTCGCTGTTACGTGAGGAGATAGAAGAAGATGATGTTGAATCGAATTTAGAAGACTTAATTAAGGTGCAGAAAGAGTTTGCTGCGGGAATGATAGTAGGTCAAAATATAAAAGAAGCGATGGAGCTGATTTTAAGTTATAGAAATGACCCATCACTTCGTTCACCAAGAGTCTTAGAGAAAGGTAGTACGAAGCAGACTCGCCAATATCCAATGAGGGAGGTTCCTCCAATTTGGCGTGAAGCTGTGCAAGCTGATTTGGCGAATGGTATTCTTGCCGCTCCGGCCCAATTCCAAAGAGTGTGGATACACATTCCATGGAAACGAGCCGAAGTGCTAGCAGTGAAGCAGGCCTTGCCAGACCCGCGTAAGAATCCTGCCGGATACTATAAGGAACTAACACAGACAGTTGAGGCTTGTGTAATGAATCTGGCGGACATTGATATGTTATTTGGTAATGTAGTTCCGCAACCAATTTGGGCTAAAATTCGTAAAGAAAATCATCCAGTTGCCCTAGGTGGTGATTGGGCAGCTATCATTGCAGCGGATGGTCAGCAAATAGGTGGTTCCAAACCCGAACCCCTAATTGCTAATCTTCCAGGTAGAATAATCGACTTAATGAAGACTCTGATGCCCGCATTGCGTGTTAATTGGGACAAGTTGTCCGCATGCAGGCAAAAGAAAGACGAAAGTGTCTCCGACTTTTTCACGAGGTTCGAAGAGACTTTTGTAGATCATAGTGGTCAGGATATGAGCACAGAAGGAGGACAGAGACTGTTTGTCGATAAATTCGTACATAATTTGTTACCTGAGCTATGCAACAAATTAAAAGATTCCGAGAGTGCGTGGGCTGTTTCTACAACTGCGCAAATACTTGCAACTGCACAGTATTATGAAAATAGGGATAAAGAGGAGAAAGAGAAATCAGATAAGAAAACGAAAGACTTAAAGACTAAAGTTCTCTTGCAACAGGCGTATCCGCCTCGTACGAGTCAGACTAATACGCAACAGGGCTCGTATCAAAGAACAGATTATAGTTCACCTAGGCCTCAATATCAGTGGAATCAGTGTGCGTACTGTAAGAAAGAAGGTCACTACAAAAATGAGTGTCCAGTCTTAGCGCAAAATAACGCAGCAGCAGCTCAAAGAGGTCGTGGTGGTTTTGTGCAAAATTCTAGAGGTCGAGGGCGAGGTGCTATGCCTCCACAGACGAATGATCGCCCTTCCAATCACTTTGATCAACGAAATGGACAGTCTGCCCAACAAAATAGATCTCAACAGTATCTTGTCGAAGACTATTGTGAAGTGGATGAGGGATTTCAGCAACATGGGTACTAGGACAGCCATGGACAGAGAGAGGGAGTAGTATCAGTTCCAGTGGATCAGAGTGGGCCTTATGTCGCAGTAGCAACATCAGGTGTAGTCGAACCGTTTCTGTTGGATACTGGTGCCGCAAAAAGTTCTATCTTTCATGCGAAACTCCCTGGCGCACCTTTGTCCGGCTCAACAAATGTTTCTGTAGGTTTTTCAGGCGCCCCTGTTTACAACCCCATATCTGGTCCTTTGTCTATTTCTGTTGGACCGTGTCAATTGAAAGCACCCCTGATTTTGACGACAGGTTGTAATGAAAATCTGCTTGGTTTAGACTTGTTAAAACGCCTATATGCGACATTGTACTGTTCTCCGGAAGGAGTACAGCTTACATTGGGCAAAAGAATCACCTCTCCGATGTACTTGTCAATGGATGCACTCCCGCCAGAGCTGCGTTCACTCCCTGATACTCTTTGGGCGACTGGTCCTAACGATGTAGGCCTTTTGGAAATACCACCATACGTAGTCACTTTGAAAGCAAATGTAAGATTTCCACGAATTCCTCAATACAAAATATCTAGTGAAGGTGAACGTGCACTTTTATTGATTGTACAAGATTTGATTAAGAAAGGTGTGGTTGAAGAAACTAGAGGAAATGTCTGTAACAGTCCTGTATTACCGATTTTGAAACAAACTGACCCTACAAAACCCCCAGTGTATAGGTTTGTCATTGACCTCAGAGAAGTTAATAAGATTGTGGTCCCGCAGTTTCCTGTAGTTCCAGACATTACGGCCTTGTTAACATTGATTCCTGCTACAGCCACATGGTTTTCAGTCATCGACTTGAAGAATGCCTTTTTCAGCATTCCGATAGCCGAGGAAAGCAGAGATATTTTCGGCTTCTGTCTAGGAGGTCGAAGTTTCAGGTTTAAATGCGCTCCACAAGGCTATTGTGAGAGCCCATCCATTTACAGTCAGGCACTAAAAAGTCAGTTAGATTCCTTTGTCCTTCCTCCAGGTTCTGCTCTAGTGCAGTATGTAGATGATCTTTTAGTGGCTGCCGATGACAAGGAAACTTGCAAAGCAGCTACAATTTCGTTATTGCATCATTTGTCTAATTTGAATCATAAAGTATCACCTTCGAAAATGCAATACTGCTGCCAAGAAGTGACCTACCTAGGTCATCTCTTGTCAAAGGAGGGAAGGAAGTTGACCCCAGAAAGAATAAAAGCAATTACGCAGATGAGTGTTCCTCGCACACAGAGAGAAGTACGTGCCTTTTTAGGTATTACCTCTTACTGTAGGCAGTGGATCCCAAATTTTTCTCTTTTAGCAAAACCGTTGGTAGCTTTGACTGGGAAAAATGTTCCGAGTCCGGTGCCATGGTCTGATGAATGTCAAGAGAGTTTTTCTGAGTTACGAAAAGCATTGTGTTCAGCTCCTGTATTGGGCACACCTGATTACAGTAAGCCATTCACGCTCTACGTTCACGAGAGAGAAGGTTGCGCGTTGAGTGTTCTGACACAGACATTTGGTGATAAACAACGCCCTTGTGCGTATTTTTCATCAACATTAGATCCGGTAGCCAGAGTGTTACCTAGTTGTTTGAGAGCTACAGCGGCAGCTGCGGCTTCCATTCGGCAATCTGCTGGTTTGGTGATGAACAACATGCTAGTGGTCATGGTTCCTCATGCTGTGGATACACTCATGAACCGAACCAAGACACAACACCTTACCAGTGCGAGATTATCTGGTTACGAGCTGACATTACTAGCAAGTCATATTCAGATCAAAAGATGTAATGTATTGAATCCAGCAACGCTGTTGCCGGCTAATCAAGAGTCGAGTGATTCCGAGCCCCATGATTGTTGTTTTAGAACGGAGGAAGAGACAAAAGGACGAATTGATTTAAAAGACACTCCATTGTCAGATCCAGATGGCACGCTGTATGTGGATGGGTCATGTTTTAAATTGGAGAATGGTGATGTGACTGCTGCCTACGCAGTGACAACTTTGAAGACGATTGTGGAGACTGCAAGAGTGAGTCAGAATTCTGCCCAAGCTGCAGAATTAATAGCTCTAACAAGAGCGTGTGTTTTAGCTAAGGGAAAGAGAGTGAATGTGTTCACAGATAGTCAGTACGCATTTGGCGTGGCCCATAGTTTTGGCCGTTTATGGAAAGAAAGAGGTTTCATTACGTCGCATGGGACTAAGATTCAACATGGTCAGCTAGGTAACGACGTGTTGGAATCTCTAACCTTGCCGACTGAAGTTGCAATTGTAAAGTGCAGTGCTCATAAAGCAATCACGGATGATGTTGGTCGTGGGAATGCTTTTGCTGATGAAACTGCTAAACAAACAGCTAGAGATATGATGAGTAGAATGTATGTTGCTACGTCTGCAAGATGGATTTCCGAGTCTGGGATGTGTGAGGATACAGTGGAAAGTGTGAAAGAAATTCAGAAAGAGGCAACTGAGGAGGAAAAACGTGTATGGAGAGAAAGTACGGGCAAGTTGGATTCGAGTGGGTGTTGGATTGATTTGTCAGAACAACAGCGTTGGATGTTGCCCGATGCGTATGTGCTTGCAGTGGTGACAATGGCGCATGGAGTAGCGCATATAAGTTCTAAAGGAATTTGTAAGACGTTGGCTCCAGTCTGGAAGAATGATGGGATCAGTAAATGTGCAGAGAGAGTGGTGAAAAATTGTATGGTATGCCTGATGCATAATCCTGGCAAGGGAACTCCAACTCCTGCTGGTCACTTCGCTCCTCCTTCCTGCCCCTTTGAAGTGATTCAGTTAGACTTCATTCACATGGATCGATGTAATAATTTGAAATACGTCCTGGTGGTAGTCTGTGCTTTTTCCAGATGGATCGAAGCATATCCACTAAAGGACAATACTGCCCTATCAACTGCCAAAATTCTTCTCAAAGAATATTTCCCTAGGTTCGGAATGCCACGGATTGTATGGTCAGATAACGGAAGTGAGTTTATAGGGAAAGTTATGCAGAGTGTGTGTGCCGGTTTGGGCATCAAACAGAAGTTCCACAGTGCAAACCATCCCCAGTCTGCTGGTTTAGTTGAGGGTTACAATGGCACCCTCAAACTCAAACTAGCTAAAATACAGGCATCCACGGGTTTATCCTGGCCAGACGCACTACCCTTGGCTTTGTTATCAATGAGAGCAACTGTACATTCTAGAGTAGGGCTTAGTCCCTATGAAATTGTTTTTGGCCGTCCGGCAAATGTGTGGGGAGTGCCTAGGCCGAAGGAGTTTTGTTCTCTGGAATATCCTATGTTGATCGATTACCTTTACGACTTGACTGCTAAATTGAGTCTTATTCACCAACAGGTTTTCGATGCATTGCCAAAGCCTCCGGAGAGTCCAGGGCATCAGCTGAAACCCGGCGATCACGTTGTGATCAGAAACTTCGCGAGGACGAAGAACCTTCAGCCAAGATTTGTCGGCCCATTCCAAGTTCTGCTTGTTACAAGAACCGCTGTTCGTGTAGCTGGTCGCAAGCACTGGGTACATGCGTCCCATGTCAAACGTGTACCTTTGCCACTTCCTTACGACGACTGGGTGAAGAAGGGAATTGGTGCCTCCGAATTTGAACAAACGCCAAAGTTCATCCCTTTCAGCGATGCCGAATTGATTACCGACACTCCGAACTCTGACTCTCCTCCTGAAAAGACTCCTTTGAACTCTGAACATTTGTCCTCTGCATCAGAAAAAACTCTGTCATCTGCTAACCTGAACACTGCAACAGCTGCTAGTGATACGTTATTTGCCGATCAAACAGTTCCTGCAAAGCAAAGATATAACCTACGACCTCGTAATATGGACAAATAAAGCAGGCAACTGCCTATTGTGATATTTTGAAATTTTGAACTTTTGCCTTCAGCCAGGAAGTTTGCTATTGTTTTATTGTTTTTAAAAATTGCCTTGCCGTCTGGGTAGCCGTAGGGTCGTGGCTGTGTGCCTAGTTGAATCTGCAGGGGTCTGACACAAGGTCGATCTTTCTGTTGGTTCTGGGAACTCCCAGGGCTGATAGAGGCATTTTCATCTACGTACACATCATCAGTGGTCGCGAGCGGATTGTAGAAGATGGAGCTTCCTGCGCTGCAACGAGAAAATGTGATTTATGTTCGCAGAAACAGACTTTACAGAATTCTTCACAGCAAATGCTTTTTAATACAATGTGCCATTACATTTTTGATTGTTTTGATAACGTTGGTGGGTGGAATCGTCTTTGGTATGGGTTTGATTTTTATGCCAGTAACCACAGTACCTCCCCTTGATCCTGCTACTTCTACTGTTTCTTCTATACACTCTTTTCACTCGTTTCCTGAACATGAGCAAGCTCGATGCTCAGAATTCATTAATAACACTTTTGTACAGCTCTTGCACCAACACCAACTGGTAGTTAACACTACAGACTGCTGGGTGTGTGGCTTGATACCCCACACTATGGATAAAGGTATTCCCTATCTGGGTTTGCCTTTTAGCTACAATGGATCATTTCAGGCCCTTCAAACCATCTTTGCTTATGCCCTTGAAACCTATCCTCCGCGTCCACCACGTTCCACTAAATATAACTCTGCCAACAAAGCTTTAGTCCAGGGAATTATTGACATGATCAAGGACGTCAATAATACTCCATCTTACCCTAGAGACGAATTACGAGTATATTTAAGTTGGAACTCTTCAGAGTATCGCCTTAGTTTGGGAGAAAGCAAGCGTAAAAGCTCAACTCCAATCTGGGTCGTACCTCACCGAGGTCAGGTCTGTTTGCAAGGTAATGGGAGAAATCCGAGAGCTCAGCTAGGGAGGAGTGAATGCGTAGAGACTTACGTGTTTCCGTCTAACTCTTCCCCTGCTTTTCTTACTGCTAGGGGTACCTACTTCATTTGTCGAGACAGAGCTTATACATGGTTGCCTGCCGACTTTTCAGGTTCATGTTATATTGCTCGATTGTTGCCTCCAACATACACTGCTTCATCCGATTATCACAAGACCAGAGTAGCAAGAGGTGTCTTCAGCAAGGAAGATACCGCTGGTCAGGAAGCTGGAGACTTCTTCAAAGGCTTCCTTCCATTCTGGGGGCCTATGGCCAATAGTAGAAACATACGTCAGCTAACACGGGTAGTTGAATCTACTATTACCGAAACTGCTGGTGCCCTTAGCAATTTGACAGCTGAGCTTCAGGCGGATAGACTCATGACGTTGCAGAACCGTATGGTTCTAGACGTAATACTTGCAGATCGAGGTGGGGTATGCAGAATGATCCAATCGAGCTGCTGTGTCTTTATTCCTAATAATGCTCCAACAGTCTATGAGGCGATCTCGAAGCTACACAAGATTTCCGACTCTATTCACGTAGACAAGGGAAACTGGTCCTTCATGGAGTGGTTTTGGACTCTGATATCAGCGTGGGGATGGAAGGTTCTGATGGTCATTGGTGTCATCTTAGTATTCCTATTCTCATGCTGCCTGATTATCCAGTGTGGTCCTGCTCTGTGTAGTCTTTGTGCTGCAACCTGTTTTAGAAAACCACCTGCGTTTGGAGAAAAGGCGCGAGAAAGGATGATGATACAACAGCATGTCACTGACCTGATGAGCATAGAATTAGACTCTGACATAGACTGAGAAATTGCCTATGTAAGGGCAAAAGGAGGGTCTGAGGTTCCGTGACGATTTGAACCTGTGTTTTCAATATTGTCAGAAATACATAATATTGGTATCAGCGAACCGCAAATGATCCGTTTAGCATATCCTGGTGTTTTCGCTATGCTACGAGCAAGAGTACTCCTGTTACAAACACATTTCTGATCTACCCATGGCATCCATCTTAGATCATGGCAGCCATTTTGTGTTTCTTGCCCTCACATACGCAATAACCTCTGATCACTTCATTTCAATTAAGGACACGTAGGCTTAGCCGGCGATTCACCTCTTTAGTGACACGTACACCTTGGAACAGAACACGCTGTAGCTGCATGACTCGACAAAGGCTGCCTCCTCTGCCCGAGGCCAGCCCTACTGAACTGGTTCTCGTGTCCATTGTCCCGATCATGATTAGGCGGCCGAAGCCGGTAGCCTTGCCCATTTACAACCCACAAACATCCCTTATCCCACTTTCCTATCTTCCACACCTGGCTCCGTTCCTTTCTTTATTAGGGGGAGGTAATGAAATTTACGATGAGGCGGTCCGGCTCTTGAATGCAATATTGACAAGGGATTGTGATGAACTAGTGGGAACCCCTCTTCGTAATGTTTGGCATCAGATATTATCGACGGTTCCTGTGTAACGCCAAATATTTATTGTTTAGGACACAAAGGTTTGGGAATGTACTAACATGTAAAGAATTCGCCTCAAGCTCAAATTTTAGTATATAAGGAGCAACCCTCTATGTACAAATCGAACAGGCTCCTAGACACTGCCCATGCGTGGTTTCTGTGACTTCTGTGTCCCTGCAGTAATAAACCTTTGGTCTTTGACGCCACCATCGAGAAGCCCGTGTTTCTGTTTATTTGTGCACCAAGGCAGGTGGAACTCCGGGGTCTTCGGTGTTGTTCCCTGACACCTCTGGACGGAACCAAAAAGTCCAGAACTCCACCACCATTCAACTCCTGCACTTCCTTGCGGAAAATGGCCACAAGGTCTCCAAAAAGAAGTTGCAATTCTGCCAACCCCAGGTCACTTACTTAGGCCACCTTCTGTTCAAAGACGGAAGGAAACTTACTCCCGACCGGATCCAAACCATTCTTGAAACCCCTGTCCCTAAGACTCAGAAACAGGTCCGCTCCCTACTAGGCCTCACCTCCTTCTGTCGGCAGTGGTTACCAAACTTCAGCCTCATTGTGAAACCGCTGCTTTCTCTGCTAGCTAAAGATGTCCCCTTCCCCCTCCCTTGAACCCCTGAATGCCAATCCTCCTTCATAGAGCTACGACATGCCCTTTGTTCAGCCCCTGTCCTAGGTACCCCCGATTACACAAAGCCCTTCTCCCTCTACACTCACGATAGGGAGGGGTGTGCCTTATCTGTCTTGACCCAGTCCATTGGCCCAAACAACGACCATGCGCTTACTTCTCTGCCACTCTTGACCCCGTAGCCAGAGCCTTGCCTGCCTGCCTTTGAGCTGTAGCTGCCGCTGCTATATCTATCCGACAGAGTGAGGGGATTGTGCTCTCGAATTCCCTCACGGTATTAGTACCCCATGCAGTTGACACCCTCCTGAACCAAACTAAGACGCAACACCTGACGAGTGCACGACTGACTGGATACGAACTGACTCTGCTCGCACCCCACATCACCCTGAAAAGATGCACCACGCTGAACCCGGCAACTTTGTTGCCCCTACGAGAGAACGATCCCAATGTGCCCCCTGTACATGACTGTGTGACCCTCACGGACGAACAGACTAGAAGTAGGGTTGACCTCAGAGACACAGATTTTCCTGACCCTGACGGAGAGCTGTGGGTGGACGGCTCTTGCATCAAACTCCCCGATGGCACCACTTCAGCTGCCTATGCAGTCACCACGGCCCGAACTGTAGTAGAGACAGCCCGCACCACGCAACGATCTGCACAGGCAGCGGAACTGATTGCCCTGACACGAGCATGCATCCTAGCAGCAGGAACCACAGCGAACATTTACACCGACAGCCAGTATGCCTTTGGGGTGGTTCACCATTTTGGGCTCCTTTGGAAGGAAAGGGGATTCTTGACCTCACACGGCACCCCCATCTTGCATGGAGATCTGGTCTCCGCCCTGATCGAAGCTGTCCTTCTACCCAAAAGACTTGCGGTCATCAAATGCCAGGCACACAAGAAAGTGACAGACGTTATTGGACAGGGAAATGCACTAGCCGATATCACTGCTCGAACCACAGCTGAAAATAGGACGACGACACGCATGTACGTAACCAGGTCCCAAGCAGAGAAATGGACCGACGCTAGGGACACTATTAGGGACATTCAAATGGCTAGCACACAACACGAATTGACTGAATGGGCACGGGTGGGACTGAAAGAGGATGAAGGCTGCTGGCGGACAAAGGACACGAACAAATGGTTGCTACCTGACTCATACCTGATTCCCATACTGACTATGGCACACTCCCCTGCTCACATAGGATCAGCCCCCATGATTGAACTTGTCTCCAGAGTTTGGCACAACGACAAAATTACAGACTCCGCCAAACGTCTGGTCCAACAATGCTTGATATGCTTGCAACATAACCCCGGGAAATGAACTGTGGTACCCCGGGGAGGGTTTGGGGTTCCCAATCACCCGTTTGAAGTCCTGCAGATGGACTACATCCAACTAGACAGATGCCAAGGCCTGAAATACTTACTTGTTGTGGTGTGCGCATTCAGCAAATGGGTGGAAGCATACCCAACCCGTGATAACACTGCTATGGCCACTGCAAACGTACTGTTAAAAGAATTTTTCCCTCGCTACGGCCTTTGTCGAATTTTATGGAGCGACAATGGCCCCCACTTCGTAGCCGAAGTTATCCAGCTCATCTTAAAGGGGCTGGGTATCAAACAGAAGTTCCACGCAGTCTTCCACCCCCAGTCTGCTGGACTTGTTGAGCGACACAATGCCACACTAAAACTAAAGCTAGCCAAGATAGTGGCTACCACAGGACTGAAATGGCCAGACGCTCTCCCACTGGCATTGCTATCGATGCGTTCCACCCCCACCAAACACCACTTGACACCTTACGAGGTCGTTTTCAGCCGACCCATGAGCGTCTGGTCTGCACCAAAACCGACTCACGTTCATGACGTCCCGGACGTCCTAATGTCTGATTACTTGTATAAATTGACTGAAACTCTGTCTGTCATTCACCAACAGGTGCTGCATGCCATCCCTGACGCTTCCAGGGGTCCCGGACACAACCTGCAACCCGGGGACTACATCCTGATAAAGAACTTCCAGCGTGCCAAGAGTCTGGAACCCCGGTGGACGGGCCCCTGGCAAGTCCTACTCACCACCCGAACAGCTCTTCGAGTGGAAGGAAAGCGGACCTGGGTGCATGCGCACCATTGTAAATGGATTCCCCGACTCTGATGACGACTGAAGACGTGACCACCCAGGAAGAGCTCCTGAACAAAGACCGACCATCGCTGAATTGCTACCCAGACACAGAGACACTTGAACTTGCAAAGATTTCTGACCCTACCGTGCCATCCAAAGAAGGGTATAACCTGCGACGAAAGGAGAGAGTTTCGGCTAAGCAGACCATTGACTAAGTCATAATTCTCAGATCGGTGGCCTAACACAACAAGGGCTGTCAGGAGAGAAAGCCAGACGAGGTCTTTGGTTCTGCCCGCTACCGAGCTCCCTTGAAGGTGATGGAAGCGCCCGATAAGAAGGTGATGGAAGCAACCGGACATCCGAAAATTCGCTACAGAAACCCAAAGACAGACAGAATCCACAGTTCAAAGACAATTGCACTTTTTATCACGATCCTCTTCTGCCTCCTCCTCATGACCACGCTCTGGATTGTGGAAGAAAATACACCTGCTCATGAAACATTCCTGACCACTGCACAGCCTACCACCATGAAGGAACATTATTTGATCTCTCTCTCTCCCCAACTCAGAGAAAGGCGAAAGGAGTTTTGGAACAACTCCTTTGTGCAGCTGCTGCACCAGCACAATCTTGCCACCAATGCCACCAACTGCTGGATCTGTGGGTTGCTACCCCACGCCACTGGACGTTCGATACCTTTCATCCCTTCACCCTTCTCAATTCACGGCTCCTGCCTTGCTTGGCTGATCCTCCTGCAAGAGAGCTATAAGGACAATGCCACCTCCAGCAAAACCATGACGCATTTCTTTCATGAGGTCTGGCGAAACAAAACAAAGACACATTTCTGCCCGCAGACCTCCAACGACTCTATCCACATGGACATCCCTGCTAAAGAACGAATTGAAATGCAGGTGTTCAACAATCCAACCAGACCCACCTTCTCCTACCTACGGAAGCGAACAGCTGCCACTCTGACTGTGGCTCTATCTGTCATCAACGTCACAGGCCATATGTGCATAGAAGGGCTTGGGACACAGCTGGTGGGCCGCAGTGCTTGCCGCTTCACCAGAACTTTGGACTCTACCGATCCACCTTCCTTTGTATCCTCTCCAAACATGTACTTTGTTTGCGGCACAAAAGCTTACACCTGGCTCCCCAAAGGCTGGGGGCGCACTTGTTTTATCTCCTTCATCCTTCCTCCGACCTATGTGGCTCCAGCGAATCACCATAGACGAAAACGAGCCAAGGACATTGAACAAGCCGACTCTACAGGAGCACAGTTCCTCAACGCAATGAAGGGACTTGTTCCACTCTGGGGCCCGATGGCAAACAGCCGTGCCATCCGACATCTGACTCAGGCAGTCGAGACAACAATGAATATCACAGCTGGTATCCTTGCAAACAACACAGCGGAGCTTCAAGCGGTCCGCCTAGTGGCTCTCCAGAACCGCCTTGTTCTGGATGTGGTTCTAGCGGATCGTGGTGGAGCATGCCGCATTATTGGGTCCAGCTGCTGTACATATATACCGGACAATTCACCCTCAGTGTACAAGGCCATCGAACATCTCCACAGACTCTCCTCAGAAGTTCACCAGGAGCAGGAAGAATGGTCGCTTGGTGGATGGTTCTGGAGTACTGTTAAGAACTGGGGCTGGAGACTGTTTACTATTATCCTGATTCCTGTGGTGGTAATATGTGGGTTCTGTTTAGGAATTCAATGCCTGCCGCCTCTGTGTTCATTATGTGCGAATTGTATCTGCCCTAAGACTGTGGACTTTGGAAAGGAACGCATGGGAGCACTGTATGATGTTGAGGTTAGGAATTTAATGCAGATAGACCTGGAGTAGACAAGCTGGCTAGATATGTTGAAAAGGGAGGACTGTTAAAACCTAGACTGCAGTGTCAACATTATCGGCGCCATCTTGCCCCCTTTTTGAGCCCATTCGTGTGCGTAAGCGGCAGCCATTTTAAATACCATGGCCTCTCTGCCAATCGCCGACAGCCAGCGCGTCTCTCTCTCTCTCTCCTAAACTCGCAAGCATCCCCCGCGCACTGACAGCCCCCGCTCCCACATGCCTTGGGCCATAAACCCCTCTTCAGCACAACTCTGCCTCGGAACCCCATCCTGTTCCCAGCTCAACACCTCCCTTCATTCCTTTCATGATCCCGGGTCCTTTGATAAAACCCCCTTTCCTCTGTGCCCGTTTGTCTTACTCGTTCCCAGGCCGCCACCTGGCCCTGCGGATGCTGTTTATTGCCCCCCCATACAGTAGGAAGCTTCTCCCATCAAAGGATCCACGAGTTGATCAAAGCCCCCACCCCATGAGATCCGATCTACCACATACATTCCGTGAATTGGCGGAATGTCAAGCTGCGCGACAATCATCACCTGTTGTGACCGGGGTGGGGACTTCAACTGTAAATGTGTGTGGGAACGGGCCTGAAGCGGGGATTCCGAGGATGTCCTTTCATACTTCAAAGCATTTGCAAGAATGTGCCACATGCAATAAACTGTAATAAAGATCATAAACATGTGTATAAGAGGCCAGGCCTCAGAGATGCAGTTAGAGCACCTCGAGAAGATACCCTGTTGTCTGATTTGATGTGTTCTGCTCCGTTGGAATAAAACTTCTGTTTCCTGCCTTCCAGTCTCCAGCGCCTGCCTCTTTGTTTGGTAACTTGAGTGGTAATAGAGGCGGTTAACGCCGGGCAACTCTGAAAAAGGTCATCGGCCCTACCTTTTTCCACAGTACAATACCCAAGAAGACAGAGGCTGTACATGCTTCCTAAAGTGCACAAGAATTTGAACAACCCACCTTTCCGACCAATAGTGTCAGGCTGTGATTCTATTTTTTCTCCAGCGGGCCAATTGATTGATTTTTTTCTACAAAAGTTTGTGCAGTCTTGGCGCAGTCATGTAAAGGATACTACTCATTTGCTGAACTTGTTGCAGCAAATACAAGAGGTATACAATCCTAACTGGTTGATGTGCACGATTGACATAACTGCTCTTTATACTTCCATTCCCTTAAAAGAAGGCGTTGAAGCCTGTGAGTGGGCTCTTCTTAAATTACCTGAACTACCTGTCAACAAAATTTTCATTCTTGAATTGTTGATCTTTTGTTTACAACATAGTTACTTGGTTTGGAAAGACAAGTTTTACCTACAAGTGAGCGGAACATCCATGGGTTTTTCAGGCGCGCCGGCGTACGCCAATACATTTATGGCGCAATTCGAGGACACACATATTTTCAGCCAAGAAGTCTGGTCTACCAATCTAGCGTTTTATGTTAGATTCATCGACAACATTTTCCTGGTTTGGAAAAGTTCTCAAATTTTGCTGGAACAAATAATTGGTGAATTGAACAACAAACATGAGAGAATCAAATTCACTCATGAGATTAATCAACATACTATTCACTATTTGGATGTAATGATCACTCAAAGGGACAACAAGCTTGAGACACAAGTGTATACAAAACCTACAGATAGAAACAATTTGCTATTGTACACAAGTTTTCATCCACCTTCTTTAATAAACAATTTACCATACTCACAGATGCTGAGGGTGAAACGAATTACATCTAATACATCTAATTTGCAATCAGCATTACAACATCAGCAAGAGAAATTCAATGCAAGAGGCTACCCTGAAGAAATTTTATCAACAGCTCTGAGTAAGACTGAATCAAAACAACGAGAAACGTTGTTACTCACTAAATCTAAAGAGAAAACAAACAGACACGTTTTCGTGTCTAAATACTCATCAAGATCTCAAGCTATTAAACAGATCATTAAATCGAGATGGGAATTATTGAGGCAAGAACCTGATTTTAAGGGACTTTATGATGAGGAACCTCTTTTTGCCTATACACGAAGCAAAAATATCAAGGAGATCCTAACTTCCCAATCAGTTGAAAATCAACAACAATACCATGGAATGCGCAAATGCCACAATTGTGTCCATTGTAATAATGTGATGACTGGAAATGTGATTCATCACCCACAGTTGGGAAAAGATATTTCACTCAAATACAATGGGGACTGTAACAGTGCCAACGTAATCTACACTATCAAGTGCCCATGTGGAATCTAATATGTGGGCAAAACATCTAGAAAGATCAAAGTGCGCATAACAGAACACAAAAGCACATTCAGAACTAAGTCCACCAAGTCCTACTTCGCAACACATTGGTTAGAGCATCAACACACAAATGCCCAACTTAAGTTTACCATATTAGAGATCATAGCAGTCAAACCAGATCAGAACCACATAATAAGTTTGGCACAAAGAGAAGCTTGGTGGATTAAATATTTGCAGACACTGGCACCCAACGGGTTGAATGATAGAATTGAACTGCAATGCTTTCTGTAACAATCTTTGTTATCCATAATATAATATTGGAGTTTAAATCATTTGACTTTTATGGAATGGAATGAGGTGTAGTCAGCTCTGTTTGTAAATGAGCTTATATTCAGGCCAAATAATTTTCATGGTTTGGTTTGAGCACTCCAGAAGCAAGTTATGCTTCTCCTTTTCTTCTATTCTGTATTCTTTCAATTGGCTCTTTCCACTATCTGTCTTTCCTGGCAGTTAGTCCTGTTTTTTGTTTTCACTTTATTCCATGAACTATTGTCCCTGCTGCTTTTGCGGTAATTGATGGCATCTCAGAATACAAATTACTGTTTATTTAGAGATCCTGAGTACACACTATTCTAGTTAACATCAATGATCAATGACAGCCATATCATTTTTTCTTTTTACAATAGAGCATTCATTCATCCACTACTGAAGTTGCGTTTCACTATGAAGATGGCAGAGGAATAGGCACATTGATTTCAGTAAATCGCTTGTTTTTTCCACCACCTTATCATCACAATGCGGTTTTGGAGTCGAATAGGTGTATCTGTACTTTTTTTATGTTAGTCACTTTGACTCGAATACCTCACGGAGCTACGTTTTTTGGCATGTTTTATCGGGCAGTTACATTTTAGTGGTTAGCTTTACGGATTTACTGCCAAGGCGCTGTATTCATTAGGAAATAATCTAGTGATGTGTAATGTAATCGCGAGTTTAACTCAGCACACACATAGCGTTTTTCCAATATGGCGGCCCGACCTCGGCGGCCACCAGCAGTCCTCTTTTGCTGCGCACTAATCAGTAGAAGGTGTGCCTTCAAAACGGAAGGGAGTAGGGAGCCACGAGTTCAGGCGCGTTGGACTCCAGGCGGTAAGCACGCAATCTCTGTAGATGCGAGTCTTGGTTAGAGTAGTGGATCAGGATTTCGTGGTTTTGATCATTTTTTTAGTTGTCTAGAATTGGTGAGCAGAAGGAGCCTTTTTTTCGACATCAGTCGCTCTCGCTGTTCAAGTACAGACGATGTGTGCAGGAGACACCTTCTATATGATGCAGGCCGTTATGTGAGGTGAGCTGGTATTTGAGCATACATCCAAGTTTTGAAGCAATGGGAATTAACGCAGCATTGTATTCCTACTGATACTTCGCATTTACAGTTTATAGATTATTGGCTGAGGTACCAGAGTGGGACTATTCAGTGCTTATATCAAGGTTTACATATAAATGAGGTATTCAGAGTCACTTGAGCAAGGTTTCACGGCTAGTGCAACAACTGGTTGCTAGGTTTTTGTCATAGTAGGCAAGGATAACAAGCATTTTCCGTTGAGAAATATATCCATAGGGATTTCGTTTACTCCCTCACGCAGGTGACAAGTAAACAGGAGAGTTTAGAAGACGCATACACCCACGCCTGCAAACGAGTAGCTCCTCAGTTGACTGCATTTAAGAGAGCACAGATGAATTACATGGTTGTCAGTTATCTAAGTAAGTGCATTGACGCATTTTCTTCTTTCCATGCTTACATAAGGAACAATTGGTGTTTTCCTATATGCTGATCAGTGTGTTTACTTCTCCCATCAGGTTCACCACGTTAGGTCTTTTTCATTTTTGTCATCACGGTTATCGATCTTTCAGTGTAAGTGAATCATGTTGGAAATAAAGACCATTTTGCTTGTTTTTTCACTCAGTGGTGTCTTTGGGATTTCGCAATCAATTATACAACCGCTATTTTAGTAGTTTTGATGTTTGTTCGATAGAGCTGGCAGGGGTTAGTCTACCTCACACACACATGGTGTTCTCTTGGTGGTGTAGCTACTATTCTAGTCGCTCTTTCATTCACTGTTGTTACTTTTTGACCTCCTTAAAAAGCTCATATAGTGTTATTCAGTGCTGCTGGAGATGTCCTCTTCGTGTGTAAATAGAACTGCCTGTTTAAATTGATTATGAATAGTTTTTTGAGCTAATTAGCACATACTTTTGAAATAGATTGCTACAATGAGTTGATTCAATGTTTTGTTTCTTACAGTGCCCCTGAAGAAGGGAACCCCCCGAAATGCATTGGGCTTTTTTCTTTAATTGCGTTTTTATTATGTGCTTGTCAGTAGAGTAATGGTGTAATCTATATGATTGATCGTGCTTTCATGTTCTTATAATCACTACATTATTACGTTGATGTATATGTTTTGTTCACTACCATGTATAAATTTACTCGTTCTTTGAATCTGCAATATAAATGTACAGCTTGAAAAAATACAAAGATGATTTTTTTGAAAATATTTTCATGAGTGATTACTAGAAGAAGTTACAATGGATTAATTGTTTGTAATGGTAATACTTTAAACCAGTAGTGTGTTTGGAATACTAGTGGAGTTTCCACCAGAGGTTGATCATCATTCGAACACACTCACATCTTCAACGAAATAGCCCCCTTTTTTTAATCAATCCTACACTGGTCGAGATACATCGATGACGCTATATTCATATGGGATGACAATGAGGATACTTTAAATGAATTTATATCATGGCTTAATGCTTGTGACAGTAACCTCAGATTTACATCCCATACAAGCAACACAGAAATGGAATTTCTGGATATAACGATCAAACATGACCAAGGCCAACTCTTCATGGATTTATTTGTAAAGCCTACTCCCCATAACACTCTGCTCCACTATAAAAGCTTTCATCCTACATCCCAAAAAAACAGTATTCCCTTTAGTCAATTTTTAAGACTACGTCGCAATTGTACCAAACTACAAGACTACGACGAATGCTCCATAGTCATTAAAAATAAATTTGAAGATCGTGGCTACCCGCACAGGCTTGTTCGGGAATCATTTAAAAGAGCGCGATTTTTCGACCGTCAATCTATACTACAGGGCAAGGATACTAAACAGAATGAACATCTAGTGTTTGTAACCAGACACTCTCTACTGAATGACAAGGTACGTCAGATCATTTACTCTAACTGGCATCTTCTTAATGTAAATAAGTCAAAACAGGACCTCATTCCTAATCCGGTTTTTGCCTACAAAAGGAATAAAAACATAAAAGATCTAGTTGTGAGATCAAGAATGCCAGAGAAAGCAAAATTTGCACAGAGAAGCATAACCAGTGAACACCCAGTTACAGGCAACTTCAAATGCGGTAACTGTAAGATTTGTCCCCAAGCTATAGAGGGTAAAGAGCTTACATTCAATAATGTAAGAATTTCATGTAAAACAATGACAAACTGCAAAACCCAAAACGTGGTATACCTGATACTATGTCCTTGTAATAAAGGATATGTAGGCGAAACATCTAGAGCCATCAACAAAAGAATAACAGAACACAAATCTGCAGTCCGCACAAAAAAGATCAATGCCCCCTTGGTATCGCATTTTTTGGAACATGGTCACTCACCTGAGGACGTAAGGTGGTATATCATTGAAAATGTGCTACCAAGGGTAGGTTTGTGCCCGGAAAAGATCCGAAAAAAGAGAGAAGTTTATTGGATTTTTTCACTTGACACAGCTACCACGGGTCTTAACCTTGAGATTCCATGGGAGCAGGCAATAATTTAAAGAGAACAACATGACTGTATCGATTGGTTGTTTGCCCTAAATTATATCGGCCACCACATAGGTTTACTTACCGAATATATGCCATGTCAAGTATAGAACAGAATACACAACAGCATGATACAGATTTAAACCTCTTAAAATATATTCTTTGTACTCTTGATATCATCGATCTGCATTCTATCATTGATGCAAAATCGTTAATATAAGACGTCCGATGCAAATTCGGTAACTTATGATGCCCCATTTATAACAACCTTGCAAAATCGTTAATATATAACGCCCGATACAAAATCGGTAACATATGATGCCCCATTTAAAACAAGACCATAACGCGTTTCAATATCTGATGAAACTATGCCATACTTGTAGTTCCGTTGGTTGAACTACACGTTCACCTTTATTGGTTTACAGTGTTAGACCGCGACGCATCGCTCAGGTCGTAAACACTGTGCGTCTGTTTAGGCGTTCCTATGCACCGGACACACCTGGGTTATATCAACAGAGCCAGGGAGGATATATATAAGAAGTGCGGCAATTAGAATCCATCATTCCTTTCGCTGACCGCGGCCGGCGGCCTTCACTTTCAGAACCCCAGTTAGAGCTACGACGACTGGCACCCAAAAGGTATGATACGCCATCATTATAGACACCTTAGTATTACAACCTCTCGCCCGTTGGCCGTTATTCAGTTTTGACTGAACTTTCGCCCTCTCCTTTTTTTTAAACTTTAAAGGTCTGTTATCGTTACCAGTCTTTTACTATCTAAGAAAAAAACAAGATCGACAAATTACAGGTAATGCATGGCTTTAAATTCTACCTGAACGTGCTAATAATATCGAGAACTGCAATCCGATTAAAAAGAATAGTGAAGCACTTTTATCAATACTAATGAGAAATATACCCAACCCATATAGGTACTACGAGGGTTACTACATCGTTTACTACAGCGAGTCCATTGTCTATTGGATTACCGGTGTGTCCCTTTAAGACGATAAAGAATCGCATATCATTGAGAAAAAGCCGCCAAAGAACAAGGTACATAGACAAATAGTTACTATAATAACATCACTTTGTAAATGTCCTAGTTCTCGAAGCGAAGGGAAGCTGTTTATATATTTCTTTATCGTCCATACTTAGGTTCTAACTACCCCTTCCTAGCCATCACTAAGGAATACGCCGCTGGCGCAAATAGTTCACGCTAGATACTCACATTGCGTGCAGCCATATACCGCCTACCAGATAATTGGTAAACAAATCAGCATACTTATATATTGATATTCTGAGTAAAATGTAGATTCTCTTGAAAACAAAAAATGCATCTATACGTAAACAACTATCCTCTATAGCTTATTCTATAATCTTTTTTTAAATAAATAAGGTCACAGGTGTGTTGTTCCCCCGCTGGAAAGCTTCTTGAATAAACCTACGAAATAACCTTAATCAGCTTGCGAACAAATCACTACGTAAGTAACCACAACAGTGCTATCTCGGACCTATTTTGATACCTCCAGAAATGGTGCCTTTAAAACGCACCCCTTTTGTTATTAAATTGACATGCTTACATATACGCACCACTTGTTTTCAATTGACGTATTGACCCTGATTTGCAGACTTTCTTGTTTCCTTTTTTACCCCTCTTTCCTACCACCTTTCCTCCTTTTCACACGTATTTGCTCCTTACTATACCTAATAACAGTAAATGGTTTTCTTTGTTTGCAAATAGTACTAGGATCCAAAGACACCTCTGTTCTGTAATTACAAACAGAATATAATACCCTTGTCTGAACAGCGACTATTTAAAAGATGAAAGTAATTCAAATTAAATATATGCATATAGAATCAATGAAGCATGTACCAGAGTTGACTAAATGTTTTATATATAATATAGCTGCTCTATTTATATCATGACGGTATATTATTTGAATATCAAATGTGGTATTTCGTCTTCCTTTTTTGTTCTTTATAAAAAGGAGACCTATGGTCAGGGTTTGTTATAATGAATTTAGAAAACTGTACAATAGTACAATATTACAGATTGTGACATGGCCCTTTTATATGTTTTTCAGTGTTGTGTTTTATGTCCTGTTGCAAATGACGGACTCCTGAAGAAGGCAATAGCCGAAACGCGCGTAGAGTTCCCATCCACCGCTTTTCTAACTCCACTAGCCCAACCCAACAACTTAGTCATTTATGGTTCCTTTTCTTTCCCTTTGTTGTTTTTGACTTGTCTTTACACTTTTTTGTATTATAAAATGTATGTTTCCTTTTATTAAATATATGTATTTTTATAAAAGAAATTTCCAACAGAAATGAAGAAAATAATATAAATACATTATAAACACTAATTTGTATACAAACAACGTGTTTGGCTTTTATTAATATTGTTCACATGTCACAACATTTCATTGAATAATTTGTGTGTGTTTTCCCTGGGTTTTGGCTAATAAATTGCGTTCAATACTGTTTTGGTTTTCAAAAATTAGCTCACTTCAGTCCCTACTAGTAGTGAATACATTAGGAGTAGGGGTCCCCGTTTTTCCAAAATGTTGTACCTTTGGTTGGGACAGCCCTCACAGGACAGGGTTCGAATCCTGCCAAAGCTGTAGAAGCATCCGAAGGTGGGAAATTTTCAAACAGTGAATATTTTTTTTTTTTGCTAAGTTTTTTTTACTTGGTAACAGAGGAGAAAAGTGGACACTCTTTTTGGCACGTGTGTCCCAAAATTTCAAATGTTTTCCCTCATGACCTTCTACCAACCTCCCTATTTCTCAAGTAGGTGCAATAGGGACAAGGCCTTATCTTCCTTTATCAATGTCTTCATTCTTTGTCCTTTAGGTTTGGTGAATTGCAGAGTGCAATTGTGGTATTGGGGGTTATAACTGAGCACAAGAATGCGAGGAAGGTGCTACACTTATTGTAAAATAGGTTGGATGATGGTGATTTTCCATTTTGGTGTGAGCCACTCGCTCAAATCAGGGGTTTGGTGCCAGTGAGCTTGGATAGAAATAAAGGTCAAGTATGAGCTCTGGCTAATGAAATGATGGGTCAAGTTTGAGGCAAGCTAGAGTCCATTTATTAGGTGCAATAAGAAGCTAGAAAGATTGTTTCCTTTAAGAGACAGACAAGGGCAGAGTCAAGCCTTTGCTCTAGTAGGTCTGCATCATGCCTGCTGCAGGATGTGAAGGAATGGACCTCCACAGCCGTGCGCTGTGCCGGGCTGGGCTGCGCTGGGCTGGGCTGGGCCTGCCCTGGCACTTTGAATTAATCACCCACCTCCTTCCTTCGAGGAACGCCCACGAACGCCCTTGTTCTGTATACAGGCTGACAGCAGGCAATTTAGGACCCTGCTAAATGAGGGTGATGTCCCCATGTGCTTCCTTCGAGTGGCAAAATCCTTCGTCTAAGGCAGGTGGGCTTTTTTAAAATTTGGTTGAAGACCATATGTTGGAGGCGGTATCACGGCACAAGCCGCCGACCGTCTCAGAAGAAAGTATGCATGGGAGGATATTATTTGCATAGGACAGCCCTCTTCTCGGTCCCATTCTTATGCTGCAGTTGCCATGAAGTGTTACTAGAGGGCAGCAGTATGAACAAAAGAGCACACTGAGGCTTTTCTTCTGCTTGCTGACATGATTTTTGTTCATGGTGGTCTTGCAGGGCCTAAGGAGTGAAGGACTGCTTTGACTGAGGGGATGAGGAATGGCAGGCCTGTACCATTCTGCTATTCTCTTTGACTTTACTTTACAACTTACCTCCCTCCGAGCTCACACTTCCCCTCCCTTGAATAAATTTAGAGCCTGGAAAAGTATCGACATTCCTGCCTCACAATCCTCACTTCTGACCTCCTTACCGCCCACTGAAGCTGATCCTGAACTAGCGGCCATTAACTATACCACTTGGATCCAAAACACTGTCGACCAAACAGTCCCTCTTAAGAAACAATCCTCCAACAGAATTATCAAGTCCTCCCCCTGGTTCAATGATACTCTTAGAACAGAAAGACAACAATATAGGCGCCAGGAACGCAAATGGAGACGTGACTACGACCCAGAGCAAAAAGTTCTCTATAAAAACATGCTGCTTAACTACAAACAATTAATCATCAAGGAGAAAAGTAAGTTTTATAGCAGTCAAATTAATCTTGCTCAAGACTCAACCAAACAACTCTTCCAGGTAGTGACGCGTCTCTCTGGACAAACAGCATCCACCCCTATTACATATACCCAACAACTATGTAACTCTTTGGCAAACCATTTCCCAAAAAAAGTCACGGACATCTTCTCCCAATTTAAAGCTCAGGATAAAGGCACTGGACACCCTTACTCCGTCTCTAACGATCAATCACCGTTGGACATCAACTTTATCAACCCCCCTCGAACAACCCCTTCGAGTTCCTTCCAGGAATTTTCTCAGATCTCCTCTGAACTGGTGTCTCAGCTCTTATGCACCACGAACTCCGGATCTCCGGAAGACCCATGTCCCCCCGCCATTCTAAAAAATTTCCACGAAATTATAAGCTCGAAACTCACAGACATTTTTAATGCTATGTTCTCGTCCACTACTTTTCCTTCCATCTGGAAAAAAGCCATCGTCAAACCACTTATCAAAAAAAGCTCACTTGATCCGACGATAGTGGCCAATTATCGTCCAATCGCCTGCCTCCCACTCCCTGCCAAAATTGTGGAAAAAATAATGAATACACAAATTTCTTATTTCATAGATCAAAACAACTGCCTGGACGAAAAACAATTTGGCTTCCGGAAGGGACACGGGACGGAAACTGCGCTTATTAAAGCCACAGAAGAAATTAGGAAGTCCCTAGATAATGGAGGATCAGCAGTGCTCATTCTACTGTACCTGTCTGCGGCCTTCGACACGGTCGATCACTCCACCTTGATCGACCGTGTCGAAACGGCAGGCATCACGGGTGCAGCGAAGGAACTCATTGCCTCATTCCTCGCCGATCGAGTTCAATCCGTTGCCTTCGGCAACTACAACTCACCTCCCTTCACTCTTCCTTGTGGTGTTCCCCAGGGGTCCTCGCTGAGCCCCACATTATTCAACATTTATGTGTCAGACTTAGCAAGGACCATAAAAATCCATCACCTGGCGGTTACATCCTATGCCGACGACACCCAGATTGTCTTAGCCATAAATAAAAACGGAGATGAAGTTGTCGCCAACTTTAATCTGGGAATGTTGGCAATAAGTAATTGGATGACAAGAAACTGCCTGAAGTTAAACTCCGATAAAACGGAGGTGATGCTGTTTGGCAATCTCTCCCCTGCCTGGTCTCCCACATGGTGGCCTGATGCCCTGGGACCACCCCCTTCCCCGGTGACCAAGGCTAGAAATCTTGGAGTTATACTGGACACCAAACTTACCTTCATGCACCATGTTAACGCAGTAGTTTCCTCCTCATTCTATACCTTGAGAATGATAAAAAAACTTTTACCTTATTGTTGGACTTGGCCTTTTTCCCCCAAAATTTTTCGCTTTTGACCCCCTTACCTAGGATGTCTCCCCCATGGGATTAAACCTGTATAGGCCATGAGTGGTGTGAGACCCCTTTTGAAAAATGTAATTACCTGACATAATGTGAGCACTTGTAAAAACCCCCATTTTAAAACTGCACCTGACTGAAATGTATTGTATTTTAAAATGGATGCCATGGCCTGGGTAGTGCCACCTGACTGCGTTAGGTTGGCGGTCTAGTCATTAATACCCAGCAACCCCTAGCTTTTGGAGGGAAAGCCTGGCACCCAGGGTGCTCACCCCCTCCCCTAGAACCAGTTTAGGCTAGATGTGCCAACATTCTAGAAGGTCCTGGCACTGCCTGGGAGGAGGGTATAAATAGGGGGAAGTGTCACCAGAGAGTCAGTCAGCGCTGGGACAAGGAAGGGAGGGGGACCTGCTGTGAGGTGCTACCACCACATGGGCCTGTGAGCTGGGCCCTGTACCCCTAAAACTCCCCCCTCTGCTGTCCCCTGGGCCCCTGACAAAGGAGGGCCCCTACCCAGGTCACTGACGCCGTTGTGGACCAGGTACCACACCAGCGCTGCATGGGAGAAGCGCCCAGGAGGTGAGGAGTGGGACTGTCTACCCCCTCTTGTAAAGCTGTGGCCCTGTGGAAGTGCTGGGTCGTGAGGAGTTACCCGGGGAGGATTGTGCCCCCGAGGGACTGTGGACGGCTGACTGGCATAAACTGCGATATTGCCCCCTAAGCGCTGTGGGTCCAAAGACTGTTGCTGCCTGTGGAGCTGCCTGGGGAGGATTGTGCCCCCAAGGGACTGTGCCCTGTGATTGAGGTGGCCCCCGAAGTGCTGTTGGCCCTGAGGACTGTGTGGGCAGAGGAGGGAGTAGTGCGCTGTGAATAGCGCCATTCTCCTGAGGAGAATCACGCTGGAGGAGCCTACCCTCGTTTCAGCGCGCTGTCTGCCGCATTATTAATTAATTAAGAAGGGAGCCTACCCTTGTTTCAGTGCACTGTCTGCCCAGTGATTGATTAATTGCGGGGGAGCCTGCCCCTTTTCGCCGCTGGAGATCACCGCCGCGGCCCGGCGCCGCCTTGAGGGGACCCCCGCTGTTGGGTTGTACGTTGCGGCGGCCCCTGGTGCCAGAAGAGGGCCGCCGGAGTGAGGAGAGGGCCGCGCTAGGCCCTGAAGCCAGCCCCGACTAACCCACGTGACGGGGGCACCCGGCCGTGTCATTGGCCGCGCCCCCGTCCTTGCCGCGTAGGGATTGGCTGCCAGGCGGGCAGCCGGAAGAGGCCGGGAGAAGCTCCGGCGAAGGCTGCCTTAATGTCCCGGGCCCCCATGAGGATAGAGGGGCCCGGCTTCCGTGAGAAGAGGAGAGCGGGGACCTCGAGGCACGGGTTCGGTGCCTGCCCTGCCCCCACCTCCGAGATTCCGTGAGGAGCGAGTGCAGCCCGGAGAGACCGGCAAGCCTCGCGGAGGCTGCCGTCGGGACGCTGTTGGTGCCTGCCCCCCCCGGAAGAGAGCCCCAGCGTCGTGTCGATCGAAGACAGAAGGGAGGAGGCCGCGACGCACACTGTCAGTGCCAGGCCCCTCCCTGGTGGAGATCCGCGTGAACAGCAGGGAGGCGCCGAGAAGAGCGCCAGAGTTGCGCAGGCCTCCCCCTGATCGGCCCCCTCCCAAACGAGGGGCCGGAATTGAAGAAACGAGCCCCCCCTCAAGGAGCGCGAGACAGGGGGTGGTGTGGAGAGTCCCACGTGTGGAGAGAGCGAGACGGGCAAGGATTGCCCAGGCACAGCGTTGGTGCCACCCAGCCCACGTACCATGAGGAGGGGGAGAAGGAGCGACGAGGCACAGGGACGGTGCCAGCTCATCCCCTGTCCCTAGTGAGGGACCAAGAAGTTAAGTTAAACCCCCCTTCAGCCGCCCTGAAGCCCTGGCCCCAGTGAGGAAGAAGGGCCTGGGCAGCTGGCTTACATCATTGAAGGGCCTCCAGAGGTCGGGAGAGTCCTGCCCCAGAACATCTGGAGCCACGGAGGAGGAGTCGCCAGCATTCGCAGGAATCCCGGTGAGTGGGGTTTTGATTATCCTGTGTGGAAGTCGGGGCACAGGGTCGGTGCTCACCCCAGGACTAGGGCTCGCCCCTGGAAACTGTTCTGAGCCTCGCTGCCCCTTTTGGTCCCCTTTGAGACTTCTAGACTGGGCCGGGACATTACTGAGGCCCCCCCCCAGGATTGGTACAGGGACAAGTTAACCCCTAGCTAGGTGTTGGGCCCTGCAGAGTGAAGGGCTGGGTAACTTAGCCTGGTTGTTAGTGGCTTGTTTATCCCTGGGTCCTGCAATGGTTAATTGCCATGTTTAATCCTAATTAGGATACTGGTTGCCCTAAGGTAACGCAGCATTTCCATGTGACCTACCAAAGTGTGGTGCGCTTCCGTGCCTAGTTTGAATTGTAGGCTGATTATCTTGCTAATATTATGCCTACACTAAAGTGATGCCCAGGTGCAGTGGGATTCAAGCCTGGTTTATATGTTGTTGATACCAATGCACTGCTTAATGTTTGTGTTGCAGGTTGCAGGGGGGCTGAGGATTCATGTTCCTGTCTGGTATTATATGATGTTTTTCCCTTACAGGGGTTGGGTTGGCGTTGCCACGCATGAGGTGTAGTTATGCTAATATGCAACTTACAATTTCAGCCAACCTCCCAAGGATGAAGGCCTGAGTAGGCCCTGCCCGATGTGTAGTTCCCTAGGTGGAGGGGGGAAGAAACCTGATGTTTTATTACAGGTGTTCCTGCCTAATGTTAATGCCTATTTTGGGTTCTTATCCCTAATGTTTGGTTGCATGGTTAATGGGCGAATACGCTAAGTGCATTTTTCCCTTATATAGGTGTCACTGATGTGCGTGCCAAATGCTAACCTTTTTATATTTCAGCTAGACACTTTGGACTACTTCCTATGTAAATAATCCCCCCTTTATTCACTTGGCTCTGGCGCCAATTGGCGTCATGTTGTGACACTACTGTTTTGCATTCTTTTGCCTTGCAGGTTGGAAACAGTACTAAACTACATATCTTTTTCCAACTCGAACTGGTGTCCTGCCTCTTTTGTGGTGTGCCTGGTGTGTTGACTGAGGGTACTGCGTGAATGCTTCACATGTCCTCGAAGTTTGGCCTGCCCGCTTGATGCCATGCTACCCCCTTTGAGACTTGGGCAACCCCCATTTCCAGCATTTGGTGGCAGAGCGGTGGGATAGGACTTGTGTTTGCGCAGTACCACAGCGGCCACGGGTTACACTGCAAATAGAGCTTTGGATGTAATCTGAGCCTTGTTGTGGGGATTATTGTGTTTTTTATTGCTTCCTCCTGAAGAGTGTTCTGAATTGTCCCCTTGTTCCACTGGGAGGGTGTGTCCCGGGTGTATCTCGCCACGATGGGGTTGATCTACCAGGAAGTGGAACTGATGGAGTACACCAAACAGGAGGTGATAGACTTCCTCCTGGAGAGAGGGATACCCCCAGTAGGGAACATTAGGAGGAACCTGTTTCTCTATGAGGCCCTCAAGAGGGGAGAGCCCTTAGAGATTGATGGGGACTTGTCTGACTACCCCCCCGAGGTTTTAAAGGGTCAGTGGGTTAGAGACCAGAGAGAGGGCTCCCCATCCAGCACCCTGGGAGGTAATTACTCCGATGAGGAGGAGGAAGAGTTTAACAGGGCGGAGATGCCAGTAGCTGTGGAGGACACCGAAGATAGGGAGTCTCGCACTGGGTCCAGTCCTGGGGGCACTGCCCCATCCCTTTCCCTGTCCCCAGAAGAATGGGTAGATAGGAGGGAAGAGAGGGAGTATCAGCTGGCGCTGGCAAAGCTCAGGCATGCCGAGGGCTTAGCGCAGCTGAGGGTGGAAGAGCAGCGACTAGAGACTGAAAAAGTCCTAGCGCTGGAGAGGATGGCGGAGGCGGAGAGGGCCTTCGCCAGAGAGAGATCAGCTCAGGTGGGTAGGTTGTCCCCTGAGAGTGGTTTCAGGAGTCTGGATTCACCAAGGAGGGTGGGATCCAGTGGTGGCAGCGAGTGTAGGTCCAGTGCAAGGTGTCCCACTCCCGAAGCCCAGGAGACTGTGCCTGATTCCCCGGAGGAGGAGGACGGGTTAGTGTTGAGGGGCAGGGGAAAGCTGTCCCATCAGTCCTGGGGAGAGTTCGAGGAGGAGTGTTGGACTGTACTGGAGGATTGGGTGGTGAGGAGAGCAGTGGAGGATTGGGAAGGGCTGTGCCATGCCGTTATCCGGGAGCACATGCTGAGGAGTTGTTTCCCAAGACTGCGTCACCATCTGTTGCAGTGCGGGTTCTCAGACCCCAGGGAACTTGCACGGGAGGCAGACCTCTGGGTAAGTGCCAGAGCGTCTGGGAAGGCTGAGGGGAGTGATCCTGAAGGGAGTGAGACGGGGAGGTGTCCCAAGGTGCCCCAGCTGCGGCCACCGGGCCTGGAGTGTTCTTTAAGAGAACCCCAGCCTGGGAGGCTAGGCTGCCCCGATGTGTCATCCAGAGGGAGGGATCCCCTTATGTCAGGAGAACCCGGAGCATCATTAATCAGAGCTTCGGTGGTTCGGGGGTCTGACCAGTCACAGGGTTTAGATCCTGGACTGGGGTTCCAGGTTCAGGGGTTGCCTGACCTGGAGGGTGGGGTTCCTGTAATGCAGGTCCCTACCAAATTGACTCCCAGGGGTACTACTCCAGTCAGGAGGGTGCGGAACTCTGGGAGGGGGTGCAGAGGGAGGAAGGTCTCTTCTCTGTCACCGGCTCAGCCACAGGGCGCAGACCCCGGGTTGGGTGGCCAGGGACAGGAGTTGCCTGCCCTGGTGGGAGGGACATCTGTAATCAGAGTCCCCCCGGAAGTGACTCCCAGGGGTACTTCTCCGGGTAGGAGGGTGCAGAATTCTGGGAGGGGGTGCAGGGAGAGGGAGGACTCGCCCCTGTCACCGGGTCAGCCTGTGGGTTTCGACTCCAGGCTGGGGAGAGAGTGGTTGTGTGAGGGTGTCCCCAGGCGTAGGAGATGGAGGAACCCTAGGAGGAGAAGTAGGGGGAGGGGAGCCTCGCCCCTAAGGGCTGGTCATTCTGAGGGTGTAGACCCCAGGTGGGTGGACCAGTGGAAATTTGGAGAGAAGAGAGTGGTTCCAGAGTATCACAAGCCTGAGGCTAGAGCCTCCCACTCTAGGAAGGAGAAACATCCCACTAGGGAACACCAGTGGGGTGGTTCTGTTGGTGAAGGGAGGGTTGCGAAAGAGAACCATTGGGTTCCAGAGTGGAGGAGAGACTGCAGGTGCTCCTGTAGTTGCCGGCCTGCGTCCACCTTTTTCCGCCCCAAGCAGGGAAGCCCATCAAGGCATTGATCGGTCTACCCTGGCTTTTGGCTGGGGGGGAGTCGTGTAGGACTTGGCCTTTTTCCCCCAAAATTTTTCGCTTTTGACCCCCTTACCTAGGATGTCTCCCCCATGGGATTAAACATGTATAGGCCATGAGTGGTGTGAGACCCCTTTTGAAAAATGTAATTACCTGACATAATGTGAGCACTTGTAAAAACCCCCATTTTAAAACTGCACCTGACTGAAATGTATTGTATTTTAAAATGGATGCCATGGCCTGGGTAGTGCCACCTGACTGCGTTAGGTTGGCGGTCTAGTCATTAATACCCAGCAACCCCTAGCTTTTGGAGGGAAAGCCTGGCACCCAGGGTGCTCACCCCCTCCCCTAGAACCAGTTTAGGCTAGATGTGCCAACATTCTAGAAGGTCCTGGCACTGCCTGGGAGGAGGGTATAAATAGGGGGAAGTGTCACCAGAGAGTCAGTCAGCGCTGGGACAAGGAATGGAGGGGGACCTGCTGTGAGGTGCTACCACCACATGGGCCTGTGAGCTGGGCCCTGTACCCCTAAAACTCCCCCCTCTGCTGTCCCCTGGGCCCCTGACAAAGGAGGGCCCCTACCCAGGTCACTGACGCCGTTGTGGACCAGGTACCACACCAGCGCTGCATGGGAGAAGCGCCCAGGAGGTGAGGAGTGGGACTGTCTACCCCCTCTTGTAAAGCTGTGGCCCTGTGGAAGTGCTGGGTCGTGAGGAGTTACCCGGGGAGGATTGTGCCCCCGAGGGACTGTGGACGGCTGACTGGCATAAACTGCGATATTGCCCCCTAAGCGCTGTGGGTCCAAAGACTGTTTCTGCCTGTGGAGCTGCCTGGGGAGGATTGTGCCCCCAAGGGACTGTGCCCTGTGATTGAGGTGGCCCCCGAAGTGCTGTTGGCCCTGAGGACTGTGTGGGCAGAGGAGGGAGTAGTGCGCTGTGAATAGCGCCATTCTCCTGAGGAGAATCACGCTGGAGGAGCCTACCCTCGTTTCAGCGCGCTGTCTGCCGCATTATTAATTAATTAAGAAGGGAGCCTACCCTTGTTTCAGTGCACTGTCTGCCCAGTGATTGATTAATTGCGGGGGAGCCTGCCCCTTTTCGCCGCTGGAGATCACCGCCGCGGCCCGGCGCCGCCTTGAGGGGACCCCCGCTGTTGGGTTGTACGTTGCGGCGGCCCCCGGTGCCAGAAGAGGGCCGCCGGAGTGAGGAGAGGGCCGCGCTAGGCCCTTAAGCCAGCCCCGACCAACCCACGTGACGGGGGCACCCGGCCGTGTCATTGGCCGCGCCCCCGTCCTTGCCGCGTAGGGATTGGCTGCCAGGCGGGCAGCCGGAAGAGGCCGGGAGAAGCTCCGGCAAAGGCTGCCTTAATGTCCCGGGCCCCCGTGAGGATAGAGGGGCCCGGCTTCCGTGAGAAGAGGAGAGCGGGGACCTCGAGGCACGGGTTCGGTGCCTGCCCTGCCCCCACCTCCGAGATTCCGTGAGGAGCGAGTGCAGCCCGGAGAGACCGGCAAGCCTCGCGGAGGCTGCCGTCGGGACGCTGTTGGTGCCTGCCCCCCCGGAAGAGAGCCCCAGCGTCGTGTCGATCGAAGACAGAAGGGAGGAGGCCGCGACGCACACTGTCGGTGCCAGGCCCCTCCCTGGTGGAGATCCGCGTGAACAGCAGGGAGGCGCCGAGAAGAGCGCCAGAGTTGCGCAGGCCTCCCCCTGATCGGCCCCCTCCCAAACGAGGGGCCGGAATTGAAGAAACGAGCCCCCCCTCAAGGAGCGCGAGACAGGGGGTGGTGTGGAGAGTCCCACGTGTGGAGAGAGCGAGACTGGCAAGGATTGCCCAGGCACAGCGTTGGTGCCACCCAGCCCACGTACCATGAGGAGGGGGAGAAGGAGCGACGAGGCACAGGGACGGTGCCAGCTCATCCCCTGTCCCTAGTGAGGGACCAAGAAGTTAAGTTAAACCCCCCTTCAGCCGCCCTGAAGCCCTGGCCCCAGTGAGGAAGAAGGGCCTGGGCAGCTGGCTTACATCATTGAAGGGCCTCCAGAGGTCGGGAGAGTCCTGCCCCAGAACATCTGGAGCCACGGAGGAGGAGTCGCCAGCATTCGCAGGAATCCCGGTGAGTGGGGTTTTGATTATCCTGTGTGGAAGTCAGGGCACAGGGTCGGTGCTCACCCCAGGACTAGGGCTCGCCCCTGGAAACTGTTCTGAGCCCCGCTGCCCCTTTTGGTCCCCTTTGAGACTTCTAGACTGGGCCGGGACATTACTGAGGCCCCCCCCCAGGATTGGTACAGGGACAAGTTAACCCCTAGCTAGGTGTTGGGCCCTGCAGAGTGAAGGGCTGGGTAACTTAGCCTGATTGTTAGTGGCTTGTTTATCCCTGGGTCCTGCAATGGTTAATTGCCATGTTTAATCCTAATTAGGATACTGGTTGCCCTAAGGTAACGCAGCATTTCCATGTGACCTACCAAAGTGTGGTGCGCTTCCGTGCCTAGTTTGAATTGTAGGCTGATTATCTTGCTAATATTATGCCTACACTAAAGTGATGCCCAGGTGCAGTGGGATTCAAGCCTGGTTTATATGTTGTTGATACCAATGCACTGCTTAATGTTTGTGTTGCAGGTTGCAGGGGGGCTGAGGATTCATGTTCCTGTCTGGTATTATATGATGTTTTTCCCTTACAGGGGTTGGGTTGGCGTTGCCACGCATGAGGTGTAGTTATGCTAATATGCAACTTACAATTTCAGCCAACCTCCCAAGGATGAAGGCCTGAGTAGGCCCTGCCTGATGTGTAGTTCCCTAGGTGGAGGGTGGAAGAAACCTGATGTTTTATTACAGGTGTTCCTGCCTAATGTTAATGCCTATTTTGGGTTCTTATCCCTAATGTTTGGTTGCATGGTTAATGGGCGAATACGCTAAGTGCATTTTTCCCTTATATAGGTGTCACTGATGTGCGTGCCAAATGCTAACCTTTTTATATTTCAGCTAGACACTTTGGACTACTTCCTATGTAAATAATCCCCCCTTTATTCACTTGGCTCTGGCGCCAATTGGCGTCATGTTGTGACACTACTGTTTTGCATTCTTTTGCCTTGCAGGTTGGAAACACTACTAAACTACATATCTTTTTCCAACTCGAACTGGTGTCCTGCCTCTTTTGTGGTGTGCCTGGTGTGTTGACTGAGGGTACTGCGTGAATGCTTCACATGTCCTCGAAGTTTGGCCTGCCCGCTTGATGCCATGCTACCCCCTTTGAGACTTGGGCAACCCCCATTTCCAACATTTGGTGGCAGAGCGGTGGGATAGGACTTGTGTTTGCGCAGTACCACAGCGGCCACGGGTTACACTGCAAATAGAGCTTTGGATGTAATCTGAGCCTTGTTGTGGGGATTATTGTGTTTTTTATTGCTTCCTCCTGAAGAGTGTTCTGAATTGTCCCCTTGTTCCACTGGGAGGGTGTGTCCCGGGTGTATCTCGCCACGATGGGGTTGATCTACCAGGAAGTGGAACTGATGGAGTACACCGAACAGGAGGTGATAGACTTCCTCCTGGAGAGAGGGATACCCCCAGTAGGGAACATTAGGAGGAACCTGTTTCTCTATGAGGCCCTCAAGAGGGGAGAGCCCTTAGAGATTGATGGGGACTTGTCTGACTACCCCCCCCGAGGTTTTAAAGGGTCAGTGGGTTAGAGACCAGAGAGAGGGCTCCCCATCCAGCACCCTGGGAGGTAATTACTCCGATGAGGAGGAGGAAGAGTTTAACAGGGCGGAGATGCCAGTAGCTGTGGAGGACACCGAAGATAGGGAGTCTCGCACTGGGTCCAGTCCTGGGGGCACTGCCCCATCCCTTTCCCTGTCCCCAGAAGAATGGGTAGATAGGAGGGAAGAGAGGGAGTATCAGCTGGCGCTGGCAAAGCTCAGGCATGCCGAGGGCTTAGCGCAGCTGAGGGTGGAAGAGCAGCGACTAGAGACTGAAAAAGTCCTAGCGCTGGAGAGGATGGCGGAGGCGGAGAGGGCCTTCGCCAGAGAGAGATCAGCTCAGGTGGGTAGGTTGTCCCCTGAGAGTGGTTTCAGGAGTCTGGATTCACCAAGGAGGGTGGGATCCAGTGGTGGCAGCGAGTGTAGGTCCAGTGCAAGGTGTCCCACTCCCGAAGCCCAGGAGACTGTGCCTGATTCCCCGGAGGAGGAGGACGGGTTAGTGTTGAGGGGCAGGGGAAAGCTGTCCCATCAGTCCTGGGGAGAGTTCGAGGAGGAGTGTTGGACTGTACTGGAGGATTGGGTGGTGAGGAGAGCAGTGGAGGATTGGGAAGGGCTGTGCCATGCCGTTATCCGGGAGCACATGCTGAGGAGTTGTTTCCCAAGACTGCGTCACCATCTGTTGCAGTGCGGGTTCTCAGACCCCAGGGAACTTGCACGGGAGGCAGACTTCTGGGTAAGTGCCAGAGCGTCTGGGAAGGCTGAGGGGAGTGATCCTGAAGGGAGTGAGACGGGGAGGTGTCCCAAGGTGCCCCAGCTGCGGCCACCAGGCCTGGAGTGTTCTTTAAGAGAACCCCAGCCTGGGAGGCTAGGCTGCCCCGATGTGTCATCCAGAGGGAGGGATCCCCTTATGTCAGGAGAACCCGGAGCATCATTAATCAGAGCTTCGGTGGTTCGGGGGTCTGACCAGTCACAGGGTTTAGATCCTGGACTGGGGTTCCAGGTTCAGGGGTTGCCTGACCTGGAGGGTGGGGTTCCTGTAATGCAGGTCCCTACCAAATTGACTCCCAGGGGTACTACTCCAGTCAGGAGGGTGCGGAACTCTGGGAGGGGGTGCAGAGGGAGGAAGGTCTCTTCTCTGTCACCGGCTCAGCCACAGGGCGCAGACCCCGGGTTGGGTGGCCAGGGACAGGAGTTGCCTGCCCTGGTGGGAGGGACATCTGTAATCAGAGTCCCCCCGGAAGTGACTCCCAGGGGTACTTCTCCGGGTAGGAGGGTGCAGAATTCTGGGAGGGGGTGCAGGGAGAGGGAGGACTCGCCCCTGTCACCGGGTCAGCCTGTGGGTTTCGACTCCAGGTTGGGGAGAGAGTGGTTGTGTGAGGGTGTCCCCAGGCGTAGGAGATGGAGGAACCCTAGGAGGAGAAGTAGGGGGAGGGGAGCCTCGCCCCTAAGGGCTGGTCATTCTGAGGGTGTAGACCCCAGGTGGGTGGACCAGTGGAAATTTGGAGAGAAGAGAGTGGTTCCAGAGTATCACAAGCCTGAGGCTAGAGCCTCCCACTCTAGGAAGGAGAAACATCCCACTAGGGAACACCAGTGGGGTGGTTCTGTTGGTGAAGGGAGGGTTGCGAAAGAGAACCATTGGGTTCCAGAGTGGAGGAGAGACTGCAGGTGCTCCTGTAGTTGCCGGCCTGCGTCCACCTTTTTCCGCCCCAAGCAGGGAAGCCCATCAAGGCATTGATCGGTCTACCCTGGCTTTTGGCTGGGGGGGAGTCGTGTTGGACTTGGCCTTTTTCCCCCAAAATGTTTCGCTTTTGACCCCCTTACCTAGGATGTCTCCCCCATGGGATTAAACCTGTATAGGCCATGAGTGGTGTGAGACCCCTTTTGAAAAATGTAATTACCTGACGTAATGTGAGCACTTGTAAAAACCCCCATTTTAAAACTGCACCTGACTGAAATGTATTGTATTTTAAAATGGATGCCATGGCCTGGGTAGTGCCACCTGACTGCGTTAGGTTGGCGGTCTAGTCATTAATACCCAGCAACCCCTAGCTTTTGGAGGGAAAGCCTGGCACCCAGGGTGCTCACCCCCTCCCCTAGAACCAGTTTAGGCTAGATGTGCCAACATTCTAGAAGGTCCTGGCACTGCCTGGGAGGAGGGTATAAATAGGGGGAAGTGTCACCAGAGAGTCAGTCAGCGCTGGGACAAGGAAGGGAGGGGGACCTGCTGTGAGGTGCTACCACCACATGGGCCTGTGAGCTGGGCCCTGTACCCCTAAAACTCCCCCCTCTGCTGTCCCCTGGGCCCCTGACAAAGGAGGGCCCCTACCCAGGTCACTGACGCCGTTGTGGACCAGGTACCACACCAGCGCTGCATGGGAGAAGCGCCCAGGAGGTGAGGAGTGGGACTGTCTACCCCCTCTTGTAAAGCTGTGGCCCTGTGGAAGTGCTGGGTCGTGAGGAGTTACCCGGGGAGGATTGTGCCCCCGAGGGACTGTGGACGGCTGACTGGCATAAACTGCGATATTGCCCCCTAAGCGCTGTGGGTCCAAAGACTGTTGCTGCCTGTGGAGCTGCCTGGGGAGGATTGTGCCCCCAAGGGACTGTGCCCTGTGATTGAGGTGGCCCCCGAAGTGCTGTTGGCCCTGAGGACTGTGTGGGCAGAGGAGGGAGTAGTGCGCTGTGAATAGCGCCATTCTCCTGAGGAGAATCACGCTGGAGGAGCCTACCCTCGTTTCAGCGCGCTGTCTGCCGCATTATTAATTAATTAAGAAGGGAGCCTACCCTTGTTTCAGTGCACTGTCTGCCCAGTGATTGATTAATTGCGGGGGAGCCTGCCCCTTTTCGCCGCTGGAGATCACCGCCGCGGCCCGGCGCCGCCTTGAGGGGACCCCCGCTGTTGGGTTGTACGTTGCGGCGGCCCCCGGTGCCAGAAGAGGGCCGCCGGAGTGAGGAGAGGGCCGCGCTAGGCCCTGAAGCCAGCCCCGACCAACCCACGTGACGGGAGGCCGGGAGAAGCTCCGGCGAAGGCTGCCTTAATGTCCCGGGCCCCCGTGAGGATAGAGGGGCCCGGCTTCCGTGAGAAGAGGAGAGCGGGGACCTCGAGGCACGGGTTCGGTGCCTGCCCTGCCCCCACCTCCGAGATTCCGTGAGGAGCGAGTGCAGCCCGGAGAGACCGGCAAGCCTCGCGGAGGCTGCCGTCGGGACGCTGTTGGTGCCTGCCCCCCCGGAAGAGAGCCCCAGCGTCGTGTCGATCGAAGACAGAAGGGAGGAGGCCGCGACGCACACTGTCGGTGCCAGGCCCCTCCCTGGTGGAGATCCGCGTGAACAGCAGGGAGGCGCCGAGAAGAGCGCCAGAGTTGCGCAGGCCTCCCCCTGATCGGCCCCCTCCCAAACGAGGGGCCGGAATTGAAGAAACGAGCCCCCCTTCAAGGACGCGAGACAGGGGGTGGTGTGGAGAGTCCCACGTGTGGAGAGAGCGAGACGGGCAAGGATTGCCCAGGCACAGCGTTGGTGCCACCCAGCCCACGTACCATGAGGAGGGGGAGAAGGAGCGACGAGGCACAGGGACGGTGCCAGCTCATCCCCTGTCCCTAGTGAGGGACCAAGAAGTTAAGTTAAACCCCCCTTCAGCCGCCCTGAAGCCCTGGCCCCAGTGAGGAAGAAGGGCCTGGGCAGCTGGCTTACATCATTGAAGGGCCTCCAGAGGTCGGGAGAGTCCTGCCCCAGAACATCTGGAGCCACGGAGGAGGAGTCGCCAGCATTCGCAGGAATCCCGGTGAGTGGGGTTTTGATTATCCTGTGTGGAAGTCGGGGCACAGGGTCGGTGCTCACCCCAGGACTAGGGCTCGCCCCTGGAAACTGTTCTGAGCCTCGCTGCCCCTTTTGGTCCCCTTTGAGACTTCTAGACTGGGCCGGGACATTACTGAGGCCCCCCCCCCCCCCCAGGATTGGTACAGGGACAAGTTAACCCCTAGCTAGGTGTTGGGCCCTGCAGAGTGAAGGGCTGGGTAACTTAGCCTGGTTGTTAGTGGCTTGTTTATCCCTGGGTCCTGCAATGGTTAATTGCCATGTTTAATCCTAATTAGGATACTGGTTGCCCTAAGGTAACGCAGCATTTCCATGTGACCTACCAAAGTGTGGTGCGCTTCCGTGCCTAGTTTGAATTGTAGGCTGATTATCTTGCTAATATTATGCCTACACTAAAGTGATGCCCAGGTGCAGTGGGATTCAAGCCTGGTTTATATGTTGTTGATACCAATGCACTGCTTAATGTTTGTGTTGCAGGTTGCAGGGGGGCTGAGGATTCATGTTCCTGTCTGGTATTATATGATGTTTTTCCCTTACAGGGGTTGGGTTGGCGTTGCCATGCATGAGGTGTAGTTATGCTAATATGCAACTTACAATTTCAGCCAACCTCCCAAGGATGAAGGCCTGAGTAGGCCCTGCCTGATGTGTAGTTCCCTAGGTGGAGGGGGGAAGAAACCTGATGTTTTATTACAGGTGTTCCTGCCTAATGTTAATGCCTATTTTGGGTTCTTATCCCTAATGTTTGGTTGCATGGTTAATGGGCGAATACGCTAAGTGCATTTTTCCCTTATATAGGTGTCACTGATGTGCGTGCCAAATGCTAACCTTTTTATATTTCAGCTAGACACTTTGGACTACTTCCTATGTAAATAATCCCCCCTTTATTCACTTGGCTCTGGCGCCAATTGGCGTCATGTTGTGACACTACTGTTTTGCATTCTTTTGCCTTGCAGGCTGGAAACACTACTAAACTACATATCTTTTTCCAACTCGAACTGGTGTCCTGCCTCTTTTGTGGTGTGCCTGGTGTGTTGACTGAGGGTACTGCGTGAATGCTTCACATGTCCTCGAAGTTTGGCCTGCCCGCTTGATGCCATGCTACCCCCTTTGAGACTTGGGCAACCCCCATTTCCAACACTTATCTTCCCATGAACATGACAAAAACGCTGATCAGCGCACTCATCATTGACTACTGTAATGGTCTGCTAGTCAACGCTCAAGAAGGTGTCTTAAAGAAATTACAACTGGTGCAAAATGCGGCGGCCAGATTGATTACTGGATGTCCTAAATATGCCTCCATCTCTGGGACACTCCGAGAGCTTCACTGGCTACCCGTAAAGAAGAGAACTAAATTCAAGGCTCTCTGTATTGCCTATAAAGCAATTCAAGGGCAAGGTCCAGCTTATCTGAAAGACTCCTTCTGTCCTTACAAACCTGCCAGATCCCTAAGATCCTCAACCGCTGGACTCATGCAGGTTCCCAGGACCAAGAAAGTCTCCTGGGGAGACAGATCCTTCATAGTCACCACTACAAAACTATGGAACAGTCTTCCTCAGCACATTAAAGCCTCCACCTCCCTTCTCTCTTTCCGCAAGCAGTTAAAATCCTGGCTGTTCACACAATAACTCCACTTGGAGGACCAGTTCTTTCACTCAGCGTCGAGACACCCACGGGTAATTGAGCGCTTAACAAATCGCCTAAATAAATAAATTGTGGTGAAGGGGGAATATTTGGAAGGTAAACAGCAAGATAAAAACGTCAAAGCATATATGTTTGCTGAGTGATTGAGTCTGTGTGTCACTTGTCTCTTTGAAGGGACATGTGAGAAAGGAACAGCAGTACCATAGACTTCAGATGGGAGAGAGCAAGCAAGGATGAATTTTTCCCTCAAATCCAAATACTTACAGTACCTCAAAGATGACAAGTGCAATATGATGTTCTGCAATTGTAAGGATTTGCCATGTGTGGTACATAATATGCATGGTTAGTGAGGTTTTTCCCAGAATGTGAGTATCGTTAGGCTGGCAAATGTCAGGCACTCCTTTGGGAGTATGAGGCCAAGAAAAAATTTGGGAAGTTTGCTACAGTCATCTGTAGGATCGAAAGACACTGGGAAATCATTACAGAGGGAGTCAGGCTGCACAAAATGTGGTAACAGTTGTACAGAAATCTTTAGCAGGGACTTTTGTCTACCCTCAATGTGGGACCAGGACCGCAGTACCTCTGTGTCTCTGGAACATATTTTGACCTCTGGACACCACCATCTCAATACCCCTCAAATGTTACCTCATGGAGGGACCCCAGCTTTGGTAGCGCATCAACCAGGTTTCAACCATTTGAGTGACCACAAACACCCTTCCTATGTGCCTTCCATTTACATTCAGTCAGTAACCCAGCTGCTTCGTTCGCTGTTCAATCTCAAGTGACAGTTGGATGCACATTGCAGGGGTATACAGGCATTTACCGTACTGCACAGCCCCTCTCAATACAGCCAGACTACACTTCTTAATATCATAAATGCATGTTTTACCCAACAGTAAGGCCAGGCCTTTCCTCTGTAGTTCATAGCCAACATAAGGAGGAAAACATCAACTGAAGAGCATACCAAAATTCTCTACAGACACTGCCAATCCTCACACTTCTGCCTATTTGCATGCCGAGGTTATTCACTATGACCCACCAAACCAATTGCAACAGTAGCCTCTCCCTGCCTCATTCGTATGCTCCGATGCCACCTTTATTTAGCAAGTGTTAGTGCTCTCGGATTTTGTAGCGCGATTCGCTATAGCCTCTGTTTTCAACAGAAATGTCCTAAAGGTACCTATACCAATCTGCAGAGTGGGGAGGAAGGGGGCTGCTGCTGCTGGCAGTAACATTTTGGGGCACCCCACCTGCAAAAATACAGCCAAATGCTCCTTGTTTTACCTTTCAATACCATAACTGCAGCAGAATCGTATGGTGACCCCTGTTGGTAATAGAAACTGTCAAACAGCTTCTTGCCCCCCCCGTTGCCCCTAACCATTTGGGGTACACCCCATGAGGGAGGATCAGAGCAATAAAAACTAATGGTAGCCCCCCAAAAAGTGTCTGGAAGCCATGCCATTGTGTGCACCTCATCGCCTTCACGTTGCGCCCAAGCACCTTTTAATACTGCTCCCCCAAATTTTGACTGCCCCCTCCCAACAGAAATCAGAGAGTATAGGGGGGTGCAGTAAAAAAGTATTTGCAGTACCCCACAATAAGTCAGGATCCTCCTCCACCTATTCCTCTGCTCTCTGACCCCGCCTATTCTGCCCAGGCTTCACCTATACCCCTCCTCTCTGACCCCACCCAGTCTGACTAGGCTCTTCCTATACCCCTCCTCTCTGCCCAGGGTCCGTCTATACTCCTCCTCTCTGACCCCACCCACTCTGACTAGATCCTACTGAACCCCTCCTCTCTGCCCAGGCTCCGCCTATACTCCTCCTCTCAGACCCCACCCACTCTGACTAGGCTCCTCCTATACTCCTCCTCTCTGACCCCACCCACTCTGACTAGGCTCCTCCTGAACCCCTCCTCTCTAACCCCACCCACTCTGACTAGGCTCCTCCTATACCCTCCTCTCTGCCCAGGCTCCGCCTATACTCCTCCTCTCTGACCCCACCCACTCTGACTAGGCTCCTCCTGTGCCCCTCCTCCCTAACCCCACCCACTCTGACTTGGCCCCTCCTATATCCCTCCTCTCTGCCCAGGCTCCACCTATACTCCTCCTCTCTGACCCCACCCACTCTGACTAGGCTCCTCCTGAACCCCTCCTCTCTAACCCCACCCACTCTGACTAGGCTTCGCCTATACTCCTCCTCTCTAACCCCACCCACTCTGACTAGGCTCCTCCTATAACCTTTCACTCTAACCCCACCCACTCTGACTAGGCTCTTCCTATACTCCTCCTCTCTGACCCCACCCACTCTGACTAGGCTCCTCCTGAACCCCTCCTCTCTAACCCCACCCACTCTGACTAGGCTCCTCCTGAACCCCTCCTCTCTAACCCCACCCACTCTGACTAAGGTCCTCCTATACCCCTCCTCTCTGCCCAGGCTCCACCTATACTCCTCCTCTCTGACCCCACCCACTCTGACTAGGCTCCTCCTATAACCCTCCACTCTAACCCCACCCACTCTGACTAGGCTCCTCCTATACTCCTCCTCCCTGACCCCACCTACTCTGACTAGGCTCCTCCTATAACCCTCCTCTCTAACCCCCCCACTCTGACTAGGCTCCTCCTGAACCCCTTTTCTCTAACCCCACCCACTCAGACTAGTCTCCTCCTTTACCCCTCCTCTCTGCCCAGGCTCCGCCTATACTCCTCCTCTCTGACCCCACCCACTCTGACTAGGCTCCTCCTGTACCCTTCCTCTCTAACCCCACCCACTCTGACTAGGCTCCTCCCTACCCCCACCCACTCTGACTTGGCTCCTCCTATATCCCTCCTCTCTGCCCAGGCTCCACCTATACTCCTCCTCTCTGACCCCACCAACTCTGACTAGGCTCCTCCTGAACCCCTCCTCTCTAACCCCACCCACTCTGACTAGGCTCCTCCTATACCCTCCTCTCTGCCCAGGCTCCGCCTATACTCCTCCTCTCTGACCCCACCCACTCTGACTAGGCTCCTCCTGTACCCCTCCTCCCTAACCCCACCCACTCTGACTTGGCCCCTCCTATATCTCTCCTCTCTGCCCAGGCTCCGCCTATACTCCTCCTCTCTGACCCCACCCACTCTGACTAGGCTCCTCCTGAACCCCTCCTCTCTAACCCCACCCACTCTGACTAGGCTTCGCCTATACTCCTCCTCTCTAACCCCACCCACTCTGACTAGGCTCCTCCTATGCCCCTACTCTCTGACCCGGCTCCTCCTGAACCCCTCCTCTCTAACCCCACTCACTCTGACTAGGCTCCTCCTGAACCCCTCCTCTCTAACCCCACCCACTCTGACTAGACTAGGCTCCTCCTGAAGCCCTCCTCTCTAACCCCACCCACTCTGACTAGACTAGGCTCCTCCTGAAGCCCTCCTCTCTAACCCCACCCACTCTGACTAGGCTCCTCCTGAACCCCTCCTCTCTAACCCCACCCACTCTGATTAGGCTCCTCCCTAACCCCACCCACTCTGACTTGGCTCCTCCTATACCCCGCCTCTCTGCCTAGGCTCCGCCTATACTCCTTCTCTCTGACCCCACCCACTCTGACTAGGCTCCTCCTATACCCCTTCTCTCTGACCTGGCTCCTCCTGAACCAGAGCAATAACAAGCATTTACAATGCAATGGTCTCGGCAATATTATAGGTAGAGCTATTGGCATTGCTTATTATTTTTTTTATTTTTTTATCCCTAAGTAAATGTTATTGTCATTTCTATTGTTAATAGCTTAAGTGTTTGCATATGTGTTACATATTGCATTAGACATATTGCATTAGGAGAGAGTGAGGTAGCGAGATAGAGAGGTATTGAAATAGAGAGTGAGTGATGTAGTGAGAGAGTGAGGTAGATAGAGAGTGAGGTAGTGATGGAGAGTGATGTTGTGAGGTAGTGCGATAGTGAAAGATTGATGTATTGAAAGAGAGTGAAGTAGTGAGTGTTAGTGATGTTGTGAGGTATTAAGATAGAAACAGAGTGATGTAGTGAGATCGTGAGGTAGTGAAAGAGTGTAAGTGACTTAGTGTATTTGAGAGTGAGGTAGTAAGAGAGTGAATTAGTAATTTAGAAAGAGAGAGTGAAGTTGTGAGGTAGTGATAGAGTGATGTAGTTATTTTTTTAGAGTGTGTGGTGATATAGTGAGGCAGTGAGAGTGAGATAGAAATAGATATAGTAATATAGTGATAAAGAGGTAGTGAGATAGAGAGAGAGTGAATTTGGAGTAGTGTGTTAGAGTGAGAGATTGTTACTGTTGTAGTGATATTGTGTTGCTGTGAGAAAGAGAGAGTTGAGTAGTGAGTTAGAGAGTTAGTGAGAGAGTGTAGTATAGTGAGAGATAGTGAAGAAAACTGAAACGCAATCTCAAAGCATAAAAAAAATTAAAGACAAAATGGCTTACCTGGCACACCGGGAAAAGGGGTCCATACACGACGGGGTGGTGACGAAGACAAATCGGACGGGACAAACAGGACACAGGGAATCATAGAAAGCAAACACAAAAAGAGAAAATGTAAGCAAAAAATACAAAATGGCTTACCTGCCGGTCCTTGCATCACGGAGAAAGCCGGACAGCCACAACTGGAAACTGAGCTCACAGGACACGGGCACACCGGGAAACGGGGTCCATACACGACGGGATGGTGACGCTAACAAATCGGACGGGACAAACAGCTCACAGGATACAGGGAAACATAGAAAGCTTGCATCACGGAGAAAGCCACTACTGCAAACGGAGCGCACACTGCACTCTACGCCACTGCACCACTTTACTTGACGTACTCTACTCTGAAACATTCTACTCTGCGCCACTGACTCTTCTTTGCACCACTCTATGTCACTATATTCAAAACCATGACGTCTGAATCTGCTCCCACACACACATAATATAAACTAAGCTAAGGTACAAGCATGAGAGATATTGTTTGAAAAATCATGTTCATGAGTCACCTATTTGAAGCTCAATAGGATTTACCCACTATTTAAGGTAACACATGCATGGTGTGGCATTGTTTGTACTATGTGCCCAATTGTACGTTAAAAACAATTGTATGGACTCCTTTAAAAAGGCGCAGTTGCAGAAAAGCATTGTGAGAAACCCATAACCTGATAATACAAATTGAATTTCGGATTGTGCTGTCAATTGGAATCCTGAGTGCATTGGTGGGAGAGCGAAGAGGGGGACTTGGGGTTATGACATTTTTTGAACAGCAGAAACATGTGTGGGTGTAACGAATAGTGGTTAATTTTTTCAGTGTTTATTTTTTGCGAACTACGGAGGTGTTATTCCAGTTTGTGAAATTTTGTGTTTAAGTATTCTATTACATATATAAAATTGAACAGTGTGTATTTTTCCAGGATGTATGAAAAACTATGCGATGTCCATGAAGGGATGTAGTAGAATAAAATGTGCCTTTCTTGACTGTCACACTAAGTTTCCCATGGTTATCTCCCAAAATGGAAATCGTGAAGACACGATGTGTGTTTCGTCATAGAAACACTGACTTTTGAGCTACAGATTAAGTTTGTATTTGAATATTATTTATGAATCAAACATACTGATAGTGCATTTGGATCAATCCAGATTGAAATGTTCAATCCATGTTTTTCTTTCACATATGACCAGTTCGTTAATATGACAAACTATAAAATAAATATCATCCTCTTGTGCCCACATTCTCTTTTTTTTTTTACAACGGCTCCGTTCTGTAATATGTCCATAGAACACCAGAGCACATTAGTTATAATAAATCTCGGAGCACACCAATAGACTCAAGTTGAACTAGGATTGGCACCTATTAGCTTTGCCAATGGTTTTCAACTATGCTGCACAGCATCCCCGATGCTGTGCTACATGGTTAAAGTTTTTAAAACAAAAAAAAGCCTCTGTCGGAGCAACCAGAAATAATTGTTTAGTTACATGTGCCTACAAAATAGTGTTGGAGCTTATTCTTTTTAGTTCCCAATCCAGTTTGGATAGTAAACTATAAGGAAAATCGAATGCGCCAAGCTTTTTTTGTTTTCTTAAAAGTGAGTGGGGAAGTGGAAGCAATGAGAGGCAGAAGCAAAATGGAACCTCAAGTCAACACTGTGGAGGGCTGGGAGATGCGAAAGTAAACCAGGATGTGGACGCAACACGCAGGGTGGTAAAAGTTGGGGAAGAAGCAACACTAAGGGCAGGGTGAGGGAAGTAACAATGGGGGAGAGGAGGGTGCGGTTGGGGGAAGCAACACAGTGGACATAGGAAACCATGTGGAGAAGCACACGGGAGAGTGCAACAAGAGGGGTGGGGGTAAGGAGAAGCACACATACGATAGAGAGCAACCCGGAGTCTAGGGGCAAAGAAGTACTTGAGGGAGACTGCTTGAAAACACATGAATACTCAGAGTGCTGAACACAAAATAAACAAGGGCAGAGAGAGACACACAGGGAAGTGGAGCGAGATAGGGAGTGGGGGGGTAACAAGGGGGGCAGAGGGGGAGAGAGAGACAGGGGAGAGAGAGATACACAGGTGTTCAGAAGTGGGAGAAAAAAGCGAGGGGGAGACGGAAACCAGGCGTGCAGCAAGATAGCGAGGGGGAGACATAACCTAGGGGAGGGAGACGTACACACACACACACACACAGGGTCAGAAGTGGAGCGGAATAGAGGGTCTGATGGAAAACAGGGCAGCAGGAGGGAGATGTGCAAACGGGATCAGAAGTGGAACGAGACAGAGAGGGGTGAAGGAAGCAAGGGCGTAGGGGAGAGCGCTACACATACAGGGGGCTCAGAAGGGGAGCGAGAGAGGCGGGGGAAACCAGGGCAGAAACCAGGGCAGAGAGAGCAAGAAGCCGACAGGAAGGGCAGATGTGGCTTGCGAGATCGGCGAGGGCACATGCGAAAGTAAACCAGGATGTGGACGCAACACGCAGGGTGGTAAAAGTTGGGGAAGAAGCAACACTAAGGGCAGGGTGAGGGAAGTAACAATGGGGGAGAGGAGGGTGCGGTTGGGGGAAGCAACACAGTGGACATAGGAAACCATGTGGAGAAGCACACGGGAGAGTGCAACAAGAGGGGTGGGGGTAAGGAGAAGCACACATACGATAGAGAGCAACCCGGAGTCTAGGGGCAAAGAAGTACTTGAGGGAGACTGCTTGAAAACACATGAATACTCAGAGTGCTGAACACAAAATAAACAAGGGCAGAGAGAGACACACAGGGAAGTGGAGCGAGATAGGGAGTGGGAGGGTAACAAGGGGGGCAGAGGGGGAGAGAGAGACAGGGGAGAGAGAGAGATACACAGGTGTTCAGAAGTGGGAGAAAAAAGCGAGGGGGAAAGCGAGGGGGAGACGGAAACCAGGCGTGCAGCAAGATAGCGAGGGGGAGACATAACCTAGGGGAGGGAGACGTACACACACACACACACACACACACAGGGTCAGAAGTGGAGCGGAATAGAGGGTCTGATGGAAAACAGGGCAGCAGGAGGGAGATGTGCAAACGGGATCAGAAGTGGAACAGACAGAGAGGGGTGAAGGAAGCAAGGGCGTAGGGGAGAGCGCTACACATACAGGGGGCTCAGAAGGGGAGCGAGAGAGGCGGGGGAAACCAGGGCAGAAACCAGGGCAGAGAGAGCAAGAAGCCGACAGGAAGGGCAGATGTGGCTTGCGAGATCGGCGAGGGCACAGAAGGAGAGGCCGCGGCGGGTGACCCGCCGCAGTGGCATCGATGCTACCCCTCACACACCGGGACCGTCGGGCAGCCTTTCAGACCGGACCCTGGCCTTCAACCACCCTCTGGCAGACTACAACTTACCGGCTGTTTGAGGAGGCGGCGGCTCCTCTTTGCCGTGGGCAGGGCTGCTGGGCTTCTCCGGTCGGCGGCGGCTGGGGACGGGCTTCTTCTCCTTGCCGAGCAGGAGCACGGGGAGACCTCCCGTCCGCGAGTTAGGGTCTCAGGGCGGCCCCAGAAGTGCGGGTCCAGCGGCGGGTCAGCGAAGCAGGCTCTGTGTTTTCAGCGAAGTCAGCAGGAGAGCCCAATGGTCCCTGAAGAGTCGAGCTCACAGGGGACGGGTTGGTGCAGGCTAGACTGCGGGGGAAAATGGCGGACAACTTACCGGCTGTTTGAGGAGGCGGCGGCTCCTCTTTGCCGCGGGCAGGGCTGCTGGGCTTCTCCGGTCGGCGGCGGCTGGGGACGGGCTAAATGGCGGACAACTTACCGGCTGTTTGAGGAGGCGGCGGCTCCTCTTTGCCGCGGGCAGGGCTGCTGGGCTTCTCCGGTCGTCGGCGGCTGGGGACGGGCTTCTTCTCCTTGCCGAGCAGGAGCACGGGGAGACCTCCCGTCCGCGAGTTAGGGTCTCAGGGTGGCCCCAGAAGTGCGGGTCCAGCGGCGGGTCAGCGAAGCAGGCTCTGTGGTTTCAGCGAAGTCAGCAGGAGAGCCCAATGGTCCCTGAAGAGACGAGCTCACAGGGGACGGGTTGGTGCAGGCTAGACTGCGGGGGAAAATGGCGGACTCGAGCTTCCGATTTTTTTCCGATTTGGGGGCGTGGTTTTGCTGTCCTGAGTGACGGACTACGTCACGAGCTAAAGAACAGCAAAAATGACGCCCCCAAATCCGAAAAAGACGGAGCCTATTTGGAGTGATGGCTCTCTCCTGCAATGGCTGGCCTCCATTTAGGAAGCCAGCCAATAGAGAACGAGCAAAAAGAGGGAGGGATAAATGCAGCACTCTAAGAATCATTAAATCTCCGACTTCCGGTTTCTGCTTTACGGCAGAACCGATAGTCCTCGACCTAAAACTAATGGTAGCCCCCCAAAAAGTGCCTGGAAGCCATGCCATTGTGTGCACGTCATCGCTTTCACGTTGCGCCCAAGCACCTTTTAATACTGCTCCCCCAAATTTTGACTGCCCCCTCCCAACAGAAATCAGAGAGTATAGGGGGGGTGCAGTAAAAAAGTATTTGCAGTACCCCACAATAAGTCAGGATCCTCCTCCACCTATTCCTCTGCTCTCTGACCCCACCCATTCTGCCCAGGCTTCGCCTATACCCCTCCTCTCTGACCCCACCCACTCTGACTAGGCTCCTCCTATACCCCTCCTCTCTGCCCAGGCTCCGCCTATACTCCTCCTCTCTGACCCCACCCACTCTGACTAGGCTCCTCCTGAACCCCTCCTCTCTAACCCCACCCACTCTGACTAGGCTCCTCCTGAACCCCACTCACTCTGACTAGGCTCCTCCTATACCCCTCCTCTCTAACCCCACCCACTCTGACTAGGCTCCTCCTGAACCCCTCCTCTCTGACCCCACCCACTCTGACTAGGCTCCTCCTGAACCCCACCCACTCTGACTAGGCTCCTCCTATACCCCTCCTCTCTAACCCCACCCACTCTGACTAGGCTCCTCCTGAACCCCTCCTCTCTGACCCCACCCACTCTGACTAGGCTCCTCCTGAACCCCTCCTCTCTAACCCCACCCACTCTGACTAGACTTCTCCTATACCCCTTCTCTCTGACCCGGCTCCTCCTGAACCCCTCCTCTCTGACCCCACCCACTCTGACTAGGCTCCTCCTGAACCCCTCCTCTCTAACCCCATCCACTCTGACTAGGCTCCTCCTGAACCCCTCCTCTCTAACCCCACCCACTGTGACTAGACTCCTCCTATACCCCTTCTCTCTGACCCGGCTCCTCCTGAACCCCTCCTCTCTGACCCCACCCACTCTGACCCCACCCACTCTGACTAGGCTCCTCTTATACCCCTCCTCTCTGCCCAGGCTCCGCCTATACTCCTCCTCTCTGACCCCACCCACTCTGACTAGGCTCCTCCTATACTCCTCATCTCTCTACTAGTCTCCTCCTATACCCCTCCTCTCTGACCCCACTCACTCTGACTAGGCTCCTCCTATACCCCTTCTCTCTGACCCGGCTCCTCCTGAACCCCTCCTCTCTGACCCCACCCACTCTGACTAGGCTCCTCCTATACCCCTCCTTTTTGCCCAGGCTCCGCCTATACTCCTCCTCTCTGACCCCACCAACTCTGACTAGGCTCCTCCTATAATTCTCATCTCTGACTAGGCTCCTCCTATACCCCTCCTCTCTAACCCCACCCACTCTGACCCGGCTCCTCCTGAACCCCTCCTCTCTGACCCCACCCACTCAGACTAGGCTCCTCCTATACCCCTAATCTCTGACCCGGCTCCTCCTGAACCCCTCCTCTCTGACCCCACCCACTCTGACTAGGCTCCTCCTATACCCCTCCTCTCTGCCTAGGCTCCGCCTATACTCCTCCTCTCTGACCACACCCACTCTGACTAGGCTCCTCCTGAACTTCTCCTCTCTGCCCAGGCTCCGCCTATACTCCTCCTCTCTGACCACACCCACTCTGACTAGGCTCCTCCTGAACCCCACCCACTCTGACTAGGCTCCTCCTATACCCCTCCTCTCTAACTCCACCCACTCTGACTAGATTCCTCCTGAACCCCTCCTCTCTAACCCCACCCACTCTGACTAGGCTCCTCCTATACCCCTCCTCTCTGCCCAGGCTCCACCTATACTCCTCCTCTCTGACTAGGCTCCTCCTATACCCCTTCTCTCTGACCCGGCTCCTCCTGAACCCCTCCTCTCTGACCCCACCCACTCTGAACCCACCCACTCTGACTAGGCTCCTCTTATACCCCTCCTCTCTGCCCAGGCTCCGCCTATACTCCTCCTCTCTGACCCCACCCACTCTGACTAGGCTCCTCCTATACTCCTCATCTCTGACTAGGCTCCTCCTATACTCCTCCTCTCTGACCCCACCCACTCTGACTAGGCTCCGCCTACACTCCTCCTCTCTGACCCCACCCACTCTGACTAGGCTCCTCCTGAACCCCACCCACTCTGACTAGGCTCCTCCTATACCCCTCCTCTCTAACCCCACCCACTCTGACTAGGCTCCTCCTGAACCCCTCCTCTCTGACCCCACCCACTCTGACTAGGCTCCTCCTATACCCCTCCTCTCTAACCCCACCCACTCTGACTAGGCTCCTCCTGAACCCCTCCTCTCTGACCCCACCCACTCTGACTAGGCTCCTTCTATACCCCTTCTCTCTGACCCGGCTCCTCCTGAACCCCTCCTCTCTGACCCCAACCACTCTGACTAGGCTCCTCCTGAACCCCTCCTCTCTGCCCAGGCTCCGCCTATACTCCTCCTCTCTGACCACACCCACTCTGACTAGGCTCCTCCTGAACCCCTCCTCTCTGCCCAGGCTCCGCCTATACTCCTCCTCTCTGACCACACCCACTCTGACTAGGCTCCTCCTGAACCCCTCCTCTCTAACCCCACCCACTTCGACTAGGCTTCGCCTATACTCCTCCTCTCTAACCCCACCCACTCTGACTAGACTCCTCCTATACCCCTACTCTCTGACCCGGCTTCTCCTGAACCCCTCCTCGCTAACCCCACTCACTCTGACTATTCAATTCAATTCAATTCAATTAATTTATATAGCGCGCTACAAACCCAGAGGGTCTCAAGGCGCTTCGAGAAGGGTGGGGAATTACTTGTCGAATATCCAGGTTTTAAGTTGCTTTCTGAATGCTAGGTGGTTCTGAGTGAGGCGAAGGTGTGTGGGAAGTGAGTTCCAGGTTTTGGCTGCCAGGTAGGAGAAGGATCTACCTCCCATGGTGGTTTTGTTGATGCGGGGTATAGCAGCAAGGGCTTGGTGGGAGGAGCGTAGATGGCGGGAGGGGGTGTAGAAGGAAAGTCGTGTGTTGAGGCATTCGGGTCCGAGTTCGTAAAGTGCTTTGTGTGCGTGGGTTATGAGGCGGAATGTTATCCTCTTATTGACGGGGAGCCAGTGGAGGTTTTTCAGGTGATTAGAAATGTGGTCTTTCCGCGGAATGTCTAGTATGAGTCTGGCTGATGCGTTCTGGATGCGTTGAAGTTTTTTCTGAAGTTTTGCGGTGGTGCCGGCGTATAGGGTGTTTCCGTAGTCCAGGCGACTTTTAACCAGTGCGTGGGTGACCGTTTTTCTAGTTTCGGTGGGGATCCAGTGAAATGTTTTTTTGAGCATGCGAAGGATGTTGAAGCAAGATGATGAAACGGCGTTGACCTGTTTGGTCATCGAGAGTGAGGAGTCCAGAATGACGCCCAGGTTCCGTGCGTGGTCCGTCGGGATGGGTGCTTTTCCAAGGGACTCTGGCCACCACGAGTCGTCCCAGGCGGAGGGGGAGGTGCCTAGGATAAGGACTTCAGTTTTGCCGGAATTCAGTTTCAGGCGGCTGTGCTTCATCCACTCAGCTACATCTTTCATTCCTTTATGTAAGTTTGTTTTGGCGGTGTTAGGGTCTTTGGTGAGTGAGAGGATCAGTTGAGTGTCATCAGCGTAGGAGATGATGTTGAGGTTGTGTTGGCGAGCGATGGCCGCGAGGGGGCTCATGTATACGTTGAAGAGGGTGGGGCTGAGTGACGATCCTTGTGGCACGCCGCAGATGACTTCGGTGGCCTCTGACTTGAATGGTGGGAGGCGGACTCTCTGGGTTCTTCCGGCGAGGAACGAGGTGATCCATTCCAGTGCTTTTCCTTGGATTCCGATGTTTCTGAGGCGCTGTAACAGGGTGCTATGACAGACAGTGTCGAAGGCAGCGGAGAGGTCGAGGAGGATGAGGGCGACTGTGTCTCCATTGTCCAGTAGAGTTCGAATGTCGTCTGTTGCTGCGATGAGTGCAGTCTCAGTACTGTGTTTTGCTCGGAAGCCAGATTGTGAGGAGTCTAGGGATTTGTTGGTTTCGAGGAAGGCGGCGAGCTGGATGTTGACCACCTTCTCGATGACTTTGGCTGGGAATGGTAGGAGCGAGATGGGGTGGTAGTTTTTGAGTTCGGTGGGGTCAGCTGTGGGTTTTTTCAGAAGGGCGCTGAGTTCGGCGTGCTTCCAGATTTCCGGGAAGGTGGCGGAGTTAAAGGAGCAGTTGATGACATCTCGGAGGTGGGGTGCGATGATGGAGTCAGCTTTGTTGAAGATGTGGTGAGGGCATGGGTCTGTGGGGGATCCTGAGTGGATAGAGTTCATTAGGCGAATGGTGTCCTCGGTGGAGATTGGGTTCCAGTCATTAAGGATGTTCAAGGGGGGTGAGGGTACGGCAGAAGTTAGGGTGGGCTGGTCTCCGGGTTGGTTGTCGAAACTGTTGTGGATGTCTGCGATTTTGTCGTGGAAGAACGAAGCTAGGGAGTCGCAAAGGGCTTGAGAGGGAGTGATGTCGTTGGAGTTGGCAGTGGGGTTGGTAAACTCTTTGACGATGTTGAATAATTCCTTGCTGTTGTGGGCGTTGTTGTCAAGTAGGTCTTTGAAAGCGGCTTTCTTGGCAGTCCGGATCAGTTGGTGGTGTATGCGGGTGGCGTTTTTGAAGGCGTCCCTGGTGCTGGTGTTAGGGTCTTCTTTCCAGGTCTTCTCGAGGGAGCGACAGAGTTTCTTGGATTTCTTAAGATCATTGTTGAACCAGGGAGCGTTTTTTCTGCCTGGTTTAATTTGACGTTTTTTCAGGGGTGCTAGGTTGTCGGCGCTGTTGGTTAGCCATTGAGTGAGGTTAATGGCTGCTTGGTTGGGGTTCGAAGATTGGGCAGGGGGGTTTTGAAGAAGCGATGAAGAGATTTGGTCGATGGTGATTTTGTTCCAGTTTCTTCACAGAGTAGGTTCAGGATGGTTGTGGGTTGTGGTCTTATTGTAGATAAAGTGAACGCAGCTGTGGTCCGTCCAATGGAGAGGTGTGGTGTGGCTGAAGGAGATATGTTTGCTGGAGGTGAAGATAGGGTCGAGTGTGTGACCTGCGTAGTGAGTGGGTGTATTGACAAGTTGTTTGAGTCCGAGGTTGGCGAGATTGTCCAGGAGGGTGGTGGTGTTGATGTCGTTGCTTTTTTCCAGGTGAAAATTGAGGTCTCCCAGTAGAATGTAGTCCTCGGAGGGGAGGGCGTGTGGGGTGATAAAGTCAGTGATTTCTTCACTGAATTGTGCACGCGGTCCTGGTGGTCTGTAGAGGAGGGTGCCTCTGAGTGTGGTATTGGGGTCGGTGTGGATCTGGAAGTGAAGGCGTTCCGCGCTAGCGAGGTTGACGTCTGAGTTGGTTGAGATGCGGATGGAATTCTTATGGACGATAGCGATTCCTCCTCCTGTTTGCTTGGTGCGGTCTTTTCGATGATCTTGTAGCCTTCCGGGATGGCAATGGTGATGTCTGGGGCAGAGGAGGCGTTCATCCATGTTTCTGTTAGGAAGGCGACGTCCGGAGGGATGGTGTCTAGTAGATTCCAGAGGTCGATGGCGTGTTTGTGGACCGAGCGGGTATTGAGCAGGATGCATTTTAGGTGGTTGGTGTTAGAGCTCTGTTTGGTGTTCGTGGATGAGGAGTTGGTCTTGGTGCCGTCAAACTTGCAGGAGTTGCATGTGAAGGGTCCATGGGTGTGTCCGGGGGCAGCTTGGGCGCAGTAGGGGAGTCGGCCTGGGTTAAGGGCTAGGAGGGTGGAAGCGGCGTATGTAATGCGGGAGGGACGGGGGCCAGGGGGTCTGGCGCTGGGCGGGGGCTTGGCGCGGACGGGCGTAGACGGGCTTACCTTTGGCGCACCTTCGGCGCGAATTGGGCGCGACCGCTGCGCTTGACCGCTGCGCGAGAATGCTTCTGTCATATATGGATGGTGGAGGGGGAGGGGCGAGGGAGGGTCAGCAGGGAGGCGGGGCGGGCTGTGGGGGCCGGTGTCTGGGGCACTAACAACAACAACAACAAGCGTAAGATGCCGGCAGCTATGTAGAAAGCGCTACTTGCGTTATGCTGAGGCTCAGGTAGCTGACTACGCTTGCAGCTGAAGCGTCCTGTTTAAATAAGTGTACAAAGAGAGAGCGCCGATAGTACAATGCCCCCAAGCGTTCCGAAGTCTATTTAAAAGGTCCATGAGCGCCGAGTCAGCACTCCCCTGAAGTAATTTAAAAGTTCCAAATGCGTGTGGCAGCACTCGTGCTGCAGCGCTATGCAAGCAAATCAAGTTAATGCAGGCAGAAGATTAATCAATGCACATCCAAATAACGATACCACACAGGAGCAGGCAGCAGGGCAAAGGGAGCGGCCGCTTCTGAACTCGTCAGGGCGGTCACAGCGCAAACGGGTTCAAAGCAGGCAGTGTAGTTCGTGGGAGGGAGGGTCAGCAGGGAGGCGGGGCGGGCTGTGGGGGCCGGTCTCTGTGGCACTAACAACAACAACAACAAGCGTAAGATGGCGGCAGCTATGTAGAAAGCGCTACTTGCGTTATGCTGAGGCTCAGGTAACTGACTACGCTTGCAGCTGAAGCGTCCTGTTTAAATAAGTGTACAAAGAGAGAGCGCCGATAGTACAATGCCCCCAAGCGTTCCGAAGTCTAGTTAAAAGGTCAATGAGCGCCGAGTCAGCACTCCCCTGAAGTAATTTAAAAGTCCCAAATGCGTGTGGCAGCACTCGCGCTGCAGCGCTATGCAAGCAAATCAAGTTAATGCAGGCAGAAGATTAATCAATGCACATCCAAATAACGATACCACACAGGAGCAGGCAGCAGGGCAAAGGGAGCGGCCGCTTCTGAACTCCTCCTGAACCCCTCCTCTCTAACCCCACCCACTCTGACTAGACTAGGCTCCTCCTGAACCCCTCCTCTCTAACCCCACTCACTCTGACTAGGCTCCTCCTGAACCCCTCCTCTCTAACCCCACCCACTCTGATTAGGCTCCTCCCTAACCCCACCCACTCTGACTTGGCTCCTCCTATACCCCTCCTCTCTGCCCAGGCTCCGCCTATACTCCTCCTCTCTGACCCCACCCACTCTGACTAGGCTCCTCCTATACCCCTTCTCTCTGACCTGGCTCCTCCTGAACCAGAGCAATAAAAACTAATGGTAGCCCCACAAAAAGTGCCTGGAAGCCATGCCATTGTGTGCACCTCATTGCTTTCACGTTTCGCCCAAGCACCTTTTAATACTGCTCCCCCAAATTTTGACTGCCCCCTCCCAACAGAAATCAGAGAGTATAGGGGGGGTGCAGTAAAAAAGTATTTGCAGTACCCCACAATAAGTCAGGATCCTCCTCCACCTATTCCTCTGCTCTCTGACCCCACCCATTCTGCCCAGGCTTCGCCTATACCCCTCCTCTCTGACCCCACCCACTCTGACTAGGCTCCTCCTATACCCCTCCTCTCTGCCCAGGCTCCGCCTATACTCCTCCTCTCTGACCCCACCCACTCTGACTAGGCTCCTCCTGAACCCCTCCTCTCTAACCCCACCCACTCTGACTAGGCTCCTCCTGAACCCCACTCACTCTGACTAGGCTCCTCCTATACCCCTCCTCTCTAACCCCACCCACTCTGACTAGGCTCCTCCTGAACCCCTCCTCTCTGACCCCACCCACTCTGACTAGGCTCCTCCTGAACCCCACCCACTCTGACTAGGCTCCTCCTATACCCCTCCTCTCTAACCCCACCCACTCTGACTAGGCTCCTCCTATACTCCTCATCTCTGACTAGGCTCCTCCTATACCCCTCATCTCTGCCAAGGCTCCGCCTATACTCCTCCTCTGACCCCACCCACTCTGACTAGGCTCCTCCTGAACCCCTCCTCTCTAACCCCACCCACTCTGACTAGGCTCCTCCTGAACCCCTCCTCTCTAACCCCACCCACTCTGACTAGGCTCCTCCTATACCCCTCCTCTCTGCCCAGGCTCTGCCTATACTCCTCCTCTCTGACCCCACCCACTCTGACTAGGCTCCTCCTGAACCCCTCCTCTCTGCCCAGGCTCCGCCTGAACCCCTCCTCTCTAACCCCACCCACTCTGACCAGGCACCTCCTATACCCCTCCTCTCTGCCCAGGCTCCGCCTATACTCCTCCTCTCTGACCCCACCCACTCTGACTAAGCTCCTCCTGAACCCCTCTTCTCTGCCCAGGCTCCGCCTATACTCCTCCTCTCTGACCCCACCTACTCTGACTAGGCTCCTCCTATACCCCTCCTCTCTGACCCCACCCACTCTGACTAGGCTCCTCCTATACCCCTCCTCTCTGACCCCACCCACTCTGACTAGGCTCCTCCTATACCCCTCCCCTCTGCCCAGGCTCTGCCTATACTCCTCCTCTCTGACCCCACCCACTCTGACTAGGCTCCTCCTGTACCCCTCCTCTCTAACCCCACCCACTCTGACTAGGCTCCTCCCTAACCCCACCCACTCTGACTAGGCTCCTCCTATACCCCTCCTCTCTGACCCCACCCACTCTGACTAGACTCTGCCTACACTCCTCCTCTCTGACCCCACCCACTCTGACTAGGCTCCTCCCTAACCCCACCCGCTCTGACTTGGCTCCTCCTATACCCCTCCTCTCTGCCCAGGCTCCGCCTATACTCCTCCTCTCTGACCCCACCCACTCTGACTAGGCTCCTCCTATACTCCTCATCTCTGACTAGGCTCCTCCTATACCCCTCCTCTCTGCCCAGGCTCCGCCTATACTCCTCCTCCCTGACCCCACCCACTCTGACTAGGCTCCTCCTGAACCCCTCCTCTCTAACCCCACCCACTCTGACTAGGCTCCTCCTGAACCCCACCCGCTCTGACTTGGCTCCTCCTATACCCCTCCTCTCTGCCCAGGCTCCGCCTATACTCCTCCTCTCTGACCCCACCCACTCTGACAAGGCTCCTCCTATACTCCTCATCTCTGACTAGGCTCCTCCTATACCCCTCCTCTCTGCCCAGGCTCCGCCTATACTCCTCCTCTCTGACCCCACCCACTCTGACTAGGCTCCTCCTGAACCCCTCCTCTCTAACCCCACCCACTCTGACTAGGCTCCTCCTGAACCCCTCCTCTCTAACCCCACCCACTCTGACTAGGCTCCTCCTATACCCCTCCTCTCTGCCCAGGCTCTGCCTATACTCCTCCTCTCTGACCCCACCCACTCTGACTAGGCTCCTCCTGAACCCCTCCTCTCTGCCCAGGCTCCGCCTGAACCCCTCCTCTCTAACCCCACCCACTCTGACTAGGCACCTCCTATACCCCTCCTCTCTGCCCAGGCTCCGCCTATACTCCTCCTCTCTGACCCCACCCACTCTGACTAGGCTCCTCCTGAACCCCTCTTCTCTGCCCAGGCTCCGCCTATACTCCTCCTCTCTGACCCCACCCACTCTGACTAGGCTCCTCCTATACCCCTCCTCTCTGACCCCACCCACTCTGACTAGGCTCCTCCTATACCCCTCCTCTCTGACCCCACCCACTCTGACTAGGCTCCTCCTATACCCCTCCCCTCTGCCCAGGCTCCGCCTATACTCCTCCTCTCTGACCCCACCCACTCTGACTAGGCTCCTCCTGTACCCCTCCTCTCTAACCCCACCCACTCTGACTAGGCTCCTCCCTAACCCCACCCACTCTGACTAGGCTCCTCCTATACCCCTCCTCTCTGACCCCACCCACTCTGACTAGACTCCGCCTACACTCCTCCTCTCTGACCCCACCCACTCTGACTAGGCTCCTCCCTAACCCCACCCGCTCTGACTTGGCTCCTCCTATACCCCTCCTCTCTGCCCAGGCTCCGCCTATACTCCTCCTCTCTGACCCCACCCACTCTGACTAGGCTCCTCCCTAACCCCACCCACTCTGACTTGGCTCCTCCTATACCCCTCCTCTGACCCCACCCACTCTGACTAGACTCCTCCTACACTCCTCCTCTCTGACCCCACCCACTCTGACTAGGCTCCTCCCTAACCCCACCCACTCTGACTTGGCTCCTCCTATACCCCTCCTCTCTGCCCAGGCTCCGCCTATACTCCTCCTCTCTGACCCCACCCACTCTGACTAGGCTCATCCTATACCCCTCCTCTCTAACCCCACCCACTCTGACTAGGCTCCTCCTGAACCCCTCCTCTCTGACCCCACCCACTCTGACTAGGCTTCTCCTATACCCCTTCTCTCTGACCTGGCACCTCCTGAACCCCTCCTCTCCGACCCCACCCACTCTGACTAGGCTCCTCCTATACCCCTCCTCTCTGCCCAGGCTCCGACTATACTCCTCCTCTCTGACCCCACCCACTCTGACTAGGCTCCGCCTACACTCCTCCTCTCTGACCCCACCCACTCTGACTAGGCTCCTCCTGAACCCCACCCACTCTGACTAGGCTCCTCTTATAACCCTCCTCTCTAACCCCACCCACTCTGACTAGGCTCCTCCTGAACCCCTCCTCTCTGACCCCACCCACTCTGACTAGGCTCCTCCTGAACCCCACCCACTCTGACTAGGCTCCTCCTATACCCCTCCTCTCTAACCCCACCCACTCTGACTAGGCTCCTCCTGAACCCCTCCTCTCTGGCCCCACCCACTCTGACTAGGCTCCTTCTATACCCCTTCTCTCTGACCCGGCTCCTCCTGAACCCCTCCTCTCTGACCCCACCCACTCTGACTAGGCTCCTCCTGAAACCCTCCTCTCTGCCCAGGCTCCACCTATACTCCTCCTCTCTGACCACACCCACTCTGACTAGGCTCCTCCTTAACCCCTCCTCTCTGCCCAGGCTCCGCCTATACTCCTCCTCTATGACCACACCCACTCTGACTAGGTTCCTCCTGAACCCCTCCTCTCTAACCCCACCCACTCTGACTAGGCTCCTCCTATACCCCTCCTCTCTGCCCAGGCTCCGCCTATACTCCTCCTCTCTGACCCCTCCCACTCTAACTAGGCTCCTCCCTAAGCCCACCCACTTTGACTTGGCTCCTCCTATATCCTTCCTCTCTGTCCAGGCTCCACCTATACTCCTCCTCTCTGACCCCACCCACTCTGATTAGGCTCCTCCTGTACCCCTCCTCTCTAACCCCAGCCACTCTGACTAGGCTCCTCCCTAACCCCACCCACTCTGACTTGGCCCCTCCAATATCCCTCCTCTCTGCCCAGGCTCCGCCTATACTCCTCTCTGACCCCACCCACTCTGACTAGGCTCCTCCTGAACCCCTCCTCTCTAACCCCACCCACTCTGACTAGGCTTCGCCTATTCTCCTCCTCTCTAACCCCACCCACTCTGACTAGGCTCCTCCTATACCCCTACTCTCTGACCCGGCTCCTCCTGAACCCCTCCTCTCTAACCCCACTCACTCTGACTAGGCTCCTCCTAAACCCCTCCTCTCTAACCCCACCCACTCTGATTAGGCTCTCCCTAACACCACCCACTCTGACTTGGCCCCTCCTATACCCCTCCTCTCTGCCCAGGCTCCGCCTATACTCCTCCTCTCTGACCCCACCCACTCTGACTAGACTAGGCTCCTCCTGAACCCCTCCTCTCTAACCACACCCACTCTGACTAGGCTCCTCCTGAACCCCTCCTCTCTAACCCCACCCACTCTGATTAGGCTCCTCCCTAACCCAACCCACTCTGACTTGGCCCCTCCTATACCCCTCCTCTCTGCCCAGGCACCGCCTATATTCCTCCTCTCCGACCCCACCAACTCTGACTAGGCTCCTCCTATTCCCTCTTCTATCTGTCCTGGCTCCTCCTGAACCAGAGCAATAAAAACTAATGGTAGCCCCCAAAAAGTGTCTGGAAGCCATGCCATCGCTTTCACGTTGCGCCCAAGCACCTTTTAATACTGCTCCCCCAAATTTTGACTGTCCCCTCCCAACAGAAATCAGAGAGTATAGGGGAGGGTGCAGTAAAAAAGTATTTGCAGTACCCCACAATAAGTCAGGATCCTCCTCCACCTATTCCTCTGCTCTCTGACCCCACCCATTCTGCCCAGGCTTCGCCTATACCCCTCCTCTCTGACCCCATCCACTCTGACTAGGCTCCTCCTATACCCCTTCTCTCTGCCCAGGCTCCGCCTATACTCCTCCTCTCTGACCCCACCCACTCTGATAAGGCTCCTCCTATACCCCTTCTCTCTGACCCGGCACCTCCTGAACCCCTCCTCTCTGACCCCACCCACTCTGACTAGGCTCCTCCTATACCCCTCCTCTCTGCCCAGGCTCCGCCTATACTCCTCCTCTCTGACCCCACCCACTCTGACTAGGCTCTGCCTACACTCCTCCTCTCTGACCATACCCACTCTGACTAGGCTCCTCCTGTACTCCACCCACTCTGACTAGGCTCCTCCTATACCCCTCCTCTCTAACCCCACCCACTCTGACTAGGCTCCTCCTGAACCCCTCATCTCTGACCCCACCTACTCTGACTAGGCTCCTCCTGAACCCCACCCACTCTGACTAGGCTCCTCCTATACCCCTCCTCTCTAACCCCACCCACTCTGACTAGATTCCTCCTGAACCCCTCCTCTCTGACCCCACCCACTCTGACTAGGCTCCTTCTATACCCCTTCTCTCTGACCCGGCTCCTCCTGAACCCCTCCTCTCTAACCCCACTCACTCTGACTAGGCTCCTCCTGAACCCCTCCTCTCTAACCCCACCCACTCTGATTAGGCTCCTCCCTAACACCCCCCACTCTGACTTGGCCCCTCCTATACCCCTCCTCTCTGCCCAGGCTCCGCCTATACTCCTCCTCTCTGACCCCACCCACTCTGACTAGACTAGGCTCCTCCTGAACCCCTCCTCTCTAACCCCACCCAATCTGACTAGGCTCCTCCTGAACACCCCCTCTCTAACCCCACCCACTCTGATTAGCCTCCTCCCTAACCCAACCCACTCTGACTTGGTCCCTCCTATACCCCTCCTCTCTGCCCAGGCTCCGCCTATACTCCTCCTCACTGACCCCACCAACTCTGACTAGGCTCCTCCTATTCCCTCTTCTATCTGTCCTGGCTCCTCCTGAACCAGAGCAATAAAAACTAATGGTAGCCCCCCAAAAAGTACCTGGATCCATGCCATCGCTTTCACGTTGCGCCCAAGCACCTTTTAATACTGCTCCCCCAAATTTTGACTGCCTCCTCCCAACAGAAATCAGAGAGTATAGGGGGGTGCAGTAAAAAAGTATTTGCAGTACCCCACAATAAGTCAGGATCCTCCTCCACCTATTCCATTGCTCTCTGACCACACCCATTCTGCCCAGGCTTCGCCTATACCCCTCCTCTCTGACCCAACCCACTCTGACTAGGCTCCTCCTATACCCCTCCTCTCTGCCCAGGCTCTGCCTATACTCCTCCTCTCTGACCCCACCCACTCTGATTAGGCTCCTCCTGAACCCCTCCTCTCTAACCCCACCCACTCTGAGTAGGCTCCTCCTGAACCCCTCCTCTCTAACCCCACCCACTGTGACTAGGCTCCTCCTATACCCCTTCTCTCTGACCCGGCTCCTCCTGAACCCCTCCTCTCTGACCCCACCCACTCTGACCCGACCCACTCTGACTAGGCTCCTCTTATACCCCTCCTCTCTGCCCAGGCTCCGCCTATACTCCTCCTCTCTGCCCCCACCCACTCTGACTAGGTTCCGCCTACACTCCTCCTCTCTGACCCCACCCACTCTGACTAGGCTCCTCCTGAACCCCACCCACTCTGACTAGGCTCCTCCTATACCCCTCCTCTCTAACGCCACCCACTCTGACTAGGCTCCTCCTGAACCCCTCCTCTCTGACCCCACCCACTCTGACTAGGCTCCTCCTGAACCCCACCCACTCTGACTAGGCTCCTACTGAACCCCTCCTCTCTGAACCCACCCACTCTGACTAGGCTCCTTCTATACCCCTCCTCTCTGCCCAGGCTCCACCTATACTCCTCCTCTCTGACCCCACCCACTCTGACTAGGCTCCTCCTGTACCCCTCCTCTCTAACCCCACCCGCTCCGCCTATACTACTCCTCTCTGACCCCACCCACTCTGACTAGGCTCCTCCTATACTCCTTCTCTCTGACCCCACCCACTCTGACTAGGCTCCTCCTGAACCCCTCCTCTCTGCCCAGGCTCCGCCTGAACCCCTCCTCTTTAACCCCATCCACTCTGACTAGGCTCCTCCTATACCCCTCCTCTCTGCCCAGGCTCCGCCTATACTCCTCCTCTCTGACCCCTCCCACTCTGACTAGGCTCCTCCTGTACCTCTCCTCTCTAACCCGACCCACTCTGACTAGGCTCCTCCCTAACCCCACCCACTCTGACTTGGCTCCTCCTATATCCTTCCTCTCTGTCCAGGCTCCACCTATACTCCTCCTCTCTGACCCCACCCACTCTGATTAGGCTCCTCTTGAACCCCTCCTCTCTAACCCCACCCACTCTGACTAGGCTCCTCCTATACCCCTCCTCTCTGCCCAGGCTCCGCCTATACTCCTCCTCTCCGACCCCACCCACCCTGACTAGGCTCCTCCTGTGCCCCTCCTCTCTAACCCCACCCACTCTGACTAGGCTCCTCCTGTACCCCTCCTCTCTAACCCCAGCCACTCTGACTAGGCTCCTCCCTAACCCCACCCACTATGACTTGGCCCCTCCTATATCCCTCCTCTCTGCCAAGGCTCCGCCTATACTCCTCCTCTCTGACCCCACCCACTCTGACTAGGCTCTCCTGAACCCCTCCTCTCTAACCCCACCCACTCTGACTAGGCTCCTCCTGAACCCCTCCTCTCTGACCCCACCCAAGGTGGAAATTTTCAAAAAGTGAATATTTTTTTTTTTTGCTAAGTTTATTTTTTACTTGGTAACAAAGGAGAAAAGTGGACACTCTTTTTGGCATGTGTGTCCCAAAATTTCAAATGTTTTCCCTCATGACCTTCTACCAACCTCCCTATTTCTCAAGTAGGTGCAATAGGGACAAGGCATTATCTTCCTTTATCAATGTCTTCATTCTTTGTCCTTTAAGTTTGGTGAATTGCAGAGTGCAATTGTGGTATTGGGGGTTATAACTGAGCACAAGAATGCGAGGAAGGTGCTACACTAATTGTAAAATAGGTTGGATGATGGTGATTTTTCATTTTGGTGTGAGCCACTCGCTCAAATCAGGGGTATGGTGCCAGTGAGCTTGGATAGAAATAAAGGTCAAGTATGAGCTCTGGCTAATGAAATGATGGGTCAAGTTTGAGGCAAGCTAGAGTCCATTTATTAGGTGCAATAAGAAGCTAGAAAGATTGTTTCCTTTAAGAGACAGACAAGGGCAGAGTCAAGCCTTTGCTCTAGTAGGTCTGCATCATGCCTGCTGCAGGATGTGAAGGAATGGACCTCCACAGCAGTGCGCTGTGCCGGGCCGGGCTGGGCTGCGCTGGGCTGGGCTGGGCTGGGCTGGGCCTGCCCTGGCTCTGTGAAATAATCACCCACTTCCTTCCTTTGAGGAACGCTCACGAACGCCCACGAACGCCCTTGTTCTGTATACAGGCTGACAGCAGGCAATTTAGGACCCTGCTAAATGAGGGTGATGTCCCCATGTGCTTCCTTCGAGTGGCAAAATCCTTCGTCTAAGGCAGGTGGGCTTTTTTAAAATTTGGTTGAAGACCATATGTTGGAGGCGGTATCACGGCACAAGCCGCCGACCGTCTCAGAAGAAAGTATGCATGGGAGGATATTATTTGCATAGGACAGCCCTCTTCTCAGTCCCATTCTTATGCTGCAGTTGCCATGAAGTGTTACTAGAGGGCAGCAGTATGAACAAAAGAGCACACTGAGGCTTTTCTTCTGCTTGCTGACATGATTCTTGTTCATGGTGGTCTTGCAGGGCCTAAGGAGTGAAGGACTGCTTTGACTGAGGGGATGAGGAATGGCAGGCCTGTATTTGTGGTGAAGGGGGAATATTTGGAAGGTAAACAGCAAGATAAAAACGTCAAAGCATATATGTTTGCTGAGTGATTGAGTCTGTGTGTCACTTGTCTCTTTGAAGGGACATGTGAGAAAGGAACAGCAGTACCATAGACTTCAGATGGGAGAGAGCAAGCAAGGATGAATGTTTCCCTCAAATCCAAATACTTACAGTACCTCAAAGATGACAAGTGCGATATGATGTTCTGCAATTGTAAGGATTTGCCATGTGTGGTACATAAATATGCATGGTTAGTGAGGTTTTTCCCAGAATGTGAGTATCGTTAGGCTGGCAAATGTCAGGCACTCCTTTGGGAGTATGAGGCCAAGAAAAAATTTGGGAAGTTTGCTACAGTCATCTGTAGGATCGAAAGACACTGGGGAATTGTTACAGTGGGAGCCAGGCTGCACAAAATGTGGTAACAGTTGGACAGAAATCTTTAGCAGGGACTTTTGTCTACCCCCAATGTGGGACCAGGACTGCAGTACCTCTGTGTCTCTGAAACATATTTTGACCTCTGGACACCACCATCTCAATACCCCTCAAATGTTCCCTCCTGGTACCCCAGCTTTGGTAGTGCATCAACCAGGTTTCAACCCTTTGAGTGACCACAAACACCCTGCCTATGTGCCTTCCATTTACATTCAGTCAGTAACCCAGCTGCTTCGTTCGCTGTTCAATCTCAAGTGACAGTTGGATGCACATTGCAGGGGTATACAGGCATTAACCGAACTGTACAGCCCCTCTCAGTACAGCCAGACTACACTTCTTAAAATCATAAATACATGTTTTGCCCAACAGTAAGGCCAGGCCTTTCCTCTGTAGTTCATAGCCAACGTAAGGAGGAAAAAATCAACTGTAGAGCATGCCAAAATTCTCTACAGACACTGCCAATCCTCACACTTCTGCCTATTTGCATGCCAAGGTTATTCACTATGACCCACCAAACCAATTGCAACAGTAGCCACTCCCAGCCTCATTCTTATGCTCCGATGCCACCTTTATTTAGCAAGTGTTAGTGCTCTCGGATTTTGTAGCGCAATTCGCTATAGCCTCTGTTTTCAACAGAAATGTCCTAAAGGTACCTATACCAATCTGCAGGGTGGGGAGGAAGGGGGCTGCTGCTGCTGGTAGTAACATTGTGGGGCACCCCACCTGCAAAAATACAGCCAAATGCTCCTTGTTTTACCTTTCAATACCATAACTGCAGCAGAATCGTATGGTGACCCCTGTTGGTAATAGAAACTGTCAAACAGCTTCTTGCCCCCCCCCCGTTGCCCCTAACCATTTGGGGTCCACCCAATGAGGGAGGATCAGAGCAATAAAAACTAATGGTAGCCCCCCAAAAAGTACCTGGAAGCCATGCCATTGTGTGCACCTCATCGCCTTCACGTTGCGCCCAAGCACCTTTTAATACTGCTCCCCCAAATTTTGACTGCCCCCTCCCAACAGAAATCAGAGAGTATAGGGGCGGTGCAGTAAAAAAGTATTCGCAGTACCCCACAATAAGTCAGGATCCTCCTCTACCTATTTCTCTGCTCTCTGACCCCACCCATTCTGCCCAGGCTCCGCCTATACCCCTTCTCTCTGACCCCACCCACTCTGACTAGGCTCCTCCTATACCCCTCCTGTCTGACCCCACCCACTCTGACTAGGCTCCTCCTATACCCCTCCTCCCTAACCCCACCCACTCTGACTTGGCTCCTCCTATACCCCTCCTCTCTGACTAGGCTCCTCCTATACCCCACCCAATCTGACTAGGCTCCTCCTATACCCCTCTTGTCTGACCCCACCCACTCTGACTAGGCTCCTCCTATACCCCTCCTCTCTAACCCCACCCGCTCCACCTATACTACTCCTCTCTGACCCCACCCACTCTGACTAGGCTCCTCCCTAACCCCACCCACTCTGACTTGGCTCCTCCTATACCCCTCCTCTCTGACTAGGCTCCTCCTATACCCCACCCAATCAGACTAGGCTCCTCCTATACCCCTCCTCTCTGACCCCACCCACTCTGATTTGGTTACTCCTATACCCCTCCCCTCTGACCCCACCCACTCTGACTACACTCCTCCTATACCCCTCCTCTCTGACTAGGCTCCTCCTATACCCCACCCAATCTGACTAGGCTCCTCCTATACCCCTCCTCTCTGACCCCACCCACTCTGATTTGGTTCCTCCTTTACCCCTCCTCTCTGACCTGGCTCCTCCTATACCCCACCCAATCTGACTAGGCTCCTCCTATAACCCTCCTCTCTGACCCGGCTCCTCCTATACCCCTCCTCTCTAACCCCACCCACTCTGACTAGGCTCCTCCTGAACCCCTCCTCTCTGACCCCACCCAATCTGACTAGGCTCCTCCTATACCCCTCATCTCGGACCCGGCTCCTCCTATACCCCTCCTCTCTAACCTCACCCACTCTGACTAGGCTCCTCCTATACCCCTCCTGTCTGACCCCACCCACTCTGACTAGGCTCCTCCTATACCCCTCCTCTCTGACTAGGCTTCTCCTATACTCCTCCTCGCTGACCCCACCCAATCTGACTAGGCTCTCCTGAACCCCTCCTCTCTAACCCCACCCACTCTGACTAGGCTCGTCCTGAACCCCTCCTCTCTGACCCCACCCAATCTGACTAGGCTCCTCCTATACCCCTCCTCTCTGACTAGGCTCCTCCTATACTCCTCCTCTCTGACCCCACCCACTCTGACTAGGCTCCTCCTATACCCCTCCTTTCTGACACCACCCACTCTGACTAAGCTCCTCCTATACTCCTCCTCTCTGACCCCTCCCACTCTGACTTGGTTCTTCCTATACTCCTCCTCTCTGACCCCACCCAATCTGACTAGGCTCCTCCTGAACCCCTCCTCTCTGACCTCACCCACTCTGACTAGGCTCCTCCTGAACCCCTTCTCTCTAACCCCACCCACTCTGACTAGGCTCCTCCTATACCCCTCCTCTCTGACCCACCCACTCTGACTAAGCTCCTCCTATACTCCTCCTCTCTGACCCAACCCACTCTGACTTGGTTCCTCCTATACCCCACCCAATCTGACTAGGCTCCTCCTATACCCCTCCTCTCTGACCCGGCTCCTCCTATACCCCTCCTCTCTGACCTCACCCACTCTGACTAGGCTCCTCCTGAACCCCTTCTCTCTAACCCCACCCACTCTGACTAGGCTCCTCCTATACCCCTCCCCTCTGACCCCACCCACTCTGACTAGGCTCCTCCTATACTCCTCCTCTCTGACCCAACCCACTCTGACCCGGCTCCTCCTATACCCCACCCAATCTGACTAGGCTCCTCCTATACCCCTCCTCTCTGACCCGGCTCCTCCTATACCCCTCCTCTCTAACCTCACCCACTCTGACTAGGCTCCTCCTGAACCCCTCCTCTCTGACCCCACCCAATCTGACTAGGCTCCTCCTGAACCCCTCCTCTCTGACCTCACCCACTCTGACTAGGCTCCTCCTGAACCCCTTCTCTCTAACCCCACCCACTCTGACTAGGCTCCTCCTATACCCCCTCCTCTCTGACCCCACCCAATCTGATTTGGTTCCTCCTATACCCCTCCCCTCTGACCCCACCCACTCTGACTACACTCCTCCGTTACCCCTCCTCTCTGACTAGGCTCCTCCTATACTCCTCCTCTCTGACCCCACCCACTCTGATTTGGTTCCTCCTATACCCCTCCCCTCTGACCCCACCCACTCTGACTACACTCCTCCGTTACCCCTCCTCTCTGACCCGGCTCCTCCTATACCCCACCCAATCTGACTAGGCTCCTCCTATACCCCTCCTCTCTAACCCCACCCACTCTGACTAGGCTCCTCCTGAACCCCTCCTCTCTGACCCCACACCCACTCTGACTATGCTCCTCCCTAACCCCACCCACTCTGACTTGGCTCCTCTTATACCCCTCCTCTCTGCCCAGGCTCCGCCTATACTCCTCCTCTCTGACCCCACCCAATCTGACTAGGCTCTCCTGAACCCCTCCTCTCTAACCCCACGCACTCTGACTAGGCTCCTCCCGAACTCCTCCTCTCTGACCCCACCCAATGTGACTAGGCTCCTCCTATACCCCTCCTCTCTGACTAGGCTCCTCCTATACTCCTCCTCTCTGACCCCACCCACTCTGACTTGGTTCCTCCTATACTCCTCCTCTCTGACCCCACCCAATCTGACTAGGCTCCTCCTGAACCCCTCTTCTCTGACCTCACCCACTCTGACTAGGCTCCTCCTGAACCCCTTCTCTCTAACCCCACCCACTCTGACTAGGCTCCTCCTATACCCCCTAGACACCTTGCTGTTGCTGTTAGCGCACTCGTCGATTGGCGCTCATCTCACCCTTGCTCCTGACTGTTGTGCTGTTCGCCGCACCCGATCCGCGGGTGCCGCTTCACCTGGGATACCGTGCTGGTGCTGTCTCTGCCTGTTTTCGGTGGGGGAGACTCAGGGTGGAATTGGAACTCCAGGGCTGCGAGCGTGCAGGGACTACCGTACCCAGGTGTCCCTGCGAGACCGTGGTCAGCTTCCGGTCCGCTCTCCCTGGAGCTCCGCCCCCCGCCCATCTGAAGGCAATTTAAACCACCTGGGCAGTTCCTGACCTTGGGACACCTTGCTGTTGCTGTTAGCGCACTCGTGGATTGGCGCTCATCTCACCCTTGCTCCTGACTGTTGTGCTGTTCGCCGCACCCGGTTCGTGGGTGCCGCTTCACCTGGGATACCGTGCTGGTGCTGTCTCTGCCTGTTTTCGGTGGGGGTGACTCAGGGTGGAATTGGAACTCCAGGGCTGCGAGCGTGCAGGGACTACCGTACCCAGGTGTCCCTGCGAGACCGTGGTCAGCTTCCGGTCCGCTCTCCCTGGAGCTCCGCCCCCCGCCCATCTGAAGGCAATTTAAACCACCTGGGCAGTTCCTGACCTTGGGACACCTTGCTGTTGCTGTTAGCGCACTCGTGGATTGGCGCTCATCTCACCCTTGCTCCTGACTGTTGTGCTGTTCACCGCACCCGCTCCGCGGGTGCCGCTTCACCTGGGATACCGTGCTGGTGCTGTCTCTGCCTGTTTTCGGTGGGGGTGACTCAGGGTGGAATTGGAACTCCAGGGCTGCGAGCGTGCAGGGACTACCGTACCCAGGTGTCCCTGCGAGACCGTGGTCAGCTTCCGGTCCGCTCTCCCTGGAGCTCCGCCCCCCGCCCATCTGAAGGCAATTTAAACCACCTGGGCAGTTCCTGACCTTGGGACACCTTGCTGTTGCTGTTAGCGCACTCGTGGATTGGCGCTCATCTCACCCTTGCTCCTGACTGTTGTGCTGTTCGCCGCACCCGCTCCGCGGGTGCCGCTTCACCTGGAATACCGTGCTGGTGCTGTCTCTGCCTGTTTTCGGTGGGGGTTACTCAGGGTGGAATTGGAACTCCAGGGCTGCGAGCGTGCAGGGACTACCGTACCCAGGTGTCCCTGCGAGACCGTGGTCAGCTTCCGGTCCGCTCTCCCTGGAGCTCCGCCCCTCGCCCTTTTCACCAACACTTTAAACATAGCCTCTTCTCCCGCAGCGCGGGACGCAGCCCGGGGCAAAGACCGGGCTAAGAGCGGGCCGTTTGAGGCCGTTCGAGGACTGAGCGGACTGGACTGGCCCATCCTCTTTCACCCACTGCTCCCTACTACAGAGGACCACAAAGTTCAATCTTCACCCTCCATTCCATATATAACTTGTTGCCTGGCCTTGCCCCTTGCTTAAGATATGTGCACTAGAATAACCAGGAGTAAGGCCTCTAAAGGTGGTCATCCAATTAGTGGTCCAATGGACGACTTCATTACCCGTACTAACTTCGCCATTGACCAGGAAATATCCAAGCTTCAAACTCGGGTATCTCTTGAGTTGGCAGCGGCTAGAAGACTGTCTGAAGTTATTGCTACTTCCAAAAAATCCTCCTTGGGCCCTATAGCTGCGGCGGTTACTCCAGAGCGCCCTCCCATTCCCCACTGCATAATTTCACAGGCTGAGGTTCACCCGACTCCGCCTCAACTTATTCCTTCCCCACACCACACCTCACAATCCAACCTTGTGGAAGCGAGTGTACCTGCCACCTCTTGCACTCAGAATGTCACTACTATACCCCTTCTCTCTGACCCCACCCACTCTGACTAAGCTCCTCCTATAGTCCTCCCCTCTGACCCCACCCACTCTGACTAAGCTCCTCCTTTACCCCTCTTCTCTAACCTCACCCACTCTGACTAAGCTCCTCCTATACCCCTCCTCTCTGACCCCACCCAATCTGATTAGGCTCCTCCCTAACCCCACCCACTCTGACTTGGCTCCTCCTATACCCCTCCTCTCTGCCCAGGCTCCGCCTATACTCCTCCTCTCTGACCCCACACAATCTGACTAGGCTCTCCTGAACCCCTCCTCTCTAACCCCACCCACTCTGACTAGGCTCCTCCTGAACCCCTCCACTCTGACCCCACCCAATCTGACTAGGCTCCTCCTCCTACACACAACACCTTTTCCCTTTTTTTCAGCTTTCTCTGTTCAGGCCACACCTATTTTACTTACCAACCAATCTGCAATCCCTCATTCACTAGGCATGATTCCACTCTTACACAACACACTTTACTTACCAATTGGCCATTTAGGCCCACCTCCAACTTACCTCTGCTCTGCCACCATCAGTCACCTGGTGCCGAACCTGGGATTTGAACCCTGGTTGCGTGGATGGAAGGCAGGCACTTACCCACTGGACCACACTGGTTTCCATGTAAGTAGCCTATCAAATTGTCCTTATGTCATGGTCATCCTTTTCATGTGCAATGGAAGCCGCAGGGAAGGACACCAAGGCCTGTATGTTGCTTATAGTTACTACTGCAATCCTCTAGACCACCAAGGAGCTATAGCTCAAAGGTAAGTCTTGTACCTTTGGTGGGGACAGCCCTCACAGGCCAGGGTTCGAATCCTGCCAATGCTGTAGAGGTATGACAAGGTGGAAATTTTCAAAAGTGAATTTTTTTTTTGCTAAGTTTTTTTTTACTTGGTAACAGAGGAGAAAAGTGGACACTCTTTTTGGCATGTGTGTCCCAAAATTTCAAATGTTTTCCCTCATGACCTTCTACCAACCTCCCTATTTCTCAAGTAGGTGCAATAGGGACAAGGCCTTATCTTTCTTTATCAATGTCTTCATTCTTTGTCCTTTAAGTTTGGTGAATTGCAGAGTGCAATTGTGGTATTGGGGGTTATAACTGAGCACAAGAATGCGAGGAAGGTGCTACACTTATTGTAAAATAGGTTGGATGATGGTGATTTTTCATTTTGGTGTGAGCCACTCGCTCAAATCAGGGGTTTGGTGCCAGTGAGCTTGGTTGGAAATAAAGGTCAAGTATGAGCTCTGGCTAATGAAATGATGGGTCAAGTTTGAGGCAAGCTAGAGTCCATTTATTAGGTGCAATAAGAAGCTAGAAAGATTGTTTCATTTAAGAGACAGACAAGGGCAGAGTCAACCCTTTGCTCTAGTAGGTCTGCCTCATGCCTGCTGCAGGATGTGAAGGAATGGACCTCCACAGCAGTACGCTGTGCCGGGCTGGGCTGCGCTGGGCTGGGCTGGGCCTGCCCTGGAACTGTGAAATAATCACCCACCTCCTTCCTTTGAGGAACGCTCACGAACGCCCACGAACGCCCTTGTTCTGTATACAGGCTGACAGCAGGCAATTTAGGACCCTGCTAAATGAGGGTGGTGTCCCCATGTGCTTCCTTCGAGTGGCAAAATCCTTCGTCTAAGGCAGGTGGGCTTTTTTTAAATTTGGTTGAAGACCATATGCTGGAGGCGGTATCACGGCACAAGCCGCCGACCGTCTCAGAAGAAAGTATGCATGGGAGGATATTATTTGCATAGGACAGCCCTCTTCTCAGTCCCATTCTTATGCTGCAGTTGCCATGAAGTGTTACTAGAGGGCAGCAGTATGAACAAAAGAGCACACTGAGGCTTTTCTTCTGCTTGCTGACATGATTCTTGTTCATGGTGGTCTTGCAGGGCCTAAGGAGTGAAGGACTGCTTTGACTGAGGGGATGAGGAATGGCAGGCCTGTATTTGTGGTGAAGGGGGAATATTTGGAAGTTAAACAGCACGATAAAAACGTCAAAGCATATATGTTTGCTGAGTGATTGAGTCTGTGTGTCACTTGTCTCTTTGAAGGGACATGTGAGAAAGGAACAGCAGTACCATAGACTTCAGATGGGAGAGAGCAAGCAAGGAGAATTTTTCCCTCAAATCCAAATACTTACAGTACCTCAAAGATGACAAGTGCGATATGATGTTCTGCAATTGTAAGGATTTGCCATGTGTGGTACATAAATATGCATGGTTAGTGAGGTTTTTCCCAGAATGTGAGTATCGTTAGGCTGGCAAATGTCAGGCACTCCTTTGGGAGTATGAGGCCAAGAAAAAATTTGGAAAGTTTGCTACAGTCATCTGTAGGATCGAAAGACACTGGGGAATCGTTACAGAGGGAGCCAGGCTGCACAAAATGTGGTAACAGTTGGACAGAAATCTTTAGCAGGGACTTTTGTCTACCCCCAATGTGGGACCAGGACTGCAGTACCTCTGTGTCTCTGAAACATATTTTGACCTCTGGACGCCACCATCTCAATACCCCTCAAATGTTCCCTCCTGGTACACCAGCTTTGGTAGTGCATCAACCAGGTTTCAACCATTTGAGTGACCACAAACACCCTTCCTATGTGCCTTCCATTTACATTCAGTCAGTAACCCAGCTGCTTCGTTCGCTGTTCAATCTCAAGTGACAGTTGGATGCACATTGCAGGGGTATACAGGCATTAACCGTACTGTACAGCCCCTCTCAGTACAGCCACACTACACTTCTTAAAATCATAAATACATGTTTTGCCCAACAGTAAGGCCAGGCCTTTCCTCTGTAGTTCATAGCCAACGTAAGGAGGAAAAAATCAACTGTAGAGCATGCCAAAATTCTCTACAGACACTGCCAATCCTCACACTTCTGCCCATTTGCATGCCAAGGTTATTCACTATGACCCACCAAACCAATTGCAACAGTAGCCTCTCCCAGCCTCATTCGTATGCTCCGATGCCACCTTTATTTAGCAAGTGTTAGTGCTCTCGGATTTTGTAGCGCGATTCGCTATAGCCTCTGTTTTCAACAGAAATGTCCTAAAGGTACCTATACCAATCTGCAGGGTGGGGAGGAAGGGGGCTGCTGCTGCTGGCAGTAACATTGTGGGGCACCCCACCTGCAAAAATACAGCCAAATGCTCCTTGTTTTACCTTTCAATACCATAACTGCAGCAGAATCGTATGGTGACCCCTGTTGGTAATAGAAACTGTGAAACAGCTTCTTGCCCCCCCCGTTGCCCCTAACCATTTGGGGTACACCCAATGAGGGAGGATCAGAGCAATAAAAACTAATGGTAGCCCCCCAAAAAGTACCTGGAAGCCATGCCATTGTGTGCACCTCATCGCCTTCATGTTGCGCCCAAGCACCTTTTAATACTGCTCCCCCAAATTTTGACTGCCCCCTCCCAACAAAAATCAGAGAGTATAGGGGGGTGCAGTAAAAAAGTATTTGCAGTACCCCACAATAAGTCAGGATCCTCCTCCACCTTTTCCTCTGCTCTCTGACCCCACCCATTCTGCCCAGGCTCCGCCTATACCCCTTCTCTCTGACCCCACCCACTCTGCCTAGCTCCTACTATACTCCTCCTCTCTGACCCCACCCACTCTGACTAGGCTCCTCCCTAACCCCACCCACTCTGACTAGGCTCCTCCTATACCCACTCTGACTAGGTTCCTCCCTAACCCCACCCACTCTGACTTGGCTCCTCCTATACCCCTCCTCTCTGCCCATGCTCGGCCTATACTCCTCCTCTCTGACCCACCCACTCTGACTAGGCTCTCCTGAACCCCTCCTCTCTAACCCCACGCACTCTGACTAGGCTCCTCCCGAACTCCTCCTCTCTGACCCCACCCAATGTGACTAGGCTCCTCCTATACCCCTCCTCTCTGACTAGGCTCCTCCTATACTCCTCCTCTCTGACCCCACCCACTCTGACTTGGTTCCTCCTATACTCCTCCTCTCTGACCCCACCCAATCTGACTAGGCTCCTCCTGAACCCCTCCTCTCTGACCTCACCCACTCTGACTAGGCTCCTCCTGAACCCCTTCTCTCTAACCCCACCCACTCTGACTAGGCTCCTCCTATACCCCCCTAGACACCTTGCTGTTGCTGTTAGCGCACTCGTCGATTGGCGCTCATCTCACCCTTGCTCCTGACTGTTGTGCTGTTCGCCGCACCCGCTCCGCGGGTGCCGCTTCACCTGGGATACCGTGCTGGTGCTGTCTCTGCCTGTTTTCGGTGGGGGTGACTCAGGGTGGAATTGGAACTCCAGGGCTGCGAGCGTGCAGGGACTACCATACCCAGGTGTCCCTGCGAGACCGTGGTCAGCTTCCGGTCCGCTCTCCCTGGAGCTCCGCCCCCCGCCCATCTGAAGGCAATTTAAACCACCTGGGCAGTTCCTGACCTTGGAACACCTTGCTGTTGCTGTTAGCGCACTCGTGGATTGGCGCTCATCTCACCCTTGCTCCTGACTGTTGTGCTGTTCGCCGCACCCGCTTCGCGGGTGCCGCTTCGCGGGTGCCGCTTCACCTGGGATACCATGCTGGTGCTGTCTCTGCCTGTTTTCGGTGGGGGTGACTCAGGGTGGAATTGGAACTCCAGGGCTGCGAGCGTGCAGGGACTACCGTACCCAGGTGTCCCTGCGAGACCGTGGTCAGCTTCCGGTCCGCTCTCCCTGGAGCTCCGCCCCCCGCCCATCTGAAGGCAATTTAAACCACCTGGGCAGTTCCTGACCTTGGGACACCTTGCTGTTGCTGTTAGCGCACTCGTGGATTGGCGCTCATCTCACCCTTGCTCCTGACTGTTGTGCTGTTCGCCGCACCCGCTCCGCGGGTGCCGCTTCACCTGGAATACCGTGCTGGTGCTGTCTCTGCCTGTTTTCGGTGGGGGTTACTCAGGGTGGAATTGGAACTCCAGGGCTGCGAGCGTGCAGGGACTACCGTACCCAGGTGTCCCTGCGAGACCGTGGTCAGCTTCCGGTCCGCTCTCCCTGGAGCTCCGCCCCTCGCCCTTTTCACCAACACTTTAAACATAGCCTCTTCTCCCGCAGCGCGGGACGCAGCCCGGGGCAAAGACCGGGCTAAGAGCGGGCCGTTTGAGGCCGTTCGAGGACTGAGCGGACTGGACTGGCCCATCCTCTTTCACCCACTGCTCCCTACTACAGAGGACCACAAAGTTCAATCTTCACCCTCCATTCCATATATAACTTGTTGCCTGGCCTTGCCCCTTGCTTAAGATATGTGCACTAGAATAACCAGGAGTAAGGCCTCTAAAGGTGGTCATCCAATTAGTGGTCCAATGGACGACTTCATTACCCGTACTAACTTCGCCATTGACCAGGAAATATCCAAGCTTCAAACTCGGGTATCTCTTGAGTTGGCAGCGGCTAGAAGACTGTCTGAAGTTATTGCTACTTCCAAAAAATCCTCCTTGGGCCCTATAGCTGCGGCGGTTACTCCAGAGCGCCCTCCCATTCCCCACTGCATAATTTCACAGGCTGAGGTTCACCCGACTCCGCCTCAACTTATTCCTTCCCCACACCACACCTCACAATCCAACCTTGTGGAAGCGAGTGTACCTGCCACCTCTTGCACTCAGAATGTCACTACTATACCCCTTCTCTCTGACCCCACCCACTCTGACTAAGCTCCTCCTATAGTCCTCCCCTCTGACCCCACCCACTCTGACTAAGCTCCTCCTTTACCCCTCTTCTCTAACCTCACCCACTCTGACTAAGCTCCTCCTATACCCCTCCTCTCTGACCCCACCCAATCTGACTAGGCTCCTCCCTAACCCCACCCACTCTGACTTGGCTCCTCCTATACCCCTCCTCTCTGCCCAGGCTCCGCCTATACTCCTCCTCTCTGACCCCACACAATCTGACTAGGCTCTCCTGAACCCCTCCTCTCTAACCCCACCCACTCTGACTAGGCTCCTCCTGAACCCCTCCACTCTGACCCCACCCAATCTGACTAGGCTCCTCCTCCTACACACAACACCTTTTCCCTTTTTTTCAGCTTTCTCTGTTCAGGCCACACCTATTTTACTTACCAACCAATCTGCAATCCCTCATTCACTAGGCATGATTCCACTCTTACACAACACACAGACACATTTTACTTACCAATTGGCCATTTAGGCCCACCTCCAACTTACCTCTGCTCTGCCACCATCAGTCACCTGGTGCCGAACCTGGGATTTGAACCCTGGTTGCGTGGATGGAAGGCAGGCACTTACCCACTGGACCACACTGGTTTCCATGTAAGTAGCCTATCAAATTGTCCTTATGTCATGGTCATCCTTTTCATGTGCAATGGAAGCCGCAGGGAAGGACACCAAGGCCTGTATGTTGCTTATAGTTACTACTGCAATCCTCTAGACCACCAAGGAGCTATAGCTCAAAGGTAAGTCTTGTACCTTTGGTGGGGACAGCCCTCACAGGCCAGGGTTCGAATCCTGCCAATGCTGTAGAGGTATGACAAGGTGGAAATTTTCAAAAGTGAATTTTTTTTTTGCTAAGTTTTTTTTTACTTGGTAACAGAGGAGAAAAGTGGACACTCTTTTTGGCATGTGTGTCCCAAAATTTCAAATGTTTTCCCTCATGACCTTCTACCAACCTCCCTATTTCTCAAGTAGGTGCAATAGGGACAAAGCCTTATCTTCCTTTATCAATGTCTTCATTCTTTGTCCTTTAAGTTTGGTGAATTGCAGAGTGCAATTGTGGTATTGGGGGTTATAACTGAGCACAAGAATGCGAGGAAGGTGCTACACTTATTGTAAAATAGGTTGGATGATGGTGATTTTTCATTTTGGTGTGAGTCACTCGCTCAAATCAGGGGTTTGGTGCCAGTGAGCTTGGATAGAAATAAAGGTCAAGTATGAGCTCTGGCTAATGAAATGATGGGTCAAGTTTGAGGCAAGCTAGAGTCCATTTATTAGGTGCAATAAGAAGCTAGAAAGATTGTTTCATTTAAGAGACAGACAAGGGCAGAGTCAACCCTTTGCTCTAGTAGGTCTGCCTCATGCCTGCTGCAGGATGTGAAGGAATGGACCTCCACAGCAGTACGCTGTGCCGGGCTGGGCTGCGCTGGACTGGGCTGGGCCTGCCCTGGAACTGTGAAATAATCACCCACCTCCTTCCTTTGAGGAACGCTCACGAACGCCCACGAACGCCCTTGTTCTGTATACAGGCTGACAGCAGGCAATTTAGGACCCTGCTAAATGAGGGTGGTGTCCCCATGTGCTTCCTTCGAGTGGCAAAATCCTTCGTCTAAGGCAGGTGGGCTTTTTTAAAATTTGGTTGAAGACCATATGTTGGAGGCGGTATCACGGCACAAGCCGCCGACCGTCTCAGAAGAAAGTATGCATGGGAGGATATTATTTGCATAGGACAGCCCTCTTCTCAGTCCCATTCTTATGCTGCAGTTGCCATGAAGTGTTACTAGAGGGCAGCAGTATGAACAAAAGAGCACACTGAGGCTTTTCTTCTGCTTGCTGACATGATTCTTGTTCATGGTGGTCTTGCAGGGCCTAAGGAGTGAAGGACTGCTTTGACTGAGGGGATGAGGAATGGCAGGCCTGTATTTGTGGTGAAGGGGGAATATTTGGAAGTTAAACAGCACAATAAAAACGTCAAAGCATATATGTTTGCTGAGTGATTGAGTCTGTGTGTCACTTGTCTCTTTGAAGGGACATGTGAGAAAGGAACAGCAGTACCATAGACTTCAGATGGGAGAGAGCAAGCAAGGAGAATTTTTCCCTCAAATCCAAATACTTACAGTACCTCAAAGATGACAAGTGCGATATGATGTTCTGCAATTGTAAGGATTTGCCATGTGTGGTACATAAATATGCATGGTTAGTGAGGTTTTTCCCAGAATGTGAGTATCGTTAGGCTGGCAAATGTCAGGCACTCCTTTGGGAGTATGAGGCCAAGAAAAAATTTGGAAAGTTTGCTACAGTCATCTGTAGGATCGAAAGACACTGGGGAATCGTTACAGAGGGAGCCAGGCTGCACAAAATGTGGTAACAGTTGGACAGAAATCTTTAGCAGGGACTTTTGTCTACCCCCAATGTGGGACCAGGACTGCAGTACCTCTGTGTCTCTGAAACATATTTTGACCTCTGGACGCCACCATCTCAATACCCCTCAAATGTTCCCTCCTGGTACACCAGCTTTGGTAGTGCATCAACCAGGTTTCAACCATTTGAGTGACCACAAACACCCTTCCTATGTGCCTTCCATTTACATTCAGTCAGTAACCCAGCTGCTTCGTTCGCTGTTCAATCTCAAGTGACAGTTGGATGCACATTGCAGGGGTATACAGGCATTAACCGTACTGTACAGCCCCTCTCAGTACATCCACACTACACTTCTTAAAATCATAAATACATGTTTTGCCCAACAGTAAGGCCAGGCCTTTCCTCTGTAGTTCATAGCCAACGTAAGGAGGAAAAAATCAACTGTAGAGCATGCCAAAATTCTCTAAAGACACTGCCAATCCTCACACTTCTGCCCATTTGCATGCCAAGGTTATTCACTATGACCCACCAAACCAATTGCAACAGTAGCCTCTCCCAGCCTCATTCGTATGCTCCGATGCCACCTTTATTTAGCAAGTGTTAGTGCTCTCGGATTTTGTAGCGCGATTCGCTATAGCCTCTGTTTTCAACAGAAATGTCCTAAAGGTACCTATACCAATCTGCAGGGTGGGGAGGAAGGGGGCTGCTGCTGCTGGCAGTAGCATTGCGGGGCACCCCACCTGCAAAAATACAGCCAAATGCTCCTTGTTTTACCTTTCAATACCATAACTGCAGCAGAATCGTATGGTGACCCCTGTTTGTAATAGAAAGTGTCAAACAGCTTCTTGCCCCCCCCCCGTTGCCACTAACCATTTGGGGTACACCCCATGAGGGAGGATCAGAGCAATAAAAACTAATGGTAGCCCCCCAAAAAGTACCTGGAAGCCATGCCATTGTGTGCACCTCATCGCCTTCACGTTGCGCCCAAGCACCTTTTAATACTGCTCCCCCAAATTTTGACTGCCCCCTCCCAACAAAAATCAGAGAGTATAGGGGGGGTGCAGTAAAAATGTATTTGCAGTACCCCACAATAAGTCAGGATCCTCCTCCACCTTTTCCTCTGCTCTCTGACCCCACCCACTCTGCCTAGCTCCTACTATACTCCTCCTCTCTGACCCCACCCACTCTGACTAGGCTCCTCCCTAACCCCACCCACTCTGACTAGGCTCCTCCTATATCCATCCTCTCTAACCCCACCCGCTCTGCCTATACTACTCCTCTCTGACCCCACCCACTCTGACTAGGTTCCTCCCTAACCCCACCCACTCTGACTTGGCTCCTCCTATACCCCTCCTCTCTGCCCATGCTCGGCCTATACTCCTCCTCTCTGACCCACCCACTCTGACTAGGCTCTCCTGAACCCCTCCTCTCTAACCCCACCCACTCTGACTAGGCTCCTCCTGAACCCCTCCTCTCTGACCCCACCCAATCTGACTAGGCTCCTCCTCCTACACACAACACCTGTTCGCTTTCTTTCACCTGTCTCTGTTCAGGCCACACCTATTTTACTTACCAACCAATCTGCAATCCCTCATTCACTATGCATGATTCCACTCTTACACAACACACAGACACATTTTACTTACCAATTGGCCCACCTCCAACTTACCTCTGCTCTGCCACCATCAGTCACCTGGTGCCGAACCCGGGATTTGAACCCTGGTTGCCTGGATGGAAGGCAGGCACTTACCCACTGGACCACACTGGTTTCCATGTAAGTAGCCTATCAAATTGTCCTTATGTCATGGTCATCCTTTTCATGTGCAATGGAAGCCGCAGGGAAGGACACCAAGGCCTGTATGTTGCTTATAGTTACTACTGCAATCCTCTAGACCACCAAGGAGCTATAGCTCAAAGGTAAGTCTTGTACCTTTGGTGGGGACAGCCCTCACAGGCCAGAGTTCGAATCCTGCCAATGCTGTAGAGGTATCCCAAGGTGGAAATTTTCAAAAAGTGAATATGTTTTTTTTTGCTAAGTTTTTTTTTACTTGGTAACAGAGGAGAAAAGTGGACACTCTTTTTGGCATGTGTGTCCCAAAATTTCAAATGTTTTCCCTCATGACCTTCTACCAACCTCCCTATTTCTCAAGTAGGTGCAATAGGGACAAGGCCTTATCTTCCTTTATCAATGTCTTCATTCTTTGTCCTTTAAGTTTGGTGAATTGCAGAGTGCAATTGTGGTATTGGGGGTTATAACTGAGCACAAGAATGCGAGGAAAGTGCTACACTTATTGTAAAATAGGTTGGATGATGGTGATTTTTCATTTTGGTGTGAGCTACTCGCTCAAATCAGGGGTTTGGTGCCAGTGAGCTTGGATAGAAATAAAGGTCAAGTATGAGCTCTGGCTAATGAAATGATGGATCAAGTTTGAGGCAAGGTAGAGTCCATTTATTAGGTGCAATAAGAAGCTAGAAAGATTATTTCCTTTAAGAGACAGACAAGGGCAGAGTCAAGCCTTTGCTCTAGTAGGTCTGCATCATGGCTGCTGCAGGATGTGAAGGAATGGACCTCCACAGCAGTGCGCTGTGCCGGGCTGGGCTGCGCTGGGCTGGGCTGGGCTGGGCTGGGCCTGCCCTGGCACTGTGAAATAATCACCCACCTCCTTCCTTTGAGGAACGCTCACGAACGCCCACGAACGCCCTTGTTCTGTATACAGGCTGACAGCAGGCAATTTAGGACCCTGCTAAATGAGGGTGATGTCCCCATGTGCTTCCTTCGAGTGGCAAAATCCTTCGTCTAAGGCAGGTGGGCTTTTTAAAAATTTGGTTAAAGACCATATGTTGGAGGCGGTATCACGGCACAAGCCGCCGACCGTCTCAGAAGAAAGTATGCATGGGAGGATATTATTTGCATAGGACAGCCCTCTTCTCAGTCCCATTCTTATGCTGCAGTTGCCATGAAGTGTTACTAGAGGGCAGCAGTATGAACAAAAGAGCACACTGATGCTTTTCTTCTGCTTGCTGACATGATTCTTGTTCATGGTGGTCTTGCAGGGCCTAAGGAGTGAAGGACTGCTTTGACTGAGGGGATGAGGAATGGCAGGCCTGTATTTGTGGTGAAGGGGGAATATTTGGAAGGTAAACAGCAAGATAAAAACGTCAAAGCATATATGCTTGCTGAGTGATTGAGTCTGTGTGTCACTTGTCTCTTTGAAGGGACATGTGAGAAAGGAACAGCAGTACCATAGACTTCAGATGGGAGAGAGCAAGCAAGGATGAATGTTTTCCTCAAATCCAAATACTTACAGTACCTCAAAGATGACAAGTGCGATATATGATGTTCTGCAATTGTAAGGATTTGCCATGTGTGGTACATAAATATGCATGGTTAGTGAGGTTTTTCCCAGAATGTGAGTATCGTTAGGCTGGCAAATGTCAGGCACTCCTTTGGGAGTATGAGGCCAAGAAAAAATTTGGGAAGTTTGCTACAGTCATCTGTAGGATCGAAAGACACTGGGGAATCGTTACAGAGGGAGCCAGGCTGCACAAAATGTGGTAACAGTTGGACAGAAATCTTTAGCAGGGACTTTTGTCTACCCCCAATGTGGGACCAGGACTGCAGTACCTCTGTGTCTCTGAAACATATTTTGACCTCTGGACACCACCATCTGAATACCCCTCAAATGTTCCCTCCTGGTACCCCAGCTTTGGTAGTGCTTCAACCAGGTTTCAACCATTTGAGTGACCACAAAACACCCTGCCTATGTGCCTTCCATTTACATTCAGTCAGTAACCCAGCTGCTTCGTTCGCTGTTCAATCTCAAGTGACAGTTGGATGCACATTGCAGGGGTATACAGGCATTAACCAAACTGTAAAGCCCCTCTCAGTACAGCCAGACTACACTTCTTAAAATCATAAATACATGTTTTGCCCAACAGTAAGGCCAGGCCTTTCCTCTGTAGTTCATAGCCAACGTAAGGAGGAAAAAATTCAACTGTAGGGCATGCCAAAATTCTCTACAGACACTGCCAATCCTCACACTTCTGCCTATTTGCATTCCAAGGTTATTCACTATGACCCACCAAACCAATTGCAACAGTAGCCTCTCCCAGCCTCATTCGTATGCTCCGATGCCACCTTTATTTAGCAAGTGTTAGTGCTCTCGGATTTTGTAGCGCGATTCGCTATAGCCTCTGTTTTCAACAGAAATGTCCTAAAGGTACCTATACCAATCTGCAGGGTGGGGAGGAAGGGGGCTGCTGCTGCTGGCAGAAACATTGTGGGGCACCCCACCTGCAAAAATACAGCCAAATGATCCTTGTTTTACCTTTCAATACCATAACTGCAGCAGAATCGTATGGTGACCCCTGTTTGTAATAGAAAGTGTCAAACAGCTTCTTGCCCCCCCCCCGTTGCCACTAACCATTTGGGGTACACCCCATGAGGGAGGATCAGAGCAATAAAAACTAATGGTAGCCCCCCAAAAAGTACCTGGAAGCCATGCCATTGTGTGCACCTCATCGCCTTCACGTTGCGCCCAAGCACCTTTTAATACTGCTCCCCCAAATTTTGACTGCCCCCTCCCAACAAAAATCAGAGAGTATAGGGGGGGTGCAGTAAAAATGTATTTGCAGTACCCCACAATAAGTCAGGATCCTCCTCCACCTTTTCCTCTGCTCTCTGACCCCACCCATTCTGCCCAGGCTCCCTCTATACCCCTTCTCTCTGACCCCACCCACTCTGCCTAGCTCCTACTATACTCCTCCTCTCTGACCCCACCCACTCTGACTAGGCTCCTCCCTAACCCCACCCACTCTGACTAGGCTCCTCCTATATCCATCCTCTCTAACCCCACCCGCTCTGCCTATACTACTCCTCTCTGACCCCACCCACTCTGACTAGGTTCCTCCCTAACCCCACCCACTCTGACTTGGCTCCTCCTATACCCCTCCTCTCTGCCCATGCTCGGCCTATACTCCTCCTCTCTGACCCACCCACTCTGACTAGGCTCTCCTGAACCCCTCCTCTCTAACCCCACCCACTCTGACTAGGCTCCTCCTGAACCCCTCCTCTCTGACCCCACCCAATCTGACTAGGCTCCTCCTCCTACACACAACACCTGTTCGCTTTCTTTCACCTGTCTCTGTTCAGGCCACACCTATTTTACTTACCAACCAATCTGCAATCCCTCATTCACTATGCATGATTCCACTCTTACACAACACACAGACACATTTTACTTACCAATTGGCCCACCTCCAACTTACCTCTGCTCTGCCACCATCAGTCACCTGGTGCCGAACCCGGGATTTGAACCCTGGTTGCCTGGATGGAAGGCAGGCACTTACCCACTGGACCACACTGGTTTCCATGTAAGTAGCCTATCAAATTGTCCTTATGTCATGGTCATCCTTTTCATGTGCAATGGAAGCCGCAGGGAAGGACACCAAGGCCTGTATGTTGCTTATAGTTACTACTGCAATCCTCTAGACCACCAAGGAGCTATAGCTCAAAGGTAAGTCTTGTACCTTTGGTGGGGACAGCCCTCACAGGCCAGAGTTCGAATCCTGCCAATGCTGTAGAGGTATCCCAAGGTAGAAATTTTCAAAAAGTGAATATGTTTTTTTTTGCTAAGTTTTTTTTTACTTGGTAACAGAGGAGAAAAGTGGACACTCTTTTTGGCATGTGTGTCCCAAAATTTCAAATGTTTTCCCTCATGACCTTCTACCAACCTCCCTATTTCTCAAGTAGGTGCAATAGGGACAAGGCCTTATCTTCCTTTATCAATGTCTTCATTCTTTGTCCTTTAAGTTTGGTGAATTGCAGAGTGCAATTGTGGTATTGGGGGTTATAACTGAGCACAAGAATGCGAGGAAAGTGCTACACTTATTGTAAAATAGGTTGGATGATGGTGATTTTTCATTTTGGTGTGAGCTACTCGCTCAAATCAGGGGTTTGGTGCCAGTGAGCTTGGATAGAAATAAAGGTCAAGTATGAGCTCTGGCTAATGAAATGATGGATCAAGTTTGAGGCAAGCTAGAGTCCATTTATTAGGTGCAATAAGAAGCTAGAAAGATTATTTCCTTTAAGAGACAGACAAGGGCAGAGTCAAGCCTTTGCTCTAGTAGGTCTGCATCATGGCTGCTGCAGGATGTGAAGGAATGGACCTCCACAGCAGTGCGCTGTGCCGGGCTGGGCTGCGCTGCGCTGCGCTGGGCTGGGCTGGGCTGGGCTGGGCCTGCCCTGGCACTGTGAAATAATCACCCACCTCCTTCCTTTGAGGAACGCTCACGAACGCCCACGAACGCCCTTGTTCTGTATACAGGCTGACAGCAGGCAATTTAGGACCCTGCTAAATGAGGGTGATGTCCCCATGTGCTTCCTTCGAGTGGCAAAATCCTTCGTCTAAGGCAGGTGGGCTTTTTAAAAATTTGGTTAAAGACCATATGTTGGAGGCGGTATCACGGCACAAGCCGCCGACCGTCTCAGAAGAAAGTATGCATGGGAGGATATTATTTGCATAGGACAGCCCTCTTCTCAGTCCCATTCTTATGCTGCAGTTGCCATGAAGTGTTACTAGAGGGCAGCAGTATGAACAAAAGAGCACACTGACGCTTTTCTTCTGCTTGCTGACATGATTCTTGTTCATGGTGGTCTTGCAGGGCCTAAGGAGTGAAGGACTGCTTTGACTGAGGGGATGAGGAATGGCAGGCCTGTATTTGTGGTGAAGGGGGAATATTTGGAAGGTAAACAGCAAGATAAAAACGTCAAAGCATATATGCTTGCTGAGTGATTGAGTCTGTGTGTCACTTGTCTCTTTGAAGGGACATGTGAGAAAGGAACAGCAGTACCATAGACTTCAGATGGGAGAGAGCAAGCAAGGATGAATGTTTTCCTCAAATCCAAATACTTACAGTACCTCAAAGATGACAAGTGCGATATATGATGTTCTGCAATTGTAAGGATTTGCCATGTGTGGTACATAAATATGCATGGTTAGTGAGGTTTTTCCCAGAATGTGAGTATCGTTAGGCTGGCAAATGTCAGGCACTCCTTTGGGAGTATGAGGCCAAGAAAAAATTTGGGAAGTTTGCTACAGTCATCTGTAGGATCGAAAGACACTGGGGAATCGTTACAGAGGGAGCCAGGCTGCACAAAATGTGGTAACAGTTGGACAGAAATCTTTAGCAGGGACTTTTGTCTACCCCCAATGTGGGACCAGGACTGCAGTACCTCTGTGTCTCTGAAACATATTTTGACCTCTGGACACCACCATCTGAATACCCCTCAAATGTTCCCTCCTGGTACCCCAGCTTTGGTAGTGCTTCAACCAGGTTTCAACCATTTGAGTGACCACAAAACACCCTGCCTATGTGCCTTCCATTTACATTCAGTCAGTAACCCAGCTGCTTCGTTCGCTGTTCAATCTCAAGTGACAGTTGGATGCACATTGCAGGGGTATACAGGCATTAACCGAACTGTAAAGCCCCTCTCAGTACAGCCAGACTACACTTCTTAAAATCATAAATACATGTTTTGCCCAACAGTAAGGCCAGGCCTTTCCTCTGTAGTTCATAGCCAACGTAAGGAGGAAAAAATTCAACTGTAGGGCATGCCAAAATTCTCTACAGACACTGCCAATCCTCACACTTCTGCCTATTTGCATTCCAAGGTTATTCACTATGACCCACCAAACCAATTGCAACAGTAGCCTCTCCCAGCCTCATTCGTATGCTCCGATACCACCTTTATTTAGCAAGTGTTAGTGCTCTCGGATTTTGTAGCGCGATTCGCTATAGCCTCTGTTTTCAACAGAAATGTCCTAAAGGTACCTATACCAATCTGCAGGGTGGGGAGGAAGGGGGCTGCTGCTGCTGGCAGAAACATTGTGGGGCACCCCACCTGCAAAAATACAGCCAAATGATCCTTGTTTTACCTTTCAATACCATAACTGCAGCAGAATCGTATGGTGACCCCTGTTTGTAATAGAAAGTGTCAAACAGCTTCTTGCCCCCCCCCCGTTGCCACTAACCATTTGGGGTACACCCCATGAGGGAGGATCAGAGCAATAAAAACTAATGGTAGCCCCCCAAAAAGTACCTGGAAGCCATGCCATTGTGTGCACCTCATCGCCTTCACGTTGCGCCCAAGCACCTTTTAATACTGCTCCCCCAAATTTTGACTGCCCCCTCCCAACAAAAATCAGAGAGTATAGGGGGGGTGCAGTAAAAATGTATTTGCAGTACCCCACAATAAGTCAGGATCCTCCTCCACCTTTTCCTCTGCTCTCTGACCCCACCCATTCTGCCCAGGCTCCCTCTATACCCCTTCTCTCTGACCCCACCCACTCTGCCTAGCTCCTACTATACTCCTCCTCTCTGACCCCACCCACTCTGACTAGGCTCCTCCCTAACCCCACCCACTCTGACTAGGCTCCTCCTATATCCATCCTCTCTAACCCCACCCGCTCTGCCTATACTACTCCTCTCTGACCCCACCCACTCTGACTAGGTTCCTCCCTAACCCGACCCACTCTGACTTGGCTCCTCCTATACCCCTCCTCTCTGCCCATGCTCGGCCTATACTCCTCCTCTCTGACCCACCCACTCTGACTAGGCTCTCCTGAACCCCTCCTCTCTAACCCCACCCACTCTGACTAGGCTCCTCCTGAACCCCTCCTCTCTGACCCCACCCAATCTGACTAGGCTCCTCCTCCTACACACAACACCTGTTCGCTTTCTTTCACCTGTCTCTGTTCAGGCCACACCTATTTTACTTACCAACCAATCTGCAATCCCTCATTCACTATGCATGATTCCACTCTTACACAACACACAGACACATTTTACTTACCAATTGGCCCACCTCCAACTTACCTCTGCTCTGCCACCATCAGTCACCTGGTGCCGAACCCGGGATTTGAACCCTGGTTGCCTGGATGGAAGGCAGGCACTTACCCACTGGACCACACTGGTTTCCATGTAAGTAGCCTATCAAATTGTCCTTATGTCATGGTCATCCTTTTCATGTGCAATGGAAGCCGCAGGGAAGGACACCAAGGCCTGTATGTTGCTTATAGTTACTACTGCAATCCTCTAGACCACCAAGGAGCTATAGCTCAAAGGTAAGCCTTGTACCTTTGGTGGGGACAGCCCTCACAGGCCAGAGTTCGAATCCTGCCAATGCTGTAGAGGTATCCCAAGGTAGAAATTTTCAAAAAGTGAATATGTTTTTTTTTGCTAAGTTTTTTTTTACTTGGTAACAGAGGAGAAAAGTGGACACTCTTTTTGGCATGTGTGTCCCAAAATTTCAAATGTTTTCCCTCATGACCTTCTACCAACCTCCCTATTTCTCAAGTAGGTGCAATAGGGACAAGGCCTTATCTTCCTTTATCAATGTCTTCATTCTTTGTCCTTTAAGTTTGGTGAATTGCAGAGTGCAATTGTGGTATTGGGGGTTATAACTGAGCACAAGAATGCGAGGAAAGTGCTACACTTATTGTAAAATAGGTTGGATGATGGTGATTTTTCATTTTGGTGTGAGCTACTCGCTCAAATCAGGGGTTTGGTGCCAGTGAGCTTGGATAGAAATAAAGGTCAAGTATGAGCTCTGGCTAATGAAATGATGGATCAAGTTTGAGGCAAGCTAGAGTCCATTTATTAGGTGCAATAAGAAGCTAGAAAGATTATTTCCTTTAAGAGACAGACAAGGGCAGAGTCAAGCCTTTGCTCTAGTAGGTCTGCATCATGGCTGCTGCAGGATGTGAAGGAATGGACCTCCACAGCAGTGCGCTGTGCCGGGCTGGGCTGCGCTGCGCTGCGCTGGGCTGGGCTGGGCTGGGCTGGGCCTGCCCTGGCACTGTGAAATAATCACCCACCTCCTTCCTTTGAGGAACGCTCACGAACGCCCACGAACGCCCTTGTTCTGTATACAGGCTGACAGCAGGCAATTTAGGACCCTGCTAAATGAGGGTGATGTCCCCATGTGCTTCCTTCGAGTGGCAAAATCCTTCGTCTAAGGCAGGTGGGCTTTTTAAAAATTTGGTTAAAGACCATATGTTGGAGGCGGTATCACGGCACAAGCCGCCGACCGTCTCAGAAGAAAGTATGCATGGGAGGATATTATTTGCATAGGACAGCCCTCTTCTCAGTCCCATTCTTAGGCTGCAGTTGCCATGAAGTGTTACTAGAGGGCAGCAGTATGAACAAAAGAGCACACTGACGCTTTTCTTCTGCTTGCTGACATGATTCTTGTTCATGGTGGTCTTGCAGGGCCTAAGGAGTGAAGGACTGCTTTGACTGAGGGGATGAGGAATGGCAGGCCTGTATTTGTGGTGAAGGGGGAATATTTGGAAGGTAAACAGCAAGATAAAAACGTCAAAGCATATATGCTTGCTGAGTGATTGAGTCTGTGTGTCACTTGTCTCTTTGAAGGGACATGTGAGAAAGGAACAGCAGTACCATAGACTTCAGATGGGAGAGAGCAAGCAAGGATGAATGTTTTCCTCAAATCCAAATACTTACAGTACCTCAAAGATGACAAGTGCGATATATGATGTTCTGCAATTGTAAGGATTTGCCATGTGTGGTACATAAATATGCATGGTTAGTGAGGTTTTTCCCAGAATGTGAGTATCGTTAGGCTGGCAAATGTCAGGCACTCCTTTGGGAGTATGAGGCCAAGAAAAAATTTGGGAAGTTTGCTACAGTCATCTGTAGGATCGAAAGACACTGGGGAATCGTTACAGAGGGAGCCAGGGTGCACAAAATGTGGTAACAGTTGGACAGAAATCTTTAGCAGGGACTTTTGTCTACCCCCAATGTGGGACCAGGACTGCAGTACCTCTGTGTCTCTGAAACATATTTTGACCTCTGGACACCACCATCTGAATACCCCTCAAATGTTCCCTCCTGGTACCCCAGCTTTGGTAGTGCTTCAACCAGGTTTCAACCATTTGAGTGACCACAAAACACCCTGCCTATGTGCCTTCCATTTACATTCAGTCAGTAACCCAGCTGCTTCGTTCGCTGTTCAATCTCAAGTGACAGTTGGATGCACATTGCAGGGGTATACAGGCATTAACCGAACTGTAAAGCCCCTCTCAGTACAGCCAGACTACACTTCTTAAAATCATAAATACATGTTTTGCCCAACAGTAAGGCCAGGCCTTTCCTCTGTAGTTCATAGCCAACGTAAGGAGGAAAAAATTCAACTGTAGGGCATGCCAAAATTCTCTACAGACACTGCCAATCCTCACACTTCTGCCTATTTGCATTCCAAGGTTATTCACTATGACCCACCAAACCAATTGCAACAGTAGCCTCTCCCAGCCTCATTCGTATGCTCCGATGCCACCTTTATTTAGCAAGCGTTAGTGCTCTCGGATTTTGTAGCGCGATTCGCTATAGCCTCTGTTTTCAACAGAAATGTCCTAAAGGTACCTATACCAATCTGCAGGGTGGGGAGGAAGGGGGCTGCTGCTGCTGGCAGAAACATTGTGGGGCACCCCACCTGCAAAAATACAGCCAAATGATCCTTGTTTTACCTTTCAATACCATAACTGCAGCAGAATCGTATGGTGACCCCTGTTTGTAATAGAAAGTGTCAAACAGCTTCTTGCCCCCCCCCGTTGCCACTAACCATTTGGGGTACACCCCATGAGGGAGGATCAGAGCAATAAAAACTAATGGTAGCCCCCCAAAAAGTACCTGGAAGCCATGCCATTGTGTGCACCTCATCGCCTTCACGTTGCGCCCAAGCACCTTTTAATACTGCTCCCCCAAATTTTGACTGCCCCCTCCCAACAAAAATCAGAGAGTATAGGGGGGGTGCAGTAAAAATGTATTTGCAGTACCCCACAATAAGTCAGGATCCTCCTCCACCTTTTCCTCTGCTCTCTGACCCCACCCATTCTGCCCAGGCTCCCTCTATACCCCTTCTCTCTGACCCCACCCACTCTGCCTAGCTCCTACTATACTCCTCCTCTCTGACCCCACCCACTCTGACTAGGCTCCTCCCTAACCCCACCCACTCTGACTAGGCTCCTCCTATATCCATCCTCTCTAACCCCACCCGCTCTGCCTATACTACTCCTCTCTGACCCCACCCACTCTGACTAGGTTCCTCCCTAACCCCACCCACTCTGACTTGGCTCCTCCTATACCCCTCCTCTCTGCCCATGCTCGGCCTATACTCCTCCTCTCTGACCCACCCACTCTGACTAGGCTCTCCTGAACCCCTCCTCTCTAACCCCACCCACTCTGACTAGGCTCCTCCTGAACCCCTCCTCTCTGACCCCACCCAATCTGACTAGGCTCCTCCTCCTACACACAACACCTGTTCGCTTTCTTTCACCTGTCTCTGTTCAGGCCACACCTATTTTACTTACCAACCAATCTGCAATCCCTCATTCACTATGCATGATTCCACTCTTACACAACACACAGACACATTTTACTTACCAATTGGCCCACCTCCAACTTACCTCTGCTCTGCCACCATCAGTCACCTGGTGCCGAACCCGGGATTTGAACCCTGGTTGCCTGGATGGAAGGCAGGCACTTACCCACTGGACCACACTGGTTTCCATGTAAGTAGCCTATCAAATTGTCCTTATGTCATGGTCATCCTTTTCATGTGCAATGGAAGCCGCAGGGAAGGACACCAAGGCCTGTATGTTGCTTATAGTTACTACTGCAATCCTCTAGACCACCAAGGAGCTATAGCTCAAAGGTAAGTCTTGTACCTTTGGTGGGGACAGCCCTCACAGGCCAGAGTTCGAATCCTGCCAATGCTGTAGAGGTATCCCAAGGTAGAAATTTTCAAAAAGTGAATATGTTTTTTTTTGCTAAGTTTTTTTTTACTTGGTAACAGAGGAGAAAAGTGGACACTCTTTTTGGCATGTGTGTCCCAAAATTTCAAATGTTTTCCCTCATGACCTTCTACCAACCTCCCTATTTCTCAAGTAGGTGCAATAGGGACAAGGCCTTATCTTCCTTTATCAATGTCTTCATTCTTTGTCCTTTAAGTTTGGTGAATTGCAGAGTGCAATTGTGGTATTGGGGGTTATAACTGAGCACAAGAATGCGAGGAAAGTGCTACACTTATTGTAAAATAGGTTGGATGATGGTGATTTTTCATTTTGGTGTGAGCTACTCGCTCAAATCAGGGGTTTGGTGCCAGTGAGCTTGGATAGAAATAAAGGTCAAGTATGAGCTCTGGCTAATGAAATGATGGATCAAGTTTGAGGCAAGCTAGAGTCCATTTATTAGGTGCAATAAGAAGCTAGAAAGATTATTTCCTTTAAGAGACAGACAAGGGCAGAGTCAAGCCTTTGCTCTAGTAGGTCTGCATCATGGCTGCTGCAGGATGTGAAGGAATGGACCTCCACAGCAGTGCGCTGTGCCGGGCTGGGCTGCGCTGGGCTGCGCTGGGCTGCGCTGGGCTGGGCTGGGCTGGGCTGGGCCTGCCCTGGCACTGTGAAATAATCACCCACCTCCTTCCTTTGAGGAACGCTCACGAACGCCCACGAACGCCCTTGTTCTGTATACAGGCTGACAGCAGGCAATTTAGGACCCTGCTAAATGAGGGTGATGTCCCCATGTGCTTCCTTCGAGTGGCAAAATCCTTCGTCTAAGGCAGGTGGGCTTTTTAAAAATTTGGTTAAAGACCATATGTTGGAGGCGGTATCACGGCACAAGCCGCCGACCGTCTCAGAAGAAAGTATGCATGGGAGGATATTATTTGCATAGGACAGCCCTCTTCTCAGTCCCATTCTTAGGCTGCAGTTGCCATGAAGTGTTACTAGAGGGCAGCAGTATGAACAAAAGAGCACACTGACGCTTTTCTTCTGCTTGCTGACATGATTCTTGTTCATGGTGGTCTTGCAGGGCCTAAGGAGTGAAGGACTGCTTTGACTGAGGGGATGAGGAATGGCAGGCCTGTATTTGTGGTGAAGGGGGAATATTTGGAAGGTAAACAGCAAGATAAAAACGTCAAAGCATATATGCTTGCTGAGTGATTGAGTCTGTGTGTCACTTGTCTCTTTGAAGGGACATGTGAGAAAGGAACAGCAGTACCATAGACTTCAGATGGGAGAGAGCAAGCAAGGATGAATGTTTTCCTCAAATCCAAATACTTACAGTACCTCAAAGATGACAAGTGCGATATATGATGTTCTGCAATTGTAAGGATTTGCCATGTGTGGTACATAAATATGCATGGTTAGTGAGGTTTTTCCCAGAATGTGAGTATCGTTAGGCTGGCAAATGTCAGGCACTCCTTTGGGAGTATGAGGCCAAGAAAAAATTTGGGAAGTTTGCTACAGTCATCTGTAGGATCGAAAGACACTGGGGAATCGTTACAGAGGGAGCCAGGCTGCACAAAATGTGGTAACAGTTGGACAGAAATCTTTAGCAGGGACTTTTGTCTACCCCCAATGTGGGACCAGGACTGCAGTACCTCTGTGTCTCTGAAACATATTTTGACCTCTGGACACCACCATCTGAATACCCCTCAAATGTTCCCTCCTGGTACCCCAGCTTTGGTAGTGCTTCAACCAGGTTTCAACCATTTGAGTGACCACAAAACACCCTGCCTATGTGCCTTCCATTTACATTCAGTCAGTAACCCAGCTGCTTCGTTCGCTGTTCAATCTCAAGTGACAGTTGGATGCACATTGCAGGGGTATACAGGCATTAACCGAACTGTAAAGCCCCTCTCAGTACAGCCAGACTACACTTCTTAAAATCATAAATACATGTTTTGCCCAACAGTAAGGCCAGGCCTTTCCTCTGTAGTTCATAGCCAACGTAAGGAGGAAAAAATTCAACTGTAGGGCATGCCAAAATTCTCTACAGACACTGCCAATCCTCACACTTCTGCCTATTTGCATTCCAAGGTTATTCACTATGACCCACCAAACCAATTGCAACAGTAGCCTCTCCCAGCCTCATTCGTATGCTCCGATGCCACCTTTATTTAGCAAGCGTTAGTGCTCTCGGATTTTGTAGCGCGATTCGCTATAGCCTCTGTTTTCAACAGAAATGTCCTAAAGGTACCTATACCAATCTGCAGGGTGGGGAGGAAGGGGGCTGCTGCTGCTGGCAGAAACATTGTGGGGCACCCCACCTGCAAAAATACAGCCAAATGATCCTTGTTTTACCTTTCAATACCATAACTGCAGCAGAATCGTATGGTGACCCCTGTTTGTAATAGAAAGTGTCAAACAGCTTCTTGCCCCCCCCCGTTGCCACTAACCATTTGGGGTACACCCCATGAGGGAGGATCAGAGCAATAAAAACTAATGGTAGCCCCCCAAAAAGTACCTGGAAGCCATGCCATTGTGTGCACCTCATCGCCTTCACGTTGCGCCCAAGCACCTTTTAATACTGCTCCCCCAAATTTTGACTGCCCCCTCCCAACAAAAATCAGAGAGTATAGGGGGGGTGCAGTAAAAATGTATTTGCAGTACCCCACAATAAGTCAGGATCCTCCTCCACCTTTTCCTCTGCTCTCTGACCCCACCCATTCTGCCCAGGCTCCCTCTATACCCCTTCTCTCTGACCCCACCCACTCTGCCTAGCTCCTACTATACTCCTCCTCTCTGACCCCACCCACTCTGACTAGGCTCCTCCCTAACCCCACCCACTCTGACTAGGCTCCTCCTATATCCATCCTCTCTAACCCCACCCGCTCTGCCTATACTACTCCTCTCTGACCCCACCCACTCTGACTAGGTTCCTCCCTAACCCGACCCACTCTGACTTGGCTCCTCCTATACCCCTCCTCTCTGCCCATGCTCGGCCTATACTCCTCCTCTCTGACCCACCCACTCTGACTAGGCTCTCCTGAACCCCTCCTCTCTAACCCCACCCACTCTGACTAGGCTCCTCCTGAACCCCTCCTCTCTGACCCCACCCAATCTGACTAGGCTCCTCCTCCTACACACAACACCTGTTCGCTTTCTTTCACCTGTCTCTGTTCAGGCCACACCTATTTTACTTACCAACCAATCTGCAATCCCTCATTCACTATGCATGATTCCACTCTTACACAACACACAGACACATTTTACTTACCAATTGGCCCACCTCCAACTTACCTCTGCTCTGCCACCATCAGTCACCTGGTGCCGAACCCGGGATTTGAACCCTGGTTGCCTGGATGGAAGGCAGGCACTTACCCACTGGACCACACTGGTTTCCATGTAAGTAGCCTATCAAATTGTCCTTATGTCATGGTCATCCTTTTCATGTGCAATGGAAGCCGCAGGGAAGGACACCAAGGCCTGTATGTTGCTTATAGTTACTACTGCAATCCTCTAGACCACCAAGGAGCTATAGCTCAAAGGTAAGCCTTGTACCTTTGGTGGGGACAGCCCTCACAGGCCAGAGTTCGAATCCTGCCAATGCTGTAGAGGTATCCCAAGGTAGAAATTTTCAAAAAGTGAATATGTTTTTTTTTGCTAAGTTTTTTTTTACTTGGTAACAGAGGAGAAAAGTGGACACTCTTTTTGGCATGTGTGTCCCAAAATTTCAAATGTTTTCCCTCATGACCTTCTACCAACCTCCCTATTTCTCAAGTAGGTGCAATAGGGACAAGGCCTTATCTTCCTTTATCAATGTCTTCATTCTTTGTCCTTTAAGTTTGGTGAATTGCAGAGTGCAATTGTGGTATTGGGGGTTATAACTGAGCACAAGAATGCGAGGAAAGTGCTACACTTATTGTAAAATAGGTTGGATGATGGTGATTTTTCATTTTGGTGTGAGCTACTCGCTCAAATCAGGGGTTTGGTGCCAGTGAGCTTGGATAGAAATAAAGGTCAAGTATGAGCTCTGGCTAATGAAATGATGGATCAAGTTTGAGGCAAGCTAGAGTCCATTTATTAGGTGCAATAAGAAGCTAGAAAGATTATTTCCTTTAAGAGACAGACAAGGGCAGAGTCAAGCCTTTGCTCTAGTAGGTCTGCATCATGGCTGCTGCAGGATGTGAAGGAATGGACCTCCACAGCAGTGCGCTGTGCCGGGCTGGGCTGCGCTGCGCTGCGCTGGGCTGGGCTGGGCTGGGCTGGGCCTGCCCTGGCACTGTGAAATAATCACCCACCTCCTTCCTTTGAGGAACGCTCACGAACGCCCACGAACGCCCTTGTTCTGTATACAGGCTGACAGCAGGCAATTTAGGACCCTGCTAAATGAGGGTGATGTCCCCATGTGCTTCCTTCGAGTGGCAAAATCCTTCGTCTAAGGCAGGTGGGCTTTTTAAAAATTTGGTTAAAGACCATATGTTGGAGGCGGTATCACGGCACAAGCCGCCGACCGTCTCAGAAGAAAGTATGCATGGGAGGATATTATTTGCATAGGACAGCCCTCTTCTCAGTCCCATTCTTAGGCTGCAGTTGCCATGAAGTGTTACTAGAGGGCAGCAGTATGAACAAAAGAGCACACTGACGCTTTTCTTCTGCTTGCTGACATGATTCTTGTTCATGGTGGTCTTGCAGGGCCTAAGGAGTGAAGGACTGCTTTGACTGAGGGGATGAGGAATGGCAGGCCTGTATTTGTGGTGAAGGGGGAATATTTGGAAGGTAAACAGCAAGATAAAAACGTCAAAGCATATATGCTTGCTGAGTGATTGAGTCTGTGTGTCACTTGTCTCTTTGAAGGGACATGTGAGAAAGGAACAGCAGTACCATAGACTTCAGATGGGAGAGAGCAAGCAAGGATGAATGTTTTCCTCAAATCCAAATACTTACAGTACCTCAAAGATGACAAGTGCGATATATGATGTTCTGCAATTGTAAGGATTTGCCATGTGTGGTACATAAATATGCATGGTTAGTGAGGTTTTTCCCAGAATGTGAGTATCGTTAGGCTGGCAAATGTCAGGCACTCCTTTGGGAGTATGAGGCCAAGAAAAAATTTGGGAAGTTTGCTACAGTCATCTGTAGGATCGAAAGACACTGGGGAATCGTTACAGAGGGAGCCAGGCTGCACAAAATGTGGTAACAGTTGGACAGAAATCTTTAGCAGGGACTTTTGTCTACCCCCAATGTGGGACCAGGACTGCAGTACCTCTGTGTCTCTGAAACATATTTTGACCTCTGGACACCACCATCTGAATACCCCTCAAATGTTCCCTCCTGGTACCCCAGCTTTGGTAGTGCTTCAACCAGGTTTCAACCATTTGAGTGACCACAAAACACCCTGCCTATGTGCCTTCCATTTACATTCAGTCAGTAACCCAGCTGCTTCGTTCGCTGTTCAATCTCAAGTGACAGTTGGATGCACATTGCAGGGGTATACAGGCATTAACCGAACTGTAAAGCCCCTCTCAGTACAGCCAGACTACACTTCTTAAAATCATAAATACATGTTTTGCCCAACAGTAAGGCCAGGCCTTTCCTCTGTAGTTCATAGCCAACGTAAGGAGGAAAAAATTCAACTGTAGGGCATGCCAAAATTCTCTACAGACACTGCCAATCCTCACACTTCTGCCTATTTGCATTCCAAGGTTATTCACTATGACCCACCAAACCAATTGCAACAGTAGCCTCTCCCAGCCTCATTCGTATGCTCCGATGCCACCTTTATTTAGCAAGCGTTAGTGCTCTCGGATTTTGTAGCGCGATTCGCTATAGCCTCTGTTTTCAACAGAAATGTCCTAAAGGTACCTATACCAATCTGCAGGGTGGGGAGGAAGGGGGCTGCTGCTGCTGGCAGAAACATTGTGGGGCACCCCACCTGCAAAAATACAGCCAAATGATCCTTGTTTTACCTTTCAATACCATAACTGCAGCAGAATCGTATGGTGACCCCTGTTTGTAATAGAAAGTGTCAAACAGCTTCTTGCCCCCCCCCCGTTGCCACTAACCATTTGGGGTACACCCCATGAGGGAGGATCAGAGCAATAAAAACTAATGGTAGCCCCCCAAAAAGTACCTGGAAGCCATGCCATTGTGTGCACCTCATCGCCTTCACGTTGCGCCCAAGCACCTTTTAATACTGCTCCCCCAAATTTTGACTGCCCCCTCCCAACAAAAATCAGAGAGTATAGGGGGGGTGCAGTAAAAATGTATTTGCAGTACCCCACAATAAGTCAGGATCCTCCTCCACCTTTTCCTCTGCTCTCTGACCCCACCCATTCTGCCCAGGCTCCCTCTATACCCCTTCTCTCTGACCCCACCCACTCTGCCTAGCTCCTACTATACTCCTCCTCTCTGACCCCACCCACTCTGACTAGGCTCCTCCCTAACCCCACCCACTCTGACTAGGCTCCTCCTATATCCATCCTCTCTAACCCCACCCGCTCTGCCTATACTACTCCTCTCTGACCCCACCCACTCTGACTAGGTTCCTCCCTAACCCCACCCACTCTGACTTGGCTCCTCCTATACCCCTCCTCTCTGCCCATGCTCGGCCTATACTCCTCCTCTCTGACCCACCCACTCTGACTAGGCTCTCCTGAACCCCTCCTCTCTAACCCCACCCACTCTGACTAGGCTCCTCCTGAACCCCTCCTCTCTGACCCCACCCAATCTGACTAGGCTCCTCCTCCTACACACAACACCTGTTCGCTTTCTTTCACCTGTCTCTGTTCAGGCCACACCTATTTTACTTACCAACCAATCTGCAATCCCTCATTCACTATGCATGATTCCACTCTTACACAACACACAGACACATTTTACTTACCAATTGGCCCACCTCCAACTTACCTCTGCTCTGCCACCATCAGTCACCTGGTGCCGAACCCGGGATTTGAACCCTGGTTGCCTGGATGGAAGGCAGGCACTTACCCACTGGACCACACTGGTTTCCATGTAAGTAGCCTATCAAATTGTCCTTATGTCATGGTCATCCTTTTCATGTGCAATGGAAGCCGCAGGGAAGGACACCAAGGCCTGTATGTTGCTTATAGTTACTACTGCAATCCTCTAGACCACCAAGGAGCTATAGCTCAAAGGTAAGTCTTGTACCTTTGGTGGGGACAGCCCTCACAGGCCAGAGTTCGAATCCTGCCAATGCTGTAGAGGTATCCCAAGGTAGAAATTTTCAAAAAGTGAATATGTTTTTTTTTGCTAAGTTTTTTTTTACTTGGTAACAGAGGAGAAAAGTGGACACTCTTTTTGGCATGTGTGTCCCAAAATTTCAAATGTTTTCCCTCATGACCTTCTACCAACCTCCCTATTTCTCAAGTAGGTGCAATAGGGACAAGGCCTTATCTTCCTTTATCAATGTCTTCATTCTTTGTCCTTTAAGTTTGGTGAATTGCAGAGTGCAATTGTGGTATTGGGGGTTATAACTGAGCACAAGAATGCGAGGAAAGTGCTACACTTATTGTAAAATAGGTTGGATGATGGTGATTTTTCATTTTGGTGTGAGCTACTCGCTCAAATCAGGGGTTTGGTGCCAGTGAGCTTGGATAGAAATAAAGGTCAAGTATGAGCTCTGGCTAATGAAATGATGGATCAAGTTTGAGGCAAGCTAGAGTCCATTTATTAGGTGCAATAAGAAGCTAGAAAGATTATTTCCTTTAAGAGACAGACAAGGGCAGAGTCAAGCCTTTGCTCTAGTAGGTCTGCATCATGGCTGCTGCAGGATGTGAAGGAATGGACCTCCACAGCAGTGCGCTGTGCCGGGCTGGGCTGCGCTGGGCTGCGCTGGGCTGGGCTGGGCTGGGCTGGGCCTGCCCTGGCACTGTGAAATAATCACCCACCTCCTTCCTTTGAGGAACGCTCACGAACGCCCACGAACGCCCTTGTTCTGTATACAGGCTGACAGCAGGCAATTTAGGACCCTGCTAAATGAGGGTGATGTCCCCATGTGCTTCCTTCGAGTGGCAAAATCCTTCGTCTAAGGCAGGTGGGCTTTTTAAAAATTTGGTTAAAGACCATATGTTGGAGGCGGTATCACGGCACAAGCCGCCGACCGTCTCAGAAGAAAGTATGCATGGGAGGATATTATTTGCATAGGACAGCCCTCTTCTCAGTCCCATTCTTAGGCTGCAGTTGCCATGAAGTGTTACTAGAGGGCAGCAGTATGAACAAAAGAGCACACTGACGCTTTTCTTCTGCTTGCTGACATGATTCTTGTTCATGGTGGTCTTGCAGGGCCTAAGGAGTGAAGGACTGCTTTGACTGAGGGGATGAGGAATGGCAGGCCTGTATTTGTGGTGAAGGGGGAATATTTGGAAGGTAAACAGCAAGATAAAAACGTCAAAGCATATATGCTTGCTGAGTGATTGAGTCTGTGTGTCACTTGTCTCTTTGAAGGGACATGTGAGAAAGGAACAGCAGTACCATAGACTTCAGATGGGAGAGAGCAAGCAAGGATGAATGTTTTCCTCAAATCCAAATACTTACAGTACCTCAAAGATGACAAGTGCGATATATGATGTTCTGCAATTGTAAGGATTTGCCATGTGTGGTACATAAATATGCATGGTTAGTGAGGTTTTTCCCAGAATGTGAGTATCGTTAGGCTGGCAAATGTCAGGCACTCCTTTGGGAGTATGAGGCCAAGAAAAAATTTGGGAAGTTTGCTACAGTCATCTGTAGGATCGAAAGACACTGGGGAATCGTTACAGAGGGAGCCAGGCTGCACAAAATGTGGTAACAGTTGGACAGAAATCTTTAGCAGGGACTTTTGTCTACCCCCAATGTGGGACCAGGACTGCAGTACCTCTGTGTCTCTGAAACATATTTTGACCTCTGGACACCACCATCTGAATACCCCTCAAATGTTCCCTCCTGGTACCCCAGCTTTGGTAGTGCTTCAACCAGGTTTCAACCATTTGAGTGACCACAAAACACCCTGCCTATGTGCCTTCCATTTACATTCAGTCAGTAACCCAGCTGCTTCGTTCGCTGTTCAATCTCAAGTGACAGTTGGATGCACATTGCAGGGGTATACAGGCATTAACCGAACTGTAAAGCCCCTCTCAGTACAGCCAGACTACACTTCTTAAAATCATAAATACATGTTTTGCCCAACAGTAAGGCCAGGCCTTTCCTCTGTAGTTCATAGCCAACGTAAGGAGGAAAAAATTCAACTGTAGGGCATGCCAAAATTCTCTACAGACACTGCCAATCCTCACACTTCTGCCTATTTGCATTCCAAGGTTATTCACTATGACCCACCAAACCAATTGCAACAGTAGCCTCTCCCAGCCTCATTCGTATGCTCCGATGCCACCTTTATTTAGCAAGCGTTAGTGCTCTCGGATTTTGTAGCGCGATTCGCTATAGCCTCTGTTTTCAACAGAAATGTCCTAAAGGTACCTATACCAATCTGCAGGGTGGGGAGGAAGGGGGCTGCTGCTGCTGGCAGAAACATTGTGGGGCACCCCACCTGCAAAAATACAGCCAAATGATCCTTGTTTTACCTTTCAATACCATAACTGCAGCAGAATCGTATGGTGACCCCTGTTTGTAATAGAAAGTGTCAAACAGCTTCTTGCCCCCCCCCCGTTGCCACTAACCATTTGGGGTACACCCCATGAGGGAGGATCAGAGCAATAAAAACTAATGGTAGCCCCCCAAAAAGTACCTGGAAGCCATGCCATTGTGTGCACCTCATCGCCTTCACGTTGCGCCCAAGCACCTTTTAATACTGCTCCCCCAAATTTTGACTGCCCCCTCCCAACAAAAATCAGAGAGTATAGGGGGGGTGCAGTAAAAATGTATTTGCAGTACCCCACAATAAGTCAGGATCCTCCTCCACCTTTTCCTCTGCTCTCTGACCCCACCCATTCTGCCCAGGCTCCCTCTATACCCCTTCTCTCTGACCCCACCCACTCTGCCTAGCTCCTACTATACTCCTCCTCTCTGACCCCACCCACTCTGACTAGGCTCCTCCCTAACCCCACCCACTCTGACTAGGCTCCTCCTATATCCATCCTCTCTAACCCCACCCGCTCTGCCTATACTACTCCTCTCTGACCCCACCCACTCTGACTAGGTTCCTCCCTAACCCCACCCACTCTGACTTGGCTCCTCCTATACCCCTCCTCTCTGCCCATGCTCGGCCTATACTCCTCCTCTCTGACCCACCCACTCTGACTAGGCTCTCCTGAACCCCTCCTCTCTAACCCCACCCACTCTGACTAGGCTCCTCCTGAACCCCTCCTCTCTGACCCCACCCAATCTGACTAGGCTCCTCCTCCTACACACAACACCTGTTCGCTTTCTTTCACCTGTCTCTGTTCAGGCCACACCTATTTTACTTACCAACCAATCTGCAATCCCTCATTCACTATGCATGATTCCACTCTTACACAACACACAGACACATTTTACTTACCAATTGGCCCACCTCCAACTTACCTCTGCTCTGCCACCATCAGTCACCTGGTGCCGAACCCGGGATTTGAACCCTGGTTGCCTGGATGGAAGGCAGGCACTTACCCACTGGACCACACTGGTTTCCATGTAAGTAGCCTATCAAATTGTCCTTATGTCATGGTCATCCTTTTCATGTGCAATGGAAGCCGCAGGGAAGGACACCAAGGCCTGTATGTTGCTTATAGTTACTACTGCAATCCTCTAGACCACCAAGGAGCTATAGCTCAAAGGTAAGTCTTGTACCTTTGGTGGGGACAGCCCTCACAGGCCAGAGTTCGAATCCTGCCAATGCTGTAGAGGTATCCCAAGGTAGAAATTTTCAAAAAGTGAATATGTTTTTTTTTGCTAAGTTTTTTTTTACTTGGTAACAGAGGAGAAAAGTGGACACTCTTTTTGGCATGTGTGTCCCAAAATTTCAAATGTTTTCCCTCATGACCTTCTACCAACCTCCCTATTTCTCAAGTAGGTGCAATAGGGACAAGGCCTTATCTTCCTTTATCAATGTCTTCATTCTTTGTCCTTTAAGTTTGGTGAATTGCAGAGTGCAATTGTGGTATTGGGGGTTATAACTGAGCACAAGAATGCGAGGAAAGTGCTACACTTATTGTAAAATAGGTTGGATGATGGTGATTTTTCATTTTGGTGTGAGCTACTCGCTCAAATCAGGGGTTTGGTGCCAGTGAGCTTGGATAGAAATAAAGGTCAAGTATGAGCTCTGGCTAATGAAATGATGGATCAAGTTTGAGGCAAGCTAGAGTCCATTTATTAGGTGCAATAAGAAGCTAGAAAGATTATTTCCTTTAAGAGACAGACAAGGGCAGAGTCAAGCCTTTGCTCTAGTAGGTCTGCATCATGGCTGCTGCAGGATGTGAAGGAATGGACCTCCACAGCAGTGCGCTGTGCCGGGCTGGGCTGCGCTGGGCTGCGCTGGGCTGGGCTGGGCTGGGCTGGGCCTGCCCTGGCACTGTGAAATAATCACCCACCTCCTTCCTTTGAGGAACGCTCACGAACGCCCACGAACGCCCTTGTTCTGTATACAGGCTGACAGCAGGCAATTTAGGACCCTGCTAAATGAGGGTGATGTCCCCATGTGCTTCCTTCGAGTGGCAAAATCCTTCGTCTAAGGCAGGTGGGCTTTTTAAAAATTTGGTTAAAGACCATATGTTGGAGGCGGTATCACGGCACAAGCCGCCGACCGTCTCAGAAGAAAGTATGCATGGGAGGATATTATTTGCATAGGACAGCCCTCTTCTCAGTCCCATTCTTAGGCTGCAGTTGCCATGAAGTGTTACTAGAGGGCAGCAGTATGAACAAAAGAGCACACTGACGCTTTTCTTCTGCTTGCTGACATGATTCTTGTTCATGGTGGTCTTGCAGGGCCTAAGGAGTGAAGGACTGCTTTGACTGAGGGGATGAGGAATGGCAGGCCTGTATTTGTGGTGAAGGGGGAATATTTGGAAGGTAAACAGCAAGATAAAAACGTCAAAGCATATATGCTTGCTGAGTGATTGAGTCTGTGTGTCACTTGTCTCTTTGAAGGGACATGTGAGAAAGGAACAGCAGTACCATAGACTTCAGATGGGAGAGAGCAAGCAAGGATGAATGTTTTCCTCAAATCCAAATACTTACAGTACCTCAAAGATGACAAGTGCGATATATGATGTTCTGCAATTGTAAGGATTTGCCATGTGTGGTACATAAATATGCATGGTTAGTGAGGTTTTTCCCAGAATGTGAGTATCGTTAGGCTGGCAAATGTCAGGCACTCCTTTGGGAGTATGAGGCCAAGAAAAAATTTGGGAAGTTTGCTACAGTCATCTGTAGGATCGAAAGACACTGGGGAATCGTTACAGAGGGAGCCAGGCTGCACAAAATGTGGTAACAGTTGGACAGAAATCTTTAGCAGGGACTTTTGTCTACCCCCAATGTGGGACCAGGACTGCAGTACCTCTGTGTCTCTGAAACATATTTTGACCTCTGGACACCACCATCTGAATACCCCTCAAATGTTCCCTCCTGGTACCCCAGCTTTGGTAGTGCTTCAACCAGGTTTCAACCATTTGAGTGACCACAAAACACCCTGCCTATGTGCCTTCCATTTACATTCAGTCAGTAACCCAGCTGCTTCGTTCGCTGTTCAATCTCAAGTGACAGTTGGATGCACATTGCAGGGGTATACAGGCATTAACCGAACTGTAAAGCCCCTCTCAGTACAGCCAGACTACACTTCTTAAAATCATAAATACATGTTTTGCCCAACAGTAAGGCCAGGCCTTTCCTCTGTAGTTCATAGCCAACGTAAGGAGGAAAAAATTCAACTGTAGGGCATGCCAAAATTCTCTACAGACACTGCCAATCCTCACACTTCTGCCTATTTGCATTCCAAGGTTATTCACTATGACCCACCAAACCAATTGCAACAGTAGCCTCTCCCAGCCTCATTCGTATGCTCCGATGCCACCTTTATTTAGCAAGTGTTAGTGCTCTCGGATTTTGTAGCGCGATTCGCTATAGCCTCTGTTTTCAACAGAAATGTCCTAAAGGTACCTATACCAATCTGCAGGGTGGGGAGGAAGGGGGCTGCTGCTGCTGGCAGAAACATTGTGGGGCACCCCACCTGCAAAAATACAGCCAAATGATCCTTGTTTTACCTTTCAATACCATAACTGCAGCAGAATCGTATGGTGACCCCTGTTTGTAATAGAAAGTGTCAAACAGCTTCTTGCCCCCCCCCCGTTGCCACTAACCATTTGGGGTACACCCCATGAGGGAGGATCAGAGCAATAAAAACTAATGGTAGCCCCCCAAAAAGTACCTGGAAGCCATGCCATTGTGTGCACCTCATCGCCTTCACGTTGCGCCCAAGCACCTTTTAATACTGCTCCCCCAAATTTTGACTGCCCCCTCCCAACAAAAATCAGAGAGTATAGGGGGGGTGCAGTAAAAATGTATTTGCAGTACCCCACAATAAGTCAGGATCCTCCTCCACCTTTTCCTCTGCTCTCTGACCCCACCCATTCTGCCCAGGCTCCCTCTATACCCCTTCTCTCTGACCCCACCCACTCTGCCTAGCTCCTACTATACTCCTCCTCTCTGACCCCACCCACTCTGACTAGGCTCCTCCCTAACCCCACCCACTCTGACTAGGCTCCTCCTATATCCATCCTCTCTAACCCCACCCGCTCTGCCTATACTACTCCTCGCTGACCCCACCCACTCTGACTAGGTTCCTCCCTAACCCCACCCACTCTGACTTGGCTCCTCCTATACCCCTCCTCTCTGCCCATGCTCGGCCTATACTCCTCCTCTCTGACCCACCCACTCTGACTAGGCTCTCCTGAACCCCTCCTCTCTAACCCCACCCACTCTGACTAGGCTCCTCCTGAACCCCTCCTCTCTGACCCCACCCAATCTGACTAGGCTCCTCCTCCTACACACAACACCTGTTCGCTTTCTTTCACCTGTCTCTGTTCAGGCCACACCTATTTTACTTACCAACCAATCTGCAATCCCTCATTCACTATGCATGATTCCACTCTTACACAACACACAGACACATTTTACTTACCAATTGGCCCACCTCCAACTTACCTCTGCTCTGCCACCATCAGTCACCTGGTGCCGAACCCGGGATTTGAACCCTGGTTGCCTGGATGGAAGGCAGGCACTTACCCACTGGACCACACTGGTTTCCATGTAAGTAGCCTATCAAATTGTCCTTATGTCATGGTCATCCTTTTCATGTGCAATGGAAGCCGCAGGGAAGGACACCAAGGCCTGTATGTTGCTTATAGTTACTACTGCAATCCTCTAGACCACCAAGGAGCTATAGCTCAAAGGTAAGTCTTGTACCTTTGGTGGGGACAGCCCTCACAGGCCAGAGTTCGAATCCTGCCAATGCTGTAGAGGTATCCCAAGGTAGAAATTTTCAAAAAGTGAATATGTTTTTTTTTGCTAAGTTTTTTTTTACTTGGTAACAGAGGAGAAAAGTGGACACTCTTTTTGGCATGTGTGTCCCAAAATTTCAAATGTTTTCCCTCATGACCTTCTACCAACCTCCCTATTTCTCAAGTAGGTGCAATAGGGACAAGGCCTTATCTTCCTTTATCAATGTCTTCATTCTTTGTCCTTTAAGTTTGGTGAATTGCAGAGTGCAATTGTGGTATTGGGGGTTATAACTGAGCACAAGAATGCGAGGAAAGTGCTACACTTATTGTAAAATAGGTTGGATGATGGTGATTTTTCATTTTGGTGTGAGCTACTCGCTCAAATCAGGGGTTTGGTGCCAGTGAGCTTGGATAGAAATAAAGGTCAAGTATGAGCTCTGGCTAATGAAATGATGGATCAAGTTTGAGGCAAGCTAGAGTCCATTTATTAGGTGCAATAAGAAGCTAGAAAGATTATTTCCTTTAAGAGACAGACAAGGGCAGAGTCAAGCCTTTGCTCTAGTAGGTCTGCATCATGGCTGCTGCAGGATGTGAAGGAATGGACCTCCACAGCAGTGCGCTGTGCCGGGCTGGGCTGCGCTGGGCTGCGCTGGGCTGGGCTGGGCTGGGCTGGGCCTGCCCTGGCACTGTGAAATAATCACCCACCTCCTTCCTTTGAGGAACGCTCACGAACGCCCACGAACGCCCTTGTTCTGTATACAGGCTGACAGCAGGCAATTTAGGACCCTGCTAAATGAGGGTGATGTCCCCATGTGCTTCCTTCGAGTGGCAAAATCCTTCGTCTAAGGCAGGTGGGCTTTTAAAAAATTTGGTTAAAGACCATATGTTGGAGGCGGTATCACGGCACAAGCCGCCGACCGTCTCAGAAGAAAGTATGCATGGGAGGATATTATTTGCATAGGACAGCCCTCTTCTCAGTCCCATTCTTAGGCTGCAGTTGCCATGAAGTGTTACTAGAGGGCAGCAGTATGAACAAAAGAGCACACTGACGCTTTTCTTCTGCTTGCTGACATGATTCTTGTTCATGGTGGTCTTGCAGGGCCTAAGGAGTGAAGGACTGCTTTGACTGAGGGGATGAGGAATGGCAGGCCTGTATTTGTGGTGAAGGGGGAATATTTGGAAGGTAAACAGCAAGATAAAAACGTCAAAGCATATATGCTTGCTGAGTGATTGAGTCTGTGTGTCACTTGTCTCTTTGAAGGGACATGTGAGAAAGGAACAGCAGTACCATAGACTTCAGATGGGAGAGAGCAAGCAAGGATGAATGTTTTCCTCAAATCCAAATACTTACAGTACCTCAAAGATGACAAGTGCGATATATGATGTTCTGCAATTGTAAGGATTTGCCATGTGTGGTACATAAATATGCATGGTTAGTGAGGTTTTTCCCAGAATGTGAGTATCGTTAGGCTGGCAAATGTCAGGCACTCCTTTGGGAGTATGAGGCCAAGAAAAAATTTGGGAAGTTTGCTACAGTCATCTGTAGGATCGAAAGACACTGGGGAATCGTTACAGAGGGAGCCAGGCTGCACAAAATGTGGTAACAGTTGGACAGAAATCTTTAGCAGGGACTTTTGTCTACCCCCAATGTGGGACCAGGACTGCAGTACCTCTGTGTCTCTGAAACATATTTTGACCTCTGGACACCACCATCTGAATACCCCTCAAATGTTCCCTCCTGGTACCCCAGCTTTGGTAGTGCTTCAACCAGGTTTCAACCATTTGAGTGACCACAAAACACCCTGCCTATGTGCCTTCCATTTACATTCAGTCAGTAACCCAGCTGCTTCGTTCGCTGTTCAATCTCAAGTGACAGTTGGATGCACATTGCAGGGGTATACAGGCATTAACCGAACTGTAAAGCCCCTCTCAGTACAGCCAGACTACACTTCTTAAAATCATAAATACATGTTTTGCCCAACAGTAAGGCCAGGCCTTTCCTCTGTAGTTCATAGCCAACGTAAGGAGGAAAAAATTCAACTGTAGGGCATGCCAAAATTCTCTACAGACACTGCCAATCCTCACACTTCTGCCTATTTGCATTCCAAGGTTATTCACTATGACCCACCAAACCAATTGCAACAGTAGCCTCTCCCAGCCTCATTCGTATGCTCCGATGCCACCTTTATTTAGCAAGTGTTAGTGCTCTCGGATTTTGTAGCGCGATTCGCTATAGCCTCTGTTTTCAACAGAAATGTCCTAAAGGTACCTATACCAATCTGCAGGGTGGGGAGGAAGGGGGCTGCTGCTGCTGGCAGAAACATTGTGGGGCACCCCACCTGCAAAAATACAGCCAAATGATCCTTGTTTTACCTTTCAATACCATAACTGCAGCAGAATCGTATGGTGACCCCTGTTTGTAATAGAAAGTGTCAAACAGCTTCTTGCCCCCCCCCCGTTGCCACTAACCATTTGGGGTACACCCCATGAGGGAGGATCAGAGCAATAAAAACTAATGGTAGCCCCCCAAAAAGTACCTGGAAGCCATGCCATTGTGTGCACCTCATCGCCTTCACGTTGCGCCCAAGCACCTTTTAATACTGCTCCCCCAAATTTTGACTGCCCCCTCCCAACAAAAATCAGAGAGTATAGGGGGGGTGCAGTAAAAATGTATTTGCAGTACCCCACAATAAGTCAGGATCCTCCTCCACCTTTTCCTCTGCTCTCTGACCCCACCCATTCTGCCCAGGCTCCCTCTATACCCCTTCTCTCTGACCCCACCCACTCTGCCTAGCTCCTACTATACTCCTCCTCTCTGACCCCACCCACTCTGACTAGGCTCCTCCCTAACCCCACCCACTCTGACTAGGCTCCTCCTATATCCATCCTCTCTAACCCCACCCGCTCTGCCTATACTACTCCTCGCTGACCCCACCCACTCTGACTAGGTTCCTCCCTAACCCCACCCACTCTGACTTGGCTCCTCCTATACCCCTCCTCTCTGCCCATGCTCGGCCTATACTCCTCCTCTCTGACCCACCCACTCTGACTAGGCTCTCCTGAACCCCTCCTCTCTAACCCCACCCACTCTGACTAGGCTCCTCCTGAACCCCTCCTCTCTGACCCCACCCAATCTGACTAGGCTCCTCCTCCTACACACAACACCTGTTCGCTTTCTTTCACCTGTCTCTGTTCAGGCCACACCTATTTTACTTACCAACCAATCTGCAATCCCTCATTCACTATGCATGATTCCACTCTTACACAACACACAGACACATTTTACTTACCAATTGGCCCACCTCCAACTTACCTCTGCTCTGCCACCATCAGTCACCTGGTGCCGAACCCGGGATTTGAACCCTGGTTGCCTGGATGGAAGGCAGGCACTTACCCACTGGACCACACTGGTTTCCATGTAAGTAGCCTATCAAATTGTCCTTATGTCATGGTCATCCTTTTCATGTGCAATGGAAGCCGCAGGGAAGGACACCAAGGCCTGTATGTTGCTTATAGTTACTACTGCAATCCTCTAGACCACCAAGGAGCTATAGCTCAAAGGTAAGTCTTGTACCTTTGGTGGGGACAGCCCTCACAGGCCAGAGTTCGAATCCTGCCAATGCTGTAGAGGTATCCCAAGGTAGAAATTTTCAAAAAGTGAATATGTTTTTTTTTGCTAAGTTTTTTTTTACTTGGTAACAGAGGAGAAAAGTGGACACTCTTTTTGGCATGTGTGTCCCAAAATTTCAAATGTTTTCCCTCATGACCTTCTACCAACCTCCCTATTTCTCAAGTAGGTGCAATAGGGACAAGGCCTTATCTTCCTTTATCAATGTCTTCATTCTTTGTCCTTTAAGTTTGGTGAATTGCAGAGTGCAATTGTGGTATTGGGGGTTATAACTGAGCACAAGAATGCGAGGAAAGTGCTACACTTATTGTAAAATAGGTTGGATGATGGTGATTTTTCATTTTGGTGTGAGCTACTCGCTCAAATCAGGGGTTTGGTGCCAGTGAGCTTGGATAGAAATAAAGGTCAAGTATGAGCTCTGGCTAATGAAATGATGGATCAAGTTTGAGGCAAGCTAGAGTCCATTTATTAGGTGCAATAAGAAGCTAGAAAGATTATTTCCTTTAAGAGACAGACAAGGGCAGAGTCAAGCCTTTGCTCTAGTAGGTCTGCATCATGGCTGCTGCAGGATGTGAAGGAATGGACCTCCACAGCAGTGCGCTGTGCCGGGCTGGGCTGCGCTGGGCTGCGCTGGGCTGCGCTGGGCTGGGCTGGGCTGGGCTGGGCCTGCCCTGGCACTGTGAAATAATCACCCACCTCCTTCCTTTGAGGAACGCTCACGAACGCCCACGAACGCCCTTGTTCTGTATACAGGCTGACAGCAGGCAATTTAGGACCCTGCTAAATGAGGGTGATGTCCCCATGTGCTTCCTTCGAGTGGCAAAATCCTTCGTCTAAGGCAGGTGGGCTTTTTAAAAATTTGGTTAAAGACCATATGTTGGAGGCGGTATCACGGCACAAGCCGCCGACCGTCTCAGAAGAAAGTATGCATGGGAGGATATTATTTGCATAGGACAGCCCTCTTCTCAGTCCCATTCTTAGGCTGCAGTTGCCATGAAGTGTTACTAGAGGGCAGCAGTATGAACAAAAGAGCACACTGACGCTTTTCTTCTGCTTGCTGACATGATTCTTGTTCATGGTGGTCTTGCAGGGCCTAAGGAGTGAAGGACTGCTTTGACTGAGGGGATGAGGAATGGCAGGCCTGTATTTGTGGTGAAAGGGGAATATTTGGAAGGTAAACAGCAAGATAAAAACGTCAAAGCATATATGCTTGCTGAGTGATTGAGTCTGTGTGTCACTTGTCTCTTTGAAGGGACATGTGAGAAAGGAACAGCAGTACCATAGACTTCAGATGGGAGAGAGCAAGCAAGGATGAATGTTTTCCTCAAATCCAAATACTTACAGTACCTCAAAGATGACAAGTGCGATATATGATGTTCTGCAATTGTAAGGATTTGCCATGTGTGGTACATAAATATGCATGGTTAGTGAGGTTTTTCCCAGAATGTGAGTATCGTTAGGCTGGCAAATGTCAGGCACTCCTTTGGGAGTATGAGGCCAAGAAAAAATTTGGGAAGTTTGCTACAGTCATCTGTAGGATCGAAAGACACTGGGGAATCGTTACAGAGGGAGCCAGGCTGCACAAAATGTGGTAACAGTTGGACAGAAATCTTTAGCAGGGACTTTTGTCTACCCCCAATGTGGGACCAGGACTGCAGTACCTCTGTGTCTCTGAAACATATTTTGACCTCTGGACACCACCATCTGAATACCCCTCAAATGTTCCCTCCTGGTACCCCAGCTTTGGTAGTGCTTCAACCAGGTTTCAACCATTTGAGTGACCACAAAACACCCTGCCTATGTGCCTTCCATTTACATTCAGTCAGTAACCCAGCTGCTTCGTTCGCTGTTCAATCTCAAGTGACAGTTGGATGCACATTGCAGGGGTATACAGGCATTAACCGAACTGTAAAGCCCCTCTCAGTACAGCCAGACTACACTTCTTAAAATCATAAATACATGTTTTGCCCAACAGTAAGGCCAGGCCTTTCCTCTGTAGTTCATAGCCAACGTAAGGAGGAAAAAATTCAACTGTAGGGCATGCCAAAATTCTCTACAGACACTGCCAATCCTCACACTTCTGCCTATTTGCATTCCAAGGTTATTCACTATGACCCACCAAACCAATTGCAACAGTAGCCTCTCCCAGCCTCATTCGTATGCTCCGATGCCACCTTTATTTAGCAAGCGTTAGTGCTCTCGGATTTTGTAGCGCGATTCGCTATAGCCTCTGTTTTCAACAGAAATGTCCTAAAGGTACCTATACCAATCTGCAGGGTGGGGAGGAAGGGGGCTGCTGCTGCTGGCAGAAACATTGTGGGGCACCCCACCTGCAAAAATACAGCCAAATGATCCTTGTTTTACCTTTCAATACCATAACTGCAGCAGAATCGTATGGTGACCCCTGTTTGTAATAGAAAGTGTCAAACAGCTTCTTGCCCCCCCCCCGTTGCCACTAACCATTTGGGGTACACCCCATGAGGGAGGATCAGAGCAATAAAAACTAATGGTAGCCCCCCAAAAAGTACCTGGAAGCCATGCCATTGTGTGCACCTCATCGCCTTCACGTTGCGCCCAAGCACCTTTTAATACTGCTCCCCCAAATTTTGACTGCCCCCTCCCAACAAAAATCAGAGAGTATAGGGGGGGTGCAGTAAAAATGTATTTGCAGTACCCCACAATAAGTCAGGATCCTCCTCCACCTTTTCCTCTGCTCTCTGACCCCACCCATTCTGCCCAGGCTCCCTCTATACCCCTTCTCTCTGACCCCACCCACTCTGCCTAGCTCCTACTATACTCCTCCTCTCTGACCCCACCCACTCTGACTAGGCTCCTCCCTAACCCCACCCACTCTGACTAGGCTCCTCCTATATCCATCCTCTCTAACCCCACCCGCTCTGCCTATACTACTCCTCTCTGACCCCACCCACTCTGACTAGGTTCCTCCCTAACCCCACCCACTCTGACTTGGCTCCTCCTATACCCCTCCTCTCTGCCCATGCTCGGCCTATACTCCTCCTCTCTGACCCACCCACTCTGACTAGGCTCTCCTGAACCCCTCCTCTCTAACCCCACCCACTCTGACTAGGCTCCTCCTGAACCCCTCCTCTCTGACCCCACCCAATCTGACTAGGCTCCTCCTCCTACACACAACACCTGTTCGCTTTCTTTCACCTGTCTCTGTTCAGGCCACACCTATTTTACTTACCAACCAATCTGCAATCCCTCATTCACTATGCATGATTCCACTCTTACACAACACACAGACACATTTTACTTACCAATTGGCCCACCTCCAACTTACCTCTGCTCTGCCACCATCAGTCACCTGGTGCCGAACCCGGGATTTGAACCCTGGTTGCCTGGATGGAAGGCAGGCACTTACCCACTGGACCACACTGGTTTCCATGTAAGTAGCCTATCAAATTGTCCTTATGTCATGGTCATCCTTTTCATGTGCAATGGAAGCCGCAGGGAAGGACACCAAGGCCTGTATGTTGCTTATAGTTACTACTGCAATCCTCTAGACCACCAAGGAGCTATAGCTCAAAGGTAAGTCTTGTACCTTTGGTGGGGACAGCCCTCACAGGCCAGAGTTCGAATCCTGCCAATGCTGTAGAGGTATCCCAAGGTAGAAATTTTCAAAAAGTGAATATGTTTTTTTTTGCTAAGTTTTTTTTTACTTGGTAACAGAGGAGAAAAGTGGACACTCTTTTTGGCATGTGTGTCCCAAAATTTCAAATGTTTTCCCTCATGACCTTCTACCAACCTCCCTATTTCTCAAGTAGGTGCAATAGGGACAAGGCCTTATCTTCCTTTATCAATGTCTTCATTCTTTGTCCTTTAAGTTTGGTGAATTGCAGAGTGCAATTGTGGTATTGGGGGTTATAACTGAGCACAAGAATGCGAGGAAAGTGCTACACTTATTGTAAAATAGGTTGGATGATGGTGATTTTTCATTTTGGTGTGAGCTACTCGCTCAAATCAGGGGTTTGGTGCCAGTGAGCTTGGATAGAAATAAAGGTCAAGTATGAGCTCTGGCTAATGAAATGATGGATCAAGTTTGAGGCAAGCTAGAGTCCATTTATTAGGTGCAATAAGAAGCTAGAAAGATTATTTCCTTTAAGAGACAGACAAGGGCAGAGTCAAGCCTTTGCTCTAGTAGGTCTGCATCATGGCTGCTGCAGGATGTGAAGGAATGGACCTCCACAGCAGTGCGCTGTGCCGGGCTGGGCTGCGCTGGGCTGCGCTGGGCTGGGCTGGGCTGGGCTGGGCCTGCCCTGGCACTGTGAAATAATCACCCACCTCCTTCCTTTGAGGAACGCTCACGAACGCCCACGAACGCCCTTGTTCTGTATACAGGCTGACAGCAGGCAATTTAGGACCCTGCTAAATGAGGGTGATGTCCCCATGTGCTTCCTTCGAGTGGCAAAATCCTTCGTCTAAGGCAGGTGGGCTTTTAAAAAATTTGGTTAAAGACCATATGTTGGAGGCGGTATCACGGCACAAGCCGCCGACCGTCTCAGAAGAAAGTATGCATGGGAGGATATTATTTGCATAGGACAGCCCTCTTCTCAGTCCCATTCTTAGGCTGCAGTTGCCATGAAGTGTTACTAGAGGGCAGCAGTATGAACAAAAGAGCACACTGACGCTTTTCTTCTGCTTGCTGACATGATTCTTGTTCATGGTGGTCTTGCAGGGCCTAAGGAGTGAAGGACTGCTTTGACTGAGGGGATGAGGAATGGCAGGCCTGTATTTGTGGTGAAGGGGGAATATTTGGAAGGTAAACAGCAAGATAAAAACGTCAAAGCATATATGCTTGCTGAGTGATTGAGTCTGTGTGTCACTTGTCTCTTTGAAGGGACATGTGAGAAAGGAACAGCAGTACCATAGACTTCAGATGGGAGAGAGCAAGCAAGGATGAATGTTTTCCTCAAATCCAAATACTTACAGTACCTCAAAGATGACAAGTGCGATATATGATGTTCTGCAATTGTAAGGATTTGCCATGTGTGGTACATAAATATGCATGGTTAGTGAGGTTTTTCCCAGAATGTGAGTATCGTTAGGCTGGCAAATGTCAGGCACTCCTTTGGGAGTATGAGGCCAAGAAAAAATTTGGGAAGTTTGCTACAGTCATCTGTAGGATCGAAAGACACTGGGGAATCGTTACAGAGGGAGCCAGGCTGCACAAAATGTGGTAACAGTTGGACAGAAATCTTTAGCAGGGACTTTTGTCTACCCCCAATGTGGGACCAGGACTGCAGTACCTCTGTGTCTCTGAAACATATTTTGACCTCTGGACACCACCATCTGAATACCCCTCAAATGTTCCCTCCTGGTACCCCAGCTTTGGTAGTGCTTCAACCAGGTTTCAACCATTTGAGTGACCACAAAACACCCTGCCTATGTGCCTTCCATTTACATTCAGTCAGTAACCCAGCTGCTTCGTTCGCTGTTCAATCTCAAGTGACAGTTGGATGCACATTGCAGGGGTATACAGGCATTAACCGAACTGTAAAGCCCCTCTCAGTACAGCCAGACTACACTTCTTAAAATCATAAATACATGTTTTGCCCAACAGTAAGGCCAGGCCTTTCCTCTGTAGTTCATAGCCAACGTAAGGAGGAAAAAATTCAACTGTAGGGCATGCCAAAATTCTCTACAGACACTGCCAATCCTCACACTTCTGCCTATTTGCATTCCAAGGTTATTCACTATGACCCACCAAACCAATTGCAACAGTAGCCTCTCCCAGCCTCATTCGTATGCTCCGATGCCACCTTTATTTAGCAAGTGTTAGTGCTCTCGGATTTTGTAGCGCGATTCGCTATAGCCTCTGTTTTCAACAGAAATGTCCTAAAGGTACCTATACCAATCTGCAGGGTGGGGAGGAAGGGGGCTGCTGCTGCTGGCAGAAACATTGTGGGGCACCCCACCTGCAAAAATACAGCCAAATGATCCTTGTTTTACCTTTCAATACCATAACTGCAGCAGAATCGTATGGTGACCCCTGTTTGTAATAGAAAGTGTCAAACAGCTTCTTGCCCCCCCCCCGTTGCCACTAACCATTTGGGGTACACCCCATGAGGGAGGATCAGAGCAATAAAAACTAATGGTAGCCCCCCAAAAAGTACCTGGAAGCCATGCCATTGTGTGCACCTCATCGCCTTCACGTTGCGCCCAAGCACCTTTTAATACTGCTCCCCCAAATTTTGACTGCCCCCTCCCAACAAAAATCAGAGAGTATAGGGGGGGTGCAGTAAAAATGTATTTGCAGTACCCCACAATAAGTCAGGATCCTCCTCCACCTTTTCCTCTGCTCTCTGACCCCACCCATTCTGCCCAGGCTCCCTCTATACCCCTTCTCTCTGACCCCACCCACTCTGCCTAGCTCCTACTATACTCCTCCTCTCTGACCCCACCCACTCTGACTAGGCTCCTCCCTAACCCCACCCACTCTGACTAGGCTCCTCCTATATCCATCCTCTCTAACCCCACCCGCTCTGCCTATACTACTCCTCGCTGACCCCACCCACTCTGACTAGGTTCCTCCCTAACCCCACCCACTCTGACTTGGCTCCTCCTATACCCCTCCTCTCTGCCCATGCTCGGCCTATACTCCTCCTCTCTGACCCACCCACTCTGACTAGGCTCTCCTGAACCCCTCCTCTCTAACCCCACCCACTCTGACTAGGCTCCTCCTGAACCCCTCCTCTCTGACCCCACCCAATCTGACTAGGCTCCTCCTCCTACACACAACACCTGTTCGCTTTCTTTCACCTGTCTCTGTTCAGGCCACACCTATTTTACTTACCAACCAATCTGCAATCCCTCATTCACTATGCATGATTCCACTCTTACACAACACACAGACACATTTTACTTACCAATTGGCCCACCTCCAACTTACCTCTGCTCTGCCACCATCAGTCACCTGGTGCCGAACCCGGGATTTGAACCCTGGTTGCCTGGATGGAAGGCAGGCACTTACCCACTGGACCACACTGGTTTCCATGTAAGTAGCCTATCAAATTGTCCTTATGTCATGGTCATCCTTTTCATGTGCAATGGAAGCCGCAGGGAAGGACACCAAGGCCTGTATGTTGCTTATAGTTACTACTGCAATCCTCTAGACCACCAAGGAGCTATAGCTCAAAGGTAAGTCTTGTACCTTTGGTGGGGACAGCCCTCACAGGCCAGAGTTCGAATCCTGCCAATGCTGTAGAGGTATCCCAAGGTAGAAATTTTCAAAAAGTGAATATGTTTTTTTTTGCTAAGTTTTTTTTTACTTGGTAACAGAGGAGAAAAGTGGACACTCTTTTTGGCATGTGTGTCCCAAAATTTCAAATGTTTTCCCTCATGACCTTCTACCAACCTCCCTATTTCTCAAGTAGGTGCAATAGGGACAAGGCCTTATCTTCCTTTATCAATGTCTTCATTCTTTGTCCTTTAAGTTTGGTGAATTGCAGAGTGCAATTGTGGTATTGGGGGTTATAACTGAGCACAAGAATGCGAGGAAAGTGCTACACTTATTGTAAAATAGGTTGGATGATGGTGATTTTTCATTTTGGTGTGAGCTACTCGCTCAAATCAGGGGTTTGGTGCCAGTGAGCTTGGATAGAAATAAAGGTCAAGTATGAGCTCTGGCTAATGAAATGATGGATCAAGTTTGAGGCAAGCTAGAGTCCATTTATTAGGTGCAATAAGAAGCTAGAAAGATTATTTCCTTTAAGAGACAGACAAGGGCAGAGTCAAGCCTTTGCTCTAGTAGGTCTGCATCATGGCTGCTGCAGGATGTGAAGGAATGGACCTCCACAGCAGTGCGCTGTGCCGGGCTGGGCTGCGCTGGGCTGCGCTGGGCTGCGCTGGGCTGGGCTGGGCTGGGCTGGGCCTGCCCTGGCACTGTGAAATAATCACCCACCTCCTTCCTTTGAGGAACGCTCACGAACGCCCACGAACGCCCTTGTTCTGTATACAGGCTGACAGCAGGCAATTTAGGACCCTGCTAAATGAGGGTGATGTCCCCATGTGCTTCCTTCGAGTGGCAAAATCCTTCGTCTAAGGCAGGTGGGCTTTTTAAAAATTTGGTTAAAGACCATATGTTGGAGGCGGTATCACGGCACAAGCCGCCGACCGTCTCAGAAGAAAGTATGCATGGGAGGATATTATTTGCATAGGACAGCCCTCTTCTCAGTCCCATTCTTAGGCTGCAGTTGCCATGAAGTGTTACTAGAGGGCAGCAGTATGAACAAAAGAGCACACTGACGCTTTTCTTCTGCTTGCTGACATGATTCTTGTTCATGGTGGTCTTGCAGGGCCTAAGGAGTGAAGGACTGCTTTGACTGAGGGGATGAGGAATGGCAGGCCTGTATTTGTGGTGAAGGGGGAATATTTGGAAGGTAAACAGCAAGATAAAAACGTCAAAGCATATATGCTTGCTGAGTGATTGAGTCTGTGTGTCACTTGTCTCTTTGAAGGGACATGTGAGAAAGGAACAGCAGTACCATAGACTTCAGATGGGAGAGAGCAAGCAAGGATGAATGTTTTCCTCAAATCCAAATACTTACAGTACCTCAAAGATGACAAGTGCGATATATGATGTTCTGCAATTGTAAGGATTTGCCATGTGTGGTACATAAATATGCATGGTTAGTGAGGTTTTTCCCAGAATGTGAGTATCGTTAGGCTGGCAAATGTCAGGCACTCCTTTGGGAGTATGAGGCCAAGAAAAAATTTGGGAAGTTTGCTACAGTCATCTGTAGGATCGAAAGACACTGGGGAATCGTTACAGAGGGAGCCAGGCTGCACAAAATGTGGTAACAGTTGGACAGAAATCTTTAGCAGGGACTTTTGTCTACCCCCAATGTGGGACCAGGACTGCAGTACCTCTGTGTCTCTGAAACATATTTTGACCTCTGGACACCACCATCTGAATACCCCTCAAATGTTCCCTCCTGGTACCCCAGCTTTGGTAGTGCTTCAACCAGGTTTCAACCATTTGAGTGACCACAAAACACCCTGCCTATGTGCCTTCCATTTACATTCAGTCAGTAACCCAGCTGCTTCGTTCGCTGTTCAATCTCAAGTGACAGTTGGATGCACATTGCAGGGGTATACAGGCATTAACCGAACTGTAAAGCCCCTCTCAGTACAGCCAGACTACACTTCTTAAAATCATAAATACATGTTTTGCCCAACAGTAAGGCCAGGCCTTTCCTCTGTAGTTCATAGCCAACGTAAGGAGGAAAAAATTCAACTGTAGGGCATGCCAAAATTCTCTACAGACACTGCCAATCCTCACACTTCTGCCTATTTGCATTCCAAGGTTATTCACTATGACCCACCAAACCAATTGCAACAGTAGCCTCTCCCAGCCTCATTCGTATGCTCCGATGCCACCTTTATTTAGCAAGCGTTAGTGCTCTCGGATTTTGTAGCGCGATTCGCTATAGCCTCTGTTTTCAACAGAAATGTCCTAAAGGTACCTATACCAATCTGCAGGGTGGGGAGGAAGGGGGCTGCTGCTGCTGGCAGAAACATTGTGGGGCACCCCACCTGCAAAAATACAGCCAAATGATCCTTGTTTTACCTTTCAATACCATAACTGCAGCAGAATCGTATGGTGACCCCTGTTTGTAATAGAAAGTGTCAAACAGCTTCTTGCCCCCCCCCCGTTGCCACTAACCATTTGGGGTACACCCCATGAGGGAGGATCAGAGCAATAAAAACTAATGGTAGCCCCCCAAAAAGTACCTGGAAGCCATGCCATTGTGTGCACCTCATCGCCTTCACGTTGCGCCCAAGCACCTTTTAATACTGCTCCCCCAAATTTTGACTGCCCCCTCCCAACAAAAATCAGAGAGTATAGGGGGGGTGCAGTAAAAATGTATTTGCAGTACCCCACAATAAGTCAGGATCCTCCTCCACCTTTTCCTCTGCTCTCTGACCCCACCCATTCTGCCCAGGCTCCCTCTATACCCCTTCTCTCTGACCCCACCCACTCTGCCTAGCTCCTACTATACTCCTCCTCTCTGACCCCACCCACTCTGACTAGGCTCCTCCCTAACCCCACCCACTCTGACTAGGCTCCTCCTATATCCATCCTCTCTAACCCCACCCGCTCTGCCTATACTACTCCTCTCTGACCCCACCCACTCTGACTAGGTTCCTCCCTAACCCCACCCACTCTGACTTGGCTCCTCCTATACCCCTCCTCTCTGCCCATGCTCGGCCTATACTCCTCCTCTCTGACCCACCCACTCTGACTAGGCTCTCCTGAACCCCTCCTCTCTAACCCCACCCACTCTGACTAGGCTCCTCCTGAACCCCTCCTCTCTGACCCCACCCAATCTGACTAGGCTCCTCCTCCTACACACAACACCTGTTCGCTTTCTTTCACCTGTCTCTGTTCAGGCCACACCTATTTTACTTACCAACCAATCTGCAATCCCTCATTCACTATGCATGATTCCACTCTTACACAACACACAGACACATTTTACTTACCAATTGGCCCACCTCCAACTTACCTCTGCTCTGCCACCATCAGTCACCTGGTGCCGAACCCGGGATTTGAACCCTGGTTGCCTGGATGGAAGGCAGGCACTTACCCACTGGACCACACTGGTTTCCATGTAAGTAGCCTATCAAATTGTCCTTATGTCATGGTCATCCTTTTCATGTGCAATGGAAGCCGCAGGGAAGGACACCAAGGCCTGTATGTTGCTTATAGTTACTACTGCAATCCTCTAGACCACCAAGGAGCTATAGCTCAAAGGTAAGTCTTGTACCTTTGGTGGGGACAGCCCTCACAGGCCAGAGTTCGAATCCTGCCAATGCTGTAGAGGTATCCCAAGGTAGAAATTTTCAAAAAGTGAATATGTTTTTTTTTGCTAAGTTTTTTTTTACTTGGTAACAGAGGAGAAAAGTGGACACTCTTTTTGGCATGTGTGTCCCAAAATTTCAAATGTTTTCCCTCATGACCTTCTACCAACCTCCCTATTTCTCAAGTAGGTGCAATAGGGACAAGGCCTTATCTTCCTTTATCAATGTCTTCATTCTTTGTCCTTTAAGTTTGGTGAATTGCAGAGTGCAATTGTGGTATTGGGGGTTATAACTGAGCACAAGAATGCGAGGAAAGTGCTACACTTATTGTAAAATAGGTTGGATGATGGTGATTTTTCATTTTGGTGTGAGCTACTCGCTCAAATCAGGGGTTTGGTGCCAGTGAGCTTGGATAGAAATAAAGGTCAAGTATGAGCTCTGGCTAATGAAATGATGGATCAAGTTTGAGGCAAGCTAGAGTCCATTTATTAGGTGCAATAAGAAGCTAGAAAGATTATTTCCTTTAAGAGACAGACAAGGGCAGAGTCAAGCCTTTGCTCTAGTAGGTCTGCATCATGGCTGCTGCAGGATGTGAAGGAATGGACCTCCACAGCAGTGCGCTGTGCCGGGCTGGGCTGCGCTGGGCTGCGCTGGGCTGGGCTGGGCTGGGCTGGGCCTGCCCTGGCACTGTGAAATAATCACCCACCTCCTTCCTTTGAGGAACGCTCACGAACGCCCACGAACGCCCTTGTTCTGTATACAGGCTGACAGCAGGCAATTTAGGACCCTGCTAAATGAGGGTGATGTCCCCATGTGCTTCCTTCGAGTGGCAAAATCCTTCGTCTAAGGCAGGTGGGCTTTTTAAAAATTTGGTTAAAGACCATATGTTGGAGGCGGTATCACGGCACAAGCCGCCGACCGTCTCAGAAGAAAGTATGCATGGGAGGATATTATTTGCATAGGACAGCCCTCTTCTCAGTCCCATTCTTAGGCTGCAGTTGCCATGAAGTGTTACTAGAGGGCAGCAGTATGAACAAAAGAGCACACTGACGCTTTTCTTCTGCTTGCTGACATGATTCTTGTTCATGGTGGTCTTGCAGGGCCTAAGGAGTGAAGGACTGCTTTGACTGAGGGGATGAGGAATGGCAGGCCTGTATTTGTGGTGAAGGGGGAATATTTGGAAGGTAAACAGCAAGATAAAAACGTCAAAGCATATATGCTTGCTGAGTGATTGAGTCTGTGTGTCACTTGTCTCTTTGAAGGGACATGTGAGAAAGGAACAGCAGTACCATAGACTTCAGATGGGAGAGAGCAAGCAAGGATGAATGTTTTCCTCAAATCCAAATACTTACAGTACCTCAAAGATGACAAGTGCGATATATGATGTTCTGCAATTGTAAGGATTTGCCATGTGTGGTACATAAATATGCATGGTTAGTGAGGTTTTTCCCAGAATGTGAGTATCGTTAGGCTGGCAAATGTCAGGCACTCCTTTGGGAGTATGAGGCCAAGAAAAAATTTGGGAAGTTTGCTACAGTCATCTGTAGGATCGAAAGACACTGGGGAATCGTTACAGAGGGAGCCAGGCTGCACAAAATGTGGTAACAGTTGGACAGAAATCTTTAGCAGGGACTTTTGTCTACCCCCAATGTGGGACCAGGACTGCAGTACCTCTGTGTCTCTGAAACATATTTTGACCTCTGGACACCACCATCTGAATACCCCTCAAATGTTCCCTCCTGGTACCCCAGCTTTGGTAGTGCTTCAACCAGGTTTCAACCATTTGAGTGACCACAAAACACCCTGCCTATGTGCCTTCCATTTACATTCAGTCAGTAACCCAGCTGCTTCGTTCGCTGTTCAATCTCAAGTGACAGTTGGATGCACATTGCAGGGGTATACAGGCATTAACCGAACTGTAAAGCCCCTCTCAGTACAGCCAGACTACACTTCTTAAAATCATAAATACATGTTTTGCCCAACAGTAAGGCCAGGCCTTTCCTCTGTAGTTCATAGCCAACGTAAGGAGGAAAAAATTCAACTGTAGGGCATGCCAAAATTCTCTACAGACACTGCCAATCCTCACACTTCTGCCTATTTGCATTCCAAGGTTATTCACTATGACCCACCAAACCAATTGCAACAGTAGCCTCTCCCAGCCTCATTCGTATGCTCCGATGCCACCTTTATTTAGCAAGCGTTAGTGCTCTCGGATTTTGTAGCGCGATTCGCTATAGCCTCTGTTTTCAACAGAAATGTCCTAAAGGTACCTATACCAATCTGCAGGGTGGGGAGGAAGGGGGCTGCTGCTGCTGGCAGAAACATTGTGGGGCACCCCACCTGCAAAAATACAGCCAAATGATCCTTGTTTTACCTTTCAATACCATAACTGCAGCAGAATCGTATGGTGACCCCTGTTTGTAATAGAAAGTGTCAAACAGCTTCTTGCCCCCCCCCCGTTGCCACTAACCATTTGGGGTACACCCCATGAGGGAGGATCAGAGCAATAAAAACTAATGGTAGCCCCCCAAAAAGTACCTGGAAGCCATGCCATTGTGTGCACCTCATCGCCTTCACGTTGCGCCCAAGCACCTTTTAATACTGCTCCCCCAAATTTTGACTGCCCCCTCCCAACAAAAATCAGAGAGTATAGGGGGGGTGCAGTAAAAATGTATTTGCAGTACCCCACAATAAGTCAGGATCCTCCTCCACCTTTTCCTCTGCTCTCTGACCCCACCCATTCTGCCCAGGCTCCCTCTATACCCCTTCTCTCTGACCCCACCCACTCTGCCTAGCTCCTACTATACTCCTCCTCTCTGACCCCACCCACTCTGACTAGGCTCCTCCCTAACCCCACCCACTCTGACTAGGCTCCTCCTATATCCATCCTCTCTAACCCCACCCGCTCTGCCTATACTACTCCTCTCTGACCCCACCCACTCTGACTAGGTTCCTCCCTAACCCCACCCACTCTGACTTGGCTCCTCCTATACCCCTCCTCTCTGCCCATGCTCGGCCTATACTCCTCCTCTCTGACCCACCCACTCTGACTAGGCTCTCCTGAACCCCTCCTCTCTAACCCCACCCACTCTGACTAGGCTCCTCCTGAACCCCTCCTCTCTGACCCCACCCAATCTGACTAGGCTCCTCCTCCTACACACAACACCTGTTCGCTTTCTTTCACCTGTCTCTGTTCAGGCCACACCTATTTTACTTACCAACCAATCTGCAATCCCTCATTCACTATGCATGATTCCACTCTTACACAACACACAGACACATTTTACTTACCAATTGGCCCACCTCCAACTTACCTCTGCTCTGCCACCATCAGTCACCTGGTGCCGAACCCGGGATTTGAACCCTGGTTGCCTGGATGGAAGGCAGGCACTTACCCACTGGACCACACTGGTTTCCATGTAAGTAGCCTATCAAATTGTCCTTATGTCATGGTCATCCTTTTCATGTGCAATGGAAGCCGCAGGGAAGGACACCAAGGCCTGTATGTTGCTTATAGTTACTACTGCAATCCTCTAGACCACCAAGGAGCTATAGCTCAAAGGTAAGTCTTGTACCTTTGGTGGGGACAGCCCTCACAGGCCAGAGTTCGAATCCTGCCAATGCTGTAGAGGTATCCCAAGGTAGAAATTTTCAAAAAGTGAATATGTTTTTTTTTGCTAAGTTTTTTTTTACTTGGTAACAGAGGAGAAAAGTGGACACTCTTTTTGGCATGTGTGTCCCAAAATTTCAAATGTTTTCCCTCATGACCTTCTACCAACCTCCCTATTTCTCAAGTAGGTGCAATAGGGACAAGGCCTTATCTTCCTTTATCAATGTCTTCATTCTTTGTCCTTTAAGTTTGGTGAATTGCAGAGTGCAATTGTGGTATTGGGGGTTATAACTGAGCACAAGAATGCGAGGAAAGTGCTACACTTATTGTAAAATAGGTTGGATGATGGTGATTTTTCATTTTGGTGTGAGCTACTCGCTCAAATCAGGGGTTTGGTGCCAGTGAGCTTGGATAGAAATAAAGGTCAAGTATGAGCTCTGGCTAATGAAATGATGGATCAAGTTTGAGGCAAGCTAGAGTCCATTTATTAGGTGCAATAAGAAGCTAGAAAGATTATTTCCTTTAAGAGACAGACAAGGGCAGAGTCAAGCCTTTGCTCTAGTAGGTCTGCATCATGGCTGCTGCAGGATGTGAAGGAATGGACCTCCACAGCAGTGCGCTGTGCCGGGCTGGGCTGCGCTGGGCTGCGCTGGGCTGGGCTGGGCTGGGCTGGGCCTGCCCTGGCACTGTGAAATAATCACCCACCTCCTTCCTTTGAGGAACGCTCACGAACGCCCACGAACGCCCTTGTTCTGTATACAGGCTGACAGCAGGCAATTTAGGACCCTGCTAAATGAGGGTGATGTCCCCATGTGCTTCCTTCGAGTGGCAAAATCCTTCGTCTAAGGCAGGTGGGCTTTTTAAAAATTTGGTTAAAGACCATATGTTGGAGGCGGTATCACGGCACAAGCCGCCGACCGTCTCAGAAGAAAGTATGCATGGGAGGATATTATTTGCATAGGACAGCCCTCTTCTCAGTCCCATTCTTAGGCTGCAGTTGCCATGAAGTGTTACTAGAGGGCAGCAGTATGAACAAAAGAGCACACTGACGCTTTTCTTCTGCTTGCTGACATGATTCTTGTTCATGGTGGTCTTGCAGGGCCTAAGGAGTGAAGGACTGCTTTGACTGAGGGGATGAGGAATGGCAGGCCTGTATTTGTGGTGAAGGGGGAATATTTGGAAGGTAAACAGCAAGATAAAAACGTCAAAGCATATATGCTTGCTGAGTGATTGAGTCTGTGTGTCACTTGTCTCTTTGAAGGGACATGTGAGAAAGGAACAGCAGTACCATAGACTTCAGATGGGAGAGAGCAAGCAAGGATGAATGTTTTCCTCAAATCCAAATACTTACAGTACCTCAAAGATGACAAGTGCGATATATGATGTTCTGCAATTGTAAGGATTTGCCATGTGTGGTACATAAATATGCATGGTTAGTGAGGTTTTTCCCAGAATGTGAGTATCGTTAGGCTGGCAAATGTCAGGCACTCCTTTGGGAGTATGAGGCCAAGAAAAAATTTGGGAAGTTTGCTACAGTCATCTGTAGGATCGAAAGACACTGGGGAATCGTTACAGAGGGAGCCAGGCTGCACAAAATGTGGTAACAGTTGGACAGAAATCTTTAGCAGGGACTTTTGTCTACCCCCAATGTGGGACCAGGACTGCAGTACCTCTGTGTCTCTGAAACATATTTTGACCTCTGGACACCACCATCTGAATACCCCTCAAATGTTCCCTCCTGGTACCCCAGCTTTGGTAGTGCTTCAACCAGGTTTCAACCATTTGAGTGACCACAAAACACCCTGCCTATGTGCCTTCCATTTACATTCAGTCAGTAACCCAGCTGCTTCGTTCGCTGTTCAATCTCAAGTGACAGTTGGATGCACATTGCAGGGGTATACAGGCATTAACCGAACTGTAAAGCCCCTCTCAGTACAGCCAGACTACACTTCTTAAAATCATAAATACATGTTTTGCCCAACAGTAAGGCCAGGCCTTTCCTCTGTAGTTCATAGCCAACGTAAGGAGGAAAAAATTCAACTGTAGGGCATGCCAAAATTCTCTACAGACACTGCCAATCCTCACACTTCTGCCTATTTGCATTCCAAGGTTATTCACTATGACCCACCAAACCAATTGCAACAGTAGCCTCTCCCAGCCTCATTCGTATGCTCCGATGCCACCTTTATTTAGCAAGCGTTAGTGCTCTCGGATTTTGTAGCGCGATTCGCTATAGCCTCTGTTTTCAACAGAAATGTCCTAAAGGTACCTATACCAATCTGCAGGGTGGGGAGGAAGGGGGCTGCTGCTGCTGGCAGAAACATTGTGGGGCACCCCACCTGCAAAAATACAGCCAAATGATCCTTGTTTTACCTTTCAATACCATAACTGCAGCAGAATCGTATGGTGACCCCTGTTTGTAATAGAAAGTGTCAAACAGCTTCTTGCCCCCCCCCCGTTGCCACTAACCATTTGGGGTACACCCCATGAGGGAGGATCAGAGCAATAAAAACTAATGGTAGCCCCCCAAAAAGTACCTGGAAGCCATGCCATTGTGTGCACCTCATCGCCTTCACGTTGCGCCCAAGCACCTTTTAATACTGCTCCCCCAAATTTTGACTGCCCCCTCCCAACAAAAATCAGAGAGTATAGGGGGGGTGCAGTAAAAATGTATTTGCAGTACCCCACAATAAGTCAGGATCCTCCTCCACCTTTTCCTCTGCTCTCTGACCCCACCCATTCTGCCCAGGCTCCCTCTATACCCCTTCTCTCTGACCCCACCCACTCTGCCTAGCTCCTACTATACTCCTCCTCTCTGACCCCACCCACTCTGACTAGGCTCCTCCCTAACCCCACCCACTCTGACTAGGCTCCTCCTATATCCATCCTCTCTAACCCCACCCGCTCTGCCTATACTACTCCTCTCTGACCCCACCCACTCTGACTAGGTTCCTCCCTAACCCCACCCACTCTGACTTGGCTCCTCCTATACCCCTCCTCTCTGCCCATGCTCGGCCTATACTCCTCCTCTCTGACCCACCCACTCTGACTAGGCTCTCCTGAACCCCTCCTCTCTAACCCCACCCACTCTGACTAGGCTCCTCCTGAACCCCTCCTCTCTGACCCCACCCAATCTGACTAGGCTCCTCCTCCTACACACAACACCTGTTCGCTTTCTTTCACCTGTCTCTGTTCAGGCCACACCTATTTTACTTACCAACCAATCTGCAATCCCTCATTCACTATGCATGATTCCACTCTTACACAACACACAGACACATTTTACTTACCAATTGGCCCACCTCCAACTTACCTCTGCTCTGCCACCATCAGTCACCTGGTGCCGAACCCGGGATTTGAACCCTGGTTGCCTGGATGGAAGGCAGGCACTTACCCACTGGACCACACTGGTTTCCATGTAAGTAGCCTATCAAATTGTCCTTATGTCATGGTCATCCTTTTCATGTGCAATGGAAGCCGCAGGGAAGGACACCAAGGCCTGTATGTTGCTTATAGTTACTACTGCAATCCTCTAGACCACCAAGGAGCTATAGCTCAAAGGTAAGTCTTGTACCTTTGGTGGGGACAGCCCTCACAGGCCAGAGTTCGAATCCTGCCAATGCTGTAGAGGTATCCCAAGGTAGAAATTTTCAAAAAGTGAATATGTTTTTTTTTGCTAAGTTTTTTTTTACTTGGTAACAGAGGAGAAAAGTGGACACTCTTTTTGGCATGTGTGTCCCAAAATTTCAAATGTTTTCCCTCATGACCTTCTACCAACCTCCCTATTTCTCAAGTAGGTGCAATAGGGACAAGGCCTTATCTTCCTTTATCAATGTCTTCATTCTTTGTCCTTTAAGTTTGGTGAATTGCAGAGTGCAATTGTGGTATTGGGGGTTATAACTGAGCACAAGAATGCGAGGAAAGTGCTACACTTATTGTAAAATAGGTTGGATGATGGTGATTTTTCATTTTGGTGTGAGCTACTCGCTCAAATCAGGGGTTTGGTGCCAGTGAGCTTGGATAGAAATAAAGGTCAAGTATGAGCTCTGGCTAATGAAATGATGGATCAAGTTTGAGGCAAGCTAGAGTCCATTTATTAGGTGCAATAAGAAGCTAGAAAGATTATTTCCTTTAAGAGACAGACAAGGGCAGAGTCAAGCCTTTGCTCTAGTAGGTCTGCATCATGGCTGCTGCAGGATGTGAAGGAATGGACCTCCACAGCAGTGCGCTGTGCCGGGCTGGGCTGCGCTGGGCTGCGCTGGGCTGGGCTGGGCTGGGCTGGGCCTGCCCTGGCACTGTGAAATAATCACCCACCTCCTTCCTTTGAGGAACGCTCACGAACGCCCACGAACGCCCTTGTTCTGTATACAGGCTGACAGCAGGCAATTTAGGACCCTGCTAAATGAGGGTGATGTCCCCATGTGCTTCCTTCGAGTGGCAAAATCCTTCGTCTAAGGCAGGTGGGCTTTTTAAAAATTTGGTTAAAGACCATATGTTGGAGGCGGTATCACGGCACAAGCCGCCGACCGTCTCAGAAGAAAGTATGCATGGGAGGATATTATTTGCATAGGACAGCCCTCTTCTCAGTCCCATTCTTAGGCTGCAGTTGCCATGAAGTGTTACTAGAGGGCAGCAGTATGAACAAAAGAGCACACTGACGCTTTTCTTCTGCTTGCTGACATGATTCTTGTTCATGGTGGTCTTGCAGGGCCTAAGGAGTGAAGGACTGCTTTGACTGAGGGGATGAGGAATGGCAGGCCTGTATTTGTGGTGAAGGGGGAATATTTGGAAGGTAAACAGCAAGATAAAAACGTCAAAGCATATATGCTTGCTGAGTGATTGAGTCTGTGTGTCACTTGTCTCTTTGAAGGGACATGTGAGAAAGGAACAGCAGTACCATAGACTTCAGATGGGAGAGAGCAAGCAAGGATGAATGTTTTCCTCAAATCCAAATACTTACAGTACCTCAAAGATGACAAGTGCGATATATGATGTTCTGCAATTGTAAGGATTTGCCATGTGTGGTACATAAATATGCATGGTTAGTGAGGTTTTTCCCAGAATGTGAGTATCGTTAGGCTGGCAAATGTCAGGCACTCCTTTGGGAGTATGAGGCCAAGAAAAAATTTGGGAAGTTTGCTACAGTCATCTGTAGGATCGAAAGACACTGGGGAATCGTTACAGAGGGAGCCAGGCTGCACAAAATGTGGTAACAGTTGGACAGAAATCTTTAGCAGGGACTTTTGTCTACCCCCAATGTGGGACCAGGACTGCAGTACCTCTGTGTCTCTGAAACATATTTTGACCTCTGGACACCACCATCTGAATACCCCTCAAATGTTCCCTCCTGGTACCCCAGCTTTGGTAGTGCTTCAACCAGGTTTCAACCATTTGAGTGACCACAAAACACCCTGCCTATGTGCCTTCCATTTACATTCAGTCAGTAACCCAGCTGCTTCGTTCGCTGTTCAATCTCAAGTGACAGTTGGATGCACATTGCAGGGGTATACAGGCATTAACCGAACTGTAAAGCCCCTCTCAGTACAGCCAGACTACACTTCTTAAAATCATAAATACATGTTTTGCCCAACAGTAAGGCCAGGCCTTTCCTCTGTAGTTCATAGCCAACGTAAGGAGGAAAAAATTCAACTGTAGGGCATGCCAAAATTCTCTACAGACACTGCCAATCCTCACACTTCTGCCTATTTGCATTCCAAGGTTATTCACTATGACCCACCAAACCAATTGCAACAGTAGCCTCTCCCAGCCTCATTCGTATGCTCCGATGCCACCTTTATTTAGCAAGCGTTAGTGCTCTCGGATTTTGTAGCGCGATTCGCTATAGCCTCTGTTTTCAACAGAAATGTCCTAAAGGTACCTATACCAATCTGCAGGGTGGGGAGGAAGGGGGCTGCTGCTGCTGGCAGAAACATTGTGGGGCACCCCACCTGCAAAAATACAGCCAAATGATCCTTGTTTTACCTTTCAATACCATAACTGCAGCAGAATCGTATGGTGACCCCTGTTTGTAATAGAAAGTGTCAAACAGCTTCTTGCCCCCCCCCCGTTGCCACTAACCATTTGGGGTACACCCCATGAGGGAGGATCAGAGCAATAAAAACTAATGGTAGCCCCCCAAAAAGTACCTGGAAGCCATGCCATTGTGTGCACCTCATCGCCTTCACGTTGCGCCCAAGCACCTTTTAATACTGCTCCCCCAAATTTTGACTGCCCCCTCCCAACAAAAATCAGAGAGTATAGGGGGGGTGCAGTAAAAATGTATTTGCAGTACCCCACAATAAGTCAGGATCCTCCTCCACCTTTTCCTCTGCTCTCTGACCCCACCCATTCTGCCCAGGCTCCCTCTATACCCCTTCTCTCTGACCCCACCCACTCTGCCTAGCTCCTACTATACTCCTCCTCTCTGACCCCACCCACTCTGACTAGGCTCCTCCCTAACCCCACCCACTCTGACTAGGCTCCTCCTATATCCATCCTCTCTAACCCCACCCGCTCTGCCTATACTACTCCTCTCTGACCCCACCCACTCTGACTAGGTTCCTCCCTAACCCCACCCACTCTGACTTGGCTCCTCCTATACCCCTCCTCTCTGCCCATGCTCGGCCTATACTCCTCCTCTCTGACCCACCCACTCTGACTAGGCTCTCCTGAACCCCTCCTCTCTAACCCCACCCACTCTGACTAGGCTCCTCCTGAACCCCTCCTCTCTGACCCCACCCAATCTGACTAGGCTCCTCCTCCTACACACAACACCTGTTCGCTTTCTTTCACCTGTCTCTGTTCAGGCCACACCTATTTTACTTACCAACCAATCTGCAATCCCTCATTCACTATGCATGATTCCACTCTTACACAACACACAGACACATTTTACTTACCAATTGGCCCACCTCCAACTTACCTCTGCTCTGCCACCATCAGTCACCTGGGGCCGAACCCGGGATTTGAACCCTGGTTGCCTGGATGGAAGGCAGGCACTTACCCACTGGACCACACTGGTTTCCATGTAAGTAGCCTATCAAATTGTCCTTATGTCATGGTCATCCTTTTCATGTGCAATGGAAGCCGCAGGGAAGGACACCAAGGCCTGTATGTTGCTTATAGTTACTACTGCAATCCTCTAGACCACCAAGGAGCTATAGCTCAAAGGTAAGTCTTGTACCTTTGGTGGGGACAGCCCTCACAGGCCAGAGTTCGAATCCTGCCAATGCTGTAGAGGTATCCCAAGGTAGAAATTTTCAAAAAGTGAATATGTTTTTTTTTGCTAAGTTTTTTTTTACTTGGTAACAGAGGAGAAAAGTGGACACTCTTTTTGGCATGTGTGTCCCAAAATTTCAAATGTTTTCCCTCATGACCTTCTACCAACCTCCCTATTTCTCAAGTAGGTGCAATAGGGACAAGGCCTTATCTTCCTTTATCAATGTCTTCATTCTTTGTCCTTTAAGTTTGGTGAATTGCAGAGTGCAATTGTGGTATTGGGGGTTATAACTGAGCACAAGAATGCGAGGAAAGTGCTACACTTATTGTAAAATAGGTTGGATGATGGTGATTTTTCATTTTGGTGTGAGCTACTCGCTCAAATCAGGGGTTTGGTGCCAGTGAGCTTGGATAGAAATAAAGGTCAAGTATGAGCTCTGGCTAATGAAATGATGGATCAAGTTTGAGGCAAGCTAGAGTCCATTTATTAGGTGCAATAAGAAGCTAGAAAGATTATTTCCTTTAAGAGACAGACAAGGGCAGAGTCAAGCCTTTGCTCTAGTAGGTCTGCATCATGGCTGCTGCAGGATGTGAAGGAATGGACCTCCACAGCAGTGCGCTGTGCCGGGCTGGGCTGCGCTGGGCTGCGCTGGGCTGGGCTGGGCTGGGCTGGGCCTGCCCTGGCACTGTGAAATAATCACCCACCTCCTTCCTTTGAGGAACGCTCACGAACGCCCACGAACGCCCTTGTTCTGTATACAGGCTGACAGCAGGCAATTTAGGACCCTGCTAAATGAGGGTGATGTCCCCATGTGCTTCCTTCGAGTGGCAAAATCCTTCGTCTAAGGCAGGTGGGCTTTTTAAAAATTTGGTTAAAGACCATATGTTGGAGGCGGTATCACGGCACAAGCCGCCGACCGTCTCAGAAGAAAGTATGCATGGGAGGATATTATTTGCATAGGACAGCCCTCTTCTCAGTCCCATTCTTAGGCTGCAGTTGCCATGAAGTGTTACTAGAGGGCAGCAGTATGAACAAAAGAGCACACTGACGCTTTTCTTCTGCTTGCTGACATGATTCTTGTTCATGGTGGTCTTGAAGGGCCTAAGGAGTGAAGGACTGCTTTGACTGAGGGGATGAGGAATGGCAGGCCTGTATTTGTGGTGAAGGGGGAATATTTGGAAGGTAAACAGCAAGATAAAAACGTCAAAGCATATATGCTTGCTGAGTGATTGAGTCTGTGTGTCACTTGTCTCTTTGAAGGGACATGTGAGAAAGGAACAGCAGTACCATAGACTTCAGATGGGAGAGAGCAAGCAAGGATGAATGTTTTCCTCAAATCCAAATACTTACAGTACCTCAAAGATGACAAGTGCGATATATGATGTTCTGCAATTGTAAGGATTTGCCATGTGTGGTACATAAATATGCATGGTTAGTGAGGTTTTTCCCAGAATGTGAGTATCGTTAGGCTGGCAAATGTCAGGCACTCCTTTGGGAGTATGAGGCCAAGAAAAAATTTGGGAAGTTTGCTACAGTCATCTGTAGGATCGAAAGACACTGGGGAATCGTTACAGAGGGAGCCAGGCTGCACAAAATGTGGTAACAGTTGGACAGAAATCTTTAGCAGGGACTTTTGTCTACCCCCAATGTGGGACCAGGACTGCAGTACCTCTGTGTCTCTGAAACATATTTTGACCTCTGGACACCACCATCTGAATACCCCTCAAATGTTCCCTCCTGGTACCCCAGCTTTGGTAGTGCTTCAACCAGGTTTCAACCATTTGAGTGACCACAAAACACCCTGCCTATGTGCCTTCCATTTACATTCAGTCAGTAACCCAGCTGCTTCGTTCGCTGTTCAATCTCAAGTGACAGTTGGATGCACATTGCAGGGGTATACAGGCATTAACCGAACTGTAAAGCCCCTCTCAGTACAGCCAGACTACACTTCTTAAAATCATAAATACATGTTTTGCCCAACAGTAAGGCCAGGCCTTTCCTCTGTAGTTCATAGCCAACGTAAGGAGGAAAAAATTCAACTGTAGGGCATGCCAAAATTCTCTACAGACACTGCCAATCCTCACACTTCTGCCTATTTGCATTCCAAGGTTATTCACTATGACCCACCAAACCAATTGCAACAGTAGCCTCTCCCAGCCTCATTCGTATGCTCCGATGCCACCTTTATTTAGCAAGTGTTAGTGCTCTCGGATTTTGTAGCGCGATTCGCTATAGCCTCTGTTTTCAACAGAAATGTCCTAAAGGTACCTATACCAATCTGCAGGGTGGGGAGGAAGGGGGCTGCTGCTGCTGGCAGAAACATTGTGGGGCACCCCACCTGCAAAAATACAGCCAAATGATCCTTGTTTTACCTTTCAATACCATAACTGCAGCAGAATCGTATGGTGACCCCTGTTTGTAATAGAAAGTGTCAAACAGCTTCTTGCCCCCCCCCCGTTGCCACTAACCATTTGGGGTACACCCCATGAGGGAGGATCAGAGCAATAAAAACTAATGGTAGCCCCCCAAAAAGTACCTGGAAGCCATGCCATTGTGTGCACCTCATCGCCTTCACGTTGCGCCCAAGCACCTTTTAATACTGCTCCCCCAAATTTTGACTGCCCCCTCCCAACAAAAATCAGAGAGTATAGGGGGGGTGCAGTAAAAATGTATTTGCAGTACCCCACAATAAGTCAGGATCCTCCTCCACCTTTTCCTCTGCTCTCTGACCCCACCCATTCTGCCCAGGCTCCCTCTATACCCCTTCTCTCTGACCCCACCCACTCTGCCTAGCTCCTACTATACTCCTCCTCTCTGACCCCACCCACTCTGACTAGGCTCCTCCCTAACCCCACCCACTCTGACTAGGCTCCTCCTATATCCATCCTCTCTAACCCCACCCGCTCTGCCTATACTACTCCTCGCTGACCCCACCCACTCTGACTAGGTTCCTCCCTAACCCCACCCACTCTGACTTGGCTCCTCCTATACCCCTCCTCTCTGCCCATGCTCGGCCTATACTCCTCCTCTCTGACCCACCCACTCTGACTAGGCTCTCCTGAACCCCTCCTCTCTAACCCCACCCACTCTGACTAGGCTCCTCCTGAACCCCTCCTCTCTGACCCCACCCAATCTGACTAGGCTCCTCCTCCTACACACAACACCTGTTCGCTTTCTTTCACCTGTCTCTGTTCAGGCCACACCTATTTTACTTACCAACCAATCTGCAATCCCTCATTCACTATGCATGATTCCACTCTTACACAACACACAGACACATTTTACTTACCAATTGGCCCACCTCCAACTTACCTCTGCTCTGCCACCATCAGTCACCTGGTGCCGAACCCGGGATTTGAACCCTGGTTGCCTGGATGGAAGGCAGGCACTTACCCACTGGACCACACTGGTTTCCATGTAAGTAGCCTATCAAATTGTCCTTATGTCATGGTCATCCTTTTCATGTGCAATGGAAGCCGCAGGGAAGGACACCAAGGCCTGTATGTTGCTTATAGTTACTACTGCAATCCTCTAGACCACCAAGGAGCTATAGCTCAAAGGTAAGTCTTGTACCTTTGGTGGGGACAGCCCTCACAGGCCAGAGTTCGAATCCTGCCAATGCTGTAGAGGTATCCCAAGGTAGAAATTTTCAAAAAGTGAATATGTTTTTTTTTGCTAAGTTTTTTTTTACTTGGTAACAGAGGAGAAAAGTGGACACTCTTTTTGGCATGTGTGTCCCAAAATTTCAAATGTTTTCCCTCATGACCTTCTACCAACCTCCCTATTTCTCAAGTAGGTGCAATAGGGACAAGGCCTTATCTTCCTTTATCAATGTCTTCATTCTTTGTCCTTTAAGTTTGGTGAATTGCAGAGTGCAATTGTGGTATTGGGGGTTATAACTGAGCACAAGAATGCGAGGAAAGTGCTACACTTATTGTAAAATAGGTTGGATGATGGTGATTTTTCATTTTGGTGTGAGCTACTCGCTCAAATCAGGGGTTTGGTGCCAGTGAGCTTGGATAGAAATAAAGGTCAAGTATGAGCTCTGGCTAATGAAATGATGGATCAAGTTTGAGGCAAGCTAGAGTCCATTTATTAGGTGCAATAAGAAGCTAGAAAGATTATTTCCTTTAAGAGACAGACAAGGGCAGAGTCAAGCCTTTGCTCTAGTAGGTCTGCATCATGGCTGCTGCAGGATGTGAAGGAATGGACCTCCACAGCAGTGCGCTGTGCCGGGCTGGGCTGCGCTGGGCTGCGCTGGGCTGCGCTGGGCTGGGCTGGGCTGGGCTGGGCCTGCCCTGGCACTGTGAAATAATCACCCACCTCCTTCCTTTGAGGAACGCTCACGAACGCCCACGAACGCCCTTGTTCTGTATACAGGCTGACAGCAGGCAATTTAGGACCCTGCTAAATGAGGGTGATGTCCCCATGTGCTTCCTTCGAGTGGCAAAATCCTTCGTCTAAGGCAGGTGGGCTTTTTAAAAATTTGGTTAAAGACCATATGTTGGAGGCGGTATCACGGCACAAGCCGCCGACCGTCTCAGAAGAAAGTATGCATGGGAGGATATTATTTGCATAGGACAGCCCTCTTCTCAGTCCCATTCTTAGGCTGCAGTTGCCATGAAGTGTTACTAGAGGGCAGCAGTATGAACAAAAGAGCACACTGACGCTTTTCTTCTGCTTGCTGACATGATTCTTGTTCATGGTGGTCTTGCAGGGCCTAAGGAGTGAAGGACTGCTTTGACTGAGGGGATGAGGAATGGCAGGCCTGTATTTGTGGTGAAGGGGGAATATTTGGAAGGTAAACAGCAAGATAAAAACGTCAAAGCATATATGCTTGCTGAGTGATTGAGTCTGTGTGTCACTTGTCTCTTTGAAGGGACATGTGAGAAAGGAACAGCAGTACCATAGACTTCATATGGGAGAGAGCAAGCAAGGAAGAATGTTTTCCTCAAATCCAAATACTTACAGTACCTCAAAGATGACAAGTGCGATATATGATGTTCTGCAATTGTAAGGATTTGCCATGTGTGGTACATAAATATGCATGGTTAGTGAGGTTTTTCCCAGAATGTGAGTATCGTTAGGCTGGCAAATGTCAGGCACTCCTTTGGGAGTATGAGGCCAAGAAAAAATTTGGGAAGTTTGCTACAGTCATCTGTAGGATCGAAAGACACTGGGGAATCGTTACAGAGGGAGCCAGGCTGCACAAAATGTGGTAACAGTTGGACAGAAATCTTTAGCAGGGACTTTTGTCTACCCCCAATGTGGGACCAGGACTGCAGTACCTCTGTGTCTCTGAAACATATTTTGACCTCTGGACACCACCATCTGAATACCCCTCAAATGTTCCCTCCTGGTACCCCAGCTTTGGTAGTGCTTCAACCAGGTTTCAACCATTTGAGTGACCACAAAACACCCTGCCTATGTGCCTTCCATTTACATTCAGTCAGTAACCCAGCTGCTTCGTTCGCTGTTCAATCTCAAGTGACAGTTGGATGCACATTGCAGGGGTATACAGGCATTAACCGAACTGTAAAGCCCCTCTCAGTACAGCCAGACTACACTTCTTAAAATCATAAATACATGTTTTGCCCAACAGTAAGGCCAGGCCTTTCCTCTGTAGTTCATAGCCAACGTAAGGAGGAAAAAATTCAACTGTAGGGCATGCCAAAATTCTCTACAGACACTGCCAATCCTCACACTTCTGCCTATTTGCATTCCAAGGTTATTCACTATGACCCACCAAACCAATTGCAACAGTAGCCTCTCCCAGCCTCATTCGTATGCTCCGATGCCACCTTTATTTAGCAAGTGTTAGTGCTCTCGGATTTTGTAGCGCGATTCGCTATAGCCTCTGTTTTCAACAGAAATGTCCTAAAGGTACCTATACCAATCTGCAGGGTGGGGAGGAAGGGGGCTGCTGCTGCTGGTAGAAACATTGTGGGGCACCCCACCTGCAAAAATACAGCCAAATGATCCTTGTTTTACCTTTCAATACCATAACTGCAGCAGAATCGTATGGTGACCCCTGTTTGTAATAGAAAGTGTCAAACAGCTTCTTGCCCCCCCCCGTTGCCACTAACCATTTGGGGTACACCCCATGAGGGAGGATCAGAGCAATAAAAACTAATGGTAGCCCCCCAAAAAGTACCTGGAAGCCATGCCATTGTGTGCACCTCATCGCCTTCACGTTGCGCCCAAGCACCTTTTAATACTGCTCCCCCAAATTTTGACTGCCCCCTCCCAACAAAAATCAGAGAGTATAGGGGGGGTGCAGTAAAAATGTATTTGCAGTACCCCACAATAAGTCAGGATCCTCCTCCACCTTTTCCTCTGCTCTCTGACCCCACCCATTCTGCCCAGGCTCCCTCTATACCCCTTCTCTCTGACCCCACCCACTCTGCCTAGCTCCTACTATACTCCTCCTCTCTGACCCCACCCACTCTGACTAGGCTCCTCCCTAACCCCACCCACTCTGACTAGGCTCCTCCTATATCCATCCTCTCTAACCCCACCCGCTCTGCCTATACTACTCCTCGCTGACCCCACCCACTCTGACTAGGTTCCTCCCTAACCCCACCCACTCTGACTTGGCTCCTCCTATACCCCTCCTCTCTGCCCATGCTCGGCCTATACTCCTCCTCTCTGACCCACCCACTCTGACTAGGCTCTCCTGAACCCCTCCTCTCTAACCCCACCCACTCTGACTAGGCTCCTCCTGAACCCCTCCTCTCTGACCCCACCCAATCTGACTAGGCTCCTCCTCCTACACACAACACCTGTTCGCTTTCTTTCACCTGTCTCTGTTCAGGCCACACCTATTTTACTTACCAACCAATCTGCAATCCCTCATTCACTATGCATGATTCCACTCTTACACAACACACAGACACATTTTACTTACCAATTGGCCCACCTCCAACTTACCTCTGCTCTGCCACCATCAGTCACCTGGTGCCGAACCCGGGATTTGAACCCTGGTTGCCTGGATGGAAGGCAGGCACTTACCCACTGGACCACACTGGTTTCCATGTAAGTAGCCTATCAAATTGTCCTTATGTCATGGTCATCCTTTTCATGTGCAATGGAAGCCGCAGGGAAGGACACCAAGGCCTGTATGTTGCTTATAGTTACTACTGCAATCCTCTAGACCACCAAGGAGCTATAGCTCAAAGGTAAGTCTTGTACCTTTGGTGGGGACAGCCCTCACAGGCCAGAGTTCGAATCCTGCCAATGCTGTAGAGGTATCCCAAGGTAGAAATTTTCAAAAAGTGAATATGTTTTTTTTTGCTAAGTTTTTTTTTACTTGGTAACAGAGGAGAAAAGTGGACACTCTTTTTGGCATGTGTGTCCCAAAATTTCAAATGTTTTCCCTCATGACCTTCTACCAACCTCCCTATTTCTCAAGTAGGTGCAATAGGGACAAGGCCTTATCTTCCTTTATCAATGTCTTCATTCTTTGTCCTTTAAGTTTGGTGAATTGCAGAGTGCAATTGTGGTATTGGGGGTTATAACTGAGCACAAGAATGCGAGGAAAGTGCTACACTTATTGTAAAATAGGTTGGATGATGGTGATTTTTCATTTTGGTGTGAGCTACTCGCTCAAATCAGGGGTTTGGTGCCAGTGAGCTTGGATAGAAATAAAGGTCAAGTATGAGCTCTGGCTAATGAAATGATGGATCAAGTTTGAGGCAAGCTAGAGTCCATTTATTAGGTGCAATAAGAAGCTAGAAAGATTATTTCCTTTAAGAGACAGACAAGGGCAGAGTCAAGCCTTTGCTCTAGTAGGTCTGCATCATGGCTGCTGCAGGATGTGAAGGAATGGACCTCCACAGCAGTGCGCTGTGCCGGGCTGGGCTGCGCTGGGCTGCGCTGGGCTGGGCTGGGCTGGGCCTGCCCTGGCACTGTGAAATAATCACCCACCTCCTTCCTTTGAGGAACGCTCACGAACGCCCACGAACGCCCTTGTTCTGTATACAGGCTGACAGCAGGCAATTTAGGACCCTGCTAAATGAGGGTGATGTCCCCATGTGCTTCCTTCGAGTGGCAAAATCCTTCGTCTAAGGCAGGTGGGCTTTTTAAAAATTTGGTTAAAGACCATATGTTGGAGGCGGTATCACGGCACAAGCCGCCGACCGTCTCAGAAGAAAGTATGCATGGGAGGATATTATTTGCATAGGACAGCCCTCTTCTCAGTCCCATTCTTAGGCTGCAGTTGCCATGAAGTGTTACTAGAGGGCAGCAGTATGAACAAAAGAGCACACTGACGCTTTTCTTCTGCTTGCTGACATGATTCTTGTTCATGGTGGTCTTGCAGGGCCTAAGGAGTGAAGGACTGCTTTGACTGAGGGGATGAGGAATGGCAGGCCTGTATTTGTGGTGAAGGGGGAATATTTGGAAGGTAAACAGCAAGATAAAAACGTCAAAGCATATATGCTTGCTGAGTGATTGAGTCTGTGTGTCACTTGTCTCTTTGAAGGGACATGTGAGAAAGGAACAGCAGTACCATAGACTTCAGATGGGAGAGAGCAAGCAAGGATGAATGTTTTCCTCAAATCCAAATACTTACAGTACCTCAAAGATGACAAGTGCGATATATGATGTTCTGCAATTGTAAGGATTTGCCATGTGTGGTACATAAATATGCATGGTTAGTGAGGTTTTTCCCAGAATGTGAGTATCGTTAGGCTGGCAAATGTCAGGCACTCCTTTGGGAGTATGAGGCCAAGAAAAAATTTGGGAAGTTTGCTACAGTCATCTGTAGGATCGAAAGACACTGGGGAATCGTTACAGAGGGAGCCAGGCTGCACAAAATGTGGTAACAGTTGGACAGAAATCTTTAGCAGGGACTTTTGTCTACCCCCAATGTGGGACCAGGACTGCAGTACCTCTGTGTCTCTGAAACATATTTTGACCTCTGGACACCACCATCTGAATACCCCTCAAATGTTCCCTCCTGGTACCCCAGCTTTGGTAGTGCTTCAACCAGGTTTCAACCATTTGAGTGACCACAAAACACCCTGCCTATGTGCCTTCCATTTACATTCAGTCAGTAACCCAGCTGCTTCGTTCGCTGTTCAATCTCAAGTGACAGTTGGATGCACATTGCAGGGGTATACAGGCATTAACCGAACTGTAAAGCCCCTCTCAGTACAGCCAGACTACACTTCTTAAAATCATAAATACATGTTTTGCCCAACAGTAAGGCCAGGCCTTTCCTCTGTAGTTCATAGCCAACGTAAGGAGGAAAAAATTCAACTGTAGGGCATGCCAAAATTCTCTACAGACACTGCCAATCCTCACACTTCTGCCTATTTGCATTCCAAGGTTATTCACTATGACCCACCAAACCAATTGCAACAGTAGCCTCTCCCAGCCTCATTCGTATGCTCCGATGCCACCTTTATTTAGCAAGCGTTAGTGCTCTCGGATTTTGTAGCGCGATTCGCTATAGCCTCTGTTTTCAACAGAAATGTCCTAAAGGTACCTATACCAATCTGCAGGGTGGGGAGGAAGGGGGCTGCTGCTGCTGGCAGAAACATTGTGGGGCACCCCACCTGCAAAAATACAGCCAAATGATCCTTGTTTTACCTTTCAATACCATAACTGCAGCAGAATCGTATGGTGACCCCTGTTTGTAATAGAAAGTGTCAAACAGCTTCTTGCCCCCCCCCCGTTGCCACTAACCATTTGGGGTACACCCCATGAGGGAGGATCAGAGCAATAAAAACTAATGGTAGCCCCCCAAAAAGTACCTGGAAGCCATGCCATTGTGTGCACCTCATCGCCTTCACGTTGCGCCCAAGCACCTTTTAATACTGCTCCCCCAAATTTTGACTGCCCCCTCCCAACAAAAATCAGAGAGTATAGGGGGGGTGCAGTAAAAATGTATTTGCAGTACCCCACAATAAGTCAGGATCCTCCTCCACCTTTTCCTCTGCTCTCTGACCCCACCCATTCTGCCCAGGCTCCCTCTATACCCCTTCTCTCTGACCCCACCCACTCTGCCTAGCTCCTACTATACTCCTCCTCTCTGACCCCACCCACTCTGACTAGGCTCCTCCCTAACCCCACCCACTCTGACTAGGCTCCTCCTATATCCATCCTCTCTAACCCCACCCGCTCTGCCTATACTACTCCTCTCTGACCCCACCCACTCTGACTAGGTTCCTCCCTAACCCCACCCACTCTGACTTGGCTCCTCCTATACCCCTCCTCTCTGCCCATGCTCGGCCTATACTCCTCCTCTCTGACCCACCCACTCTGACTAGGCTCTCCTGAACCCCTCCTCTCTAACCCCACCCACTCTGACTAGGCTCCTCCTGAACCCCTCCTCTCTGACCCCACCCAATCTGACTAGGCTCCTCCTCCTACACACAACACCTGTTCGCTTTCTTTCACCTGTCTCTGTTCAGGCCACACCTATTTTACTTACCAACCAATCTGCAATCCCTCATTCACTATGCATGATTCCACTCTTACACAACACACAGACACATTTTACTTACCAATTGGCCCACCTCCAACTTACCTCTGCTCTGCCACCATCAGTCACCTGGGGCCGAACCCGGGATTTGAACCCTGGTTGCCTGGATGGAAGGCAGGCACTTACCCACTGGACCACACTGGTTTCCATGTAAGTAGCCTATCAAATTGTCCTTATGTCATGGTCATCCTTTTCATGTGCAATGGAAGCCGCAGGGAAGGACACCAAGGCCTGTATGTTGCTTATAGTTACTACTGCAATCCTCTAGACCACCAAGGAGCTATAGCTCAAAGGTAAGTCTTGTACCTTTGGTGGGGACAGCCCTCACAGGCCAGAGTTCGAATCCTGCCAATGCTGTAGAGGTATCCCAAGGTAGAAATTTTCAAAAAGTGAATATGTTTTTTTTTGCTAAGTTTTTTTTTACTTGGTAACAGAGGAGAAAAGTGGACACTCTTTTTGGCATGTGTGTCCCAAAATTTCAAATGTTTTCCCTCATGACCTTCTACCAACCTCCCTATTTCTCAAGTAGGTGCAATAGGGACAAGGCCTTATCTTCCTTTATCAATGTCTTCATTCTTTGTCCTTTAAGTTTGGTGAATTGCAGAGTGCAATTGTGGTATTGGGGGTTATAACTGAGCACAAGAATGCGAGGAAAGTGCTACACTTATTGTAAAATAGGTTGGATGATGGTGATTTTTCATTTTGGTGTGAGCTACTCGCTCAAATCAGGGGTTTGGTGCCAGTGAGCTTGGATAGAAATAAAGGTCAAGTATGAGCTCTGGCTAATGAAATGATGGATCAAGTTTGAGGCAAGCTAGAGTCCATTTATTAGGTGCAATAAGAAGCTAGAAAGATTATTTCCTTTAAGAGACAGACAAGGGCAGAGTCAAGCCTTTGCTCTAGTAGGTCTGCATCATGGCTGCTGCAGGATGTGAAGGAATGGACCTCCACAGCAGTGCGCTGTGCCGGGCTGGGCTGCGCTGGGCTGCGCTGGGCTGGGCTGGGCTGGGCTGGGCCTGCCCTGGCACTGTGAAATAATCACCCACCTCCTTCCTTTGAGGAACGCTCACGAACGCCCACGAACGCCCTTGTTCTGTATACAGGCTGACAGCAGGCAATTTAGGACCCTGCTAAATGAGGGTGATGTCCCCATGTGCTTCCTTCGAGTGGCAAAATCCTTCGTCTAAGGCAGGTGGGCTTTTTAAAAATTTGGTTAAAGACCATATGTTGGAGGCGGTATCACGGCACAAGCCGCCGACCGTCTCAGAAGAAAGTATGCATGGGAGGATATTATTTGCATAGGACAGCCCTCTTCTCAGTCCCATTCTTAGGCTGCAGTTGCCATGAAGTGTTACTAGAGGGCAGCAGTATGAACAAAAGAGCACACTGACGCTTTTCTTCTGCTTGCTGACATGATTCTTGTTCATGGTGGTCTTGAAGGGCCTAAGGAGTGAAGGACTGCTTTGACTGAGGGGATGAGGAATGGCAGGCCTGTATTTGTGGTGAAGGGGGAATATTTGGAAGGTAAACAGCAAGATAAAAACGTCAAAGCATATATGCTTGCTGAGTGATTGAGTCTGTGTGTCACTTGTCTCTTTGAAGGGACATGTGAGAAAGGAACAGCAGTACCATAGACTTCAGATGGGAGAGAGCAAGCAAGGATGAATGTTTTCCTCAAATCCAAATACTTACAGTACCTCAAAGATGACAAGTGCGATATATGATGTTCTGCAATTGTAAGGATTTGCCATGTGTGGTACATAAATATGCATGGTTAGTGAGGTTTTTCCCAGAATGTGAGTATCGTTAGGCTGGCAAATGTCAGGCACTCCTTTGGGAGTATGAGGCCAAGAAAAAATTTGGGAAGTTTGCTACAGTCATCTGTAGGATCGAAAGACACTGGGGAATCGTTACAGAGGGAGCCAGGCTGCACAAAATGTGGTAACAGTTGGACAGAAATCTTTAGCAGGGACTTTTGTCTACCCCCAATGTGGGACCAGGACTGCAGTACCTCTGTGTCTCTGAAACATATTTTGACCTCTGGACACCACCATCTGAATACCCCTCAAATGTTCCCTCCTGGTACCCCAGCTTTGGTAGTGCTTCAACCAGGTTTCAACCATTTGAGTGACCACAAAACACCCTGCCTATGTGCCTTCCATTTACATTCAGTCAGTAACCCAGCTGCTTCGTTCGCTGTTCAATCTCAAGTGACAGTTGGATGCACATTGCAGGGGTATACAGGCATTAACCGAACTGTAAAGCCCCTCTCAGTACAGCCAGACTACACTTCTTAAAATCATAAATACATGTTTTGCCCAACAGTAAGGCCAGGCCTTTCCTCTGTAGTTCATAGCCAACGTAAGGAGGAAAAAATTCAACTGTAGGGCATGCCAAAATTCTCTACAGACACTGCCAATCCTCACACTTCTGCCTATTTGCATTCCAAGGTTATTCACTATGACCCACCAAACCAATTGCAACAGTAGCCTCTCCCAGCCTCATTCGTATGCTCCGATGCCACCTTTATTTAGCAAGTGTTAGTGCTCTCGGATTTTGTAGCGCGATTCGCTATAGCCTCTGTTTTCAACAGAAATGTCCTAAAGGTACCTATACCAATCTGCAGGGTGGGGAGGAAGGGGGCTGCTGCTGCTGGCAGAAACATTGTGGGGCACCCCACCTGCAAAAATACAGCCAAATGATCCTTGTTTTACCTTTCAATACCATAACTGCAGCAGAATCGTATGGTGACCCCTGTTTGTAATAGAAAGTGTCAAACAGCTTCTTGCCCCCCCCCCGTTGCCACTAACCATTTGGGGTACACCCCATGAGGGAGGATCAGAGCAATAAAAACTAATGGTAGCCCCCCAAAAAGTACCTGGAAGCCATGCCATTGTGTGCACCTCATCGCCTTCACGTTGCGCCCAAGCACCTTTTAATACTGCTCCCCCAAATTTTGACTGCCCCCTCCCAACAAAAATCAGAGAGTATAGGGGGGGTGCAGTAAAAATGTATTTGCAGTACCCCACAATAAGTCAGGATCCTCCTCCACCTTTTCCTCTGCTCTCTGACCCCACCCATTCTGCCCAGGCTCCCTCTATACCCCTTCTCTCTGACCCCACCCACTCTGCCTAGCTCCTACTATACTCCTCCTCTCTGACCCCACCCACTCTGACTAGGCTCCTCCCTAACCCCACCCACTCTGACTAGGCTCCTCCTATATCCATCCTCTCTAACCCCACCCGCTCTGCCTATACTACTCCTCGCTGACCCCACCCACTCTGACTAGGTTCCTCCCTAACCCCACCCACTCTGACTTGGCTCCTCCTATACCCCTCCTCTCTGCCCATGCTCGGCCTATACTCCTCCTCTCTGACCCACCCACTCTGACTAGGCTCTCCTGAACCCCTCCTCTCTAACCCCACCCACTCTGACTAGGCTCCTCCTGAACCCCTCCTCTCTGACCCCACCCAATCTGACTAGGCTCCTCCTCCTACACACAACACCTGTTCGCTTTCTTTCACCTGTCTCTGTTCAGGCCACACCTATTTTACTTACCAACCAATCTGCAATCCCTCATTCACTATGCATGATTCCACTCTTACACAACACACAGACACATTTTACTTACCAATTGGCCCACCTCCAACTTACCTCTGCTCTGCCACCATCAGTCACCTGGTGCCGAACCCGGGATTTGAACCCTGGTTGCCTGGATGGAAGGCAGGCACTTACCCACTGGACCACACTGGTTTCCATGTAAGTAGCCTATCAAATTGTCCTTATGTCATGGTCATCCTTTTCATGTGCAATGGAAGCCGCAGGGAAGGACACCAAGGCCTGTATGTTGCTTATAGTTACTACTGCAATCCTCTAGACCACCAAGGAGCTATAGCTCAAAGGTAAGTCTTGTACCTTTGGTGGGGACAGCCCTCACAGGCCAGAGTTCGAATCCTGCCAATGCTGTAGAGGTATCCCAAGGTAGAAATTTTCAAAAAGTGAATATGTTTTTTTTTGCTAAGTTTTTTTTTACTTGGTAACAGAGGAGAAAAGTGGACACTCTTTTTGGCATGTGTGTCCCAAAATTTCAAATGTTTTCCCTCATGACCTTCTACCAACCTCCCTATTTCTCAAGTAGGTGCAATAGGGACAAGGCCTTATCTTCCTTTATCAATGTCTTCATTCTTTGTCCTTTAAGTTTGGTGAATTGCAGAGTGCAATTGTGGTATTGGGGGTTATAACTGAGCACAAGAATGCGAGGAAAGTGCTACACTTATTGTAAAATAGGTTGGATGATGGTGATTTTTCATTTTGGTGTGAGCTACTCGCTCAAATCAGGGGTTTGGTGCCAGTGAGCTTGGATAGAAATAAAGGTCAAGTATGAGCTCTGGCTAATGAAATGATGGATCAAGTTTGAGGCAAGCTAGAGTCCATTTATTAGGTGCAATAAGAAGCTAGAAAGATTATTTCCTTTAAGAGACAGACAAGGGCAGAGTCAAGCCTTTGCTCTAGTAGGTCTGCATCATGGCTGCTGCAGGATGTGAAGGAATGGACCTCCACAGCAGTGCGCTGTGCCGGGCTGGGCTGCGCTGGGCTGCGCTGGGCTGCGCTGGGCTGGGCTGGGCTGGGCTGGGCCTGCCCTGGCACTGTGAAATAATCACCCACCTCCTTCCTTTGAGGAACGCTCACGAACGCCCACGAACGCCCTTGTTCTGTATACAGGCTGACAGCAGGCAATTTAGGACCCTGCTAAATGAGGGTGATGTCCCCATGTGCTTCCTTCGAGTGGCAAAATCCTTCGTCTAAGGCAGGTGGGCTTTTTAAAAATTTGGTTAAAGACCATATGTTGGAGGCGGTATCACGGCACAAGCCGCCGACCGTCTCAGAAGAAAGTATGCATGGGAGGATATTATTTGCATAGGACAGCCCTCTTCTCAGTCCCATTCTTAGGCTGCAGTTGCCATGAAGTGTTACTAGAGGGCAGCAGTATGAACAAAAGAGCACACTGACGCTTTTCTTCTGCTTGCTGACATGATTCTTGTTCATGGTGGTCTTGCAGGGCCTAAGGAGTGAAGGACTGCTTTGACTGAGGGGATGAGGAATGGCAGGCCTGTATTTGTGGTGAAGGGGGAATATTTGGAAGGTAAACAGCAAGATAAAAACGTCAAAGCATATATGCTTGCTGAGTGATTGAGTCTGTGTGTCACTTGTCTCTTTGAAGGGACATGTGAGAAAGGAACAGCAGTACCATAGACTTCATATGGGAGAGAGCAAGCAAGGAAGAATGTTTTCCTCAAATCCAAATACTTACAGTACCTCAAAGATGACAAGTGCGATATATGATGTTCTGCAATTGTAAGGATTTGCCATGTGTGGTACATAAATATGCATGGTTAGTGAGGTTTTTCCCAGAATGTGAGTATCGTTAGGCTGGCAAATGTCAGGCACTCCTTTGGGAGTATGAGGCCAAGAAAAAATTTGGGAAGTTTGCTACAGTCATCTGTAGGATCGAAAGACACTGGGGAATCGTTACAGAGGGAGCCAGGCTGCACAAAATGTGGTAACAGTTGGACAGAAATCTTTAGCAGGGACTTTTGTCTACCCCCAATGTGGGACCAGGACTGCAGTACCTCTGTGTCTCTGAAACATATTTTGACCTCTGGACACCACCATCTGAATACCCCTCAAATGTTCCCTCCTGGTACCCCAGCTTTGGTAGTGCTTCAACCAGGTTTCAACCATTTGAGTGACCACAAAACACCCTGCCTATGTGCCTTCCATTTACATTCAGTCAGTAACCCAGCTGCTTCGTTCGCTGTTCAATCTCAAGTGACAGTTGGATGCACATTGCAGGGGTATACAGGCATTAACCGAACTGTAAAGCCCCTCTCAGTACAGCCAGACTACACTTCTTAAAATCATAAATACATGTTTTGCCCAACAGTAAGGCCAGGCCTTTCCTCTGTAGTTCATAGCCAACGTAAGGAGGAAAAAATTCAACTGTAGGGCATGCCAAAATTCTCTACAGACACTGCCAATCCTCACACTTCTGCCTATTTGCATTCCAAGGTTATTCACTATGACCCACCAAACCAATTGCAACAGTAGCCTCTCCCAGCCTCATTCGTATGCTCCGATGCCACCTTTATTTAGCAAGTGTTAGTGCTCTCGGATTTTGTAGCGCGATTCGCTATAGCCTCTGTTTTCAACAGAAATGTCCTAAAGGTACCTATACCAATCTGCAGGGTGGGGAGGAAGGGGGCTGCTGCTGCTGGTAGAAACATTGTGGGGCACCCCACCTGCAAAAATACAGCCAAATGATCCTTGTTTTACCTTTCAATACCATAACTGCAGCAGAATCGTATGGTGACCCCTGTTTGTAATAGAAAGTGTCAAACAGCTTCTTGCCCCCCCCCGTTGCCACTAACCATTTGGGGTACACCCCATGAGGGAGGATCAGAGCAATAAAAACTAATGGTAGCCCCCCAAAAAGTACCTGGAAGCCATGCCATTGTGTGCACCTCATCGCCTTCACGTTGCGCCCAAGCACCTTTTAATACTGCTCCCCCAAATTTTGACTGCCCCCTCCCAACAAAAATCAGAGAGTATAGGGGGGGTGCAGTAAAAATGTATTTGCAGTACCCCACAATAAGTCAGGATCCTCCTCCACCTTTTCCTCTGCTCTCTGACCCCACCCATTCTGCCCAGGCTCCCTCTATACCCCTTCTCTCTGACCCCACCCACTCTGCCTAGCTCCTACTATACTCCTCCTCTCTGACCCCACCCACTCTGACTAGGCTCCTCCCTAACCCCACCCACTCTGACTAGGCTCCTCCTATATCCATCCTCTCTAACCCCACCCGCTCTGCCTATACTACTCCTCGCTGACCCCACCCACTCTGACTAGGTTCCTCCCTAACCCCACCCACTCTGACTTGGCTCCTCCTATACCCCTCCTCTCTGCCCATGCTCGGCCTATACTCCTCCTCTCTGACCCACCCACTCTGACTAGGCTCTCCTGAACCCCTCCTCTCTAACCCCACCCACTCTGACTAGGCTCCTCCTGAACCCCTCCTCTCTGACCCCACCCAATCTGACTAGGCTCCTCCTCCTACACACAACACCTGTTCGCTTTCTTTCACCTGTCTCTGTTCAGGCCACACCTATTTTACTTACCAACCAATCTGCAATCCCTCATTCACTATGCATGATTCCACTCTTACACAACACACAGACACATTTTACTTACCAATTGGCCCACCTCCAACTTACCTCTGCTCTGCCACCATCAGTCACCTGGTGCCGAACCCGGGATTTGAACCCTGGTTGCCTGGATGGAAGGCAGGCACTTACCCACTGGACCACACTGGTTTCCATGTAAGTAGCCTATCAAATTGTCCTTATGTCATGGTCATCCTTTTCATGTGCAATGGAAGCCGCAGGGAAGGACACCAAGGCCTGTATGTTGCTTATAGTTACTACTGCAATCCTCTAGACCACCAAGGAGCTATAGCTCAAAGGTAAGTCTTGTACCTTTGGTGGGGACAGCCCTCACAGGCCAGAGTTCGAATCCTGCCAATGCTGTAGAGGTATCCCAAGGTAGAAATTTTCAAAAAGTGAATATGTTTTTTTTTGCTAAGTTTTTTTTTACTTGGTAACAGAGGAGAAAAGTGGACACTCTTTTTGGCATGTGTGTCCCAAAATTTCAAATGTTTTCCCTCATGACCTTCTACCAACCTCCCTATTTCTCAAGTAGGTGCAATAGGGACAAGGCCTTATCTTCCTTTATCAATGTCTTCATTCTTTGTCCTTTAAGTTTGGTGAATTGCAGAGTGCAATTGTGGTATTGGGGGTTATAACTGAGCACAAGAATGCGAGGAAAGTGCTACACTTATTGTAAAATAGGTTGGATGATGGTGATTTTTCATTTTGGTGTGAGCTACTCGCTCAAATCAGGGGTTTGGTGCCAGTGAGCTTGGATAGAAATAAAGGTCAAGTATGAGCTCTGGCTAATGAAATGATGGATCAAGTTTGAGGCAAGCTAGAGTCCATTTATTAGGTGCAATAAGAAGCTAGAAAGATTATTTCCTTTAAGAGACAGACAAGGGCAGAGTCAAGCCTTTGCTCTAGTAGGTCTGCATCATGGCTGCTGCAGGATGTGAAGGAATGGACCTCCACAGCAGTGCGCTGTGCCGGGCTGGGCTGCGCTGGGCTGGGCTGGGCTGGGCTGGGCTGGGCCTGCCCTGGCACTGTGAAATAATCACCCACCTCCTTCCTTTGAGGAACGCTCACGAACGCCCACGAACGCCCTTGTTCTGTATACAGGCTGACAGCAGGCAATTTAGGACCCTGCTAAATGAGGGTGATGTCCCCATGTGCTTCCTTCGAGTGGCAAAATCCTTCGTCTAAGGCAGGTGGGCTTTTTAAAAATTTGGTTAAAGACCATATGTTGGAGGCGGTATCACGGCACAAGCCGCCGACCGTCTCAGAAGAAAGTATGCATGGGAGGATATTATTTGCATAGGACAGCCCTCTTCTCAGTCCCATTCTTAGGCTGCAGTTGCCATGAAGTGTTACTAGAGGGCAGCAGTATGAACAAAAGAGCACACTGACGCTTTTCTTCTGCTTGCTGACATGATTCTTGTTCATGGTGGTCTTGCAGGGCCTAAGGAGTGAAGGACTGCTTTGACTGAGGGGATGAGGAATGGCAGGCCTGTATTTGTGGTGAAGGGGGAATATTTGGAAGGTAAACAGCAAGATAAAAACGTCAAAGCATATATGCTTGCTGAGTGATTGAGTCTGTGTGTCACTTGTCTCTTTGAAGGGACATGTGAGAAAGGAACAGCAGTACCATAGACTTCATATGGGAGAGAGCAAGCAAGGAAGAATGTTTTCCTCAAATCCAAATACTTACAGTACCTCAAAGATGACAAGTGCGATATATGATGTTCTGCAATTGTAAGGATTTGCCATGTGTGGTACATAAATATGCATGGTTAGTGAGGTTTTTCCCAGAATGTGAGTATCGTTAGGCTGGCAAATGTCAGGCACTCCTTTGGGAGTATGAGGCCAAGAAAAAATTTGGGAAGTTTGCTACAGTCATCTGTAGGATCGAAAGACACTGGGGAATCGTTACAGAGGGAGCCAGGCTGCACAAAATGTGGTAACAGTTGGACAGAAATCTTTAGCAGGGACTTTTGTCTACCCCCAATGTGGGACCAGGACTGCAGTACCTCTGTGTCTCTGAAACATATTTTGACCTCTGGACACCACCATCTGAATACCCCTCAAATGTTCCCTCCTGGTACCCCAGCTTTGGTAGTGCTTCAACCAGGTTTCAACCATTTGAGTGACCACAAAACACCCTGCCTATGTGCCTTCCATTTACATTCAGTCAGTAACCCAGCTGCTTCGTTCGCTGTTCAATCTCAAGTGACAGTTGGATGCACATTGCAGGGGTATACAGGCATTAACCGAACTGTAAAGCCCCTCTCAGTACAGCCAGACTACACTTCTTAAAATCATAAATACATGTTTTGCCCAACAGTAAGGCCAGGCCTTTCCTCTGTAGTTCATAGCCAACGTAAGGAGGAAAAAATTCAACTGTAGGGCATGCCAAAATTCTCTACAGACACTGCCAATCCTCACACTTCTGCCTATTTGCATTCCAAGGTTATTCACTATGACCCACCAAACCAATTGCAACAGTAGCCTCTCCCAGCCTCATTCGTATGCTCCGATGCCACCTTTATTTAGCAAGTGTTAGTGCTCTCGGATTTTGTAGCGCGATTCGCTATAGCCTCTGTTTTCAACAGAAATGTCCTAAAGGTACCTATACCAATCTGCAGGGTGGGGAGGAAGGGGGCTGCTGCTGCTGGTAGAAACATTGTGGGGCACCCCACCTGCAAAAATACAGCCAAATGATCCTTGTTTTACCTTTCAATACCATAACTGCAGCAGAATCGTATGGTGACCCCTGTTTGTAATAGAAAGTGTCAAACAGCTTCTTGCCCCCCCCCGTTGCCACTAACCATTTGGGGTACACCCCATGAGGGAGGATCAGAGCAATAAAAACTAATGGTAGCCCCCCAAAAAGTACCTGGAAGCCATGCCATTGTGTGCACCTCATCGCCTTCACGTTGCGCCCAAGCACCTTTTAATACTGCTCCCCCAAATTTTGACTGCCCCCTCCCAACAAAAATCAGAGAGTATAGGGGGGGTGCAGTAAAAATGTATTTGCAGTACCCCACAATAAGTCAGGATCCTCCTCCACCTTTTCCTCTGCTCTCTGACCCCACCCATTCTGCCCAGGCTCCCTCTATACCCCTTCTCTCTGACCCCACCCACTCTGCCTAGCTCCTACTATACTCCTCCTCTCTGACCCCACCCACTCTGACTAGGCTCCTCCCTAACCCCACCCACTCTGACTAGGCTCCTCCCATATCCATCCTCTCTAACCCCACCCGCTCTGCCTATACTACTCCTCGCTGACCCCACCCACTCTGACTAGGTTCCTCCCTAACCCCACCCACTCTGACTTGGCTCCTCCTATACCCCTCCTCTCTGCCCATGCTCGGCCTATACTCCTCCTCTCTGACCCACCCACTCTGACTAGGCTCTCCTGAACCCCTCCTCTCTAACCCCACCCACTCTGACTAGGCTCCTCCTGAACCCCTCCTCTCTGACCCCACCCAATCTGACTAGGCTCCTCCTCCTACACACAACACCTGTTCGCTTTCTTTCACCTGTCTCTGTTCAGGCCACACCTATTTTACTTACCAACCAATCTGCAATCCCTCATTCACTATGCATGATTCCACTCTTACACAACACACAGACACATTTTACTTACCAATTGGCCCACCTCCAACTTACCTCTGCTCTGCCACCATCAGTCACCTGGTGCCGAACCCGGGATTTGAACCCTGGTTGCCTGGATGGAAGGCAGGCACTTACCCACTGGACCACACTGGTTTCCATGTAAGTAGCCTATCAAATTGTCCTTATGTCATGGTCATCCTTTTCATGTGCAATGGAAGCCGCAGGGAAGGACACCAAGGCCTGTATGTTGCTTATAGTTACTACTGCAATCCTCTAGACCACCAAGGAGCTATAGCTCAAAGGTAAGTCTTGTACCTTTGGTGGGGACAGCCCTCACAGGCCAGAGTTCGAATCCTGCCAATGCTGTAGAGGTATCCCAAGGTAGAAATTTTCAAAAAGTGAATATGTTTTTTTTTGCTAAGTTTTTTTTTACTTGGTAACAGAGGAGAAAAGTGGACACTCTTTTTGGCATGTGTGTCCCAAAATTTCAAATGTTTTCCCTCATGACCTTCTACCAACCTCCCTATTTCTCAAGTAGGTGCAATAGGGACAAGGCCTTATCTTCCTTTATCAATGTCTTCATTCTTTGTCCTTTAAGTTTGGTGAATTGCAGAGTGCAATTGTGGTATTGGGGGTTATAACTGAGCACAAGAATGCGAGGAAAGTGCTACACTTATTGTAAAATAGGTTGGATGATGGTGATTTTTCATTTTGGTGTGAGCTACTCGCTCAAATCAGGGGTTTGGTGCCAGTGAGCTTGGATAGAAATAAAGGTCAAGTATGAGCTCTGGCTAATGAAATGATGGATCAAGTTTGAGGCAAGCTAGAGTCCATTTATTAGGTGCAATAAGAAGCTAGAAAGATTATTTCCTTTAAGAGACAGACAAGGGCAGAGTCAAGCCTTTGCTCTAGTAGGTCTGCATCATGGCTGCTGCAGGATGTGAAGGAATGGACCTCCACAGCAGTGCGCTGTGCCGGGCTGGGCTGCGCTGGGCTGCGCTGGGCTGGGCTGGGCTGGGCTGGGCCTGCCCTGGCACTGTGAAATAATCACCCACCTCCTTCCTTTGAGGAACGCTCACGAACGCCCACGAACGCCCTTGTTCTGTATACAGGCTGACAGCAGGCAATTTAGGACCCTGCTAAATGAGGGTGATGTCCCCATGTGCTTCCTTCGAGTGGCAAAATCCTTCGTCTAAGGCAGGTGGGCTTTTTAAAAATTTGGTTAAAGACCATATGTTGGAGGCGGTATCACGGCACAAGCCGCCGACCGTCTCAGAAGAAAGTATGCATGGGAGGATATTATTTGCATAGGACAGCCCTCTTCTCAGTCCCATTCTTAGGCTGCAGTTGCCATGAAGTGTTACTAGAGGGCAGCAGTATGAACAAAAGAGCACACTGACGCTTTTCTTCTGCTTGCTGACATGATTCTTGTTCATGGTGGTCTTGAAGGGCCTAAGGAGTGAAGGACTGCTTTGACTGAGGGGATGAGGAATGGCAGGCCTGTATTTGTGGTGAAGGGGGAATATTTGGAAGGTAAACAGCAAGATAAAAACGTCAAAGCATATATGCTTGCTGAGTGATTGAGTCTGTGTGTCACTTGTCTCTTTGAAGGGACATGTGAGAAAGGAACAGCAGTACCATAGACTTCAGATGGGAGAGAGCAAGCAAGGATGAATGTTTTCCTCAAATCCAAATACTTACAGTACCTCAAAGATGACAAGTGCGATATATGATGTTCTGCAATTGTAAGGATTTGCCATGTGTGGTACATAAATATGCATGGTTAGTGAGGTTTTTCCCAGAATGTGAGTATCGTTAGGCTGGCAAATGTCAGGCACTCCTTTGGGAGTATGAGGCCAAGAAAAAATTTGGGAAGTTTGCTACAGTCATCTGTAGGATCGAAAGACACTGGGGAATCGTTACAGAGGGAGCCAGGCTGCACAAAATGTGGTAACAGTTGGACAGAAATCTTTAGCAGGGACTTTTGTCTACCCCCAATGTGGGACCAGGACTGCAGTACCTCTGTGTCTCTGAAACATATTTTGACCTCTGGACACCACCATCTGAATACCCCTCAAATGTTCCCTCCTGGTACCCCAGCTTTGGTAGTGCTTCAACCAGGTTTCAACCATTTGAGTGACCACAAAACACCCTGCCTATGTGCCTTCCATTTACATTCAGTCAGTAACCCAGCTGCTTCGTTCGCTGTTCAATCTCAAGTGACAGTTGGATGCACATTGCAGGGGTATACAGGCATTAACCGAACTGTAAAGCCCCTCTCAGTACAGCCAGACTACACTTCTTAAAATCATAAATACATGTTTTGCCCAACAGTAAGGCCAGGCCTTTCCTCTGTAGTTCATAGCCAACGTAAGGAGGAAAAAATTCAACTGTAGGGCATGCCAAAATTCTCTACAGACACTGCCAATCCTCACACTTCTGCCTATTTGCATTCCAAGGTTATTCACTATGACCCACCAAACCAATTGCAACAGTAGCCTCTCCCAGCCTCATTCGTATGCTCCGATGCCACCTTTATTTAGCAAGTGTTAGTGCTCTCGGATTTTGTAGCGCGATTCGCTATAGCCTCTGTTTTCAACAGAAATGTCCTAAAGGTACCTATACCAATCTGCAGGGTGGGGAGGAAGGGGGCTGCTGCTGCTGGCAGAAACATTGTGGGGCACCCCACCTGCAAAAATACAGCCAAATGATCCTTGTTTTACCTTTCAATACCATAACTGCAGCAGAATCGTATGGTGACCCCTGTTTGTAATAGAAAGTGTCAAACAGCTTCTTGCCCCCCCCCCGTTGCCACTAACCATTTGGGGTACACCCCATGAGGGAGGATCAGAGCAATAAAAACTAATGGTAGCCCCCCAAAAAGTACCTGGAAGCCATGCCATTGTGTGCACCTCATCGCCTTCACGTTGCGCCCAAGCACCTTTTAATACTGCTCCCCCAAATTTTGACTGCCCCCTCCCAACAAAAATCAGAGAGTATAGGGGGGGTGCAGTAAAAATGTATTTGCAGTACCCCACAATAAGTCAGGATCCTCCTCCACCTTTTCCTCTGCTCTCTGACCCCACCCATTCTGCCCAGGCTCCCTCTATACCCCTTCTCTCTGACCCCACCCACTCTGCCTAGCTCCTACTATACTCCTCCTCTCTGACCCCACCCACTCTGACTAGGCTCCTCCCTAACCCCACCCACTCTGACTAGGCTCCTCCTATATCCATCCTCTCTAACCCCACCCGCTCTGCCTATACTACTCCTCGCTGACCCCACCCACTCTGACTAGGTTCCTCCCTAACCCCACCCACTCTGACTTGGCTCCTCCTATACCCCTCCTCTCTGCCCATGCTCGGCCTATACTCCTCCTCTCTGACCCACCCACTCTGACTAGGCTCTCCTGAACCCCTCCTCTCTAACCCCACCCACTCTGACTAGGCTCCTCCTGAACCCCTCCTCTCTGACCCCACCCAATCTGACTAGGCTCCTCCTCCTACACACAACACCTGTTCGCTTTCTTTCACCTGTCTCTGTTCAGGCCACACCTATTTTACTTACCAACCAATCTGCAATCCCTCATTCACTATGCATGATTCCACTCTTACACAACACACAGACACATTTTACTTACCAATTGGCCCACCTCCAACTTACCTCTGCTCTGCCACCATCAGTCACCTGGTGCCGAACCCGGGATTTGAACCCTGGTTGCCTGGATGGAAGGCAGGCACTTACCCACTGGACCACACTGGTTTCCATGTAAGTAGCCTATCAAATTGTCCTTATGTCATGGTCATCCTTTTCATGTGCAATGGAAGCCGCAGGGAAGGACACCAAGGCCTGTATGTTGCTTATAGTTACTACTGCAATCCTCTAGACCACCAAGGAGCTATAGCTCAAAGGTAAGTCTTGTACCTTTGGTGGGGACAGCCCTCACAGGCCAGAGTTCGAATCCTGCCAATGCTGTAGAGGTATCCCAAGGTAGAAATTTTCAAAAAGTGAATATGTTTTTTTTTGCTAAGTTTTTTTTTACTTGGTAACAGAGGAGAAAAGTGGACACTCTTTTTGGCATGTGTGTCCCAAAATTTCAAATGTTTTCCCTCATGACCTTCTACCAACCTCCCTATTTCTCAAGTAGGTGCAATAGGGACAAGGCCTTATCTTCCTTTATCAATGTCTTCATTCTTTGTCCTTTAAGTTTGGTGAATTGCAGAGTGCAATTGTGGTATTGGGGGTTATAACTGAGCACAAGAATGCGAGGAAAGTGCTACACTTATTGTAAAATAGGTTGGATGATGGTGATTTTTCATTTTGGTGTGAGCTACTCGCTCAAATCAGGGGTTTGGTGCCAGTGAGCTTGGATAGAAATAAAGGTCAAGTATGAGCTCTGGCTAATGAAATGATGGATCAAGTTTGAGGCAAGCTAGAGTCCATTTATTAGGTGCAATAAGAAGCTAGAAAGATTATTTCCTTTAAGAGACAGACAAGGGCAGAGTCAAGCCTTTGCTCTAGTAGGTCTGCATCATGGCTGCTGCAGGATGTGAAGGAATGGACCTCCACAGCAGTGCGCTGTGCCGGGCTGGGCTGCGCTGGGCTGCGCTGGGCTGCGCTGGGCTGGGCTGGGCTGGGCTGGGCCTGCCCTGGCACTGTGAAATAATCACCCACCTCCTTCCTTTGAGGAACGCTCACGAACGCCCACGAACGCCCTTGTTCTGTATACAGGCTGACAGCAGGCAATTTAGGACCCTGCTAAATGAGGGTGATGTCCCCATGTGCTTCCTTCGAGTGGCAAAATCCTTCGTCTAAGGCAGGTGGGCTTTTTAAAAATTTGGTTAAAGACCATATGTTGGAGGCGGTATCACGGCACAAGCCGCCGACCGTCTCAGAAGAAAGTATGCATGGGAGGATATTATTTGCATAGGACAGCCCTCTTCTCAGTCCCATTCTTAGGCTGCAGTTGCCATGAAGTGTTACTAGAGGGCAGCAGTATGAACAAAAGAGCACACTGACGCTTTTCTTCTGCTTGCTGACATGATTCTTGTTCATGGTGGTCTTGCAGGGCCTAAGGAGTGAAGGACTGCTTTGACTGAGGGGATGAGGAATGGCAGGCCTGTATTTGTGGTGAAGGGGGAATATTTGGAAGGTAAACAGCAAGATAAAAACGTCAAAGCATATATGCTTGCTGAGTGATTGAGTCTGTGTGTCACTTGTCTCTTTGAAGGGACATGTGAGAAAGGAACAGCAGTACCATAGACTTCATATGGGAGAGAGCAAGCAAGGAAGAATGTTTTCCTCAAATCCAAATACTTACAGTACCTCAAAGATGACAAGTGCGATATATGATGTTCTGCAATTGTAAGGATTTGCCATGTGTGGTACATAAATATGCATGGTTAGTGAGGTTTTTCCCAGAATGTGAGTATCGTTAGGCTGGCAAATGTCAGGCACTCCTTTGGGAGTATGAGGCCAAGAAAAAATTTGGGAAGTTTGCTACAGTCATCTGTAGGATCGAAAGACACTGGGGAATCGTTACAGAGGGAGCCAGGCTGCACAAAATGTGGTAACAGTTGGACAGAAATCTTTAGCAGGGACTTTTGTCTACCCCCAATGTGGGACCAGGACTGCAGTACCTCTGTGTCTCTGAAACATATTTTGACCTCTGGACACCACCATCTGAATACCCCTCAAATGTTCCCTCCTGGTACCCCAGCTTTGGTAGTGCTTCAACCAGGTTTCAACCATTTGAGTGACCACAAAACACCCTGCCTATGTGCCTTCCATTTACATTCAGTCAGTAACCCAGCTGCTTCGTTCGCTGTTCAATCTCAAGTGACAGTTGGATGCACATTGCAGGGGTATACAGGCATTAACCGAACTGTAAAGCCCCTCTCAGTACAGCCAGACTACACTTCTTAAAATCATAAATACATGTTTTGCCCAACAGTAAGGCCAGGCCTTTCCTCTGTAGTTCATAGCCAACGTAAGGAGGAAAAAATTCAACTGTAGGGCATGCCAAAATTCTCTACAGACACTGCCAATCCTCACACTTCTGCCTATTTGCATTCCAAGGTTATTCACTATGACCCACCAAACCAATTGCAACAGTAGCCTCTCCCAGCCTCATTCGTATGCTCCGATGCCACCTTTATTTAGCAAGTGTTAGTGCTCTCGGATTTTGTAGCGCGATTCGCTATAGCCTCTGTTTTCAACAGAAATGTCCTAAAGGTACCTATACCAATCTGCAGGGTGGGGAGGAAGGGGGCTGCTGCTGCTGGTAGAAACATTGTGGGGCACCCCACCTGCAAAAATACAGCCAAATGATCCTTGTTTTACCTTTCAATACCATAACTGCAGCAGAATCGTATGGTGACCCCTGTTTGTAATAGAAAGTGTCAAACAGCTTCTTGCCCCCCCCCGTTGCCACTAACCATTTGGGGTACACCCCATGAGGGAGGATCAGAGCAATAAAAACTAATGGTAGCCCCCCAAAAAGTACCTGGAAGCCATGCCATTGTGTGCACCTCATCGCCTTCACGTTGCGCCCAAGCACCTTTTAATACTGCTCCCCCAAATTTTGACTGCCCCCTCCCAACAAAAATCAGAGAGTATAGGGGGGGTGCAGTAAAAATGTATTTGCAGTACCCCACAATAAGTCAGGATCCTCCTCCACCTTTTCCTCTGCTCTCTGACCCCACCCATTCTGCCCAGGCTCCCTCTATACCCCTTCTCTCTGACCCCACCCACTCTGCCTAGCTCCTACTATACTCCTCCTCTCTGACCCCACCCACTCTGACTAGGCTCCTCCCTAACCCCACCCACTCTGACTAGGCTCCTCCTATATCCATCCTCTCTAACCCCACCCGCTCTGCCTATACTACTCCTCGCTGACCCCACCCACTCTGACTAGGTTCCTCCCTAACCCCACCCACTCTGACTTGGCTCCTCCTATACCCCTCCTCTCTGCCCATGCTCGGCCTATACTCCTCCTCTCTGACCCACCCACTCTGACTAGGCTCTCCTGAACCCCTCCTCTCTAACCCCACCCACTCTGACTAGGCTCCTCCTGAACCCCTCCTCTCTGACCCCACCCAATCTGACTAGGCTCCTCCTCCTACACACAACACCTGTTCGCTTTCTTTCACCTGTCTCTGTTCAGGCCACACCTATTTTACTTACCAACCAATCTGCAATCCCTCATTCACTATGCATGATTCCACTCTTACACAACACACAGACACATTTTACTTACCAATTGGCCCACCTCCAACTTACCTCTGCTCTGCCACCATCAGTCACCTGGTGCCGAACCCGGGATTTGAACCCTGGTTGCCTGGATGGAAGGCAGGCACTTACCCACTGGACCACACTGGTTTCCATGTAAGTAGCCTATCAAATTGTCCTTATGTCATGGTCATCCTTTTCATGTGCAATGGAAGCCGCAGGGAAGGACACCAAGGCCTGTATGTTGCTTATAGTTACTACTGCAATCCTCTAGACCACCAAGGAGCTATAGCTCAAAGGTAAGTCTTGTACCTTTGGTGGGGACAGCCCTCACAGGCCAGAGTTCGAATCCTGCCAATGCTGTAGAGGTATCCCAAGGTAGAAATTTTCAAAAAGTGAATATGTTTTTTTTTGCTAAGTTTTTTTTTACTTGGTAACAGAGGAGAAAAGTGGACACTCTTTTTGGCATGTGTGTCCCAAAATTTCAAATGTTTTCCCTCATGACCTTCTACCAACCTCCCTATTTCTCAAGTAGGTGCAATAGGGACAAGGCCTTATCTTCCTTTATCAATGTCTTCATTCTTTGTCCTTTAAGTTTGGTGAATTGCAGAGTGCAATTGTGGTATTGGGGGTTATAACTGAGCACAAGAATGCGAGGAAAGTGCTACACTTATTGTAAAATAGGTTGGATGATGGTGATTTTTCATTTTGGTGTGAGCTACTCGCTCAAATCAGGGGTTTGGTGCCAGTGAGCTTGGATAGAAATAAAGGTCAAGTATGAGCTCTGGCTAATGAAATGATGGATCAAGTTTGAGGCAAGCTAGAGTCCATTTATTAGGTGCAATAAGAAGCTAGAAAGATTATTTCCTTTAAGAGACAGACAAGGGCAGAGTCAAGCCTTTGCTCTAGTAGGTCTGCATCATGGCTGCTGCAGGATGTGAAGGAATGGACCTCCACAGCAGTGCGCTGTGCCGGGCTGGGCTGCGCTGGGCTGCGCTGGGCTGGGCTGGGCTGGGCTGGGCCTGCCCTGGCACTGTGAAATAATCACCCACCTCCTTCCTTTGAGGAACGCTCACGAACGCCCACGAACGCCCTTGTTCTGTATACAGGCTGACAGCAGGCAATTTAGGACCCTGCTAAATGAGGGTGATGTCCCCATGTGCTTCCTTCGAGTGGCAAAATCCTTCGTCTAAGGCAGGTGGGCTTTTTAAAAATTTGGTTAAAGACCATATGTTGGAGGCGGTATCACGGCACAAGCCGCCGACCGTCTCAGAAGAAAGTATGCATGGGAGGATATTATTTGCATAGGACAGCCCTCTTCTCAGTCCCATTCTTAGGCTGCAGTTGCCATGAAGTGTTACTAGAGGGCAGCAGTATGAACAAAAGAGCACACTGACGCTTTTCTTCTGCTTGCTGACATGATTCTTGTTCATGGTGGTCTTGCAGGGCCTAAGGAGTGAAGGACTGCTTTGACTGAGGGGATGAGGAATGGCAGGCCTGTATTTGTGGTGAAGGGGGAATATTTGGAAGGTAAACAGCAAGATAAAAACGTCAAAGCATATATGCTTGCTGAGTGATTGAGTCTGTGTGTCACTTGTCTCTTTGAAGGGACATGTGAGAAAGGAACAGCAGTACCATAGACTTCAGATGGGAGAGAGCAAGCAAGGATGAATGTTTTCCTCAAATCCAAATACTTACAGTACCTCAAAGATGACAAGTGCGATATATGATGTTCTGCAATTGTAAGGATTTGCCATGTGTGGTACATAAATATGCATGGTTAGTGAGGTTTTTCCCAGAATGTGAGTATCGTTAGGCTGGCAAATGTCAGGCACTCCTTTGGGAGTATGAGGCCAAGAAAAAATTTGGGAAGTTTGCTACAGTCATCTGTAGGATCGAAAGACACTGGGGAATCGTTACAGAGGGAGCCAGGCTGCACAAAATGTGGTAACAGTTGGACAGAAATCTTTAGCAGGGACTTTTGTCTACCCCCAATGTGGGACCAGGACTGCAGTACCTCTGTGTCTCTGAAACATATTTTGACCTCTGGACACCACCATCTGAATACCCCTCAAATGTTCCCTCCTGGTACCCCAGCTTTGGTAGTGCTTCAACCAGGTTTCAACCATTTGAGTGACCACAAAACACCCTGCCTATGTGCCTTCCATTTACATTCAGTCAGTAACCCAGCTGCTTCGTTCGCTGTTCAATCTCAAGTGACAGTTGGATGCACATTGCAGGGGTATACAGGCATTAACCGAACTGTAAAGCCCCTCTCAGTACAGCCAGACTACACTTCTTAAAATCATAAATACATGTTTTGCCCAACAGTAAGGCCAGGCCTTTCCTCTGTAGTTCATAGCCAACGTAAGGAGGAAAAAATTCAACTGTAGGGCATGCCAAAATTCTCTACAGACACTGCCAATCCTCACACTTCTGCCTATTTGCATTCCAAGGTTATTCACTATGACCCACCAAACCAATTGCAACAGTAGCCTCTCCCAGCCTCATTCGTATGCTCCGATGCCACCTTTATTTAGCAAGCGTTAGTGCTCTCGGATTTTGTAGCGCGATTCGCTATAGCCTCTGTTTTCAACAGAAATGTCCTAAAGGTACCTATACCAATCTGCAGGGTGGGGAGGAAGGGGGCTGCTGCTGCTGGCAGAAACATTGTGGGGCACCCCACCTGCAAAAATACAGCCAAATGATCCTTGTTTTACCTTTCAATACCATAACTGCAGCAGAATCGTATGGTGACCCCTGTTTGTAATAGAAAGTGTCAAACAGCTTCTTGCCCCCCCCCCGTTGCCACTAACCATTTGGGGTACACCCCATGAGGGAGGATCAGAGCAATAAAAACTAATGGTAGCCCCCCAAAAAGTACCTGGAAGCCATGCCATTGTGTGCACCTCATCGCCTTCACGTTGCGCCCAAGCACCTTTTAATACTGCTCCCCCAAATTTTGACTGCCCCCTCCCAACAAAAATCAGAGAGTATAGGGGGGGTGCAGTAAAAATGTATTTGCAGTACCCCACAATAAGTCAGGATCCTCCTCCACCTTTTCCTCTGCTCTCTGACCCCACCCATTCTGCCCAGGCTCCCTCTATACCCCTTCTCTCTGACCCCACCCACTCTGCCTAGCTCCTACTATACTCCTCCTCTCTGACCCCACCCACTCTGACTAGGCTCCTCCCTAACCCCACCCACTCTGACTAGGCTCCTCCTATATCCATCCTCTCTAACCCCACCCGCTCTGCCTATACTACTCCTCGCTGACCCCACCCACTCTGACTAGGTTCCTCCCTAACCCCACCCACTCTGACTTGGCTCCTCCTATACCCCTCCTCTCTGCCCATGCTCGGCCTATACTCCTCCTCTCTGACCCACCCACTCTGACTAGGCTCTCCTGAACCCCTCCTCTCTAACCCCACCCACTCTGACTAGGCTCCTCCTGAACCCCTCCTCTCTGACCCCACCCAATCTGACTAGGCTCCTCCTCCTACACACAACACCTGTTCGCTTTCTTTCACCTGTCTCTGTTCAGGCCACACCTATTTTACTTACCAACCAATCTGCAATCCCTCATTCACTATGCATGATTCCACTCTTACACAACACACAGACACATTTTACTTACCAATTGGCCCACCTCCAACTTACCTCTGCTCTGCCACCATCAGTCACCTGGTGCCGAACCCGGGATTTGAACCCTGGTTGCCTGGATGGAAGGCAGGCACTTACCCACTGGACCACACTGGTTTCCATGTAAGTAGCCTATCAAATTGTCCTTATGTCATGGTCATCCTTTTCATGTGCAATGGAAGCCGCAGGGAAGGACACCAAGGCCTGTATGTTGCTTATAGTTACTACTGCAATCCTCTAGACCACCAAGGAGCTATAGCTCAAAGGTAAGTCTTGTACCTTTGGTGGGGACAGCCCTCACAGGCCAGAGTTCGAATCCTGCCAATGCTGTAGAGGTATCCCAAGGTAGAAATTTTCAAAAAGTGAATATGTTTTTTTTTGCTAAGTTTTTTTTTACTTGGTAACAGAGGAGAAAAGTGGACACTCTTTTTGGCATGTGTGTCCCAAAATTTCAAATGTTTTCCCTCATGACCTTCTACCAACCTCCCTATTTCTCAAGTAGGTGCAATAGGGACAAGGCCTTATCTTCCTTTATCAATGTCTTCATTCTTTGTCCTTTAAGTTTGGTGAATTGCAGAGTGCAATTGTGGTATTGGGGGTTATAACTGAGCACAAGAATGCGAGGAAAGTGCTACACTTATTGTAAAATAGGTTGGATGATGGTGATTTTTCATTTTGGTGTGAGCTACTCGCTCAAATCAGGGGTTTGGTGCCAGTGAGCTTGGATAGAAATAAAGGTCAAGTATGAGCTCTGGCTAATGAAATGATGGATCAAGTTTGAGGCAAGCTAGAGTCCATTTATTAGGTGCAATAAGAAGCTAGAAAGATTATTTCCTTTAAGAGACAGACAAGGGCAGAGTCAAGCCTTTGCTCTAGTAGGTCTGCATCATGGCTGCTGCAGGATGTGAAGGAATGGACCTCCACAGCAGTGCGCTGTGCCGGGCTGGGCTGCGCTGGGCTGCGCTGGGCTGGGCTGGGCTGGGCTGGGCCTGCCCTGGCACTGTGAAATAATCACCCACCTCCTTCCTTTGAGGAACGCTCACGAACGCCCACGAACGCCCTTGTTCTGTATACAGGCTGACAGCAGGCAATTTAGGACCCTGCTAAATGAGGGTGATGTCCCCATGTGCTTCCTTCGAGTGGCAAAATCCTTCGTCTAAGGCAGGTGGGCTTTTTAAAAATTTGGTTAAAGACCATATGTTGGAGGCGGTATCACGGCACAAGCCGCCGACCGTCTCAGAAGAAAGTATGCATGGGAGGATATTATTTGCATAGGACAGCCCTCTTCTCAGTCCCATTCTTAGGCTGCAGTTGCCATGAAGTGTTACTAGAGGGCAGCAGTATGAACAAAAGAGCACACTGAGGCTTTTCTTCTGCTTGCTGACATGATTCTTGTTCATGGTGGTCTTGCAGGGCCTAAGGAGTGAAGGACTGCTTTGACTGAGGGGATGAGGAATGGCAGGCCTGTATTTGTGGTGAAGGGGGAATATTTGGAAGTTAAACAGCACGATAAAAACGTCAAAGCATATATGTTTGCTGAGTGATTGAGTCTGTGTGTCACTTGTCTCTTTGAAGGGACATGTGAGAAAGGAACAGCAGTACCATAGACTTCAGATGGGAGAGAGCAAGCAAGGATGAATGTTTTCCTCAAATCCAAATACTTACAGTACCTCAAAGATGACAAGTGCGATATATGATGTTCTGCAATTGTAAGGATTTGCCATGTGTGGTACATAAATATGCATGGTTAGTGAGGTTTTTCCCAGAATGTGAGTATCGTTAGGCTGGCAAATGTCAGGCACTCCTTTGGGAGTATGAGGCCAAGAAAAAATTTGGGAAGTTTGCTACAGTCATCTGTAGGATCGAAAGACACTGGGGAATCGTTACAGAGGGAGCCAGGCTGCACAAAATGTGGTAACAGTTGGACAGAAATCTTTAGCAGGGACTTTTGTCTACCCCCAATGTGGGACCAGGACTGCAGTACCTCTGTGTCTCTGAAACATATTTTGACCTCTGGACACCACCATCTGAATACCCCTCAAATGTTCCCTCCTGGTACCCCAGCTTTGGTAGTGCTTCAACCAGGTTTCAACCATTTGAGTGACCACAAAACACCCTGCCTATGTGCCTTCCATTTACATTCAGTCAGTAACCCAGCTGCTTCGTTCGCTGTTCAATCTCAAGTGACAGTTGGATGCACATTGCAGGGGTATACAGGCATTAACCGAACTGTAAAGCCCCTCTCAGTACAGCCAGACTACACTTCTTAAAATCATAAATACATGTTTTGCCCAACAGTAAGGCCAGGCCTTTCCTCTGTAGTTCATAGCCAACGTAAGGAGGAAAAAATTCAACTGTAGGGCATGCCAAAATTCTCTACAGACACTGCCAATCCTCACACTTCTGCCTATTTGCATTCCAAGGTTATTCACTATGACCCACCAAACCAATTGCAACAGTAGCCTCTCCCAGCCTCATTCGTATGCTCCGATGCCACCTTTATTTAGCAAGTGTTAGTGCTCTCGGATTTTGTAGCGCGATTCGCTATAGCCTCTGTTTTCAACAGAAATGTCCTAAAGGTACCTATACCAATCTGCAGGGTGGGGAGGAAGGGGGCTGCTGCTGCTGGCAGAAACATTGTGGGGCACCCCACCTGCAAAAATACAGCCAAATGATCCTTGTTTTACCTTTCAATACCATAACTGCAGCAGAATCGTATGGTGACCCCTGTTTGTAATAGAAAGTGTCAAACAGCTTCTTGCCCCCCCCCGTTGCCACTAACCATTTGGGGTACACCCCATGAGGGAGGATCAGAGCAATAAAAACTAATGGTAGCCCCCCAAAAAGTACCTGGAAGCCATGCCATTGTGTGCACCTCATCGCCTTCACGTTGCGCCCAAGCACCTTTTAATACTGCTCCCCCAAATTTTGACTGCCCCCTCCCAACAAAAATCAGAGAGTATAGGGGGGGTGCAGTAAAAATGTATTTGCAGTACCCCACAATAAGTCAGGATCCTCCTCCACCTTTTCCTCTGCTCTCTGACCCCACCCATTCTGCCCAGGCTCCCTCTATACCCCTTCTCTCTGACCCCACCCACTCTGCCTAGCTCCTACTATACTCCTCCTCTCTGACCCCACCCACTCTGACTAGGCTCCTCCCTAACCCCACCCACTCTGACTAGGCTCCTCCTATATCCATCCTCTCTAACCCCACCCGCTCTGCCTATACTACTCCTCTCTGACCCCACCCACTCTGACTAGGTTCCTCCCTAACCCCACCCACTCTGACTTGGCTCCTCCTATACCCCTCCTCTCTGCCCATGCTCGGCCTATACTCCTCCTCTCTGACCCACCCACTCTGACTAGGCTCTCCTGAACCCCTCCTCTCTAACCCCACCCACTCTGACTAGGCTCCTCCTGAACCCCTCCTCTCTGACCCCACCCAATCTGACTAGGCTCCTCCTCCTACACACAACACCTGTTCGCTTTCTTTCACCTGTCTCTGTTCAGGCCACACCTATTTTACTTACCAACCAATCTGCAATCCCTCATTCACTATGCATGATTCCACTCTTACACAACACACAGACACATTTTACTTACCAATTGGCCCACCTCCAACTTACCTCTGCTCTGCCACCATCAGTCACCTGGTGCCGAACCCGGGATTTGAACCCTGGTTGCCTGGATGGAAGGCAGGCACTTACCCACTGGACCACACTGGTTTCCATGTAAGTAGCCTATCAAATTGTCCTTATGTCATGGTCATCCTTTTCATGTGCAATGGAAGCCGCAGGGAAGGACACCAAGGCCTGTATGTTGCTTATAGTTACTACTGCAATCCTCTAGACCACCAAGGAGCTATAGCTCAAAGGTAAGTCTTGTACCTTTGGTGGGGACAGCCCTCACAGGCCAGAGTTCGAATCCTGCCAATGCTGTAGAGGTATCCCAAGGTAGAAATTTTCAAAAAGTGAATATGTTTTTTTTTGCTAAGTTTTTTTTTACTTGGTAACAGAGGAGAAAAGTGGACACTCTTTTTGGCATGTGTGTCCCAAAATTTCAAATGTTTTCCCTCATGACCTTCTACCAACCTCCCTATTTCTCAAGTAGGTGCAATAGGGACAAGGCCTTATCTTCCTTTATCAATGTCTTCATTCTTTGTCCTTTAAGTTTGGTGAATTGCAGAGTGCAATTGTGGTATTGGGGGTTATAACTGAGCACAAGAATGCGAGGAAAGTGCTACACTTATTGTAAAATAGGTTGGATGATGGTGATTTTTCATTTTGGTGTGAGCTACTCGCTCAAATCAGGGGTTTGGTGCCAGTGAGCTTGGATAGAAATAAAGGTCAAGTATGAGCTCTGGCTAATGAAATGATGGATCAAGTTTGAGGCAAGCTAGAGTCCATTTATTAGGTGCAATAAGAAGCTAGAAAGATTATTTCCTTTAAGAGACAGACAAGGGCAGAGTCAAGCCTTTGCTCTAGTAGGTCTGCATCATGGCTGCTGCAGGATGTGAAGGAATGGACCTCCACAGCAGTGCGCTGTGCCGGGCTGGGCTGCGCTGGGCTGCGCTGGGCTGGGCTGGGCTGGGCTGGGCTGGGCCTGCCCTGGCACTGTGAAATAATCACCCACCTCCTTCCTTTGAGGAACGCTCACGAACGCCCACGAACGCCCTTGTTCTGTATACAGGCTGACAGCAGGCAATTTAGGACCCTGCTAAATGAGGGTGATGTCCCCATGTGCTTCCTTCGAGTGGCAAAATCCTTCGTCTAAGGCAGGTGGGCTTTTTAAAAATTTGGTTAAAGACCATATGTTGGAGGCGGTATCACGGCACAAGCCGCCGACCGTCTCAGAAGAAAGTATGCATGGGAGGATATTATTTGCATAGGACAGCCCTCTTCTCAGTCCCATTCTTAGGCTGCAGTTGCCATGAAGTGTTACTAGAGGGCAGCAGTATGAACAAAAGAGCACACTGACGCTTTTCTTCTGCTTGCTGACATGATTCTTGTTCATGGTGGTCTTGCAGGGCCTAAGGAGTGAAGGACTGCTTTGACTGAGGGGATGAGGAATGGCAGGCCTGTATTTGTGGTGAAGGGGGAATATTTGGAAGGTAAACAGCAAGATAAAAACGTCAAAGCATATATGCTTGCTGAGTGATTGAGTCTGTGTGTCACTTGTCTCTTTGAAGGGACATGTGAGAAAGGAACAGCAGTACCATAGACTTCAGATGGGAGAGAGCAAGCAAGGATGAATGTTTTCCTCAAATCCAAATACTTACAGTACCTCAAAGATGACAAGTGCGATATATGATGTTCTGCAATTGTAAGGATTTGCCATGTGTGGTACATAAATATGCATGGTTAGTGAGGTTTTTCCCAGAATGTGAGTATAGTTAGGCTGGCAAATGTCAGGCACTCCTTTGGGAGTATGAGGCCAAGAAAAAATTTGGGAAGTTTGCTACAGTCATCTGTAGGATCGAAAGACACTGGGGAATCGTTACAGAGGGAGCCAGGCTGCACAAAATGTGGTAACAGTTGGACAGAAATCTTTAGCAGGGACTTTTGTCTACCCCCAATGTGGGACCAGGACTGCAGTACCTCTGTGTCTCTGAAACATATTTTGACCTCTGGACACCACCATCTGAATACCCCTCAAATGTTCCCTCCTGGTACCCCAGCTTTGGTAGTGCTTCAACCAGGTTTCAACCATTTGAGTGACCACAAAACACCCTGCCTATGTGCCTTCCATTTACATTCAGCCAGTAACCCAGCTGCTTCGTTCGCTGTTCAATCTCAAGTGACAGTTGGATGCACATTGCAGGGGTATACAGGCATTAACCGAACTGTAAAGCCCCTCTCAGTACAGCCAGACTACACTTCTTAAAATCATAAATACATGTTTTGCCCAACAGTAAGGCCAGGCCTTTCCTCTGTAGTTCATAGCCAACGTAAGGAGGAAAAAATTCAACTGTAGGGCATGCCAAAATTCTCTACAGACACTGCCAATCCTCACACTTCTGCCTATTTGCATTCCAAGGTTATTCACTATGACCCACCAAACCAATTGCAACAGTAGCCTCTCCCAGCCTCATTCGTATGCTCCGATGCCACCTTTATTTAGCAAGTGTTAGTGCTCTCGGATTTTGTAGCGCGATTCGCTATAGCCTCTGTTTTCAACAGAAATGTCCTAAAGGTACCTATACCAATCTGCAGGGTGGGGAGGAAGGGGGCTGCTGCTGCTGGCAGAAACATTGTGGGGCACCCCACCTGCAAAAATACAGCCAAATGATCCTTGTTTTACCTTTCAATACCATAACTGCAGCAGAATCGTATGGTGACCCCTGTTTGTAATAGAAAGTGTCAAACAGCTTCTTGCCCCCCCCCGTTGCCACTAACCATTTGGGGTACACCCCATGAGGGAGGATCAGAGCAATAAAAACTAATGGTAGCCCCCCAAAAAGTACCTGGAAGCCATGCCATTGTGTGCACCTCATCGCCTTCACGTTGCGCCCAAGCACCTTTTAATACTGCTCCCCCAAATTTTGACTGCCCCCTCCCAACAAAAATCAGAGAGTATAGGGGGGGTGCAGTAAAAATGTATTTGCAGTACCCCACAATAAGTCAGGATCCTCCTCCACCTTTTCCTCTGCTCTCTGACCCCACCCATTCTGCCCAGGCTCCCTCTATACCCCTTCTCTCTGACCCCACCCACTCTGCCTAGCTCCTACTATACTCCTCCTCTCTGACCCCACCCACTCTGACTAGGCTCCTCCCTAACCCCACCCACTCTGACTAGGCTCCTCCTATATCCATCCTCTCTAACCCCACCCGCTCTGCCTATACTACTCCTCTCTGACCCCACCCACTCTGACTAGGTTCCTCCCTAACCCCACCCACTCTGACTTGGCTCCTCCTATACCCCTCCTCTCTGCCCATGCTCGGCCTATACTCCTCCTCTCTGACCCACCCACTCTGACTAGACTCTCCTGAACCCCTCCTCTCTAACCCCACCCACTCTGACTAGGCTCCTCCTGAACACCTCCTCTCTGACCCCACCCAATCTGACTAGGCTCCTCCTCCTACACACAACACCTGTTCGCTTTCTTTCACCTGTCTCTGTTCAGGCCACACCTATTTTACTTACCAACCAATCTGCAATCCCTCATTCACTATGCATGATTCCACTCTTACACAACACACAGACACATTTTACTTACCAATTGGCCCACCTCCAACTTACCTCTGCTCTGCCACCATCAGTCACCTGGTGCCGAACCCGGGATTTGAACCCTGGTTGCCTGGATGGAAGGCAGGCACTTACCCACTGGACCACACTGGTTTCCATGTAAGTAGCCTATCAAATTGTCCTTATGTCATGGTCATCCTTTTCATGTGCAATGGAAGCCGCAGGGAAGGACACCAAGGCCTGTATGTTGCTTATAGTTACTACTGCAATCCTCTAGACCACCAAGGAGCTATAGCTCAAAGGTAAGTCTTGTACCTTTGGTGGGGACAGCCCTCACAGGCCAGAGTTCGAATCCTGCCAATGCTGTAGAGGTATCCCAAGGTGGAAATTTTCAAAAAGTGAATATGTTTTTTTTTGCTAAGTTTTTTTTTACTTGGTAACAGAGGAGAAAAGTGGACACTCTTTTTGGCATGTGTGTCCCAAAATTTCAAATGTTTTCCCTCATGACCTTCTACCAACCTCCCTATTTCTCAAGTAGGTGCAATAGGGACAAGGCCTTATCTTCCTTTATCAATGTCTTCATTCTTTGTCCTTTAAGTTTGGTGAATTGCAGAGTGCAATTGTGGTATTGGGGGTTATAACTGAGCACAAGAATGCGAGGAAAGTGCTACACTTATTGTAAAATAGGTTGGATGATGGTGATTTTTCATTTTGGTGTGAGCTACTCGCTCAAATCAGGGGTTTGGTGCCAGTGAGCTTGGATAGAAATAAAGGTCAAGTATGAGCTCTGGCTAATGAAATGATGGATCAAGTTTGAGGCAAGCTAGAGTCCATTTATTAGGTGCAATAAGAAGCTAGAAAGATTATTTCCTTTAAGAGACAGACAAGGGCAGAGTCAAGCCTTTGCTCTAGTAGGTCTGCATCATGGCTGCTGCAGGATGTGAAGGAATGGACCTCCACAGCAGTGCGCTGTGCCGGGCTGGGCTGCGCTGGGCTGCGCTGGGCTGGGCTGGGCTGGGCTGGGCTGGGCCTGCCCTGGCACTGTGAAATAATCACCCACCTCCTTCCTTTGAGGAACGCTCACGAACGCCCACGAACGCCCTTGTTCTGTATACAGGCTGACAGCAGGCAATTTAGGACCCTGCTAAATGAGGGTGATGTCCCCATGTGCTTCCTTCGAGTGGCAAAATCCTTCGTCTAAGGCAGGTGGGCTTTTTAAAAATTTGGTTAAAGACCATATGTTGGAGGCGGTATCACGGCACAAGCCGCCGACCGTCTCAGAAGAAAGTATGCATGGGAGGATATTATTTGCATAGGACAGCCCTCTTCTCAGTCCCATTCTTAGGCTGCAGTTGCCATGAAGTGTTACTAGAGGGCAGCAGTATGAACAAAAGAGCACACTGACGCTTTTCTTCTGCTTGCTGACATGATTCTTGTTCATGGTGGTCTTGCAGGGCCTAAGGAGTGAAGGACTGCTTTGACTGAGGGGATGAGGAATGGCAGGCCTGTATTTGTGGTGAAGGGGGAATATTTGGAAGGTAAACAGCAAGATAAAAACGTCAAAGCATATATGCTTGCTGAGTGATTGAGTCTGTGTGTCACTTGTCTCTTTGAAGGGACATGTGAGAAAGGAACAGCAGTACCATAGACTTCAGATGGGAGAGAGCAAGCAAGGATGAATGTTTTCCTCAAATCCAAATACTTACAGTACCTCAAAGATGACAAGTGCGATATATGATGTTCTGCAATTGTAAGGATTTGCCATGTGTGGTACATAAATATGCATGGTTAGTGAGGTTTTTCCCAGAATGTGAGTATAGTTAGGCTGGCAAATGTCAGGCACTCCTTTGGGAGTATGAGGCCAAGAAAAAATTTGGGAAGTTTGCTACAGTCATCTGTAGGATCGAAAGACACTGGGGAATCGTTACAGAGGGAGCCAGGCTGCACAAAATGTGGTAACAGTTGGACAGAAATCTTTAGCAGGGACTTTTGTCTACCCCCAATGTGGGACCAGGACTGCAGTACCTCTGTGTCTCTGAAACATATTTTGACCTCTGGACACCACCATCTGAATACCCCTCAAATGTTCCCTCCTGGTACCCCAGCTTTGGTAGTGCTTCAACCAGGTTTCAACCATTTGAGTGACCACAAAACACCCTGCCTATGTGCCTTCCATTTACATTCAGCCAGTAACCCAGCTGCTTCGTTCGCTGTTCAATCTCAAGTGACAGTTGGATGCACATTGCAGGGGTATACAGGCATTAACCGAACTGTAAAGCCCCTCTCAGTACAGCCAGACTACACTTCTTAAAATCATAAATACATGTTTTGCCCAACAGTAAGGCCAGGCCTTTCCTCTGTAGTTCATAGCCAACGTAAGGAGGAAAAAATTCAACTGTAGGGCATGCCAAAATTCTCTACAGACACTGCCAATCCTCACACTTCTGCCTATTTGCATTCCAAGGTTATTCACTATGACCCACCAAACCAATTGCAACAGTAGCCTCTCCCAGCCTCATTCGTATGCTCCGATGCCACCTTTATTTAGCAAGTGTTAGTGCTCTCGGATTTTGTAGCGCGATTCGCTATAGCCTCTGTTTTCAACAGAAATGTCCTAAAGGTACCTATACCAATCTGCAGGGTGGGGAGGAAGGGGGCTGCTGCTGCTGGCAGAAACATTGTGGGGCACCCCACCTGCAAAAATACAGCCAAATGATCCTTGTTTTACCTTTCAATACCATAACTGCAGCAGAATCGTATGGTGACCCCTGTTTGTAATAGAAAGTGTCAAACAGCTTCTTGCCCCCCCCCGTTGCCACTAACCATTTGGGGTACACCCCATGAGGGAGGATCAGAGCAATAAAAACTAATGGTAGCCCCCCAAAAAGTACCTGGAAGCCATGCCATTGTGTGCACCTCATCGCCTTCACGTTGCGCCCAAGCACCTTTTAATACTGCTCCCCCAAATTTTGACTGCCCCCTCCCAACAAAAATCAGAGAGTATAGGGGGGGTGCAGTAAAAATGTATTTGCAGTACCCCACAATAAGTCAGGATCCTCCTCCACCTTTTCCTCTGCTCTCTGACCCCACCCATTCTGCCCAGGCTCCCTCTATACCCCTTCTCTCTGACCCCACCCACTCTGCCTAGCTCCTACTATACTCCTCCTCTCTGACCCCACCCACTCTGACTAGGCTCCTCCCTAACCCCACCCACTCTGACTAGGCTCCTCCTATATCCATCCTCTCTAACCCCACCCGCTCTGCCTATACTACTCCTCTCTGACCCCACCCACTCTGACTAGGTTCCTCCCTAACCCCACCCACTCTGACTTGGCTCCTCCTATACCCCTCCTCTCTGCCCATGCTCGGCCTATACTCCTCCTCTCTGACCCACCCACTCTGACTAGACTCTCCTGAACCCCTCCTCTCTAACCCCACCCACTCTGACTAGGCTCCTCCTGAACACCTCCTCTCTGACCCCACCCAATCTGACTAGGCTCCTCCTCCTACACACAACACCTGTTCGCTTTCTTTCACCTGTCTCTGTTCAGGCCACACCTATTTTACTTACCAACCAATCTGCAATCCCTCATTCACTATGCATGATTCCACTCTTACACAACACACAGACACATTTTACTTACCAATTGGCCCACCTCCAACTTACCTCTGCTCTGCCACCATCAGTCACCTGGTGCCGAACCCGGGATTTGAACCCTGGTTGCCTGGATGGAAGGCAGGCACTTACCCACTGGACCACACTGGTTTCCATGTAAGTAGCCTATCAAATTGTCCTTATGTCATGGTCATCCTTTTCATGTGCAATGGAAGCCGCAGGGAAGGACACCAAGGCCTGTATGTTGCTTATAGTTACTACTGCAATCCTCTAGACCACCAAGGAGCTATAGCTCAAAGGTAAGTCTTGTACCTTTGGTGGGGACAGCCCTCACAGGCCAGAGTTCGAATCCTGCCAATGCTGTAGAGGTATCCCAAGGTGGAAATTTTCAAAAAGTGAATATGTTTTTTTTTGCTAAGTTTTTTTTTACTTGGTAACAGAGGAGAAAAGTGGACACTCTTTTTGGCATGTGTGTCCCAAAATTTCAAATGTTTTCCCTCATGACCTTCTACCAACCTCCCTATTTCTCAAGTAGGTGCAATAGGGACAAGGCCTTATCTTCCTTTATCAATGTCTTCATTCTTTGTCCTTTAAGTTTGGTGAATTGCAGAGTGCAATTGTGGTATTGGGGGTTATAACTGAGCACAAGAATGCGAGGAAAGTGCTACACTTATTGTAAAATAGGTTGGATGATGGTGATTTTTCATTTTGGTGTGAGCTACTCGCTCAAATCAGGGGTTTGGTGCCAGTGAGCTTGGATAGAAATAAAGGTCAAGTATGAGCTCTGGCTAATGAAATGATGGATCAAGTTTGAGGCAAGCTAGAGTCCATTTATTAGGTGCAATAAGAAGCTAGAAAGATTATTTCCTTTAAGAGACAGACAAGGGCAGAGTCAAGCCTTTGCTCTAGTAGGTCTGCATCATGGCTGCTGCAGGATGTGAAGGAATGGACCTCCACAGCAGTGCGCTGTGCCGGGCTGGGCTGCGCTGGGCTGGGCTGGGCTGGGCTGGGCTGGGCCTGCCCTGGCACTGTGAAATAATCACCCACCTCCTTCCTTTGAGGAACGCTCACGAACGCCCACGAACGCCCTTGTTCTGTATACAGGCTGACAGCAGGCAATTTAGGACCCTGCTAAATGAGGGTGATGTCCCCATGTGCTTCCTTCGAGTGGCAAAATCCTTCGTCTAAGGCAGGTGGGCTTTTTAAAAATTTGGTTAAAGACCATATGTTGGAGGCGGTATCACGGCACAAGCCGCCGACCGTCTCAGAAGAAAGTATGCATGGGAGGATATTATTTGCATAGGACAGCCCTCTTCTCAGTCCCATTCTTAGGCTGCAGTTGCCATGAAGTGTTACTAGAGGGCAGCAGTATGAACAAAAGAGCACACTGACGCTTTTCTTCTGCTTGCTGACATGATTCTTGTTCATGGTGGTCTTGCAGGGCCTAAGGAGTGAAGGACTGCTTTGACTGAGGGGATGAGGAATGGCAGGCCTGTATTTGTGGTGAAGGGGGAATATTTGGAAGGTAAACAGCAAGATAAAAACGTCAAAGCATATATGCTTGCTGAGTGATTGAGTCTGTGTGTCACTTGTCTCTTTGAAGGGACATGTGAGAAAGGAACAGCAGTACCATAGACTTCAGATGGGAGAGAGCAAGCAAGGATGAATGTTTTCCTCAAATCCAAATACTTACAGTACCTCAAAGATGACAAGTGCGATATATGATGTTCTGCAATTGTAAGGATTTGCCATGTGTGGTACATAAATATGCATGGTTAGTGAGGTTTTTCCCAGAATGTGAGTATCGTTAGGCTGGCAAATGTCAGGCACTCCTTTGGGAGTATGAGGCCAAGAAAAAATTTGGGAAGTTTGCTACAGTCATCTGTAGGATCGAAAGACACTGGGGAATCGTTACAGAGGGAGCCAGGCTGCACAAAATGTGGTAACAGTTGGACAGAAATCTTTAGCAGGGACTTTTGTCTACCCCCAATGTGGGACCAGGACTGCAGTACCTCTGTGTCTCTGAAACATATTTTGACCTCTGGACACCACCATCTGAATACCCCTCAAATGTTCCCTCCTGGTACCCCAGCTTTGGTAGTGCTTCAACCAGGTTTCAACCATTTGAGTGACCACAAAACACCCTGCCTATGTGCCTTCCATTTACATTCAGCCAGTAACCCAGCTGCTTCGTTCGCTGTTCAATCTCAAGTGACAGTTGGATGCACATTGCAGGGGTATACAGGCATTAACCGAACTGTAAAGCCCCTCTCAGTACAGCCAGACTACACTTCTTAAAATCATAAATACATGTTTTGCCCAACAGTAAGGCCAGGCCTTTCCTCTGTAGTTCATAGCCAACGTAAGGAGGAAAAAATTCAACTGTAGGGCATGCCAAAATTCTCTACAGACACTGCCAATCCTCACACTTCTGCCTATTTGCATTCCAAGGTTATTCACTATGACCCACCAAACCAATTGCAACAGTAGCCTCTCCCAGCCTCATTCGTATGCTCCGATGCCACCTTTATTTAGCAAGTGTTAGTGCTCTCGGATTTTGTAGCGCGATTCGCTATAGCCTCTGTTTTCAACAGAAATGTCCTAAAGGTACCTATACCAATCTGCAGGGTGGGGAGGAAGGGGGCTGCTGCTGCTGGCAGAAACATTGTGGGGCACCCCACCTGCAAAAATACAGCCAAATGATCCTTGTTTTACCTTTCAATACCATAACTGCAGCAGAATCGTATGGTGACCCCTGTTTGTAATAGAAAGTGTCAAACAGCTTCTTGCCCCCCCCCGTTGCCACTAACCATTTGGGGTACACCCCATGAGGGAGGATCAGAGCAATAAAAACTAATGGTAGCCCCCCAAAAAGTACCTGGAAGCCATGCCATTGTGTGCACCTCATCGCCTTCACGTTGCGCCCAAGCACCTTTTAATACTGCTCCCCCAAATTTTGACTGCCCCCTCCCAACAAAAATCAGAGAGTATAGGGGGGGTGCAGTAAAAATGTATTTGCAGTACCCCACAATAAGTCAGGATCCTCCTCCACCTTTTCCTCTGCTCTCTGACCCCACCCATTCTGCCCAGGCTCCCTCTATACCCCTTCTCTCTGACCCCACCCACTCTGCCTAGCTCCTACTATACTCCTCCTCTCTGACCCCACCCACTCTGACTAGGCTCCTCCCTAACCCCACCCACTCTGACTAGGCTCCTCCTATATCCATCCTCTCTAACCCCACCCGCTCTGCCTATACTACTCCTCTCTGACCCCACCCACTCTGACTAGGTTCCTCCCTAACCCCACCCACTCTGACTTGGCTCCTCCTATACCCCTCCTCTCTGCCCATGCTCGGCCTATACTCCTCCTCTCTGACCCACCCACTCTGACTAGACTCTCCTGAACCCCTCCTCTCTAACCCCACCCACTCTGACTAGGCTCCTCCTGAACACCTCCTCTCTGACCCCACCCAATCTGACTAGGCTCCTCCTCCTACACACAACACCTGTTCGCTTTCTTTCACCTGTCTCTGTTCAGGCCACACCTATTTTACTTACCAACCAATCTGCAATCCCTCATTCACTATGCATGATTCCACTCTTACACAACACACAGACACATTTTACTTACCAATTGGCCCACCTCCAACTTACCTCTGCTCTGCCACCATCAGTCACCTGGTGCCGAACCCGGGATTTGAACCCTGGTTGCCTGGATGGAAGGCAGGCACTTACCCACTGGACCACACTGGTTTCCATGTAAGTAGCCTATCAAATTGTCCTTATGTCATGGTCATCCTTTTCATGTGCAATGGAAGCCGCAGGGAAGGACACCAAGGCCTGTATGTTGCTTATAGTTACTACTGCAATCCTCTAGACCACCAAGGAGCTATAGCTCAAAGGTAAGTCTTGTACCTTTGGTGGGGACAGCCCTCACAGGCCAGAGTTCGAATCCTGCCAATGCTGTAGAGGTATCCCAAGGTGGAAATTTTCAAAAAGTGAATATGTTTTTTTTTGCTAAGTTTTTTTTTACTTGGTAACAGAGGAGAAAAGTGGACACTCTTTTTGGCATGTGTGTCCCAAAATTTCAAATGTTTTCCCTCATGACCTTCTACCAACCTCCCTATTTCTCAAGTAGGTGCAATAGGGACAAGGCCTTATCTTCCTTTATCAATGTCTTCATTCTTTGTCCTTTAAGTTTGGTGAATTGCAGAGTGCAATTGTGGTATTGGGGGTTATAACTGAGCACAAGAATGCGAGGAAAGTGCTACACTTATTGTAAAATAGGTTGGATGATGGTGATTTTTCATTTTGGTGTGAGCTACTCGCTCAAATCAGGGGTTTGGTGCCAGTGAGCTTGGATAGAAATAAAGGTCAAGTATGAGCTCTGGCTAATGAAATGATGGATCAAGTTTGAGGCAAGCTAGAGTCCATTTATTAGGTGCAATAAGAAGCTAGAAAGATTATTTCCTTTAAGAGACAGACAAGGGCAGAGTCAAGCCTTTGCTCTAGTAGGTCTGCATCATGGCTGCTGCAGGATGTGAAGGAATGGACCTCCACAGCAGTGCGCTGTGCCGGGCTGGGCTGCGCTGGGCTGCGCTGGGCTGGGCTGGGCTGGGCTGGGCCTGCCCTGGCACTGTGAAATAATCACCCACCTCCTTCCTTTGAGGAACGCTCACGAACGCCCACGAACGCCCTTGTTCTGTATACAGGCTGACAGCAGGCAATTTAGGACCCTGCTAAATGAGGGTGATGTCCCCATGTGCTTCCTTCGAGTGGCAAAATCCTTCGTCTAAGGCAGGTGGGCTTTTTAAAAATTTGGTTAAAGACCATATGTTGGAGGCGGTATCACGGCACAAGCCGCCGACCGTCTCAGAAGAAAGTATGCATGGGAGGATATTATTTGCATAGGACAGCCCTCTTCTCAGTCCCATTCTTAGGCTGCAGTTGCCATGAAGTGTTACTAGAGGGCAGCAGTATGAACAAAAGAGCACACTGACGCTTTTCTTCTGCTTGCTGACATGATTCTTGTTCATGGTGGTCTTGAAGGGCCTAAGGAGTGAAGGACTGCTTTGACTGAGGGGATGAGGAATGGCAGGCCTGTATTTGTGGTGAAGGGGGAATATTTGGAAGGTAAACAGCAAGATAAAAACGTCAAAGCATATATGCTTGCTGAGTGATTGAGTCTGTGTGTCACTTGTCTCTTTGAAGGGACATGTGAGAAAGGAACAGCAGTACCATAGACTTCAGATGGGAGAGAGCAAGCAAGGATGAATGTTTTCCTCAAATCCAAATACTTACAGTACCTCAAAGATGACAAGTGCGATATATGATGTTCTGCAATTGTAAGGATTTGCCATGTGTGGTACATAAATATGCATGGTTAGTGAGGTTTTTCCCAGAATGTGAGTATCGTTAGGCTGGCAAATGTCAGGCACTCCTTTGGGAGTATGAGGCCAAGAAAAAATTTGGGAAGTTTGCTACAGTCATCTGTAGGATCGAAAGACACTGGGGAATCGTTACAGAGGGAGCCAGGCTGCACAAAATGTGGTAACAGTTGGACAGAAATCTTTAGCAGGGACTTTTGTCTACCCCCAATGTGGGACCAGGACTGCAGTACCTCTGTGTCTCTGAAACATATTTTGACCTCTGGACACCACCATCTGAATACCCCTCAAATGTTCCCTCCTGGTACCCCAGCTTTGGTAGTGCTTCAACCAGGTTTCAACCATTTGAGTGACCACAAAACACCCTGCCTATGTGCCTTCCATTTACATTCAGTCAGTAACCCAGCTGCTTCGTTCGCTGTTCAATCTCAAGTGACAGTTGGATGCACATTGCAGGGGTATACAGGCATTAACCGAACTGTAAAGCCCCTCTCAGTACAGCCAGACTACACTTCTTAAAATCATAAATACATGTTTTGCCCAACAGTAAGGCCAGGCCTTTCCTCTGTAGTTCATAGCCAACGTAAGGAGGAAAAAATTCAACTGTAGGGCATGCCAAAATTCTCTACAGACACTGCCAATCCTCACACTTCTGCCTATTTGCATTCCAAGGTTATTCACTATGACCCACCAAACCAATTGCAACAGTAGCCTCTCCCAGCCTCATTCGTATGCTCCGATGCCACCTTTATTTAGCAAGTGTTAGTGCTCTCGGATTTTGTAGCGCGATTCGCTATAGCCTCTGTTTTCAACAGAAATGTCCTAAAGGTACCTATACCAATCTGCAGGGTGGGGAGGAAGGGGGCTGCTGCTGCTGGCAGAAACATTGTGGGGCACCCCACCTGCAAAAATACAGCCAAATGATCCTTGTTTTACCTTTCAATACCATAACTGCAGCAGAATCGTATGGTGACCCCTGTTTGTAATAGAAAGTGTCAAACAGCTTCTTGCCCCCCCCCCGTTGCCACTAACCATTTGGGGTACACCCCATGAGGGAGGATCAGAGCAATAAAAACTAATGGTAGCCCCCCAAAAAGTACCTGGAAGCCATGCCATTGTGTGCACCTCATCGCCTTCACGTTGCGCCCAAGCACCTTTTAATACTGCTCCCCCAAATTTTGACTGCCCCCTCCCAACAAAAATCAGAGAGTATAGGGGGGGTGCAGTAAAAATGTATTTGCAGTACCCCACAATAAGTCAGGATCCTCCTCCACCTTTTCCTCTGCTCTCTGACCCCACCCATTCTGCCCAGGCTCCCTCTATACCCCTTCTCTCTGACCCCACCCACTCTGCCTAGCTCCTACTATACTCCTCCTCTCTGACCCCACCCACTCTGACTAGGCTCCTCCCTAACCCCACCCACTCTGACTAGGCTCCTCCTATATCCATCCTCTCTAACCCCACCCGCTCTGCCTATACTACTCCTCGCTGACCCCACCCACTCTGACTAGGTTCCTCCCTAACCCCACCCACTCTGACTTGGCTCCTCCTATACCCCTCCTCTCTGCCCATGCTCGGCCTATACTCCTCCTCTCTGACCCACCCACTCTGACTAGGCTCTCCTGAACCCCTCCTCTCTAACCCCACCCACTCTGACTAGGCTCCTCCTGAACCCCTCCTCTCTGACCCCACCCAATCTGACTAGGCTCCTCCTCCTACACACAACACCTGTTCGCTTTCTTTCACCTGTCTCTGTTCAGGCCACACCTATTTTACTTACCAACCAATCTGCAATCCCTCATTCACTATGCATGATTCCACTCTTACACAACACACAGACACATTTTACTTACCAATTGGCCCACCTCCAACTTACCTCTGCTCTGCCACCATCAGTCACCTGGTGCCGAACCCGGGATTTGAACCCTGGTTGCCTGGATGGAAGGCAGGCACTTACCCACTGGACCACACTGGTTTCCATGTAAGTAGCCTATCAAATTGTCCTTATGTCATGGTCATCCTTTTCATGTGCAATGGAAGCCGCAGGGAAGGACACCAAGGCCTGTATGTTGCTTATAGTTACTACTGCAATCCTCTAGACCACCAAGGAGCTATAGCTCAAAGGTAAGTCTTGTACCTTTGGTGGGGACAGCCCTCACAGGCCAGAGTTCGAATCCTGCCAATGCTGTAGAGGTATCCCAAGGTAGAAATTTTCAAAAAGTGAATATGTTTTTTTTTGCTAAGTTTTTTTTTACTTGGTAACAGAGGAGAAAAGTGGACACTCTTTTTGGCATGTGTGTCCCAAAATTTCAAATGTTTTCCCTCATGACCTTCTACCAACCTCCCTATTTCTCAAGTAGGTGCAATAGGGACAAGGCCTTATCTTCCTTTATCAATGTCTTCATTCTTTGTCCTTTAAGTTTGGTGAATTGCAGAGTGCAATTGTGGTATTGGGGGTTATAACTGAGCACAAGAATGCGAGGAAAGTGCTACACTTATTGTAAAATAGGTTGGATGATGGTGATTTTTCATTTTGGTGTGAGCTACTCGCTCAAATCAGGGGTTTGGTGCCAGTGAGCTTGGATAGAAATAAAGGTCAAGTATGAGCTCTGGCTAATGAAATGATGGATCAAGTTTGAGGCAAGCTAGAGTCCATTTATTAGGTGCAATAAGAAGCTAGAAAGATTATTTCCTTTAAGAGACAGACAAGGGCAGAGTCAAGCCTTTGCTCTAGTAGGTCTGCATCATGGCTGCTGCAGGATGTGAAGGAATGGACCTCCACAGCAGTGCGCTGTGCCGGGCTGGGCTGCGCTGGGCTGCGCTGGGCTGCGCTGGGCTGGGCTGGGCTGGGCTGGGCCTGCCCTGGCACTGTGAAATAATCACCCACCTCCTTCCTTTGAGGAACGCTCACGAACGCCCACGAACGCCCTTGTTCTGTATACAGGCTGACAGCAGGCAATTTAGGACCCTGCTAAATGAGGGTGATGTCCCCATGTGCTTCCTTCGAGTGGCAAAATCCTTCGTCTAAGGCAGGTGGGCTTTTTAAAAATTTGGTTAAAGACCATATGTTGGAGGCGGTATCACGGCACAAGCCGCCGACCGTCTCAGAAGAAAGTATGCATGGGAGGATATTATTTGCATAGGACAGCCCTCTTCTCAGTCCCATTCTTAGGCTGCAGTTGCCATGAAGTGTTACTAGAGGGCAGCAGTATGAACAAAAGAGCACACTGACGCTTTTCTTCTGCTTGCTGACATGATTCTTGTTCATGGTGGTCTTGCAGGGCCTAAGGAGTGAAGGACTGCTTTGACTGAGGGGATGAGGAATGGCAGGCCTGTATTTGTGGTGAAGGGGGAATATTTGGAAGGTAAACAGCAAGATAAAAACGTCAAAGCATATATGCTTGCTGAGTGATTGAGTCTGTGTGTCACTTGTCTCTTTGAAGGGACATGTGAGAAAGGAACAGCAGTACCATAGACTTCATATGGGAGAGAGCAAGCAAGGAAGAATGTTTTCCTCAAATCCAAATACTTACAGTACCTCAAAGATGACAAGTGCGATATATGATGTTCTGCAATTGTAAGGATTTGCCATGTGTGGTACATAAATATGCATGGTTAGTGAGGTTTTTCCCAGAATGTGAGTATCGTTAGGCTGGCAAATGTCAGGCACTCCTTTGGGAGTATGAGGCCAAGAAAAAATTTGGGAAGTTTGCTACAGTCATCTGTAGGATCGAAAGACACTGGGGAATCGTTACAGAGGGAGCCAGGCTGCACAAAATGTGGTAACAGTTGGACAGAAATCTTTAGCAGGGACTTTTGTCTACCCCCAATGTGGGACCAGGACTGCAGTACCTCTGTGTCTCTGAAACATATTTTGACCTCTGGACACCACCATCTGAATACCCCTCAAATGTTCCCTCCTGGTACCCCAGCTTTGGTAGTGCTTCAACCAGGTTTCAACCATTTGAGTGACCACAAAACACCCTGCCTATGTGCCTTCCATTTACATTCAGTCAGTAACCCAGCTGCTTCGTTCGCTGTTCAATCTCAAGTGACAGTTGGATGCACATTGCAGGGGTATACAGGCATTAACCGAACTGTAAAGCCCCTCTCAGTACAGCCAGACTACACTTCTTAAAATCATAAATACATGTTTTGCCCAACAGTAAGGCCAGGCCTTTCCTCTGTAGTTCATAGCCAACGTAAGGAGGAAAAAATTCAACTGTAGGGCATGCCAAAATTCTCTACAGACACTGCCAATCCTCACACTTCTGCCTATTTGCATTCCAAGGTTATTCACTATGACCCACCAAACCAATTGCAACAGTAGCCTCTCCCAGCCTCATTCGTATGCTCCGATGCCACCTTTATTTAGCAAGTGTTAGTGCTCTCGGATTTTGTAGCGCGATTCGCTATAGCCTCTGTTTTCAACAGAAATGTCCTAAAGGTACCTATACCAATCTGCAGGGTGGGGAGGAAGGGGGCTGCTGCTGCTGGTAGAAACATTGTGGGGCACCCCACCTGCAAAAATACAGCCAAATGATCCTTGTTTTACCTTTCAATACCATAACTGCAGCAGAATCGTATGGTGACCCCTGTTTGTAATAGAAAGTGTCAAACAGCTTCTTGCCCCCCCCCGTTGCCACTAACCATTTGGGGTACACCCCATGAGGGAGGATCAGAGCAATAAAAACTAATGGTAGCCCCCCAAAAAGTACCTGGAAGCCATGCCATTGTGTGCACCTCATCGCCTTCACGTTGCGCCCAAGCACCTTTTAATACTGCTCCCCCAAATTTTGACTGCCCCCTCCCAACAAAAATCAGAGAGTATAGGGGGGGTGCAGTAAAAATGTATTTGCAGTACCCCACAATAAGTCAGGATCCTCCTCCACCTTTTCCTCTGCTCTCTGACCCCACCCATTCTGCCCAGGCTCCCTCTATACCCCTTCTCTCTGACCCCACCCACTCTGCCTAGCTCCTACTATACTCCTCCTCTCTGACCCCACCCACTCTGACTAGGCTCCTCCCTAACCCCACCCACTCTGACTAGGCTCCTCCTATATCCATCCTCTCTAACCCCACCCGCTCTGCCTATACTACTCCTCGCTGACCCCACCCACTCTGACTAGGTTCCTCCCTAACCCCACCCACTCTGACTTGGCTCCTCCTATACCCCTCCTCTCTGCCCATGCTCGGCCTATACTCCTCCTCTCTGACCCACCCACTCTGACTAGGCTCTCCTGAACCCCTCCTCTCTAACCCCACCCACTCTGACTAGGCTCCTCCTGAACCCCTCCTCTCTGACCCCACCCAATCTGACTAGGCTCCTCCTCCTACACACAACACCTGTTCGCTTTCTTTCACCTGTCTCTGTTCAGGCCACACCTATTTTACTTACCAACCAATCTGCAATCCCTCATTCACTATGCATGATTCCACTCTTACACAACACACAGACACATTTTACTTACCAATTGGCCCACCTCCAACTTACCTCTGCTCTGCCACCATCAGTCACCTGGTGCCGAACCCGGGATTTGAACCCTGGTTGCCTGGATGGAAGGCAGGCACTTACCCACTGGACCACACTGGTTTCCATGTAAGTAGCCTATCAAATTGTCCTTATGTCATGGTCATCCTTTTCATGTGCAATGGAAGCCGCAGGGAAGGACACCAAGGCCTGTATGTTGCTTATAGTTACTACTGCAATCCTCTAGACCACCAAGGAGCTATAGCTCAAAGGTAAGTCTTGTACCTTTGGTGGGGACAGCCCTCACAGGCCAGAGTTCGAATCCTGCCAATGCTGTAGAGGTATCCCAAGGTAGAAATTTTCAAAAAGTGAATATGTTTTTTTTTGCTAAGTTTTTTTTTACTTGGTAACAGAGGAGAAAAGTGGACACTCTTTTTGGCATGTGTGTCCCAAAATTTCAAATGTTTTCCCTCATGACCTTCTACCAACCTCCCTATTTCTCAAGTAGGTGCAATAGGGACAAGGCCTTATCTTCCTTTATCAATGTCTTCATTCTTTGTCCTTTAAGTTTGGTGAATTGCAGAGTGCAATTGTGGTATTGGGGGTTATAACTGAGCACAAGAATGCGAGGAAAGTGCTACACTTATTGTAAAATAGGTTGGATGATGGTGATTTTTCATTTTGGTGTGAGCTACTCGCTCAAATCAGGGGTTTGGTGCCAGTGAGCTTGGATAGAAATAAAGGTCAAGTATGAGCTCTGGCTAATGAAATGATGGATCAAGTTTGAGGCAAGCTAGAGTCCATTTATTAGGTGCAATAAGAAGCTAGAAAGATTATTTCCTTTAAGAGACAGACAAGGGCAGAGTCAAGCCTTTGCTCTAGTAGGTCTGCATCATGGCTGCTGCAGGATGTGAAGGAATGGACCTCCACAGCAGTGCGCTGTGCCGGGCTGGGCTGCGCTGGGCTGCGCTGGGCTGGGCTGGGCTGGGCTGGGCCTGCCCTGGCACTGTGAAATAATCACCCACCTCCTTCCTTTGAGGAACGCTCACGAACGCCCACGAACGCCCTTGTTCTGTATACAGGCTGACAGCAGGCAATTTAGGACCCTGCTAAATGAGGGTGATGTCCCCATGTGCTTCCTTCGAGTGGCAAAATCCTTCGTCTAAGGCAGGTGGGCTTTTTAAAAATTTGGTTAAAGACCATATGTTGGAGGCGGTATCACGGCACAAGCCGCCGACCGTCTCAGAAGAAAGTATGCATGGGAGGATATTATTTGCATAGGACAGCCCTCTTCTCAGTCCCATTCTTAGGCTGCAGTTGCCATGAAGTGTTACTAGAGGGCAGCAGTATGAACAAAAGAGCACACTGACGCTTTTCTTCTGCTTGCTGACATGATTCTTGTTCATGGTGGTCTTGCAGGGCCTAAGGAGTGAAGGACTGCTTTGACTGAGGGGATGAGGAATGGCAGGCCTGTATTTGTGGTGAAGGGGGAATATTTGGAAGGTAAACAGCAAGATAAAAACGTCAAAGCATATATGCTTGCTGAGTGATTGAGTCTGTGTGTCACTTGTCTCTTTGAAGGGACATGTGAGAAAGGAACAGCAGTACCATAGACTTCAGATGGGAGAGAGCAAGCAAGGATGAATGTTTTCCTCAAATCCAAATACTTACAGTACCTCAAAGATGACAAGTGCGATATATGATGTTCTGCAATTGTAAGGATTTGCCATGTGTGGTACATAAATATGCATGGTTAGTGAGGTTTTTCCCAGAATGTGAGTATCGTTAGGCTGGCAAATGTCAGGCACTCCTTTGGGAGTATGAGGCCAAGAAAAAATTTGGGAAGTTTGCTACAGTCATCTGTAGGATCGAAAGACACTGGGGAATCGTTACAGAGGGAGCCAGGCTGCACAAAATGTGGTAACAGTTGGACAGAAATCTTTAGCAGGGACTTTTGTCTACCCCCAATGTGGGACCAGGACTGCAGTACCTCTGTGTCTCTGAAACATATTTTGACCTCTGGACACCACCATCTGAATACCCCTCAAATGTTCCCTCCTGGTACCCCAGCTTTGGTAGTGCTTCAACCAGGTTTCAACCATTTGAGTGACCACAAAACACCCTGCCTATGTGCCTTCCATTTACATTCAGTCAGTAACCCAGCTGCTTCGTTCGCTGTTCAATCTCAAGTGACAGTTGGATGCACATTGCAGGGGTATACAGGCATTAACCGAACTGTAAAGCCCCTCTCAGTACAGCCAGACTACACTTCTTAAAATCATAAATACATGTTTTGCCCAACAGTAAGGCCAGGCCTTTCCTCTGTAGTTCATAGCCAACGTAAGGAGGAAAAAATTCAACTGTAGGGCATGCCAAAATTCTCTACAGACACTGCCAATCCTCACACTTCTGCCTATTTGCATTCCAAGGTTATTCACTATGACCCACCAAACCAATTGCAACAGTAGCCTCTCCCAGCCTCATTCGTATGCTCCGATGCCACCTTTATTTAGCAAGCGTTAGTGCTCTCGGATTTTGTAGCGCGATTCGCTATAGCCTCTGTTTTCAACAGAAATGTCCTAAAGGTACCTATACCAATCTGCAGGGTGGGGAGGAAGGGGGCTGCTGCTGCTGGCAGAAACATTGTGGGGCACCCCACCTGCAAAAATACAGCCAAATGATCCTTGTTTTACCTTTCAATACCATAACTGCAGCAGAATCGTATGGTGACCCCTGTTTGTAATAGAAAGTGTCAAACAGCTTCTTGCCCCCCCCCCGTTGCCACTAACCATTTGGGGTACACCCCATGAGGGAGGATCAGAGCAATAAAAACTAATGGTAGCCCCCCAAAAAGTACCTGGAAGCCATGCCATTGTGTGCACCTCATCGCCTTCACGTTGCGCCCAAGCACCTTTTAATACTGCTCCCCCAAATTTTGACTGCCCCCTCCCAACAAAAATCAGAGAGTATAGGGGGGGTGCAGTAAAAATGTATTTGCAGTACCCCACAATAAGTCAGGATCCTCCTCCACCTTTTCCTCTGCTCTCTGACCCCACCCATTCTGCCCAGGCTCCCTCTATACCCCTTCTCTCTGACCCCACCCACTCTGCCTAGCTCCTACTATACTCCTCCTCTCTGACCCCACCCACTCTGACTAGGCTCCTCCCTAACCCCACCCACTCTGACTAGGCTCCTCCTATATCCATCCTCTCTAACCCCACCCGCTCTGCCTATACTACTCCTCGCTGACCCCACCCACTCTGACTAGGTTCCTCCCTAACCCCACCCACTCTGACTTGGCTCCTCCTATACCCCTCCTCTCTGCCCATGCTCGGCCTATACTCCTCCTCTCTGACCCACCCACTCTGACTAGGCTCTCCTGAACCCCTCCTCTCTAACCCCACCCACTCTGACTAGGCTCCTCCTGAACCCCTCCTCTCTGACCCCACCCAATCTGACTAGGCTCCTCCTCCTACACACAACACCTGTTCGCTTTCTTTCACCTGTCTCTGTTCAGGCCACACCTATTTTACTTACCAACCAATCTGCAATCCCTCATTCACTATGCATGATTCCACTCTTACACAACACACAGACACATTTTACTTACCAATTGGCCCACCTCCAACTTACCTCTGCTCTGCCACCATCAGTCACCTGGTGCCGAACCCGGGATTTGAACCCTGGTTGCCTGGATGGAAGGCAGGCACTTACCCACTGGACCACACTGGTTTCCATGTAAGTAGCCTATCAAATTGTCCTTATGTCATGGTCATCCTTTTCATGTGCAATGGAAGCCGCAGGGAAGGACACCAAGGCCTGTATGTTGCTTATAGTTACTACTGCAATCCTCTAGACCACCAAGGAGCTATAGCTCAAAGGTAAGTCTTGTACCTTTGGTGGGGACAGCCCTCACAGGCCAGAGTTCGAATCCTGCCAATGCTGTAGAGGTATCCCAAGGTAGAAATTTTCAAAAAGTGAATATGTTTTTTTTTGCTAAGTTTTTTTTTACTTGGTAACAGAGGAGAAAAGTGGACACTCTTTTTGGCATGTGTGTCCCAAAATTTCAAATGTTTTCCCTCATGACCTTCTACCAACCTCCCTATTTCTCAAGTAGGTGCAATAGGGACAAGGCCTTATCTTCCTTTATCAATGTCTTCATTCTTTGTCCTTTAAGTTTGGTGAATTGCAGAGTGCAATTGTGGTATTGGGGGTTATAACTGAGCACAAGAATGCGAGGAAAGTGCTACACTTATTGTAAAATAGGTTGGATGATGGTGATTTTTCATTTTGGTGTGAGCTACTCGCTCAAATCAGGGGTTTGGTGCCAGTGAGCTTGGATAGAAATAAAGGTCAAGTATGAGCTCTGGCTAATGAAATGATGGATCAAGTTTGAGGCAAGCTAGAGTCCATTTATTAGGTGCAATAAGAAGCTAGAAAGATTATTTCCTTTAAGAGACAGACAAGGGCAGAGTCAAGCCTTTGCTCTAGTAGGTCTGCATCATGGCTGCTGCAGGATGTGAAGGAATGGACCTCCACAGCAGTGCGCTGTGCCGGGCTGGGCTGCGCTGGGCTGCGCTGGGCTGGGCTGGGCTGGGCTGGGCCTGCCCTGGCACTGTGAAATAATCACCCACCTCCTTCCTTTGAGGAACGCTCACGAACGCCCACGAACGCCCTTGTTCTGTATACAGGCTGACAGCAGGCAATTTAGGACCCTGCTAAATGAGGGTGATGTCCCCATGTGCTTCCTTCGAGTGGCAAAATCCTTCGTCTAAGGCAGGTGGGCTTTTTAAAAATTTGGTTAAAGACCATATGTTGGAGGCGGTATCACGGCACAAGCCGCCGACCGTCTCAGAAGAAAGTATGCATGGGAGGATATTATTTGCATAGGACAGCCCTCTTCTCAGTCCCATTCTTAGGCTGCAGTTGCCATGAAGTGTTACTAGAGGGCAGCAGTATGAACAAAAGAGCACACTGAGGCTTTTCTTCTGCTTGCTGACATGATTCTTGTTCATGGTGGTCTTGCAGGGCCTAAGGAGTGAAGGACTGCTTTGACTGAGGGGATGAGGAATGGCAGGCCTGTATTTGTGGTGAAGGGGGAATATTTGGAAGTTAAACAGCACGATAAAAACGTCAAAGCATATATGTTTGCTGAGTGATTGAGTCTGTGTGTCACTTGTCTCTTTGAAGGGACATGTGAGAAAGGAACAGCAGTACCATAGACTTCAGATGGGAGAGAGCAAGCAAGGATGAATGTTTTCCTCAAATCCAAATACTTACAGTACCTCAAAGATGACAAGTGCGATATATGATGTTCTGCAATTGTAAGGATTTGCCATGTGTGGTACATAAATATGCATGGTTAGTGAGGTTTTTCCCAGAATGTGAGTATCGTTAGGCTGGCAAATGTCAGGCACTCCTTTGGGAGTATGAGGCCAAGAAAAAATTTGGGAAGTTTGCTACAGTCATCTGTAGGATCGAAAGACACTGGGGAATCGTTACAGAGGGAGCCAGGCTGCACAAAATGTGGTAACAGTTGGACAGAAATCTTTAGCAGGGACTTTTGTCTACCCCCAATGTGGGACCAGGACTGCAGTACCTCTGTGTCTCTGAAACATATTTTGACCTCTGGACACCACCATCTGAATACCCCTCAAATGTTCCCTCCTGGTACCCCAGCTTTGGTAGTGCTTCAACCAGGTTTCAACCATTTGAGTGACCACAAAACACCCTGCCTATGTGCCTTCCATTTACATTCAGTCAGTAACCCAGCTGCTTCGTTCGCTGTTCAATCTCAAGTGACAGTTGGATGCACATTGCAGGGGTATACAGGCATTAACCGAACTGTAAAGCCCCTCTCAGTACAGCCAGACTACACTTCTTAAAATCATAAATACATGTTTTGCCCAACAGTAAGGCCAGGCCTTTCCTCTGTAGTTCATAGCCAACGTAAGGAGGAAAAAATTCAACTGTAGGGCATGCCAAAATTCTCTACAGACACTGCCAATCCTCACACTTCTGCCTATTTGCATTCCAAGGTTATTCACTATGACCCACCAAACCAATTGCAACAGTAGCCTCTCCCAGCCTCATTCGTATGCTCCGATGCCACCTTTATTTAGCAAGTGTTAGTGCTCTCGGATTTTGTAGCGCGATTCGCTATAGCCTCTGTTTTCAACAGAAATGTCCTAAAGGTACCTATACCAATCTGCAGGGTGGGGAGGAAGGGGGCTGCTGCTGCTGGCAGAAACATTGTGGGGCACCCCACCTGCAAAAATACAGCCAAATGATCCTTGTTTTACCTTTCAATACCATAACTGCAGCAGAATCGTATGGTGACCCCTGTTTGTAATAGAAAGTGTCAAACAGCTTCTTGCCCCCCCCCGTTGCCACTAACCATTTGGGGTACACCCCATGAGGGAGGATCAGAGCAATAAAAACTAATGGTAGCCCCCCAAAAAGTACCTGGAAGCCATGCCATTGTGTGCACCTCATCGCCTTCACGTTGCGCCCAAGCACCTTTTAATACTGCTCCCCCAAATTTTGACTGCCTCCTCCCAACAAAAATCAGAGAGTATAGGGGGGGTGCAGTAAAAATGTATTTGCAGTACCCCACAATAAGTCAGGATCCTCCTCCACCTTTTCCTCTGCTCTCTGACCCCACCCATTCTGCCCAGGCTCCCTCTATACCCCTTCTCTCTGACCCCACCCACTCTGCCTAGCTCCTACTATACTCCTCCTCTCTGACCCCACCCACTCTGACTAGGCTCCTCCCTAACCCCACCCACTCTGACTAGGCTCCTCCTATATCCATCCTCTCTAACCCCACCCGCTCTGCCTATACTACTCCTCTCTGACCCCACCCACTCTGACTAGGTTCCTCCCTAACCCCACCCACTCTGACTTGGCTCCTCCTATACCCCTCCTCTCTGCCCATGCTCGGCCTATACTCCTCCTCTCTGACCCACCCACTCTGACTAGGCTCTCCTGAACCCCTCCTCTCTAACCCCACCCACTCTGACTAGGCTCCTCCTGAACCCCTCCTCTCTGACCCCACCCAATCTGACTAGGCTCCTCCTCCTACACACAACACCTGTTCGCTTTCTTTCACCTGTCTCTGTTCAGGCCACACCTATTTTACTTACCAACCAATCTGCAATCCCTCATTCACTATGCATGATTCCACTCTTACACAACACACAGACACATTTTACTTACCAATTGGCCCACCTCCAACTTACCTCTGCTCTGCCACCATCAGTCACCTGGTGCCGAACCCGGGATTTGAACCCTGGTTGCCTGGATGGAAGGCAGGCACTTACCCACTGGACCACACTGGTTTCCATGTAAGTAGCCTATCAAATTGTCCTTATGTCATGGTCATCCTTTTCATGTGCAATGGAAGCCGCAGGGAAGGACACCAAGGCCTGTATGTTGCTTATAGTTACTACTGCAATCCTCTAGACCACCAAGGAGCTATAGCTCAAAGGTAAGTCTTGTACCTTTGGTGGGGACAGCCCTCACAGGCCAGAGTTCGAATCCTGCCAATGCTGTAGAGGTATCCCAAGGTAGAAATTTTCAAAAAGTGAATATGTTTTTTTTTGCTAAGTTTTTTTTTACTTGGTAACAGAGGAGAAAAGTGGACACTCTTTTTGGCATGTGTGTCCCAAAATTTCAAATGTTTTCCCTCATGACCTTCTACCAACCTCCCTATTTCTCAAGTAGGTGCAATAGGGACAAGGCCTTATCTTCCTTTATCAATGTCTTCATTCTTTGTCCTTTAAGTTTGGTGAATTGCAGAGTGCAATTGTGGTATTGGGGGTTATAACTGAGCACAAGAATGCGAGGAAAGTGCTACACTTATTGTAAAATAGGTTGGATGATGGTGATTTTTCATTTTGGTGTGAGCTACTCGCTCAAATCAGGGGTTTGGTGCCAGTGAGCTTGGATAGAAATAAAGGTCAAGTATGAGCTCTGGCTAATGAAATGATGGATCAAGTTTGAGGCAAGCTAGAGTCCATTTATTAGGTGCAATAAGAAGCTAGAAAGATTATTTCCTTTAAGAGACAGACAAGGGCAGAGTCAAGCCTTTGCTCTAGTAGGTCTGCATCATGGCTGCTGCAGGATGTGAAGGAATGGACCTCCACAGCAGTGCGCTGTGCCGGGCTGGGCTGCGCTGGGCTGCGCTGGGCTGGGCTGGGCTGGGCTGGGCTGGGCCTGCCCTGGCACTGTGAAATAATCACCCACCTCCTTCCTTTGAGGAACGCTCACGAACGCCCACGAACGCCCTTGTTCTGTATACAGGCTGACAGCAGGCAATTTAGGACCCTGCTAAATGAGGGTGATGTCCCCATGTGCTTCCTTCGAGTGGCAAAATCCTTCGTCTAAGGCAGGTGGGCTTTTTAAAAATTTGGTTAAAGACCATATGTTGGAGGCGGTATCACGGCACAAGCCGCCGACCGTCTCAGAAGAAAGTATGCATGGGAGGATATTATTTGCATAGGACAGCCCTCTTCTCAGTCCCATTCTTAGGCTGCAGTTGCCATGAAGTGTTACTAGAGGGCAGCAGTATGAACAAAAGAGCACACTGACGCTTTTCTTCTGCTTGCTGACATGATTCTTGTTCATGGTGGTCTTGCAGGGCCTAAGGAGTGAAGGACTGCTTTGACTGAGGGGATGAGGAATGGCAGGCCTGTATTTGTGGTGAAGGGGGAATATTTGGAAGGTAAACAGCAAGATAAAAACGTCAAAGCATATATGCTTGCTGAGTGATTGAGTCTGTGTGTCACTTGTCTCTTTGAAGGGACATGTGAGAAAGGAACAGCAGTACCATAGACTTCAGATGGGAGAGAGCAAGCAAGGATGAATGTTTTCCTCAAATCCAAATACTTACAGTACCTCAAAGATGACAAGTGCGATATATGATGTTCTGCAATTGTAAGGATTTGCCATGTGTGGTACATAAATATGCATGGTTAGTGAGGTTTTTCCCAGAATGTGAGTATAGTTAGGCTGGCAAATGTCAGGCACTCCTTTGGGAGTATGAGGCCAAGAAAAAATTTGGGAAGTTTGCTACAGTCATCTGTAGGATCGAAAGACACTGGGGAATCGTTACAGAGGGAGCCAGGCTGCACAAAATGTGGTAACAGTTGGACAGAAATCTTTAGCAGGGACTTTTGTCTACCCCCAATGTGGGACCAGGACTGCAGTACCTCTGTGTCTCTGAAACATATTTTGACCTCTGGACACCACCATCTGAATACCCCTCAAATGTTCCCTCCTGGTACCCCAGCTTTGGTAGTGCTTCAACCAGGTTTCAACCATTTGAGTGACCACAAAACACCCTGCCTATGTGCCTTCCATTTACATTCAGCCAGTAACCCAGCTGCTTCGTTCGCTGTTCAATCTCAAGTGACAGTTGGATGCACATTGCAGGGGTATACAGGCATTAACCGAACTGTAAAGCCCCTCTCAGTACAGCCAGACTACACTTCTTAAAATCATAAATACATGTTTTGCCCAACAGTAAGGCCAGGCCTTTCCTCTGTAGTTCATAGCCAACGTAAGGAGGAAAAAATTCAACTGTAGGGCATGCCAAAATTCTCTACAGACACTGCCAATCCTCACACTTCTGCCTATTTGCATTCCAAGGTTATTCACTATGACCCACCAAACCAATTGCAACAGTAGCCTCTCCCAGCCTCATTCGTATGCTCCGATGCCACCTTTATTTAGCAAGTGTTAGTGCTCTCGGATTTTGTAGCGCGATTCGCTATAGCCTCTGTTTTCAACAGAAATGTCCTAAAGGTACCTATACCAATCTGCAGGGTGGGGAGGAAGGGGGCTGCTGCTGCTGGCAGAAACATTGTGGGGCACCCCACCTGCAAAAATACAGCCAAATGATCCTTGTTTTACCTTTCAATACCATAACTGCAGCAGAATCGTATGGTGACCCCTGTTTGTAATAGAAAGTGTCAAACAGCTTCTTGCCCCCCCCCGTTGCCACTAACCATTTGGGGTACACCCCATGAGGGAGGATCAGAGCAATAAAAACTAATGGTAGCCCCCCAAAAAGTACCTGGAAGCCATGCCATTGTGTGCACCTCATCGCCTTCACGTTGCGCCCAAGCACCTTTTAATACTGCTCCCCCAAATTTTGACTGCCCCCTCCCAACAAAAATCAGAGAGTATAGGGGGGGTGCAGTAAAAATGTATTTGCAGTACCCCACAATAAGTCAGGATCCTCCTCCACCTTTTCCTCTGCTCTCTGACCCCACCCATTCTGCCCAGGCTCCCTCTATACCCCTTCTCTCTGACCCCACCCACTCTGCCTAGCTCCTACTATACTCCTCCTCTCTGACCCCACCCACTCTGACTAGGCTCCTCCCTAACCCCACCCACTCTGACTAGGCTCCTCCTATATCCATCCTCTCTAACCCCACCCGCTCTGCCTATACTACTCCTCTCTGACCCCACCCACTCTGACTAGGTTCCTCCCTAACCCCACCCACTCTGACTTGGCTCCTCCTATACCCCTCCTCTCTGCCCATGCTCGGCCTATACTCCTCCTCTCTGACCCACCCACTCTGACTAGACTCTCCTGAACCCCTCCTCTCTAACCCCACCCACTCTGACTAGGCTCCTCCTGAACACCTCCTCTCTGACCCCACCCAATCTGACTAGGCTCCTCCTCCTACACACAACACCTGTTCGCTTTCTTTCACCTGTCTCTGTTCAGGCCACACCTATTTTACTTACCAACCAATCTGCAATCCCTCATTCACTATGCATGATTCCACTCTTACACAACACACAGACACATTTTACTTACCAATTGGCCCACCTCCAACTTACCTCTGCTCTGCCACCATCAGTCACCTGGTGCCGAACCCGGGATTTGAACCCTGGTTGCCTGGATGGAAGGCAGGCACTTACCCACTGGACCACACTGGTTTCCATGTAAGTAGCCTATCAAATTGTCCTTATGTCATGGTCATCCTTTTCATGTGCAATGGAAGCCGCAGGGAAGGACACCAAGGCCTGTATGTTGCTTATAGTTACTACTGCAATCCTCTAGACCACCAAGGAGCTATAGCTCAAAGGTAAGTCTTGTACCTTTGGTGGGGACAGCCCTCACAGGCCAGAGTTCGAATCCTGCCAATGCTGTAGAGGTATCCCAAGGTGGAAATTTTCAAAAAGTGAATATGTTTTTTTTTGCTAAGTTTTTTTTTACTTGGTAACAGAGGAGAAAAGTGGACACTCTTTTTGGCATGTGTGTCCCAAAATTTCAAATGTTTTCCCTCATGACCTTCTACCAACCTCCCTATTTCTCAAGTAGGTGCAATAGGGACAAGGCCTTATCTTCCTTTATCAATGTCTTCATTCTTTGTCCTTTAAGTTTGGTGAATTGCAGAGTGCAATTGTGGTATTGGGGGTTATAACTGAGCACAAGAATGCGAGGAAAGTGCTACACTTATTGTAAAATAGGTTGGATGATGGTGATTTTTCATTTTGGTGTGAGCTACTCGCTCAAATCAGGGGTTTGGTGCCAGTGAGCTTGGATAGAAATAAAGGTCAAGTATGAGCTCTGGCTAATGAAATGATGGATCAAGTTTGAGGCAAGCTAGAGTCCATTTATTAGGTGCAATAAGAAGCTAGAAAGATTATTTCCTTTAAGAGACAGACAAGGGCAGAGTCAAGCCTTTGCTCTAGTAGGTCTGCATCATGGCTGCTGCAGGATGTGAAGGAATGGACCTCCACAGCAGTGCGCTGTGCCGGGCTGGGCTGCGCTGGGCTGCGCTGGGCTGGGCTGGGCTGGGCTGGGCTGGGCCTGCCCTGGCACTGTGAAATAATCACCCACCTCCTTCCTTTGAGGAACGCTCACGAACGCCCACGAACGCCCTTGTTCTGTATACAGGCTGACAGCAGGCAATTTAGGACCCTGCTAAATGAGGGTGATGTCCCCATGTGCTTCCTTCGAGTGGCAAAATCCTTCGTCTAAGGCAGGTGGGCTTTTTAAAAATTTGGTTAAAGACCATATGTTGGAGGCGGTATCACGGCACAAGCCGCCGACCGTCTCAGAAGAAAGTATGCATGGGAGGATATTATTTGCATAGGACAGCCCTCTTCTCAGTCCCATTCTTAGGCTGCAGTTGCCATGAAGTGTTACTAGAGGGCAGCAGTATGAACAAAAGAGCACACTGACGCTTTTCTTCTGCTTGCTGACATGATTCTTGTTCATGGTGGTCTTGCAGGGCCTAAGGAGTGAAGGACTGCTTTGACTGAGGGGATGAGGAATGGCAGGCCTGTATTTGTGGTGAAGGGGGAATATTTGGAAGGTAAACAGCAAGATAAAAACGTCAAAGCATATATGCTTGCTGAGTGATTGAGTCTGTGTGTCACTTGTCTCTTTGAAGGGACATGTGAGAAAGGAACAGCAGTACCATAGACTTCAGATGGGAGAGAGCAAGCAAGGATGAATGTTTTCCTCAAATCCAAATACTTACAGTACCTCAAAGATGACAAGTGCGATATATGATGTTCTGCAATTGTAAGGATTTGCCATGTGTGGTACATAAATATGCATGGTTAGTGAGGTTTTTCCCAGAATGTGAGTATAGTTAGGCTGGCAAATGTCAGGCACTCCTTTGGGAGTATGAGGCCAAGAAAAAATTTGGGAAGTTTGCTACAGTCATCTGTAGGATCGAAAGACACTGGGGAATCGTTACAGAGGGAGCCAGGCTGCACAAAATGTGGTAACAGTTGGACAGAAATCTTTAGCAGGGACTTTTGTCTACCCCCAATGTGGGACCAGGACTGCAGTACCTCTGTGTCTCTGAAACATATTTTGACCTCTGGACACCACCATCTGAATACCCCTCAAATGTTCCCTCCTGGTACCCCAGCTTTGGTAGTGCTTCAACCAGGTTTCAACCATTTGAGTGACCACAAAACACCCTGCCTATGTGCCTTCCATTTACATTCAGCCAGTAACCCAGCTGCTTCGTTCGCTGTTCAATCTCAAGTGACAGTTGGATGCACATTGCAGGGGTATACAGGCATTAACCGAACTGTAAAGCCCCTCTCAGTACAGCCAGACTACACTTCTTAAAATCATAAATACATGTTTTGCCCAACAGTAAGGCCAGGCCTTTCCTCTGTAGTTCATAGCCAACGTAAGGAGGAAAAAATTCAACTGTAGGGCATGCCAAAATTCTCTACAGACACTGCCAATCCTCACACTTCTGCCTATTTGCATTCCAAGGTTATTCACTATGACCCACCAAACCAATTGCAACAGTAGCCTCTCCCAGCCTCATTCGTATGCTCCGATGCCACCTTTATTTAGCAAGTGTTAGTGCTCTCGGATTTTGTAGCGCGATTCGCTATAGCCTCTGTTTTCAACAGAAATGTCCTAAAGGTACCTATACCAATCTGCAGGGTGGGGAGGAAGGGGGCTGCTGCTGCTGGCAGAAACATTGTGGGGCACCCCACCTGCAAAAATACAGCCAAATGATCCTTGTTTTACCTTTCAATACCATAACTGCAGCAGAATCGTATGGTGACCCCTGTTTGTAATAGAAAGTGTCAAACAGCTTCTTGCCCCCCCCCGTTGCCACTAACCATTTGGGGTACACCCCATGAGGGAGGATCAGAGCAATAAAAACTAATGGTAGCCCCCCAAAAAGTACCTGGAAGCCATGCCATTGTGTGCACCTCATCGCCTTCACGTTGCGCCCAAGCACCTTTTAATACTGCTCCCCCAAATTTTGACTGCCCCCTCCCAACAAAAATCAGAGAGTATAGGGGGGGTGCAGTAAAAATGTATTTGCAGTACCCCACAATAAGTCAGGATCCTCCTCCACCTTTTCCTCTGCTCTCTGACCCCACCCATTCTGCCCAGGCTCCCTCTATACCCCTTCTCTCTGACCCCACCCACTCTGCCTAGCTCCTACTATACTCCTCCTCTCTGACCCCACCCACTCTGACTAGGCTCCTCCCTAACCCCACCCACTCTGACTAGGCTCCTCCTATATCCATCCTCTCTAACCCCACCCGCTCTGCCTATACTACTCCTCTCTGACCCCACCCACTCTGACTAGGTTCCTCCCTAACCCCACCCACTCTGACTTGGCTCCTCCTATACCCCTCCTCTCTGCCCATGCTCGGCCTATACTCCTCCTCTCTGACCCACCCACTCTGACTAGACTCTCCTGAACCCCTCCTCTCTAACCCCACCCACTCTGACTAGGCTCCTCCTGAACACCTCCTCTCTGACCCCACCCAATCTGACTAGGCTCCTCCTCCTACACACAACACCTGTTCGCTTTCTTTCACCTGTCTCTGTTCAGGCCACACCTATTTTACTTACCAACCAATCTGCAATCCCTCATTCACTATGCATGATTCCACTCTTACACAACACACAGACACATTTTACTTACCAATTGGCCCACCTCCAACTTACCTCTGCTCTGCCACCATCAGTCACCTGGTGCCGAACCCGGGATTTGAACCCTGGTTGCCTGGATGGAAGGCAGGCACTTACCCACTGGACCACACTGGTTTCCATGTAAGTAGCCTATCAAATTGTCCTTATGTCATGGTCATCCTTTTCATGTGCAATGGAAGCCGCAGGGAAGGACACCAAGGCCTGTATGTTGCTTATAGTTACTACTGCAATCCTCTAGACCACCAAGGAGCTATAGCTCAAAGGTAAGTCTTGTACCTTTGGTGGGGACAGCCCTCACAGGCCAGAGTTCGAATCCTGCCAATGCTGTAGAGGTATCCCAAGGTGGAAATTTTCAAAAAGTGAATATGTTTTTTTTTGCTAAGTTTTTTTTTACTTGGTAACAGAGGAGAAAAGTGGACACTCTTTTTGGCATGTGTGTCCCAAAATTTCAAATGTTTTCCCTCATGACCTTCTACCAACCTCCCTATTTCTCAAGTAGGTGCAATAGGGACAAGGCCTTATCTTCCTTTATCAATGTCTTCATTCTTTGTCCTTTAAGTTTGGTGAATTGCAGAGTGCAATTGTGGTATTGGGGGTTATAACTGAGCACAAGAATGCGAGGAAAGTGCTACACTTATTGTAAAATAGGTTGGATGATGGTGATTTTTCATTTTGGTGTGAGCTACTCGCTCAAATCAGGGGTTTGGTGCCAGTGAGCTTGGATAGAAATAAAGGTCAAGTATGAGCTCTGGCTAATGAAATGATGGATCAAGTTTGAGGCAAGCTAGAGTCCATTTATTAGGTGCAATAAGAAGCTAGAAAGATTATTTCCTTTAAGAGACAGACAAGGGCAGAGTCAAGCCTTTGCTCTAGTAGGTCTGCATCATGGCTGCTGCAGGATGTGAAGGAATGGACCTCCACAGCAGTGCGCTGTGCCGGGCTGGGCTGCGCTGGGCTGGGCTGGGCTGGGCTGGGCTGGGCCTGCCCTGGCACTGTGAAATAATCACCCACCTCCTTCCTTTGAGGAACGCTCACGAACGCCCACGAACGCCCTTGTTCTGTATACAGGCTGACAGCAGGCAATTTAGGACCCTGCTAAATGAGGGTGATGTCCCCATGTGCTTCCTTCGAGTGGCAAAATCCTTCGTCTAAGGCAGGTGGGCTTTTTAAAAATTTGGTTAAAGACCATATGTTGGAGGCGGTATCACGGCACAAGCCGCCGACCGTCTCAGAAGAAAGTATGCATGGGAGGATATTATTTGCATAGGACAGCCCTCTTCTCAGTCCCATTCTTAGGCTGCAGTTGCCATGAAGTGTTACTAGAGGGCAGCAGTATGAACAAAAGAGCACACTGACGCTTTTCTTCTGCTTGCTGACATGATTCTTGTTCATGGTGGTCTTGCAGGGCCTAAGGAGTGAAGGACTGCTTTGACTGAGGGGATGAGGAATGGCAGGCCTGTATTTGTGGTGAAGGGGGAATATTTGGAAGGTAAACAGCAAGATAAAAACGTCAAAGCATATATGCTTGCTGAGTGATTGAGTCTGTGTGTCACTTGTCTCTTTGAAGGGACATGTGAGAAAGGAACAGCAGTACCATAGACTTCAGATGGGAGAGAGCAAGCAAGGATGAATGTTTTCCTCAAATCCAAATACTTACAGTACCTCAAAGATGACAAGTGCGATATATGATGTTCTGCAATTGTAAGGATTTGCCATGTGTGGTACATAAATATGCATGGTTAGTGAGGTTTTTCCCAGAATGTGAGTATCGTTAGGCTGGCAAATGTCAGGCACTCCTTTGGGAGTATGAGGCCAAGAAAAAATTTGGGAAGTTTGCTACAGTCATCTGTAGGATCGAAAGACACTGGGGAATCGTTACAGAGGGAGCCAGGCTGCACAAAATGTGGTAACAGTTGGACAGAAATCTTTAGCAGGGACTTTTGTCTACCCCCAATGTGGGACCAGGACTGCAGTACCTCTGTGTCTCTGAAACATATTTTGACCTCTGGACACCACCATCTGAATACCCCTCAAATGTTCCCTCCTGGTACCCCAGCTTTGGTAGTGCTTCAACCAGGTTTCAACCATTTGAGTGACCACAAAACACCCTGCCTATGTGCCTTCCATTTACATTCAGCCAGTAACCCAGCTGCTTCGTTCGCTGTTCAATCTCAAGTGACAGTTGGATGCACATTGCAGGGGTATACAGGCATTAACCGAACTGTAAAGCCCCTCTCAGTACAGCCAGACTACACTTCTTAAAATCATAAATACATGTTTTGCCCAACAGTAAGGCCAGGCCTTTCCTCTGTAGTTCATAGCCAACGTAAGGAGGAAAAAATTCAACTGTAGGGCATGCCAAAATTCTCTACAGACACTGCCAATCCTCACACTTCTGCCTATTTGCATTCCAAGGTTATTCACTATGACCCACCAAACCAATTGCAACAGTAGCCTCTCCCAGCCTCATTCGTATGCTCCGATGCCACCTTTATTTAGCAAGTGTTAGTGCTCTCGGATTTTGTAGCGCGATTCGCTATAGCCTCTGTTTTCAACAGAAATGTCCTAAAGGTACCTATACCAATCTGCAGGGTGGGGAGGAAGGGGGCTGCTGCTGCTGGCAGAAACATTGTGGGGCACCCCACCTGCAAAAATACAGCCAAATGATCCTTGTTTTACCTTTCAATACCATAACTGCAGCAGAATCGTATGGTGACCCCTGTTTGTAATAGAAAGTGTCAAACAGCTTCTTGCCCCCCCCCGTTGCCACTAACCATTTGGGGTACACCCCATGAGGGAGGATCAGAGCAATAAAAACTAATGGTAGCCCCCCAAAAAGTACCTGGAAGCCATGCCATTGTGTGCACCTCATCGCCTTCACGTTGCGCCCAAGCACCTTTTAATACTGCTCCCCCAAATTTTGACTGCCCCCTCCCAACAAAAATCAGAGAGTATAGGGGGGGTGCAGTAAAAATGTATTTGCAGTACCCCACAATAAGTCAGGATCCTCCTCCACCTTTTCCTCTGCTCTCTGACCCCACCCATTCTGCCCAGGCTCCCTCTATACCCCTTCTCTCTGACCCCACCCACTCTGCCTAGCTCCTACTATACTCCTCCTCTCTGACCCCACCCACTCTGACTAGGCTCCTCCCTAACCCCACCCACTCTGACTAGGCTCCTCCTATATCCATCCTCTCTAACCCCACCCGCTCTGCCTATACTACTCCTCTCTGACCCCACCCACTCTGACTAGGTTCCTCCCTAACCCCACCCACTCTGACTTGGCTCCTCCTATACCCCTCCTCTCTGCCCATGCTCGGCCTATACTCCTCCTCTCTGACCCACCCACTCTGACTAGACTCTCCTGAACCCCTCCTCTCTAACCCCACCCACTCTGACTAGGCTCCTCCTGAACACCTCCTCTCTGACCCCACCCAATCTGACTAGGCTCCTCCTCCTACACACAACACCTGTTCGCTTTCTTTCACCTGTCTCTGTTCAGGCCACACCTATTTTACTTACCAACCAATCTGCAATCCCTCATTCACTATGCATGATTCCACTCTTACACAACACACAGACACATTTTACTTACCAATTGGCCCACCTCCAACTTACCTCTGCTCTGCCACCATCAGTCACCTGGTGCCGAACCCGGGATTTGAACCCTGGTTGCCTGGATGGAAGGCAGGCACTTACCCACTGGACCACACTGGTTTCCATGTAAGTAGCCTATCAAATTGTCCTTATGTCATGGTCATCCTTTTCATGTGCAATGGAAGCCGCAGGGAAGGACACCAAGGCCTGTATGTTGCTTATAGTTACTACTGCAATCCTCTAGACCACCAAGGAGCTATAGCTCAAAGGTAAGTCTTGTACCTTTGGTGGGGACAGCCCTCACAGGCCAGAGTTCGAATCCTCCCAATGCTGTAGAGGTATCCCAAGGTGGAAATTTTCAAAAAGTGAATATGTTTTTTTTTGCTAAGTTTTTTTTTACTTGGTAACAGAGGAGAAAAGTGGACACTCTTTTTGGCATGTGTGTCCCAAAATTTCAAATGTTTTCCCTCATGACCTTCTACCAACCTCCCTATTTCTCAAGTAGGTGCAATAGGGACAAGGCCTTATCTTCCTTTATCAATGTCTTCATTCTTTGTCCTTTAAGTTTGGTGAATTGCAGAGTGCAATTGTGGTATTGGGGGTTATAACTGAGCACAAGAATGCGAGGAAAGTGCTACACTTATTGTAAAATAGGTTGGATGATGGTGATTTTTCATTTTGGTGTGAGCTACTCGCTCAAATCAGGGGTTTGGTGCCAGTGAGCTTGGATAGAAATAAAGGTCAAGTATGAGCTCTGGCTAATGAAATGATGGATCAAGTTTGAGGCAAGCTAGAGTCCATTTATTAGGTGCAATAAGAAGCTAGAAAGATTATTTCCTTTAAGAGACAGACAAGGGCAGAGTCAAGCCTTTGCTCTAGTAGGTCTGCATCATGGCTGCTGCAGGATGTGAAGGAATGGACCTCCACAGCAGTGCGCTGTGCCGGGCTGGGCTGCGCTGGGCTGGGCTGGGCTGGGCTGGGCTGGGCCTGCCCTGGCACTGTGAAATAATCACCCACCTCCTTCCTTTGAGGAACGCTCACGAACGCCCACGAACGCCCTTGTTCTGTATACAGGCTGACAGCAGGCAATTTAGGACCCTGCTAAATGAGGGTGATGTCCCCATGTGCTTCCTTCGAGTGGCAAAATCCTTCGTCTAAGGCAGGTGGGCTTTTTAAAAATTTGGTTAAAGACCATATGTTGGAGGCGGTATCACGGCACAAGCCGCCGACCGTCTCAGAAGAAAGTATGCATGGGAGGATATTATTTGCATAGGACAGCCCTCTTCTCAGTCCCATTCTTAGGCTGCAGTTGCCATGAAGTGTTACTAGAGGGCAGCAGTATGAACAAAAGAGCACACTGACGCTTTTCTTCTGCTTGCTGACATGATTCTTGTTCATGGTGGTCTTGCAGGGCCTAAGGAGTGAAGGACTGCTTTGACTGAGGGGATGAGGAATGGCAGGCCTGTATTTGTGGTGAAGGGGGAATATTTGGAAGGTAAACAGCAAGATAAAAACGTCAAAGCATATATGCTTGCTGAGTGATTGAGTCTGTGTGTCACTTGTCTCTTTGAAGGGACATGTGAGAAAGGAACAGCAGTACCATAGACTTCAGATGGGAGAGAGCAAGCAAGGATGAATGTTTTCCTCAAATCCAAATACTTACAGTACCTCAAAGATGACAAGTGCGATATATGATGTTCTGCAATTGTAAGGATTTGCCATGTGTGGTACATAAATATGCATGGTTAGTGAGGTTTTTCCCAGAATGTGAGTATCGTTAGGCTGGCAAATGTCAGGCACTCCTTTGGGAGTATGAGGCCAAGAAAAAATTTGGGAAGTTTGCTACAGTCATCTGTAGGATCGAAAGACACTGGGGAATCGTTACAGAGGGAGCCAGGCTGCACAAAATGTGGTAACAGTTGGACAGAAATCTTTAGCAGGGACTTTTGTCTACCCCCAATGTGGGACCAGGACTGCAGTACCTCTGTGTCTCTGAAACATATTTTGACCTCTGGACACCACCATCTGAATACCCCTCAAATGTTCCCTCCTGGTACCCCAGCTTTGGTAGTGCTTCAACCAGGTTTCAACCATTTGAGTGACCACAAAACACCCTGCCTATGTGCCTTCCATTTACATTCAGTCAGTAACCCAGCTGCTTCGTTCGCTGTTCAATCTCAAGTGACAGTTGGATGCACATTGCAGGGGTATACAGGCATTAACCGAACTGTAAAGCCCCTCTCAGTACAGCCAGACTACACTTCTTAAAATCATAAATACATGTTTTGCCCAACAGTAAGGCCAGGCCTTTCCTCTGTAGTTCATAGCCAACGTAAGGAGGAAAAAATTCAACTGTAGGGCATGCCAAAATTCTCTACAGACACTGCCAATCCTCACACTTCTGCCTATTTGCATTCCAAGGTTATTCACTATGACCCACCAAACCAATTGCAACAGTAGCCTCTCCCAGCCTCATTCGTATGCTCCGATGCCACCTTTATTTAGCAAGTGTTAGTGCTCTCGGATTTTGTAGCGCGATTCGCTATAGCCTCTGTTTTCAACAGAAATGTCCTAAAGGTACCTATACCAATCTGCAGGGTGGGGAGGAAGGGGGCTGCTGCTGCTGGCAGAAACATTGTGGGGCACCCCACCTGCAAAAATACAGCCAAATGATCCTTGTTTTACCTTTCAATACCATAACTGCAGCAGAATCGTATGGTGACCCCTGTTTGTAATAGAAAGTGTCAAACAGCTTCTTGCCCCCCCCCCGTTGCCACTAACCATTTGGGGTACACCCCATGAGGGAGGATCAGAGCAATAAAAACTAATGGTAGCCCCCCAAAAAGTACCTGGAAGCCATGCCATTGTGTGCACCTCATCGCCTTCACGTTGCGCCCAAGCACCTTTTAATACTGCTCCCCCAAATTTTGACTGCCCCCTCCCAACAAAAATCAGAGAGTATAGGGGGGGTGCAGTAAAAATGTATTTGCAGTACCCCACAATAAGTCAGGATCCTCCTCCACCTTTTCCTCTGCTCTCTGACCCCACCCATTCTGCCCAGGCTCCCTCTATACCCCTTCTCTCTGACCCCACCCACTCTGCCTAGCTCCTACTATACTCCTCCTCTCTGACCCCACCCACTCTGACTAGGTTCCTCCCTAACCCCACCCACTCTGACTTGGCTCCTCCTATACCCCTCCTCTCTGCCCATGCTCGGCCTATACTCCTCCTCTCTGACCCACCCACTCTGACTAGGCTCTCCTGAACCCCTCCTCTCTGACCCCACCCACTCTGACTAGGCTCCTCCTCCTACACACAACACCTGTTCGCTTTCTTTCACCTGTCTCTGTTCAGGCCACACCTATTTTACTTACCAACCAATCTGCAATCCCTCATTCACTATGCATGATTCCACTCTTACACAACACACAGACACATTTTACTTACCAATTGGCCCACCTCCAACTTACCTCTGCTCTGCCACCATCAGTCACCTGGTGCCGAACCCGGGATTTGAACCCTGGTTGCCTGGATGGAAGGCAGGCACTTACCCACTGGACCACACTGGTTTCCATGTAAGTAGCCTATCAAATTGTCCTTATGTCATGGTCATCCTTTTCATGTGCAATGGAAGCCGCAGGGAAGGACACCAAGGCCTGTATGTTGCTTATAGTTACTACTGCAATCCTCTAGACCACCAAGGAGCTATAGCTCAAAGGTAAGTCTTGTACCTTTGGTGGGGACAGCCCTCACAGGCCAGAGTTCGAATCCTGCCAATGCTGTAGAGGTATCCCAAGGTAGAAATTTTCAAAAAGTGAATATGTTTTTTTTTGCTAAGTTTTTTTTTACTTGGTAACAGAGGAGAAAAGTGGACACTCTTTTTGGCATGTGTGTCCCAAAATTTCAAATGTTTTCCCTCATGACCTTCTACCAACCTCCCTATTTCTCAAGTAGGTGCAATAGGGACAAGGCCTTATCTTCCTTTATCAATGTCTTCATTCTTTGTCCTTTAAGTTTGGTGAATTGCAGAGTGCAATTGTGGTATTGGGGGTTATAACTGAGCACAAGAATGCGAGGAAAGTGCTACACTTATTGTAAAATAGGTTGGATGATGGTGATTTTTCATTTTGGTGTGAGCTACTCGCTCAAATCAGGGGTTTGGTGCCAGTGAGCTTGGATAGAAATAAAGGTCAAGTATGAGCTCTGGCTAATGAAATGATGGATCAAGTTTGAGGCAAGCTAGAGTCCATTTATTAGGTGCAATAAGAAGCTAGAAAGATTATTTCCTTTAAGAGACAGACAAGGGCAGAGTCAAGCCTTTGCTCTAGTAGGTCTGCATCATGGCTGCTGCAGGATGTGAAGGAATGGACCTCCACAGCAGTGCGCTGTGCCGGGCTGGGCTGCGCTGGGCTGGGCTGGGCTGGGCTGGGCTGGGCCTGCCCTGGCACTGTGAAATAATCACCCACCTCCTTCCTTTGAGGAACGCTCACGAACGCCCACGAACGCCCTTGTTCTGTATACAGGCTGACAGCAGGCAATTTAGGACCCTGCTAAATGAGGGTGATGTCCCCATGTGCTTCCTTCGAGTGGCAAAATCCTTCGTCTAAGGCAGGTGGGCTTTTTAAAAATTTGGTTAAAGACCATATGTTGGAGGCGGTATCACGGCACAAGCCGCCGACCGTCTCAGAAGAAAGTATGCATGGGAGGATATTATTTGCATAGGACAGCCCTCTTCTCAGTCCCATTCTTAGGCTGCAGTTGCCATGAAGTGTTACTAGAGGGCAGCAGTATGAACAAAAGAGCACACTGAGGCTTTTCTTCTGCTTGCTGACATGATTCTTGTTCATGGTGGTCTTGCAGGGCCTAAGGAGTGAAGGACTGCTTTGACTGAGGGGATGAGGAATGGCAGGCCTGTATTTGTGGTGAAGGGGGAATATTTGGAAGTTAAACAGCACGATAAAAACGTCAAAGCATATATGTTTGCTGAGTGATTGAGTCTGTGTGTCACTTGTCTCTTTGAAGGGACATGTGAGAAAGGAACAGCAGTACCATAGACTTCAGATGGGAGAGAGCAAGCAAGGATGAATGTTTTCCTCAAATCCAAATACTTACAGTACCTCAAAGATGACAAGTGCGATATATGATGTTCTGCAATTGTAAGGATTTGCCATGTGTGGTACATAAATATGCATGGTTAGTGAGGTTTTTCCCAGAATGTGAGTATCGTTAGGCTGGCAAATGTCAGGCACTCCTTTGGGAGTATGAGGCCAAGAAAAAATTTGGGAAGTTTGCTACAGTCATCTGTAGGATCGAAAGACACTGGGGAATCGTTACAGAGGGAGCCAGGCTGCACAAAATGTGGTAACAGTTGGACAGAAATCTTTAGCAGGGACTTTTGTCTACCCCCAATGTGGGACCAGGACTGCAGTACCTCTGTGTCTCTGAAACATATTTTGACCTCTGGACACCACCATCTGAATACCCCTCAAATGTTCCCTCCTGGTACCCCAGCTTTGGTAGTGCTTCAACCAGGTTTCAACCATTTGAGTGACCACAAAACACCCTGCCTATGTGCCTTCCATTTACATTCAGTCAGTAACCCAGCTGCTTCGTTCGCTGTTCAATCTCAAGTGACAGTTGGATGCACATTGCAGGGGTATACAGGCATTAACCGAACTGTAAAGCCCCTCTCAGTACAGCCAGACTACACTTCTTAAAATCATAAATACATGTTTTGCCCAACAGTAAGGCCAGGCCTTTCCTCTGTAGTTCATAGCCAACGTAAGGAGGAAAAAATTCAACTGTAGGGCATGCCAAAATTCTCTACAGACACTGCCAATCCTCACACTTCTGCCTATTTGCATTCCAAGGTTATTCACTATGACCCACCAAACCAATTGCAACAGTAGCCTCTCCCAGCCTCATTCGTATGCTCCGATGCCACCTTTATTTAGCAAGTGTTAGTGCTCTCGGATTTTGTAGCGCGATTCGCTATAGCCTCTGTTTTCAACAGAAATGTCCTAAAGGTACCTATACCAATCTGCAGGGTGGGGAGGAAGGGGGCTGCTGCTGCTGGCAGAAACATTGTGGGGCACCCCACCTGCAAAAATACAGCCAAATGATCCTTGTTTTACCTTTCAATACCATAACTGCAGCAGAATCGTATGGTGACCCCTGTTTGTAATAGAAAGTGTCAAACAGCTTCTTGCCCCCCCCCGTTGCCACTAACCATTTGGGGTACACCCCATGAGGGAGGATCAGAGCAATAAAAACTAATGGTAGCCCCCCAAAAAGTACCTGGAAGCCATGCCATTGTGTGCACCTCATCGCCTTCACGTTGCGCCCAAGCACCTTTTAATACTGCTCCCCCAAATTTTGACTGCCCCCTCCCAACAAAAATCAGAGAGTATAGGGGGGGTGCAGTAAAAATGTATTTGCAGTACCCCACAATAAGTCAGGATCCTCCTCCACCTTTTCCTCTGCTCTCTGACCCCACCCATTCTGCCCAGGCTCCCTCTATACCCCTTCTCTCTGACCCCACCCACTCTGCCTAGCTCCTACTATACTCCTCCTCTCTGACCCCACCCACTCTGACTAGGCTCCTCCCTAACCCCACCCACTCTGACTAGGCTCCTCCTATATCCATCCTCTCTAACCCCACCCGCTCTGCCTATACTACTCCTCTCTGACCCCACCCACTCTGACTAGGTTCCTCCCTAACCCCACCCACTCTGACTTGGCTCCTCCTATACCCCTCCTCTCTGCCCATGCTCGGCCTATACTCCTCCTCTCTGACCCACCCACTCTGACTAGGCTCTCCTGAACCCCTCCTCTCTAACCCCACCCACTCTGACTAGGCTCCTCCTGAACCCCTCCTCTCTGACCCCACCCAATCTGACTAGGCTCCTCCTCCTACACACAACACCTGTTCGCTTTCTTTCACCTGTCTCTGTTCAGGCCACACCTATTTTACTTACCAACCAATCTGCAATCCCTCATTCACTATGCATGATTCCACTCTTACACAACACACAGACACATTTTACTTACCAATTGGCCCACCTCCAACTTACCTCTGCTCTGCCACCATCAGTCACCTGGTGCCGAACCCGGGATTTGAACCCTGGTTGCCTGGATGGAAGGCAGGCACTTACCCACTGGACCACACTGGTTTCCATGTAAGTAGCCTATCAAATTGTCCTTATGTCATGGTCATCCTTTTCATGTGCAATGGAAGCCGCAGGGAAGGACACCAAGGCCTGTATGTTGCTTATAGTTACTACTGCAATCCTCTAGACCACCAAGGAGCTATAGCTCAAAGGTAAGTCTTGTACCTTTGGTGGGGACAGCCCTCACAGGCCAGAGTTCGAATCCTGCCAATGCTGTAGAGGTATCCCAAGGTAGAAATTTTCAAAAAGTGAATATGTTTTTTTTTGCTAAGTTTTTTTTTACTTGGTAACAGAGGAGAAAAGTGGACACTCTTTTTGGCATGTGTGTCCCAAAATTTCAAATGTTTTCCCTCATGACCTTCTACCAACCTCCCTATTTCTCAAGTAGGTGCAATAGGGACAAGGCCTTATCTTCCTTTATCAATGTCTTCATTCTTTGTCCTTTAAGTTTGGTGAATTGCAGAGTGCAATTGTGGTATTGGGGGTTATAACTGAGCACAAGAATGCGAGGAAAGTGCTACACTTATTGTAAAATAGGTTGGATGATGGTGATTTTTCATTTTGGTGTGAGCTACTCGCTCAAATCAGGGGTTTGGTGCCAGTGAGCTTGGATAGAAATAAAGGTCAAGTATGAGCTCTGGCTAATGAAATGATGGATCAAGTTTGAGGCAAGCTAGAGTCCATTTATTAGGTGCAATAAGAAGCTAGAAAGATTATTTCCTTTAAGAGACAGACAAGGGCAGAGTCAAGCCTTTGCTCTAGTAGGTCTGCATCATGGCTGCTGCAGGATGTGAAGGAATGGACCTCCACAGCAGTGCGCTGTGCCGGGCTGGGCTGCGCTGGGCTGCGCTGGGCTGGGCTGGGCTGGGCTGGGCTGGGCCTGCCCTGGCACTGTGAAATAATCACCCACCTCCTTCCTTTGAGGAACGCTCACGAACGCCCACGAACGCCCTTGTTCTGTATACAGGCTGACAGCAGGCAATTTAGGACCCTGCTAAATGAGGGTGATGTCCCCATGTGCTTCCTTCGAGTGGCAAAATCCTTCGTCTAAGGCAGGTGGGCTTTTTAAAAATTTGGTTAAAGACCATATGTTGGAGGCGGTATCACGGCACAAGCCGCCGACCGTCTCAGAAGAAAGTATGCATGGGAGGATATTATTTGCATAGGACAGCCCTCTTCTCAGTCCCATTCTTAGGCTGCAGTTGCCATGAAGTGTTACTAGAGGGCAGCAGTATGAACAAAAGAGCACACTGACGCTTTTCTTCTGCTTGCTGACATGATTCTTGTTCATGGTGGTCTTGCAGGGCCTAAGGAGTGAAGGACTGCTTTGACTGAGGGGATGAGGAATGGCAGGCCTGTATTTGTGGTGAAGGGGGAATATTTGGAAGGTAAACAGCAAGATAAAAACGTCAAAGCATATATGCTTGCTGAGTGATTGAGTCTGTGTGTCACTTGTCTCTTTGAAGGGACATGTGAGAAAGGAACAGCAGTACCATAGACTTCAGATGGGAGAGAGCAAGCAAGGATGAATGTTTTCCTCAAATCCAAATACTTACAGTACCTCAAAGATGACAAGTGCGATATATGATGTTCTGCAATTGTAAGGATTTGCCATGTGTGGTACATAAATATGCATGGTTAGTGAGGTTTTTCCCAGAATGTGAGTATAGTTAGGCTGGCAAATGTCAGGCACTCCTTTGGGAGTATGAGGCCAAGAAAAAATTTGGGAAGTTTGCTACAGTCATCTGTAGGATCGAAAGACACTGGGGAATCGTTACAGAGGGAGCCAGGCTGCACAAAATGTGGTAACAGTTGGACAGAAATCTTTAGCAGGGACTTTTGTCTACCCCCAATGTGGGACCAGGACTGCAGTACCTCTGTGTCTCTGAAACATATTTTGACCTCTGGACACCACCATCTGAATACCCCTCAAATGTTCCCTCCTGGTACCCCAGCTTTGGTAGTGCTTCAACCAGGTTTCAACCATTTGAGTGACCACAAAACACCCTGCCTATGTGCCTTCCATTTACATTCAGCCAGTAACCCAGCTGCTTCGTTCGCTGTTCAATCTCAAGTGACAGTTGGATGCACATTGCAGGGGTATACAGGCATTAACCGAACTGTAAAGCCCCTCTCAGTACAGCCAGACTACACTTCTTAAAATCATAAATACATGTTTTGCCCAACAGTAAGGCCAGGCCTTTCCTCTGTAGTTCATAGCCAACGTAAGGAGGAAAAAATTCAACTGTAGGGCATGCCAAAATTCTCTACAGACACTGCCAATCCTCACACTTCTGCCTATTTGCATTCCAAGGTTATTCACTATGACCCACCAAACCAATTGCAACAGTAGCCTCTCCCAGCCTCATTCGTATGCTCCGATGCCACCTTTATTTAGCAAGTGTTAGTGCTCTCGGATTTTGTAGCGCGATTCGCTATAGCCTCTGTTTTCAACAGAAATGTCCTAAAGGTACCTATACCAATCTGCAGGGTGGGGAGGAAGGGGGCTGCTGCTGCTGGCAGAAACATTGTGGGGCACCCCACCTGCAAAAATACAGCCAAATGATCCTTGTTTTACCTTTCAATACCATAACTGCAGCAGAATCGTATGGTGACCCCTGTTTGTAATAGAAAGTGTCAAACAGCTTCTTGCCCCCCCCCGTTGCCACTAACCATTTGGGGTACACCCCATGAGGGAGGATCAGAGCAATAAAAACTAATGGTAGCCCCCCAAAAAGTACCTGGAAGCCATGCCATTGTGTGCACCTCATCGCCTTCACGTTGCGCCCAAGCACCTTTTAATACTGCTCCCCCAAATTTTGACTGCCCCCTCCCAACAAAAATCAGAGAGTATAGGGGGGGTGCAGTAAAAATGTATTTGCAGTACCCCACAATAAGTCAGGATCCTCCTCCACCTTTTCCTCTGCTCTCTGACCCCACCCATTCTGCCCAGGCTCCCTCTATACCCCTCCTCTCTGACCCCACCCACTCTGACTAGGCTCCTCCCTAACCCCACCCACTCTGACTAGGCTCCTCCTATATCCATCCTCTCTAACCCCACCCGCTCTGCCTATACTACTCCTCTCTGACCCCACCCACTCTGACTAGGTTCCTCCCTAACCCCACCCACTCTGACTTGGCTCCTCCTATACCCCTCCTCTCTGCCCATGCTCGGCCTATACTCCTCCTCTCTGACCCACCCACTCTGACTAGACTCTCCTGAACCCCTCCTCTCTAACCCCACCCACTCTGACTAGGCTCCTCCTGAACACCTCCTCTCTGACCCCACCCAATCTGACTAGGCTCCTCCTCCTACACACAACACCTGTTCGCTTTCTTTCACCTGTCTCTGTTCAGGCCACACCTATTTTACTTACCAACCAATCTGCAATCCCTCATTCACTATGCATGATTCCACTCTTACACAACACACAGACACATTTTACTTACCAATTGGCCCACCTCCAACTTACCTCTGCTCTGCCACCATCAGTCACCTGGTGCCGAACCCGGGATTTGAACCCTGGTTGCCTGGATGGAAGGCAGGCACTTACCCACTGGACCACACTGGTTTCCATGTAAGTAGCCTATCAAATTGTCCTTATGTCATGGTCATCCTTTTCATGTGCAATGGAAGCCGCAGGGAAGGACACCAAGGCCTGTATGTTGCTTATAGTTACTACTGCAATCCTCTAGACCACCAAGGAGCTATAGCTCAAAGGTAAGTCTTGTACCTTTGGTGGGGACAGCCCTCACAGGCCAGAGTTCGAATCCTGCCAATGCTGTAGAGGTATCCCAAGGTGGAAATTTTCAAAAAGTGAATATGTTTTTTTTTGCTAAGTTTTTTTTTACTTGGTAACAGAGGAGAAAAGTGGACACTCTTTTTGGCATGTGTGTCCCAAAATTTCAAATGTTTTCCCTCATGACCTTCTACCAACCTCCCTATTTCTCAAGTAGGTGCAATAGGGACAAGGCCTTATCTTCCTTTATCAATGTCTTCATTCTTTGTCCTTTAAGTTTGGTGAATTGCAGAGTGCAATTGTGGTATTGGGGGTTATAACTGAGCACAAGAATGCGAGGAAAGTGCTACACTTATTGTAAAATAGGTTGGATGATGGTGATTTTTCATTTTGGTGTGAGCTACTCGCTCAAATCAGGGGTTTGGTGCCAGTGAGCTTGGATAGAAATAAAGGTCAAGTATGAGCTCTGGCTAATGAAATGATGGATCAAGTTTGAGGCAAGCTAGAGTCCATTTATTAGGTGCAATAAGAAGCTAGAAAGATTATTTCCTTTAAGAGACAGACAAGGGCAGAGTCAAGCCTTTGCTCTAGTAGGTCTGCATCATGGCTGCTGCAGGATGTGAAGGAATGGACCTCCACAGCAGTGCGCTGTGCCGGGCTGGGCTGCGCTGGGCTGCGCTGGGCTGGGCTGGGCTGGGCTGGGCTGGGCCTGCCCTGGCACTGTGAAATAATCACCCACCTCCTTCCTTTGAGGAACGCTCACGAACGCCCACGAACGCCCTTGTTCTGTATACAGGCTGACAGCAGGCAATTTAGGACCCTGCTAAATGAGGGTGATGTCCCCATGTGCTTCCTTCGAGTGGCAAAATCCTTCGTCTAAGGCAGGTGGGCTTTTTAAAAATTTGGTTAAAGACCATATGTTGGAGGCGGTATCACGGCACAAGCCGCCGACCGTCTCAGAAGAAAGTATGCATGGGAGGATATTATTTGCATAGGACAGCCCTCTTCTCAGTCCCATTCTTAGGCTGCAGTTGCCATGAAGTGTTACTAGAGGGCAGCAGTATGAACAAAAGAGCACACTGACGCTTTTCTTCTGCTTGCTGACATGATTCTTGTTCATGGTGGTCTTGCAGGGCCTAAGGAGTGAAGGACTGCTTTGACTGAGGGGATGAGGAATGGCAGGCCTGTATTTGTGGTGAAGGGGGAATATTTGGAAGGTAAACAGCAAGATAAAAACGTCAAAGCATATATGCTTGCTGAGTGATTGAGTCTGTGTGTCACTTGTCTCTTTGAAGGGACATGTGAGAAAGGAACAGCAGTACCATAGACTTCAGATGGGAGAGAGCAAGCAAGGATGAATGTTTTCCTCAAATCCAAATACTTACAGTACCTCAAAGATGACAAGTGCGATATATGATGTTCTGCAATTGTAAGGATTTGCCATGTGTGGTACATAAATATGCATGGTTAGTGAGGTTTTTCCCAGAATGTGAGTATAGTTAGGCTGGCAAATGTCAGGCACTCCTTTGGGAGTATGAGGCCAAGAAAAAATTTGGGAAGTTTGCTACAGTCATCTGTAGGATCGAAAGACACTGGGGAATCGTTACAGAGGGAGCCAGGCTGCACAAAATGTGGTAACAGTTGGACAGAAATCTTTAGCAGGGACTTTTGTCTACCCCCAATGTGGGACCAGGACTGCAGTACCTCTGTGTCTCTGAAACATATTTTGACCTCTGGACACCACCATCTGAATACCCCTCAAATGTTCCCTCCTGGTACCCCAGCTTTGGTAGTGCTTCAACCAGGTTTCAACCATTTGAGTGACCACAAAACACCCTGCCTATGTGCCTTCCATTTACATTCAGCCAGTAACCCAGCTGCTTCGTTCGCTGTTCAATCTCAAGTGACAGTTGGATGCACATTGCAGGGGTATACAGGCATTAACCGAACTGTAAAGCCCCTCTCAGTACAGCCAGACTACACTTCTTAAAATCATAAATACATGTTTTGCCCAACAGTAAGGCCAGGCCTTTCCTCTGTAGTTCATAGCCAACGTAAGGAGGAAAAAATTCAACTGTAGGGCATGCCAAAATTCTCTACAGACACTGCCAATCCTCACACTTCTGCCTATTTGCATTCCAAGGTTATTCACTATGACCCACCAAACCAATTGCAACAGTAGCCTCTCCCAGCCTCATTCGTATGCTCCGATGCCACCTTTATTTAGCAAGTGTTAGTGCTCTCGGATTTTGTAGCGCGATTCGCTATAGCCTCTGTTTTCAACAGAAATGTCCTAAAGGTACCTATACCAATCTGCAGGGTGGGGAGGAAGGGGGCTGCTGCTGCTGGCAGAAACATTGTGGGGCACCCCACCTGCAAAAATACAGCCAAATGATCCTTGTTTTACCTTTCAATACCATAACTGCAGCAGAATCGTATGGTGACCCCTGTTTGTAATAGAAAGTGTCAAACAGCTTCTTGCCCCCCCCCGTTGCCACTAACCATTTGGGGTACACCCCATGAGGGAGGATCAGAGCAATAAAAACTAATGGTAGCCCCCCAAAAAGTACCTGGAAGCCATGCCATTGTGTGCACCTCATCGCCTTCACGTTGCGCCCAAGCACCTTTTAATACTGCTCCCCCAAATTTTGACTGCCCCCTCCCAACAAAAATCAGAGAGTATAGGGGGGGTGCAGTAAAAATGTATTTGCAGTACCCCACAATAAGTCAGGATCCTCCTCCACCTTTTCCTCTGCTCTCTGACCCCACCCATTCTGCCCAGGCTCCCTCTATACCCCTTCTCTCTGACCCCACCCACTCTGCCTAGCTCCTACTATACTCCTCCTCTCTGACCCCACCCACTCTGACTAGGCTCCTCCCTAACCCCACCCACTCTGACTAGGCTCCTCCTATATCCATCCTCTCTAACCCCACCCGCTCTGCCTATACTACTCCTCTCTGACCCCACCCACTCTGACTAGGTTCCTCCCTAACCCCACCCACTCTGACTTGGCTCCTCCTATACCCCTCCTCTCTGCCCATGCTCGGCCTATACTCCTCCTCTCTGACCCACCCACTCTGACTAGACTCTCCTGAACCCCTCCTCTCTAACCCCACCCACTCTGACTAGGCTCCTCCTGAACACCTCCTCTCTGACCCCACCCAATCTGACTAGGCTCCTCCTCCTACACACAACACCTGTTCGCTTTCTTTCACCTGTCTCTGTTCAGGCCACACCTATTTTACTTACCAACCAATCTGCAATCCCTCATTCACTATGCATGATTCCACTCTTACACAACACACAGACACATTTTACTTACCAATTGGCCCACCTCCAACTTACCTCTGCTCTGCCACCATCAGTCACCTGGTGCCGAACCCGGGATTTGAACCCTGGTTGCCTGGATGGAAGGCAGGCACTTACCCACTGGACCACACTGGTTTCCATGTAAGTAGCCTATCAAATTGTCCTTATGTCATGGTCATCCTTTTCATGTGCAATGGAAGCCGCAGGGAAGGACACCAAGGCCTGTATGTTGCTTATAGTTACTACTGCAATCCTCTAGACCACCAAGGAGCTATAGCTCAAAGGTAAGTCTTGTACCTTTGGTGGGGACAGCCCTCACAGGCCAGAGTTCGAATCCTGCCAATGCTGTAGAGGTATCCCAAGGTGGAAATTTTCAAAAAGTGAATATGTTTTTTTTTGCTAAGTTTTTTTTTACTTGGTAACAGAGGAGAAAAGTGGACACTCTTTTTGGCATGTGTGTCCCAAAATTTCAAATGTTTTCCCTCATGACCTTCTACCAACCTCCCTATTTCTCAAGTAGGTGCAATAGGGACAAGGCCTTATCTTCCTTTATCAATGTCTTCATTCTTTGTCCTTTAAGTTTGGTGAATTGCAGAGTGCAATTGTGGTATTGGGGGTTATAACTGAGCACAAGAATGCGAGGAAAGTGCTACACTTATTGTAAAATAGGTTGGATGATGGTGATTTTTCATTTTGGTGTGAGCTACTCGCTCAAATCAGGGGTTTGGTGCCAGTGAGCTTGGATAGAAATAAAGGTCAAGTATGAGCTCTGGCTAATGAAATGATGGATCAAGTTTGAGGCAAGCTAGAGTCCATTTATTAGGTGCAATAAGAAGCTAGAAAGATTATTTCCTTTAAGAGACAGACAAGGGCAGAGTCAAGCCTTTGCTCTAGTAGGTCTGCATCATGGCTGCTGCAGGATGTGAAGGAATGGACCTCCACAGCAGTGCGCTGTGCCGGGCTGGGCTGCGCTGGGCTGGGCTGGGCTGGGCTGGGCTGGGCCTGCCCTGGCACTGTGAAATAATCACCCACCTCCTTCCTTTGAGGAACGCTCACGAACGCCCACGAACGCCCTTGTTCTGTATACAGGCTGACAGCAGGCAATTTAGGACCCTGCTAAATGAGGGTGATGTCCCCATGTGCTTCCTTCGAGTGGCAAAATCCTTCGTCTAAGGCAGGTGGGCTTTTTAAAAATTTGGTTAAAGACCATATGTTGGAGGCGGTATCACGGCACAAGCCGCCGACCGTCTCAGAAGAAAGTATGCATGGGAGGATATTATTTGCATAGGACAGCCCTCTTCTCAGTCCCATTCTTAGGCTGCAGTTGCCATGAAGTGTTACTAGAGGGCAGCAGTATGAACAAAAGAGCACACTGACGCTTTTCTTCTGCTTGCTGACATGATTCTTGTTCATGGTGGTCTTGCAGGGCCTAAGGAGTGAAGGACTGCTTTGACTGAGGGGATGAGGAATGGCAGGCCTGTATTTGTGGTGAAGGGGGAATATTTGGAAGGTAAACAGCAAGATAAAAACGTCAAAGCATATATGCTTGCTGAGTGATTGAGTCTGTGTGTCACTTGTCTCTTTGAAGGGACATGTGAGAAAGGAACAGCAGTACCATAGACTTCAGATGGGAGAGAGCAAGCAAGGATGAATGTTTTCCTCAAATCCAAATACTTACAGTACCTCAAAGATGACAAGTGCGATATATGATGTTCTGCAATTGTAAGGATTTGCCATGTGTGGTACATAAATATGCATGGTTAGTGAGGTTTTTCCCAGAATGTGAGTATCGTTAGGCTGGCAAATGTCAGGCACTCCTTTGGGAGTATGAGGCCAAGAAAAAATTTGGGAAGTTTGCTACAGTCATCTGTAGGATCGAAAGACACTGGGGAATCGTTACAGAGGGAGCCAGGCTGCACAAAATGTGGTAACAGTTGGACAGAAATCTTTAGCAGGGACTTTTGTCTACCCCCAATGTGGGACCAGGACTGCAGTACCTCTGTGTCTCTGAAACATATTTTGACCTCTGGACACCACCATCTGAATACCCCTCAAATGTTCCCTCCTGGTACCCCAGCTTTGGTAGTGCTTCAACCAGGTTTCAACCATTTGAGTGACCACAAAACACCCTGCCTATGTGCCTTCCATTTACATTCAGCCAGTAACCCAGCTGCTTCGTTCGCTGTTCAATCTCAAGTGACAGTTGGATGCACATTGCAGGGGTATACAGGCATTAACCGAACTGTAAAGCCCCTCTCAGTACAGCCAGACTACACTTCTTAAAATCATAAATACATGTTTTGCCCAACAGTAAGGCCAGGCCTTTCCTCTGTAGTTCATAGCCAACGTAAGGAGGAAAAAATTCAACTGTAGGGCATGCCAAAATTCTCTACAGACACTGCCAATCCTCACACTTCTGCCTATTTGCATTCCAAGGTTATTCACTATGACCCACCAAACCAATTGCAACAGTAGCCTCTCCCAGCCTCATTCGTATGCTCCGATGCCACCTTTATTTAGCAAGTGTTAGTGCTCTCGGATTTTGTAGCGCGATTCGCTATAGCCTCTGTTTTCAACAGAAATGTCCTAAAGGTACCTATACCAATCTGCAGGGTGGGGAGGAAGGGGGCTGCTGCTGCTGGCAGAAACATTGTGGGGCACCCCACCTGCAAAAATACAGCCAAATGATCCTTGTTTTACCTTTCAATACCATAACTGCAGCAGAATCGTATGGTGACCCCTGTTTGTAATAGAAAGTGTCAAACAGCTTCTTGCCCCCCCCCGTTGCCACTAACCATTTGGGGTACACCCCATGAGGGAGGATCAGAGCAATAAAAACTAATGGTAGCCCCCCAAAAAGTACCTGGAAGCCATGCCATTGTGTGCACCTCATCGCCTTCACGTTGCGCCCAAGCACCTTTTAATACTGCTCCCCCAAATTTTGACTGCCCCCTCCCAACAAAAATCAGAGAGTATAGGGGGGGTGCAGTAAAAATGTATTTGCAGTACCCCACAATAAGTCAGGATCCTCCTCCACCTTTTCCTCTGCTCTCTGACCCCACCCATTCTGCCCAGGCTCCCTCTATACCCCTTCTCTCTGACCCCACCCACTCTGCCTAGCTCCTACTATACTCCTCCTCTCTGACCCCACCCACTCTGACTAGGCTCCTCCCTAACCCCACCCACTCTGACTAGGCTCCTCCTATATCCATCCTCTCTAACCCCACCCGCTCTGCCTATACTACTCCTCTCTGACCCCACCCACTCTGACTAGGTTCCTCCCTAACCCCACCCACTCTGACTTGGCTCCTCCTATACCCCTCCTCTCTGCCCATGCTCGGCCTATACTCCTCCTCTCTGACCCACCCACTCTGACTAGACTCTCCTGAACCCCTCCTCTCTAACCCCACCCACTCTGACTAGGCTCCTCCTGAACACCTCCTCTCTGACCCCACCCAATCTGACTAGGCTCCTCCTCCTACACACAACACCTGTTCGCTTTCTTTCACCTGTCTCTGTTCAGGCCACACCTATTTTACTTACCAACCAATCTGCAATCCCTCATTCACTATGCATGATTCCACTCTTACACAACACACAGACACATTTTACTTACCAATTGGCCCACCTCCAACTTACCTCTGCTCTGCCACCATCAGTCACCTGGTGCCGAACCCGGGATTTGAACCCTGGTTGCCTGGATGGAAGGCAGGCACTTACCCACTGGACCACACTGGTTTCCATGTAAGTAGCCTATCAAATTGTCCTTATGTCATGGTCATCCTTTTCATGTGCAATGGAAGCCGCAGGGAAGGACACCAAGGCCTGTATGTTGCTTATAGTTACTACTGCAATCCTCTAGACCACCAAGGAGCTATAGCTCAAAGGTAAGTCTTGTACCTTTGGTGGGGACAGCCCTCACAGGCCAGAGTTCGAATCCTGCCAATGCTGTAGAGGTATCCCAAGGTGGAAATTTTCAAAAAGTGAATATGTTTTTTTTTGCTAAGTTTTTTTTTACTTGGTAACAGAGGAGAAAAGTGGACACTCTTTTTGGCATGTGTGTCCCAAAATTTCAAATGTTTTCCCTCATGACCTTCTACCAACCTCCCTATTTCTCAAGTAGGTGCAATAGGGACAAGGCCTTATCTTCCTTTATCAATGTCTTCATTCTTTGTCCTTTAAGTTTGGTGAATTGCAGAGTGCAATTGTGGTATTGGGGGTTATAACTGAGCACAAGAATGCGAGGAAAGTGCTACACTTATTGTAAAATAGGTTGGATGATGGTGATTTTTCATTTTGGTGTGAGCTACTCGCTCAAATCAGGGGTTTGGTGCCAGTGAGCTTGGATAGAAATAAAGGTCAAGTATGAGCTCTGGCTAATGAAATGATGGATCAAGTTTGAGGCAAGCTAGAGTCCATTTATTAGGTGCAATAAGAAGCTAGAAAGATTATTTCCTTTAAGAGACAGACAAGGGCAGAGTCAAGCCTTTGCTCTAGTAGGTCTGCATCATGGCTGCTGCAGGATGTGAAGGAATGGACCTCCACAGCAGTGCGCTGTGCCGGGCTGGGCTGCGCTGGGCTGGGCTGGGCTGGGCTGGGCTGGGCCTGCCCTGGCACTGTGAAATAATCACCCACCTCCTTCCTTTGAGGAACGCTCACGAACGCCCACGAACGCCCTTGTTCTGTATACAGGCTGACAGCAGGCAATTTAGGACCCTGCTAAATGAGGGTGATGTCCCCATGTGCTTCCTTCGAGTGGCAAAATCCTTCGTCTAAGGCAGGTGGGCTTTTTAAAAATTTGGTTAAAGACCATATGTTGGAGGCGGTATCACGGCACAAGCCGCCGACCGTCTCAGAAGAAAGTATGCATGGGAGGATATTATTTGCATAGGACAGCCCTCTTCTCAGTCCCATTCTTAGGCTGCAGTTGCCATGAAGTGTTACTAGAGGGCAGCAGTATGAACAAAAGAGCACACTGACGCTTTTCTTCTGCTTGCTGACATGATTCTTGTTCATGGTGGTCTTGCAGGGCCTAAGGAGTGAAGGACTGCTTTGACTGAGGGGATGAGGAATGGCAGGCCTGTATTTGTGGTGAAGGGGGAATATTTGGAAGGTAAACAGCAAGATAAAAACGTCAAAGCATATATGCTTGCTGAGTGATTGAGTCTGTGTGTCACTTGTCTCTTTGAAGGGACATGTGAGAAAGGAACAGCAGTACCATAGACTTCAGATGGGAGAGAGCAAGCAAGGATGAATGTTTTCCTCAAATCCAAATACTTACAGTACCTCAAAGATGACAAGTGCGATATATGATGTTCTGCAATTGTAAGGATTTGCCATGTGTGGTACATAAATATGCATGGTTAGTGAGGTTTTTCCCAGAATGTGAGTATCGTTAGGCTGGCAAATGTCAGGCACTCCTTTGGGAGTATGAGGCCAAGAAAAAATTTGGGAAGTTTGCTACAGTCATCTGTAGGATCGAAAGACACTGGGGAATCGTTACAGAGGGAGCCAGGCTGCACAAAATGTGGTAACAGTTGGACAGAAATCTTTAGCAGGGACTTTTGTCTACCCCCAATGTGGGACCAGGACTGCAGTACCTCTGTGTCTCTGAAACATATTTTGACCTCTGGACACCACCATCTGAATACCCCTCAAATGTTCCCTCCTGGTACCCCAGCTTTGGTAGTGCTTCAACCAGGTTTCAACCATTTGAGTGACCACAAAACACCCTGCCTATGTGCCTTCCATTTACATTCAGCCAGTAACCCAGCTGCTTCGTTCGCTGTTCAATCTCAAGTGACAGTTGGATGCACATTGCAGGGGTATACAGGCATTAACCGAACTGTAAAGCCCCTCTCAGTACAGCCAGACTACACTTCTTAAAATCATAAATACATGTTTTGCCCAACAGTAAGGCCAGGCCTTTCCTCTGTAGTTCATAGCCAACGTAAGGAGGAAAAAATTCAACTGTAGGGCATGCCAAAATTCTCTACAGACACTGCCAATCCTCACACTTCTGCCTATTTGCATTCCAAGGTTATTCACTATGACCCACCAAACCAATTGCAACAGTAGCCTCTCCCAGCCTCATTCGTATGCTCCGATGCCACCTTTATTTAGCAAGTGTTAGTGCTCTCGGATTTTGTAGCGCGATTCGCTATAGCCTCTGTTTTCAACAGAAATGTCCTAAAGGTACCTATACCAATCTGCAGGGTGGGGAGGAAGGGGGCTGCTGCTGCTGGCAGAAACATTGTGGGGCACCCCACCTGCAAAAATACAGCCAAATGATCCTTGTTTTACCTTTCAATACCATAACTGCAGCAGAATCGTATGGTGACCCCTGTTTGTAATAGAAAGTGTCAAACAGCTTCTTGCCCCCCCCCGTTGCCACTAACCATTTGGGGTACACCCCATGAGGGAGGATCAGAGCAATAAAAACTAATGGTAGCCCCCCAAAAAGTACCTGGAAGCCATGCCATTGTGTGCACCTCATCGCCTTCACGTTGCGCCCAAGCACCTTTTAATACTGCTCCCCCAAATTTTGACTGCCCCCTCCCAACAAAAATCAGAGAGTATAGGGGGGGTGCAGTAAAAATGTATTTGCAGTACCCCACAATAAGTCAGGATCCTCCTCCACCTTTTCCTCTGCTCTCTGACCCCACCCATTCTGCCCAGGCTCCCTCTATACCCCTTCTCTCTGACCCCACCCACTCTGCCTAGCTCCTACTATACTCCTCCTCTCTGACCCCACCCACTCTGACTAGGCTCCTCCCTAACCCCACCCACTCTGACTAGGCTCCTCCTATATCCATCCTCTCTAACCCCACCCGCTCTGCCTATACTACTCCTCTCTGACCCCACCCACTCTGACTAGGTTCCTCCCTAACCCCACCCACTCTGACTTGGCTCCTCCTATACCCCTCCTCTCTGCCCATGCTCGGCCTATACTCCTCCTCTCTGACCCACCCACTCTGACTAGACTCTCCTGAACCCCTCCTCTCTAACCCCACCCACTCTGACTAGGCTCCTCCTGAACACCTCCTCTCTGACCCCACCCAATCTGACTAGGCTCCTCCTCCTACACACAACACCTGTTCGCTTTCTTTCACCTGTCTCTGTTCAGGCCACACCTATTTTACTTACCAACCAATCTGCAATCCCTCATTCACTATGCATGATTCCACTCTTACACAACACACAGACACATTTTACTTACCAATTGGCCCACCTCCAACTTACCTCTGCTCTGCCACCATCAGTCACCTGGTGCCGAACCCGGGATTTGAACCCTGGTTGCCTGGATGGAAGGCAGGCACTTACCCACTGGACCACACTGGTTTCCATGTAAGTAGCCTATCAAATTGTCCTTATGTCATGGTCATCCTTTTCATGTGCAATGGAAGCCGCAGGGAAGGACACCAAGGCCTGTATGTTGCTTATAGTTACTACTGCAATCCTCTAGACCACCAAGGAGCTATAGCTCAAAGGTAAGTCTTGTACCTTTGGTGGGGACAGCCCTCACAGGCCAGAGTTCGAATCCTGCCAATGCTGTAGAGGTATCCCAAGGTGGAAATTTTCAAAAAGTGAATATGTTTTTTTTTGCTAAGTTTTTTTTTACTTGGTAACAGAGGAGAAAAGTGGACACTCTTTTTGGCATGTGTGTCCCAAAATTTCAAATGTTTTCCCTCATGACCTTCTACCAACCTCCCTATTTCTCAAGTAGGTGCAATAGGGACAAGGCCTTATCTTCCTTTATCAATGTCTTCATTCTTTGTCCTTTAAGTTTGGTGAATTGCAGAGTGCAATTGTGGTATTGGGGGTTATAACTGAGCACAAGAATGCGAGGAAAGTGCTACACTTATTGTAAAATAGGTTGGATGATGGTGATTTTTCATTTTGGTGTGAGCTACTCGCTCAAATCAGGGGTTTGGTGCCAGTGAGCTTGGATAGAAATAAAGGTCAAGTATGAGCTCTGGCTAATGAAATGATGGATCAAGTTTGAGGCAAGCTAGAGTCCATTTATTAGGTGCAATAAGAAGCTAGAAAGATTATTTCCTTTAAGAGACAGACAAGGGCAGAGTCAAGCCTTTGCTCTAGTAGGTCTGCATCATGGCTGCTGCAGGATGTGAAGGAATGGACCTCCACAGCAGTGCGCTGTGCCGGGCTGGGCTGCGCTGGGCTGGGCTGGGCTGGGCTGGGCTGGGCCTGCCCTGGCACTGTGAAATAATCACCCACCTCCTTCCTTTGAGGAACGCTCACGAACGCCCACGAACGCCCTTGTTCTGTATACAGGCTGACAGCAGGCAATTTAGGACCCTGCTAAATGAGGGTGATGTCCCCATGTGCTTCCTTCGAGTGGCAAAATCCTTCGTCTAAGGCAGGTGGGCTTTTTAAAAATTTGGTTAAAGACCATATGTTGGAGGCGGTATCACGGCACAAGCCGCCGACCGTCTCAGAAGAAAGTATGCATGGGAGGATATTATTTGCATAGGACAGCCCTCTTCTCAGTCCCATTCTTAGGCTGCAGTTGCCATGAAGTGTTACTAGAGGGCAGCAGTATGAACAAAAGAGCACACTGACGCTTTTCTTCTGCTTGCTGACATGATTCTTGTTCATGGTGGTCTTGCAGGGCCTAAGGAGTGAAGGACTGCTTTGACTGAGGGGATGAGGAATGGCAGGCCTGTATTTGTGGTGAAGGGGGAATATTTGGAAGGTAAACAGCAAGATAAAAACGTCAAAGCATATATGCTTGCTGAGTGATTGAGTCTGTGTGTCACTTGTCTCTTTGAAGGGACATGTGAGAAAGGAACAGCAGTACCATAGACTTCAGATGGGAGAGAGCAAGCAAGGATGAATGTTTTCCTCAAATCCAAATACTTACAGTACCTCAAAGATGACAAGTGCGATATATGATGTTCTGCAATTGTAAGGATTTGCCATGTGTGGTACATAAATATGCATGGTTAGTGAGGTTTTTCCCAGAATGTGAGTATCGTTAGGCTGGCAAATGTCAGGCACTCCTTTGGGAGTATGAGGCCAAGAAAAAATTTGGGAAGTTTGCTACAGTCATCTGTAGGATCGAAAGACACTGGGGAATCGTTACAGAGGGAGCCAGGCTGCACAAAATGTGGTAACAGTTGGACAGAAATCTTTAGCAGGGACTTTTGTCTACCCCCAATGTGGGACCAGGACTGCAGTACCTCTGTGTCTCTGAAACATATTTTGACCTCTGGACACCACCATCTGAATACCCCTCAAATGTTCCCTCCTGGTACCCCAGCTTTGGTAGTGCTTCAACCAGGTTTCAACCATTTGAGTGACCACAAAACACCCTGCCTATGTGCCTTCCATTTACATTCAGCCAGTAACCCAGCTGCTTCGTTCGCTGTTCAATCTCAAGTGACAGTTGGATGCACATTGCAGGGGTATACAGGCATTAACCGAACTGTAAAGCCCCTCTCAGTACAGCCAGACTACACTTCTTAAAATCATAAATACATGTTTTGCCCAACAGTAAGGCCAGGCCTTTCCTCTGTAGTTCATAGCCAACGTAAGGAGGAAAAAATTCAACTGTAGGGCATGCCAAAATTCTCTACAGACACTGCCAATCCTCACACTTCTGCCTATTTGCATTCCAAGGTTATTCACTATGACCCACCAAACCAATTGCAACAGTAGCCTCTCCCAGCCTCATTCGTATGCTCCGATGCCACCTTTATTTAGCAAGTGTTAGTGCTCTCGGATTTTGTAGCGCGATTCGCTATAGCCTCTGTTTTCAACAGAAATGTCCTAAAGGTACCTATACCAATCTGCAGGGTGGGGAGGAAGGGGGCTGCTGCTGCTGGCAGAAACATTGTGGGGCACCCCACCTGCAAAAATACAGCCAAATGATCCTTGTTTTACCTTTCAATACCATAACTGCAGCAGAATCGTATGGTGACCCCTGTTTGTAATAGAAAGTGTCAAACAGCTTCTTGCCCCCCCCCGTTGCCACTAACCATTTGGGGTACACCCCATGAGGGAGGATCAGAGCAATAAAAACTAATGGTAGCCCCCCAAAAAGTACCTGGAAGCCATGCCATTGTGTGCACCTCATCGCCTTCACGTTGCGCCCAAGCACCTTTTAATACTGCTCCCCCAAATTTTGACTGCCCCCTCCCAACAAAAATCAGAGAGTATAGGGGGGGTGCAGTAAAAATGTATTTGCAGTACCCCACAATAAGTCAGGATCCTCCTCCACCTTTTCCTCTGCTCTCTGACCCCACCCATTCTGCCCAGGCTCCCTCTATACCCCTTCTCTCTGACCCCACCCACTCTGCCTAGCTCCTACTATACTCCTCCTCTCTGACCCCACCCACTCTGACTAGGCTCCTCCCTAACCCCACCCACTCTGACTAGGCTCCTCCTATATCCATCCTCTCTAACCCCACCCGCTCTGCCTATACTACTCCTCTCTGACCCCACCCACTCTGACTAGGTTCCTCCCTAACCCCACCCACTCTGACTTGGCTCCTCCTATACCCCTCCTCTCTGCCCATGCTCGGCCTATACTCCTCCTCTCTGACCCACCCACTCTGACTAGACTCTCCTGAACCCCTCCTCTCTAACCCCACCCACTCTGACTAGGCTCCTCCTGAACACCTCCTCTCTGACCCCACCCAATCTGACTAGGCTCCTCCTCCTACACACAACACCTGTTCGCTTTCTTTCACCTGTCTCTGTTCAGGCCACACCTATTTTACTTACCAACCAATCTGCAATCCCTCATTCACTATGCATGATTCCACTCTTACACAACACACAGACACATTTTACTTACCAATTGGCCCACCTCCAACTTACCTCTGCTCTGCCACCATCAGTCACCTGGTGCCGAACCCGGGATTTGAACCCTGGTTGCCTGGATGGAAGGCAGGCACTTACCCACTGGACCACACTGGTTTCCATGTAAGTAGCCTATCAAATTGTCCTTATGTCATGGTCATCCTTTTCATGTGCAATGGAAGCCGCAGGGAAGGACACCAAGGCCTGTATGTTGCTTATAGTTACTACTGCAATCCTCTAGACCACCAAGGAGCTATAGCTCAAAGGTAAGTCTTGTACCTTTGGTGGGGACAGCCCTCACAGGCCAGAGTTCGAATCCTGCCAATGCTGTAGAGGTATCCCAAGGTGGAAATTTTCAAAAAGTGAATATGTTTTTTTTTGCTAAGTTTTTTTTTACTTGGTAACAGAGGAGAAAAGTGGACACTCTTTTTGGCATGTGTGTCCCAAAATTTCAAATGTTTTCCCTCATGACCTTCTACCAACCTCCCTATTTCTCAAGTAGGTGCAATAGGGACAAGGCCTTATCTTCCTTTATCAATGTCTTCATTCTTTGTCCTTTAAGTTTGGTGAATTGCAGAGTGCAATTGTGGTATTGGGGGTTATAACTGAGCACAAGAATGCGAGGAAAGTGCTACACTTATTGTAAAATAGGTTGGATGATGGTGATTTTTCATTTTGGTGTGAGCTACTCGCTCAAATCAGGGGTTTGGTGCCAGTGAGCTTGGATAGAAATAAAGGTCAAGTATGAGCTCTGGCTAATGAAATGATGGATCAAGTTTGAGGCAAGCTAGAGTCCATTTATTAGGTGCAATAAGAAGCTAGAAAGATTATTTCCTTTAAGAGACAGACAAGGGCAGAGTCAAGCCTTTGCTCTAGTAGGTCTGCATCATGGCTGCTGCAGGATGTGAAGGAATGGACCTCCACAGCAGTGCGCTGTGCCGGGCTGGGCTGCGCTGGGCTGGGCTGGGCTGGGCTGGGCTGGGCCTGCCCTGGCACTGTGAAATAATCACCCACCTCCTTCCTTTGAGGAACGCTCACGAACGCCCACGAACGCCCTTGTTCTGTATACAGGCTGACAGCAGGCAATTTAGGACCCTGCTAAATGAGGGTGATGTCCCCATGTGCTTCCTTCGAGTGGCAAAATCCTTCGTCTAAGGCAGGTGGGCTTTTTAAAAATTTGGTTAAAGACCATATGTTGGAGGCGGTATCACGGCACAAGCCGCCGACCGTCTCAGAAGAAAGTATGCATGGGAGGATATTATTTGCATAGGACAGCCCTCTTCTCAGTCCCATTCTTAGGCTGCAGTTGCCATGAAGTGTTACTAGAGGGCAGCAGTATGAACAAAAGAGCACACTGACGCTTTTCTTCTGCTTGCTGACATGATTCTTGTTCATGGTGGTCTTGCAGGGCCTAAGGAGTGAAGGACTGCTTTGACTGAGGGGATGAGGAATGGCAGGCCTGTATTTGTGGTGAAGGGGGAATATTTGGAAGGTAAACAGCAAGATAAAAACGTCAAAGCATATATGCTTGCTGAGTGATTGAGTCTGTGTGTCACTTGTCTCTTTGAAGGGACATGTGAGAAAGGAACAGCAGTACCATAGACTTCAGATGGGAGAGAGCAAGCAAGGATGAATGTTTTCCTCAAATCCAAATACTTACAGTACCTCAAAGATGACAAGTGCGATATATGATGTTCTGCAATTGTAAGGATTTGCCATGTGTGGTACATAAATATGCATGGTTAGTGAGGTTTTTCCCAGAATGTGAGTATCGTTAGGCTGGCAAATGTCAGGCACTCCTTTGGGAGTATGAGGCCAAGAAAAAATTTGGGAAGTTTGCTACAGTCATCTGTAGGATCGAAAGACACTGGGGAATCGTTACAGAGGGAGCCAGGCTGCACAAAATGTGGTAACAGTTGGACAGAAATCTTTAGCAGGGACTTTTGTCTACCCCCAATGTGGGACCAGGACTGCAGTACCTCTGTGTCTCTGAAACATATTTTGACCTCTGGACACCACCATCTGAATACCCCTCAAATGTTCCCTCCTGGTACCCCAGCTTTGGTAGTGCTTCAACCAGGTTTCAACCATTTGAGTGACCACAAAACACCCTGCCTATGTGCCTTCCATTTACATTCAGTCAGTAACCCAGCTGCTTCGTTCGCTGTTCAATCTCAAGTGACAGTTGGATGCACATTGCAGGGGTATACAGGCATTAACCGAACTGTAAAGCCCCTCTCAGTACAGCCAGACTACACTTCTTAAAATCATAAATACATGTTTTGCCCAACAGTAAGGCCAGGCCTTTCCTCTGTAGTTCATAGCCAACGTAAGGAGGAAAAAATTCAACTGTAGGGCATGCCAAAATTCTCTACAGACACTGCCAATCCTCACACTTCTGCCTATTTGCATTCCAAGGTTATTCACTATGACCCACCAAACCAATTGCAACAGTAGCCTCTCCCAGCCTCATTCGTATGCTCCGATGCCACCTTTATTTAGCAAGTGTTAGTGCTCTCGGATTTTGTAGCGCGATTCGCTATAGCCTCTGTTTTCAACAGAAATGTCCTAAAGGTACCTATACCAATCTGCAGGGTGGGGAGGAAGGGGGCTGCTGCTGCTGGCAGAAACATTGTGGGGCACCCCACCTGCAAAAATACAGCCAAATGATCCTTGTTTTACCTTTCAATACCATAACTGCAGCAGAATCGTATGGTGACCCCTGTTTGTAATAGAAAGTGTCAAACAGCTTCTTGCCCCCCCCCCGTTGCCACTAACCATTTGGGGTACACCCCATGAGGGAGGATCAGAGCAATAAAAACTAATGGTAGCCCCCCAAAAAGTACCTGGAAGCCATGCCATTGTGTGCACCTCATCGCCTTCACGTTGCGCCCAAGCACCTTTTAATACTGCTCCCCCAAATTTTGACTGCCCCCTCCCAACAAAAATCAGAGAGTATAGGGGGGGTGCAGTAAAAATGTATTTGCAGTACCCCACAATAAGTCAGGATCCTCCTCCACCTTTTCCTCTGCTCTCTGACCCCACCCATTCTGCCCAGGCTCCCTCTATACCCCTTCTCTCTGACCCCACCCACTCTGCCTAGCTCCTACTATACTCCTCCTCTCTGACCCCACCCACTCTGACTAGGCTCCTCCCTAACCCCACCCACTCTGACTAGGCTTCTCCTATATCCATCCTCTCTAACCCCACCCGCTCTGCCTATACTACTCCTCTCTGACCCCACCCACTCTGACTAGGTTCCTCCCTAACCCCACCCACTCTGACTTGGCTCCTCCTATACCCCTCCTCTCTGCCCATGCTCGGCCTATACTCCTCCTCTCTGACCCACCCACTCTGACTAGGCTCTCCTGAACCCCTCCTCTCTGACCCCACCCACTCTGACTAGGCTCCTCCTCCTACACACAACACCTGTTCGCTTTCTTTCACCTGTCTCTGTTCAGGCCACACCTATTTTACTTACCAACCAATCTGCAATCCCTCATTCACTATGCATGATTCCACTCTTACACAACACACAGACACATTTTACTTACCAATTGGCCCACCTCCAACTTACCTCTGCTCTGCCACCATCAGTCACCTGGTGCCGAACCCGGGATTTGAACCCTGGTTGCCTGGATGGAAGGCAGGCACTTACCCACTGGACCACACTGGTTTCCATGTAAGTAGCCTATCAAATTGTCCTTATGTCATGGTCATCCTTTTCATGTGCAATGGAAGCCGCAGGGAAGGACACCAAGGCCTGTATGTTGCTTATAGTTACTACTGCAATCCTCTAGACCACCAAGGAGCTATAGCTCAAAGGTAAGTCTTGTACCTTTGGTGGGGACAGCCCTCACAGGCCAGAGTTCGAATCCTGCCAATGCTGTAGAGGTATCCCAAGGTAGAAATTTTCAAAAAGTGAATATGTTTTTTTTTGCTAAGTTTTTTTTTACTTGGTAACAGAGGAGAAAAGTGGACACTCTTTTTGGCATGTGTGTCCCAAAATTTCAAATGTTTTCCCTCATGACCTTCTACCAACCTCCCTATTTCTCAAGTAGGTGCAATAGGGACAAGGCCTTATCTTCCTTTATCAATGTCTTCATTCTTTGTCCTTTAAGTTTGGTGAATTGCAGAGTGCAATTGTGGTATTGGGGGTTATAACTGAGCACAAGAATGCGAGGAAAGTGCTACACTTATTGTAAAATAGGTTGGATGATGGTGATTTTTCATTTTGGTGTGAGCTACTCGCTCAAATCAGGGGTTTGGTGCCAGTGAGCTTGGATAGAAATAAAGGTCAAGTATGAGCTCTGGCTAATGAAATGATGGATCAAGTTTGAGGCAAGCTAGAGTCCATTTATTAGGTGCAATAAGAAGCTAGAAAGATTATTTCCTTTAAGAGACAGACAAGGGCAGAGTCAAGCCTTTGCTCTAGTAGGTCTGCATCATGGCTGCTGCAGGATGTGAAGGAATGGACCTCCACAGCAGTGCGCTGTGCCGGGCTGGGCTGCGCTGGGCTGCGCTGGGCTGGGCTGGGCTGGGCTGGGCCTGCCCTGGCACTGTGAAATAATCACCCACCTCCTTCCTTTGAGGAACGCTCACGAACGCCCACGAACGCCCTTGTTCTGTATACAGGCTGACAGCAGGCAATTTAGGACCCTGCTAAATGAGGGTGATGTCCCCATGTGCTTCCTTCGAGTGGCAAAATCCTTCGTCTAAGGCAGGTGGGCTTTTTAAAAATTTGGTTAAAGACCATATGTTGGAGGCGGTATCACGGCACAAGCCGCCGACCGTCTCAGAAGAAAGTATGCATGGGAGGATATTATTTGCATAGGACAGCCCTCTTCTCAGTCCCATTCTTAGGCTGCAGTTGCCATGAAGTGTTACTAGAGGGCAGCAGTATGAACAAAAGAGCACACTGACGCTTTTCTTCTGCTTGCTGACATGATTCTTGTTCATGGTGGTCTTGCAGGGCCTAAGGAGTGAAGGACTGCTTTGACTGAGGGGATGAGGAATGGCAGGCCTGTATTTGTGGTGAAGGGGGAATATTTGGAAGGTAAACAGCAAGATAAAAACGTCAAAGCATATATGCTTGCTGAGTGATTGAGTCTGTGTGTCACTTGTCTCTTTGAAGGGACATGTGAGAAAGGAACAGCAGTACCATAGACTTCAGATGGGAGAGAGCAAGCAAGGAAGAATGTTTTCCTCAAATCCAAATACTTACAGTACCTCAAAGATGACAAGTGCGATATATGATGTTCTGCAATTGTAAGGATTTGCCATGTGTGGTACATAAATATGCATGGTTAGTGAGGTTTTTCCCAGAATGTGAGTATCGTTAGGCTGGCAAATGTCAGGCACTCCTTTGGGAGTATGAGGCCAAGAAAAAATTTGGGAAGTTTGCTACAGTCATCTGTAGGATCGAAAGACACTGGGGAATCGTTACAGAGGGAGCCAGGCTGCACAAAATGTGGTAACAGTTGGACAGAAATCTTTAGCAGGGACTTTTGTCTACCCCCAATGTGGGACCAGGACTGCAGTACCTCTGTGTCTCTGAAACATATTTTGACCTCTGGACACCACCATCTGAATACCCCTCAAATGTTCCCTCCTGGTACCCCAGCTTTGGTAGTGCTTCAACCAGGTTTCAACCATTTGAGTGACCACAAAACACCCTGCCTATGTGCCTTCCATTTACATTCAGTCAGTAACCCAGCTGCTTCGTTCGCTGTTCAATCTCAAGTGACAGTTGGATGCACATTGCAGGGGTATACAGGCATTAACCGAACTGTAAAGCCCCTCTCAGTACAGCCAGACTACACTTCTTAAAATCATAAATACATGTTTTGCCCAACAGTAAGGCCAGGCCTTTCCTCTGTAGTTCATAGCCAACGTAAGGAGGAAAAAATTCAACTGTAGGGCATGCCAAAATTCTCTACAGACACTGCCAATCCTCACACTTCTGCCTATTTGCATTCCAAGGTTATTCACTATGACCCACCAAACCAATTGCAACAGTAGCCTCTCCCAGCCTCATTCGTATGCTCCGATGCCACCTTTATTTAGCAAGTGTTAGTGCTCTCGGATTTTGTAGCGCGATTCGCTATAGCCTCTGTTTTCAACAGAAATGTCCTAAAGGTACCTATACCAATCTGCAGGGTGGGGAGGAAGGGGGCTGCTGCTGCTGGCAGAAACATTGTGGGGCACCCCACCTGCAAAAATACAGCCAAATGATCCTTGTTTTACCTTTCAATACCATAACTGCAGCAGAATCGTATGGTGACCCCTGTTTGTAATAGAAAGTGTCAAACAGCTTCTTGCCCCCCCCCCGTTGCCACTAACCATTTGGGGTACACCCCATGAGGGAGGATCAGAGCAATAAAAACTAATGGTAGCCCCCCAAAAAGTACCTGGAAGCCATGCCATTGTGTGCACCTCATCGCCTTCACGTTGCGCCCAAGCACCTTTTAATACTGCTCCCCCAAATTTTGACTGCCCCCTCCCAACAAAAATCAGAGAGTATAGGGGGGGTGCAGTAAAAATGTATTTGCAGTACCCCACAATAAGTCAGGATCCTCCTCCACCTTTTCCTCTGCTCTCTGACCCCACCCATTCTGCCCAGGCTCCCTCTATACCCCTTCTCTCTGACCCCACCCACTCTGCCTAGCTCCTACTATACTCCTCCTCTCTGACCCCACCCACTCTGACTAGGCTCCTCCCTAACCCCACCCACTCTGACTAGGCTCCTCCTATATCCATCCTCTCTAACCCCACCCGCTCTGCCTATACTACTCCTCGCTGACCCCACCCACTCTGACTAGGTTCCTCCCTAACCCCACCCACTCTGACTTGGCTCCTCCTATACCCCTCCTCTCTGCCCATGCTCGGCCTATACTCCTCCTCTCTGACCCACCCACTCTGACTAGGCTCTCCTGAACCCCTCCTCTCTAACCCCACCCACTCTGACTAGGCTCCTCCTGAACCCCTCCTCTCTGACCCCACCCAATCTGACTAGGCTCCTCCTCCTACACACAACACCTGTTCGCTTTCTTTCACCTGTCTCTGTTCAGGCCACACCTATTTTACTTACCAACCAATCTGCAATCCCTCATTCACTATGCATGATTGCACTCTTACACAACACACAGACACATTTTACTTACCAATTGGCCCACCTCCAACTTACCTCTGCTCTGCCACCATCAGTCACCTGGTGCCGAACCCGGGATTTGAACCCTGGTTGCCTGGATGGAAGGCAGGCACTTACCCACTGGACCACACTGGTTTCCATGTAAGTAGCCTATCAAATTGTCCTTATGTCATGGTCATCCTTTTCATGTGCAATGGAAGCCGCAGGGAAGGACACCAAGGCCTGTATGTTGCTTATAGTTACTACTGCAATCCTCTAGACCACCAAGGAGCTATAGCTCAAAGGTAAGTCTTGTACCTTTGGTGGGGACAGCCCTCACAGGCCAGAGTTCGAATCCTGCCAATGCTGTAGAGGTATCCCAAGGTAGAAATTTTCAAAAAGTGAATATGTTTTTTTTTGCTAAGTTTTTTTTTACTTGGTAACAGAGGAGAAAAGTGGACACTCTTTTTGGCATGTGTGTCCCAAAATTTCAAATGTTTTCCCTCATGACCTTCTACCAACCTCCCTATTTCTCAAGTAGGTGCAATAGGGACAAGGCCTTATCTTCCTTTATCAATGTCTTCATTCTTTGTCCTTTAAGTTTGGTGAATTGCAGAGTGCAATTGTGGTATTGGGGGTTATAACTGAGCACAAGAATGCGAGGAAAGTGCTACACTTATTGTAAAATAGGTTGGATGATGGTGATTTTTCATTTTGGTGTGAGCTACTCGCTCAAATCAGGGGTTTGGTGCCAGTGAGCTTGGATAGAAATAAAGGTCAAGTATGAGCTCTGGCTAATGAAATGATGGATCAAGTTTGAGGCAAGCTAGAGTCCATTTATTAGGTGCAATAAGAAGCTAGAAAGATTATTTCCTTTAAGAGACAGACAAGGGCAGAGTCAAGCCTTTGCTCTAGTAGGTCTGCATCATGGCTGCTGCAGGATGTGAAGGAATGGACCTCCACAGCAGTGCGCTGTGCCGGGCTGGGCTGCGCTGGGCTGCGCTGGGCTGGGCTGGGCTGGGCTGGGCCTGCCCTGGCACTGTGAAATAATCACCCACCTCCTTCCTTTGAGGAACGCTCACGAACGCCCACGAACGCCCTTGTTCTGTATACAGGCTGACAGCAGGCAATTTAGGACCCTGCTAAATGAGGGTGATGTCCCCATGTGCTTCCTTCGAGTGGCAAAATCCTTCGTCTAAGGCAGGTGGGCTTTTTAAAAATTTGGTTAAAGACCATATGTTGGAGGCGGTATCACGGCACAAGCCGCCGACCGTCTCAGAAGAAAGTATGCATGGGAGGATATTATTTGCATAGGACAGCCCTCTTCTCAGTCCCATTCTTAGGCTGCAGTTGCCATGAAGTGTTACTAGAGGGCAGCAGTATGAACAAAAGAGCACACTGACGCTTTTCTTCTGCTTGCTGACATGATTCTTGTTCATGGTGGTCTTGCAGGGCCTAAGGAGTGAAGGACTGCTTTGACTGAGGGGATGAGGAATGGCAGGCCTGTATTTGTGGTGAAGGGGGAATATTTGGAAGGTAAACAGCAAGATAAAAACGTCAAAGCATATATGCTTGCTGAGTGATTGAGTCTGTGTGTCACTTGTCTCTTTGAAGGGACATGTGAGAAAGGAACAGCAGTACCATAGACTTCAGATGGGAGAGAGCAAGCAAGGATGAATGTTTTCCTCAAATCCAAATACTTACAGTACCTCAAAGATGACAAGTGCGATATATGATGTTCTGCAATTGTAAGGATTTGCCATGTGTGGTACATAAATATGCATGGTTAGTGAGGTTTTTCCCAGAATGTGAGTATCGTTAGGCTGGCAAATGTCAGGCACTCCTTTGGGAGTATGAGGCCAAGAAAAAATTTGGGAAGTTTGCTACAGTCATCTGTAGGATCGAAAGACACTGGGGAATCGTTACAGAGGGAGCCAGGCTGCACAAAATGTGGTAACAGTTGGACAGAAATCTTTAGCAGGGACTTTTGTCTACCCCCAATGTGGGACCAGGACTGCAGTACCTCTGTGTCTCTGAAACATATTTTGACCTCTGGACACCACCATCTGAATACCCCTCAAATGTTCCCTCCTGGTACCCCAGCTTTGGTAGTGCTTCAACCAGGTTTCAACCATTTGAGTGACCACAAAACACCCTGCCTATGTGCCTTCCATTTACATTCAGTCAGTAACCCAGCTGCTTCGTTCGCTGTTCAATCTCAAGTGACAGTTGGATGCACATTGCAGGGGTATACAGGCATTAACCGAACTGTAAAGCCCCTCTCAGTACAGCCAGACTACACTTCTTAAAATCATAAATACATGTTTTGCCCAACAGTAAGGCCAGGCCTTTCCTCTGTAGTTCATAGCCAACGTAAGGAGGAAAAAATTCAACTGTAGGGCATGCCAAAATTCTCTACAGACACTGCCAATCCTCACACTTCTGCCTATTTGCATTCCAAGGTTATTCACTATGACCCACCAAACCAATTGCAACAGTAGCCTCTCCCAGCCTCATTCGTATGCTCCGATGCCACCTTTATTTAGCAAGTGTTAGTGCTCTCGGATTTTGTAGCGCGATTCGCTATAGCCTCTGTTTTCAACAGAAATGTCCTAAAGGTACCTATACCAATCTGCAGGGTGGGGAGGAAGGGGGCTGCTGCTGCTGGCAGAAACATTGTGGGGCACCCCACCTGCAAAAATACAGCCAAATGATCCTTGTTTTACCTTTCAATACCATAACTGCAGCAGAATCGTATGGTGACCCCTGTTTGTAATAGAAAGTGTCAAACAGCTTCTTGCCCCCCCCCCGTTGCCACTAACCATTTGGGGTACACCCCATGAGGGAGGATCAGAGCAATAAAAACTAATGGTAGCCCCCCAAAAAGTACCTGGAAGCCATGCCATTGTGTGCACCTCATCGCCTTCACGTTGCGCCCAAGCACCTTTTAATACTGCTCCCCCAAATTTTGACTGCCCCCTCCCAACAAAAATCAGAGAGTATAGGGGGGGTGCAGTAAAAATGTATTTGCAGTACCCCACAATAAGTCAGGATCCTCCTCCACCTTTTCCTCTGCTCTCTGACCCCACCCATTCTGCCCAGGCTCCCTCTATACCCCTTCTCTCTGACCCCACCCACTCTGCCTAGCTCCTACTATACTCCTCCTCTCTGACCCCACCCACTCTGACTAGGCTCCTCCCTAACCCCACCCACTCTGACTAGGCTTCTCCTATATCCATCCTCTCTAACCCCACCCGCTCTGCCTATACTACTCCTCTCTGACCCCACCCACTCTGACTAGGTTCCTCCCTAACCCCACCCACTCTGACTTGGCTCCTCCTATACCCCTCCTCTCTGCCCATGCTCGGCCTATACTCCTCCTCTCTGACCCACCCACTCTGACTAGGCTCTCCTGAACCCCTCCTCTCTGACCCCACCCACTCTGACTAGGCTCCTCCTCCTACACACAACACCTGTTCGCTTTCTTTCACCTGTCTCTGTTCAGGCCACACCTATTTTACTTACCAACCAATCTGCAATCCCTCATTCACTATGCATGATTCCACTCTTACACAACACACAGACACATTTTACTTACCAATTGGCCCACCTCCAACTTACCTCTGCTCTGCCACCATCAGTCACCTGGTGCCGAACCCGGGATTTGAACCCTGGTTGCCTGGATGGAAGGCAGGCACTTACCCACTGGACCACACTGGTTTCCATGTAAGTAGCCTATCAAATTGTCCTTATGTCATGGTCATCCTTTTCATGTGCAATGGAAGCCGCAGGGAAGGACACCAAGGCCTGTATGTTGCTTATAGTTACTACTGCAATCCTCTAGACCACCAAGGAGCTATAGCTCAAAGGTAAGTCTTGTACCTTTGGTGGGGACAGCCCTCACAGGCCAGAGTTCGAATCCTGCCAATGCTGTAGAGGTATCCCAAGGTAGAAATTTTCAAAAAGTGAATATGTTTTTTTTTGCTAAGTTTTTTTTTACTTGGTAACAGAGGAGAAAAGTGGACACTCTTTTTGGCATGTGTGTCCCAAAATTTCAAATGTTTTCCCTCATGACCTTCTACCAACCTCCCTATTTCTCAAGTAGGTGCAATAGGGACAAGGCCTTATCTTCCTTTATCAATGTCTTCATTCTTTGTCCTTTAAGTTTGGTGAATTGCAGAGTGCAATTGTGGTATTGGGGGTTATAACTGAGCACAAGAATGCGAGGAAAGTGCTACACTTATTGTAAAATAGGTTGGATGATGGTGATTTTTCATTTTGGTGTGAGCTACTCGCTCAAATCAGGGGTTTGGTGCCAGTGAGCTTGGATAGAAATAAAGGTCAAGTATGAGCTCTGGCTAATGAAATGATGGATCAAGTTTGAGGCAAGCTAGAGTCCATTTATTAGGTGCAATAAGAAGCTAGAAAGATTATTTCCTTTAAGAGACAGACAAGGGCAGAGTCAAGCCTTTGCTCTAGTAGGTCTGCATCATGGCTGCTGCAGGATGTGAAGGAATGGACCTCCACAGCAGTGCGCTGTGCCGGGCTGGGCTGCGCTGGGCTGCGCTGGGCTGGGCTGGGCTGGGCTGGGCCTGCCCTGGCACTGTGAAATAATCACCCACCTCCTTCCTTTGAGGAACGCTCACGAACGCCCACGAACGCCCTTGTTCTGTATACAGGCTGACAGCAGGCAATTTAGGACCCTGCTAAATGAGGGTGATGTCCCCATGTGCTTCCTTCGAGTGGCAAAATCCTTCGTCTAAGGCAGGTGGGCTTTTTAAAAATTTGGTTAAAGACCATATGTTGGAGGCGGTATCACGGCACAAGCCGCCGACCGTCTCAGAAGAAAGTATGCATGGGAGGATATTATTTGCATAGGACAGCCCTCTTCTCAGTCCCATTCTTAGGCTGCAGTTGCCATGAAGTGTTACTAGAGGGCAGCAGTATGAACAAAAGAGCACACTGACGCTTTTCTTCTGCTTGCTGACATGATTCTTGTTCATGGTGGTCTTGCAGGGCCTAAGGAGTGAAGGACTGCTTTGACTGAGGGGATGAGGAATGGCAGGCCTGTATTTGTGGTGAAGGGGGAATATTTGGAAGGTAAACAGCAAGATAAAAACGTCAAAGCATATATGCTTGCTGAGTGATTGAGTCTGTGTGTCACTTGTCTCTTTGAAGGGACATGTGAGAAAGGAACAGCAGTACCATAGACTTCAGATGGGAGAGAGCAAGCAAGGAAGAATGTTTTCCTCAAATCCAAATACTTACAGTACCTCAAAGATGACAAGTGCGATATATGATGTTCTGCAATTGTAAGGATTTGCCATGTGTGGTACATAAATATGCATGGTTAGTGAGGTTTTTCCCAGAATGTGAGTATCGTTAGGCTGGCAAATGTCAGGCACTCCTTTGGGAGTATGAGGCCAAGAAAAAATTTGGGAAGTTTGCTACAGTCATCTGTAGGATCGAAAGACACTGGGGAATCGTTACAGAGGGAGCCAGGCTGCACAAAATGTGGTAACAGTTGGACAGAAATCTTTAGCAGGGACTTTTGTCTACCCCCAATGTGGGACCAGGACTGCAGTACCTCTGTGTCTCTGAAACATATTTTGACCTCTGGACACCACCATCTGAATACCCCTCAAATGTTCCCTCCTGGTACCCCAGCTTTGGTAGTGCTTCAACCAGGTTTCAACCATTTGAGTGACCACAAAACACCCTGCCTATGTGCCTTCCATTTACATTCAGTCAGTAACCCAGCTGCTTCGTTCGCTGTTCAATCTCAAGTGACAGTTGGATGCACATTGCAGGGGTATACAGGCATTAACCGAACTGTAAAGCCCCTCTCAGTACAGCCAGACTACACTTCTTAAAATCATAAATACATGTTTTGCCCAACAGTAAGGCCAGGCCTTTCCTCTGTAGTTCATAGCCAACGTAAGGAGGAAAAAATTCAACTGTAGGGCATGCCAAAATTCTCTACAGACACTGCCAATCCTCACACTTCTGCCTATTTGCATTCCAAGGTTATTCACTATGACCCACCAAACCAATTGCAACAGTAGCCTCTCCCAGCCTCATTCGTATGCTCCGATGCCACCTTTATTTAGCAAGTGTTAGTGCTCTCGGATTTTGTAGCGCGATTCGCTATAGCCTCTGTTTTCAACAGAAATGTCCTAAAGGTACCTATACCAATCTGCAGGGTGGGGAGGAAGGGGGCTGCTGCTGCTGGCAGAAACATTGTGGGGCACCCCACCTGCAAAAATACAGCCAAATGATCCTTGTTTTACCTTTCAATACCATAACTGCAGCAGAATCGTATGGTGACCCCTGTTTGTAATAGAAAGTGTCAAACAGCTTCTTGCCCCCCCCCCGTTGCCACTAACCATTTGGGGTACACCCCATGAGGGAGGATCAGAGCAATAAAAACTAATGGTAGCCCCCCAAAAAGTACCTGGAAGCCATGCCATTGTGTGCACCTCATCGCCTTCACGTTGCGCCCAAGCACCTTTTAATACTGCTCCCCCAAATTTTGACTGCCCCCTCCCAACAAAAATCAGAGAGTATAGGGGGGGTGCAGTAAAAATGTATTTGCAGTACCCCACAATAAGTCAGGATCCTCCTCCACCTTTTCCTCTGCTCTCTGACCCCACCCATTCTGCCCAGGCTCCCTCTATACCCCTTCTCTCTGACCCCACCCACTCTGCCTAGCTCCTACTATACTCCTCCTCTCTGACCCCACCCACTCTGACTAGGCTCCTCCCTAACCCCACCCACTCTGACTAGGCTTCTCCTATATCCATCCTCTCTAACCCCACCCGCTCTGCCTATACTACTCCTCTCTGACCCCACCCACTCTGACTAGGTTCCTCCCTAACCCCACCCACTCTGACTTGGCTCCTCCTATACCCCTCCTCTCTGCCCATGCTCGGCCTATACTCCTCCTCTCTGACCCACCCACTCTGACTAGGCTCTCCTGAACCCCTCCTCTCTGACCCCACCCACTCTGACTAGGCTCCTCCTCCTACACACAACACCTGTTCGCTTTCTTTCACCTGTCTCTGTTCAGGCCACACCTATTTTACTTACCAACCAATCTGCAATCCCTCATTCACTATGCATGATTCCACTCTTACACAACACACAGACACATTTTACTTACCAATTGGCCCACCTCCAACTTACCTCTGCTCTGCCACCATCAGTCACCTGGTGCCGAACCCGGGATTTGAACCCTGGTTGCCTGGATGGAAGGCAGGCACTTACCCACTGGACCACACTGGTTTCCATGTAAGTAGCCTATCAAATTGTCCTTATGTCATGGTCATCCTTTTCATGTGCAATGGAAGCCGCAGGGAAGGACACCAAGGCCTGTATGTTGCTTATAGTTACTACTGCAATCCTCTAGACCACCAAGGAGCTATAGCTCAAAGGTAAGTCTTGTACCTTTGGTGGGGACAGCCCTCACAGGCCAGAGTTCGAATCCTGCCAATGCTGTAGAGGTATCCCAAGGTAGAAATTTTCAAAAAGTGAATATGTTTTTTTTTGCTAAGTTTTTTTTTACTTGGTAACAGAGGAGAAAAGTGGACACTCTTTTTGGCATGTGTGTCCCAAAATTTCAAATGTTTTCCCTCATGACCTTCTACCAACCTCCCTATTTCTCAAGTAGGTGCAATAGGGACAAGGCCTTATCTTCCTTTATCAATGTCTTCATTCTTTGTCCTTTAAGTTTGGTGAATTGCAGAGTGCAATTGTGGTATTGGGGGTTATAACTGAGCACAAGAATGCGAGGAAAGTGCTACACTTATTGTAAAATAGGTTGGATGATGGTGATTTTTCATTTTGGTGTGAGCTACTCGCTCAAATCAGGGGTTTGGTGCCAGTGAGCTTGGATAGAAATAAAGGTCAAGTATGAGCTCTGGCTAATGAAATGATGGATCAAGTTTGAGGCAAGCTAGAGTCCATTTATTAGGTGCAATAAGAAGCTAGAAAGATTATTTCCTTTAAGAGACAGACAAGGGCAGAGTCAAGCCTTTGCTCTAGTAGGTCTGCATCATGGCTGCTGCAGGATGTGAAGGAATGGACCTCCACAGCAGTGCGCTGTGCCGGGCTGGGCTGCGCTGGGCTGCGCTGGGCTGGGCTGGGCTGGGCTGGGCCTGCCCTGGCACTGTGAAATAATCACCCACCTCCTTCCTTTGAGGAACGCTCACGAACGCCCACGAACGCCCTTGTTCTGTATACAGGCTGACAGCAGGCAATTTAGGACCCTGCTAAATGAGGGTGATGTCCCCATGTGCTTCCTTCGAGTGGCAAAATCCTTCGTCTAAGGCAGGTGGGCTTTTTAAAAATTTGGTTAAAGACCATATGTTGGAGGCGGTATCACGGCACAAGCCGCCGACCGTCTCAGAAGAAAGTATGCATGGGAGGATATTATTTGCATAGGACAGCCCTCTTCTCAGTCCCATTCTTAGGCTGCAGTTGCCATGAAGTGTTACTAGAGGGCAGCAGTATGAACAAAAGAGCACACTGACGCTTTTCTTCTGCTTGCTGACATGATTCTTGTTCATGGTGGTCTTGCAGGGCCTAAGGAGTGAAGGACTGCTTTGACTGAGGGGATGAGGAATGGCAGGCCTGTATTTGTGGTGAAGGGGGAATATTTGGAAGGTAAACAGCAAGATAAAAACGTCAAAGCATATATGCTTGCTGAGTGATTGAGTCTGTGTGTCACTTGTCTCTTTGAAGGGACATGTGAGAAAGGAACAGCAGTACCATAGACTTCAGATGGGAGAGAGCAAGCAAGGATGAATGTTTTCCTCAAATCCAAATACTTACAGTACCTCAAAGATGACAAGTGCGATATATGATGTTCTGCAATTGTAAGGATTTGCCATGTGTGGTACATAAATATGCATGGTTAGTGAGGTTTTTCCCAGAATGTGAGTATCGTTAGGCTGGCAAATGTCAGGCACTCCTTTGGGAGTATGAGGCCAAGAAAAAATTTGGGAAGTTTGCTACAGTCATCTGTAGGATCGAAAGACACTGGGGAATCGTTACAGAGGGAGCCAGGCTGCACAAAATGTGGTAACAGTTGGACAGAAATCTTTAGCAGGGACTTTTGTCTACCCCCAATGTGGGACCAGGACTGCAGTACCTCTGTGTCTCTGAAACATATTTTGACCTCTGGACACCACCATCTGAATACCCCTCAAATGTTCCCTCCTGGTACCCCAGCTTTGGTAGTGCTTCAACCAGGTTTCAACCATTTGAGTGACCACAAAACACCCTGCCTATGTGCCTTCCATTTACATTCAGTCAGTAACCCAGCTGCTTCGTTCGCTGTTCAATCTCAAGTGACAGTTGGATGCACATTGCAGGGGTATACAGGCATTAACCGAACTGTAAAGCCCCTCTCAGTACAGCCAGACTACACTTCTTAAAATCATAAATACATGTTTTGCCCAACAGTAAGGCCAGGCCTTTCCTCTGTAGTTCATAGCCAACGTAAGGAGGAAAAAATTCAACTGTAGGGCATGCCAAAATTCTCTACAGACACTGCCAATCCTCACACTTCTGCCTATTTGCATTCCAAGGTTATTCACTATGACCCACCAAACCAATTGCAACAGTAGCCTCTCCCAGCCTCATTCGTATGCTCCGATGCCACCTTTATTTAGCAAGTGTTAGTGCTCTCGGATTTTGTAGCGCGATTCGCTATAGCCTCTGTTTTCAACAGAAATGTCCTAAAGGTACCTATACCAATCTGCAGGGTGGGGAGGAAGGGGGCTGCTGCTGCTGGCAGAAACATTGTGGGGCACCCCACCTGCAAAAATACAGCCAAATGATCCTTGTTTTACCTTTCAATACCATAACTGCAGCAGAATCGTATGGTGACCCCTGTTTGTAATAGAAAGTGTCAAACAGCTTCTTGCCCCCCCCCCGTTGCCACTAACCATTTGGGGTACACCCCATGAGGGAGGATCAGAGCAATAAAAACTAATGGTAGCCCCCCAAAAAGTACCTGGAAGCCATGCCATTGTGTGCACCTCATCGCCTTCACGTTGCGCCCAAGCACCTTTTAATACTGCTCCCCCAAATTTTGACTGCCCCCTCCCAACAAAAATCAGAGAGTATAGGGGGGGTGCAGTAAAAATGTATTTGCAGTACCCCACAATAAGTCAGGATCCTCCTCCACCTTTTCCTCTGCTCTCTGACCCCACCCATTCTGCCCAGGCTCCCTCTATACCCCTTCTCTCTGACCCCACCCACTCTGCCTAGCTCCTACTATACTCCTCCTCTCTGACCCCACCCACTCTGACTAGGCTCCTCCCTAACCCCACCCACTCTGACTAGGCTTCTCCTATATCCATCCTCTCTAACCCCACCCGCTCTGCCTATACTACTCCTCTCTGACCCCACCCACTCTGACTAGGTTCCTCCCTAACCCCACCCACTCTGACTTGGCTCCTCCTATACCCCTCCTCTCTGCCCATGCTCGGCCTATACTCCTCCTCTCTGACCCACCCACTCTGACTAGGCTCTCCTGAACCCCTCCTCTCTGACCCCACCCACTCTGACTAGGCTCCTCCTCCTACACACAACACCTGTTCGCTTTCTTTCACCTGTCTCTGTTCAGGCCACACCTATTTTACTTACCAACCAATCTGCAATCCCTCATTCACTATGCATGATTCCACTCTTACACAACACACAGACACATTTTACTTACCAATTGGCCCACCTCCAACTTACCTCTGCTCTGCCACCATCAGTCACCTGGTGCCGAACCCGGGATTTGAACCCTGGTTGCCTGGATGGAAGGCAGGCACTTACCCACTGGACCACACTGGTTTCCATGTAAGTAGCCTATCAAATTGTCCTTATGTCATGGTCATCCTTTTCATGTGCAATGGAAGCCGCAGGGAAGGACACCAAGGCCTGTATGTTGCTTATAGTTACTACTGCAATCCTCTAGACCACCAAGGAGCTATAGCTCAAAGGTAAGTCTTGTACCTTTGGTGGGGACAGCCCTCACAGGCCAGAGTTCGAATCCTGCCAATGCTGTAGAGGTATCCCAAGGTAGAAATTTTCAAAAAGTGAATATGTTTTTTTTTGCTAAGTTTTTTTTTACTTGGTAACAGAGGAGAAAAGTGGACACTCTTTTTGGCATGTGTGTCCCAAAATTTCAAATGTTTTCCCTCATGACCTTCTACCAACCTCCCTATTTCTCAAGTAGGTGCAATAGGGACAAGGCCTTATCTTCCTTTATCAATGTCTTCATTCTTTGTCCTTTAAGTTTGGTGAATTGCAGAGTGCAATTGTGGTATTGGGGGTTATAACTGAGCACAAGAATGCGAGGAAAGTGCTACACTTATTGTAAAATAGGTTGGATGATGGTGATTTTTCATTTTGGTGTGAGCTACTCGCTCAAATCAGGGGTTTGGTGCCAGTGAGCTTGGATAGAAATAAAGGTCAAGTATGAGCTCTGGCTAATGAAATGATGGATCAAGTTTGAGGCAAGCTAGAGTCCATTTATTAGGTGCAATAAGAAGCTAGAAAGATTATTTCCTTTAAGAGACAGACAAGGGCAGAGTCAAGCCTTTGCTCTAGTAGGTCTGCATCATGGCTGCTGCAGGATGTGAAGGAATGGACCTCCACAGCAGTGCGCTGTGCCGGGCTGGGCTGCGCTGGGCTGCGCTGGGCTGGGCTGGGCTGGGCTGGGCCTGCCCTGGCACTGTGAAATAATCACCCACCTCCTTCCTTTGAGGAACGCTCACGAACGCCCACGAACGCCCTTGTTCTGTATACAGGCTGACAGCAGGCAATTTAGGACCCTGCTAAATGAGGGTGATGTCCCCATGTGCTTCCTTCGAGTGGCAAAATCCTTCGTCTAAGGCAGGTGGGCTTTTTAAAAATTTGGTTAAAGACCATATGTTGGAGGCGGTATCACGGCACAAGCCGCCGACCGTCTCAGAAGAAAGTATGCATGGGAGGATATTATTTGCATAGGACAGCCCTCTTCTCAGTCCCATTCTTAGGCTGCAGTTGCCATGAAGTGTTACTAGAGGGCAGCAGTATGAACAAAAGAGCACACTGACGCTTTTCTTCTGCTTGCTGACATGATTCTTGTTCATGGTGGTCTTGCAGGGCCTAAGGAGTGAAGGACTGCTTTGACTGAGGGGATGAGGAATGGCAGGCCTGTATTTGTGGTGAAGGGGGAATATTTGGAAGGTAAACAGCAAGATAAAAACGTCAAAGCATATATGCTTGCTGAGTGATTGAGTCTGTGTGTCACTTGTCTCTTTGAAGGGACATGTGAGAAAGGAACAGCAGTACCATAGACTTCAGATGGGAGAGAGCAAGCAAGGAAGAATGTTTTCCTCAAATCCAAATACTTACAGTACCTCAAAGATGACAAGTGCGATATATGATGTTCTGCAATTGTAAGGATTTGCCATGTGTGGTACATAAATATGCATGGTTAGTGAGGTTTTTCCCAGAATGTGAGTATCGTTAGGCTGGCAAATGTCAGGCACTCCTTTGGGAGTATGAGGCCAAGAAAAAATTTGGGAAGTTTGCTACAGTCATCTGTAGGATCGAAAGACACTGGGGAATCGTTACAGAGGGAGCCAGGCTGCACAAAATGTGGTAACAGTTGGACAGAAATCTTTAGCAGGGACTTTTGTCTACCCCCAATGTGGGACCAGGACTGCAGTACCTCTGTGTCTCTGAAACATATTTTGACCTCTGGACACCACCATCTGAATACCCCTCAAATGTTCCCTCCTGGTACCCCAGCTTTGGTAGTGCTTCAACCAGGTTTCAACCATTTGAGTGACCACAAAACACCCTGCCTATGTGCCTTCCATTTACATTCAGTCAGTAACCCAGCTGCTTCGTTCGCTGTTCAATCTCAAGTGACAGTTGGATGCACATTGCAGGGGTATACAGGCATTAACCGAACTGTAAAGCCCCTCTCAGTACAGCCAGACTACACTTCTTAAAATCATAAATACATGTTTTGCCCAACAGTAAGGCCAGGCCTTTCCTCTGTAGTTCATAGCCAACGTAAGGAGGAAAAAATTCAACTGTAGGGCATGCCAAAATTCTCTACAGACACTGCCAATCCTCACACTTCTGCCTATTTGCATTCCAAGGTTATTCACTATGACCCACCAAACCAATTGCAACAGTAGCCTCTCCCAGCCTCATTCGTATGCTCCGATGCCACCTTTATTTAGCAAGTGTTAGTGCTCTCGGATTTTGTAGCGCGATTCGCTATAGCCTCTGTTTTCAACAGAAATGTCCTAAAGGTACCTATACCAATCTGCAGGGTGGGGAGGAAGGGGGCTGCTGCTGCTGGCAGAAACATTGTGGGGCACCCCACCTGCAAAAATACAGCCAAATGATCCTTGTTTTACCTTTCAATACCATAACTGCAGCAGAATCGTATGGTGACCCCTGTTTGTAATAGAAAGTGTCAAACAGCTTCTTGCCCCCCCCCCGTTGCCACTAACCATTTGGGGTACACCCCATGAGGGAGGATCAGAGCAATAAAAACTAATGGTAGCCCCCCAAAAAGTACCTGGAAGCCATGCCATTGTGTGCACCTCATCGCCTTCACGTTGCGCCCAAGCACCTTTTAATACTGCTCCCCCAAATTTTGACTGCCCCCTCCCAACAAAAATCAGAGAGTATAGGGGGGGTGCAGTAAAAATGTATTTGCAGTACCCCACAATAAGTCAGGATCCTCCTCCACCTTTTCCTCTGCTCTCTGACCCCACCCATTCTGCCCAGGCTCCCTCTATACCCCTTCTCTCTGACCCCACCCACTCTGCCTAGCTCCTACTATACTCCTCCTCTCTGACCCCACCCACTCTGACTAGGCTCCTCCCTAACCCCACCCACTCTGACTAGGCTTCTCCTATATCCATCCTCTCTAACCCCACCCGCTCTGCCTATACTACTCCTCTCTGACCCCACCCACTCTGACTAGGTTCCTCCCTAACCCCACCCACTCTGACTTGGCTCCTCCTATACCCCTCCTCTCTGCCCATGCTCGGCCTATACTCCTCCTCTCTGACCCACCCACTCTGACTAGGCTCTCCTGAACCCCTCCTCTCTGACCCCACCCACTCTGACTAGGCTCCTCCTCCTACACACAACACCTGTTCGCTTTCTTTCACCTGTCTCTGTTCAGGCCACACCTATTTTACTTACCAACCAATCTGCAATCCCTCATTCACTATGCATGATTCCACTCTTACACAACACACAGACACATTTTACTTACCAATTGGCCCACCTCCAACTTACCTCTGCTCTGCCACCATCAGTCACCTGGTGCCGAACCCGGGATTTGAACCCTGGTTGCCTGGATGGAAGGCAGGCACTTACCCACTGGACCACACTGGTTTCCATGTAAGTAGCCTATCAAATTGTCCTTATGTCATGGTCATCCTTTTCATGTGCAATGGAAGCCGCAGGGAAGGACACCAAGGCCTGTATGTTGCTTATAGTTACTACTGCAATCCTCTAGACCACCAAGGAGCTATAGCTCAAAGGTAAGTCTTGTACCTTTGGTGGGGACAGCCCTCACAGGCCAGAGTTCGAATCCTGCCAATGCTGTAGAGGTATCCCAAGGTAGAAATTTTCAAAAAGTGAATATGTTTTTTTTTGCTAAGTTTTTTTTTACTTGGTAACAGAGGAGAAAAGTGGACACTCTTTTTGGCATGTGTGTCCCAAAATTTCAAATGTTTTCCCTCATGACCTTCTACCAACCTCCCTATTTCTCAAGTAGGTGCAATAGGGACAAGGCCTTATCTTCCTTTATCAATGTCTTCATTCTTTGTCCTTTAAGTTTGGTGAATTGCAGAGTGCAATTGTGGTATTGGGGGTTATAACTGAGCACAAGAATGCGAGGAAAGTGCTACACTTATTGTAAAATAGGTTGGATGATGGTGATTTTTCATTTTGGTGTGAGCTACTCGCTCAAATCAGGGGTTTGGTGCCAGTGAGCTTGGATAGAAATAAAGGTCAAGTATGAGCTCTGGCTAATGAAATGATGGATCAAGTTTGAGGCAAGCTAGAGTCCATTTATTAGGTGCAATAAGAAGCTAGAAAGATTATTTCCTTTAAGAGACAGACAAGGGCAGAGTCAAGCCTTTGCTCTAGTAGGTCTGCATCATGGCTGCTGCAGGATGTGAAGGAATGGACCTCCACAGCAGTGCGCTGTGCCGGGCTGGGCTGCGCTGGGCTGCGCTGGGCTGGGCTGGGCTGGGCTGGGCCTGCCCTGGCACTGTGAAATAATCACCCACCTCCTTCCTTTGAGGAACGCTCACGAACGCCCACGAACGCCCTTGTTCTGTATACAGGCTGACAGCAGGCAATTTAGGACCCTGCTAAATGAGGGTGATGTCCCCATGTGCTTCCTTCGAGTGGCAAAATCCTTCGTCTAAGGCAGGTGGGCTTTTTAAAAATTTGGTTAAAGACCATATGTTGGAGGCGGTATCACGGCACAAGCCGCCGACCGTCTCAGAAGAAAGTATGCATGGGAGGATATTATTTGCATAGGACAGCCCTCTTCTCAGTCCCATTCTTAGGCTGCAGTTGCCATGAAGTGTTACTAGAGGGCAGCAGTATGAACAAAAGAGCACACTGACGCTTTTCTTCTGCTTGCTGACATGATTCTTGTTCATGGTGGTCTTGCAGGGCCTAAGGAGTGAAGGACTGCTTTGACTGAGGGGATGAGGAATGGCAGGCCTGTATTTGTGGTGAAGGGGGAATATTTGGAAGGTAAACAGCAAGATAAAAACGTCAAAGCATATATGCTTGCTGAGTGATTGAGTCTGTGTGTCACTTGTCTCTTTGAAGGGACATGTGAGAAAGGAACAGCAGTACCATAGACTTCAGATGGGAGAGAGCAAGCAAGGAAGAATGTTTTCCTCAAATCCAAATACTTACAGTACCTCAAAGATGACAAGTGCGATATATGATGTTCTGCAATTGTAAGGATTTGCCATGTGTGGTACATAAATATGCATGGTTAGTGAGGTTTTTCCCAGAATGTGAGTATCGTTAGGCTGGCAAATGTCAGGCACTCCTTTGGGAGTATGAGGCCAAGAAAAAATTTGGGAAGTTTGCTACAGTCATCTGTAGGATCGAAAGACACTGGGGAATCGTTACAGAGGGAGCCAGGCTGCACAAAATGTGGTAACAGTTGGACAGAAATCTTTAGCAGGGACTTTTGTCTACCCCCAATGTGGGACCAGGACTGCAGTACCTCTGTGTCTCTGAAACATATTTTGACCTCTGGACACCACCATCTGAATACCCCTCAAATGTTCCCTCCTGGTACCCCAGCTTTGGTAGTGCTTCAACCAGGTTTCAACCATTTGAGTGACCACAAAACACCCTGCCTATGTGCCTTCCATTTACATTCAGTCAGTAACCCAGCTGCTTCGTTCGCTGTTCAATCTCAAGTGACAGTTGGATGCACATTGCAGGGGTATACAGGCATTAACCGAACTGTAAAGCCCCTCTCAGTACAGCCAGACTACACTTCTTAAAATCATAAATACATGTTTTGCCCAACAGTAAGGCCAGGCCTTTCCTCTGTAGTTCATAGCCAACGTAAGGAGGAAAAAATTCAACTGTAGGGCATGCCAAAATTCTCTACAGACACTGCCAATCCTCACACTTCTGCCTATTTGCATTCCAAGGTTATTCACTATGACCCACCAAACCAATTGCAACAGTAGCCTCTCCCAGCCTCATTCGTATGCTCCGATGCCACCTTTATTTAGCAAGTGTTAGTGCTCTCGGATTTTGTAGCGCGATTCGCTATAGCCTCTGTTTTCAACAGAAATGTCCTAAAGGTACCTATACCAATCTGCAGGGTGGGGAGGAAGGGGGCTGCTGCTGCTGGCAGAAACATTGTGGGGCACCCCACCTGCAAAAATACAGCCAAATGATCCTTGTTTTACCTTTCAATACCATAACTGCAGCAGAATCGTATGGTGACCCCTGTTTGTAATAGAAAGTGTCAAACAGCTTCTTGCCCCCCCCCCGTTGCCACTAACCATTTGGGGTACACCCCATGAGGGAGGATCAGAGCAATAAAAACTAATGGTAGCCCCCCAAAAAGTACCTGGAAGCCATGCCATTGTGTGCACCTCATCGCCTTCACGTTGCGCCCAAGCACCTTTTAATACTGCTCCCCCAAATTTTGACTGCCCCCTCCCAACAAAAATCAGAGAGTATAGGGGGGGTGCAGTAAAAATGTATTTGCAGTACCCCACAATAAGTCAGGATCCTCCTCCACCTTTTCCTCTGCTCTCTGACCCCACCCATTCTGCCCAGGCTCCCTCTATACCCCTTCTCTCTGACCCCACCCACTCTGCCTAGCTCCTACTATACTCCTCCTCTCTGACCCCACCCACTCTGACTAGGCTCCTCCCTAACCCCACCCACTCTGACTAGGCTCCTCCTATATCCATCCTCTCTAACCCCACCCGCTCTGCCTATACTACTCCTCGCTGACCCCACCCACTCTGACTAGGTTCCTCCCTAACCCCACCCACTCTGACTTGGCTCCTCCTATACCCCTCCTCTCTGCCCATGCTCGGCCTATACTCCTCCTCTCTGACCCACCCACTCTGACTAGGCTCTCCTGAACCCCTCCTCTCTAACCCCACCCACTCTGACTAGGCTCCTCCTGAACCCCTCCTCTCTGACCCCACCCAATCTGACTAGGCTCCTCCTCCTACACACAACACCTGTTCGCTTTCTTTCACCTGTCTCTGTTCAGGCCACACCTATTTTACTTACCAACCAATCTGCAATCCCTCATTCACTATGCATGATTCCACTCTTACACAACACACAGACACATTTTACTTACCAATTGGCCCACCTCCAACTTACCTCTGCTCTGCCACCATCAGTCACCTGGTGCCGAACCCGGGATTTGAACCCTGGTTGCCTGGATGGAAGGCAGGCACTTACCCACTGGACCACACTGGTTTCCATGTAAGTAGCCTATCAAATTGTCCTTATGTCATGGTCATCCTTTTCATGTGCAATGGAAGCCGCAGGGAAGGACACCAAGGCCTGTATGTTGCTTATAGTTACTACTGCAATCCTCTAGACCACCAAGGAGCTATAGCTCAAAGGTAAGTCTTGTACCTTTGGTGGGGACAGCCCTCACAGGCCAGAGTTCGAATCCTGCCAATGCTGTAGAGGTATCCCAAGGTAGAAATTTTCAAAAAGTGAATATGTTTTTTTTTGCTAAGTTTTTTTTTACTTGGTAACAGAGGAGAAAAGTGGACACTCTTTTTGGCATGTGTGTCCCAAAATTTCAAATGTTTTCCCTCATGACCTTCTACCAACCTCCCTATTTCTCAAGTAGGTGCAATAGGGACAAGGCCTTATCTTCCTTTATCAATGTCTTCATTCTTTGTCCTTTAAGTTTGGTGAATTGCAGAGTGCAATTGTGGTATTGGGGGTTATAACTGAGCACAAGAATGCGAGGAAAGTGCTACACTTATTGTAAAATAGGTTGGATGATGGTGATTTTTCATTTTGGTGTGAGCTACTCGCTCAAATCAGGGGTTTGGTGCCAGTGAGCTTGGATAGAAATAAAGGTCAAGTATGAGCTCTGGCTAATGAAATGATGGATCAAGTTTGAGGCAAGCTAGAGTCCATTTATTAGGTGCAATAAGAAGCTAGAAAGATTATTTCCTTTAAGAGACAGACAAGGGCAGAGTCAAGCCTTTGCTCTAGTAGGTCTGCATCATGGCTGCTGCAGGATGTGAAGGAATGGACCTCCACAGCAGTGCGCTGTGCCGGGCTGGGCTGCGCTGGGCTGCGCTGGGCTGGGCTGGGCTGGGCTGGGCCTGCCCTGGCACTGTGAAATAATCACCCACCTCCTTCCTTTGAGGAACGCTCACGAACGCCCACGAACGCCCTTGTTCTGTATACAGGCTGACAGCAGGCAATTTAGGACCCTGCTAAATGAGGGTGATGTCCCCATGTGCTTCCTTCGAGTGGCAAAATCCTTCGTCTAAGGCAGGTGGGCTTTTTAAAAATTTGGTTAAAGACCATATGTTGGAGGCGGTATCACGGCACAAGCCGCCGACCGTCTCAGAAGAAAGTATGCATGGGAGGATATTATTTGCATAGGACAGCCCTCTTCTCAGTCCCATTCTTAGGCTGCAGTTGCCATGAAGTGTTACTAGAGGGCAGCAGTATGAACAAAAGAGCACACTGACGCTTTTCTTCTGCTTGCTGACATGATTCTTGTTCATGGTGGTCTTGCAGGGCCTAAGGAGTGAAGGATTGCTTTGACTGAGGGGATGAGGAATGGCAGGCCTGTATTTGTGGTGAAGGGGGAATATTTGGAAGGTAAACAGCAAGATAAAAACGTCAAAGCATATATGCTTGCTGAGTGATTGAGTCTGTGTGTCACTTGTCTCTTTGAAGGGACATGTGAGAAAGGAACAGCAGTACCATAGACTTCAGATGGGAGAGAGCAAGCAAGGAAGAATGTTTTCCTCAAATCCAAATACTTACAGTACCTCAAAGATGACAAGTGCGATATATGATGTTCTGCAATTGTAAGGATTTGCCATGTGTGGTACATAAATATGCATGGTTAGTGAGGTTTTTCCCAGAATGTGAGTATCGTTAGGCTGGCAAATGTCAGGCACTCCTTTGGGAGTATGAGGCCAAGAAAAAATTTGGGAAGTTTGCTACAGTCATCTGTAGGATCGAAAGACACTGGGGAATCGTTACAGAGGGAGCCAGGCTGCACAAAATGTGGTAACAGTTGGACAGAAATCTTTAGCAGGGACTTTTGTCTACCCCCAATGTGGGACCAGGACTGCAGTACCTCTGTGTCTCTGAAACATATTTTGACCTCTGGACACCACCATCTGAATACCCCTCAAATGTTCCCTCCTGGTACCCCAGCTTTGGTAGTGCTTCAACCAGGTTTCAACCATTTGAGTGACCACAAAACACCCTGCCTATGTGCCTTCCATTTACATTCAGTCAGTAACCCAGCTGCTTCGTTCGCTGTTCAATCTCAAGTGACAGTTGGATGCACATTGCAGGGGTATACAGGCATTAACCGAACTGTAAAGCCCCTCTCAGTACAGCCAGACTACACTTCTTAAAATCATAAATACATGTTTTGCCCAACAGTAAGGCCAGGCCTTTCCTCTGTAGTTCATAGCCAACGTAAGGAGGAAAAAATTCAACTGTAGGGCATGCCAAAATTCTCTACAGACACTGCCAATCCTCACACTTCTGCCTATTTGCATTCCAAGGTTATTCACTATGACCCACCAAACCAATTGCAACAGTAGCCTCTCCCAGCCTCATTCGTATGCTCCGATGCCACCTTTATTTAGCAAGTGTTAGTGCTCTCGGATTTTGTAGCGCGATTCGCTATAGCCTCTGTTTTCAACAGAAATGTCCTAAAGGTACCTATACCAATCTGCAGGGTGGGGAGGAAGGGGGCTGCTGCTGCTGGCAGAAACATTGTGGGGCACCCCACCTGCAAAAATACAGCCAAATGATCCTTGTTTTACCTTTCAATACCATAACTGCACCAGAATCGTATGGTGACCCCTGTTTGTAATAGAAAGTGTCAAACAGCTTCTTGCCCCCCCCCCGTTGCCACTAACCATTTGGGGTACACCCCATGAGGGAGGATCAGAGCAATAAAAACTAATGGTAGCCCCCCAAAAAGTACCTGGAAGCCATGCCATTGTGTGCACCTCATCGCCTTCACGTTGCGCCCAAGCACCTTTTAATACTGCTCCCCCAAATTTTGACTGCCCCCTCCCAACAAAAATCAGAGAGTATAGGGGGGGTGCAGTAAAAATGTATTTGCAGTACCCCACAATAAGTCAGGATCCTCCTCCACCTTTTCCTCTGCTCTCTGACCCCACCCATTCTGCCCAGGCTCCCTCTATACCCCTTCTCTCTGACCCCACCCACTCTGCCTAGCTCCTACTATACTCCTCCTCTCTGACCCCACCCACTCTGACTAGGCTCCTCCCTAACCCCACCCACTCTGACTAGGCTCCTCCTATATCCATCCTCTCTAACCCCACCCGCTCTGCCTATACTACTCCTCGCTGACCCCACCCACTCTGACTAGGTTCCTCCCTAACCCCACCCACTCTGACTTGGCTCCTCCTATACCCCTCCTCTCTGCCCATGCTCGGCCTATACTCCTCCTCTCTGACCCACCCACTCTGACTAGGCTCTCCTGAACCCCTCCTCTCTAACCCCACCCACTCTGACTAGGCTCCTCCTGAACCCCTCCTCTCTGACCCCACCCAATCTGACTAGGCTCCTCCTCCTACACACAACACCTGTTCGCTTTCTTTCACCTGTCTCTGTTCAGGCCACACCTATTTTACTTACCAACCAATCTGCAATCCCTCATTCACTATGCATGATTCCACTCTTACACAACACACAGACACATTTTACTTACCAATTGGCCCACCTCCAACTTACCTCTGCTCTGCCACCATCAGTCACCTGGTGCCGAACCCGGGATTTGAACCCTGGTTGCCTGGATGGAAGGCAGGCACTTACCCACTGGACCACACTGGTTTCCATGTAAGTAGCCTATCAAATTGTCCTTATGTCATGGTCATCCTTTTCATGTGCAATGGAAGCCGCAGGGAAGGACACCAAGGCCTGTATGTTGCTTATAGTTACTACTGCAATCCTCTAGACCACCAAGGAGCTATAGCTCAAAGGTAAGTCTTGTACCTTTGGTGGGGACAGCCCTCACAGGCCAGAGTTCGAATCCTGCCAATGCTGTAGAGGTATCCCAAGGTAGAAATTTTCAAAAAGTGAATATGTTTTTTTTTGCTAAGTTTTTTTTTACTTGGTAACAGAGGAGAAAAGTGGACACTCTTTTTGGCATGTGTGTCCCAAAATTTCAAATGTTTTCCCTCATGACCTTCTACCAACCTCCCTATTTCTCAAGTAGGTGCAATAGGGACAAGGCCTTATCTTCCTTTATCAATGTCTTCATTCTTTGTCCTTTAAGTTTGGTGAATTGCAGAGTGCAATTGTGGTATTGGGGGTTATAACTGAGCACAAGAATGCGAGGAAAGTGCTACACTTATTGTAAAATAGGTTGGATGATGGTGATTTTTCATTTTGGTGTGAGCTACTCGCTCAAATCAGGGGTTTGGTGCCAGTGAGCTTGGATAGAAATAAAGGTCAAGTATGAGCTCTGGCTAATGAAATGATGGATCAAGTTTGAGGCAAGCTAGAGTCCATTTATTAGGTGCAATAAGAAGCTAGAAAGATTATTTCCTTTAAGAGACAGACAAGGGCAGAGTCAAGCCTTTGCTCTAGTAGGTCTGCATCATGGCTGCTGCAGGATGTGAAGGAATGGACCTCCACAGCAGTGCGCTGTGCCGGGCTGGGCTGCGCTGGGCTGCGCTGGGCTGGGCTGGGCTGGGCTGGGCCTGCCCTGGCACTGTGAAATAATCACCCACCTCCTTCCTTTGAGGAACGCTCACGAACGCCCACGAACGCCCTTGTTCTGTATACAGGCTGACAGCAGGCAATTTAGGACCCTGCTAAATGAGGGTGATGTCCCCATGTGCTTCCTTCGAGTGGCAAAATCCTTCGTCTAAGGCAGGTGGGCTTTTTAAAAATTTGGTTAAAGACCATATGTTGGAGGCGGTATCACGGCACAAGCCGCCGACCGTCTCAGAAGAAAGTATGCATGGGAGGATATTATTTGCATAGGACAGCCCTCTTCTCAGTCCCATTCTTAGGCTGCAGTTGCCATGAAGTGTTACTAGAGGGCAGCAGTATGAACAAAAGAGCACACTGACGCTTTTCTTCTGCTTGCTGACATGATTCTTGTTCATGGTGGTCTTGCAGGGCCTAAGGAGTGAAGGACTGCTTTGACTGAGGGGATGAGGAATGGCAGGCCTGTATTTGTGGTGAAGGGGGAATATTTGGAAGGTAAACAGCAAGATAAAAACGTCAAAGCATATATGCTTGCTGAGTGATTGAGTCTGTGTGTCACTTGTCTCTTTGAAGGGACATGTGAGAAAGGAACAGCAGTACCATAGACTTCAGATGGGAGAGAGCAAGCAAGGATGAATGTTTTCCTCAAATCCAAATACTTACAGTACCTCAAAGATGACAAGTGCGATATATGATGTTCTGCAATTGTAAGGATTTGCCATGTGTGGTACATAAATATGCATGGTTAGTGAGGTTTTTCCCAGAATGTGAGTATCGTTAGGCTGGCAAATGTCAGGCACTCCTTTGGGAGTATGAGGCCAAGAAAAAATTTGGGAAGTTTGCTACAGTCATCTGTAGGATCGAAAGACACTGGGGAATCGTTACAGAGGGAGCCAGGCTGCACAAAATGTGGTAACAGTTGGACAGAAATCTTTAGCAGGGACTTTTGTCTACCCCCAATGTGGGACCAGGACTGCAGTACCTCTGTGTCTCTGAAACATATTTTGACCTCTGGACACCACCATCTGAATACCCCTCAAATGTTCCCTCCTGGTACCCCAGCTTTGGTAGTGCTTCAACCAGGTTTCAACCATTTGAGTGACCACAAAACACCCTGCCTATGTGCCTTCCATTTACATTCAGTCAGTAACCCAGCTGCTTCGTTCGCTGTTCAATCTCAAGTGACAGTTGGATGCACATTGCAGGGGTATACAGGCATTAACCGAACTGTAAAGCCCCTCTCAGTACAGCCAGACTACACTTCTTAAAATCATAAATACATGTTTTGCCCAACAGTAAGGCCAGGCCTTTCCTCTGTAGTTCATAGCCAACGTAAGGAGGAAAAAATTCAACTGTAGGGCATGCCAAAATTCTCTACAGACACTGCCAATCCTCACACTTCTGCCTATTTGCATTCCAAGGTTATTCACTATGACCCACCAAACCAATTGCAACAGTAGCCTCTCCCAGCCTCATTCGTATGCTCCGATGCCACCTTTATTTAGCAAGTGTTAGTGCTCTCGGATTTTGTAGCGCGATTCGCTATAGCCTCTGTTTTCAACAGAAATGTCCTAAAGGTACCTATACCAATCTGCAGGGTGGGGAGGAAGGGGGCTGCTGCTGCTGGCAGAAACATTGTGGGGCACCCCACCTGCAAAAATACAGCCAAATGATCCTTGTTTTACCTTTCAATACCATAACTGCAGCAGAATCGTATGGTGACCCCTGTTTGTAATAGAAAGTGTCAAACAGCTTCTTGCCCCCCCCCCGTTGCCACTAACCATTTGGGGTACACCCCATGAGGGAGGATCAGAGCAATAAAAACTAATGGTAGCCCCCCAAAAAGTACCTGGAAGCCATGCCATTGTGTGCACCTCATCGCCTTCACGTTGCGCCCAAGCACCTTTTAATACTGCTCCCCCAAATTTTGACTGCCCCCTCCCAACAAAAATCAGAGAGTATAGGGGGGGTGCAGTAAAAATGTATTTGCAGTACCCCACAATAAGTCAGGATCCTCCTCCACCTTTTCCTCTGCTCTCTGACCCCACCCATTCTGCCCAGGCTCCCTCTATACCCCTTCTCTCTGACCCCACCCACTCTGCCTAGCTCCTACTATACTCCTCCTCTCTGACCCCACCCACTCTGACTAGGCTCCTCCCTAACCCCACCCACTCTGACTAGGCTCCTCCTATATCCATCCTCTCTAACCCCACCCGCTCTGCCTATACTACTCCTCGCTGACCCCACCCACTCTGACTAGGTTCCTCCCTAACCCCACCCACTCTGACTTGGCTCCTCCTATACCCCTCCTCTCTGCCCATGCTCGGCCTATACTCCTCCTCTCTGACCCACCCACTCTGACTAGGCTCTCCTGAACCCCTCCTCTCTAACCCCACCCACTCTGACTAGGCTCCTCCTGAACCCCTCCTCTCTGACCCCACCCAATCTGACTAGGCTCCTCCTCCTACACACAACACCTGTTCGCTTTCTTTCACCTGTCTCTGTTCAGGCCACACCTATTTTACTTACCAACCAATCTGCAATCCCTCATTCACTATGCATGATTCCACTCTTACACAACACACAGACACATTTTACTTACCAATTGGCCCACCTCCAACTTACCTCTGCTCTGCCACCATCAGTCACCTGGTGCCGAACCCGGGATTTGAACCCTGGTTGCCTGGATGGAAGGCAGGCACTTACCCACTGGACCACACTGGTTTCCATGTAAGTAGCCTATCAAATTGTCCTTATGTCATGGTCATCCTTTTCATGTGCAATGGAAGCCGCAGGGAAGGACACCAAGGCCTGTATGTTGCTTATAGTTACTACTGCAATCCTCTAGACCACCAAGGAGCTATAGCTCAAAGGTAAGTCTTGTACCTTTGGTGGGGACAGCCCTCACAGGCCAGAGTTCGAATCCTGCCAATGCTGTAGAGGTATCCCAAGGTAGAAATTTTCAAAAAGTGAATATGTTTTTTTTTGCTAAGTTTTTTTTTACTTGGTAACAGAGGAGAAAAGTGGACACTCTTTTTGGCATGTGTGTCCCAAAATTTCAAATGTTTTCCCTCATGACCTTCTACCAACCTCCCTATTTCTCAAGTAGGTGCAATAGGGACAAGGCCTTATCTTCCTTTATCAATGTCTTCATTCTTTGTCCTTTAAGTTTGGTGAATTGCAGAGTGCAATTGTGGTATTGGGGGTTATAACTGAGCACAAGAATGCGAGGAAAGTGCTACACTTATTGTAAAATAGGTTGGATGATGGTGATTTTTCATTTTGGTGTGAGCTACTCGCTCAAATCAGGGGTTTGGTGCCAGTGAGCTTGGATAGAAATAAAGGTCAAGTATGAGCTCTGGCTAATGAAATGATGGATCAAGTTTGAGGCAAGCTAGAGTCCATTTATTAGGTGCAATAAGAAGCTAGAAAGATTATTTCCTTTAAGAGACAGACAAGGGCAGAGTCAAGCCTTTGCTCTAGTAGGTCTGCATCATGGCTGCTGCAGGATGTGAAGGAATGGACCTCCACAGCAGTGCGCTGTGCCGGGCTGGGCTGCGCTGGGCTGCGCTGGGCTGGGCTGGGCTGGGCTGGGCCTGCCCTGGCACTGTGAAATAATCACCCACCTCCTTCCTTTGAGGAACGCTCACGAACGCCCACGAACGCCCTTGTTCTGTATACAGGCTGACAGCAGGCAATTTAGGACCCTGCTAAATGAGGGTGATGTCCCCATGTGCTTCCTTCGAGTGGCAAAATCCTTCGTCTAAGGCAGGTGGGCTTTTTAAAAATTTGGTTAAAGACCATATGTTGGAGGCGGTATCACGGCACAAGCCGCCGACCGTCTCAGAAGAAAGTATGCATGGGAGGATATTATTTGCATAGGACAGCCCTCTTCTCAGTCCCATTCTTAGGCTGCAGTTGCCATGAAGTGTTACTAGAGGGCAGCAGTATGAACAAAAGAGCACACTGACGCTTTTCTTCTGCTTGCTGACATGATTCTTGTTCATGGTGGTCTTGCAGGGCCTAAGGAGTGAAGGACTGCTTTGACTGAGGGGATGAGGAATGGCAGGCCTGTATTTGTGGTGAAGGGGGAATATTTGGAAGGTAAACAGCAAGATAAAAACGTCAAAGCATATATGCTTGCTGAGTGATTGAGTCTGTGTGTCACTTGTCTCTTTGAAGGGACATGTGAGAAAGGAACAGCAGTACCATAGACTTCAGATGGGAGAGAGCAAGCAAGGAAGAATGTTTTCCTCAAATCCAAATACTTACAGTACCTCAAAGATGACAAGTGCGATATATGATGTTCTGCAATTGTAAGGATTTGCCATGTGTGGTACATAAATATGCATGGTTAGTGAGGTTTTTCCCAGAATGTGAGTATCGTTAGGCTGGCAAATGTCAGGCACTCCTTTGGGAGTATGAGGCCAAGAAAAAATTTGGGAAGTTTGCTACAGTCATCTGTAGGATCGAAAGACACTGGGGAATCGTTACAGAGGGAGCCAGGCTGCACAAAATGTGGTAACAGTTGGACAGAAATCTTTAGCAGGGACTTTTGTCTACCCCCAATGTGGGACCAGGACTGCAGTACCTCTGTGTCTCTGAAACATATTTTGACCTCTGGACACCACCATCTGAATACCCCTCAAATGTTCCCTCCTGGTACCCCAGCTTTGGTAGTGCTTCAACCAGGTTTCAACCATTTGAGTGACCACAAAACACCCTGCCTATGTGCCTTCCATTTACATTCAGTCAGTAACCCAGCTGCTTCGTTCGCTGTTCAATCTCAAGTGACAGTTGGATGCACATTGCAGGGGTATACAGGCATTAACCGAACTGTAAAGCCCCTCTCAGTACAGCCAGACTACACTTCTTAAAATCATAAATACATGTTTTGCCCAACAGTAAGGCCAGGCCTTTCCTCTGTAGTTCATAGCCAACGTAAGGAGGAAAAAATTCAACTGTAGGGCATGCCAAAATTCTCTACAGACACTGCCAATCCTCACACTTCTGCCTATTTGCATTCCAAGGTTATTCACTATGACCCACCAAACCAATTGCAACAGTAGCCTCTCCCAGCCTCATTCGTATGCTCCGATGCCACCTTTATTTAGCAAGTGTTAGTGCTCTCGGATTTTGTAGCGCGATTCGCTATAGCCTCTGTTTTCAACAGAAATGTCCTAAAGGTACCTATACCAATCTGCAGGGTGGGGAGGAAGGGGGCTGCTGCTGCTGGCAGAAACATTGTGGGGCACCCCACCTGCAAAAATACAGCCAAATGATCCTTGTTTTACCTTTCAATACCATAACTGCACCAGAATCGTATGGTGACCCCTGTTTGTAATAGAAAGTGTCAAACAGCTTCTTGCCCCCCCCCCGTTGCCACTAACCATTTGGGGTACACCCCATGAGGGAGGATCAGAGCAATAAAAACTAATGGTAGCCCCCCAAAAAGTACCTGGAAGCCATGCCATTGTGTGCACCTCATCGCCTTCACGTTGCGCCCAAGCACCTTTTAATACTGCTCCCCCAAATTTTGACTGCCCCCTCCCAACAAAAATCAGAGAGTATAGGGGGGGTGCAGTAAAAATGTATTTGCAGTACCCCACAATAAGTCAGGATCCTCCTCCACCTTTTCCTCTGCTCTCTGACCCCACCCATTCTGCCCAGGCTCCCTCTATACCCCTTCTCTCTGACCCCACCCACTCTGCCTAGCTCCTACTATACTCCTCCTCTCTGACCCCACCCACTCTGACTAGGCTCCTCCCTAACCCCACCCACTCTGACTAGGCTCCTCCTATATCCATCCTCTCTAACCCCACCCGCTCTGCCTATACTACTCCTCGCTGACCCCACCCACTCTGACTAGGTTCCTCCCTAACCCCACCCACTCTGACTTGGCTCCTCCTATACCCCTCCTCTCTGCCCATGCTCGGCCTATACTCCTCCTCTCTGACCCACCCACTCTGACTAGGCTCTCCTGAACCCCTCCTCTCTAACCCCACCCACTCTGACTAGGCTCCTCCTGAACCCCTCCTCTCTGACCCCACCCAATCTGACTAGGCTCCTCCTCCTACACACAACACCTGTTCGCTTTCTTTCACCTGTCTCTGTTCAGGCCACACCTATTTTACTTACCAACCAATCTGCAATCCCTCATTCACTATGCATGATTCCACTCTTACACAACACACAGACACATTTTACTTACCAATTGGCCCACCTCCAACTTACCTCTGCTCTGCCACCATCAGTCACCTGGTGCCGAACCCGGGATTTGAACCCTGGTTGCCTGGATGGAAGGCAGGCACTTACCCACTGGACCACACTGGTTTCCATGTAAGTAGCCTATCAAATTGTCCTTATGTCATGGTCATCCTTTTCATGTGCAATGGAAGCCGCAGGGAAGGACACCAAGGCCTGTATGTTGCTTATAGTTACTACTGCAATCCTCTAGACCACCAAGGAGCTATAGCTCAAAGGTAAGTCTTGTACCTTTGGTGGGGACAGCCCTCACAGGCCAGAGTTCGAATCCTGCCAATGCTGTAGAGGTATCCCAAGGTAGAAATTTTCAAAAAGTGAATATGTTTTTTTTTGCTAAGTTTTTTTTTACTTGGTAACAGAGGAGAAAAGTGGACACTCTTTTTGGCATGTGTGTCCCAAAATTTCAAATGTTTTCCCTCATGACCTTCTACCAACCTCCCTATTTCTCAAGTAGGTGCAATAGGGACAAGGCCTTATCTTCCTTTATCAATGTCTTCATTCTTTGTCCTTTAAGTTTGGTGAATTGCAGAGTGCAATTGTGGTATTGGGGGTTATAACTGAGCACAAGAATGCGAGGAAAGTGCTACACTTATTGTAAAATAGGTTGGATGATGGTGATTTTTCATTTTGGTGTGAGCTACTCGCTCAAATCAGGGGTTTGGTGCCAGTGAGCTTGGATAGAAATAAAGGTCAAGTATGAGCTCTGGCTAATGAAATGATGGATCAAGTTTGAGGCAAGCTAGAGTCCATTTATTAGGTGCAATAAGAAGCTAGAAAGATTATTTCCTTTAAGAGACAGACAAGGGCAGAGTCAAGCCTTTGCTCTAGTAGGTCTGCATCATGGCTGCTGCAGGATGTGAAGGAATGGACCTCCACAGCAGTGCGCTGTGCCGGGCTGGGCTGCGCTGGGCTGCGCTGGGCTGGGCTGGGCTGGGCTGGGCCTGCCCTGGCACTGTGAAATAATCACCCACCTCCTTCCTTTGAGGAACGCTCACGAACGCCCACGAACGCCCTTGTTCTGTATACAGGCTGACAGCAGGCAATTTAGGACCCTGCTAAATGAGGGTGATGTCCCCATGTGCTTCCTTCGAGTGGCAAAATCCTTCGTCTAAGGCAGGTGGGCTTTTTAAAAATTTGGTTAAAGACCATATGTTGGAGGCGGTATCACGGCACAAGCCGCCGACCGTCTCAGAAGAAAGTATGCATGGGAGGATATTATTTGCATAGGACAGCCCTCTTCTCAGTCCCATTCTTAGGCTGCAGTTGCCATGAAGTGTTACTAGAGGGCAGCAGTATGAACAAAAGAGCACACTGACGCTTTTCTTCTGCTTGCTGACATGATTCTTGTTCATGGTGGTCTTGCAGGGCCTAAGGAGTGAAGGACTGCTTTGACTGAGGGGATGAGGAATGGCAGGCCTGTATTTGTGGTGAAGGGGGAATATTTGGAAGGTAAACAGCAAGATAAAAACGTCAAAGCATATATGCTTGCTGAGTGATTGAGTCTGTGTGTCACTTGTCTCTTTGAAGGGACATGTGAGAAAGGAACAGCAGTACCATAGACTTCAGATGGGAGAGAGCAAGCAAGGAAGAATGTTTTCCTCAAATCCAAATACTTACAGTACCTCAAAGATGACAAGTGCGATATATGATGTTCTGCAATTGTAAGGATTTGCCATGTGTGGTACATAAATATGCATGGTTAGTGAGGTTTTTCCCAGAATGTGAGTATCGTTAGGCTGGCAAATGTCAGGCACTCCTTTGGGAGTATGAGGCCAAGAAAAAATTTGGGAAGTTTGCTACAGTCATCTGTAGGATCGAAAGACACTGGGGAATCGTTACAGAGGGAGCCAGGCTGCACAAAATGTGGTAACAGTTGGACAGAAATCTTTAGCAGGGACTTTTGTCTACCCCCAATGTGGGACCAGGACTGCAGTACCTCTGTGTCTCTGAAACATATTTTGACCTCTGGACACCACCATCTGAATACCCCTCAAATGTTCCCTCCTGGTACCCCAGCTTTGGTAGTGCTTCAACCAGGTTTCAACCATTTGAGTGACCACAAAACACCCTGCCTATGTGCCTTCCATTTACATTCAGTCAGTAACCCAGCTGCTTCGTTCGCTGTTCAATCTCAAGTGACAGTTGGATGCACATTGCAGGGGTATACAGGCATTAACCGAACTGTAAAGCCCCTCTCAGTACAGCCAGACTACACTTCTTAAAATCATAAATACATGTTTTGCCCAACAGTAAGGCCAGGCCTTTCCTCTGTAGTTCATAGCCAACGTAAGGAGGAAAAAATTCAACTGTAGGGCATGCCAAAATTCTCTACAGACACTGCCAATCCTCACACTTCTGCCTATTTGCATTCCAAGGTTATTCACTATGACCCACCAAACCAATTGCAACAGTAGCCTCTCCCAGCCTCATTCGTATGCTCCGATGCCACCTTTATTTAGCAAGTGTTAGTGCTCTCGGATTTTGTAGCGCGATTCGCTATAGCCTCTGTTTTCAACAGAAATGTCCTAAAGGTACCTATACCAATCTGCAGGGTGGGGAGGAAGGGGGCTGCTGCTGCTGGCAGAAACATTGTGGGGCACCCCACCTGCAAAAATACAGCCAAATGATCCTTGTTTTACCTTTCAATACCATAACTGCACCAGAATCGTATGGTGACCCCTGTTTGTAATAGAAAGTGTCAAACAGCTTCTTGCCCCCCCCCCCGTTGCCACTAACCATTTGGGGTACACCCCATGAGGGAGGATCAGAGCAATAAAAACTAATGGTAGCCCCCCAAAAAGTACCTGGAAGCCATGCCATTGTGTGCACCTCATCGCCTTCACGTTGCGCCCAAGCACCTTTTAATACTGCTCCCCCAAATTTTGACTGCCCCCTCCCAACAAAAATCAGAGAGTATAGGGGGGGTGCAGTAAAAATGTATTTGCAGTACCCCACAATAAGTCAGGATCCTCCTCCACCTTTTCCTCTGCTCTCTGACCCCACCCATTCTGCCCAGGCTCCCTCTATACCCCTTCTCTCTGACCCCACCCACTCTGCCTAGCTCCTACTATACTCCTCCTCTCTGACCCCACCCACTCTGACTAGGCTCCTCCCTAACCCCACCCACTCTGACTAGGCTCCTCCTATATCCATCCTCTCTAACCCCACCCGCTCTGCCTATACTACTCCTCGCTGACCCCACCCACTCTGACTAGGTTCCTCCCTAACCCCACCCACTCTGACTTGGCTCCTCCTATACCCCTCCTCTCTGCCCATGCTCGGCCTATACTCCTCCTCTCTGACCCACCCACTCTGACTAGGCTCTCCTGAACCCCTCCTCTCTAACCCCACCCACTCTGACTAGGCTCCTCCTGAACCCCTCCTCTCTGACCCCACCCAATCTGACTAGGCTCCTCCTCCTACACACAACACCTGTTCGCTTTCTTTCACCTGTCTCTGTTCAGGCCACACCTATTTTACTTACCAACCAATCTGCAATCCCTCATTCACTATGCATGATTCCACTCTTACACAACACACAGACACATTTTACTTACCAATTGGCCCACCTCCAACTTACCTCTGCTCTGCCACCATCAGTCACCTGGTGCCGAACCCGGGATTTGAACCCTGGTTGCCTGGATGGAAGGCAGGCACTTACCCACTGGACCACACTGGTTTCCATGTAAGTAGCCTATCAAATTGTCCTTATGTCATGGTCATCCTTTTCATGTGCAATGGAAGCCGCAGGGAAGCACACCAAGGCCTGTATGTTGCTTATAGTTACTACTGCAATCCTCTAGACCACCAAGGAGCTATAGCTCAAAGGTAAGTCTTGTACCTTTGGTGGGGACAGCCCTCACAGGCCAGAGTTCGAATCCTGCCAATGCTGTAGAGGTATCCCAAGGTAGAAATTTTCAAAAAGTGAATATGTTTTTTTTTGCTAAGTTTTTTTTTACTTGGTAACAGAGGAGAAAAGTGGACACTCTTTTTGGCATGTGTGTCCCAAAATTTCAAATGTTTTCCCTCATGACCTTCTACCAACCTCCCTATTTCTCAAGTAGGTGCAATAGGGACAAGGCCTTATCTTCCTTTATCAATGTCTTCATTCTTTGTCCTTTAAGTTTGGTGAATTGCAGAGTGCAATTGTGGTATTGGGGGTTATAACTGAGCACAAGAATGCGAGGAAAGTGCTACACTTATTGTAAAATAGGTTGGATGATGGTGATTTTTCATTTTGGTGTGAGCTACCATTTGGGGTACACCCCATGAGGGAGGATCAGAGCAATAAAAACTAATGGTAGCCCCCCAAAAAGTACCTGGAAGCCATGCCATTGTGTGCACCTCATCGCCTTCACGTTGCGCCCAAGCACCTTTTAATACTGCTCCCCCAAATTTTGACTGCCCCCTCCCAACAAAAATCAGAGAGTATAGGGGGGGTGCAGTAAAAATGTATTTGCAGTACCCCACAATAAGTCAGGATCCTCCTCCACCTTTTCCTCTGCTCTCTGACCCCACCCATTCTGCCCAGGCTCCCTCTATACCCCTTCTCTCTGACCCCACCCACTCTGCCTAGCTCCTACTATACTCCTCCTCTCTGACCCCACCCACTCTGACTAGGCTCCTCCCTAACCCCACCCACTCTGACTAGGCTCCTCCTATATCCATCCTCTCTAACCCCACCCGCTCTGCCTATACTACTCCTCGCTGACCCCACCCACTCTGACTAGGTTCCTCCCTAACCCCACCCACTCTGACTTGGCTCCTCCTATACCCCTCCTCTCTGCCCATGCTCGGCCTATACTCCTCCTCTCTGACCCACCCACTCTGACTAGGCTCTCCTGAACCCCTCCTCTCTAACCCCACCCACTCTGACTAGGCTCCTCCTGAACCCCTCCTCTCTGACCCCACCCAATCTGACTAGGCTCCTCCTCCTACACACAACACCTGTTCGCTTTCTTTCACCTGTCTCTGTTCAGGCCACACCTATTTTACTTACCAACCAATCTGCAATCCCTCATTCACTATGCATGATTCCACTCTTACACAACACACAGACACATTTTACTTACCAATTGGCCCACCTCCAACTTACCTCTGCTCTGCCACCATCAGTCACCTGGTGCCGAACCCGGGATTTGAACCCTGGTTGCCTGGATGGAAGGCAGGCACTTACCCACTGGACCACACTGGTTTCCATGTAAGTAGCCTATCAAATTGTCCTTATGTCATGGTCATCCTTTTCATGTGCAATGGAAGCCGCAGGGAAGGACACCAAGGCCTGTATGTTGCTTATAGTTACTACTGCAATCCTCTAGACCACCAAGGAGCTATAGCTCAAAGGTAAGTCTTGTACCTTTGGTGGGGACAGCCCTCACAGGCCAGAGTTCGAATCCTGCCAATGCTGTAGAGGTATCCCAAGGTAGAAATTTTCAAAAAGTGAATATGTTTTTTTTTGCTAAGTTTTTTTTTACTTGGTAACAGAGGAGAAAAGTGGACACTCTTTTTGGCATGTGTGTCCCAAAATTTCAAATGTTTTCCCTCATGACCTTCTACCAACCTCCCTATTTCTCAAGTAGGTGCAATAGGGACAAGGCCTTATCTTCCTTTATCAATGTCTTCATTCTTTGTCCTTTAAGTTTGGTGAATTGCAGAGTGCAATTGTGGTATTGGGGGTTATAACTGAGCACAAGAATGCGAGGAAAGTGCTACACTTATTGTAAAATAGGTTGGATGATGGTGATTTTTCATTTTGGTGTGAGCTACTCGCTCAAATCAGGGGTTTGGTGCCAGTGAGCTTGGATAGAAATAAAGGTCAAGTATGAGCTCTGGCTAATGAAATGATGGATCAAGTTTGAGGCAAGCTAGAGTCCATTTATTAGGTGCAATAAGAAGCTAGAAAGATTATTTCCTTTAAGAGACAGACAAGGGCAGAGTCAAGCCTTTGCTCTAGTAGGTCTGCATCATGGCTGCTGCAGGATGTGAAGGAATGGACCTCCACAGCAGTGCGCTGTGCCGGGCTGGGCTGCGCTGGGCTGCGCTGGGCTGGGCTGGGCTGGGCTGGGCTGGGCCTGCCCTGGCACTGTGAAATAATCACCCACCTCCTTCCTTTGAGGAACGCTCACGAACGCCCACGAACGCCCTTGTTCTGTATACAGGCTGACAGCAGGCAATTTAGGACCCTGCTAAATGAGGGTGATGTCCCCATGTGCTTCCTTCGAGTGGCAAAATCCTTCGTCTAAGGCAGGTGGGCTTTTTAAAAATTTGGTTAAAGACCATATGTTGGAGGCGGTATCACGGCACAAGCCGCCGACCGTCTCAGAAGAAAGTATGCATGGGAGGATATTATTTGCATAGGACAGCCCTCTTCTCAGTCCCATTCTTAGGCTGCAGTTGCCATGAAGTGTTACTAGAGGGCAGCAGTATGAACAAAAGAGCACACTGACGCTTTTCTTCTGCTTGCTGACATGATTCTTGTTCATGGTGGTCTTGCAGGGCCTAAGGAGTGAAGGACTGCTTTGACTGAGGGGATGAGGAATGGCAGGCCTGTATTTGTGGTGAAGGGGGAATATTTGGAAGGTAAACAGCAAGATAAAAACGTCAAAGCATATATGCTTGCTGAGTGATTGAGTCTGTGTGTCACTTGTCTCTTTGAAGGGACATGTGAGAAAGGAACAGCAGTACCATAGACTTCAGATGGGAGAGAGCAAGCAAGGATGAATGTTTTCCTCAAATCCAAATACTTACAGTACCTCAAAGATGACAAGTGCGATATATGATGTTCTGCAATTGTAAGGATTTGCCATGTGTGGTACATAAATATGCATGGTTAGTGAGGTTTTTCCCAGAATGTGAGTATCGTTAGGCTGGCAAATGTCAGGCACTCCTTTGGGAGTATGAGGCCAAGAAAAAATTTGGGAAGTTTGCTACAGTCATCTGTAGGATCGAAAGACACTGGGGAATCGTTACAGAGGGAGCCAGGCTGCACAAAATGTGGTAACAGTTGGACAGAAATCTTTAGCAGGGACTTTTGTCTACCCCCAATGTGGGACCAGGACTGCAGTACCTCTGTGTCTCTGAAACATATTTTGACCTCAGGACACCACCATCTGAATACCCCTCAAATGTTCCCTCCTGGTACCCCAGCTTTGGTAGTGCTTCAACCAGGTTTCAACCATTTGAGTGACCACAAAACACCCTGCCTATGTGCCTTCCATTTACATTCAGTCAGTAACCCAGCTGCTTCGTTCGCTGTTCAATCTCAAGTGACAGTTGGATGCACATTGCAGGGGTATACAGGCATTAACCGAACTGTAAAGCCCCTCTCAGTACAGCCAGACTACACTTCTTAAAATCATAAATACATGTTTTGCCCAACAGTAAGGCCAGGCCTTTCCTCTGTAGTTCATAGCCAACGTAAGGAGGAAAAAATTCAACTGTAGGGCATGCCAAAATTCTCTACAGACACTGCCAATCCTCACACTTCTGCCTATTTGCATTCCAAGGTTATTCACTATGACCCACCAAACCAATTGCAACAGTAGCCTCTCCCAGCCTCATTCGTATGCTCCGATGCCACCTTTATTTAGCAAGTGTTAGTGCTCTCGGATTTTGTAGCGCGATTCGCTATAGCCTCTGTTTTCAACAGAAATGTCCTAAAGGTACCTATACCAATCTGCAGGGTGGGGAGGAAGGGGGCTGCTGCTGCTGGCAGAAACATTGTGGGGCACCCCACCTGCAAAAATACAGCCAAATGATCCTTGTTTTACCTTTCAATACCATAACTGCAGCAGAATCGTATGGTGACCCCTGTTTGTAATAGAAAGTGTCAAACAGCTTCTTGCCCCCCCCCCGTTGCCACTAACCATTTGGGGTACACCCCATGAGGGAGGATCAGAGCAATAAAAACTAATGGTAGCCCCCCAAAAAGTACCTGGAAGCCATGCCATTGTGTGCACCTCATCGCCTTCACGTTGCGCCCAAGCACCTTTTAATACTGCTCCCCCAAATTTTGACTGCCCCCTCCCAACAAAAATCAGAGAGTATAGGGGGGGTGCAGTAAAAATGTATTTGCAGTACCCCACAATAAGTCAGGATCCTCCTCCACCTTTTCCTCTGCTCTCTGACCCCACCCATTCTGCCCAGGCTCCCTCTATACCCCTTCTCTCTGACCCCACCCACTCTGCCTAGCTCCTACTATACTCCTCCTCTCTGACCCCACCCACTCTGACTAGGCTCCTCCCTAACCCCACCCACTCTGACTAGGCTCCTCCTATATCCATCCTCTCTAACCCCACCCGCTCTGCCTATACTACTCCTCTCTGACCCCACCCACTCTGACTAGGTTCCTCCCTAACCCCACCCACTCTGACTTGGCTCCTCCTATACCCCTCCTCTCTGCCCATGCTCGGCCTATACTCCTCCTCTCTGACCCACCCACTCTGACTAGGCTCTCCTGAACCCCTCCTCTCTGACCCCACCCACTCTGACTAGGCTCCTCCTCCTACACACAACACCTGTTCGCTTTCTTTCACCTGTCTCTGTTCAGGCCACACCTATTTTACTTACCAACCAATCTGCAATCCCTCATTCACTATGCATGATTCCACTCTTACACAACACACAGACACATTTTACTTACCAATTGGCCCACCTCCAACTTACCTCTGCTCTGCCACCATCAGTCACCTGGTGCCGAACCCGGGATTTGAACCCTGGTTGCCTGGATGGAAGGCAGGCACTTACCCACTGGACCACACTGGTTTCCATGTAAGTAGCCTATCAAATTGTCCTTATGTCATGGTCATCCTTTTCATGTGCAATGGAAGCCGCAGGGAAGGACACCAAGGCCTGTATGTTGCTTATAGTTACTACTGCAATCCTCTAGACCACCAAGGAGCTATAGCTCAAAGGTAAGTCTTGTACCTTTGGTGGGGACAGCCCTCACAGGCCAGAGTTCGAATCCTGCCAATGCTGTAGAGGTATCCCAAGGTAGAAATTTTCAAAAAGTGAATATGTTTTTTTTTGCTAAGTTTTTTTTTACTTGGTAACAGAGGAGAAAAGTGGACACTCTTTTTGGCATGTGTGTCCCAAAATTTCAAATGTTTTCCCTCATGACCTTCTACCAACCTCCCTATTTCTCAAGTAGGTGCAATAGGGACAAGGCCTTATCTTCCTTTATCAATGTCTTCATTCTTTGTCCTTTAAGTTTGGTGAATTGCAGAGTGCAATTGTGGTATTGGGGGTTATAACTGAGCACAAGAATGCGAGGAAAGTGCTACACTTATTGTAAAATAGGTTGGATGATGGTGATTTTTCATTTTGGTGTGAGCTACTCGCTCAAATCAGGGGTTTGGTGCCAGTGAGCTTGGATAGAAATAAAGGTCAAGTATGAGCTCTGGCTAATGAAATGATGGATCAAGTTTGAGGCAAGCTAGAGTCCATTTATTAGGTGCAATAAGAAGCTAGAAAGATTATTTCCTTTAAGAGACAGACAAGGGCAGAGTCAAGCCTTTGCTCTAGTAGGTCTGCATCATGGCTGCTGCAGGATGTGAAGGAATGGACCTCCACAGCAGTGCGCTGTGCCGGGCTGGGCTGCGCTGGGCTGCGCTGGGCTGGGCTGGGCTGGGCTGGGCCTGCCCTGGCACTGTGAAATAATCACCCACCTCCTTCCTTTGAGGAACGCTCACGAACGCCCACGAACGCCCTTGTTCTGTATACAGGCTGACAGCAGGCAATTTAGGACCCTGCTAAATGAGGGTGATGTCCCCATGTGCTTCCTTCGAGTGGCAAAATCCTTCGTCTAAGGCAGGTGGGCTTTTTAAAAATTTGGTTAAAGACCATATGTTGGAGGCGGTATCACGGCACAAGCCGCCGACCGTCTCAGAAGAAAGTATGCATGGGAGGATATTATTTGCATAGGACAGCCCTCTTCTCAGTCCCATTCTTAGGCTGCAGTTGCCATGAAGTGTTACTAGAGGGCAGCAGTATGAACAAAAGAGCACACTGACGCTTTTCTTCTGCTTGCTGACATGATTCTTGTTCATGGTGGTCTTGCAGGGCCTAAGGAGTGAAGGACTGCTTTGACTGAGGGGATGAGGAATGGCAGGCCTGTATTTGTGGTGAAGGGGGAATATTTGGAAGGTAAACAGCAAGATAAAAACGTCAAAGCATATATGCTTGCTGAGTGATTGAGTCTGTGTGTCACTTGTCTCTTTGAAGGGACATGTGAGAAAGGAACAGCAGTACCATAGACTTCAGATGGGAGAGAGCAAGCAAGGAAGAATGTTTTCCTCAAATCCAAATACTTACAGTACCTCAAAGATGACAAGTGCGATATATGATGTTCTGCAATTGTAAGGATTTGCCATGTGTGGTACATAAATATGCATGGTTAGTGAGGTTTTTCCCAGAATGTGAGTATCGTTAGGCTGGCAAATGTCAGGCACTCCTTTGGGAGTATGAGGCCAAGAAAAAATTTGGGAAGTTTGCTACAGTCATCTGTAGGATCGAAAGACACTGGGGAATCGTTACAGAGGGAGCCAGGCTGCACAAAATGTGGTAACAGTTGGACAGAAATCTTTAGCAGGGACTTTTGTCTACCCCCAATGTGGGACCAGGACTGCAGTACCTCTGTGTCTCTGAAACATATTTTGACCTCTGGACACCACCATCTGAATACCCCTCAAATGTTCCCTCCTGGTACCCCAGCTTTGGTAGTGCTTCAACCAGGTTTCAACCATTTGAGTGACCACAAAACACCCTGCCTATGTGCCTTCCATTTACATTCAGTCAGTAACCCAGCTGCTTCGTTCGCTGTTCAATCTCAAGTGACAGTTGGATGCACATTGCAGGGGTATACAGGCATTAACCGAACTGTAAAGCCCCTCTCAGTACAGCCAGACTACACTTCTTAAAATCATAAATACATGTTTTGCCCAACAGTAAGGCCAGGCCTTTCCTCTGTAGTTCATAGCCAACGTAAGGAGGAAAAAATTCAACTGTAGGGCATGCCAAAATTCTCTACAGACACTGCCAATCCTCACACTTCTGCCTATTTGCATTCCAAGGTTATTCACTATGACCCACCAAACCAATTGCAACAGTAGCCTCTCCCAGCCTCATTCGTATGCTCCGATGCCACCTTTATTTAGCAAGTGTTAGTGCTCTCGGATTTTGTAGCGCGATTCGCTATAGCCTCTGTTTTCAACAGAAATGTCCTAAAGGTACCTATACCAATCTGCAGGGTGGGGAGGAAGGGGGCTGCTGCTGCTGGCAGAAACATTGTGGGGCACCCCACCTGCAAAAATACAGCCAAATGATCCTTGTTTTACCTTTCAATACCATAACTGCAGCAGAATCGTATGGTGACCCCTGTTTGTAATAGAAAGTGTCAAACAGCTTCTTGCCCCCCCCCCGTTGCCACTAACCATTTGGGGTACACCCCATGAGGGAGGATCAGAGCAATAAAAACTAATGGTAGCCCCCCAAAAAGTACCTGGAAGCCATGCCATTGTGTGCACCTCATCGCCTTCACGTTGCGCCCAAGCACCTTTTAATACTGCTCCCCCAAATTTTGACTGCCCCCTCCCAACAAAAATCAGAGAGTATAGGGGGGGTGCAGTAAAAATGTATTTGCAGTACCCCACAATAAGTCAGGATCCTCCTCCACCTTTTCCTCTGCTCTCTGACCCCACCCATTCTGCCCAGGCTCCCTCTATACCCCTTCTCTCTGACCCCACCCACTCTGCCTAGCTCCTACTATACTCCTCCTCTCTGACCCCACCCACTCTGACTAGGCTCCTCCCTAACCCCACCCACTCTGACTAGGCTCCTCCTATATCCATCCTCTCTAACCCCACCCGCTCTGCCTATACTACTCCTCGCTGACCCCACCCACTCTGACTAGGTTCCTCCCTAACCCCACCCACTCTGACTTGGCTCCTCCTATACCCCTCCTCTCTGCCCATGCTCGGCCTATACTCCTCCTCTCTGACCCACCCACTCTGACTAGGCTCTCCTGAACCCCTCCTCTCTAACCCCACCCACTCTGACTAGGCTCCTCCTGAACCCCTCCTCTCTGACCCCACCCAATCTGACTAGGCTCCTCCTCCTACACACAACACCTGTTCGCTTTCTTTCACCTGTCTCTGTTCAGGCCACACCTATTTTACTTACCAACCAATCTGCAATCCCTCATTCACTATGCATGATTCCACTCTTACACAACACACAGACACATTTTACTTACCAATTGGCCCACCTCCAACTTACCTCTGCTCTGCCACCATCAGTCACCTGGTGCCGAACCCGGGATTTGAACCCTGGTTGCCTGGATGGAAGGCAGGCACTTACCCACTGGACCACACTGGTTTCCATGTAAGTAGCCTATCAAATTGTCCTTATGTCATGGTCATCCTTTTCATGTGCAATGGAAGCCGCAGGGAAGGACACCAAGGCCTGTATGTTGCTTATAGTTACTACTGCAATCCTCTAGACCACCAAGGAGCTATAGCTCAAAGGTAAGTCTTGTACCTTTGGTGGGGACAGCCCTCACAGGCCAGAGTTCGAATCCTGCCAATGCTGTAGAGGTATCCCAAGGTAGAAATTTTCAAAAAGTGAATATGTTTTTTTTTGCTAAGTTTTTTTTTACTTGGTAACAGAGGAGAAAAGTGGACACTCTTTTTGGCATGTGTGTCCCAAAATTTCAAATGTTTTCCCTCATGACCTTCTACCAACCTCCCTATTTCTCAAGTAGGTGCAATAGGGACAAGGCCTTATCTTCCTTTATCAATGTCTTCATTCTTTGTCCTTTAAGTTTGGTGAATTGCAGAGTGCAATTGTGGTATTGGGGGTTATAACTGAGCACAAGAATGCGAGGAAAGTGCTACACTTATTGTAAAATAGGTTGGATGATGGTGATTTTTCATTTTGGTGTGAGCTACTCGCTCAAATCAGGGGTTTGGTGCCAGTGAGCTTGGATAGAAATAAAGGTCAAGTATGAGCTCTGGCTAATGAAATGATGGATCAAGTTTGAGGCAAGCTAGAGTCCATTTATTAGGTGCAATAAGAAGCTAGAAAGATTATTTCCTTTAAGAGACAGACAAGGGCAGAGTCAAGCCTTTGCTCTAGTAGGTCTGCATCATGGCTGCTGCAGGATGTGAAGGAATGGACCTCCACAGCAGTGCGCTGTGCCGGGCTGGGCTGCGCTGGGCTGCGCTGGGCTGGGCTGGGCTGGGCTGGGCCTGCCCTGGCACTGTGAAATAATCACCCACCTCCTTCCTTTGAGGAACGCTCACGAACGCCCACGAACGCCCTTGTTCTGTATACAGGCTGACAGCAGGCAATTTAGGACCCTGCTAAATGAGGGTGATGTCCCCATGTGCTTCCTTCGAGTGGCAAAATCCTTCGTCTAAGGCAGGTGGGCTTTTTAAAAATTTGGTTAAAGACCATATGTTGGAGGCGGTATCACGGCACAAGCCGCCGACCGTCTCAGAAGAAAGTATGCATGGGAGGATATTATTTGCATAGGACAGCCCTCTTCTCAGTCCCATTCTTAGGCTGCAGTTGCCATGAAGTGTTACTAGAGGGCAGCAGTATGAACAAAAGAGCACACTGACGCTTTTCTTCTGCTTGCTGACATGATTCTTGTTCATGGTGGTCTTGCAGGGCCTAAGGAGTGAAGGACTGCTTTGACTGAGGGGATGAGGAATGGCAGGCCTGTATTTGTGGTGAAGGGGGAATATTTGGAAGGTAAACAGCAAGATAAAAACGTCAAAGCATATATGCTTGCTGAGTGATTGAGTCTGTGTGTCACTTGTCTCTTTGAAGGGACATGTGAGAAAGGAACAGCAGTACCATAGACTTCAGATGGGAGAGAGCAAGCAAGGAAGAATGTTTTCCTCAAATCCAAATACTTACAGTACCTCAAAGATGACAAGTGCGATATATGATGTTCTGCAATTGTAAGGATTTGCCATGTGTGGTACATAAATATGCATGGTTAGTGAGGTTTTTCCCAGAATGTGAGTATCGTTAGGCTGGCAAATGTCAGGCACTCCTTTGGGAGTATGAGGCCAAGAAAAAATTTGGGAAGTTTGCTACAGTCATCTGTAGGATCGAAAGACACTGGGGAATCGTTACAGAGGGAGCCAGGCTGCACAAAATGTGGTAACAGTTGGACAGAAATCTTTAGCAGGGACTTTTGTCTACCCCCAATGTGGGACCAGGACTGCAGTACCTCTGTGTCTCTGAAACATATTTTGACCTCTGGACACCACCATCTGAATACCCCTCAAATGTTCCCTCCTGGTACCCCAGCTTTGGTAGTGCTTCAACCAGGTTTCAACCATTTGAGTGACCACAAAACACCCTGCCTATGTGCCTTCCATTTACATTCAGTCAGTAACCCAGCTGCTTCGTTCGCTGTTCAATCTCAAGTGACAGTTGGATGCACATTGCAGGGGTATACAGGCATTAACCGAACTGTAAAGCCCCTCTCAGTACAGCCAGACTACACTTCTTAAAATCATAAATACATGTTTTGCCCAACAGTAAGGCCAGGCCTTTCCTCTGTAGTTCATAGCCAACGTAAGGAGGAAAAAATTCAACTGTAGGGCATGCCAAAATTCTCTACAGACACTGCCAATCCTCACACTTCTGCCTATTTGCATTCCAAGGTTATTCACTATGACCCACCAAACCAATTGCAACAGTAGCCTCTCCCAGCCTCATTCGTATGCTCCGATGCCACCTTTATTTAGCAAGTGTTAGTGCTCTCGGATTTTGTAGCGCGATTCGCTATAGCCTCTGTTTTCAACAGAAATGTCCTAAAGGTACCTATACCAATCTGCAGGGTGGGGAGGAAGGGGGCTGCTGCTGCTGGCAGAAACATTGTGGGGCACCCCACCTGCAAAAATACAGCCAAATGATCCTTGTTTTACCTTTCAATACCATAACTGCAGCAGAATCGTATGGTGACCCCTGTTTGTAATAGAAAGTGTCAAACAGCTTCTTGCCCCCCCCCCGTTGCCACTAACCATTTGGGGTACACCCCATGAGGGAGGATCAGAGCAATAAAAACTAATGGTAGCCCCCCAAAAAGTACCTGGAAGCCATGCCATTGTGTGCACCTCATCGCCTTCACGTTGCGCCCAAGCACCTTTTAATACTGCTCCCCCAAATTTTGACTGCCCCCTCCCAACAAAAATCAGAGAGTATAGGGGGGGTGCAGTAAAAATGTATTTGCAGTACCCCACAATAAGTCAGGATCCTCCTCCACCTTTTCCTCTGCTCTCTGACCCCACCCATTCTGCCCAGGCTCCCTCTATACCCCTTCTCTCTGACCCCACCCACTCTGCCTAGCTCCTACTATACTCCTCCTCTCTGACCCCACCCACTCTGACTAGGCTCCTCCCTAACCCCACCCACTCTGACTAGGCTTCTCCTATATCCATCCTCTCTAACCCCACCCGCTCTGCCTATATTACTCCTCTCTGACCCCACCCACTCTGACTAGGTTCCTCCCTAACCCCACCCACTCTGACTTGGCTCCTCCTATACCCCTCCTCTCTGCCCATGCTCGGCCTATACTCCTCCTCTCTGACCCACCCACTCTGACTAGGCTCTCCTGAACCCCTCCTCTCTAACCCCACCCACTCTGACTAGGCTCCTCCTGAACCCCTCCTCTCTGACCCCACCCAATCTGACTAGGCTCCTCCTCCTACACACAACACCTGTTCGCTTTCTTTCACCTGTCTCTGTTCAGGCCACACCTATTTTACTTACCAACCAATCTGCAATCCCTCATTCACTATGCATGATTCCACTCTTACACAACACACAGACACATTTTACTTACCAATTGGCCCACCTCCAACTTACCTCTGCTCTGCCACCATCAGTCACCTGGTGCCGAACCCGGGATTTGAACCCTGGTTGCCTGGATGGAAGGCAGGCACTTACCCACTGGACCACACTGGTTTCCATGTAAGTAGCCTATCAAATTGTCCTTATGTCATGGTCATCCTTTTCATGTGCAATGGAAGCCGCAGGGAAGGACACCAAGGCCTGTATGTTGCTTATAGTTACTACTGCAATCCTCTAGACCACCAAGGAGCTATAGCTCAAAGGTAAGTCTTGTACCTTTGGTGGGGACAGCCCTCACAGGCCAGAGTTCGAATCCTGCCAATGCTGTAGAGGTATCCCAAGGTAGAAATTTTCAAAAAGTGAATATGTTTTTTTTTGCTAAGTTTTTTTTTACTTGGTAACAGAGGAGAAAAGTGGACACTCTTTTTGGCATGTGTGTCCCAAAATTTCAAATGTTTTCCCTCATGACCTTCTACCAACCTCCCTATTTCTCAAGTAGGTGCAATAGGGACAAGGCCTTATCTTCCTTTATCAATGTCTTCATTCTTTGTCCTTTAAGTTTGGTGAATTGCAGAGTGCAATTGTGGTATTGGGGGTTATAACTGAGCACAAGAATGCGAGGAAAGTGCTACACTTATTGTAAAATAGGTTGGATGATGGTGATTTTTCATTTTGGTGTGAGCTACTCGCTCAAATCAGGGGTTTGGTGCCAGTGAGCTTGGATAGAAATAAAGGTCAAGTATGAGCTCTGGCTAATGAAATGATGGATCAAGTTTGAGGCAAGCTAGAGTCCATTTATTAGGTGCAATAAGAAGCTAGAAAGATTATTTCCTTTAAGAGACAGACAAGGGCAGAGTCAAGCCTTTGCTCTAGTAGGTCTGCATCATGGCTGCTGCAGGATGTGAAGGAATGGACCTCCACAGCAGTGCGCTGTGCCGGGCTGGGCTGCGCTGGGCTGCGCTGGGCTGGGCTGGGCTGGGCTGGGCCTGCCCTGGCACTGTGAAATAATCACCCACCTCCTTCCTTTGAGGAACGCTCACGAACGCCCACGAACGCCCTTGTTCTGTATACAGGCTGACAGCAGGCAATTTAGGACCCTGCTAAATGAGGGTGATGTCCCCATGTGCTTCCTTCGAGTGGCAAAATCCTTCGTCTAAGGCAGGTGGGCTTTTTAAAAATTTGGTTAAAGACCATATGTTGGAGGCGGTATCACGGCACAAGCCGCCGACCGTCTCAGAAGAAAGTATGCATGGGAGGATATTATTTGCATAGGACAGCCCTCTTCTCAGTCCCATTCTTAGGCTGCAGTTGCCATGAAGTGTTACTAGAGGGCAGCAGTATGAACAAAAGAGCACACTGACGCTTTTCTTCTGCTTGCTGACATGATTCTTGTTCATGGTGGTCTTGCAGGGCCTAAGGAGTGAAGGACTGCTTTGACTGAGGGGATGAGGAATGGCAGGCCTGTATTTGTGGTGAAGGGGGAATATTTGGAAGGTAAACAGCAAGATAAAAACGTCAAAGCATATATGCTTGCTGAGTGATTGAGTCTGTGTGTCACTTGTCTCTTTGAAGGGACATGTGAGAAAGGAACAGCAGTACCATAGACTTCAGATGGGAGAGAGCAAGCAAGGAAGAATGTTTTCCTCAAATCCAAATACTTACAGTACCTCAAAGATGACAAGTGCGATATATGATGTTCTGCAATTGTAAGGATTTGCCATGTGTGGTACATAAATATGCATGGTTAGTGAGGTTTTTCCCAGAATGTGAGTATCGTTAGGCTGGCAAATGTCAGGCACTCCTTTGGGAGTATGAGGCCAAGAAAAAATTTGGGAAGTTTGCTACAGTCATCTGTAGGATCGAAAGACACTGGGGAATCGTTACAGAGGGAGCCAGGCTGCACAAAATGTGGTAACAGTTGGACAGAAATCTTTAGCAGGGACTTTTGTCTACCCCCAATGTGGGACCAGGACTGCAGTACCTCTGTGTCTCTGAAACATATTTTGACCTCTGGACACCACCATCTGAATACCCCTCAAATGTTCCCTCCTGGTACCCCAGCTTTGGTAGTGCTTCAACCAGGTTTCAACCATTTGAGTGACCACAAAACACCCTGCCTATGTGCCTTCCATTTACATTCAGTCAGTAACCCAGCTGCTTCGTTCGCTGTTCAATCTCAAGTGACAGTTGGATGCACATTGCAGGGGTATACAGGCATTAACCGAACTGTAAAGCCCCTCTCAGTACAGCCAGACTACACTTCTTAAAATCATAAATACATGTTTTGCCCAACAGTAAGGCCAGGCCTTTCCTCTGTAGTTCATAGCCAACGTAAGGAGGAAAAAATTCAACTGTAGGGCATGCCAAAATTCTCTACAGACACTGCCAATCCTCACACTTCTGCCTATTTGCATTCCAAGGTTATTCACTATGACCCACCAAACCAATTGCAACAGTAGCCTCTCCCAGCCTCATTCGTATGCTCCGATGCCACCTTTATTTAGCAAGTGTTAGTGCTCTCGGATTTTGTAGCGCGATTCGCTATAGCCTCTGTTTTCAACAGAAATGTCCTAAAGGTACCTATACCAATCTGCAGGGTGGGGAGGAAGGGGGCTGCTGCTGCTGGCAGAAACATTGTGGGGCACCCCACCTGCAAAAATACAGCCAAATGATCCTTGTTTTACCTTTCAATACCATAACTGCAGCAGAATCGTATGGTGACCCCTGTTTGTAATAGAAAGTGTCAAACAGCTTCTTGCCCCCCCCCCGTTGCCACTAACCATTTGGGGTACACCCCATGAGGGAGGATCAGAGCAATAAAAACTAATGGTAGCCCCCCAAAAAGTACCTGGAAGCCATGCCATTGTGTGCACCTCATCGCCTTCACGTTGCGCCCAAGCACCTTTTAATACTGCTCCCCCAAATTTTGACTGCCCCCTCCCAACAAAAATCAGAGAGTATAGGGGGGGTGCAGTAAAAATGTATTTGCAGTACCCCACAATAAGTCAGGATCCTCCTCCACCTTTTCCTCTGCTCTCTGACCCCACCCATTCTGCCCAGGCTCCCTCTATACCCCTTCTCTCTGACCCCACCCACTCTGCCTAGCTCCTACTATACTCCTCCTCTCTGACCCCACCCACTCTGACTAGGCTCCTCCCTAACCCCACCCACTCTGACTAGGCTTCTCCTATATCCATCCTCTCTAACCCCACCCGCTCTGCCTATATTACTCCTCTCTGACCCCACCCACTCTGACTAGGTTCCTCCCTAACCCCACCCACTCTGACTTGGCTCCTCCTATACCCCTCCTCTCTGCCCATGCTCGGCCTATACTCCTCCTCTCTGACCCACCCACTCTGACTAGGCTCTCCTGAACCCCTCCTCTCTAACCCCACCCACTCTGACTAGGCTCCTCCTGAACCCCTCCTCTCTGACCCCACCCAATCTGACTAGGCTCCTCCTCCTACACACAACACCTGTTCGCTTTCTTTCACCTGTCTCTGTTCAGGCCACACCTATTTTACTTACCAACCAATCTGCAATCCCTCATTCACTATGCATGATTCCACTCTTACACAACACACAGACACATTTTACTTACCAATTGGCCCACCTCCAACTTACCTCTGCTCTGCCACCATCAGTCACCTGGTGCCGAACCCGGGATTTGAACCCTGGTTGCCTGGATGGAAGGCAGGCACTTACCCACTGGACCACACTGGTTTCCATGTAAGTAGCCTATCAAATTGTCCTTATGTCATGGTCATCCTTTTCATGTGCAATGGAAGCCGCAGGGAAGGACACCAAGGCCTGTATGTTGCTTATAGTTACTACTGCAATCCTCTAGACCACCAAGGAGCTATAGCTCAAAGGTAAGTCTTGTACCTTTGGTGGGGACAGCCCTCACAGGCCAGAGTTCGAATCCTGCCAATGCTGTAGAGGTATCCCAAGGTAGAAATTTTCAAAAAGTGAATATGTTTTTTTTTGCTAAGTTTTTTTTTACTTGGTAACAGAGGAGAAAAGTGGACACTCTTTTTGGCATGTGTGTCCCAAAATTTCAAATGTTTTCCCTCATGACCTTCTACCAACCTCCCTATTTCTCAAGTAGGTGCAATAGGGACAAGGCCTTATCTTCCTTTATCAATGTCTTCATTCTTTGTCCTTTAAGTTTGGTGAATTGCAGAGTGCAATTGTGGTATTGGGGGTTATAACTGAGCACAAGAATGCGAGGAAAGTGCTACACTTATTGTAAAATAGGTTGGATGATGGTGATTTTTCATTTTGGTGTGAGCTACTCGCTCAAATCAGGGGTTTGGTGCCAGTGAGCTTGGATAGAAATAAAGGTCAAGTATGAGCTCTGGCTAATGAAATGATGGATCAAGTTTGAGGCAAGCTAGAGTCCATTTATTAGGTGCAATAAGAAGCTAGAAAGATTATTTCCTTTAAGAGACAGACAAGGGCAGAGTCAAGCCTTTGCTCTAGTAGGTCTGCATCATGGCTGCTGCAGGATGTGAAGGAATGGACCTCCACAGCAGTGCGCTGTGCCGGGCTGGGCTGCGCTGGGCTGCGCTGGGCTGGGCTGGGCTGGGCTGGGCCTGCCCTGGCACTGTGAAATAATCACCCACCTCCTTCCTTTGAGGAACGCTCACGAACGCCCACGAACGCCCTTGTTCTGTATACAGGCTGACAGCAGGCAATTTAGGACCCTGCTAAATGAGGGTGATGTCCCCATGTGCTTCCTTCGAGTGGCAAAATCCTTCGTCTAAGGCAGGTGGGCTTTTTAAAAATTTGGTTAAAGACCATATGTTGGAGGCGGTATCACGGCACAAGCCGCCGACCGTCTCAGAAGAAAGTATGCATGGGAGGATATTATTTGCATAGGACAGCCCTCTTCTCAGTCCCATTCTTAGGCTGCAGTTGCCATGAAGTGTTACTAGAGGGCAGCAGTATGAACAAAAGAGCACACTGACGCTTTTCTTCTGCTTGCTGACATGATTCTTGTTCATGGTGGTCTTGCAGGGCCTAAGGAGTGAAGGACTGCTTTGACTGAGGGGATGAGGAATGGCAGGCCTGTATTTGTGGTGAAGGGGGAATATTTGGAAGGTAAACAGCAAGATAAAAACGTCAAAGCATATATGCTTGCTGAGTGATTGAGTCTGTGTGTCACTTGTCTCTTTGAAGGGACATGTGAGAAAGGAACAGCAGTACCATAGACTTCAGATGGGAGAGAGCAAGCAAGGAAGAATGTTTTCCTCAAATCCAAATACTTACAGTACCTCAAAGATGACAAGTGCGATATATGATGTTCTGCAATTGTAAGGATTTGCCATGTGTGGTACATAAATATGCATGGTTAGTGAGGTTTTTCCCAGAATGTGAGTATCGTTAGGCTGGCAAATGTCAGGCACTCCTTTGGGAGTATGAGGCCAAGAAAAAATTTGGGAAGTTTGCTACAGTCATCTGTAGGATCGAAAGACACTGGGGAATCGTTACAGAGGGAGCCAGGCTGCACAAAATGTGGTAACAGTTGGACAGAAATCTTTAGCAGGGACTTTTGTCTACCCCCAATGTGGGACCAGGACTGCAGTACCTCTGTGTCTCTGAAACATATTTTGACCTCTGGACACCACCATCTGAATACCCCTCAAATGTTCCCTCCTGGTACCCCAGCTTTGGTAGTGCTTCAACCAGGTTTCAACCATTTGAGTGACCACAAAACACCCTGCCTATGTGCCTTCCATTTACATTCAGTCAGTAACCCAGCTGCTTCGTTCGCTGTTCAATCTCAAGTGACAGTTGGATGCACATTGCAGGGGTATACAGGCATTAACCGAACTGTAAAGCCCCTCTCAGTACAGCCAGACTACACTTCTTAAAATCATAAATACATGTTTTGCCCAACAGTAAGGCCAGGCCTTTCCTCTGTAGTTCATAGCCAACGTAAGGAGGAAAAAATTCAACTGTAGGGCATGCCAAAATTCTCTACAGACACTGCCAATCCTCACACTTCTGCCTATTTGCATTCCAAGGTTATTCACTATGACCCACCAAACCAATTGCAACAGTAGCCTCTCCCAGCCTCATTCGTATGCTCCGATGCCACCTTTATTTAGCAAGCGTTAGTGCTCTCGGATTTTGTAGCGCGATTCGCTATAGCCTCTGTTTTCAACAGAAATGTCCTAAAGGTACCTATACCAATCTGCAGGGTGGGGAGGAAGGGGGCTGCTGCTGCTGGCAGAAACATTGTGGGGCACCCCACCTGCAAAAATACAGCCAAATGATCCTTGTTTTACCTTTCAATACCATAACTGCAGCAGAATCGTATGGTGACCCCTGTTTGTAATAGAAAGTGTCAAACAGCTTCTTGCCCCCCCCCCGTTGCCACTAACCATTTGGGGTACACCCCATGAGGGAGGATCAGAGCAATAAAAACTAATGGTAGCCCCCCAAAAAGTACCTGGAAGCCATGCCATTGTGTGCACCTCATCGCCTTCACGTTGCGCCCAAGCACCTTTTAATACTGCTCCCCCAAATTTTGACTGCCCCCTCCCAACAAAAATCAGAGAGTATAGGGGGGGTGCAGTAAAAATGTATTTGCAGTACCCCACAATAAGTCAGGATCCTCCTCCACCTTTTCCTCTGCTCTCTGACCCCACCCATTCTGCCCAGGCTCCCTCTATACCCCTTCTCTCTGACCCCACCCACTCTGCCTAGCTCCTACTATACTCCTCCTCTCTGACCCCACCCACTCTGACTAGGCTCCTCCCTAACCCCACCCACTCTGACTAGGCTCCTCCTATATCCATCCTCTCTAACCCCACCCGCTCTGCCTATACTACTCCTCTCTGACCCCACCCACTCTGACTAGGTTCCTCCCTAACCCCACCCACTCTGACTTGGCTCCTCCTATACCCCTCCTCTCTGCCCATGCTCGGCCTATACTCCTCCTCTCTGACCCACCCACTCTGACTAGGCTCTCCTGAACCCCTCCTCTCTAACCCCACCCACTCTGACTAGGCTCCTCCTGAACCCCTCCTCTCTGACCCCACCCAATCTGACTAGGCTCCTCCTCCTACACACAACACCTGTTCGCTTTCTTTCACCTGTCTCTGTTCAGGCCACACCTATTTTACTTACCAACCAATCTGCAATCCCTCATTCACTATGCATGATTCCACTCTTACACAACACACAGACACATTTTACTTACCAATTGGCCCACCTCCAACTTACCTCTGCTCTGCCACCATCAGTCACCTGGTGCCGAACCCGGGATTTGAACCCTGGTTGCCTGGATGGAAGGCAGGCACTTACCCACTGGACCACACTGGTTTCCATGTAAGTAGCCTATCAAATTGTCCTTATGTCATGGTCATCCTTTTCATGTGCAATGGAAGCCGCAGGGAAGGACACCAAGGCCTGTATGTTGCTTATAGTTACTACTGCAATCCTCTAGACCACCAAGGAGCTATAGCTCAAAGGTAAGTCTTGTACCTTTGGTGGGGACAGCCCTCACAGGCCAGAGTTCGAATCCTGCCAATGCTGTAGAGGTATCCCAAGGTAGAAATTTTCAAAAAGTGAATATGTTTTTTTTTGCTAAGTTTTTTTTTACTTGGTAACAGAGGAGAAAAGTGGACACTCTTTTTGGCATGTGTGTCCCAAAATTTCAAATGTTTTCCCTCATGACCTTCTACCAACCTCCCTATTTCTCAAGTAGGTGCAATAGGGACAAGGCCTTATCTTCCTTTATCAATGTCTTCATTCTTTGTCCTTTAAGTTTGGTGAATTGCAGAGTGCAATTGTGGTATTGGGGGTTATAACTGAGCACAAGAATGCGAGGAAAGTGCTACACTTATTGTAAAATAGGTTGGATGATGGTGATTTTTCATTTTGGTGTGAGCTACTCGCTCAAATCAGGGGTTTGGTGCCAGTGAGCTTGGATAGAAATAAAGGTCAAGTATGAGCTCTGGCTAATGAAATGATGGATCAAGTTTGAGGCAAGCTAGAGTCCATTTATTAGGTGCAATAAGAAGCTAGAAAGATTATTTCCTTTAAGAGACAGACAAGGGCAGAGTCAAGCCTTTGCTCTAGTAGGTCTGCATCATGGCTGCTGCAGGATGTGAAGGAATGGACCTCCACAGCAGTGCGCTGTGCCGGGCTGGGCTGCGCTGGGCTGCGCTGGGCTGGGCTGGGCTGGGCTGGGCCTGCCCTGGCACTGTGAAATAATCACCCACCTCCTTCCTTTGAGGAACGCTCACGAACGCCCACGAACGCCCTTGTTCTGTATACAGGCTGACAGCAGGCAATTTAGGACCCTGCTAAATGAGGGTGATGTCCCCATGTGCTTCCTTCGAGTGGCAAAATCCTTCGTCTAAGGCAGGTGGGCTTTTTAAAAATTTGGTTAAAGACCATATGTTGGAGGCGGTATCACGGCACAAGCCGCCGACCGTCTCAGAAGAAAGTATGCATGGGAGGATATTATTTGCATAGGACAGCCCTCTTCTCAGTCCCATTCTTAGGCTGCAGTTGCCATGAAGTGTTACTAGAGGGCAGCAGTATGAACAAAAGAGCACACTGACGCTTTTCTTCTGCTTGCTGACATGATTCTTGTTCATGGTGGTCTTGCAGGGCCTAAGGAGTGAAGGACTGCTTTGACTGAGGGGATGAGGAATGGCAGGCCTGTATTTGTGGTGAAGGGGGAATATTTGGAAGGTAAACAGCAAGATAAAAACGTCAAAGCATATATGCTTGCTGAGTGATTGAGTCTGTGTGTCACTTGTCTCTTTGAAGGGACATGTGAGAAAGGAACAGCAGTACCATAGACTTCAGATGGGAGAGAGCAAGCAAGGATGAATGTTTTCCTCAAATCCAAATACTTACAGTACCTCAAAGATGACAAGTGCGATATATGATGTTCTGCAATTGTAAGGATTTGCCATGTGTGGTACATAAATATGCATGGTTAGTGAGGTTTTTCCCAGAATGTGAGTATCGTTAGGCTGGCAAATGTCAGGCACTCCTTTGGGAGTATGAGGCCAAGAAAAAATTTGGGAAGTTTGCTACAGTCATCTGTAGGATCGAAAGACACTGGGGAATCGTTACAGAGGGAGCCAGGCTGCACAAAATGTGGTAACAGTTGGACAGAAATCTTTAGCAGGGACTTTTGTCTACCCCCAATGTGGGACCAGGACTGCAGTACCTCTGTGTCTCTGAAACATATTTTGACCTCTGGACACCACCATCTGAATACCCCTCAAATGTTCCCTCCTGGTACCCCAGCTTTGGTAGTGCTTCAACCAGGTTTCAACCATTTGAGTGACCACAAAACACCCTGCCTATGTGCCTTCCATTTACATTCAGTCAGTAACCCAGCTGCTTCGTTCGCTGTTCAATCTCAAGTGACAGTTGGATGCACATTGCAGGGGTATACAGGCATTAACCGAACTGTAAAGCCCCTCTCAGTACAGCCAGACTACACTTCTTAAAATCATAAATACATGTTTTGCCCAACAGTAAGGCCAGGCCTTTCCTCTGTAGTTCATAGCCAACGTAAGGAGGAAAAAATTCAACTGTAGGGCATGCCAAAATTCTCTACAGACACTGCCAATCCTCACACTTCTGCCTATTTGCATTCCAAGGTTATTCACTATGACCCACCAAACCAATTGCAACAGTAGCCTCTCCCAGCCTCATTCGTATGCTCCGATGCCACCTTTATTTAGCAAGTGTTAGTGCTCTCGGATTTTGTAGCGCGATTCGCTATAGCCTCTGTTTTCAACAGAAATGTCCTAAAGGTACCTATACCAATCTGCAGGGTGGGGAGGAAGGGGGCTGCTGCTGCTGGCAGAAACATTGTGGGGCACCCCACCTGCAAAAATACAGCCAAATGATCCTTGTTTTACCTTTCAATACCATAACTGCAGCAGAATCGTATGGTGACCCCTGTTTGTAATAGAAAGTGTCAAACAGCTTCTTGCCCCCCCCCCGTTGCCACTAACCATTTGGGGTACACCCCATGAGGGAGGATCAGAGCAATAAAAACTAATGGTAGCCCCCCAAAAAGTACCTGGAAGCCATGCCATTGTGTGCACCTCATCGCCTTCACGTTGCGCCCAAGCACCTTTTAATACTGCTCCCCCAAATTTTGACTGCCCCCTCCCAACAAAAATCAGAGAGTATAGGGGGGGTGCAGTAAAAATGTATTTGCAGTACCCCACAATAAGTCAGGATCCTCCTCCACCTTTTCCTCTGCTCTCTGACCCCACCCATTCTGCCCAGGCTCCCTCTATACCCCTTCTCTCTGACCCCACCCACTCTGCCTAGCTCCTACTATACTCCTCCTCTCTGACCCCACCCACTCTGACTAGGCTCCTCCCTAACCCCACCCACTCTGACTAGGCTTCTCCTATATCCATCCTCTCTAACCCCACCCGCTCTGCCTATATTACTCCTCTCTGACCCCACCCACTCTGACTAGGTTCCTCCCTAACCCCACCCACTCTGACTTGGCTCCTCCTATACCCCTCCTCTCTGCCCATGCTCGGCCTATACTCCTCCTCTCTGACCCACCCACTCTGACTAGGCTCTCCTGAACCCCTCCTCTCTAACCCCACCCACTCTGACTAGGCTCCTCCTGAACCCCTCCTCTCTGACCCCACCCAATCTGACTAGGCTCCTCCTCCTACACACAACACCTGTTCGCTTTCTTTCACCTGTCTCTGTTCAGGCCACACCTATTTTACTTACCAACCAATCTGCAATCCCTCATTCACTATGCATGATTCCACTCTTACACAACACACAGACACATTTTACTTACCAATTGGCCCACCTCCAACTTACCTCTGCTCTGCCACCATCAGTCACCTGGTGCCGAACCCGGGATTTGAACCCTGGTTGCCTGGATGGAAGGCAGGCACTTACCCACTGGACCACACTGGTTTCCATGTAAGTAGCCTATCAAATTGTCCTTATGTCATGGTCATCCTTTTCATGTGCAATGGAAGCCGCAGGGAAGGACACCAAGGCCTGTATGTTGCTTATAGTTACTACTGCAATCCTCTAGACCACCAAGGAGCTATAGCTCAAAGGTAAGTCTTGTACCTTTGGTGGGGACAGCCCTCACAGGCCAGAGTTCGAATCCTGCCAATGCTGTAGAGGTATCCCAAGGTAGAAATTTTCAAAAAGTGAATATGTTTTTTTTTGCTAAGTTTTTTTTTACTTGGTAACAGAGGAGAAAAGTGGACACTCTTTTTGGCATGTGTGTCCCAAAATTTCAAATGTTTTCCCTCATGACCTTCTACCAACCTCCCTATTTCTCAAGTAGGTGCAATAGGGACAAGGCCTTATCTTCCTTTATCAATGTCTTCATTCTTTGTCCTTTAAGTTTGGTGAATTGCAGAGTGCAATTGTGGTATTGGGGGTTATAACTGAGCACAAGAATGCGAGGAAAGTGCTACACTTATTGTAAAATAGGTTGGATGATGGTGATTTTTCATTTTGGTGTGAGCTACTCGCTCAAATCAGGGGTTTGGTGCCAGTGAGCTTGGATAGAAATAAAGGTCAAGTATGAGCTCTGGCTAATGAAATGATGGATCAAGTTTGAGGCAAGCTAGAGTCCATTTATTAGGTGCAATAAGAAGCTAGAAAGATTATTTCCTTTAAGAGACAGACAAGGGCAGAGTCAAGCCTTTGCTCTAGTAGGTCTGCATCATGGCTGCTGCAGGATGTGAAGGAATGGACCTCCACAGCAGTGCGCTGTGCCGGGCTGGGCTGCGCTGGGCTGCGCTGGGCTGGGCTGGGCTGGGCTGGGCCTGCCCTGGCACTGTGAAATAATCACCCACCTCCTTCCTTTGAGGAACGCTCACGAACGCCCACGAACGCCCTTGTTCTGTATACAGGCTGACAGCAGGCAATTTAGGACCCTGCTAAATGAGGGTGATGTCCCCATGTGCTTCCTTCGAGTGGCAAAATCCTTCGTCTAAGGCAGGTGGGCTTTTTAAAAATTTGGTTAAAGACCATATGTTGGAGGCGGTATCACGGCACAAGCCGCCGACCGTCTCAGAAGAAAGTATGCATGGGAGGATATTATTTGCATAGGACAGCCCTCTTCTCAGTCCCATTCTTAGGCTGCAGTTGCCATGAAGTGTTACTAGAGGGCAGCAGTATGAACAAAAGAGCACACTGACGCTTTTCTTCTGCTTGCTGACATGATTCTTGTTCATGGTGGTCTTGCAGGGCCTAAGGAGTGAAGGACTGCTTTGACTGAGGGGATGAGGAATGGCAGGCCTGTATTTGTGGTGAAGGGGGAATATTTGGAAGGTAAACAGCAAGATAAAAACGTCAAAGCATATATGCTTGCTGAGTGATTGAGTCTGTGTGTCACTTGTCTCTTTGAAGGGACATGTGAGAAAGGAACAGCAGTACCATAGACTTCAGATGGGAGAGAGCAAGCAAGGATGAATGTTTTCCTCAAATCCAAATACTTACAGTACCTCAAAGATGACAAGTGCGATATATGATGTTCTGCAATTGTAAGGATTTGCCATGTGTGGTACATAAATATGCATGGTTAGTGAGGTTTTTCCCAGAATGTGAGTATCGTTAGGCTGGCAAATGTCAGGCACTCCTTTGGGAGTATGAGGCCAAGAAAAAATTTGGGAAGTTTGCTACAGTCATCTGTAGGATCGAAAGACACTGGGGAATCGTTACAGAGGGAGCCAGGCTGCACAAAATGTGGTAACAGTTGGACAGAAATCTTTAGCAGGGACTTTTGTCTACCCCCAATGTGGGACCAGGACTGCAGTACCTCTGTGTCTCTGAAACATATTTTGACCTCTGGACACCACCATCTGAATACCCCTCAAATGTTCCCTCCTGGTACCCCAGCTTTGGTAGTGCTTCAACCAGGTTTCAACCATTTGAGTGACCACAAAACACCCTGCCTATGTGCCTTCCATTTACATTCAGTCAGTAACCCAGCTGCTTCGTTCGCTGTTCAATCTCAAGTGACAGTTGGATGCACATTGCAGGGGTATACAGGCATTAACCGAACTGTAAAGCCCCTCTCAGTACAGCCAGACTACACTTCTTAAAATCATAAATACATGTTTTGCCCAACAGTAAGGCCAGGCCTTTCCTCTGTAGTTCATAGCCAACGTAAGGAGGAAAAAATTCAACTGTAGGGCATGCCAAAATTCTCTACAGACACTGCCAATCCTCACACTTCTGCCTATTTGCATTCCAAGGTTATTCACTATGACCCACCAAACCAATTGCAACAGTAGCCTCTCCCAGCCTCATTCGTATGCTCCGATGCCACCTTTATTTAGCAAGTGTTAGTGCTCTCGGATTTTGTAGCGCGATTCGCTATAGCCTCTGTTTTCAACAGAAATGTCCTAAAGGTACCTATACCAATCTGCAGGGTGGGGAGGAAGGGGGCTGCTGCTGCTGGCAGAAACATTGTGGGGCACCCCACCTGCAAAAATACAGCCAAATGATCCTTGTTTTACCTTTCAATACCATAACTGCAGCAGAATCGTATGGTGACCCCTGTTTGTAATAGAAAGTGTCAAACAGCTTCTTGCCCCCCCCCGTTGCCACTAACCATTTGGGGTACACCCCATGAGGGAGGATCAGAGCAATAAAAACTAATGGTAGCCCCCCAAAAAGTACCTGGAAGCCATGCCATTGTGTGCACCTCATCGCCTTCACGTTGCGCCCAAGCACCTTTTAATACTGCTCCCCCAAATTTTGACTGCCCCCTCCCAACAAAAATCAGAGAGTATAGGGGGGGTGCAGTAAAAATGTATTTGCAGTACCCCACAATAAGTCAGGATCCTCCTCCACCTTTTCCTCTGCTCTCTGACCCCACCCATTCTGCCCAGGCTCCGTCTATACCCCTTCTCTCTGACCCCACCCACTCTGCCTAGCTCCTACTATACTCCTCCTCTCTGACCCCACCCACTCTGACTAGGCTCCTCCCTAACCCCACCCACTCTGACTAGGCTCCTCCTATATCCATCCTCTCTAACCCCACCCGCTCTGCCTATACTACTCCTCTCTGACCCCACCCACTCTGACTAGGTTCCTCCCTAACCCCACCCACTCTGACTTGGCTCCTCCTATACCCCTCCTCTCTGCCCATGCTCGGCCTATACTCCTCCTCTCTGACCCACCCACTCTGACTAGGCTCTCCTGAACCCCTCCTCTCTAACCCCACCCACTCTGACTAGGCTCCTCCTGAACCCCTCCTCTCTGACCCCACCCAATCTGACTAGGCTCCTCCTCCTACACACAACACCTGTTCGCTTTCTTTCACCTGTCTCTGTTCAGGCCACACCTATTTTACTTACCAACCAATCTGCAATCCCTCATTCACTATGCATGATTCCACTCTTACACAACACACAGACACATTTTACTTACCAATTGGCCCACCTCCAACTTACCTCTGCTCTGCCACCATCAGTCACCTGGTGCCAAACCCGGGATTTGAACCCTGGTTGCCTGGATGGAAGGCAGGCACTTACCCACTGGACCACACTGGTTTCCATGTAAGTAGCCTATCAAATTGTCCTTATGTCATGGTCATCCTTTTCATGTGCAATGGAAGCCGCAGGGAAGGACACCAAGGCCTGTATGTTGCTTATAGTTACTACTGCAATCCTCTAGACCACCAAGGAGCTATAGCTCAAAGGTAAGTCTTGTACCTTTGGTGGGGACAGCCCTCACAGGCCAGAGTTCGAATCCTGCCAATGCTGTAGAGGTATCCCAAGGTGGAAATTTTCAAAAAGTGAATATGTTTTTTTTTGCTAAGTTTTTTTTTACTTGGTAACAGAGGAGAAAAGTGGACACTCTTTTTGGCATGTGTGTCCCAAAATTTCAAATGTTTTCCCTCATGACCTTCTACCAACCTCCCTATTTCTCAAGTAGGTGCAATAGGGACAAGGCCTTATCTTCCTTTATCAATGTCTTCATTCTTTGTCCTTTAAGTTTGGTGAATTGCAGAGTGCAATTGTGGTATTGGGGGTTATAACTGAGCACAAGAATGCGAGGAAAGTGCTACACTTATTGTAAAATAGGTTGGATGATGGTGATTTTTCATTTTGGTGTGAGCTACTCGCTCAAATCAGGGGTTTGGTGCCAGTGAGCTTGGATAGAAATAAAGGTCAAGTATGAGCTCTGGCTAATGAAATGATGGATCAAGTTTGAGGCAAGCTAGAGTCCATTTATTAGGTGCAATAAGAAGCTAGAAAGATTATTTCCTTTAAGAGACAGACAAGGGCAGAGTCAAGCCTTTGCTCTAGTAGGTCTGCATCATGGCTGCTGCAGGATGTGAAGGAATGGACCTCCACAGCAGTGCGCTGTGCCGGGCTGGGCTGCGCTGGGCTGCGCTGGGCTGGGCTGGGCTGGGCTGGGCCTGCCCTGGCACTGTGAAATAATCACCCACCTCCTTCCTTTGAGGAACGCTCACGAACGCCCACGAACGCCCTTGTTCTGTATACAGGCTGACAGCAGGCAATTTAGGACCCTGCTAAATGAGGGTGATGTCCCCATGTGCTTCCTTCGAGTGGCAAAATCCTTCGTCTAAGGCAGGTGGGCTTTTTAAAAATTTGGTTAAAGACCATATGTTGGAGGCGGTATCACGGCACAAGCCGCCGACCGTCTCAGAATAAAGTTTGCATGGGAGGATATTATTTGCATAGGACAGCCCTCTTCTCAGTCCCATTCTTAGGCTGCAGTTGCCATGAAGTGTTACTAGAGGGCAGCAGTATGAACAAAAGAGCACACTGACGCTTTTCTTCTGCTTGCTGACATGATTCTTGTTCATGGTGGTCTTGCAGGGCCTAAGGAGTGAAGGACTGCTTTGACTGAGGGGATGAGGAATGGCAGGCCTGTATTTGTGGTGAAGGGGGAATATTTGGAAGGTAAACAGCAAGATAAAAACGTCAAAGCATATATGCTTGCTGAGTGATTGAGTCTGTGTGTCACTTGTCTCTTTGAAGGGACATGTGAGAAAGGAACAGCAGTACCATAGACTTCAGATGGGAGAGAGCAAGCAAGGATGAATGTTTTCCTCAAATCCAAATACTTACAGTACCTCAAAGATGACAAGTGCGATATATGATGTTCTGCAATTGTAAGGATTTGCCATGTGTGGTACATAAATATGCATGGTTAGTGAGGTTTTTCCCAGAATGTGAGTATCGTTAGGCTGGCAAATGTCAGGCACTCCTTTGGGAGTATGAGGCCAAGAAAAAATTTGGGAAGTTTGCTACAGTCATCTGTAGGATCGAAAGACACTGGGGAATCGTTACAGAGGGAGCCAGGCTGCACAAAATGTGGTAACAGTTGGACAGAAATCTTTAGCAGGGACTTTTGTCTACCCCCAATGTGGGACCAGGACTGCAGTACCTCTGTGTCTCTGAAACATATTTTGACCTCTGGACACCACCATCTGAATACCCCTCAAATGTTCCCTCCTGGTACCCCAGCTTTGGTAGTGCTTCAACCAGGTTTCAACCATTTGAGTGACCACAAAACACCCTGCCTATGTGCCTTCCATTTACATTCAGTCAGTAACCCAGCTGCTTCGTTCGCTGTTCAATCTCAAGTGACAGTTGGATGCACATTGCAGGGGTATACAGGCATTAACCGAACTGTAAAGCCCCTCTCAGTACAGCCAGACTACACTTCTTAAAATCATAAATACATGTTTTGCCCAACAGTAAGGCCAGGCCTTTCCTCTGTAGTTCATAGCCAACGTAAGGAGGAAAAAATTCAACTGTAGGGCATGCCAAAATTCTCTACAGACACTGCCAATCCTCACACTTCTGCCTATTTGCATTCCAAGGTTATTCACTATGACCCACCAAACCAATTGCAACAGTAGCCTCTCCCAGCCTCATTCGTATGCTCCGATGCCACCTTTATTTAGCAAGTGTTAGTGCTCTCGGATTTTGTAGCGCGATTCGCTATAGCCTCTGTTTTCAACAGAAATGTCCTAAAGGTACCTATACCAATCTGCAGGGTGGGGAGGAAGGGGGCTGCTGCTGCTGGCAGAAACATTGTGGGGCACCCCACCTGCAAAAATACAGCCAAATGATCCTTGTTTTACCTTTCAATACCATAACTGCAGCAGAATCGTATGGTGACCCCTGTTTGTAATAGAAAGTGTCAAACAGCTTCTTGCCCCCCCCCGTTGCCACTAACCATTTGGGGTACACCCCATGAGGGAGGATCAGAGCAATAAAAACTAATGGTAGCCCCCCAAAAAGTACCTGGAAGCCATGCCATTGTGTGCACCTCATCGCCTTCACGTTGCGCCCAAGCACCTTTTAATACTGCTCCCCCAAATTTTGACTGCCCCCTCCCAACAAAAATCAGAGAGTATAGGGGGGGTGCAGTAAAAATGTATTTGCAGTACCCCACAATAAGTCAGGATCCTCCTCCACCTTTTCCTCTGCTCTCTGACCCCACCCATTCTGCCCAGGCTCCGTCTATACCCCTTCTCTCTGACCCCACCCACTCTGCCTAGCTCCTACTATACTCCTCCTCTCTGACCCCACCCACTCTGACTAGGCTCCTCCCTAACCCCACCCACTCTGACTAGGCTCCTCCTATATCCATCCTCTCTAACCCCACCCGCTCTGCCTATACTACTCCTCTCTGACCCCACCCACTCTGACTAGGTTCCTCCCTAACCCCACCCACTCTGACTTGGCTCCTCCTATACCCCTCCTCTCTGCCCATGCTCGGCCTATACTCCTCCTCTCTGACCCACCCACTCTGACTAGGCTCTCCTGAACCCCTCCTCTCTAACCCCACCCACTCTGACTAGGCTCCTCCTGAACCCCTCCTCTCTGACCCCACCCAATCTGACTAGGCTCCTCCTCCTACACACAACACCTGTTCGCTTTCTTTCACCTGTCTCTGTTCAGGCCACACCTATTTTACTTACCAACCAATCTGCAATCCCTCATTCACTATGCATGATTCCACTCTTACACAACACACAGACACATTTTACTTACCAATTGGCCCACCTCCAACTTACCTCTGCTCTGCCACCATCAGTCACCTGGTGCCAAACCCGGGATTTGAACCCTGGTTGCCTGGATGGAAGGCAGGCACTTACCCACTGGACCACACTGGTTTCCATGTAAGTAGCCTATCAAATTGTCCTTATGTCATGGTCATCCTTTTCATGTGCAATGGAAGCCGCAGGGAAGGACACCAAGGCCTGTATGTTGCTTATAGTTACTACTGCAATCCTCTAGACCACCAAGGAGCTATAGCTCAAAGGTAAGTCTTGTACCTTTGGTGGGGACAGCCCTCACAGGCCAGAGTTCGAATCCTGCCAATGCTGTAGAGGTATCCCAAGGTGGAAATTTTCAAAAAGTGAATATGTTTTTTTTTGCTAAGTTTTTTTTTACTTGGTAACAGAGGAGAAAAGTGGACACTCTTTTTGGCATGTGTGTCCCAAAATTTCAAATGTTTTCCCTCATGACCTTCTACCAACCTCCCTATTTCTCAAGTAGGTGCAATAGGGACAAGGCCTTATCTTCCTTTATCAATGTCTTCATTCTTTGTCCTTTAAGTTTGGTGAATTGCAGAGTGCAATTGTGGTATTGGGGGTTATAACTGAGCACAAGAATGCGAGGAAAGTGCTACACTTATTGTAAAATAGGTTGGATGATGGTGATTTTTCATTTTGGTGTGAGCTACTCGCTCAAATCAGGGGTTTGGTGCCAGTGAGCTTGGATAGAAATAAAGGTCAAGTATGAGCTCTGGCTAATGAAATGATGGATCAAGTTTGAGGCAAGCTAGAGTCCATTTATTAGGTGCAATAAGAAGCTAGAAAGATTATTTCCTTTAAGAGACAGACAAGGGCAGAGTCAAGCCTTTGCTCTAGTAGGTCTGCATCATGGCTGCTGCAGGATGTGAAGGAATGGACCTCCACAGCAGTGCGCTGTGCCGGGCTGGGCTGCGCTGGGCTGCGCTGGGCTGCGCTGGGCTGGGCTGGGCTGGGCTGGGCCTGCCCTGGCACTGTGAAATAATCACCCACCTCCTTCCTTTGAGGAACGCTCACGAACGCCCACGAACGCCCTTGTTCTGTATACAGGCTGACAGCAGGCAATTTAGGACCCTGCTAAATGAGGGTGATGTCCCCATGTGCTTCCTTCGAGTGGCAAAATCCTTCGTCTAAGGCAGGTGGGCTTTTTAAAAATTTGGTTAAAGACCATATGTTGGAGGCGGTATCACGGCACAAGCCGCCGACCGTCTCAGAATAAAGTTTGCATGGGAGGATATTATTTGCATAGGACAGCCCTCTTCTCAGTCCCATTCTTAGGCTGCAGTTGCCATGAAGTGTTACTAGAGGGCAGCAGTATGAACAAAAGAGCACACTGACGCTTTTCTTCTGCTTGCTGACATGATTCTTGTTCATGGTGGTCTTGCAGGGCCTAAGGAGTGAAGGACTGCTTTGACTGAGGGGATGAGGAATGGCAGGCCTGTATTTGTGGTGAAGGGGGAATATTTGGAAGGTAAACAGCAAGATAAAAACGTCAAAGCATATATGCTTGCTGAGTGATTGAGTCTGTGTGTCACTTGTCTCTTTGAAGGGACATGTGAGAAAGGAACAGCAGTACCATAGACTTCAGATGGGAGAGAGCAAGCAAGGATGAATGTTTTCCTCAAATCCAAATACTTACAGTACCTCAAAGATGACAAGTGCGATATATGATGTTCTGCAATTGTAAGGATTTGCCATGTGTGGTACATAAATATGCATGGTTAGTGAGGTTTTTCCCAGAATGTGAGTATCGTTAGGCTGGCAAATGTCAGGCACTCCTTTGGGAGTATGAGGCCAAGAAAAAATTTGGGAAGTTTGCTACAGTCATCTGTAGGATCGAAAGACACTGGGGAATCGTTACAGAGGGAGCCAGGCTGCACAAAATGTGGTAACAGTTGGACAGAAATCTTTAGCAGGGACTTTTGTCTACCCCCAATGTGGGACCAGGACTGCAGTACCTCTGTGTCTCTGAAACATATTTTGACCTCTGGACACCACCATCTGAATACCCCTCAAATGTTCCCTCCTGGTACCCCAGCTTTGGTAGTGCTTCAACCAGGTTTCAACCATTTGAGTGACCACAAAACACCCTGCCTATGTGCCTTCCATTTACATTCAGTCAGTAACCCAGCTGCTTCGTTCGCTGTTCAATCTCAAGTGACAGTTGGATGCACATTGCAGGGGTATACAGGCATTAACCGAACTGTAAAGCCCCTCTCAGTACAGCCAGACTACACTTCTTAAAATCATAAATACATGTTTTGCCCAACAGTAAGGCCAGGCCTTTCCTCTGTAGTTCATAGCCAACGTAAGGAGGAAAAAATTCAACTGTAGGGCATGCCAAAATTCTCTACAGACACTGCCAATCCTCACACTTCTGCCTATTTGCATTCCAAGGTTATTCACTATGACCCACCAAACCAATTGCAACAGTAGCCTCTCCCAGCCTCATTCGTATGCTCCGATGCCACCTTTATTTAGCAAGTGTTAGTGCTCTCGGATTTTGTAGCGCGATTCGCTATAGCCTCTGTTTTCAACAGAAATGTCCTAAAGGTACCTATACCAATCTGCAGGGTGGGGAGGAAGGGGGCTGCTGCTGCTGGCAGAAACATTGTGGGGCACCCCACCTGCAAAAATACAGCCAAATGATCCTTGTTTTACCTTTCAATACCATAACTGCAGCAGAATCGTATGGTGACCCCTGTTTGTAATAGAAAGTGTCAAACAGCTTCTTGCCCCCCCCCGTTGCCACTAACCATTTGGGGTACACCCCATGAGGGAGGATCAGAGCAATAAAAACTAATGGTAGCCCCCCAAAAAGTACCTGGAAGCCATGCCATTGTGTGCACCTCATCGCCTTCACGTTGCGCCCAAGCACCTTTTAATACTGCTCCCCCAAATTTTGACTGCCCCCTCCCAACAAAAATCAGAGAGTATAGGGGGGGTGCAGTAAAAATGTATTTGCAGTACCCCACAATAAGTCAGGATCCTCCTCCACCTTTTCCTCTGCTCTCTGACCCCACCCATTCTGCCCAGGCTCCGTCTATACCCCTTCTCTCTGACCCCACCCACTCTGCCTAGCTCCTACTATACTCCTCCTCTCTGACCCCACCCACTCTGACTAGGCTCCTCCCTAACCCCACCCACTCTGACTAGGCTCCTCCTATATCCATCCTCTCTAACCCCACCCGCTCTGCCTATACTACTCCTCTCTGACCCCACCCACTCTGACTAGGTTCCTCCCTAACCCCACCCACTCTGACTTGGCTCCTCCTATACCCCTCCTCTCTGCCCATGCTCGGCCTATACTCCTCCTCTCTGACCCACCCACTCTGACTAGGCTCTCCTGAACCCCTCCTCTCTAACCCCACCCACTCTGACTAGGCTCCTCCTGAACCCCTCCTCTCTGACCCCACCCAATCTGACTAGGCTCCTCCTCCTACACACAACACCTGTTCGCTTTCTTTCACCTGTCTCTGTTCAGGCCACACCTATTTTACTTACCAACCAATCTGCAATCCCTCATTCACTATGCATGATTCCACTCTTACACAACACACAGACACATTTTACTTACCAATTGGCCCACCTCCAACTTACCTCTGCTCTGCCACCATCAGTCACCTGGTGCCAAACCCGGGATTTGAACCCTGGTTGCCTGGATGGAAGGCAGGCACTTACCCACTGGACCACACTGGTTTCCATGTAAGTAGCCTATCAAATTGTCCTTATGTCATGGTCATCCTTTTCATGTGCAATGGAAGCCGCAGGGAAGGACACCAAGGCCTGTATGTTGCTTATAGTTACTACTGCAATCCTCTAGACCACCAAGGAGCTATAGCTCAAAGGTAAGTCTTGTACCTTTGGTGGGGACAGCCCTCACAGGCCAGAGTTCGAATCCTGCCAATGCTGTAGAGGTATCCCAAGGTGGAAATTTTCAAAAAGTGAATATGTTTTTTTTTGCTAAGTTTTTTTTTACTTGGTAACAGAGGAGAAAAGTGGACACTCTTTTTGGCATGTGTGTCCCAAAATTTCAAATGTTTTCCCTCATGACCTTCTACCAACCTCCCTATTTCTCAAGTAGGTGCAATAGGGACAAGGCCTTATCTTCCTTTATCAATGTCTTCATTCTTTGTCCTTTAAGTTTGGTGAATTGCAGAGTGCAATTGTGGTATTGGGGGTTATAACTGAGCACAAGAATGCGAGGAAAGTGCTACACTTATTGTAAAATAGGTTGGATGATGGTGATTTTTCATTTTGGTGTGAGCTACTCGCTCAAATCAGGGGTTTGGTGCCAGTGAGCTTGGATAGAAATAAAGGTCAAGTATGAGCTCTGGCTAATGAAATGATGGATCAAGTTTGAGGCAAGCTAGAGTCCATTTATTAGGTGCAATAAGAAGCTAGAAAGATTATTTCCTTTAAGAGACAGACAAGGGCAGAGTCAAGCCTTTGCTCTAGTAGGTCTGCATCATGGCTGCTGCAGGATGTGAAGGAATGGACCTCCACAGCAGTGCGCTGTGCCGGGCTGGGCTGCGCTGGGCTGCGCTGGGCTGCGCTGGGCTGGGCTGGGCTGGGCTGGGCCTGCCCTGGCACTGTGAAATAATCACCCACCTCCTTCCTTTGAGGAACGCTCACGAACGCCCACGAACGCCCTTGTTCTGTATACAGGCTGACAGCAGGCAATTTAGGACCCTGCTAAATGAGGGTGATGTCCCCATGTGCTTCCTTCGAGTGGCAAAATCCTTCGTCTAAGGCAGGTGGGCTTTTTAAAAATTTGGTTAAAGACCATATGTTGGAGGCGGTATCACGGCACAAGCCGCCGACCGTCTCAGAATAAAGTTTGCATGGGAGGATATTATTTGCATAGGACAGCCCTCTTCTCAGTCCCATTCTTAGGCTGCAGTTGCCATGAAGTGTTACTAGAGGGCAGCAGTATGAACAAAAGAGCACACTGACGCTTTTCTTCTGCTTGCTGACATGATTCTTGTTCATGGTGGTCTTGCAGGGCCTAAGGAGTGAAGGACTGCTTTGACTGAGGGGATGAGGAATGGCAGGCCTGTATTTGTGGTGAAGGGGGAATATTTGGAAGGTAAACAGCAAGATAAAAACGTCAAAGCATATATGCTTGCTGAGTGATTGAGTCTGTGTGTCACTTGTCTCTTTGAAGGGACATGTGAGAAAGGAACAGCAGTACCATAGACTTCAGATGGGAGAGAGCAAGCAAGGATGAATGTTTTCCTCAAATCCAAATACTTACAGTACCTCAAAGATGACAAGTGCGATATATGATGTTCTGCAATTGTAAGGATTTGCCATGTGTGGTACATAAATATGCATGGTTAGTGAGGTTTTTCCCAGAATGTGAGTATCGTTAGGCTGGCAAATGTCAGGCACTCCTTTGGGAGTATGAGGCCAAGAAAAAATTTGGGAAGTTTGCTACAGTCATCTGTAGGATCGAAAGACACTGGGGAATCGTTACAGAGGGAGCCAGGCTGCACAAAATGTGGTAACAGTTGGACAGAAATCTTTAGCAGGGACTTTTGTCTACCCCCAATGTGGGACCAGGACTGCAGTACCTCTGTGTCTCTGAAACATATTTTGACCTCTGGACACCACCATCTGAATACCCCTCAAATGTTCCCTCCTGGTACCCCAGCTTTGGTAGTGCTTCAACCAGGTTTCAACCATTTGAGTGACCACAAAACACCCTGCCTATGTGCCTTCCATTTACATTCAGTCAGTAACCCAGCTGCTTCGTTCGCTGTTCAATCTCAAGTGACAGTTGGATGCACATTGCAGGGGTATACAGGCATTAACCGAACTGTAAAGCCCCTCTCAGTACAGCCAGACTACACTTCTTAAAATCATAAATACATGTTTTGCCCAACAGTAAGGCCAGGCCTTTCCTCTGTAGTTCATAGCCAACGTAAGGAGGAAAAAATTCAACTGTAGGGCATGCCAAAATTCTCTACAGACACTGCCAATCCTCACACTTCTGCCTATTTGCATTCCAAGGTTATTCACTATGACCCACCAAACCAATTGCAACAGTAGCCTCTCCCAGCCTCATTCGTATGCTCCGATGCCACCTTTATTTAGCAAGTGTTAGTGCTCTCGGATTTTGTAGCGCGATTCGCTATAGCCTCTGTTTTCAACAGAAATGTCCTAAAGGTACCTATACCAATCTGCAGGGTGGGGAGGAAGGGGGCTGCTGCTGCTGGCAGAAACATTGTGGGGCACCCCACCTGCAAAAATACAGCCAAATGATCCTTGTTTTACCTTTCAATACCATAACTGCAGCAGAATCGTATGGTGACCCCTGTTTGTAATAGAAAGTGTCAAACAGCTTCTTGCCCCCCCCCGTTGCCACTAACCATTTGGGGTACACCCCATGAGGGAGGATCAGAGCAATAAAAACTAATGGTAGCCCCCCAAAAAGTACCTGGAAGCCATGCCATTGTGTGCACCTCATCGCCTTCACGTTGCGCCCAAGCACCTTTTAATACTGCTCCCCCAAATTTTGACTGCCCCCTCCCAACAAAAATCAGAGAGTATAGGGGGGGTGCAGTAAAAATGTATTTGCAGTACCCCACAATAAGTCAGGATCCTCCTCCACCTTTTCCTCTGCTCTCTGACCCCACCCATTCTGCCCAGGCTCCGTCTATACCCCTTCTCTCTGACCCCACCCACTCTGCCTAGCTCCTACTATACTCCTCCTCTCTGACCCCACCCACTCTGACTAGGCTCCTCCCTAACCCCACCCACTCTGACTAGGCTCCTCCTATATCCATCCTCTCTAACCCCACCCGCTCTGCCTATACTACTCCTCTCTGACCCCACCCACTCTGACTAGGTTCCTCCCTAACCCCACCCACTCTGACTTGGCTCCTCCTATACCCCTCCTCTCTGCCCATGCTCGGCCTATACTCCTCCTCTCTGACCCACCCACTCTGACTAGGCTCTCCTGAACCCCTCCTCTCTAACCCCACCCACTCTGACTAGGCTCCTCCTGAACCCCTCCTCTCTGACCCCACCCAATCTGACTAGGCTCCTCCTCCTACACACAACACCTGTTCGCTTTCTTTCACCTGTCTCTGTTCAGGCCACACCTATTTTACTTACCAACCAATCTGCAATCCCTCATTCACTATGCATGATTCCACTCTTACACAACACACAGACACATTTTACTTACCAATTGGCCCACCTCCAACTTACCTCTGCTCTGCCACCATCAGTCACCTGGTGCCAAACCCGGGATTTGAACCCTGGTTGCCTGGATGGAAGGCAGGCACTTACCCACTGGACCACACTGGTTTCCATGTAAGTAGCCTATCAAATTGTCCTTATGTCATGGTCATCCTTTTCATGTGCAATGGAAGCCGCAGGGAAGGACACCAAGGCCTGTATGTTGCTTATAGTTACTACTGCAATCCTCTAGACCACCAAGGAGCTATAGCTCAAAGGTAAGTCTTGTACCTTTGGTGGGGACAGCCCTCACAGGCCAGAGTTCGAATCCTGCCAATGCTGTAGAGGTATCCCAAGGTGGAAATTTTCAAAAAGTGAATATGTTTTTTTTTGCTAAGTTTTTTTTTACTTGGTAACAGAGGAGAAAAGTGGACACTCTTTTTGGCATGTGTGTCCCAAAATTTCAAATGTTTTCCCTCATGACCTTCTACCAACCTCCCTATTTCTCAAGTAGGTGCAATAGGGACAAGGCCTTATCTTCCTTTATCAATGTCTTCATTCTTTGTCCTTTAAGTTTGGTGAATTGCAGAGTGCAATTGTGGTATTGGGGGTTATAACTGAGCACAAGAATGCGAGGAAAGTGCTACACTTATTGTAAAATAGGTTGGATGATGGTGATTTTTCATTTTGGTGTGAGCTACTCGCTCAAATCAGGGGTTTGGTGCCAGTGAGCTTGGATAGAAATAAAGGTCAAGTATGAGCTCTGGCTAATGAAATGATGGATCAAGTTTGAGGCAAGCTAGAGTCCATTTATTAGGTGCAATAAGAAGCTAGAAAGATTATTTCCTTTAAGAGACAGACAAGGGCAGAGTCAAGCCTTTGCTCTAGTAGGTCTGCATCATGGCTGCTGCAGGATGTGAAGGAATGGACCTCCACAGCAGTGCGCTGTGCCGGGCTGGGCTGCGCTGGGCTGCGCTGGGCTGCGCTGGGCTGGGCTGGGCTGGGCTGGGCCTGCCCTGGCACTGTGAAATAATCACCCACCTCCTTCCTTTGAGGAACGCTCACGAACGCCCACGAACGCCCTTGTTCTGTATACAGGCTGACAGCAGGCAATTTAGGACCCTGCTAAATGAGGGTGATGTCCCCATGTGCTTCCTTCGAGTGGCAAAATCCTTCGTCTAAGGCAGGTGGGCTTTTTAAAAATTTGGTTAAAGACCATATGTTGGAGGCGGTATCACGGCACAAGCCGCCGACCGTCTCAGAATAAAGTTTGCATGGGAGGATATTATTTGCATAGGACAGCCCTCTTCTCAGTCCCATTCTTAGGCTGCAGTTGCCATGAAGTGTTACTAGAGGGCAGCAGTATGAACAAAAGAGCACACTGACGCTTTTCTTCTGCTTGCTGACATGATTCTTGTTCATGGTGGTCTTGCAGGGCCTAAGGAGTGAAGGACTGCTTTGACTGAGGGGATGAGGAATGGCAGGCCTGTATTTGTGGTGAAGGGGGAATATTTGGAAGGTAAACAGCAAGATAAAAACGTCAAAGCATATATGCTTGCTGAGTGATTGAGTCTGTGTGTCACTTGTCTCTTTGAAGGGACATGTGAGAAAGGAACAGCAGTACCATAGACTTCAGATGGGAGAGAGCAAGCAAGGATGAATGTTTTCCTCAAATCCAAATACTTACAGTACCTCAAAGATGACAAGTGCGATATATGATGTTCTGCAATTGTAAGGATTTGCCATGTGTGGTACATAAATATGCATGGTTAGTGAGGTTTTTCCCAGAATGTGAGTATCGTTAGGCTGGCAAATGTCAGGCACTCCTTTGGGAGTATGAGGCCAAGAAAAAATTTGGGAAGTTTGCTACAGTCATCTGTAGGATCGAAAGACACTGGGGAATCGTTACAGAGGGAGCCAGGCTGCACAAAATGTGGTAACAGTTGGACAGAAATCTTTAGCAGGGACTTTTGTCTACCCCCAATGTGGGACCAGGACTGCAGTACCTCTGTGTCTCTGAAACATATTTTGACCTCTGGACACCACCATCTGAATACCCCTCAAATGTTCCCTCCTGGTACCCCAGCTTTGGTAGTGCTTCAACCAGGTTTCAACCATTTGAGTGACCACAAAACACCCTGCCTATGTGCCTTCCATTTACATTCAGTCAGTAACCCAGCTGCTTCGTTCGCTGTTCAATCTCAAGTGACAGTTGGATGCACATTGCAGGGGTATACAGGCATTAACCGAACTGTAAAGCCCCTCTCAGTACAGCCAGACTACACTTCTTAAAATCATAAATACATGTTTTGCCCAACAGTAAGGCCAGGCCTTTCCTCTGTAGTTCATAGCCAACGTAAGGAGGAAAAAATTCAACTGTAGGGCATGCCAAAATTCTCTACAGACACTGCCAATCCTCACACTTCTGCCTATTTGCATTCCAAGGTTATTCACTATGACCCACCAAACCAATTGCAACAGTAGCCTCTCCCAGCCTCATTCGTATGCTCCGATGCCACCTTTATTTAGCAAGCGTTAGTGCTCTCGGATTTTGTAGCGCGATTCGCTATAGCCTCTGTTTTCAACAGAAATGTCCTAAAGGTACCTATACCAATCTGCAGGGTGGGGAGGAAGGGGGCTGCTGCTGCTGGCAGAAACATTGTGGGGCACCCCACCTGCAAAAATACAGCCAAATGATCCTTGTTTTACCTTTCAATACCATAACTGCAGCAGAATCGTATGGTGACCCCTGTTTGTAATAGAAAGTGTCAAACAGCTTCTTGCCCCCCCCCGTTGCCACTAACCATTTGGGGTACACCCCATGAGGGAGGATCAGAGCAATAAAAACTAATGGTAGCCCCCCAAAAAGTACCTGGAAGCCATGCCATTGTGTGCACCTCATCGCCTTCACGTTGCGCCCAAGCACCTTTTAATACTGCTCCCCCAAATTTTGACTGCCCCCTCCCAACAAAAATCAGAGAGTATAGGGGGGGTGCAGTAAAAATGTATTTGCAGTACCCCACAATAAGTCAGGATCCTCCTCCACCTTTTCCTCTGCTCTCTGACCCCACCCATTCTGCCCAGGCTCCGTCTATACCCCTTCTCTCTAACCCCACCCGCTCTGCCTATACTACTCCTCTCTGACCCCACCCACTCTGACTAGGTTCCTCCCTAACCCCACCCACTCTGACTTGGCTCCTCCTATACCCCTCCTCTCTGCCCATGCTCGGCCTATACTCCTCCTCTCTGACCCACCCACTCTGACTAGGCTCTCCTGAACCCCTCCTCTCTAACCCCACCCACTCTGACTAGGCTCCTCCTGAACCCCTCCTCTCTGACCCCACCCAATCTGACTAGGCTCCTCCTCCTACACACAACACCTGTTCGCTTTCTTTCACCTGTGTCTGTTCAGGCCACACCTATTTTACTTACCAACCAATCTGCAATCCCTCATTCACTATGCATGATTCCACTCTTACACAACACACAGACACATTTTACTTACCAATTGGCCCACCTCCAACTTACCTCTGCTCTGCCACCATCAGTCACCTGGTGCCGAACCCGGGATTTGAACCCTGGTTGCCTGGATGGAAGGCAGGCACTTACCCACTGGACCACACTGGTTTCCATGTAAGTAGCCTATCAAATTGTCCTTATGTCATGGTCATCCTTTTCATGTGCAATGGAAGCCGCAGGGAAGGACACCAAGGCCTGTATGTTGCTTATAGTTACTACTGCAATCCTCTAGACCACCAAGGAGCTATAGCTCAAAGGTAAGTCTTGTACCTTTGGTGGGGACAGCCCTCACAGGCCAGAGTTCGAATCCTGCCAATGCTGTAGAGGTATCCCAAGGTAGAAATTTTCAAAAAGTGAATATGTTTTTTTTTGCTAAGTTTTTTTTTACTTGGTAACAGAGGAGAAAAGTGGACACTCTTTTTGGCATGTGTGTCCCAAAATTTCAAATGTTTTCCCTCATGACCTTCTACCAACCTCCCTATTTCTCAAGTAGGTGCAATAGGGACAAGGCCTTATCTTCCTTTATCAATGTCTTCATTCTTTGTCCTTTAAGTTTGGTGAATTGCAGAGTGCAATTGTGGTATTGGGGGTTATAACTGAGCACAAGAATGCGAGGAAAGTGCTACACTTATTGTAAAATAGGTTGGATGATGGTGATTTTTCATTTTGGTGTGAGCTACTCGCTCAAATCAGGGGTTTGGTGCCAGTGAGCTTGGATAGAAATAAAGGTCAAGTATGAGCTCTGGCTAATGAAATGATGGATCAAGTTTGAGGCAAGCTAGAGTCCATTTATTAGGTGCAATAAGAAGCTAGAAAGATTATTTCCTTTAAGAGACAGACAAGGGCAGAGTCAAGCCTTTGCTCTAGTAGGTCTGCATCATGGCTGCTGCAGGATGTGAAGGAATGGACCTCCACAGCAGTGCGCTGTGCCGGGCTGGGCTGCGCTGGGCTGCGCTGGGCTGGGCTGGGCTGGGCTGGGCCTGCCCTGGCACTGTGAAATAATCACCCACCTCCTTCCTTTGAGGAACGCTCACGAACGCCCACGAACGCCCTTGTTCTGTATACAGGCTGACAGCAGGCAATTTAGGACCCTGCTAAATGAGGGTGATGTCCCCATGTGCTTCCTTCGAGTGGCAAAATCCTTCGTCTAAGGCAGGTGGGCTTTTTAAAAATTTGGTTAAAGACCATATGTTGGAGGCGGTATCACGGCACAAGCCGCCGACCGTCTCAGAAGAAAGTATGCATGGGAGGATATTATTTGCATAGGACAGCCCTCTTCTCAGTCCCATTCTTAGGCTGCAGTTGCCATGAAGTGTTACTAGAGGGCAGCAGTATGAACAAAAGAGCACACTGACGCTTTTCTTCTGCTTGCTGACATGATTCTTGTTCATGGTGGTCTTGCAGGGCCTAAGGAGTGAAGGACTGCTTTGACTGAGGGGATGAGGAATGGCAGGCCTGTATTTGTGGTGAAGGGGGAATATTTGGAAGGTAAACAGCAAGATAAAAACGTCAAAGCATATATGCTTGCTGAGTGATTGAGTCTGTGTGTCACTTGTCTCTTTGAAGGGACATGTGAGAAAGGAACAGCAGTACCATAGACTTCAGATGGGAGAGAGCAAGCAAGGATGAATGTTTTCCTCAAATCCAAATACTTACAGTACCTCAAAGATGACAAGTGCGATATATGATGTTCTGCAATTGTAAGGATTTGCCATGTGTGGTACATAAATATGCATGGTTAGTGAGGTTTTTCCCAGAATGTGAGTATCGTTAGGCTGGCAAATGTCAGGCACTCCTTTGGGAGTATGAGGCCAAGAAAAAATTTGGGAAGTTTGCTACAGTCATCTGTAGGATCGAAAGACACTGGGGAATCGTTACAGAGGGAGCCAGGCTGCACAAAACGTGGTAACAGTTGGACAGAAATCTTTAGCAGGGACTTTTGTCTACCCCCAATGTGGGACCAGGACTGCAGTACCTCTGTGTCTCTGAAACATATTTTGACCTCTGGACACCACCATCTGAATACCCCTCAAATGTTCCCTCCTGGTACCCCAGCTTTGGTAGTGCTTCAACCAGGTTTCAACCATTTGAGTGACCACAAAACACCCTGCCTATGTGCCTTCCATTTACATTCAGTCAGTAACCCAGCTGCTTCGTTCGCTGTTCAATCTCAAGTGACAGTTGGATGCACATTGCAGGGGTATACAGGCATTAACCGAACTGTAAAGCCCCTCTCAGTACAGCCAGACTACACTTCTTAAAATCATAAATACATGTTTTGCCCAACAGTAAGGCCAGGCCTTTCCTCTGTAGTTCATAGCCAACGTAAGGAGGAAAAAATTCAACTGTAGGGCATGCCAAAATTCTCTACAGACACTGCCAATCCTCACACTTCTGCCTATTTGCATTCCAAGGTTATTCACTATGACCCACCAAACCAATTGCAACAGTAGCCTCTCCCAGCCTCATTCGTATGCTCCGATGCCACCTTTATTTAGCAAGTGTTAGTGCTCTCGGATTTTGTAGCGCGATTCGCTATAGCCTCTGTTTTCAACAGAAATGTCCTAAAGGTACCTATACCAATCTGCAGGGTGGGGAGGAAGGGGGCTGCTGCTGCTGGCAGAAACATTGTGGGGCACCCCACCTGCAAAAATACAGCCAAATGATCCTTGTTTTACCTTTCAATACCATAACTGCAGCAGAATCGTATGGTGACCCCTGTTTGTAATAGAAAGTGTCAAACAGCTTCTTGCCCCCCCCCGTTGCCACTAACCATTTGGGGTACACCCCATGAGGGAGGATCAGAGCAATAAAAACTAATGGTAGCCCCCCAAAAAGTACCTGGAAGCCATGCCATTGTGTGCACCTCATCGCCTTCACGTTGCGCCCAAGCACCTTTTAATACTGCTCCCCCAAATTTTGACTGCCCCCTCCCAACAAAAATCAGAGAGTATAGGGGGGGTGCAGTAAAAATGTATTTGCAGTACCCCACAATAAGTCAGGATCCTCCTCCACCTTTTCCTCTGCTCTCTGACCCCACCCATTCTGCCCAGGCTCCGTCTATACCCCTTCTCTCTGACCCCACCCACTCTGCCTAGCTCCTACTATACTCCTCCTCTCTGACCCCACCCACTCTGACTAGGCTCCTCCCTAACCCCACCCACTCTGACTAGGCTCCTCCTATATCCATCCTCTCTAACCCCACCCGCTCTGCCTATACTACTCCTCTCTGACCCCACCCACTCTGACTAGGTTCCTCCCTAACCCCACCCACTCTGACTTGGCTCCTCCTATACCCCTCCTCTCTGCCCATGCTCGGCCTATACTCCTCCTCTCTGACCCACCCACTCTGACTAGGCTCTCCTGAACCCCTCCTCTCTAACCCCACCCACTCTGACTAGGCTCCTCCTGAACCCCTCCTCTCTGAACCCACCCAATCTGACTAGGCTCCTCCTCCTACACACAACACCTGTTCGCTTTCTTTCACCTGTCTCTGTTCAGGCCACACCTATTTTACTTACCAACCAATCTGCAATCCCTCATTCACTATGCATGATTCCACTCTTACACAACACACAGACACATTTTACTTACCAATTGGCCCACCTCCAACTTACCTCTGCTCTGCCACCATCAGTCACCTGGTGCCGAACCCGGGATTTGAACCCTGGTTGCCTGGATGGAAGGCAGGCACTTACCCACTGGACCACACTGGTTTCCATGTAAGTAGCCTATCAAATTGTCCTTATGTCATGGTCATCCTTTTCATGTGCAATGGAAGCCGCAGGGAAGGACACCAAGGCCTGTATGTTGCTTATAGTTACTACTGCAATCCTCTAGACCACCAAGGAGCTATAGCTCAAAGGTAAGTCTTGTACCTTTGGTGGGGACAGCCCTCACAGGCCAGAGTTCGAATCCTGCCAATGCTGTAGAGGTATCCCAAGGTGGAAATTTTCAAAAAGTGAATATGTTTTTTTTTGCTAAGTTTTTTTTTACTTGGTAACAGAGGAGAAAAGTGGACACTCTTTTTGGCATGTGTGTCCCAAAATTTCAAATGTTTTCCCTCATGACCTTCTACCAACCTCCCTATTTCTCAAGTAGGTGCAATAGGGACAAGGCCTTATCTTCCTTTATCAATGTCTTCATTCTTTGTCCTTTAAGTTTGGTGAATTGCAGAGTGCAATTGTGGTATTGGGGGTTATAACTGAGCACAAGAATGCGAGGAAAGTGCTACACTTATTGTAAAATAGGTTGGATGATGGTGATTTTTCATTTTGGTGTGAGCTACTCGCTCAAATCAGGGGTTTGGTGCCAGTGAGCTTGGATAGAAATAAAGGTCAAGTATGAGCTCTGGCTAATGAAATGATGGATCAAGTTTGAGGCAAGCTAGAGTCCATTTATTAGGTGCAATAAGAAGCTAGAAAGATTATTTCCTTTAAGAGACAGACAAGGGCAGAGTCAAGCCTTTGCTCTAGTAGGTCTGCATCATGGCTGCTGCAGGATGTGAAGGAATGGACCTCCACAGCAGTGCGCTGTGCCGGGCTGGGCTGCGCTGGGCTGGGCTGGGCTGGGCTGGGCCTGCCCTGGCACTGTGAAATAATCACCCACCTCCTTCCTTTGAGGAACGCTCACGAACGCCCACGAACGCCCTTGTTCTGTATACAGGCTGACAGCAGGCAATTTAGGACCCTGCTAAATGAGGGTGATGTCCCCATGTGCTTCCTTCGAGTGGCAAAATCCTTCGTCTAAGGCAGGTGGGCTTTTTAAAAATTTGGTTAAAGACCATATGTTGGAGGCGGTATCACGGCACAAGCCGCCGACCGTCTCAGAAGAAAGTATGCATGGGAGGATATTATTTGCATAGGACAGCCCTCTTCTCAGTCCCATTCTTAGGCTGCAGTTGCCATGAAGTGTTACTAGAGGGCAGCAGTATGAACAAAAGAGCACACTGACGCTTTTCTTCTGCTTGCTGACATGATTCTTGTTCATGGTGGTCTTGCAGGGCCTAAGGAGTGAAGGACTGCTTTGACTGAGGGGATGAGGAATGGCAGGCCTGTATTTGTGGTGAAGGGGGAATATTTGGAAGGTAAACAGCAAGATAAAAACGTCAAAGCATATATGCTTGCTGAGTGATTGAGTCTGTGTGTCACTTGTCTCTTTGAAGGGACATGTGAGAAAGGAACAGCAGTACCATAGACTTCAGATGGAAGAGAGCAAGCAAGGATGAATGTTTTCCTCAAATCCAAATACTTACAGTACCTCAAAGATGACAAGTGCGATATATGATGTTCTGCAATTGTAAGGATTTGCCATGTGTGGTACATAAATATGCATGGTTAGTGAGGTTTTTCCCAGAATGTGAGTATCGTTAGGCTGGCAAATGTCAGGCACTCCTTTGGGAGTATGAGGCCAAGAAAAAATTTGGGAAGTTTGCTACAGTCATCTGTAGGATCGAAAGACACTGGGGAATCGTTACAGAGGGAGCCAGGCTGCACAAAATGTGGTAACAGTTGGACAGAAATCTTTAGCAGGGACTTTTGTCTACCCCCAATGTGGGACCAGGACTGCAGTACCTCTGTGTCTCTGAAACATATTTTGACCTCTGGACACCACCATCTGAATACCCCTCAAATGTTCCCTCCTGGTACCCCAGCTTTGGTAGTGCTTCAACCAGGTTTCAACCATTTGAGTGACCACAAAACACCCTGCCTATGTGCCTTCCATTTACATTCAGTCAGTAACCCAGCTGCTTCGTTCGCTGTTCAATCTCAAGTGACAGTTGGATGCACATTGCAGGGGTATACAGGCATTAACCGAACTGTAAAGCCCCTCTCAGTACAGCCAGACTACACTTCTTAAAATCATAAATACATGTTTTGCCCAACAGTAAGGCCAGGCCTTTCCTCTGTAGTTCATAGCCAACGTAAGGAGGAAAAAATTCAACTGTAGGGCATGCCAAAATTCTATACAGACACTGCCAATCCTCACACTTCTGCCTATTTGCATTCCAAGGTTATTCACTATGACCCACCAAACCAATTGCAACAGTAGCCTCTCCCAGCCTCATTCGTATGCTCCGATGCCACCTTTATTTAGCAAGCGTTAGTGCTCTCGGATTTTGTAGCGCGATTCGCTATAGCCTCTGTTTTCAACAGAAATGTCCTAAAGGTACCTATACCAATCTGCAGGGTGGGGAGGAAGGGGGCTGCTGCTGCTGGCAGAAACATTGTGGGGCACCCCACCTGCAAAAATACAGCCAAATGATCCTTGTTTTACCTTTCAATACCATAACTGCAGCAGAATCGTATGGTGACCCCTGTTTGTAATAGAAAGTGTCAAACAGCTTCTTGCCCCCCCCCCGTTGCCACTAACCATTTGGGGTACACCCCATGAGGGAGGATCAGAGCAATAAAAACTAATGGTAGCCCCCCAAAAAGTACCTGGAAGCCATGCCATTGTGTGCACCTCATCGCCTTCACGTTGCGCCCAAGCACCTTTTAATACTGCTCCCCCAAATTTTGACTGCCCCCTCCCAACAAAAATCAGAGAGTATAGGGGGGGTGCAGTAAAAATGTATTTGCAGTACCCCACAATAAGTCAGGATCCTCCTCCACCTTTTCCTCTGCTCTCTGACCCCACCCATTCTGCCCAGGCTCCGTCTATACCCCTTCTCTCTAACCCCACCCGCTCTGCCTATACTACTCCTCTCTGACCCCACCCACTCTGACTAGGTTCCTCCCTAACCCCACCCACTCTGACTTGGCTCCTCCTATACCCCTCCTCTCTGCCCATGCTCGGCCTATACTCCTCCTCTCTGACCCACCCACTCTGACTAGGCTCTCCTGAACCCCTCCTCTCTAACCCCACCCACTCTGACTAGGCTCCTCCTGAACCCCTCCTCTCTGACCCCACCCAATCTGACTAGGCTCCTCCTCCTACACACAACACCTGTTCGCTTTCTTTCACCTGTCTCTGTTCAGGCCACACCTATTTTACTTACCAACCAATCTGCAATCCCTCATTCACTATGCATGATTCCACTCTTACACAACACACAGACACATTTTACTTACCAATTGGCCCACCTCCAACTTACCTCTGCTCTGCCACCATCAGTCACCTGGTGCCGAACCCGGGATTTGAACCCTGGTTGCCTGGATGGAAGGCAGGCACTTACCCACTGGACCACACTGGTTTCCATGTAAGTAGCCTATCAAATTGTCCTTATGTCATGGTCATCCTTTTCATGTGCAATGGAAGCCGCAGGGAAGGACACCAAGGCCTGTATGTTGCTTATAGTTACTACTGCAATCCTCTAGACCACCAAGGAGCTATAGCTCAAAGGTAAGTCTTGTACCTTTGGTGGGGACAGCCCTCACAGGCCAGAGTTCGAATCCTGCCAATGCTGTAGAGGTATCCCAAGGTGGAAATTTTCAAAAAGTGAATATGTTTTTTTTTGCTAAGTTTTTTTTTACTTGGTAACAGAGGAGAAAAGTGGACACTCTTTTTGGCATGTGTGTCCCAAAATTTCAAATGTTTTCCCTCATGACCTTCTACCAACCTCCCTATTTCTCAAGTAGGTGCAATAGGGACAAGGCCTTATCTTCCTTTATCAATGTCTTCATTCTTTGTCCTTTAAGTTTGGTGAATTGCAGAGTGCAATTGTGGTATTGGGGGTTATAACTGAGCACAAGAATGCGAGGAAAGTGCTACACTTATTGTAAAATAGGTTGGATGATGGTGATTTTTCATTTTGGTGTGAGCTACTCGCTCAAATCAGGGGTTTGGTGCCAGTGAGCTTGGATAGAAATAAAGGTCAAGTATGAGCTCTGGCTAATGAAATGATGGATCAAGTTTGAGGCAAGCTAGAGTCCATTTATTAGGTGCAATAAGAAGCTAGAAAGATTATTTCCTTTAAGAGACAGACAAGGGCAGAGTCAAGCCTTTGCTCTAGTAGGTCTGCATCATGGCTGCTGCAGGATGTGAAGGAATGGACCTCCACAGCAGTGCGCTGTGCCGGGCTGGGCTGCGCTGGGCTGCGCTGGGCTGGGCTGGGCTGGGCTGGGCCTGCCCTGGCACTGTGAAATAATCACCCACCTCCTTCCTTTGAGGAACGCTCACGAACGCCCACGAACGCCCTTGTTCTGTATACAGGCTGACAGCAGGCAATTTAGGACCCTGCTAAATGAGGGTGATGTCCCCATGTGCTTCCTTCGAGTGGCAAAATCCTTCGTCTAAGGCAGGTGGGCTTTTTAAAAATTTGGTTAAAGACCATATGTTGGAGGCGGTATCACGGCACAAGCCGCCGACCGTCTCAGAATAAAGTTTGCATGGGAGGATATTATTTGCATAGGACAGCCCTCTTCTCAGTCCCATTCTTAGGCTGCAGTTGCCATGAAGTGTTACTAGAGGGCAGCAGTATGAACAAAAGAGCACACTGACGCTTTTCTTCTGCTTGCTGACATGATTCTTGTTCATGGTGGTCTTGCAGGGCCTAAGGAGTGAAGGACTGCTTTGACTGAGGGGATGAGGAATGGCAGGCCTGTATTTGTGGTGAAGGGGGAATATTTGGAAGGTAAACAGCAAGATAAAAACGTCAAAGCATATATGCTTGCTGAGTGATTGAGTCTGTGTGTCACTTGTCTCTTTGAAGGGACATGTGAGAAAGGAACAGCAGTACCATAGACTTCAGATGGGAGAGAGCAAGCAAGGATGAATGTTTTCCTCAAATCCAAATACTTACAGTACCTCAAAGATGACAAGTGCGATATATGATGTTCTGCAATTGTAAGGATTTGCCATGTGTGGTACATAAATATGCATGGTTAGTGAGGTTTTTCCCAGAATGTGAGTATCGTTAGGCTGGCAAATGTCAGGCACTCCTTTGGGAGTATGAGGCCAAGAAAAAATTTGGGAAGTTTGCTACAGTCATCTGTAGGATCGAAAGACACTGGGGAATCGTTACAGAGGGAGCCAGGCTGCACAAAATGTGGTAACAGTTGGACAGAAATCTTTAGCAGGGACTTTTGTCTACCCCCAATGTGGGACCAGGACTGCAGTACCTCTGTGTCTCTGAAACATATTTTGACCTCTGGACACCACCATCTGAATACCCCTCAAATGTTCCCTCCTGGTACCCCAGCTTTGGTAGTGCTTCAACCAGGTTTCAACCATTTGAGTGACCACAAAACACCCTGCCTATGTGCCTTCCATTTACATTCAGTCAGTAACCCAGCTGCTTCGTTCGCTGTTCAATCTCAAGTGACAGTTGGATGCACATTGCAGGGGTATACAGGCATTAACCGAACTGTAAAGCCCCTCTCAGTACAGCCAGACTACACTTCTTAAAATCATAAATACATGTTTTGCCCAACAGTAAGGCCAGGCCTTTCCTCTGTAGTTCATAGCCAACGTAAGGAGGAAAAAATTCAACTGTAGGGCATGCCAAAATTCTCTACAGACACTGCCAATCCTCACACTTCTGCCTATTTGCATTCCAAGGTTATTCACTATGACCCACCAAACCAATTGCAACAGTAGCCTCTCCCAGCCTCATTCGTATGCTCCGATGCCACCTTTATTTAGCAAGTGTTAGTGCTCTCGGATTTTGTAGCGCGATTCGCTATAGCCTCTGTTTTCAACAGAAATGTCCTAAAGGTACCTATACCAATCTGCAGGGTGGGGAGGAAGGGGGCTGCTGCTGCTGGCAGAAACATTGTGGGGCACCCCACCTGCAAAAATACAGCCAAATGATCCTTGTTTTACCTTTCAATACCATAACTGCAGCAGAATCGTATGGTGACCCCTGTTTGTAATAGAAAGTGTCAAACAGCTTCTTGCCCCCCCCCGTTGCCACTAACCATTTGGGGTACACCCCATGAGGGAGGATCAGAGCAATAAAAACTAATGGTAGCCCCCCAAAAAGTACCTGGAAGCCATGCCATTGTGTGCACCTCATCGCCTTCACGTTGCGCCCAAGCACCTTTTAATACTGCTCCCCCAAATTTTGACTGCCCCCTCCCAACAAAAATCAGAGAGTATAGGGGGGGTGCAGTAAAAATGTATTTGCAGTACCCCACAATAAGTCAGGATCCTCCTCCACCTTTTCCTCTGCTCTCTGACCCCACCCATTCTGCCCAGGCTCCGTCTATACCCCTTCTCTCTGACCCCACCCACTCTGCCTAGCTCCTACTATACTCCTCCTCTCTGACCCCACCCACTCTGACTAGGCTCCTCCCTAACCCCACCCACTCTGACTAGGCTCCTCCTATATCCATCCTCTCTAACCCCACCCGCTCTGCCTATACTACTCCTCTCTGACCCCACCCACTCTGACTAGGTTCCTCCCTAACCCCACCCACTCTGACTTGGCTCCTCCTATACCCCTCCTCTCTGCCCATGCTCGGCCTATACTCCTCCTCTCTGACCCACCCACTCTGACTAGGCTCTCCTGAACCCCTCCTCTCTAACCCCACCCACTCTGACTAGGCTCCTCCTGAACCCCTCCTCTCTGACCCCACCCAATCTGACTAGGCTCCTCCTCCTACACACAACACCTGTTCGCTTTCTTTCACCTGTCTCTGTTCAGGCCACACCTATTTTACTTACCAACCAATCTGCAATCCCTCATTCACTATGCATGATTCCACTCTTACACAACACACAGACACATTTTACTTACCAATTGGCCCACCTCCAACTTACCTCTGCTCTGCCACCATCAGTCACCTGGTGCCAAACCCGGGATTTGAACCCTGGTTGCCTGGATGGAAGGCAGGCACTTACCCACTGGACCACACTGGTTTCCATGTAAGTAGCCTATCAAATTGTCCTTATGTCATGGTCATCCTTTTCATGTGCAATGGAAGCCGCAGGGAAGGACACCAAGGCCTGTATGTTGCTTATAGTTACTACTGCAATCCTCTAGACCACCAAGGAGCTATAGCTCAAAGGTAAGTCTTGTACCTTTGGTGGGGACAGCCCTCACAGGCCAGAGTTCGAATCCTGCCAATGCTGTAGAGGTATCCCAAGGTGGAAATTTTCAAAAAGTGAATATGTTTTTTTTTGCTAAGTTTTTTTTTACTTGGTAACAGAGGAGAAAAGTGGACACTCTTTTTGGCATGTGTGTCCCAAAATTTCAAATGTTTTCCCTCATGACCTTCTACCAACCTCCCTATTTCTCAAGTAGGTGCAATAGGGACAAGGCCTTATCTTCCTTTATCAATGTCTTCATTCTTTGTCCTTTAAGTTTGGTGAATTGCAGAGTGCAATTGTGGTATTGGGGGTTATAACTGAGCACAAGAATGCGAGGAAAGTGCTACACTTATTGTAAAATAGGTTGGATGATGGTGATTTTTCATTTTGGTGTGAGCTACTCGCTCAAATCAGGGGTTTGGTGCCAGTGAGCTTGGATAGAAATAAAGGTCAAGTATGAGCTCTGGCTAATGAAATGATGGATCAAGTTTGAGGCAAGCTAGAGTCCATTTATTAGGTGCAATAAGAAGCTAGAAAGATTATTTCCTTTAAGAGACAGACAAGGGCAGAGTCAAGCCTTTGCTCTAGTAGGTCTGCATCATGGCTGCTGCAGGATGTGAAGGAATGGACCTCCACAGCAGTGCGCTGTGCCGGGCTGGGCTGCGCTGGGCTGCGCTGGGCTGCGCTGGGCTGGGCTGGGCTGGGCTGGGCCTGCCCTGGCACTGTGAAATAATCACCCACCTCCTTCCTTTGAGGAACGCTCACGAACGCCCACGAACGCCCTTGTTCTGTATACAGGCTGACAGCAGGCAATTTAGGACCCTGCTAAATGAGGGTGATGTCCCCATGTGCTTCCTTCGAGTGGCAAAATCCTTCGTCTAAGGCAGGTGGGCTTTTTAAAAATTTGGTTAAAGACCATATGTTGGAGGCGGTATCACGGCACAAGCCGCCGACCGTCTCAGAATAAAGTTTGCATGGGAGGATATTATTTGCATAGGACAGCCCTCTTCTCAGTCCCATTCTTAGGCTGCAGTTGCCATGAAGTGTTACTAGAGGGCAGCAGTATGAACAAAAGAGCACACTGACGCTTTTCTTCTGCTTGCTGACATGATTCTTGTTCATGGTGGTCTTGCAGGGCCTAAGGAGTGAAGGACTGCTTTGACTGAGGGGATGAGGAATGGCAGGCCTGTATTTGTGGTGAAGGGGGAATATTTGGAAGGTAAACAGCAAGATAAAAACGTCAAAGCATATATGCTTGCTGAGTGATTGAGTCTGTGTGTCACTTGTCTCTTTGAAGGGACATGTGAGAAAGGAACAGCAGTACCATAGACTTCAGATGGGAGAGAGCAAGCAAGGATGAATGTTTTCCTCAAATCCAAATACTTACAGTACCTCAAAGATGACAAGTGCGATATATGATGTTCTGCAATTGTAAGGATTTGCCATGTGTGGTACATAAATATGCATGGTTAGTGAGGTTTTTCCCAGAATGTGAGTATCGTTAGGCTGGCAAATGTCAGGCACTCCTTTGGGAGTATGAGGCCAAGAAAAAATTTGGGAAGTTTGCTACAGTCATCTGTAGGATCGAAAGACACTGGGGAATCGTTACAGAGGGAGCCAGGCTGCACAAAATGTGGTAACAGTTGGACAGAAATCTTTAGCAGGGACTTTTGTCTACCCCCAATGTGGGACCAGGACTGCAGTACCTCTGTGTCTCTGAAACATATTTTGACCTCTGGACACCACCATCTGAATACCCCTCAAATGTTCCCTCCTGGTACCCCAGCTTTGGTAGTGCTTCAACCAGGTTTCAACCATTTGAGTGACCACAAAACACCCTGCCTATGTGCCTTCCATTTACATTCAGTCAGTAACCCAGCTGCTTCGTTCGCTGTTCAATCTCAAGTGACAGTTGGATGCACATTGCAGGGGTATACAGGCATTAACCGAACTGTAAAGCCCCTCTCAGTACAGCCAGACTACACTTCTTAAAATCATAAATACATGTTTTGCCCAACAGTAAGGCCAGGCCTTTCCTCTGTAGTTCATAGCCAACGTAAGGAGGAAAAAATTCAACTGTAGGGCATGCCAAAATTCTCTACAGACACTGCCAATCCTCACACTTCTGCCTATTTGCATTCCAAGGTTATTCACTATGACCCACCAAACCAATTGCAACAGTAGCCTCTCCCAGCCTCATTCGTATGCTCCGATGCCACCTTTATTTAGCAAGTGTTAGTGCTCTCGGATTTTGTAGCGCGATTCGCTATAGCCTCTGTTTTCAACAGAAATGTCCTAAAGGTACCTATACCAATCTGCAGGGTGGGGAGGAAGGGGGCTGCTGCTGCTGGCAGAAACATTGTGGGGCACCCCACCTGCAAAAATACAGCCAAATGATCCTTGTTTTACCTTTCAATACCATAACTGCAGCAGAATCGTATGGTGACCCCTGTTTGTAATAGAAAGTGTCAAACAGCTTCTTGCCCCCCCCCGTTGCCACTAACCATTTGGGGTACACCCCATGAGGGAGGATCAGAGCAATAAAAACTAATGGTAGCCCCCCAAAAAGTACCTGGAAGCCATGCCATTGTGTGCACCTCATCGCCTTCACGTTGCGCCCAAGCACCTTTTAATACTGCTCCCCCAAATTTTGACTGCCCCCTCCCAACAAAAATCAGAGAGTATAGGGGGGGTGCAGTAAAAATGTATTTGCAGTACCCCACAATAAGTCAGGATCCTCCTCCACCTTTTCCTCTGCTCTCTGACCCCACCCATTCTGCCCAGGCTCCGTCTATACCCCTTCTCTCTGACCCCACCCACTCTGCCTAGCTCCTACTATACTCCTCCTCTCTGACCCCACCCACTCTGACTAGGCTCCTCCCTAACCCCACCCACTCTGACTAGGCTCCTCCTATATCCATCCTCTCTAACCCCACCCGCTCTGCCTATACTACTCCTCTCTGACCCCACCCACTCTGACTAGGTTCCTCCCTAACCCCACCCACTCTGACTTGGCTCCTCCTATACCCCTCCTCTCTGCCCATGCTCGGCCTATACTCCTCCTCTCTGACCCACCCACTCTGACTAGGCTCTCCTGAACCCCTCCTCTCTAACCCCACCCACTCTGACTAGGCTCCTCCTGAACCCCTCCTCTCTGACCCCACCCAATCTGACTAGGCTCCTCCTCCTACACACAACACCTGTTCGCTTTCTTTCACCTGTCTCTGTTCAGGCCACACCTATTTTACTTACCAACCAATCTGCAATCCCTCATTCACTATGCATGATTCCACTCTTACACAACACACAGACACATTTTACTTACCAATTGGCCCACCTCCAACTTACCTCTGCTCTGCCACCATCAGTCACCTGGTGCCAAACCCGGGATTTGAACCCTGGTTGCCTGGATGGAAGGCAGGCACTTACCCACTGGACCACACTGGTTTCCATGTAAGTAGCCTATCAAATTGTCCTTATGTCATGGTCATCCTTTTCATGTGCAATGGAAGCCGCAGGGAAGGACACCAAGGCCTGTATGTTGCTTATAGTTACTACTGCAATCCTCTAGACCACCAAGGAGCTATAGCTCAAAGGTAAGTCTTGTACCTTTGGTGGGGACAGCCCTCACAGGCCAGAGTTCGAATCCTGCCAATGCTGTAGAGGTATCCCAAGGTGGAAATTTTCAAAAAGTGAATATGTTTTTTTTTGCTAAGTTTTTTTTTACTTGGTAACAGAGGAGAAAAGTGGACACTCTTTTTGGCATGTGTGTCCCAAAATTTCAAATGTTTTCCCTCATGACCTTCTACCAACCTCCCTATTTCTCAAGTAGGTGCAATAGGGACAAGGCCTTATCTTCCTTTATCAATGTCTTCATTCTTTGTCCTTTAAGTTTGGTGAATTGCAGAGTGCAATTGTGGTATTGGGGGTTATAACTGAGCACAAGAATGCGAGGAAAGTGCTACACTTATTGTAAAATAGGTTGGATGATGGTGATTTTTCATTTTGGTGTGAGCTACTCGCTCAAATCAGGGGTTTGGTGCCAGTGAGCTTGGATAGAAATAAAGGTCAAGTATGAGCTCTGGCTAATGAAATGATGGATCAAGTTTGAGGCAAGCTAGAGTCCATTTATTAGGTGCAATAAGAAGCTAGAAAGATTATTTCCTTTAAGAGACAGACAAGGGCAGAGTCAAGCCTTTGCTCTAGTAGGTCTGCATCATGGCTGCTGCAGGATGTGAAGGAATGGACCTCCACAGCAGTGCGCTGTGCCGGGCTGGGCTGCGCTGGGCTGCGCTGGGCTGCGCTGGGCTGGGCTGGGCTGGGCTGGGCCTGCCCTGGCACTGTGAAATAATCACCCACCTCCTTCCTTTGAGGAACGCTCACGAACGCCCACGAACGCCCTTGTTCTGTATACAGGCTGACAGCAGGCAATTTAGGACCCTGCTAAATGAGGGTGATGTCCCCATGTGCTTCCTTCGAGTGGCAAAATCCTTCGTCTAAGGCAGGTGGGCTTTTTAAAAATTTGGTTAAAGACCATATGTTGGAGGCGGTATCACGGCACAAGCCGCCGACCGTCTCAGAATAAAGTTTGCATGGGAGGATATTATTTGCATAGGACAGCCCTCTTCTCAGTCCCATTCTTAGGCTGCAGTTGCCATGAAGTGTTACTAGAGGGCAGCAGTATGAACAAAAGAGCACACTGACGCTTTTCTTCTGCTTGCTGACATGATTCTTGTTCATGGTGGTCTTGCAGGGCCTAAGGAGTGAAGGACTGCTTTGACTGAGGGGATGAGGAATGGCAGGCCTGTATTTGTGGTGAAGGGGGAATATTTGGAAGGTAAACAGCAAGATAAAAACGTCAAAGCATATATGCTTGCTGAGTGATTGAGTCTGTGTGTCACTTGTCTCTTTGAAGGGACATGTGAGAAAGGAACAGCAGTACCATAGACTTCAGATGGGAGAGAGCAAGCAAGGATGAATGTTTTCCTCAAATCCAAATACTTACAGTACCTCAAAGATGACAAGTGCGATATATGATGTTCTGCAATTGTAAGGATTTGCCATGTGTGGTACATAAATATGCATGGTTAGTGAGGTTTTTCCCAGAATGTGAGTATCGTTAGGCTGGCAAATGTCAGGCACTCCTTTGGGAGTATGAGGCCAAGAAAAAATTTGGGAAGTTTGCTACAGTCATCTGTAGGATCGAAAGACACTGGGGAATCGTTACAGAGGGAGCCAGGCTGCACAAAATGTGGTAACAGTTGGACAGAAATCTTTAGCAGGGACTTTTGTCTACCCCCAATGTGGGACCAGGACTGCAGTACCTCTGTGTCTCTGAAACATATTTTGACCTCTGGACACCACCATCTGAATACCCCTCAAATGTTCCCTCCTGGTACCCCAGCTTTGGTAGTGCTTCAACCAGGTTTCAACCATTTGAGTGACCACAAAACACCCTGCCTATGTGCCTTCCATTTACATTCAGTCAGTAACCCAGCTGCTTCGTTCGCTGTTCAATCTCAAGTGACAGTTGGATGCACATTGCAGGGGTATACAGGCATTAACCGAACTGTAAAGCCCCTCTCAGTACAGCCAGACTACACTTCTTAAAATCATAAATACATGTTTTGCCCAACAGTAAGGCCAGGCCTTTCCTCTGTAGTTCATAGCCAACGTAAGGAGGAAAAAATTCAACTGTAGGGCATGCCAAAATTCTCTACAGACACTGCCAATCCTCACACTTCTGCCTATTTGCATTCCAAGGTTATTCACTATGACCCACCAAACCAATTGCAACAGTAGCCTCTCCCAGCCTCATTCGTATGCTCCGATGCCACCTTTATTTAGCAAGCGTTAGTGCTCTCGGATTTTGTAGCGCGATTCGCTATAGCCTCTGTTTTCAACAGAAATGTCCTAAAGGTACCTATACCAATCTGCAGGGTGGGGAGGAAGGGGGCTGCTGCTGCTGGCAGAAACATTGTGGGGCACCCCACCTGCAAAAATACAGCCAAATGATCCTTGTTTTACCTTTCAATACCATAACTGCAGCAGAATCGTATGGTGACCCCTGTTTGTAATAGAAAGTGTCAAACAGCTTCTTGCCCCCCCCCGTTGCCACTAACCATTTGGGGTACACCCCATGAGGGAGGATCAGAGCAATAAAAACTAATGGTAGCCCCCCAAAAAGTACCTGGAAGCCATGCCATTGTGTGCACCTCATCGCCTTCACGTTGCGCCCAAGCACCTTTTAATACTGCTCCCCCAAATTTTGACTGCCCCCTCCCAACAAAAATCAGAGAGTATAGGGGGGGTGCAGTAAAAATGTATTTGCAGTACCCCACAATAAGTCAGGATCCTCCTCCACCTTTTCCTCTGCTCTCTGACCCCACCCATTCTGCCCAGGCTCCGTCTATACCCCTTCTCTCTGACCCCACCCACTCTGCCTAGCTCCTACTATACTCCTCCTCTCTGACCCCACCCACTCTGACTAGGCTCCTCCCTAACCCCACCCACTCTGACTAGGCTCCTCCTATATCCATCCTCTCTAACCCCACCCGCTCTGCCTATACTACTCCTCTCTGACCCCACCCACTCTGACTAGGTTCCTCCCTAACCCCACCCACTCTGACTTGGCTCCTCCTATACCCCTCCTCTCTGCCCATGCTCGGCCTATACTCCTCCTCTCTGACCCACCCACTCTGACTAGGCTCTCCTGAACCCCTCCTCTCTAACCCCACCCACTCTGACTAGGCTCCTCCTGAACCCCTCCTCTCTGACCCCACCCAATCTGACTAGGCTCCTCCTCCTACACACAACACCTGTTCGCTTTCTTTCACCTGTCTCTGTTCAGGCCACACCTATTTTACTTACCAACCAATCTGCAATCCCTCATTCACTATGCATGATTCCACTCTTACACAACACACAGACACATTTTACTTACCAATTGGCCCACCTCCAACTTTCCTCTGCTCTGCCACCATCAGTCACCTGGTGCCGAACCCGGGATTTGAACCCTGGTTGCCTGGATGGAAGGCAGGCACTTACCCACTGGACCACACTGGTTTCCATGTAAGTAGCCTATCAAATTGTCCTTATGTCATGGTCATCCTTTTCATGTGCAATGGAAGCCGCAGGGAAGGACACCAAGGCCTGTATGTTGCTTATAGTTACTACTGCAATCCTCTAGACCACCAAGGAGCTATAGCTCAAAGGTAAGTCTTGTACCTTTGGTGGGGACAGCCCTCACAGGCCAGAGTTCGAATCCTGCCAATGCTGTAGAGGTATCCCAAGGTGGAAATTTTCAAAAAGTGAATATGTTTTTTTTTGCTAAGTTTTTTTTTACTTGGTAACAGAGGAGAAAAGTGGACACTCTTTTTGGCATGTGTGTCCCAAAATTTCAAATGTTTTCCCTCATGACCTTCTACCAACCTCCCTATTTCTCAAGTAGGTGCAATAGGGACAAGGCCTTATCTTCCTTTATCAATGTCTTCATTCTTTGTCCTTTAAGTTTGGTGAATTGCAGAGTGCAATTGTGGTATTGGGGGTTATAACTGAGCACAAGAATGCGAGGAAAGTGCTACACTTATTGTAAAATAGGTTGGATGATGGTGATTTTTCATTTTGGTGTGAGCTACTCGCTCAAATCAGGGGTTTGGTGCCAGTGAGCTTGGATAGAAATAAAGGTCAAGTATGAGCTCTGGCTAATGAAATGATGGATCAAGTTTGAGGCAAGCTAGAGTCCATTTATTAGGTGCAATAAGAAGCTAGAAAGATTATTTCCTTTAAGAGACAGACAAGGGCAGAGTCAAGCCTTTGCTCTAGTAGGTCTGCATCATGGCTGCTGCAGGATGTGAAGGAATGGACCTCCACAGCAGTGCGCTGTGCCGGGCTGGGCTGCGCTGGGCTGGGCTGGGCTGGGCTGGGCTGGGCTGGGCTGGGCCTGCCCTGGCACTGTGAAATAATCACCCACCTCCTTCCTTTGAGGAACGCTCACGAACGCCCACGAACGCCCTTGTTCTGTATACAGGCTGACAGCAGGCAATTTAGGACCCTGCTAAATGAGGGTGATGTCCCCATGTGCTTCCTTCGAGTGGCAAAATCCTTCGTCTAAGGCAGGTGGGCTTTTTAAAAATTTGGTTAAAGACCATATGTTGGAGGCGGTATCACGGCACAAGCCGCCGACCGTCTCAGAAGAAAGTTTGCATGGGAGGATATTATTTGCATAGGACAGCCCTCTTCTCAGTCCCATTCTTAGGCTGCAGTTGCCATGAAGTGTTACTAGAGGGCAGCAGTATGAACAAAAGAGCACACTGACGCTTTTCTTCTGCTTGCTGACATGATTCTTGTTCATGGTGGTCTTGCAGGGCCTAAGGAGTGAAGGACTGCTTTGACTGAGGGGATGAGGAATGGCAGGCCTGTATTTGTGGTGAAGGGGGAATATTTGGAAGGTAAACAGCAAGATAAAAACGTCAAAGCATATATGCTTGCTGAGTGATTGAGTCTGTGTGTCACTTGTCTCTTTGAAGGGACATGTGAGAAAGGAACAGCAGTACCATAGACTTCAGATGGGAGAGAGCAAGCAAGGATGAATGTTTTCCTCAAATCCAAATACTTACAGTACCTCAAAGATGACAAGTGCGATATATGATGTTCTGCAATTGTAAGGATTTGCCATGTGTGGTACATAAATATGCATGGTTAGTGAGGTTTTTCCCAGAATGTGAGTATCGTTAGGCTGGCAAATGTCAGGCACTCCTTTGGGAGTATGAGGCCAAGAAAAAATTTGGGAAGTTTGCTACAGTCATCTGTAGGATCGAAAGACACTGGGGAATCGTTACAGAGGGAGCCAGGCTGCACAAAATGTGGTAACAGTTGGACAGAAATCTTTAGCAGGGACTTTTGTCTACCCCCAATGTGGGACCAGGACTGCAGTACCTCTGTGTCTCTGAAACATATTTTGACCTCTGGACACCACCATCTGAATACCCCTCAAATGTTCCCTCCTGGTACCCCAGCTTTGGTAGTGCTTCAACCAGGTTTCAACCATTTGAGTGACCACAAAACACCCTGCCTATGTGCCTTCCATTTACATTCAGTCAGTAACCCAGCTGCTTCGTTCGCTGTTCAATCTCAAGTGACAGTTGGATGCACATTGCAGGGGTATACAGGCATTAACCGAACTGTAAAGCCCCTCTCAGTACAGCCAGACTACACTTCTTAAAATCATAAATACATGTTTTGCCCAACAGTAAGGCCAGGCCTTTCCTCTGTAGTTCATAGCCAACGTAAGGAGGAAAAAATTCAACTGTAGGGCATGCCAAAATTCTCTACAGACACTGCCAATCCTCACACTTCTGCCTATTTGCATTCCAAGGTTATTCACTATGACCCACCAAACCAATTGCAACAGTAGCCTCTCCCAGCCTCATTCGTATGCTCCGATGCCACCTTTATTTAGCAAGTGTTAGTGCTCTCGGATTTTGTAGCGCGATTCGCTATAGCCTCTGTTTTCAACAGAAATGTCCTAAAGGTACCTATACCAATCTGCAGGGTGGGGAGGAAGGGGGCTGCTGCTGCTGGCAGAAACATTGTGGGGCACCCCACCTGCAAAAATACAGCCAAATGATCCTTGTTTTACCTTTCAATACCATAACTGCAGCAGAATCGTATGGTGACCCCTGTTTGTAATAGAAAGTGTCAAACAGCTTCTTGCCCCCCCCCGTTGCCACTAACCATTTGGGGTACACCCCATGAGGGAGGATCAGAGCAATAAAAACTAATGGTAGCCCCCCAAAAAGTACCTGGAAGCCATGCCATTGTGTGCACCTCATCGCCTTCACGTTGCGCCCAAGCACCTTTTAATACTGCTCCCCCAAATTTTGACTGCCCCCTCCCAACAAAAATCAGAGAGTATAGGGGGGGTGCAGTAAAAATGTATTTGCAGTACCCCACAATAAGTCAGGATCCTCCTCCACCTTTTCCTCTGCTCTCTGACCCCACCCATTCTGCCCAGGCTCCGTCTATACCCCTTCTCTCTGACCCCACCCACTCTGCCTAGCTCCTACTATACTCCTCCTCTCTGACCCCACCCACTCTGACTAGGCTCCTCCCTAACCCCACCCACTCTGACTAGGCTCCTCCTATATCCATCCTCTCTAACCCCACCCGCTCTGCCTATACTACTCCTCTCTGACCCCACCCACTCTGACTAGGTTCCTCCCTAACCCCACCCACTCTGACTTGGCTCCTCCTATACCCCTCCTCTCTGCCCATGCTCGGCCTATACTCCTCCTCTCTGACCCACCCACTCTGACTAGGCTCTCCTGAACCCCTCCTCTCTAACCCCACCCACTCTGACTAGGCTCCTCCTGAACCCCTCCTCTCTGACCCCACCCAATCTGACTAGGCTCCTCCTCCTACACACAACACCTGTTCGCTTTCTTTCACCTGTCTCTGTTCAGGCCACACCTATTTTACTTACCAACCAATCTGCAATCCCTCATTCACTATGCATGATTCCACTCTTACACAACACACAGACACATTTTACTTACCAATTGGCCCACCTCCAACTTACCTCTGCTCTGCCACCATCAGTCACCTGGTGCCAAACCCGGGATTTGAACCCTGGTTGCCTGGATGGAAGGCAGGCACTTACCCACTGGACCACACTGGTTTCCATGTAAGTAGCCTATCAAATTGTCCTTATGTCATGGTCATCCTTTTCATGTGCAATGGAAGCCGCAGGGAAGGACACCAAGGCCTGTATGTTGCTTATAGTTACTACTGCAATCCTCTAGACCACCAAGGAGCTATAGCTCAAAGGTAAGTCTTGTACCTTTGGTGGGGACAGCCCTCACAGGCCAGAGTTCGAATCCTGCCAATGCTGTAGAGGTATCCCAAGGTGGAAATTTTCAAAAAGTGAATATGTTTTTTTTTGCTAAGTTTTTTTTTACTTGGTAACAGAGGAGAAAAGTGGACACTCTTTTTGGCATGTGTGTCCCAAAATTTCAAATGTTTTCCCTCATGACCTTCTACCAACCTCCCTATTTCTCAAGTAGGTGCAATAGGGACAAGGCCTTATCTTCCTTTATCAATGTCTTCATTCTTTGTCCTTTAAGTTTGGTGAATTGCAGAGTGCAATTGTGGTATTGGGGGTTATAACTGAGCACAAGAATGCGAGGAAAGTGCTACACTTATTGTAAAATAGGTTGGATGATGGTGATTTTTCATTTTGGTGTGAGCTACTCGCTCAAATCAGGGGTTTGGTGCCAGTGAGCTTGGATAGAAATAAAGGTCAAGTATGAGCTCTGGCTAATGAAATGATGGATCAAGTTTGAGGCAAGCTAGAGTCCATTTATTAGGTGCAATAAGAAGCTAGAAAGATTATTTCCTTTAAGAGACAGACAAGGGCAGAGTCAAGCCTTTGCTCTAGTAGGTCTGCATCATGGCTGCTGCAGGATGTGAAGGAATGGACCTCCACAGCAGTGCGCTGTGCCGGGCTGGGCTGCGCTGGGCTGCGCTGGGCTGCGCTGGGCTGGGCTGGGCTGGGCTGGGCCTGCCCTGGCACTGTGAAATAATCACCCACCTCCTTCCTTTGAGGAACGCTCACGAACGCCCACGAACGCCCTTGTTCTGTATACAGGCTGACAGCAGGCAATTTAGGACCCTGCTAAATGAGGGTGATGTCCCCATGTGCTTCCTTCGAGTGGCAAAATCCTTCGTCTAAGGCAGGTGGGCTTTTTAAAAATTTGGTTAAAGACCATATGTTGGAGGCGGTATCACGGCACAAGCCGCCGACCGTCTCAGAATAAAGTTTGCATGGGAGGATATTATTTGCATAGGACAGCCCTCTTCTCAGTCCCATTCTTAGGCTGCAGTTGCCATGAAGTGTTACTAGAGGGCAGCAGTATGAACAAAAGAGCACACTGACGCTTTTCTTCTGCTTGCTGACATGATTCTTGTTCATGGTGGTCTTGCAGGGCCTAAGGAGTGAAGGACTGCTTTGACTGAGGGGATGAGGAATGGCAGGCCTGTATTTGTGGTGAAGGGGGAATATTTGGAAGGTAAACAGCAAGATAAAAACGTCAAAGCATATATGCTTGCTGAGTGATTGAGTCTGTGTGTCACTTGTCTCTTTGAAGGGACATGTGAGAAAGGAACAGCAGTACCATAGACTTCAGATGGGAGAGAGCAAGCAAGGATGAATGTTTTCCTCAAATCCAAATACTTACAGTACCTCAAAGATGACAAGTGCGATATATGATGTTCTGCAATTGTAAGGATTTGCCATGTGTGGTACATAAATATGCATGGTTAGTGAGGTTTTTCCCAGAATGTGAGTATCGTTAGGCTGGCAAATGTCAGGCACTCCTTTGGGAGTATGAGGCCAAGAAAAAATTTGGGAAGTTTGCTACAGTCATCTGTAGGATCGAAAGACACTGGGGAATCGTTACAGAGGGAGCCAGGCTGCACAAAATGTGGTAACAGTTGGACAGAAATCTTTAGCAGGGACTTTTGTCTACCCCCAATGTGGGACCAGGACTGCAGTACCTCTGTGTCTCTGAAACATATTTTGACCTCTGGACACCACCATCTGAATACCCCTCAAATGTTCCCTCCTGGTACCCCAGCTTTGGTAGTGCTTCAACCAGGTTTCAACCATTTGAGTGACCACAAAACACCCTGCCTATGTGCCTTCCATTTACATTCAGTCAGTAACCCAGCTGCTTCGTTCGCTGTTCAATCTCAAGTGACAGTTGGATGCACATTGCAGGGGTATACAGGCATTAACCGAACTGTAAAGCCCCTCTCAGTACAGCCAGACTACACTTCTTAAAATCATAAATACATGTTTTGCCCAACAGTAAGGCCAGGCCTTTCCTCTGTAGTTCATAGCCAACGTAAGGAGGAAAAAATTCAACTGTAGGGCATGCCAAAATTCTCTACAGACACTGCCAATCCTCACACTTCTGCCTATTTGCATTCCAAGGTTATTCACTATGACCCACCAAACCAATTGCAACAGTAGCCTCTCCCAGCCTCATTCGTATGCTCCGATGCCACCTTTATTTAGCAAGCGTTAGTGCTCTCGGATTTTGTAGCGCGATTCGCTATAGCCTCTGTTTTCAACAGAAATGTCCTAAAGGTACCTATACCAATCTGCAGGGTGGGGAGGAAGGGGGCTGCTGCTGCTGGCAGAAACATTGTGGGGCACCCCACCTGCAAAAATACAGCCAAATGATCCTTGTTTTACCTTTCAATACCATAACTGCAGCAGAATCGTATGGTGACCCCTGTTTGTAATAGAAAGTGTCAAACAGCTTCTTGCCCCCCCCCGTTGCCACTAACCATTTGGGGTACACCCCATGAGGGAGGATCAGAGCAATAAAAACTAATGGTAGCCCCCCAAAAAGTACCTGGAAGCCATGCCATTGTGTGCACCTCATCGCCTTCACGTTGCGCCCAAGCACCTTTTAATACTGCTCCCCCAAATTTTGACTGCCCCCTCCCAACAAAAATCAGAGAGTATAGGGGGGGTGCAGTAAAAATGTATTTGCAGTACCCCACAATAAGTCAGGATCCTCCTCCACCTTTTCCTCTGCTCTCTGACCCCACCCATTCTGCCCAGGCTCCGTCTATACCCCTTCTCTCTGACCCCACCCACTCTGCCTAGCTCCTACTATACTCCTCCTCTCTGACCCCACCCACTCTGACTAGGCTCCTCCCTAACCCCACCCACTCTGACTAGGCTCCTCCTATATCCATCCTCTCTAACCCCACCCGCTCTGCCTATACTACTCCTCTCTGACCCCACCCACTCTGACTAGGTTCCTCCCTAACCCCACCCACTCTGACTTGGCTCCTCCTATACCCCTCCTCTCTGCCCATGCTCGGCCTATACTCCTCCTCTCTGACCCACCCACTCTGACTAGGCTCTCCTGAACCCCTCCTCTCTAACCCCACCCACTCTGACTAGGCTCCTCCTGAACCCCTCCTCTCTGACCCCACCCAATCTGACTAGGCTCCTCCTCCTACACACAACACCTGTTCGCTTTCTTTCACCTGTCTCTGTTCAGGCCACACCTATTTTACTTACCAACCAATCTGCAATCCCTCATTCACTATGCATGATTCCACTCTTACACAACACACAGACACATTTTACTTACCAATTGGCCCACCTCCAACTTTCCTCTGCTCTGCCACCATCAGTCACCTGGTGCCGAACCCGGGATTTGAACCCTGGTTGCCTGGATGGAAGGCAGGCACTTACCCACTGGACCACACTGGTTTCCATGTAAGTAGCCTATCAAATTGTCCTTATGTCATGGTCATCCTTTTCATGTGCAATGGAAGCCGCAGGGAAGGACACCAAGGCCTGTATGTTGCTTATAGTTACTACTGCAATCCTCTAGACCACCAAGGAGCTATAGCTCAAAGGTAAGTCTTGTACCTTTGGTGGGGACAGCCCTCACAGGCCAGAGTTCGAATCCTGCCAATGCTGTAGAGGTATCCCAAGGTGGAAATTTTCAAAAAGTGAATATGTTTTTTTTTGCTAAGTTTTTTTTTACTTGGTAACAGAGGAGAAAAGTGGACACTCTTTTTGGCATGTGTGTCCCAAAATTTCAAATGTTTTCCCTCATGACCTTCTACCAACCTCCCTATTTCTCAAGTAGGTGCAATAGGGACAAGGCCTTATCTTCCTTTATCAATGTCTTCATTCTTTGTCCTTTAAGTTTGGTGAATTGCAGAGTGCAATTGTGGTATTGGGGGTTATAACTGAGCACAAGAATGCGAGGAAAGTGCTACACTTATTGTAAAATAGGTTGGATGATGGTGATTTTTCATTTTGGTGTGAGCTACTCGCTCAAATCAGGGGTTTGGTGCCAGTGAGCTTGGATAGAAATAAAGGTCAAGTATGAGCTCTGGCTAATGAAATGATGGATCAAGTTTGAGGCAAGCTAGAGTCCATTTATTAGGTGCAATAAGAAGCTAGAAAGATTATTTCCTTTAAGAGACAGACAAGGGCAGAGTCAAGCCTTTGCTCTAGTAGGTCTGCATCATGGCTGCTGCAGGATGTGAAGGAATGGACCTCCACAGCAGTGCGCTGTGCCGGGCTGGGCTGCGCTGGGCTGGGCTGGGCTGGGCTGGGCTGGGCTGGGCTGGGCCTGCCCTGGCACTGTGAAATAATCACCCACCTCCTTCCTTTGAGGAACGCTCACGAACGCCCACGAACGCCCTTGTTCTGTATACAGGCTGACAGCAGGCAATTTAGGACCCTGCTAAATGAGGGTGATGTCCCCATGTGCTTCCTTCGAGTGGCAAAATCCTTCGTCTAAGGCAGGTGGGCTTTTTAAAAATTTGGTTAAAGACCATATGTTGGAGGCGGTATCACGGCACAAGCCGCCGACCGTCTCAGAAGAAAGTATGCATGGGAGGATATTATTTGCATAGGACAGCCCTCTTCTCAGTCCCATTCTTAGGCTGCAGTTGCCATGAAGTGTTACTAGAGGGCAGCAGTATGAACAAAAGAGCACACTGACGCTTTTCTTCTGCTTGCTGACATGATTCTTGTTCATGGTGGTCTTGCAGGGCCTAAGGAGTGAAGGACTGCTTTGACTGAGGGGATGAGGAATGGCAGGCCTGTATTTGTGGTGAAGGGGGAATATTTGGAAGGTAAACAGCAAGATAAAAACGTCAAAGCATATATGCTTGCTGAGTGATTGAGTCTGTGTGTCACTTGTCTCTTTGAAGGGACATGTGAGAAAGGAACAGCAGTACCATAGACTTCAGATGGGAGAGAGCAAGCAAGGATGAATGTTTTCCTCAAATCCAAATACTTACAGTACCTCAAAGATGACAAGTGCGATATATGATGTTCTGCAATTGTAAGGATTTGCCATGTGTGGTACATAAATATGCATGGTTAGTGAGGTTTTTCCCAGAATGTGAGTATCGTTAGGCTGGCAAATGTCAGGCACTCCTTTGGGAGTATGAGGCCAAGAAAAAATTTGGGAAGTTTGCTACAGTCATCTGTAGGATCGAAAGACACTGGGGAATCGTTACAGAGGGAGCCAGGCTGCACAAAATGTGGTAACAGTTGGACAGAAATCTTTAGCAGGGACTTTTGTCTACCCCCAATGTGGGACCAGGACTGCAGTACCTCTGTGTCTCTGAAACATATTTTGACCTCTGGACACCACCATCTGAATACCCCTCAAATGTTCCCTCCTGGTACCCCAGCTTTGGTAGTGCTTCAACCAGGTTTCAACCATTTGAGTGACCACAAAACACCCTGCCTATGTGCCTTCCATTTACATTCAGTCAGTAACCCAGCTGCTTCGTTCGCTGTTCAATCTCAAGTGACAGTTGGATGCACATTGCAGGGGTATACAGGCATTAACCGAACTGTAAAGCCCCTCTCAGTACAGCCAGACTACACTTCTTAAAATCATAAATACATGTTTTGCCCAACAGTAAGGCCAGGCCTTTCCTCTGTAGTTCATAGCCAACGTAAGGAGGAAAAAATTCAACTGTAGGGCATGCCAAAATTCTCTACAGACACTGCCAATCCTCACACTTCTGCCTATTTGCATTCCAAGGTTATTCACTATGACCCACCAAACCAATTGCAACAGTAGCCTCTCCCAGCCTCATTCGTATGCTCCGATGCCACCTTTATTTAGCAAGTGTTAGTGCTCTCGGATTTTGTAGCGCGATTCGCTATAGCCTCTGTTTTCAACAGAAATGTCCTAAAGGTACCTATACCAATCTGCAGGGTGGGGAGGAAGGGGGCTGCTGCTGCTGGCAGAAACATTGTGGGGCACCCCACCTGCAAAAATACAGCCAAATGATCCTTGTTTTACCTTTCAATACCATAACTGCAGCAGAATCGTATGGTGACCCCTGTTTGTAATAGAAAGTGTCAAACAGCTTCTTGCCCCCCCCCCCGTTGCCACTAACCATTTGGGGTACACCCCATGAGGGAGGATCAGAGCAATAAAAACTAATGGTAGCCCCCCAAAAAGTACCTGGAAGCCATGCCATTGTGTGCACCTCATCGCCTTCACGTTGCGCCCAAGCACCTTTTAATACTGCTCCCCCAAATTTTGACTGCCCCCTCCCAACAAAAATCAGAGAGTATAGGGGGGGTGCAGTAAAAATGTATTTGCAGTACCCCACAATAAGTCAGGATCCTCCTCCACCTTTTCCTCTGCTCTCTGACCCCACCCATTCTGCCCAGGCTCCGTCTATACCCCTTCTCTCTGACCCCACCCACTCTGCCTAGCTCCTACTATACTCCTCCTCTCTGACCCCACCCACTCTGACTAGGCTCCTCCCTAACCCCACCCACTCTGACTAGGCTCCTCCTATATCCATCCTCTCTAACCCCACCCGCTCTGCCTATACTACTCCTCTCTGACCCCACCCACTCTGACTAGGTTCCTCCCTAACCCCACCCACTCTGACTTGGCTCCTCCTATACCCCTCCTCTCTGCCCATGCTCGGCCTATACTCCTCCTCTCTGACCCACCCACTCTGACTAGGCTCTCCTGAACCCCTCCTCTCTAACCCCACCCACTCTGACTAGGCTCCTCCTGAACCCCTCCTCTCTGACCCCACCCAATCTGACTAGGCTCCTCCTCCTACACACAACACCTGTTCGCTTTCTTTCACCTGTCTCTGTTCAGGCCACACCTATTTTACTTACCAACCAATCTGCAATCCCTCATTCACTATGCATGATTCCACTCTTACACAACACACAGACACATTTTACTTACCAATTGGCCCACCTCCAACTTACCTCTGCTCTGCCACCATCAGTCACCTGGTGCCGAACCCGGGATTTGAACCCTGGTTGCCTGGATGGAAGGCAGGCACTTACCCACTGGACCACACTGGTTTCCATGTAAGTAGCCTATCAAATTGTCCTTATGTCATGGTCATCCTTTTCATGTGCAATGGAAGCCGCAGGGAAGGACACCAAGGCCTGTATGTTGCTTATAGTTACTACTGCAATCCTCTAGACCACCAAGGAGCTATAGCTCAAAGGTAAGTCTTGTACCTTTGGTGGGGACAGCCCTCACAGGCCAGAGTTCGAATCCTGCCAATGCTGTAGAGGTATCCCAAGGTGGAAATTTTCAAAAAGTGAATATGTTTTTTTTTGCTAAGTTTTTTTTTACTTGGTAACAGAGGAGAAAAGTGGACACTCTTTTTGGCATGTGTGTCCCAAAATTTCAAATGTTTTCCCTCATGACCTTCTACCAACCTCCCTATTTCTCAAGTAGGTGCAATAGGGACAAGGCCTTATCTTCCTTTATCAATGTCTTCATTCTTTGTCCTTTAAGTTTGGTGAATTGCAGAGTGCAATTGTGGTATTGGGGGTTATAACTGAGCACAAGAATGCGAGGAAAGTGCTACACTTATTGTAAAATAGGTTGGATGATGGTGATTTTTCATTTTGGTGTGAGCTACTCGCTCAAATCAGGGGTTTGGTGCCAGTGAGCTTGGATAGAAATAAAGGTCAAGTATGAGCTCTGGCTAATGAAATGATGGATCAAGTTTGAGGCAAGCTAGAGTCCATTTATTAGGTGCAATAAGAAGCTAGAAAGATTATTTCCTTTAAGAGACAGACAAGGGCAGAGTCAAGCCTTTGCTCTAGTAGGTCTGCATCATGGCTGCTGCAGGATGTGAAGGAATGGACCTCCACAGCAGTGCGCTGTGCCGGGCTGGGCTGCGCTGGGCTGGGCTGGGCTGGGCTGGGCCTGCCCTGGCACTGTGAAATAATCACCCACCTCCTTCCTTTGAGGAACGCTCACGAACGCCCACGAACGCCCTTGTTCTGTATACAGGCTGACAGCAGGCAATTTAGGACCCTGCTAAATGAGGGTGATGTCCCCATGTGCTTCCTTCAAGTGGCAAAATCCTTCGTCTAAGGCAGGTGGGCTTTTTAAAAATTTGGTTAAAGACCATATGTTGGAGGCGGTATCACGGCACAAGCCGCCGACCGTCTCAGAAGAAAGTATGCATGGGAGGATATTATTTGCATAGGACAGCCCTCTTCTCAGTCCCATTCTTAGGCTGCAGTTGCCATGAAGTGTTACTAGAGGGCAGCAGTATGAACAAAAGAGCACACTGACGCTTTTCTTCTGCTTGCTGACATGATTCTTGTTCATGGTGGTCTTGCAGGGCCTAAGGAGTGAAGGACTGCTTTGACTGAGGGGATGAGGAATGGCAGGCCTGTATTTGTGGTGAAGGGGGAATATTTGGAAGGTAAACAGCAAGATAAAAACGTCAAAGCATATATGCTTGCTGAGTGATTGAGTCTGTGTGTCACTTGTCTCTTTGAAGGGACATGTGAGAAAGGAACAGCAGTACCATAGACTTCAGATGGGAGAGAGCAAGCAAGGATGAATGTTTTCCTCAAATCCAAATACTTACAGTACCTCAAAGATGACAAGTGCGATATATGATGTTCTGCAATTGTAAGGATTTGCCATGTGTGGTACATAAATATGCATGGTTAGTGAGGTTTTTCCCAGAATGTGAGTATCGTTAGGCTGGCAAATGTCAGGCACTCCTTTGGGAGTATGAGGCCAAGAAAAAATTTGGGAAGTTTGCTACAGTCATCTGTAGGATCGAAAGACACTGGGGAATCGTTACAGAGGGAGCCAGGCTGCACAAAATGTGGTAACAGTTGGACAGAAATCTTTAGCAGGGACTTTTGTCTACCCCCAATGTGGGACCAGGACTGCAGTACCTCTGTGTCTCTGAAACATATTTTGACCTCTGGACACCACCATCTGAATACCCCTCAAATGTTCCCTCCTGGTACCCCAGCTTTGGTAGTGCTTCAACCAGGTTTCAACCATTTGAGTGACCACAAAACACCCTGCCTATGTGCCTTCCATTTACATTCAGTCAGTAACCCAGCTGCTTCGTTCGCTGTTCAATCTCAAGTGACAGTTGGATGCACATTGCAGGGGTATACAGGCATTAACCGAACTGTAAAGCCCCTCTCAGTACAGCCAGACTACACTTCTTAAAATCATAAATACATGTTTTGCCCAACAGTAAGGCCAGGCCTTTCCTCTGTAGTTCATAGCCAACGTAAGGAGGAAAAAATTCAACTGTAGGGCATGCCAAAATTCTCTACAGACACTGCCAATCCTCACACTTCTGCCTATTTGCATTCCAAGGTTATTCACTATGACCCACCAAACCAATTGCAACAGTAGCCTCTCCCAGCCTCATTCGTATGCTCCGATGCCACCTTTATTTAGCAAGTGTTAGTGCTCTCGGATTTTGTAGCGCGATTCGCTATAGCCTCTGTTTTCAACAGAAATGTCCTAAAGGTACCTATACCAATCTGCAGGGTGGGGAGGAAGGGGGCTGCTGCTGCTGGCAGAAACATTGTGGGGCACCCCACCTGCAAAAATACAGCCAAATGATCCTTGTTTTACCTTTCAATACCATAACTGCAGCAGAATCGTATGGTGACCCCTGTTTGTAATAGAAAGTGTCAAACAGCTTCTTGCCCCCCCCCCCGTTGCCACTAACCATTTGGGGTACACCCCATGAGGGAGGATCAGAGCAATAAAAACTAATGGTAGCCCCCCAAAAAGTACCTGGAAGCCATGCCATTGTGTGCACCTCATCGCCTTCACGTTGCGCCCAAGCACCTTTTAATACTGCTCCCCCAAATTTTGACTGCCCCCTCCCAACAAAAATCAGAGAGTATAGGGGGGGTGCAGTAAAAATGTATTTGCAGTACCCCACAATAAGTCAGGATCCTCCTCCACCTTTTCCTCTGCTCTCTGACCCCACCCATTCTGCCCAGGCTCCGTCTATACCCCTTCTCTCTGACCCCACCCACTCTGCCTAGCTCCTACTATACTCCTCCTCTCTGACCCCACCCACTCTGACTAGGCTCCTCCCTAACCCCACCCACTCTGACTAGGCTCCTCCTATATCCATCCTCTCTAACCCCACCCGCTCTGCCTATACTACTCCTCTCTGACCCCACCCACTCTGACTAGGTTCCTCCCTAACCCCACCCACTCTGACTTGGCTCCTCCTATACCCCTCCTCTCTGCCCATGCTCGGCCTATACTCCTCCTCTCTGACCCACCCACTCTGACTAGGCTCTCCTGAACCCCTCCTCTCTAACCCCACCCACTCTGACTAGGCTCCTCCTGAACCCCTCCTCTCTGACCCCACCCAATCTGACTAGGCTCCTCCTCCTACACACAACACCTGTTCGCTTTCTTTCACCTGTCTCTGTTCAGGCCACACCTATTTTACTTACCAACCAATCTGCAATCCCTCATTCACTATGCATGATTCCACTCTTACACAACACACAGACACATTTTACTTACCAATTGGCCCACCTCCAACTTACCTCTGCTCTGCCACCATCAGTCACCTGGTGCCGAACCCGGGATTTGAACCCTGGTTGCCTGGATGGAAGGCAGGCACTTACCCACTGGACCACACTGGTTTCCATGTAAGTAGCCTATCAAATTGTCCTTATGTCATGGTCATCCTTTTCATGTGCAATGGAAGCCGCAGGGAAGGACACCAAGGCCTGTATGTTGCTTATAGTTACTACTGCAATCCTCTAGACCACCAAGGAGCTATAGCTCAAAGGTAAGTCTTGTACCTTTGGTGGGGACAGCCCTCACAGGCCAGAGTTCGAATCCTGCCAATGCTGTAGAGGTATCCCAAGGTGGAAATTTTCAAAAAGTGAATATGTTTTTTTTTGCTAAGTTTTTTTTTACTTGGTAACAGAGGAGAAAAGTGGACACTCTTTTTGGCATGTGTGTCCCAAAATTTCAAATGTTTTCCCTCATGACCTTCTACCAACCTCCCTATTTCTCAAGTAGGTGCAATAGGGACAAGGCCTTATCTTCCTTTATCAATGTCTTCATTCTTTGTCCTTAAAGTTTGGTGAATTGCAGAGTGCAATTGTGGTATTGGGGGTTATAACTGAGCACAAGAATGCGAGGAAAGTGCTACACTTATTGTAAAATAGGTTGGATGATGGTGATTTTTCATTTTGGTGTGAGCTACTCGCTCAAATCAGGGGTTTGGTGCCAGTGAGCTTGGATAGAAATAAAGGTCAAGTATGAGCTCTGGCTAATGAAATGATGGATCAAGTTTGAGGCAAGCTAGAGTCCATTTATTAGGTGCAATAAGAAGCTAGAAAGATTATTTCCTTTAAGAGACAGACAAGGGCAGAGTCAAGCCTTTGCTCTAGTAGGTCTGCATCATGCCTGCTGCAGGATGTGAAGGAATGGACCTCCACAGCAGTGCGCTGTGCCGGGCTGGGCTGGGCTGCGCTGGGCTGGGCCTGCCCTGGCACTGTGAAATAATCACCCACCTCCTTCCTTTGAGGAACGCTCACGAACGCCCACGAACGCCCTTGTTCTGTATACAGGCTGACAGCAGGCAATTTAGGACCCTGCTAAATGAGGGTGATGTCCCCATGTGCTTCCTTCGAGTGGCAAAATCCTTCGTCTAAGGCAGGTGGGCTTTTTAAAAATTTGGTTAAAGACCATATGTTGGAGGCGGTATCACGGCACAAGCCGCCGACCGTCTCAGAAGAAAGTATGCATGGGAGGATATTATTTGCATAGGACAGCCCTCTTCTCAGTCCCATTCTTAGGCTGCAGTTGCCATGAAGTGTTACTAGAGGGCAGCAGTATGAACAAAAGAGCACACTGACGCTTTTCTTCTGCTTGCTGACATGATTCTTGTTCATGGTGGTCTTGCAGGGCCTAAGGAGTGAAGGACTGCTTTGACTGAGGGGATGAGGAATGGCAGGCCTGTATTTGTGGTGAAGGGGGAATATTTGGAAGGTAAACAGCAAGATAAAAACGTCAAAGCATATATGCTTGCTGAGTGATTGAGTCTGTGTGTCACTTGTCTCTTTGAAGGGACATGTGAGAAAGGAACAGCAGTACCATAGACTTCAGATGGGAGAGAGCAAGCAAGGATGAATGTTTTCCTCAAATCCAAATACTTACAGTACCTCAAAGATGACAAGTGCGATATATGATGTTCTGCAATTGTAAGGATTTGCCATGTGTGGTACATAAATATGCATGGTTAGTGAGGTTTTTCCCAGAATGTGAGTATCGTTAGGCTGGCAAATGTCAGGCACTCCTTTGGGAGTATGAGGCCAAGAAAAAATTTGGGAAGTTTGCTACAGTCATCTGTAGGATCGAAAGACACTGGGGAATCGTTACAGAGGGAGCCAGGCTGCACAAAATGTGGTAACAGTTGGACAGAAATCTTTAGCAGGGACTTTTGTCTACCCCCAATGTGGGACCAGGACTGCAGTACCTCTGTGTCTCTGAAACATATTTTGACCTCTGGACACCACCATCTGAATACCCCTCAAATGTTCCCTCCTGGTACCCCAGCTTTGGTAGTGCTTCAACCAGGTTTCAACCATTTGAGTGACCACAAAACACCCTGCCTATGTGCCTTCCATTTACATTCAGTCAGTAACCCAGCTGCTTCGTTCGCTGTTCAATCTCAAGTGACAGTTGGATGCACATTGCAGGGGTATACAGGCATTAACCGAACTGTAAAGCCCCTCTCAGTACAGCCAGACTACACTTCTTAAAATCATAAATACATGTTTTGCCCAACAGTAAGGCCAGGCCTTTCCTCTGTAGTTCATAGCCAACGTAAGGAGGAAAAAATTCAACTGTAGGGCATGCCAAAATTCTCTACAGACACTGCCAATCCTCACACTTCTGCCTATTTGCATTCCAAGGTTATTCACTATGACCCACCAAACCAATTGCAACAGTAGCCTCTCCCAGCCTCATTCGTATGCTCCGATGCCACCTTTATTTAGCAAGTGTTAGTGCTCTCGGATTTTGTAGCGCGATTCGCTATAGCCTCTGTTTTCAACAGAAATGTCCTAAAGGTACCTATACCAATCTGCAGGGTGGGGAGGAAGGGGGCTGCTGCTGCTGGCAGAAACATTGTGGGGCACCCCACCTGCAAAAATACAGCCAAATGATCCTTGTTTTACCTTTCAATACCATAACTGCAGCAGAATCGTATGGTGACCCCTGTTTGTAATAGAAAGTGTCAAACAGCTTCTTGCCCCCCCCCCCGTTGCCACTAACCATTTGGGGTACACCCCATGAGGGAGGATCAGAGCAATAAAAACTAATGGTAGCCCCCCAAAAAGTACCTGGAAGCCATGCCATTGTGTGCACCTCATCGCCTTCACGTTGCGCCCAAGCACCTTTTAATACTGCTCCCCCAAATTTTGACTGCCCCCTCCCAACAAAAATCAGAGAGTATAGGGGGGGTGCAGTAAAAATGTATTTGCAGTACCCCACAATAAGTCAGGATCCTCCTCCACCTTTTCCTCTGCTCTCTGACCCCACCCATTCTGCCCAGGCTCCGTCTATACCCCTTCTCTCTGACCCCACCCACTCTGCCTAGCTCCTACTATACTCCTCCTCTCTGACCCCACCCACTCTGACTAGGCTCCTCCCTAACCCCACCCACTCTGACTAGGCTCCTCCTATATCCATCCTCTCTAACCCCACCCGCTCTGCCTATACTACTCCTCTCTGACCCCACCCACTCTGACTAGGTTCCTCCCTAACCCCACCCACTCTGACTTGGCTCCTCCTATACCCCTCCTCTCTGCCCATGCTCGGCCTATACTCCTCCTCTCTGACCCACCCACTCTGACTAGGCTCTCCTGAACCCCTCCTCTCTAACCCCACCCACTCTGACTAGGCTCCTCCTGAACCCCTCCTCTCTGACCCCACCCAATCTGACTAGGCTCCTCCTCCTACACACAACACCTGTTCGCTTTCTTTCACCTGTCTCTGTTCAGGCCACACCTATTTTACTTACCAACCAATCTGCAATCCCTCATTCACTATGCATGATTCCACTCTTACACAACACACAGACACATTTTACTTACCAATTGGCCCACCTCCAACTTACCTCTGCTCTGCCACCATCAGTCACCTGGTGCCGAACCCGGGATTTGAACCCTGGTTGCCTGGATGGAAGGCAGGCACTTACCCACTGGACCACACTGGTTTCCATGTAAGTAGCCTATCAAATTGTCCTTATGTCATGGTCATCCTTTTCATGTGCAATGGAAGCCGCAGGGAAGGACACCAAGGCCTGTATGTTGCTTATAGTTACTACTGCAATCCTCTAGACCACCAAGGAGCTATAGCTCAAAGGTAAGTCTTGTACCTTTGGTGGGGACAGCCCTCACAGGCCAGAGTTCGAATCCTGCCAATGCTGTAGAGGTATCCCAAGGTGGAAATTTTCAAAAAGTGAATATGTTTTTTTTTGCTAAGTTTTTTTTTACTTGGTAACAGAGGAGAAAAGTGGACACTCTTTTTGGCATGTGTGTCCCAAAATTTCAAATGTTTTCCCTCATGACCTTCTACCAACCTCCCTATTTCTCAAGTAGGTGCAATAGGGACAAGGCCTTATCTTCCTTTATCAATGTCTTCATTCTTTGTCCTTTAAGTTTGGTGAATTGCAGAGTGCAATTGTGGTATTGGGGGTTATAACTGAGCACAAGAATGCGAGGAAAGTGCTACACTTATTGTAAAATAGGTTGGATGATGGTGATTTTTCATTTTGGTGTGAGCTACTCGCTCAAATCAGGGGTTTGGTGCCAGTGAGCTTGGATAGAAATAAAGGTCAAGTATGAGCTCTGGCTAATGAAATGATGGATCAAGTTTGAGGCAAGCTAGAGTCCATTTATTAGGTGCAATAAGAAGCTAGAAAGATTATTTCCTTTAAGAGACAGACAAGGGCAGAGTCAAGCCTTTGCTCTAGTAGGTCTGCATCATGGCTGCTGCAGGATGTGAAGGAATGGACCTCCACAGCAGTGCGCTGTGCCGGGCTGGGCTGCGCTGCGCTGGGCTGCGCTGGGCTGGGCTGGGCTGGGCTGGGCCTGCCCTGGCACTGTGAAATAATCACCCACCTCCTTCCTTTGAGGAACGCTCACGAACGCCCACGAACGCCCTTGTTCTGTATACAGGCTGACAGCAGGCAATTTAGGACCCTGCTAAATGAGGGTGATGTCCCCATGTGCTTCCTTCAAGTGGCAAAATCCTTCGTCTAAGGCAGGTGGGCTTTTTAAAAATTTGGTTAAAGACCATATGTTGGAGGCGGTATCACGGCACAAGCCGCCGACCGTCTCAGAAGAAAGTATGCATGGGAGGATATTATTTGCATAGGACAGCCCTCTTCTCAGTCCCATTCTTAGGCTGCAGTTGCCATGAAGTGTTACTAGAGGGCAGCAGTATGAACAAAAGAGCACACTGACGCTTTTCTTCTGCTTGCTGACATGATTCTTGTTCATGGTGGTCTTGCAGGGCCTAAGGAGTGAAGGACTGCTTTGACTGAGGGGATGAGGAATGGCAGGCCTGTATTTGTGGTGAAGGGGGAATATTTGGAAGGTAAACAGCAAGATAAAAACGTCAAAGCATATATGCTTGCTGAGTGATTGAGTCTGTGTGTCACTTGTCTCTTTGAAGGGACATGTGAGAAAGGAACAGCAGTACCATAGACTTCAGATGGGAGAGAGCAAGCAAGGATGAATGTTTTCCTCAAATCCAAATACTTACAGTACCTCAAAGATGACAAGTGCGATATATGATGTTCTGCAATTGTAAGGATTTGCCATGTGTGGTACATAAATATGCATGGTTAGTGAGGTTTTTCCCAGAATGTGAGTATCGTTAGGCTGGCAAATGTCAGGCACTCCTTTGGGAGTATGAGGCCAAGAAAAAATTTGGGAAGTTTGCTACAGTCATCTGTAGGATCGAAAGACACTGGGGAATCGTTACAGAGGGAGCCAGGCTGCACAAAATGTGGTAACAGTTGGACAGAAATCTTTAGCAGGGACTTTTGTCTACCCCCAATGTGGGACCAGGACTGCAGTACCTCTGTGTCTCTGAAACATATTTTGACCTCTGGACACCACCATCTGAATACCCCTCAAATGTTCCCTCCTGGTACCCCAGCTTTGGTAGTGCTTCAACCAGGTTTCAACCATTTGAGTGACCACAAAACACCCTGCCTATGTGCCTTCCATTTACATTCAGTCAGTAACCCAGCTGCTTCGTTCGCTGTTCAATCTCAAGTGACAGTTGGATGCACATTGCAGGGGTATACAGGCATTAACCGAACTGTAAAGCCCCTCTCAGTACAGCCAGACTACACTTCTTAAAATCATAAATACATGTTTTGCCCAACAGTAAGGCCAGGCCTTTCCTCTGTAGTTCATAGCCAACGTAAGGAGGAAAAAATTCAACTGTAGGGCATGCCAAAATTCTCTACAGACACTGCCAATCCTCACACTTCTGCCTATTTGCATTCCAAGGTTATTCACTATGACCCACCAAACCAATTGCAACAGTAGCCTCTCCCAGCCTCATTCGTATGCTCCGATGCCACCTTTATTTAGCAAGTGTTAGTGCTCTCGGATTTTGTAGCGCGATTCGCTATAGCCTCTGTTTTCAACAGAAATGTCCTAAAGGTACCTATACCAATCTGCAGGGTGGGGAGGAAGGGGGCTGCTGCTGCTGGCAGAAACATTGTGGGGCACCCCACCTGCAAAAATACAGCCAAATGATCCTTGTTTTACCTTTCAATACCATAACTGCAGCAGAATCGTATGGTGACCCCTGTTTGTAATAGAAAGTGTCAAACAGCTTCTTGCCCCCCCCCCCGTTGCCACTAACCATTTGGGGTACACCCCATGAGGGAGGATCAGAGCAATAAAAACTAATGGTAGCCCCCCAAAAAGTACCTGGAAGCCATGCCATTGTGTGCACCTCATCGCCTTCACGTTGCGCCCAAGCACCTTTTAATACTGCTCCCCCAAATTTTGACTGCCCCCTCCCAACAAAAATCAGAGAGTATAGGGGGGGTGCAGTAAAAATGTATTTGCAGTACCCCACAATAAGTCAGGATCCTCCTCCACCTTTTCCTCTGCTCTCTGACCCCACCCATTCTGCCCAGGCTCCGTCTATACCCCTTCTCTCTGACCCCACCCACTCTGCCTAGCTCCTACTATACTCCTCCTCTCTGACCCCACCCACTCTGACTAGGCTCCTCCCTAACCCCACCCACTCTGACTAGGCTCCTCCTATATCCATCCTCTCTAACCCCACCCGCTCTGCCTATACTACTCCTCTCTGACCCCACCCACTCTGACTAGGTTCCTCCCTAACCCCACCCACTCTGACTTGGCTCCTCCTATACCCCTCCTCTCTGCCCATGCTCGGCCTATACTCCTCCTCTCTGACCCACCCACTCTGACTAGGCTCTCCTGAACCCCTCCTCTCTAACCCCACCCACTCTGACTAGGCTCCTCCTGAACCCCTCCTCTCTGACCCCACCCAATCTGACTAGGCTCCTCCTCCTACACACAACACCTGTTCGCTTTCTTTCACCTGTCTCTGTTCAGGCCACACCTATTTTACTTACCAACCAATCTGCAATCCCTCATTCACTATGCATGATTCCACTCTTACACAACACACAGACACATTTTACTTACCAATTGGCCCACCTCCAACTTACCTCTGCTCTGCCACCATCAGTCACCTGGTGCCGAACCCGGGATTTGAACCCTGGTTGCCTGGATGGAAGGCAGGCACTTACCCACTGGACCACACTGGTTTCCATGTAAGTAGCCTATCAAATTGTCCTTATGTCATGGTCATCCTTTTCATGTGCAATGGAAGCCGCAGGGAAGGACACCAAGGCCTGTATGTTGCTTATAGTTACTACTGCAATCCTCTAGACCACCAAGGAGCTATAGCTCAAAGGTAAGTCTTGTACCTTTGGTGGGGACAGCCCTCACAGGCCAGAGTTCGAATCCTGCCAATGCTGTAGAGGTATCCCAAGGTGGAAATTTTCAAAAAGTGAATATGTTTTTTTTTGCTAAGTTTTTTTTTACTTGGTAACAGAGGAGAAAAGTGGACACTCTTTTTGGCATGTGTGTCCCAAAATTTCAAATGTTTTCCCTCATGACCTTCTACCAACCTCCCTATTTCTCAAGTAGGTGCAATAGGGACAAGGCCTTATCTTCCTTTATCAATGTCTTCATTCTTTGTCCTTAAAGTTTGGTGAATTGCAGAGTGCAATTGTGGTATTGGGGGTTATAACTGAGCACAAGAATGCGAGGAAAGTGCTACACTTATTGTAAAATAGGTTGGATGATGGTGATTTTTCATTTTGGTGTGAGCTACTCGCTCAAATCAGGGGTTTGGTGCCAGTGAGCTTGGATAGAAATAAAGGTCAAGTATGAGCTCTGGCTAATGAAATGATGGATCAAGTTTGAGGCAAGCTAGAGTCCATTTATTAGGTGCAATAAGAAGCTAGAAAGATTATTTCCTTTAAGAGACAGACAAGGGCAGAGTCAAGCCTTTGCTCTAGTAGGTCTGCATCATGCCTGCTGCAGGATGTGAAGGAATGGACCTCCACAGCAGTGCGCTGTGCCGGGCTGGGCTGGGCTGCGCTGGGCTGGGCCTGCCCTGGCACTGTGAAATAATCACCCACCTCCTTCCTTTGAGGAACGCTCACGAACGCCCACGAACGCCCTTGTTCTGTATACAGGCTGACAGCAGGCAATTTAGGACCCTGCTAAATGAGGGTGATGTCCCCATGTGCTTCCTTCGAGTGGCAAAATCCTTCGTCTAAGGCAGGTGGGCTTTTTAAAAATTTGGTTAAAGACCATATGTTGGAGGCGGTATCACGGCACAAGCCGCCGACCGTCTCAGAAGAAAGTATGCATGGGAGGATATTATTTGCATAGGACAGCCCTCTTCTCAGTCCCATTCTTAGGCTGCAGTTGCCATGAAGTGTTACTAGAGGGCAGCAGTATGAACAAAAGAGCACACTGACGCTTTTCTTCTGCTTGCTGACATGATTCTTGTTCATGGTGGTCTTGCAGGGCCTAAGGAGTGAAGGACTGCTTTGACTGAGGGGATGAGGAATGGCAGGCCTGTATTTGTGGTGAAGGGGGAATATTTGGAAGGTAAACAGCAAGATAAAAACGTCAAAGCATATATGCTTGCTGAGTGATTGAGTCTGTGTGTCACTTGTCTCTTTGAAGGGACATGTGAGAAAGGAACAGCAGTACCATAGACTTCAGATGGGAGAGAGCAAGCAAGGATGAATGTTTTCCTCAAATCCAAATACTTACAGTACCTCAAAGATGACAAGTGCGATATATGATGTTCTGCAATTGTAAGGATTTGCCATGTGTGGTACATAAATATGCATGGTTAGTGAGGTTTTTCCCAGAATGTGAGTATCGTTAGGCTGGCAAATGTCAGGCACTCCTTTGGGAGTATGAGGCCAAGAAAAAATTTGGGAAGTTTGCTACAGTCATCTGTAGGATCGAAAGACACTGGGGAATCGTTACAGAGGGAGCCAGGCTGCACAAAATGTGGTAACAGTTGGACAGAAATCTTTAGCAGGGACTTTTGTCTACCCCCAATGTGGGACCAGGACTGCAGTACCTCTGTGTCTCTGAAACATATTTTGACCTCTGGACACCACCATCTGAATACCCCTCAAATGTTCCCTCCTGGTACCCCAGCTTTGGTAGTGCTTCAACCAGGTTTCAACCATTTGAGTGACCACAAAACACCCTGCCTATGTGCCTTCCATTTACATTCAGTCAGTAACCCAGCTGCTTCGTTCGCTGTTCAATCTCAAGTGACAGTTGGATGCACATTGCAGGGGTATACAGGCATTAACCGAACTGTAAAGCCCCTCTCAGTACAGCCAGACTACACTTCTTAAAATCATAAATACATGTTTTGCCCAACAGTAAGGCCAGGCCTTTCCTCTGTAGTTCATAGCCAACGTAAGGAGGAAAAAATTCAACTGTAGGGCATGCCAAAATTCTCTACAGACACTGCCAATCCTCACACTTCTGCCTATTTGCATTCCAAGGTTATTCACTATGACCCACCAAACCAATTGCAACAGTAGCCTCTCCCAGCCTCATTCGTATGCTCCGATGCCACCTTTATTTAGCAAGTGTTAGTGCTCTCGGATTTTGTAGCGCGATTCGCTATAGCCTCTGTTTTCAACAGAAATGTCCTAAAGGTACCTATACCAATCTGCAGGGTGGGGAGGAAGGGGGCTGCTGCTGCTGGCAGAAACATTGTGGGGCACCCCACCTGCAAAAATACAGCCAAATGATCCTTGTTTTACCTTTCAATACCATAACTGCAGCAGAATCGTATGGTGACCCCTGTTTGTAATAGAAAGTGTCAAACAGCTTCTTGCCCCCCCCCCCGTTGCCACTAACCATTTGGGGTACACCCCATGAGGGAGGATCAGAGCAATAAAAACTAATGGTAGCCCCCCAAAAAGTACCTGGAAGCCATGCCATTGTGTGCACCTCATCGCCTTCACGTTGCGCCCAAGCACCTTTTAATACTGCTCCCCCAAATTTTGACTGCCCCCTCCCAACAAAAATCAGAGAGTATAGGGGGGGTGCAGTAAAAATGTATTTGCAGTACCCCACAATAAGTCAGGATCCTCCTCCACCTTTTCCTCTGCTCTCTGACCCCACCCATTCTGCCCAGGCTCCGTCTATACCCCTTCTCTCTGACCCCACCCACTCTGCCTAGCTCCTACTATACTCCTCCTCTCTGACCCCACCCACTCTGACTAGGCTCCTCCCTAACCCCACCCACTCTGACTAGGCTCCTCCTATATCCATCCTCTCTAACCCCACCCGCTCTGCCTATACTACTCCTCTCTGACCCCACCCACTCTGACTAGGTTCCTCCCTAACCCCACCCACTCTGACTTGGCTCCTCCTATACCCCTCCTCTCTGCCCATGCTCGGCCTATACTCCTCCTCTCTGACCCACCCACTCTGACTAGGCTCTCCTGAACCCCTCCTCTCTAACCCCACCCACTCTGACTAGGCTCCTCCTGAACCCCTCCTCTCTGACCCCACCCAATCTGACTAGGCTCCTCCTCCTACACACAACACCTGTTCGCTTTCTTTCACCTGTCTCTGTTCAGGCCACACCTATTTTACTTACCAACCAATCTGCAATCCCTCATTCACTATGCATGATTCCACTCTTACACAACACACAGACACATTTTACTTACCAATTGGCCCACCTCCAACTTACCTCTGCTCTGCCACCATCAGTCACCTGGTGCCGAACCCGGGATTTGAACCCTGGTTGCCTGGATGGAAGGCAGGCACTTACCCACTGGACCACACTGGTTTCCATGTAAGTAGCCTATCAAATTGTCCTTATGTCATGGTCATCCTTTTCATGTGCAATGGAAGCCGCAGGGAAGGACACCAAGGCCTGTATGTTGCTTATAGTTACTACTGCAATCCTCTAGACCACCAAGGAGCTATAGCTCAAAGGTAAGTCTTGTACCTTTGGTGGGGACAGCCCTCACAGGCCAGAGTTCGAATCCTGCCAATGCTGTAGAGGTATCCCAAGGTGGAAATTTTCAAAAAGTGAATATGTTTTTTTTTGCTAAGTTTTTTTTTACTTGGTAACAGAGGAGAAAAGTGGACACTCTTTTTGGCATGTGTGTCCCAAAATTTCAAATGTTTTCCCTCATGACCTTCTACCAACCTCCCTATTTCTCAAGTAGGTGCAATAGGGACAAGGCCTTATCTTCCTTTATCAATGTCTTCATTCTTTGTCCTTTAAGTTTGGTGAATTGCAGAGTGCAATTGTGGTATTGGGGGTTATAACTGAGCACAAGAATGCGAGGAAAGTGCTACACTTATTGTAAAATAGGTTGGATGATGGTGATTTTTCATTTTGGTGTGAGCTACTCGCTCAAATCAGGGGTTTGGTGCCAGTGAGCTTGGATAGAAATAAAGGTCAAGTATGAGCTCTGGCTAATGAAATGATGGATCAAGTTTGAGGCAAGCTAGAGTCCATTTATTAGGTGCAATAAGAAGCTAGAAAGATTATTTCCTTTAAGAGACAGACAAGGGCAGAGTCAAGCCTTTGCTCTAGTAGGTCTGCATCATGGCTGCTGCAGGATGTGAAGGAATGGACCTCCACAGCAGTGCGCTGTGCCGGGCTGGGCTGCGCTGCGCTGGGCTGCGCTGGGCTGGGCTGGGCTGGGCTGGGCCTGCCCTGGCACTGTGAAATAATCACCCACCTCCTTCCTTTGAGGAACGCTCACGAACGCCCACGAACGCCCTTGTTCTGTATACAGGCTGACAGCAGGCAATTTAGGACCCTGCTAAATGAGGGTGATGTCCCCATGTGCTTCCTTCGAGTGGCAAAATCCTTCGTCTAAGGCAGGTGGGCTTTTTAAAAATTTGGTTAAAGACCATATGTTGGAGGCGGTATCACGGCACAAGCCGCCGACCGTCTCAGAAGAAAGTATGCATGGGAGGATATTATTTGCATAGGACAGCCCTCTTCTCAGTCCCATTCTTAGGCTGCAGTTGCCATGAAGTGTTACTAGAGGGCAGCAGTATGAACAAAAGAGCACACTGACGCTTTTCTTCTGCTTGCTGACATGATTCTTGTTCATGGTGGTCTTGCAGGGCCTAAGGAGTGAAGGACTGCTTTGACTGAGGGGATGAGGAATGGCAGGCCTGTATTTGTGGTGAAGGGGGAATATTTGGAAGGTAAACAGCAAGATAAAAACGTCAAAGCATATATGCTTGCTGAGTGATTGAGTCTGTGTGTCACTTGTCTCTTTGAAGGGACATGTGAGAAAGGAACAGCAGTACCATAGACTTCAGATGGGAGAGAGCAAGCAAGGATGAATGTTTTCCTCAAATCCAAATACTTACAGTACCTCAAAGATGACAAGTGCGATATATGATGTTCTGCAATTGTAAGGATTTGCCATGTGTGGTACATAAATATGCATGGTTAGTGAGGTTTTTCCCAGAATGTGAGTATCGTTAGGCTGGCAAATGTCAGGCACTCCTTTGGGAGTATGAGGCCAAGAAAAAATTTGGGAAGTTTGCTACAGTCATCTGTAGGATCGAAAGACACTGGGGAATCGTTACAGAGGGAGCCAGGCTGCACAAAATGTGGTAACAGTTGGACAGAAATCTTTAGCAGGGACTTTTGTCTACCCCCAATGTGGGACCAGGACTGCAGTACCTCTGTGTCTCTGAAACATATTTTGACCTCTGGACACCACCATCTGAATACCCCTCAAATGTTCCCTCCTGGTACCCCAGCTTTGGTAGTGCTTCAACCAGGTTTCAACCATTTGAGTGACCACAAAACACCCTGCCTATGTGCCTTCCATTTACATTCAGTCAGTAACCCAGCTGCTTCGTTCGCTGTTCAATCTCAAGTGACAGTTGGATGCACATTGCAGGGGTATACAGGCATTAACCGAACTGTAAAGCCCCTCTCAGTACAGCCAGACTACACTTCTTAAAATCATAAATACATGTTTTGCCCAACAGTAAGGCCAGGCCTTTCCTCTGTAGTTCATAGCCAACGTAAGGAGGAAAAAATTCAACTGTAGGGCATGCCAAAATTCTCTACAGACACTGCCAATCCTCACACTTCTGCCTATTTGCATTCCAAGGTTATTCACTATGACCCACCAAACCAATTGCAACAGTAGCCTCTCCCAGCCTCATTCGTATGCTCCGATGCCACCTTTATTTAGCAAGTGTTAGTGCTCTCGGATTTTGTAGCGCGATTCGCTATAGCCTCTGTTTTCAACAGAAATGTCCTAAAGGTACCTATACCAATCTGCAGGGTGGGGAGGAAGGGGGCTGCTGCTGCTGGCAGAAACATTGTGGGGCACCCCACCTGCAAAAATACAGCCAAATGATCCTTGTTTTACCTTTCAATACCATAACTGCAGCAGAATCGTATGGTGACCCCTGTTTGTAATAGAAAGTGTCAAACAGCTTCTTGCCCCCCCCCCCCGTTGCCACTAACCATTTGGGGTACACCCCATGAGGGAGGATCAGAGCAATAAAAACTAATGGTAGCCCCCCAAAAAGTACCTGGAAGCCATGCCATTGTGTGCACCTCATCGCCTTCACGTTGCGCCCAAGCACCTTTTAATACTGCTCCCCCAAATTTTGACTGCCCCCTCCCAACAAAAATCAGAGAGTATAGGGGGGGTGCAGTAAAAATGTATTTGCAGTACCCCACAATAAGTCAGGATCCTCCTCCACCTTTTCCTCTGCTCTCTGACCCCACCCATTCTGCCCAGGCTCCGTCTATACCCCTTCTCTCTGACCCCACCCACTCTGCCTAGCTCCTACTATACTCCTCCTCTCTGACCCCACCCACTCTGACTAGGCTCCTCCCTAACCCCACCCACTCTGACTAGGCTCCTCCTATATCCATCCTCTCTAACCCCACCCGCTCTGCCTATACTACTCCTCTCTGACCCCACCCACTCTGACTAGGTTCCTCCCTAACCCCACCCACTCTGACTTGGCTCCTCCTATACCCCTCCTCTCTGCCCATGCTCGGCCTATACTCCTCCTCTCTGACCCACCCACTCTGACTAGGCTCTCCTGAACCCCTCCTCTCTAACCCCACCCACTCTGACTAGGCTCCTCCTGAACCCCTCCTCTCTGACCCCACCCAATCTGACTAGGCTCCTCCTCCTACACACAACACCTGTTCGCTTTCTTTCACCTGTCTCTGTTCAGGCCACACCTATTTTACTTACCAACCAATCTGCAATCCCTCATTCACTATGCATGATTCCACTCTTACACAACACACAGACACATTTTACTTACCAATTGGCCCACCTCCAACTTACCTCTGCTCTGCCACCATCAGTCACCTGGTGCCGAACCCGGGATTTGAACCCTGGTTGCCTGGATGGAAGGCAGGCACTTACCCACTGGACCACACTGGTTTCCATGTAAGTAGCCTATCAAATTGTCCTTATGTCATGGTCATCCTTTTCATGTGCAATGGAAGCCGCAGGGAAGGACACCAAGGCCTGTATGTTGCTTATAGTTACTACTGCAATCCTCTAGACCACCAAGGAGCTATAGCTCAAAGGTAAGTCTTGTACCTTTGGTGGGGACAGCCCTCACAGGCCAGAGTTCGAATCCTGCCAATGCTGTAGAGGTATCCCAAGGTGGAAATTTTCAAAAAGTGAATATGTTTTTTTTTGCTAAGTTTTTTTTTACTTGGTAACAGAGGAGAAAAGTGGACACTCTTTTTGGCATGTGTGTCCCAAAATTTCAAATGTTTTCCCTCATGACCTTCTACCAACCTCCCTATTTCTCAAGTAGGTGCAATAGGGACAAGGCCTTATCTTCCTTTATCAATGTCTTCATTCTTTGTCCTTTAAGTTTGGTGAATTGCAGAGTGCAATTGTGGTATTGGGGGTTATAACTGAGCACAAGAATGCGAGGAAAGTGCTACACTTATTGTAAAATAGGTTGGATGATGGTGATTTTTCATTTTGGTGTGAGCTACTCGCTCAAATCAGGGGTTTGGTGCCAGTGAGCTTGGATAGAAATAAAGGTCAAGTATGAGCTCTGGCTAATGAAATGATGGATCAAGTTTGAGGCAAGCTAGAGTCCATTTATTAGGTGCAATAAGAAGCTAGAAAGATTATTTCCTTTAAGAGACAGACAAGGGCAGAGTCAAGCCTTTGCTCTAGTAGGTCTGCATCATGGCTGCTGCAGGATGTGAAGGAATGGACCTCCACAGCAGTGCGCTGTGCCGGGCTGGGCTGCGCTGGGCTGGGCTGGGCTGGGCTGGGCTGGGCCTGCCCTGGCACTGTGAAATAATCACCCACCTCCTTCCTTTGAGGAACGCTCACGAACGCCCACGAACGCCCTTGTTCTGTATACAGGCTGACAGCAGGCAATTTAGGACCCTGCTAAATGAGGGTGATGTCCCCATGTGCTTCCTTCGAGTGGCAAAATCCTTCGTCTAAGGCAGGTGGGCTTTTTAAAAATTTGGTTAAAGACCATATGTTGGAGGCGGTATCACGGCACAAGCCGCCGACCGTCTCAGAAGAAAGTATGCATGGGAGGATATTATTTGCATAGGACAGCCCTCTTCTCAGTCCCATTCTTAGGCTGCAGTTGCCATGAAGTGTTACTAGAGGGCAGCAGTATGAACAAAAGAGCACACTGACGCTTTTCTTCTGCTTGCTGACATGATTCTTGTTCATGGTGGTCTTGCAGGGCCTAAGGAGTGAAGGACTGCTTTGACTGAGGGGATGAGGAATGGCAGGCCTGTATTTGTGGTGAAGGGGGAATATTTGGAAGGTAAACAGCAAGATAAAAACGTCAAAGCATATATGCTTGCTGAGTGATTGAGTCTGTGTGTCACTTGTCTCTTTGAAGGGACATGTGAGAAAGGAACAGCAGTACCATAGACTTCAGATGGGAGAGAGCAAGCAAGGATGAATGTTTTCCTCAAATCCAAATACTTACAGTACCTCAAAGATGACAAGTGCGATATATGATGTTCTGCAATTGTAAGGATTTGCCATGTGTGGTACATAAATATGCATGGTTAGTGAGGTTTTTCCCAGAATGTGAGTATCGTTAGGCTGGCAAATGTCAGGCACTCCTTTGGGAGTATGAGGCCAAGAAAAAATTTGGGAAGTTTGCTACAGTCATCTGTAGGATCGAAAGACACTGGGGAATCGTTACAGAGGGAGCCAGGCTGCACAAAATGTGGTAACAGTTGGACAGAAATCTTTAGCAGGGACTTTTGTCTACCCCCAATGTGGGACCAGGACTGCAGTACCTCTGTGTCTCTGAAACATATTTTGACCTCTGGACACCACCATCTGAATACCCCTCAAATGTTCCCTCCTGGTACCCCAGCTTTGGTAGTGCTTCAACCAGGTTTCAACCATTTGAGTGACCACAAAACACCCTGCCTATGTGCCTTCCATTTACATTCAGTCAGTAACCCAGCTGCTTCGTTCGCTGTTCAATCTCAAGTGACAGTTGGATGCACATTGCAGGGGTATACAGGCATTAACCGAACTGTAAAGCCCCTCTCAGTACAGCCAGACTACACTTCTTAAAATCATAAATACATGTTTTGCCCAACAGTAAGGCCAGGCCTTTCCTCTGTAGTTCATAGCCAACGTAAGGAGGAAAAAATTCAACTGTAGGGCATGCCAAAATTCTCTACAGACACTGCCAATCCTCACACTTCTGCCTATTTGCATTCCAAGGTTATTCACTATGACCCACCAAACCAATTGCAACAGTAGCCTCTCCCAGCCTCATTCGTATGCTCCGATGCCACCTTTATTTAGCAAGTGTTAGTGCTCTCGGATTTTGTAGCGCGATTCGCTATAGCCTCTGTTTTCAACAGAAATGTCCTAAAGGTACCTATACCAATCTGCAGGGTGGGGAGGAAGGGGGCTGCTGCTGCTGGCAGAAACATTGTGGGGCACCCCACCTGCAAAAATACAGCCAAATGATCCTTGTTTTACCTTTCAATACCATAACTGCAGCAGAATCGTATGGTGACCCCTGTTTGTAATAGAAAGTGTCAAACAGCTTCTTGCCCCCCCCCCCGTTGCCACTAACCATTTGGGGTACACCCCATGAGGGAGGATCAGAGCAATAAAAACTAATGGTAGCCCCCCAAAAAGTACCTGGAAGCCATGCCATTGTGTGCACCTCATCGCCTTCACGTTGCGCCCAAGCACCTTTTAATACTGCTCCCCCAAATTTTGACTGCCCCCTCCCAACAAAAATCAGAGAGTATAGGGGGGGTGCAGTAAAAATGTATTTGCAGTACCCCACAATAAGTCAGGATCCTCCTCCACCTTTTCCTCTGCTCTCTGACCCCACCCATTCTGCCCAGGCTCCGTCTATACCCCTTCTCTCTGACCCCACCCACTCTGCCTAGCTCCTACTATACTCCTCCTCTCTGACCCCACCCACTCTGACTAGGCTCCTCCCTAACCCCACCCACTCTGACTAGGCTCCTCCTATATCCATCCTCTCTAACCCCACCCGCTCTGCCTATACTACTCCTCTCTGACCCCACCCACTCTGACTAGGTTCCTCCCTAACCCCACCCACTCTGACTTGGCTCCTCCTATACCCCTCCTCTCTGCCCATGCTCGGCCTATACTCCTCCTCTCTGACCCACCCACTCTGACTAGGCTCTCCTGAACCCCTCCTCTCTAACCCCACCCACTCTGACTAGGCTCCTCCTGAACCCCTCCTCTCTGACCCCACCCAATCTGACTAGGCTCCTCCTCCTACACACAACACCTGTTCGCTTTCTTTCACCTGTCTCTGTTCAGGCCACACCTATTTTACTTACCAACCAATCTGCAATCCCTCATTCACTATGCATGATTCCACTCTTACACAACACACAGACACATTTTACTTACCAATTGGCCCACCTCCAACTTACCTCTGCTCTGCCACCATCAGTCACCTGGTGCCGAACCCGGGATTTGAACCCTGGTTGCCTGGATGGAAGGCAGGCACTTACCCACTGGACCACACTGGTTTCCATGTAAGTAGCCTATCAAATTGTCCTTATGTCATGGTCATCCTTTTCATGTGCAATGGAAGCCGCAGGGAAGGACACCAAGGCCTGTATGTTGCTTATAGTTACTACTGCAATCCTCTAGACCACCAAGGAGCTATAGCTCAAAGGTAAGTCTTGTACCTTTGGTGGGGACAGCCCTCACAGGCCAGAGTTCTAATCCTGCCAATGCTGTAGAGGTATCCCAAGGTGGAAATTTTCAAAAAGTGAATATGTTTTTTTTTGCTAAGTTTTTTTTTACTTGGTAACAGAGGAGAAAAGTGGACACTCTTTTTGGCATGTGTGTCCCAAAATTTCAAATGTTTTCCCTCATGACCTTCTACCAACCTCCCTATTTCTCAAGTAGGTGCAATAGGGACAAGGCCTTATCTTCCTTTATCAATGTCTTCATTCTTTGTCCTTTAAGTTTGGTGAATTGCAGAGTGCAATTGTGGTATTGGGGGTTATAACTGAGCACAAGAATGCGAGGAAAGTGCTACACTTATTGTAAAATAGGTTGGATGATGGTGATTTTTCATTTTGGTGTGAGCTACTCGCTCAAATCAGGGGTTTGGTGCCAGTGAGCTTGGATAGAAATAAAGGTCAAGTATGAGCTCTGGCTAATGAAATGATGGATCAAGTTTGAGGCAAGCTAGAGTCCATTTATTAGGTGCAATAAGAAGCTAGAAAGATTATTTCCTTTAAGAGACAGACAAGGGCAGAGTCAAGCCTTTGCTCTAGTAGGTCTGCATCATGGCTGCTGCAGGATGTGAAGGAATGGACCTCCACAGCAGTGCGCTGTGCCGGGCTGGGCTGCGCTGGGCTGGGCTGGGCTGGGCTGGGCCTGCCCTGGCACTGTGAAATAATCACCCACCTCCTTCCTTTGAGGAACGCTCACGAACGCCCACGAACGCCCTTGTTCTGTATACAGGCTGACAGCAGGCAATTTAGGACCCTGCTAAATGAGGGTGATGTCCCCATGTGCTTCCTTCGAGTGGCAAAATCCTTCGTCTAAGGCAGGTGGGCTTTTTAAAAATTTGGTTAAAGACCATATGTTGGAGGCGGTATCACGGCACAAGCCGCCGACCGTCTCAGAAGAAAGTATGCATGGGAGGATATTATTTGCATAGGACAGCCCTCTTCTCAGTCCCATTCTTAGGCTGCAGTTGCCATGAAGTGTTACTAGAGGGCAGCAGTATGAACAAAAGAGCACACTGACGCTTTTCTTCTGCTTGCTGACATGATTCTTGTTCATGGTGGTCTTGCAGGGCCTAAGGAGTGAAGGACTGCTTTGACTGAGGGGATGAGGAATGGCAGGCCTGTATTTGTGGTGAAGGGGGAATATTTGGAAGGTAAACAGCAAGATAAAAACGTCAAAGCATATATGCTTGCTGAGTGATTGAGTCTGTGTGTCACTTGTCTCTTTGAAGGGACATGTGAGAAAGGAACAGCAGTACCATAGACTTCAGATGGGAGAGAGCAAGCAAGGATGAATGTTTTCCTCAAATCCAAATACTTACAGTACCTCAAAGATGACAAGTGCGATATATGATGTTCTGCAATTGTAAGGATTTGCCATGTGTGGTACATAAATATGCATGGTTAGTGAGGTTTTTCCCAGAATGTGAGTATCGTTAGGCTGGCAAATGTCAGGCACTCCTTTGGGAGTATGAGGCCAAGAAAAAATTTGGGAAGTTTGCTACAGTCATCTGTAGGATCGAAAGACACTGGGGAATCGTTACAGAGGGAGCCAGGCTGCACAAAATGTGGTAACAGTTGGACAGAAATCTTTAGCAGGGACTTTTGTCTACCCCCAATGTGGGACCAGGACTGCAGTACCTCTGTGTCTCTGAAACATATTTTGACCTCTGGACACCACCATCTGAATACCCCTCAAATGTTCCCTCCTGGTACCCCAGCTTTGGTAGTGCTTCAACCAGGTTTCAACCATTTGAGTGACCACAAAACACCCTGCCTATGTGCCTTCCATTTACATTCAGTCAGTAACCCAGCTGCTTCGTTCGCTGTTCAATCTCAAGTGACAGTTGGATGCACATTGCAGGGGTATACAGGCATTAACCGAACTGTAAAGCCCCTCTCAGTACAGCCAGACTACACTTCTTAAAATCATAAATACATGTTTTGCCCAACAGTAAGGCCAGGCCTTTCCTCTGTAGTTCATAGCCAACGTAAGGAGGAAAAAATTCAACTGTAGGGCATGCCAAAATTCTCTACAGACACTGCCAATCCTCACACTTCTGCCTATTTGCATTCCAAGGTTATTCACTATGACCCACCAAACCAATTGCAACAGTAGCCTCTCCCAGCCTCATTCGTATGCTCCGATGCCACCTTTATTTAGCAAGTGTTAGTGCTCTCGGATTTTGTAGCGCGATTCGCTATAGCCTCTGTTTTCAACAGAAATGTCCTAAAGGTACCTATACCAATCTGCAGGGTGGGGAGGAAGGGGGCTGCTGCTGCTGGCAGAAACATTGTGGGGCACCCCACCTGCAAAAATACAGCCAAATGATCCTTGTTTTACCTTTCAATACCATAACTGCAGCAGAATCGTATGGTGACCCCTGTTTGTAATAGAAAGTGTCAAACAGCTTCTTGCCCCCCCCCCCGTTGCCACTAACCATTTGGGGTACACCCCATGAGGGAGGATCAGAGCAATAAAAACTAATGGTAGCCCCCCAAAAAGTACCTGGAAGCCATGCCATTGTGTGCACCTCATCGCCTTCACGTTGCGCCCAAGCACCTTTTAATACTGCTCCCCCAAATTTTGACTGCCCCCTCCCAACAAAAATCAGAGAGTATAGGGGGGGTGCAGTAAAAATGTATTTGCAGTACCCCACAATAAGTCAGGATCCTCCTCCACCTTTTCCTCTGCTCTCTGACCCCACCCATTCTGCCCAGGCTCCGTCTATACCCCTTCTCTCTGACCCCACCCACTCTGCCTAGCTCCTACTATACTCCTCCTCTCTGACCCCACCCACTCTGACTAGGCTCCTCCCTAACCCCACCCACTCTGACTAGGCTCCTCCTATATCCATCCTCTCTAACCCCACCCGCTCTGCCTATACTACTCCTCTCTGACCCCACCCACTCTGACTAGGTTCCTCCCTAACCCCACCCACTCTGACTTGGCTCCTCCTATACCCCTCCTCTCTGCCCATGCTCGGCCTATACTCCTCCTCTCTGACCCACCCACTCTGACTAGGCTCTCCTGAACCCCTCCTCTCTAACCCCACCCACTCTGACTAGGCTCCTCCTGAACCCCTCCTCTCTGACCCCACCCAATCTGACTAGGCTCCTCCTCCTACACACAACACCTGTTCGCTTTCTTTCACCTGTCTCTGTTCAGGCCACACCTATTTTACTTACCAACCAATCTGCAATCCCTCATTCACTATGCATGATTCCACTCTTACACAACACACAGACACATTTTACTTACCAATTGGCCCACCTCCAACTTACCTCTGCTCTGCCACCATCAGTCACCTGGTGCCGAACCCGGGATTTGAACCCTGGTTGCCTGGATGGAAGGCAGGCACTTACCCACTGGACCACACTGGTTTCCATGTAAGTAGCCTATCAAATTGTCCTTATGTCATGGTCATCCTTTTCATGTGCAATGGAAGCCGCAGGGAAGGACACCAAGGCCTGTATGTTGCTTATAGTTACTACTGCAATCCTCTAGACCACCAAGGAGCTATAGCTCAAAGGTAAGTCTTGTACCTTTGGTGGGGACAGCCCTCACAGGCCAGAGTTCGAATCCTGCCAATGCTGTAGAGGTATCCCAAGGTGGAAATTTTCAAAAAGTGAATATGTTTTTTTTTGCTAAGTTTTTTTTTACTTGGTAACAGAGGAGAAAAGTGGACACTCTTTTTGGCATGTGTGTCCCAAAATTTCAAATGTTTTCCCTCATGACCTTCTACCAACCTCCCTATTTCTCAAGTAGGTGCAATAGGGACAAGGCCTTATCTTCCTTTATCAATGTCTTCATTCTTTGTCCTTTAAGTTTGGTGAATTGCAGAGTGCAATTGTGGTATTGGGGGTTATAACTGAGCACAAGAATGCGAGGAAAGTGCTACACTTATTGTAAAATAGGTTGGATGATGGTGATTTTTCATTTTGGTGTGAGCTACTCGCTCAAATCAGGGGTTTGGTGCCAGTGAGCTTGGATAGAAATAAAGGTCAAGTATGAGCTCTGGCTAATGAAATGATGGATCAAGTTTGAGGCAAGCTAGAGTCCATTTATTAGGTGCAATAAGAAGCTAGAAAGATTATTTCCTTTAAGAGACAGACAAGGGCAGAGTCAAGCCTTTGCTCTAGTAGGTCTGCATCATGGCTGCTGCAGGATGTGAAGGAATGGACCTCCACAGCAGTGCGCTGTGCCGGGCTGGGCTGCGCTGCGCTGGGCTGCGCTGGGCTGGGCTGGGCTGGGCTGGGCTGGGCCTGCCCTGGCACTGTGAAATAATCACCCACCTCCTTCCTTTGAGGAACGCTCACGAACGCCCACGAACGCCCTTGTTCTGTATACAGGCTGACAGCAGGCAATTTAGGACCCTGCTAAATGAGGGTGATGTCCCCATGTGCTTCCTTCGAGTGGCAAAATCCTTCGTCTAAGGCAGGTGGGCTTTTTAAAAATTTGGTTAAAGACCATATGTTGGAGGCGGTATCACGGCACAAGCCGCCGACCGTCTCAGAAGAAAGTATGCATGGGAGGATATTATTTGCATAGGACAGCCCTCTTCTCAGTCCCATTCTTAGGCTGCAGTTGCCATGAAGTGTTACTAGAGGGCAGCAGTATGAACAAAAGAGCACACTGACGCTTTTCTTCTGCTTGCTGACATGATTCTTGTTCATGGTGGTCTTGCAGGGCCTAAGGAGTGAAGGACTGCTTTGACTGAGGGGATGAGGAATGGCAGGCCTGTATTTGTGGTGAAGGGGGAATATTTGGAAGGTAAACAGCAAGATAAAAACGTCAAAGCATATATGCTTGCTGAGTGATTGAGTCTGTGTGTCACTTGTCTCTTTGAAGGGACATGTGAGAAAGGAACAGCAGTACCATAGACTTCAGATGGGAGAGAGCAAGCAAGGATGAATGTTTTCCTCAAATCCAAATACTTACAGTACCTCAAAGATGACAAGTGCGATATATGATGTTCTGCAATTGTAAGGATTTGCCATGTGTGGTACATAAATATGCATGGTTAGTGAGGTTTTTCCCAGAATGTGAGTATCGTTAGGCTGGCAAATGTCAGGCACTCCTTTGGGAGTATGAGGCCAAGAAAAAATTTGGGAAGTTTGCTACAGTCATCTGTAGGATCGAAAGACACTGGGGAATCGTTACAGAGGGAGCCAGGCTGCACAAAATGTGGTAACAGTTGGACAGAAATCTTTAGCAGGGACTTTTGTCTACCCCCAATGTGGGACCAGGACTGCAGTACCTCTGTGTCTCTGAAACATATTTTGACCTCTGGACACCACCATCTGAATACCCCTCAAATGTTCCCTCCTGGTACCCCAGCTTTGGTAGTGCTTCAACCAGGTTTCAACCATTTGAGTGACCACAAAACACCCTGCCTATGTGCCTTCCATTTACATTCAGTCAGTAACCCAGCTGCTTCGTTCGCTGTTCAATCTCAAGTGACAGTTGGATGCACATTGCAGGGGTATACAGGCATTAACCGAACTGTAAAGCCCCTCTCAGTACAGCCAGACTACACTTCTTAAAATCATAAATACATGTTTTGCCCAACAGTAAGGCCAGGCCTTTCCTCTGTAGTTCATAGCCAACGTAAGGAGGAAAAAATTCAACTGTAGGGCATGCCAAAATTCTCTACAGACACTGCCAATCCTCACACTTCTGCCTATTTGCATTCCAAGGTTATTCACTATGACCCACCAAACCAATTGCAACAGTAGCCTCTCCCAGCCTCATTCGTATGCTCCGATGCCACCTTTATTTAGCAAGTGTTAGTGCTCTCGGATTTTGTAGCGCGATTCGCTATAGCCTCTGTTTTCAACAGAAATGTCCTAAAGGTACCTATACCAATCTGCAGGGTGGGGAGGAAGGGGGCTGCTGCTGCTGGCAGAAACATTGTGGGGCACCCCACCTGCAAAAATACAGCCAAATGATCCTTGTTTTACCTTTCAATACCATAACTGCAGCAGAATCGTATGGTGACCCCTGTTTGTAATAGAAAGTGTCAAACAGCTTCTTGCCCCCCCCCCCCGTTGCCACTAACCATTTGGGGTACACCCCATGAGGGAGGATCAGAGCAATAAAAACTAATGGTAGCCCCCCAAAAAGTACCTGGAAGCCATGCCATTGTGTGCACCTCATCGCCTTCACGTTGCGCCCAAGCACCTTTTAATACTGCTCCCCCAAATTTTGACTGCCCCCTCCCAACAAAAATCAGAGAGTATAGGGGGGGTGCAGTAAAAATGTATTTGCAGTACCCCACAATAAGTCAGGATCCTCCTCCACCTTTTCCTCTGCTCTCTGACCCCACCCATTCTGCCCAGGCTCCGTCTATACCCCTTCTCTCTGACCCCACCCACTCTGCCTAGCTCCTACTATACTCCTCCTCTCTGACCCCACCCACTCTGACTAGGCTCCTCCCTAACCCCACCCACTCTGACTAGGCTCCTCCTATATCCATCCTCTCTAACCCCACCCGCTCTGCCTATACTACTCCTCTCTGACCCCACCCACTCTGACTAGGTTCCTCCCTAACCCCACACACTCTGACTTGGCTCCTCCTATACCCCTCCTCTCTGCCCATGCTCGGCCTATACTCCTCCTCTCTGACCCACCCACTCTGACTAGGCTCTCCTGAACCCCTCCTCTCTAACCCCACCCACTCTGACTAGGCTCCTCCTGAACCCCTCCTCTCTGACCCCACCCAATCTGACTAGGCTCCTCCTCCTACACACAACACCTGTTCGCTTTCTTTCACCTGTCTCTGTTCAGGCCACACCTATTTTACTTACCAACCAATCTGCAATCCCTCATTCACTATGCATGATTCCACTCTTACACAACACACAGACACATTTTACTTACCAATTGGCCCACCTCCAACTTACCTCTGCTCTGCCACCATCAGTCACCTGGTGCCGAACCCGGGATTTGAACCCTGGTTGCCTGGATGGAAGGCAGGCACTTACCCACTGGACCACACTGGTTTCCATGTAAGTAGCCTATCAAATTGTCCTTATGTCATGGTCATCCTTTTCATGTGCAATGGAAGCCGCAGGGAAGGACACCAAGGCCTGTATGTTGCTTATAGTTACTACTGCAATCCTCTAGACCACCAAGGAGCTATAGCTCAAAGGTAAGTCTTGTACCTTTGGTGGGGACAGCCCTCACAGGCCAGAGTTCGAATCCTGCCAATGCTGTAGAGGTATCCCAAGGTGGAAATTTTCAAAAAGTGAATATGTTTTTTTTTGCTAAGTTTTTTTTTACTTGGTAACAGAGGAGAAAAGTGGACACTCTTTTTGGCATGTGTGTCCCAAAATTTCAAATGTTTTCCCTCATGACCTTCTACCAACCTCCCTATTTCTCAAGTAGGTGCAATAGGGACAAGGCCTTATCTTCCTTTATCAATGTCTTCATTCTTTGTCCTTTAAGTTTGGTGAATTGCAGAGTGCAATTGTGGTATTGGGGGTTATAACTGAGCACAAGAATGCGAGGAAAGTGCTACACTTATTGTAAAATAGGTTGGATGATGGTGATTTTTCATTTTGGTGTGAGCTACTCGCTCAAATCAGGGGTTTGGTGCCAGTGAGCTTGGATAGAAATAAAGGTCAAGTATGAGCTCTGGCTAATGAAATGATGGATCAAGTTTGAGGCAAGCTAGAGTCCATTTATTAGGTGCAATAAGAAGCTAGAAAGATTATTTCCTTTAAGAGACAGACAAGGGCAGAGTCAAGCCTTTGCTCTAGTAGGTCTGCATCATGGCTGCTGCAGGATGTGAAGGAATGGACCTCCACAGCAGTGCGCTGTGCCGGGCTGGGCTGCGCTGCGCTGGGCTGCGCTGGGCTGGGCTGGGCTGGGCTGGGCCTGCCCTGGCACTGTGAAATAATCACCCACCTCCTTCCTTTGAGGAACGCTCACGAACGCCCACGAACGCCCTTGTTCTGTATACAGGCTGACAGCAGGCAATTTAGGACCCTGCTAAATGAGGGTGATGTCCCCATGTGCTTCCTTCGAGTGGCAAAATCCTTCGTCTAAGGCAGGTGGGCTTTTTAAAAATTTGGTTAAAGACCATATGTTGGAGGCGGTATCACGGCACAAGCCGCCGACCGTCTCAGAAGAAAGTATGCATGGGAGGATATTATTTGCATAGGACAGCCCTCTTCTCAGTCCCATTCTTAGGCTGCAGTTGCCATGAAGTGTTACTAGAGGGCAGCAGTATGAACAAAAGAGCACACTGACGCTTTTCTTCTGCTTGCTGACATGATTCTTGTTCATGGTGGTCTTGCAGGGCCTAAGGAGTGAAGGACTGCTTTGACTGAGGGGATGAGGAATGGCAGGCCTGTATTTGTGGTGAAGGGGGAATATTTGGAAGGTAAACAGCAAGATAAAAACGTCAAAGCATATATGCTTGCTGAGTGATTGAGTCTGTGTGTCACTTGTCTCTTTGAAGGGACATGTGAGAAAGGAACAGCAGTACCATAGACTTCAGATGGGAGAGAGCAAGCAAGGATGAATGTTTTCCTCAAATCCAAATACTTACAGTACCTCAAAGATGACAAGTGCGATATATGATGTTCTGCAATTGTAAGGATTTGCCATGTGTGGTACATAAATATGCATGGTTAGTGAGGTTTTTCCCAGAATGTGAGTATCGTTAGGCTGGCAAATGTCAGGCACTCCTTTGGGAGTATGAGGCCAAGAAAAAATTTGGGAAGTTTGCTACAGTCATCTGTAGGATCGAAAGACACTGGGGAATCGTTACAGAGGGAGCCAGGCTGCACAAAATGTGGTAACAGTTGGACAGAAATCTTTAGCAGGGACTTTTGTCTACCCCCAATGTGGGACCAGGACTGCAGTACCTCTGTGTCTCTGAAACATATTTTGACCTCTGGACACCACCATCTGAATACCCCTCAAATGTTCCCTCCTGGTACCCCAGCTTTGGTAGTGCTTCAACCAGGTTTCAACCATTTGAGTGACCACAAAACACCCTGCCTATGTGCCTTCCATTTACATTCAGTCAGTAACCCAGCTGCTTCGTTCGCTGTTCAATCTCAAGTGACAGTTGGATGCACATTGCAGGGGTATACAGGCATTAACCGAACTGTAAAGCCCCTCTCAGTACAGCCAGACTACACTTCTTAAAATCATAAATACATGTTTTGCCCAACAGTAAGGCCAGGCCTTTCCTCTGTAGTTCATAGCCAACGTAAGGAGGAAAAAATTCAACTGTAGGGCATGCCAAAATTCTCTACAGACACTGCCAATCCTCACACTTCTGCCTATTTGCATTCCAAGGTTATTCACTATGACCCACCAAACCAATTGCAACAGTAGCCTCTCCCAGCCTCATTCGTATGCTCCGATGCCACCTTTATTTAGCAAGTGTTAGTGCTCTCGGATTTTGTAGCGCGATTCGCTATAGCCTCTGTTTTCAACAGAAATGTCCTAAAGGTACCTATACCAATCTGCAGGGTGGGGAGGAAGGGGGCTGCTGCTGCTGGCAGAAACATTGTGGGGCACCCCACCTGCAAAAATACAGCCAAATGATCCTTGTTTTACCTTTCAATACCATAACTGCAGCAGAATCGTATGGTGACCCCTGTTTGTAATAGAAAGTGTCAAACAGCTTCTTGCCCCCCCCCCCGTTGCCACTAACCATTTGGGGTACACCCCATGAGGGAGGATCAGAGCAATAAAAACTAATGGTAGCCCCCCAAAAAGTACCTGGAAGCCATGCCATTGTGTGCACCTCATCGCCTTCACGTTGCGCCCAAGCACCTTTTAATACTGCTCCCCCAAATTTTGACTGCCCCCTCCCAACAAAAATCAGAGAGTATAGGGGGGGTGCAGTAAAAATGTATTTGCAGTACCCCACAATAAGTCAGGATCCTCCTCCACCTTTTCCTCTGCTCTCTGACCCCACCCATTCTGCCCAGGCTCCGTCTATACCCCTTCTCTCTGACCCCACCCACTCTGCCTAGCTCCTACTATACTCCTCCTCTCTGACCCCACCCACTCTGACTAGGCTCCTCCCTAACCCCACCCACTCTGACTAGGCTCCTCCTATATCCATCCTCTCTAACCCCACCCGCTCTGCCTATACTACTCCTCTCTGACCCCACCCACTCTGACTAGGTTCCTCCCTAACCCCACCCACTCTGACTTGGCTCCTCCTATACCCCTCCTCTCTGCCCATGCTCGGCCTATACTCCTCCTCTCTGACCCACCCACTCTGACTAGGCTCTCCTGAACCCCTCCTCTCTAACCCCACCCACTCTGACTAGGCTCCTCCTGAACCCCTCCTCTCTGACCCCACCCAATCTGACTAGGCTCCTCCTCCTACACACAACACCTGTTCGCTTTCTTTCACCTGTCTCTGTTCAGGCCACACCTATTTTACTTACCAACCAATCTGCAATCCCTCATTCACTATGCATGATTCCACTCTTACACAACACACAGACACATTTTACTTACCAATTGGCCCACCTCCAACTTACCTCTGCTCTGCCACCATCAGTCACCTGGTGCCGAACCCGGGATTTGAACCCTGGTTGCCTGGATGGAAGGCAGGCACTTACCCACTGGACCACACTGGTTTCCATGTAAGTAGCCTATCAAATTGTCCTTATGTCATGGTCATCCTTTTCATGTGCAATGGAAGCCGCAGGGAAGGACACCAAGGCCTGTATGTTGCTTATAGTTACTACTGCAATCCTCTAGACCACCAAGGAGCTATAGCTCAAAGGTAAGTCTTGTACCTTTGGTGGGGACAGCCCTCACAGGCCAGAGTTCTAATCCTGCCAATGCTGTAGAGGTATCCCAAGGTGGAAATTTTCAAAAAGTGAATATGTTTTTTTTTGCTAAGTTTTTTTTTACTTGGTAACAGAGGAGAAAAGTGGACACTCTTTTTGGCATGTGTGTCCCAAAATTTCAAATGTTTTCCCTCATGACCTTCTACCAACCTCCCTATTTCTCAAGTAGGTGCAATAGGGACAAGGCCTTATCTTCCTTTATCAATGTCTTCATTCTTTGTCCTTTAAGTTTGGTGAATTGCAGAGTGCAATTGTGGTATTGGGGGTTATAACTGAGCACAAGAATGCGAGGAAAGTGCTACACTTATTGTAAAATAGGTTGGATGATGGTGATTTTTCATTTTGGTGTGAGCTACTCGCTCAAATCAGGGGTTTGGTGCCAGTGAGCTTGGATAGAAATAAAGGTCAAGTATGAGCTCTGGCTAATGAAATGATGGATCAAGTTTGAGGCAAGCTAGAGTCCATTTATTAGGTGCAATAAGAAGCTAGAAAGATTATTTCCTTTAAGAGACAGACAAGGGCAGAGTCAAGCCTTTGCTCTAGTAGGTCTGCATCATGGCTGCTGCAGGATGTGAAGGAATGGACCTCCACAGCAGTGCGCTGTGCCGGGCTGGGCTGCGCTGGGCTGGGCTGGGCTGGGCTGGGCCTGCCCTGGCACTGTGAAATAATCACCCACCTCCTTCCTTTGAGGAACGCTCACGAACGCCCACGAACGCCCTTGTTCTGTATACAGGCTGACAGCAGGCAATTTAGGACCCTGCTAAATGAGGGTGATGTCCCCATGTGCTTCCTTCGAGTGGCAAAATCCTTCGTCTAAGGCAGGTGGGCTTTTTAAAAATTTGGTTAAAGACCATATGTTGGAGGCGGTATCACGGCACAAGCCGCCGACCGTCTCAGAAGAAAGTATGCATGGGAGGATATTATTTGCATAGGACAGCCCTCTTCTCAGTCCCATTCTTAGGCTGCAGTTGCCATGAAGTGTTACTAGAGGGCAGCAGTATGAACAAAAGAGCACACTGACGCTTTTCTTCTGCTTGCTGACATGATTCTTGTTCATGGTGGTCTTGCAGGGCCTAAGGAGTGAAGGACTGCTTTGACTGAGGGGATGAGGAATGGCAGGCCTGTATTTGTGGTGAAGGGGGAATATTTGGAAGGTAAACAGCAAGATAAAAACGTCAAAGCATATATGCTTGCTGAGTGATTGAGTCTGTGTGTCACTTGTCTCTTTGAAGGGACATGTGAGAAAGGAACAGCAGTACCATAGACTTCAGATGGGAGAGAGCAAGCAAGGATGAATGTTTTCCTCAAATCCAAATACTTACAGTACCTCAAAGATGACAAGTGCGATATATGATGTTCTGCAATTGTAAGGATTTGCCATGTGTGGTACATAAATATGCATGGTTAGTGAGGTTTTTCCCAGAATGTGAGTATCGTTAGGCTGGCAAATGTCAGGCACTCCTTTGGGAGTATGAGGCCAAGAAAAAATTTGGGAAGTTTGCTACAGTCATCTGTAGGATCGAAAGACACTGGGGAATCGTTACAGAGGGAGCCAGGCTGCACAAAATGTGGTAACAGTTGGACAGAAATCTTTAGCAGGGACTTTTGTCTACCCCCAATGTGGGACCAGGACTGCAGTACCTCTGTGTCTCTGAAACATATTTTGACCTCTGGACACCACCATCTGAATACCCCTCAAATGTTCCCTCCTGGTACCCCAGCTTTGGTAGTGCTTCAACCAGGTTTCAACCATTTGAGTGACCACAAAACACCCTGCCTATGTGCCTTCCATTTACATTCAGTCAGTAACCCAGCTGCTTCGTTCGCTGTTCAATCTCAAGTGACAGTTGGATGCACATTGCAGGGGTATACAGGCATTAACCGAACTGTAAAGCCCCTCTCAGTACAGCCAGACTACACTTCTTAAAATCATAAATACATGTTTTGCCCAACAGTAAGGCCAGGCCTTTCCTCTGTAGTTCATAGCCAACGTAAGGAGGAAAAAATTCAACTGTAGGGCATGCCAAAATTCTCTACAGACACTGCCAATCCTCACACTTCTGCCTATTTGCATTCCAAGGTTATTCACTATGACCCACCAAACCAATTGCAACAGTAGCCTCTCCCAGCCTCATTCGTATGCTCCGATGCCACCTTTATTTAGCAAGTGTTAGTGCTCTCGGATTTTGTAGCGCGATTCGCTATAGCCTCTGTTTTCAACAGAAATGTCCTAAAGGTACCTATACCAATCTGCAGGGTGGGGAGGAAGGGGGCTGCTGCTGCTGGCAGAAACATTGTGGGGCACCCCACCTGCAAAAATACAGCCAAATGATCCTTGTTTTACCTTTCAATACCATAACTGCAGCAGAATCGTATGGTGACCCCTGTTTGTAATAGAAAGTGTCAAACAGCTTCTTGCCCCCCCCCCCGTTGCCACTAACCATTTGGGGTACACCCCATGAGGGAGGATCAGAGCAATAAAAACTAATGGTAGCCCCCCAAAAAGTACCTGGAAGCCATGCCATTGTGTGCACCTCATCGCCTTCACGTTGCGCCCAAGCACCTTTTAATACTGCTCCCCCAAATTTTGACTGCCCCCTCCCAACAAAAATCAGAGAGTATAGGGGGGGTGCAGTAAAAATGTATTTGCAGTACCCCACAATAAGTCAGGATCCTCCTCCACCTTTTCCTCTGCTCTCTGACCCCACCCATTCTGCCCAGGCTCCGTCTATACCCCTTCTCTCTGACCCCACCCACTCTGCCTAGCTCCTACTATACTCCTCCTCTCTGACCCCACCCACTCTGACTAGGCTCCTCCCTAACCCCACCCACTCTGACTAGGCTCCTCCTATATCCATCCTCTCTAACCCCACCCGCTCTGCCTATACTACTCCTCTCTGACCCCACCCACTCTGACTAGGTTCCTCCCTAACCCCACCCACTCTGACTTGGCTCCTCCTATACCCCTCCTCTCTGCCCATGCTCGGCCTATACTCCTCCTCTCTGACCCACCCACTCTGACTAGGCTCTCCTGAACCCCTCCTCTCTAACCCCACCCACTCTGACTAGGCTCCTCCTGAACCCCTCCTCTCTGACCCCACCCAATCTGACTAGGCTCCTCCTCCTACACACAACACCTGTTCGCTTTCTTTCACCTGTCTCTGTTCAGGCCACACCTATTTTACTTACCAACCAATCTGCAATCCCTCATTCACTATGCATGATTCCACTCTTACACAACACACAGACACATTTTACTTACCAATTGGCCCACCTCCAACTTACCTCTGCTCTGCCACCATCAGTCACCTGGTGCCGAACCCAGGATTTGAACCCTGGTTGCCTGGATGGAAGGCAGGCACTTACCCACTGGACCACACTGGTTTCCATGTAAGTAGCCTATCAAATTGTCCTTATGTCATGGTCATCCTTTTCATGTGCAATGGAAGCCGCAGGGAAGGACACCAAGGCCTGTATGTTGCTTATAGTTACTACTGCAATCCTCTAGACCACCAAGGAGCTATAGCTCAAAGGTAAGTCTTGTACCTTTGGTGGGGACAGCCCTCACAGGCCAGAGTTCGAATCCTGCCAATGCTGTAGAGGTATCCCAAGGTGGAAATTTTCAAAAAGTGAATATGTTTTTTTTTGCTAAGTTTTTTTTTACTTGGTAACAGAGGAGAAAAGTGGACACTCTTTTTGGCATGTGTGTCCCAAAATTTCAAATGTTTTCCCTCATGACCTTCTACCAACCTCCCTATTTCTCAAGTAGGTGCAATAGGGACAAGGCCTTATCTTCCTTTATCAATGTCTTCATTCTTTGTCCTTTAAGTTTGGTGAATTGCAGAGTGCAATTGTGGTATTGGGGGTTATAACTGAGCACAAGAATGCGAGGAAAGTGCTACACTTATTGTAAAATAGGTTGGATGATGGTGATTTTTCATTTTGGTGTGAGCTACTCGCTCAAATCAGGGGTTTGGTGCCAGTGAGCTTGGATAGAAATAAAGGTCAAGTATGAGCTCTGGCTAATGAAATGATGGATCAAGTTTGAGGCAAGCTAGAGTCCATTTATTAGGTGCAATAAGAAGCTAGAAAGATTATTTCCTTTAAGAGACAGACAAGGGCAGAGTCAAGCCTTTGCTCTAGTAGGTCTGCATCATGGCTGCTGCAGGATGTGAAGGAATGGACCTCCACAGCAGTGCGCTGTGCCGGGCTGGGCTGCGCTGCGCTGGGCTGCGCTGGGCTGGGCTGGGCTGGGCTGGGCCTGCCCTGGCACTGTGAAATAATCACCCACCTCCTTCCTTTGAGGAACGCTCACGAACGCCCACGAACGCCCTTGTTCTGTATACAGGCTGACAGCAGGCAATTTAGGACCCTGCTAAATGAGGGTGATGTCCCCATGTGCTTCCTTCGAGTGGCAAAATCCTTCGTCTAAGGCAGGTGGGCTTTTTAAAAATTTGGTTAAAGACCATATGTTGGAGGCGGTATCACGGCACAAGCCGCCGACCGTCTCAGAAGAAAGTATGCATGGGAGGATATTATTTGCATAGGACAGCCCTCTTCTCAGTCCCATTCTTAGGCTGCAGTTGCCATGAAGTGTTACTAGAGGGCAGCAGTATGAACAAAAGAGCACACTGACGCTTTTCTTCTGCTTGCTGACATGATTCTTGTTCATGGTGGTCTTGCAGGGCCTAAGGAGTGAAGGACTGCTTTGACTGAGGGGATGAGGAATGGCAGGCCTGTATTTGTGGTGAAGGGGGAATATTTGGAAGGTAAACAGCAAGATAAAAACGTCAAAGCATATATGCTTGCTGAGTGATTGAGTCTGTGTGTCACTTGTCTCTTTGAAGGGACATGTGAGAAAGGAACAGCAGTACCATAGACTTCAGATGGGAGAGAGCAAGCAAGGATGAATGTTTTCCTCAAATCCAAATACTTACAGTACCTCAAAGATGACAAGTGCGATATATGATGTTCTGCAATTGTAAGGATTTGCCATGTGTGGTACATAAATATGCATGGTTAGTGAGGTTTTTCCCAGAATGTGAGTATCGTTAGGCTGGCAAATGTCAGGCACTCCTTTGGGAGTATGAGGCCAAGAAAAAATTTGGGAAGTTTGCTACAGTCATCTGTAGGATCGAAAGACACTGGGGAATCGTTACAGAGGGAGCCAGGCTGCACAAAATGTGGTAACAGTTGGACAGAAATCTTTAGCAGGGACTTTTGTCTACCCCCAATGTGGGACCAGGACTGCAGTACCTCTGTGTCTCTGAAACATATTTTGACCTCTGGACACCACCATCTGAATACCCCTCAAATGTTCCCTCCTGGTACCCCAGCTTTGGTAGTGCTTCAACCAGGTTTCAACCATTTGAGTGACCACAAAACACCCTGCCTATGTGCCTTCCATTTACATTCAGTCAGTAACCCAGCTGCTTCGTTCGCTGTTCAATCTCAAGTGACAGTTGGATGCACATTGCAGGGGTATACAGGCATTAACCGAACTGTAAAGCCCCTCTCAGTACAGCCAGACTACACTTCTTAAAATCATAAATACATGTTTTGCCCAACAGTAAGGCCAGGCCTTTCCTCTGTAGTTCATAGCCAACGTAAGGAGGAAAAAATTCAACTGTAGGGCATGCCAAAATTCTCTACAGACACTGCCAATCCTCACACTTCTGCCTATTTGCATTCCAAGGTTATTCACTATGACCCACCAAACCAATTGCAACAGTAGCCTCTCCCAGCCTCATTCGTATGCTCCGATGCCACCTTTATTTAGCAAGTGTTAGTGCTCTCGGATTTTGTAGCGCGATTCGCTATAGCCTCTGTTTTCAACAGAAATGTCCTAAAGGTACCTATACCAATCTGCAGGGTGGGGAGGAAGGGGGCTGCTGCTGCTGGCAGAAACATTGTGGGGCACCCCACCTGCAAAAATACAGCCAAATGATCCTTGTTTTACCTTTCAATACCATAACTGCAGCAGAATCGTATGGTGACCCCTGTTTGTAATAGAAAGTGTCAAACAGCTTCTTGCCCCCCCCCCCCGTTGCCACTAACCATTTGGGGTACACCCCATGAGGGAGGATCAGAGCAATAAAAACTAATGGTAGCCCCCCAAAAAGTACCTGGAAGCCATGCCATTGTGTGCACCTCATCGCCTTCACGTTGCGCCCAAGCACCTTTTAATACTGCTCCCCCAAATTTTGACTGCCCCCTCCCAACAAAAATCAGAGAGTATAGGGGGGGTGCAGTAAAAATGTATTTGCAGTACCCCACAATAAGTCAGGATCCTCCTCCACCTTTTCCTCTGCTCTCTGACCCCACCCATTCTGCCCAGGCTCCGTCTATACCCCTTCTCTCTGACCCCACCCACTCTGCCTAGCTCCTACTATACTCCTCCTCTCTGACCCCACCCACTCTGACTAGGCTCCTCCCTAACCCCACCCACTCTGACTAGGCTCCTCCTATATCCATCCTCTCTAACCCCACCCGCTCTGCCTATACTACTCCTCTCTGACCCCACCCACTCTGACTAGGTTCCTCCCTAACCCCACCCACTCTGACTTGGCTCCTCCTATACCCCTCCTCTCTGCCCATGCTCGGCCTATACTCCTCCTCTCTGACCCACCCACTCTGACTAGGCTCTCCTGAACCCCTCCTCTCTAACCCCACCCACTCTGACTAGGCTCCTCCTGAACCCCTCCTCTCTGACCCCACCCAATCTGACTAGGCTCCTCCTCCTACACACAACACCTGTTCGCTTTCTTTCACCTGTCTCTGTTCAGGCCACACCTATTTTACTTACCAACCAATCTGCAATCCCTCATTCACTATGCATGATTCCACTCTTACACAACACACAGACACATTTTACTTACCAATTGGCCCACCTCCAACTTACCTCTGCTCTGCCACCATCAGTCACCTGGTGCCGAACCCGGGATTTGAACCCTGGTTGCCTGGATGGAAGGCAGGCACTTACCCACTGGACCACACTGGTTTCCATGTAAGTAGCCTATCAAATTGTCCTTATGTCATGGTCATCCTTTTCATGTGCAATGGAAGCCGCAGGGAAGGACACCAAGGCCTGTATGTTGCTTATAGTTACTACTGCAATCCTCTAGACCACCAAGGAGCTATAGCTCAAAGGTAAGTCTTGTACCTTTGGTGGGGACAGCCCTCACAGGCCAGAGTTCGAATCCTGCCAATGCTGTAGAGGTATCCCAAGGTGGAAATTTTCAAAAAGTGAATATGTTTTTTTTTGCTAAGTTTTTTTTTACTTGGTAACAGAGGAGAAAAGTGGACACTCTTTTTGGCATGTGTGTCCCAAAATTTCAAATGTTTTCCCTCATGACCTTCTACCAACCTCCCTATTTCTCAAGTAGGTGCAATAGGGACAAGGCCTTATCTTCCTTTATCAATGTCTTCATTCTTTGTCCTTTAAGTTTGGTGAATTGCAGAGTGCAATTGTGGTATTGGGGGTTATAACTGAGCACAAGAATGCGAGGAAAGTGCTACACTTATTGTAAAATAGGTTGGATGATGGTGATTTTTCATTTTGGTGTGAGCTACTCGCTCAAATCAGGGGTTTGGTGCCAGTGAGCTTGGATAGAAATAAAGGTCAAGTATGAGCTCTGGCTAATGAAATGATGGATCAAGTTTGAGGCAAGCTAGAGTCCATTTATTAGGTGCAATAAGAAGCTAGAAAGATTATTTCCTTTAAGAGACAGACAAGGGCAGAGTCAAGCCTTTGCTCTAGTAGGTCTGCATCATGGCTGCTGCAGGATGTGAAGGAATGGACCTCCACAGCAGTGCGCTGTGCCGGGCTGGGCTGCGCTGCGCTGGGCTGCGCTGGGCTGGGCTGGGCTGGGCTGGGCCTGCCCTGGCACTGTGAAATAATCACCCACCTCCTTCCTTTGAGGAACGCTCACGAACGCCCACGAACGCCCTTGTTCTGTATACAGGCTGACAGCAGGCAATTTAGGACCCTGCTAAATGAGGGTGATGTCCCCATGTGCTTCCTTCGAGTGGCAAAATCCTTCGTCTAAGGCAGGTGGGCTTTTTAAAAATTTGGTTAAAGACCATATGTTGGAGGCGGTATCACGGCACAAGCCGCCGACCGTCTCAGAAGAAAGTATGCATGGGAGGATATTATTTGCATAGGACAGCCCTCTTCTCAGTCCCATTCTTAGGCTGCAGTTGCCATGAAGTGTTACTAGAGGGCAGCAGTATGAACAAAAGAGCACACTGACGCTTTTCTTCTGCTTGCTGACATGATTCTTGTTCATGGTGGTCTTGCAGGGCCTAAGGAGTGAAGGACTGCTTTGACTGAGGGGATGAGGAATGGCAGGCCTGTATTTGTGGTGAAGGGGGAATATTTGGAAGGTAAACAGCAAGATAAAAACGTCAAAGCATATATGCTTGCTGAGTGATTGAGTCTGTGTGTCACTTGTCTCTTTGAAGGGACATGTGAGAAAGGAACAGCAGTACCATAGACTTCAGATGGGAGAGAGCAAGCAAGGATGAATGTTTTCCTCAAATCCAAATACTTACAGTACCTCAAAGATGACAAGTGCGATATATGATGTTCTGCAATTGTAAGGATTTGCCATGTGTGGTACATAAATATGCATGGTTAGTGAGGTTTTTCCCAGAATGTGAGTATCGTTAGGCTGGCAAATGTCAGGCACTCCTTTGGGAGTATGAGGCCAAGAAAAAATTTGGGAAGTTTGCTACAGTCATCTGTAGGATCGAAAGACACTGGGGAATCGTTACAGAGGGAGCCAGGCTGCACAAAATGTGGTAACAGTTGGACAGAAATCTTTAGCAGGGACTTTTGTCTACCCCCAATGTGGGACCAGGACTGCAGTACCTCTGTGTCTCTGAAACATATTTTGACCTCTGGACACCACCATCTGAATACCCCTCAAATGTTCCCTCCTGGTACCCCAGCTTTGGTAGTGCTTCAACCAGGTTTCAACCATTTGAGTGACCACAAAACACCCTGCCTATGTGCCTTCCATTTACATTCAGTCAGTAACCCAGCTGCTTCGTTCGCTGTTCAATCTCAAGTGACAGTTGGATGCACATTGCAGGGGTATACAGGCATTAACCGAACTGTAAAGCCCCTCTCAGTACAGCCAGACTACACTTCTTAAAATCATAAATACATGTTTTGCCCAACAGTAAGGCCAGGCCTTTCCTCTGTAGTTCATAGCCAACGTAAGGAGGAAAAAATTCAACTGTAGGGCATGCCAAAATTCTCTACAGACACTGCCAATCCTCACACTTCTGCCTATTTGCATTCCAAGGTTATTCACTATGACCCACCAAACCAATTGCAACAGTAGCCTCTCCCAGCCTCATTCGTATGCTCCGATGCCACCTTTATTTAGCAAGTGTTAGTGCTCTCGGATTTTGTAGCGCGATTCGCTATAGCCTCTGTTTTCAACAGAAATGTCCTAAAGGTACCTATACCAATCTGCAGGGTGGGGAGGAAGGGGGCTGCTGCTGCTGGCAGAAACATTGTGGGGCACCCCACCTGCAAAAATACAGCCAAATGATCCTTGTTTTACCTTTCAATACCATAACTGCAGCAGAATCGTATGGTGACCCCTGTTTGTAATAGAAAGTGTCAAACAGCTTCTTGCCCCCCCCCCCCGTTGCCACTAACCATTTGGGGTACACCCCATGAGGGAGGATCAGAGCAATAAAAACTAATGGTAGCCCCCCAAAAAGTACCTGGAAGCCATGCCATTGTGTGCACCTCATCGCCTTCACGTTGCGCCCAAGCACCTTTTAATACTGCTCCCCCAAATTTTGACTGCCCCCTCCCAACAAAAATCAGAGAGTATAGGGGGGGTGCAGTAAAAATGTATTTGCAGTACCCCACAATAAGTCAGGATCCTCCTCCACCTTTTCCTCTGCTCTCTGACCCCACCCATTCTGCCCAGGCTCCGTCTATACCCCTTCTCTCTGACCCCACCCACTCTGCCTAGCTCCTACTATACTCCTCCTCTCTGACCCCACCCACTCTGACTAGGCTCCTCCCTAACCCCACCCACTCTGACTAGGCTCCTCCTATATCCATCCTCTCTAACCCCACCCGCTCTGCCTATACTACTCCTCTCTGACCCCACCCACTCTGACTAGGTTCCTCCCTAACCCCACCCACTCTGACTTGGCTCCTCCTATACCCCTCCTCTCTGCCCATGCTCGGCCTATACTCCTCCTCTCTGACCCACCCACTCTGACTAGGCTCTCCTGAACCCCTCCTCTCTAACCCCACCCACTCTGACTAGGCTCCTCCTGAACCCCTCCTCTCTGACCCCACCCAATCTGACTAGGCTCCTCCTCCTACACACAACACCTGTTCGCTTTCTTTCACCTGTCTCTGTTCAGGCCACACCTATTTTACTTACCAACCAATCTGCAATCCCTCATTCACTATGCATGATTCCACTCTTACACAACACACAGACACATTTTACTTACCAATTGGCCCACCTCCAACTTACCTCTGCTCTGCCACCATCAGTCACCTGGTGCCGAACCCGGGATTTGAACCCTGGTTGCCTGGATGGAAGGCAGGCACTTACCCACTGGACCACACTGGTTTCCATGTAAGTAGCCTATCAAATTGTCCTTATGTCATGGTCATCCTTTTCATGTGCAATGGAAGCCGCAGGGAAGGACACCAAGGCCTGTATGTTGCTTATAGTTACTACTGCAATCCTCTAGACCACCAAGGAGCTATAGCTCAAAGGTAAGTCTTGTACCTTTGGTGGGGACAGCCCTCACAGGCCAGAGTTCTAATCCTGCCAATGCTGTAGAGGTATCCCAAGGTGGAAATTTTCAAAAAGTGAATATGTTTTTTTTTGCTAAGTTTTTTTTTACTTGGTAACAGAGGAGAAAAGTGGACACTCTTTTTGGCATGTGTGTCCCAAAATTTCAAATGTTTTCCCTCATGACCTTCTACCAACCTCCCTATTTCTCAAGTAGGTGCAATAGGGACAAGGCCTTATCTTCCTTTATCAATGTCTTCATTCTTTGTCCTTTAAGTTTGGTGAATTGCAGAGTGCAATTGTGGTATTGGGGGTTATAACTGAGCACAAGAATGCGAGGAAAGTGCTACACTTATTGTAAAATAGGTTGGATGATGGTGATTTTTCATTTTGGTGTGAGCTACTCGCTCAAATCAGGGGTTTGGTGCCAGTGAGCTTGGATAGAAATAAAGGTCAAGTATGAGCTCTGGCTAATGAAATGATGGATCAAGTTTGAGGCAAGCTAGAGTCCATTTATTAGGTGCAATAAGAAGCTAGAAAGATTATTTCCTTTAAGAGACAGACAAGGGCAGAGTCAAGCCTTTGCTCTAGTAGGTCTGCATCATGGCTGCTGCAGGATGTGAAGGAATGGACCTCCACAGCAGTGCGCTGTGCCGGGCTGGGCTGCGCTGGGCTGGGCTGGGCTGGGCTGGGCTGGGCCTGCCCTGGCACTGTGAAATAATCACCCACCTCCTTCCTTTGAGGAACGCTCACGAACGCCCACGAACGCCCTTGTTCTGTATACAGGCTGACAGCAGGCAATTTAGGACCCTGCTAAATGAGGGTGATGTCCCCATGTGCTTCCTTCGAGTGGCAAAATCCTTCGTCTAAGGCAGGTGGGCTTTTTAAAAATTTGGTTAAAGACCATATGTTGGAGGCGGTATCACGGCACAAGCCGCCGACCGTCTCAGAAGAAAGTATGCATGGGAGGATATTATTTGCATAGGACAGCCCTCTTCTCAGTCCCATTCTTAGGCTGCAGTTGCCATGAAGTGTTACTAGAGGGCAGCAGTATGAACAAAAGAGCACACTGACGCTTTTCTTCTGCTTGCTGACATGATTCTTGTTCATGGTGGTCTTGCAGGGCCTAAGGAGTGAAGGACTGCTTTGACTGAGGGGATGAGGAATGGCAGGCCTGTATTTGTGGTGAAGGGGGAATATTTGGAAGGTAAACAGCAAGATAAAAACGTCAAAGCATATATGCTTGCTGAGTGATTGAGTCTGTGTGTCACTTGTCTCTTTGAAGGGACATGTGAGAAAGGAACAGCAGTACCATAGACTTCAGATGGGAGAGAGCAAGCAAGGATGAATGTTTTCCTCAAATCCAAATACTTACAGTACCTCAAAGATGACAAGTGCGATATATGATGTTCTGCAATTGTAAGGATTTGCCATGTGTGGTACATAAATATGCATGGTTAGTGAGGTTTTTCCCAGAATGTGAGTATCGTTAGGCTGGCAAATGTCAGGCACTCCTTTGGGAGTATGAGGCCAAGAAAAAATTTGGGAAGTTTGCTACAGTCATCTGTAGGATCGAAAGACACTGGGGAATCGTTACAGAGGGAGCCAGGCTGCACAAAATGTGGTAACAGTTGGACAGAAATCTTTAGCAGGGACTTTTGTCTACCCCCAATGTGGGACCAGGACTGCAGTACCTCTGTGTCTCTGAAACATATTTTGACCTCTGGACACCACCATCTGAATACCCCTCAAATGTTCCCTCCTGGTACCCCAGCTTTGGTAGTGCTTCAACCAGGTTTCAACCATTTGAGTGACCACAAAACACCCTGCCTATGTGCCTTCCATTTACATTCAGTCAGTAACCCAGCTGCTTCGTTCGCTGTTCAATCTCAAGTGACAGTTGGATGCACATTGCAGGGGTATACAGGCATTAACCGAACTGTAAAGCCCCTCTCAGTACAGCCAGACTACACTTCTTAAAATCATAAATACATGTTTTGCCCAACAGTAAGGCCAGGCCTTTCCTCTGTAGTTCATAGCCAACGTAAGGAGGAAAAAATTCAACTGTAGGGCATGCCAAAATTCTCTACAGACACTGCCAATCCTCACACTTCTGCCTATTTGCATTCCAAGGTTATTCACTATGACCCACCAAACCAATTGCAACAGTAGCCTCTCCCAGCCTCATTCGTATGCTCCGATGCCACCTTTATTTAGCAAGTGTTAGTGCTCTCGGATTTTGTAGCGCGATTCGCTATAGCCTCTGTTTTCAACAGAAATGTCCTAAAGGTACCTATACCAATCTGCAGGGTGGGGAGGAAGGGGGCTGCTGCTGCTGGCAGAAACATTGTGGGGCACCCCACCTGCAAAAATACAGCCAAATGATCCTTGTTTTACCTTTCAATACCATAACTGCAGCAGAATCGTATGGTGACCCCTGTTTGTAATAGAAAGTGTCAAACAGCTTCTTGCCCCCCCCCCCGTTGCCACTAACCATTTGGGGTACACCCCATGAGGGAGGATCAGAGCAATAAAAACTAATGGTAGCCCCCCAAAAAGTACCTGGAAGCCATGCCATTGTGTGCACCTCATCGCCTTCACGTTGCGCCCAAGCACCTTTTAATACTGCTCCCCCAAATTTTGACTGCCCCCTCCCAACAAAAATCAGAGAGTATAGGGGGGGTGCAGTAAAAATGTATTTGCAGTACCCCACAATAAGTCAGGATCCTCCTCCACCTTTTCCTCTGCTCTCTGACCCCACCCATTCTGCCCAGGCTCCGTCTATACCCCTTCTCTCTGACCCCACCCACTCTGCCTAGCTCCTACTATACTCCTCCTCTCTGACCCCACCCACTCTGACTAGGCTCCTCCCTAACCCCACCCACTCTGACTAGGCTCCTCCTATATCCATCCTCTCTAACCCCACCCGCTCTGCCTATACTACTCCTCTCTGACCCCACCCACTCTGACTAGGTTCCTCCCTAACCCCACCCACTCTGACTTGGCTCCTCCTATACCCCTCCTCTCTGCCCATGCTCGGCCTATACTCCTCCTCTCTGACCCACCCACTCTGACTAGGCTCTCCTGAACCCCTCCTCTCTAACCCCACCCACTCTGACTAGGCTCCTCCTGAACCCCTCCTCTCTGACCCCACCCAATCTGACTAGGCTCCTCCTCCTACACACAACACCTGTTCGCTTTCTTTCACCTGTCTCTGTTCAGGCCACACCTATTTTACTTACCAACCAATCTGCAATCCCTCATTCACTATGCATGATTCCACTCTTACACAACACACAGACACATTTTACTTACCAATTGGCCCACCTCCAACTTACCTCTGCTCTGCCACCATCAGTCACCTGGTGCCGAACCCGGGATTTGAACCCTGGTTGCCTGGATGGAAGGCAGGCACTTACCCACTGGACCACACTGGTTTCCATGTAAGTAGCCTATCAAATTGTCCTTATGTCATGGTCATCCTTTTCATGTGCAATGGAAGCCGCAGGGAAGGACACCAAGGCCTGTATGTTGCTTATAGTTACTACTGCAATCCTCTAGACCACCAAGGAGCTATAGCTCAAAGGTAAGTCTTGTACCTTTGGTGGGGACAGCCCTCACAGGCCAGAGTTCTAATCCTGCCAATGCTGTAGAGGTATCCCAAGGTGGAAATTTTCAAAAAGTGAATATGTTTTTTTTTGCTAAGTTTTTTTTTACTTGGTAACAGAGGAGAAAAGTGGACACTCTTTTTGGCATGTGTGTCCCAAAATTTCAAATGTTTTCCCTCATGACCTTCTACCAACCTCCCTATTTCTCAAGTAGGTGCAATAGGGACAAGGCCTTATCTTCCTTTATCAATGTCTTCATTCTTTGTCCTTTAAGTTTGGTGAATTGCAGAGTGCAATTGTGGTATTGGGGGTTATAACTGAGCACAAGAATGCGAGGAAAGTGCTACACTTATTGTAAAATAGGTTGGATGATGGTGATTTTTCATTTTGGTGTGAGCTACTCGCTCAAATCAGGGGTTTGGTGCCAGTGAGCTTGGATAGAAATAAAGGTCAAGTATGAGCTCTGGCTAATGAAATGATGGATCAAGTTTGAGGCAAGCTAGAGTCCATTTATTAGGTGCAATAAGAAGCTAGAAAGATTATTTCCTTTAAGAGACAGACAAGGGCAGAGTCAAGCCTTTGCTCTAGTAGGTCTGCATCATGGCTGCTGCAGGATGTGAAGGAATGGACCTCCACAGCAGTGCGCTGTGCCGGGCTGGGCTGCGCTGGGCTGGGCTGGGCTGGGCTGGGCTGGGCCTGCCCTGGCACTGTGAAATAATCACCCACCTCCTTCCTTTGAGGAACGCTCACGAACGCCCACGAACGCCCTTGTTCTGTATACAGGCTGACAGCAGGCAATTTAGGACCCTGCTAAATGAGGGTGATGTCCCCATGTGCTTCCTTCGAGTGGCAAAATCCTTCGTCTAAGGCAGGTGGGCTTTTTAAAAATTTGGTTAAAGACCATATGTTGGAGGCGGTATCACGGCACAAGCCGCCGACCGTCTCAGAAGAAAGTATGCATGGGAGGATATTATTTGCATAGGACAGCCCTCTTCTCAGTCCCATTCTTAGGCTGCAGTTGCCATGAAGTGTTACTAGAGGGCAGCAGTATGAACAAAAGAGCACACTGACGCTTTTCTTCTGCTTGCTGACATGATTCTTGTTCATGGTGGTCTTGCAGGGCCTAAGGAGTGAAGGACTGCTTTGACTGAGGGGATGAGGAATGGCAGGCCTGTATTTGTGGTGAAGGGGGAATATTTGGAAGGTAAACAGCAAGATAAAAACGTCAAAGCATATATGCTTGCTGAGTGATTGAGTCTGTGTGTCACTTGTCTCTTTGAAGGGACATGTGAGAAAGGAACAGCAGTACCATAGACTTCAGATGGGAGAGAGCAAGCAAGGATGAATGTTTTCCTCAAATCCAAATACTTACAGTACCTCAAAGATGACAAGTGCGATATATGATGTTCTGCAATTGTAAGGATTTGCCATGTGTGGTACATAAATATGCATGGTTAGTGAGGTTTTTCCCAGAATGTGAGTATCGTTAGGCTGGCAAATGTCAGGCACTCCTTTGGGAGTATGAGGCCAAGAAAAAATTTGGGAAGTTTGCTACAGTCATCTGTAGGATCGAAAGACACTGGGGAATCGTTACAGAGGGAGCCAGGCTGCACAAAATGTGGTAACAGTTGGACAGAAATCTTTAGCAGGGACTTTTGTCTACCCCCAATGTGGGACCAGGACTGCAGTACCTCTGTGTCTCTGAAACATATTTTGACCTCTGGACACCACCATCTGAATACCCCTCAAATGTTCCCTCCTGGTACCCCAGCTTTGGTAGTGCTTCAACCAGGTTTCAACCATTTGAGTGACCACAAAACACCCTGCCTATGTGCCTTCCATTTACATTCAGTCAGTAACCCAGCTGCTTCGTTCGCTGTTCAATCTCAAGTGACAGTTGGATGCACATTGCAGGGGTATACAGGCATTAACCGAACTGTAAAGCCCCTCTCAGTACAGCCAGACTACACTTCTTAAAATCATAAATACATGTTTTGCCCAACAGTAAGGCCAGGCCTTTCCTCTGTAGTTCATAGCCAACGTAAGGAGGAAAAAATTCAACTGTAGGGCATGCCAAAATTCTCTACAGACACTGCCAATCCTCACACTTCTGCCTATTTGCATTCCAAGGTTATTCACTATGACCCACCAAACCAATTGCAACAGTAGCCTCTCCCAGCCTCATTCGTATGCTCCGATGCCACCTTTATTTAGCAAGTGTTAGTGCTCTCGGATTTTGTAGCGCGATTCGCTATAGCCTCTGTTTTCAACAGAAATGTCCTAAAGGTACCTATACCAATCTGCAGGGTGGGGAGGAAGGGGGCTGCTGCTGCTGGCAGAAACATTGTGGGGCACCCCACCTGCAAAAATACAGCCAAATGATCCTTGTTTTACCTTTCAATACCATAACTGCAGCAGAATCGTATGGTGACCCCTGTTTGTAATAGAAAGTGTCAAACAGCTTCTTGCCCCCCCCCCCGTTGCCACTAACCATTTGGGGTACACCCCATGAGGGAGGATCAGAGCAATAAAAACTAATGGTAGCCCCCCAAAAAGTACCTGGAAGCCATGCCATTGTGTGCACCTCATCGCCTTCACGTTGCGCCCAAGCACCTTTTAATACTGCTCCCCCAAATTTTGACTGCCCCCTCCCAACAAAAATCAGAGAGTATAGGGGGGGTGCAGTAAAAATGTATTTGCAGTACCCCACAATAAGTCAGGATCCTCCTCCACCTTTTCCTCTGCTCTCTGACCCCACCCATTCTGCCCAGGCTCCGTCTATACCCCTTCTCTCTGACCCCACCCACTCTGCCTAGCTCCTACTATACTCCTCCTCTCTGACCCCACCCACTCTGACTAGGCTCCTCCCTAACCCCACCCACTCTGACTAGGCTCCTCCTATATCCATCCTCTCTAACCCCACCCGCTCTGCCTATACTACTCCTCTCTGACCCCACCCACTCTGACTAGGTTCCTCCCTAACCCCACCCACTCTGACTTGGCTCCTCCTATACCCCTCCTCTCTGCCCATGCTCGGCCTATACTCCTCCTCTCTGACCCACCCACTCTGACTAGGCTCTCCTGAACCCCTCCTCTCTAACCCCACCCACTCTGACTAGGCTCCTCCTGAACCCCTCCTCTCTGACCCCACCCAATCTGACTAGGCTCCTCCTCCTACACACAACACCTGTTCGCTTTCTTTCACCTGTCTCTGTTCAGGCCACACCTATTTTACTTACCAACCAATCTGCAATCCCTCATTCACTATGCATGATTCCACTCTTACACAACACACAGACACATTTTACTTACCAATTGGCCCACCTCCAACTTACCTCTGCTCTGCCACCATCAGTCACCTGGTGCCGAACCCGGGATTTGAACCCTGGTTGCCTGGATGGAAGGCAGGCACTTACCTGAGGTTCCGTGACGGTTCCGTGACGACTTGAACCCGTGTTTTCAAGTTTGTCGGAAATACATAATATTGGTATCAGTGAACCGCAAATGATCCATTTAGTATATCCTAGTGTTTTCGCTACGCTACGAGCAAGAGCACTCCTTCCATTGACATATTTCTGATATACCCACGGCATCCATCTTAGATCATGGCCGCCATTTTGTGTTTCCTTGCCCTCACATATGCAATAGCCTCTGATCACTTCATTCACTCCACTTTGATTAAGGACACGTAGCCGTAGCCGGAGATTCACCTCTTACATGACACGTGCACCTTAAACCAGATCACGCTGTAGCTGCATGATTCGACAAAGGCTGCCTCCTCTGCCCGAGGCCAGTCCTGCCAAACTGGTCTTCGTGTCCATTGTACCTGATCATGATTAGGCGGCCGAAGCCGGTAGCCTTGCCCATTTACAACCCACAAACATCTCTTATCCCGCTTTTCTATCTCCTGCACCTGGCTCTGTTTCTTTCTTTCTGAATCTTTATTAGGGGGAGGTAACGAACTTTACGATGAGGCGGTCCGGGTCCTGAATGCAATATTGACAGGGAATTGTGACAAACTAGTGGGAACCCCTCTTTTCGCAATGTTTGGTATCAGATATTATCGACAGTTCCTGTGTAACGCCAAATATTTATTGTTTTAGACACAAGGGTTTTGGGAATGTATTACATGTAAAGAATTTGCCCCTAGCATAAAAAACCGTATATAAGGAGCAGCCATCTTTGTACAAATCGAACAGGCTCCTAGTCTCTGCCCGTGTGTAGATTCTGTGACTTCTGTGTCCCTGCAGTAATAAACCTTTGGTCTTTGACGCCACCATCGAGAAGCCCGTGTTTCTGTTCATTTGTGCACCAAGGCAGGTGGAACTCCGGGGTCTTCGGGTGTTGTACCCTGACACCTCTGGACGGAACCAAAAAGTCCAGAACTCCAATTGGCGCCCAACGTGGGGCGACGTCATTCGGTACCGGTCCAAAAGCCTGAAGAGTTCGAGAAGCTTCGTGTGAAGATTCCTGAGGGAGGCGCCCCACTTCATCGATCCCGGCATATCGCAAAAGTGGCCCAAAGTTCTCTTCCACGAGGGTTTCCCGTTCAGGACGGCTGCAGTGGGCCGTTGCCTTGACCGTCGCCCTGTCTTGGACCCGAAGTGGTGCAGTCCTTAGTACGGCGAAACGTGACGGGTTTCTCCTTGGTGACGTCTTCAGTGCCTCAGTTAAGTATTTAGTGATAGCTAGCTGGTTACTTTTGTGAGGATTGTTAAAAATCCTTGATCGGTTCTTGGTTTGGTTTGGTTTTGTCAGATTATCACTGGTTGTTCTAGTTACGATAATCTATTTGGTTTAGTTTTGGGTATCGATACATCAGTTCGTTTTGGTAGGCCTAAGTTCTTGGTTCGAGTGCACATATTTGTTCCGTGTTTTGTTTGTTTTGTGTTCCGGACTGAAAATGGTAAGTCGGAAAATGTTGTCTTGTTTTGGTTGCAACCGTGACTCACGATTGGAGGACTCTTGTCTGGTTCCTCCGATTGGGACTCCCCTATATGATTTATATTGCAAATATGGCGTGGGTCCTATAACTTATAATGAGATATGGGTCCGCTATTGTAAGAAGGATGGTGTCCTTAGTTGGCCACTGCATGGTAGTTTTGAACAAGAGATTCTCGACAATTTAGAAGAGAAATTGTTCAAAAAGAAAGCCCGGCCGGCAATGTTTGATTCCTTCCGTTATTGGCGGAAAGAATCCAAACAGAGAGAAATGAAAAGGTTGAAGAAAGAACAGAAAGAACAAGAAGAGTTAACTCTAGAACAAGCGACTAAACAGTTGCAGGCTAACGAGTGTGAGAAGGTCATAGATGTAGCCATTAGAGAGCATAACTTAGCGATTGACAAGTGCTATCCTGCCTTGCCATCAAAAATGGCTAAGATACTGGAGGACTCCGAAAACGATCCTCTGCTATCTTATCTGTTACGGTCACCTCCACCGTATGCACAAGGTGCTACGACTCCACTCGTCCCGAATGTTCAATTGCCGGTTGCTGGACAACCTGGTGCTCCTGCTCCTATCCCTCAGAATCAAGTTCCTGTACTTCCAGTGGTGAATGTAAATGTTCCTACAGCTCCTCCTCTTCCTACACTGCCAACCCCTATACCTACCCCTGTACCTACTGCTCCAGAAACTATTTTCCTCGATACTCCTACTGCTTCCTCATCTATTCCTACCTCCACTGCATTCTCTATGTCTGCGAGTGTACTAACTCCACTTTCTGTTCGTCGAAGAATCACTGATTCGGTTACTAATATGCTGTCTCCTATATATAAAACTTTGATTAAGACTCCTACTCCTGACTCTGTTCAGAGACGGAGTCAGCTTCCAAGTACTGAGGAACGGGGAGTTTTAGATTCCACGGCTCTCAGATGGATTTCGAAGGGTAGAAGATATAGTACGAGAGATGTGTTAGACACATTTATGCAGTGGGGAGAACCAACGCAACGATACGTCTTTGATAAGATGTGCTCGTTGTTACGTGAAGAGATAGAAGAAGACGATGTCGAATCAGATTTGGAAGATTTAATTAGGGTTCAAAAGGAGTTTGCTGCTGGAATGATAGTGGGTGAGAATATAAAGCAAGCGATGGAACTCATTTTGAGTTTTAGGAATGATCCATCTCTTCGTTCACCGAGAGATTTAGAGAAAGGTAAAGTGAAGCTAAGTCGCCAATATCCTATGAGGGAGGTTCCTCCAATTTGGCGCGAAGCTGTGCAAGCTGACGCACCGAATGGTGTTGTAGCTGCTCCAGCACAGTTCCAACGAGTGTGGATACACATTCCATGGAAGCGAGCAGAAGTGTTAGCAGTGAAACAGGCCTTGCCAGATCCGCGTAAGAATCCAGCCGGATATTACAAGGAATTAACACAGACAGTTGAGGCTTGTATAATGAACTTAGCCGACATTGATATGTTGTTTGGTAATGTAGTTCCGCAACCAGTGTGGGCTAAAATTCGTAGAGAGGATCATCAGGCTGCTTTAGGTGGTGATTGGGCAGCTATCACTGCAGCAGATAATCAACAAATAGGTGGTGCGAAACCTGAACCTTTGATCGCTAATCTGCCAGGTAGAATAATTGATCTAATGAAGACTCTGATGCCAGCATTGCGTGTTAATTGGGACAAGTTGTCAGCATGTAGGCAAAAGAAAGACGAAAGTGTCTCTGACTTCTTCACGAGGTTCGAAGAGACTTTTGTGGATCATAGTGGTCAGGACATGAGTACAGAAGGAGGGCAAAGACTGTTTGTAGATAAATTTGTGCATAATTTGTTACCTGAATTATGCAATAAATTAAAAGACTCAGAAAGTGCGTGGGCTGTATCTACGACAGCGCAAATACTTGCGACTGCACAGTACTACGAAAATAGAGATAAAGAGGAAAAGGAAAAATCAGAAAAGAAAACGAAAGATTTAAAAACTAAAGTTCTTTTGCAGCAGGCGTATCCGCCTCGCGCGAATCAGACTAATACGCAGCAAAACTCATACCAAAGGACAGATTATAGTACATCAAGACCTCAATATCAATGGAATCAGTGCGCGTACTGCAAGAAAGAGGGTCACTATAAAAATGATTGTCAGATTTTAGCGCAAAATAATGCAGCAGCAGCTCAGAGAGGTCGTGGTGGTTTTGTGCAGAATTCTAGAGGACGAGGACGAGGTGCTATGCCTCCACAAACGAATGATCGTCCCTCCAATCACTTTGATCAGAGAAATGGACAATCTGTTCAGCAAAATAGATCTCAGCAATATCTTGTTGAAGATTATTGTGAAGTAGAAGAGGGTTTTCAACAAAATGGGTACTAGGACAGCCATGGACAGAGAGAGGGAGTAGTATCAGTTCCAGTGGATCAGAGTGGGCCTTATGTCGCAGTAGCAACATCAGGTGTAGTCGAACCGTTTCTGTTGGATACTGGTGCCGCAAAAAGTTCTATAATGCATGCGAAACTCCCTGGCGCACCTTTGTCTGGCTCAACAAATGTTTCCGTAGGTTTTTCAGGCGCCCCTGTGTACAACCCGATATCTGGTCCTTTGTCTATTTCTGTTGGACCGTGCCAATTGAAAGCACCCCTGATTTTGACGACAGGTTGTAATGAAAATCTGCTTGGTTTAGATTTGTTAAAACGACTATATGCGACATTGTACTGTTCTCCGGAAGGAGTACAGCTTACATTGGGTAAAAATATCACCTCTCCGATGTACTTGTCAATGGACGCACTCCCGCCGGAGCTACGTTCACTCCCTGATTCTCTTTGGGCGACTGGTCCTAATGATGTAGGTCTCCTAGAAATTCCACCGTATGTAGTAACTTTGAAAGCAAATGTGAAATTTCCAAGAATTCCCCAGTATAAAATATCGAGTGAAGGTGAGCGTGCACTTTTATTGATTGTGCAAGACTTGATTAAGAAGGGTGTAGTTGAGGAAACTAGAGGAAATGTCTGTAACAGTCCTGTATTACCGATTCTGAAGCGAACTGACCCTACAAAACCTCCAGTTTATAGGTTTGTCATAGACCTTAGAGAAGTTAATAAGATTGTAATTCCGCAGTTTCCTGTAGTGCCAGACATTACTGCCTTGTTAACATTGATACCTGCTACAGCTACATGGTTCTCAGTTATAGACCTAAAGAATGCTTTCTTTAGCATTCCGATAGCCGAAGAGAGTAGGGATATTTTCGGCTTCTGTCTAGGAGGTCGCAGTTTCAGATTTAAACGCGCTCCACAAGGCTATTGTGAAAGTCCATCCATTTATAGTATAGCCAAGATACAAGCATCCACAGGTTTAGCCTGGCCAGACGCACTTCCTTTGGCCTTGTTATCAACGAGAGCAACAGTGCATTCTAGAATAGGGCTTTCTCCATATGAGATTGTGTTTGGCCGTCCGGCAAATATCTGGGGTGTGCCGAGGCCTAAACACTTTTGCTCCATTGAATATCCTATGTTGATAGACTACCTTTACGACTTGACTGCTAAATTGAGTCTTATTCATCAACAGGTCTTCGATGCTTTGCCAAAACCTCCGGAGAGTCCAGGGCATCAGCTGAAACCCGGCGACCACGTGGTGGTCAGAAATTTTGCGAGGACAAAGAATCTTCAGCCTCGCTACATCGGCCCCTTCCAGGTCCTACTGGCAACGAGGACAGCTGTACGTGTCGCTGGCCGTAAACATTGGATTCACGCCTCTCATGTAAAGCGTGTTCCTTTGCCGCTGCCTTACGACGACTGGGTGAAGAAGGGAATTGGTGCCTCCGAAGCTGAAACAACTCCGAAATTTGTCCCTTTCAGCGATGCCGATTTGATTACTGACACTTTGAAACTTGACTCTCCTCCTGAAAGGACTCCTTTGAACACTGAACATTTGTCTCCAGCATCACAAGAAACTTTGCTATCTGCGAACTTAAACTCTGCAACAGCTGCTAGTAATACACTATTTTCCGATCAGACAGTACCAGCGAAGAAAAGATACAACCTTAGAAGCCATAAAAAGGACTAATAAAGCAGGCAACTGCATACTGTGATTTTGATATATTTATATATATTTTGAACTTTTGCCTTCAGCCAGGAAGTTTGCTATTGTTTATTGTTTTTAAAATTGCCTTGCCGTCTGGGTAGCCGTAGGGTCGTGGCTGTGTGCCTAGTTTGAATTTGCAGGGGTCTGACACAAGGTCGATCTTTCTGTTGGTTCTGGGAACTCCCAGGGCTGATAGAGGCATTTTCATCTACGTACACATCATCAGTGGTCGCGAGCGGATTGTAGAAGATGGAGCTTCCTGCGCTGCAACGAAAGAATGTGATTTACGTTCGCAGAAACAGACTTAATAGAATTCTTCACAGCAAATGTTTCTTGATGCAATGTGCCGTTACATTTTTGATTGTTTTAGCAACATTGGTGGGTGGAATCGTCTTTAGCATAAATTTGATTTTTGTGCCAGTTTCTACAGTACCTCCCCTTGATCCTGCTATTTCTACTGTTTCCTCTATACACTCTTTTCACTCGTTTCCGGAACATGAGCAAGCCAGACGCTCAGAATTCACCAACAACACTTTTGTACAGCTCTTGCACCAACACCAACTGGTAGTTAACACTACAGACTGCTGGGTATGTGGCTTGATACCTCACACTATGGATAAAGGTATTCCATATCTGGTTTTGCCTTACAGCTATAATGGATCATTTCAGGCTTTCCAAACCATCTTTGCTTATGCTCTCGAAACCTATCCTCCACGTCCACCACGTTCCACTAAATATAACTCTGCTAACAAAGCTTTAGTCCAGGGAATTATTGATATGGTCAAGGACGTCAATAATACTCCATCATACCCTAGAGACGAATTGCGAGTATATTTAAGTTGGAATACTTCAGAGTATCGCCTTAGTTTAGGAGAAAGCAAGCGTAAAAGCTCAACTCCAATCTGGGTCGTACCTCACCGAGGTCAGGTCTGTTTGCAAGGTAATGGGAGAAATCCGAGAGCTCAGCTAGGGAGGAGTGAGTGCGTAGAGACTTATGTGTTTCCGGCTAACTCTTCCCCTGCCTTTCTTACTGCTAGGGGTACCTATTTCATTTGTCGAGACAGAGCTTATACATGGTTGCCTGCCGACTTCTCAGGATCATGTTATATTGCTCGATTATTGCCTCCGACATACACTGCTTCACCTGATTACCACAGAACAAGAGTAGCGAGAGGTGTCTTCAGCAAGGAAGATACCGCTGGTCAGGAAGCCGGAGACTTCTTCAAAGGCTTCCTTCCGTTCTGGGGACCTATGGCCAATAGTAGAAACATACGTCAGCTAACACGGGTAGTTGAATCTACTATTACTGAAACTGCTGGTGCCCTTAGCAATCTGACAGCTGAGCTTCAGGCGGATAGGCTCATGACGTTGCAGAACCGTATGGTTCTAGACGTTATACTTGCAGATCGAGGTGGGGTATGCAGAATGATCCAATCGAGCTGCTGTGTCTTTATTCCTAATAATGCTCCAACAGTCTACGAGGCGATCTCTAAGTTGCACAAGATTTCGGACTCCATTCATGTAGACAAGGGAAACTGGTCCTTCATGGAGTGGTTTTGGGCTCTGATCTCAGCGTGGGGATGGAAAGTTCTAATGGTCATTGGTGTCATCCTAGTATTCCTATTCTCATGTTGTCTGATTATCCAGTGTGGTCCTGCTCTGTGTAGTCTTTGTGCTGCGACTTGTCTCAGAAAACCACCTGCGTTTGGAGAAAAGACACGAGAAAGGATGATGATACAACAACATGTCACTGACCTGATGAGCATAGAACTAGATTCTGACATAGACTGAGTAATTGCCTATGTAAGGGCAAAAGGAGGGTCTGAGGTTCCGTGACGGTTCCGTGACGACTTGAACCCGTGTTTTCAAGTTTGTCGGAAATACATAATATTGGTATCAGTGAACCGCAAATGATCCATTTAGTATATCCTAGTGTTTTCGCTACGCTACGAGCAAGAGCACTCCTTCCATTGACATATTTCTGATATACCCACGGCATCCATCTTAGATCATGGCCGCCATTTTGTGTTTCCTTGCCCTCACATATGCAATAGCCTCTGATCACTTCATTCACTCCACTTTGATTAAGGACACGTAGCCGTAGCCGGAGATTCACCTCTTACATGACACGTGCACCTTAAACCAGATCACGCTGTAGCTGCATGATTCGACAAAGGCTGCCTCCTCTGCCCGAGGCCAGTCCTGCCAAACTGGTCTTCGTGTCCATTGTACCTGATCATGATTAGGCGGCCGAAGCCGGTAGCCTTGCCCATTTACAACCCACAAACATCTCTTATCCCGCTTTTCTATCTCCTGCACCTGGCTCTGTTTCTTTCTTTCTGAATCTTTATTAGGGGGAGGTAACGAACTTTACGATGAGGCGGTCCGGGTCCTGAATGCAATATTGACAGGGAATTGTGACAAACTAGTGGGAACCCCTCTTTTCGCAATGTTTGGTATCAGATATTATCGACAGTTCCTGTGTAACGCCAAATATTTATTGTTTTAGACACAAGGGTTTTGGGAATGTATTACATGTAAAGAATTTGCCCCTAGCATAAAAAACCGTATATAAGGAGCAGCCATCTTTGTACAAATCGAACAGGCTCCTAGTCTCTGCCCGTGTGTAGATTCTGTGACTTCTGTGTCCCTGCAGTAATAAACCTTTGGTCTTTGACGCCACCATCGAGAAGCCCGTGTTTCTGTTCATTTGTGCACCAAGGCAGGTGGAACTCCGGGGTCTTCGGGTGTTGTACCCTGACACCTCTGGACGGAACCAAAAAGTCCAGAACTCCATACCCACTGGACCACACTGGTTTCCATGTAAGTAGCCTATCAAATTGTCCTTATGTCATGGTCATCCTTTTCATGTGCAATGGAAGCCGCAGGGAAGGACACCAAGGCCTGTATGTTGCTTATAGTTACTACTGCAATCCTCTAGACCACCAAGGAGCTATAGCTCAAAGGTAAGTCTTGTACCTTTGGTGGGGACAGCCCTCACAGGCCAGAGTTCTAATCCTGCCAATGCTGTAGAGGTATCCCAAGGTGGAAATTTTCAAAAAGTGAATATGTTTTTTTTTGCTAAGTTTTTTTTTACTTGGTAACAGAGGAGAAAAGTGGACACTCTTTTTGGCATGTGTGTCCCAAAATTTCAAATGTTTTCCCTCATGACCTTCTACCAACCTCCCTATTTCTCAAGTAGGTGCAATAGGGACAAGGCCTTATCTTCCTTTATCAATGTCTTCATTCTTTGTCCTTTAAGTTTGGTGAATTGCAGAGTGCAATTGTGGTATTGGGGGTTATAACTGAGCACAAGAATGCGAGGAAAGTGCTACACTTATTGTAAAATAGGTTGGATGATGGTGATTTTTCATTTTGGTGTGAGCTACTCGCTCAAATCAGGGGTTTGGTGCCAGTGAGCTTGGATAGAAATAAAGGTCAAGTATGAGCTCTGGCTAATGAAATGATGGATCAAGTTTGAGGCAAGCTAGAGTCCATTTATTAGGTGCAATAAGAAGCTAGAAAGATTATTTCCTTTAAGAGACAGACAAGGGCAGAGTCAAGCCTTTGCTCTAGTAGGTCTGCATCATGGCTGCTGCAGGATGTGAAGGAATGGACCTCCACAGCAGTGCGCTGTGCCGGGCTGGGCTGCGCTGGGCTGGGCTGGGCTGGGCTGGGCCTGCCCTGGCACTGTGAAATAATCACCCACCTCCTTCCTTTGAGGAACGCTCACGAACGCCCACGAACGCCCTTGTTCTGTATACAGGCTGACAGCAGGCAATTTAGGACCCTGCTAAATGAGGGTGATGTCCCCATGTGCTTCCTTCGAGTGGCAAAATCCTTCGTCTAAGGCAGGTGGGCTTTTTAAAAATTTGGTTAAAGACCATATGTTGGAGGCGGTATCACGGCACAAGCCGCCGACCGTCTCAGAAGAAAGTATGCATGGGAGGATATTATTTGCATAGGACAGCCCTCTTCTCAGTCCCATTCTTAGGCTGCAGTTGCCATGAAGTGTTACTAGAGGGCAGCAGTATGAACAAAAGAGCACACTGACGCTTTTCTTCTGCTTGCTGACATGATTCTTGTTCATGGTGGTCTTGCAGGGCCTAAGGAGTGAAGGACTGCTTTGACTGAGGGGATGAGGAATGGCAGGCCTGTATTTGTGGTGAAGGGGGAATATTTGGAAGGTAAACAGCAAGATAAAAACGTCAAAGCATATATGCTTGCTGAGTGATTGAGTCTGTGTGTCACTTGTCTCTTTGAAGGGACATGTGAGAAAGGAACAGCAGTACCATAGACTTCAGATGGGAGAGAGCAAGCAAGGATGAATGTTTTCCTCAAATCCAAATACTTACAGTACCTCAAAGATGACAAGTGCGATATATGATGTTCTGCAATTGTAAGGATTTGCCATGTGTGGTACATAAATATGCATGGTTAGTGAGGTTTTTCCCAGAATGTGAGTATCGTTAGGCTGGCAAATGTCAGGCACTCCTTTGGGAGTATGAGGCCAAGAAAAAATTTGGGAAGTTTGCTACAGTCATCTGTAGGATCGAAAGACACTGGGGAATCGTTACAGAGGGAGCCAGGCTGCACAAAATGTGGTAACAGTTGGACAGAAATCTTTAGCAGGGACTTTTGTCTACCCCCAATGTGGGACCAGGACTGCAGTACCTCTGTGTCTCTGAAACATATTTTGACCTCTGGACACCACCATCTGAATACCCCTCAAATGTTCCCTCCTGGTACCCCAGCTTTGGTAGTGCTTC